>NC_140595.1:420649348-423049348 GCF_964204655.1 Triturus cristatus
CGGCCATACTGGTGGTGGTGGACTATCTCACGAAGATGGGGCACTTCCTCGCTTGCAATCAGGTATCTTCGGCAGGAGAGCTGGTGTCGTTGTTATTGAGGAATGTAGTGAGACTACATGGCCTACCCAACGCGATCGTATCGGACAGGGGGTCTCAGTTCACGTCGCACTTCTGGAAAACTTGGTGTTCGGCGTTACACGTCAAGTCTGCCATGTCTACGAGTTATCACCCGCAGACGGACGGCCAGACGGAGCGCCTGAACCAGTCGCTCAAACAATATCTACGTTGTTTTGTAGAGCAAGGGAAGGATGAGTGGGTGGACCTACTTTGGATCGTGGAAATCGCGTACAACAACACCACACATTGTTCCATCAAGGCCTCCCCTTTCTATTGTAACTACGGCCATCATCCCCGGTTCTTGCCGTTTCTGCACCCGGTCAGGGAAGACAGATTGCCGACAACAGCCAAGCGGGTGGCCCGCATCAAGGAGGCCTTGCTGAGTTCTCGAGTTACCCTGGAGGGGGCTAAAGCCTTGTATAAAGCCTTTTCTGATAGGAGGAGAAGACCTGGACCGGTCTACAAACCTGGGGATTACGTCTGGGTCTCTACACGGCACATGAGATTCAAGAAAAGTAGCGTGTTCCATCCCCGCTTCATGGGCCCATATAGGATCCTTCGATGCATCAGCCCGGTGAACGTGAAATTGTGCCTGCCCTAGTCCCTGCGGATCCATCCCGTGTTCCACGTTTCCCTCTTGAAACCCGTGAACGCGGTGAGGCCTCGTGCGCTGGTGTCGGTGAATGTGGATTCGGAGGTGGAGTACGAGGTGGCTGGTATCTTGGATTCCACGTGGCGCAGGGGCAAACTATGGTATCTGGTGGCATGGAAGGGGTACGGACCCGAGGAGCAGTCATGGGAACCTGCGGCGGGGGTTCACGCTCCTCGTCTGGTGTCGTCGTTCCATCGTCAATTTCCTTCCTGTGCTGGTCCTGATGGGGGGCGCTGATGGGAGGGGGATGTACTGTCAGGAATCCCCTCCCGCACATGGATTCCCTCCCACGATGCCACTGCCGCGAACCTGGTGCGCTTGGAGGAGAGCGGACTACAACTCCCAGAATGCCCTCCGGCAACAGTGCCTTATGCAACTCAAGAGTTCTGGTTACATAACGCCTACTTTTCATGTTATGCAACTCAAGAGTCATGGTTATACAACGCCGAGAGTACTACTTAAGGAGAAGATCACTGGGACTCGGCGTCGGATATTCTGATCTTTACCGGAGTACCTGGTTGGGGTACACGGACCCGTTGGAGAGTTGAGCGGTGGAAGGAACTTTCTAAGGAGCGGAGGAGAGGTGCTGCGTGTGCTTCCTGCCCGTGTCCTGTCCCGTTCTGAGAGCCGAATTCAACGTCATTGGGCACAAGTAACGTTGGTAGAGCCGAAGCTCCCAACAGCCTGACAATTGGAGAAAACGAGGTGGGTGCGAGACGAAGCTCCCCACCCTCGTTACTTGGGTAAACACACGCCTAGATCTAAGACGCTATCCAGGAGGTGTTTCCGCGTCTTAGCCATCGACACTCGTAGGAGAACTGGGATAGGTAGAGCGGCTGCTCCCATCCATTCTCTGCACCACCTTGGGTATTATCACTTAAACCCGGATACAAGAGACGCACACTAGGAAGTGTTCCCAGCGTCTTTGTGTTGTGGCAGTACTCTGGGGGATACTGGTAGAGCGGCTGTTCCCAGGTGGTAGAGAGCCCGGCTGGGTGACTCCCACTTGCCCCCCCCCGTAGATTCCACAACCTTGGAACTACCCTTCACAGCGGTCGAGTGGCATTGTCGGCCACTGCTTAGCACTGTGCCCTCCGTTGGAGCATACCGGGTCCGGTGTGCATGCGGAGGACGGTTAGAAGAGCTGTGAATGGGTATCGTACTTTAACTGGTGATTCCAGTACCGGCATTCTTTGTTGTCTGTAGTTGTTTATCTGTTTATTAATTCATCCTTAACCTCCATTTCTCTGGTCCGTCGTCTGTTTGTCCCAACCCTGAGAATGCCAGGACGTTACATGGACAAAGCACTGGGAGGAGCCTGCTGGACAGGAACAGGAAGTTGGAGATTCTGTGTCACTTCCTCCCTCTCTCCACCTTTTAAAAAAATGACTCCTTGCACAAAAAAGGAAAGGCAAATGTCAATGTTTTCATCCAAAATCAGCATTTGCAGAAGGTTTCATGCTGCTAGAGCTGATATTCCTCTGCAAATTGAAAATTTTACGTTGTTGAGTTCTCAAACTTCACATTATTTCCACCGGCGTGTCGAAAACGACATGATCGCGTTCTCTTCTTTGTCCCTGTTGCGTTGGATATGACGTGTTCGGGGTCTCTTTCTCCTGTTCGCATTCGATTAGACGTGCCCGCGTCCTCATCCTCTGGCTCGCGATGTAGAATGACGTGTTCGAGACCTCAATCTTCTCATACTCGCGCGGTGCATGATCGCAAGAAGAAAGACGTGATCGCGCGACAGATGACGTGATCGTGCGACAAATGACGTTAATGCGGCCGCGAACAGTCGCCAGACAGCGTAAAATGGCTACCAACAATCCAACATCTCGTGGAGATCGCGACTGGGTCGGGAAAACTTGTTGGCGAACGCGGGGATTCAGGTAAGGCGATCGCGCGAACGCGAGAATGTATTTTTTTACAGCGCGAGCAAGAAACGAATTATCGCTAAGCTGCGAAATGCGGAAATTTCGACATTTTCGCGCTTTCCGCGGAACGCGAAAATGCCAAAATATCGCAATTTCCGCGAAAGGAACGGAATTTTGGCCCAGGCCTAATATTAATGTGTGCCTGTCACAGAAGATCTCACAGAATATCACGGCACTTTTTAAAAAAATATGTAAATGTGTGGATGTCACAGAAGTGGCATGCAGCGTAGAGATGCTTACATGAAAGTATAGTAAAAAAGGAAGGGAGAAACTCCTATGCTTAACAAAGGGACAGGGGTACAAATATGAAGAAAAAACACAAAGAAGTCCCAGCATCTTAATGTCTAAGAGGACAAAATACCTCACATGGGCCAAGTGAATTATGGATGTGTTAACAGATCATGTTTCAACCTCTTTAACTACATAAGCTGTATCCTTATCCAAGGATCATATCATTTTCACTATACCACAGTAACAACAATCCCTCACAGTATACTTCTAATTGGACACAAAGGTTAAATTGGAAAAGTTTCATTAAAAATTAGAGATAAAAACAGAAATACATTACATAGTCAATCTAATGTCATTAATAGTATGCCTCCCAATACAGGTTACAATCTTGTTATGACACATAGAATTAAAAAATATTAAAAATTCTTCAAAAAATCGACCCTGCATTTCGGTGTTGATTCAATACTATCACCTTCTTCAGGACAGAAAATGTTCATAAGATCTAAACATATAAAAACATAAAGTATATATAATTTAACAACCTAAATGTAAATACAATGTACTGTGGTATTTTGATTACCTAGCCATTTTATTAACTGGCACATTTACTTATTTCATTAACTTACATGACCACACACTTCACCCTTATTATAAGTATAGTATCATATTTTATTGTAACATCACACATAATCAACGCTTTATTTTACAACAACCAAAGTGTAGTATCATACAGTGAAGCTATATTGCTACATCTTATGATTATCTCAACTGTTATCTGACATAGACATCATGAGTACTTATACATTCTCTTCGTACCTTTATATTAGGTGGATTATGTTTGATAAATTACATAATCAGTAGAGTTTAATAATCTTGCCACAGGTAATGTTTCCTTGAGAGAGCCTCTAGGTAAAAGAAACAAACATTAGATTGCAGTTGCTCCTCCTTGTTATATTTAAACATGAAAGTATAAACACTCATAAATGTGTGCATGTCACAGATGTAAAAATGACTCCAATGACAAGTGAGTGCATGTCACAGAAGTGGCACGCAGTGTAGAGATGGTTAATTAAAAGTATACTCACTTGGAAATGTTTGCGTGTCACAGAAGTGGCACGCAGCGTAGAGATGCTTGAATAAAAGTACAAACACTCGTCAATATGTGCGTGTCACAGATGCAAAACAATAGCTATATACACATGTGCATGCCTCTGAGCCCATAAATCACAATGTTACTTTAGCTTTCAGTCCTTTTTATTGACTGAAATTATCAATATTATTTTTCTTTTTTACACTTAATTTGAACAGAGTAAACACTTCATCAATAGACTTTTTTCTTGTATCTTACATAATTCACACATTTATCCTGTACACTTATTTACACATTTTGACAAAGACATAAACATAAAGCAAATGGTGTGACGTTTGTGCAAATCAAATCTCCAACGGTTTGTGTTTCATTTACAATACAGTACATAAATGTCCAACTGTTTTCACCTTAGGGACCTTAACTTGATTGGTCCTCAAATTTCTCAATCCAATCAATACCAAGGGGAAATCACCACCAGGAGGAATGTCTACCGCTGGTAACAAAAGACAAAGACAAAGATAAGGAAAAAGATTGCATCTACAATTTGTCTAATTATGACCTATCCACAAATGAAATTAATGTACTACAGAAGGGTCTCTCCTTTATTCCAACGGTGAGACCAGATTTGAACCAAACAAAACTGGAAATAATACAACTGTTCCATAAAATGCGACTGAAAATCTTCTTTCAGGAAAGGATGGAGACACCTCCACGTAATTTCTCTGGTCTAAAAAATCCTTCAACCTTCTTTCCCAATGCCACAAACATGCCGGTCGAACTGCTCTCTTTTGAAAAAAATGTACTAAGAGACATCGACAACCTCGACAAGAAAAAGGTGTTTACGAAATGGAACCTCACGAAAGATGAAAAACAGGCCCTAGACCATCTATCACAAAATAAAAACTTGATAATTAAGCCTGCTGACAAGGGAGGAGAGATAGTGATCTGGCCCAGAGAGAACTACGAACTGGAAGTACAACGCCAACTATCCGACGAAAAATACTACCGGAGAACTGACGAAGACTGGAACCAAAAAATAAAATTGAAACTAATGTCCATTACAGAAACTGGAATTGCAGAAGGTTGGCTATCTAAAAAAGAGTCACAATTCCTTATCAACGAGAACCCGAGGACTCCAATTATGTACGTCCTCCCCAAAATTCATAAGGACCTGAGGAATCCACCGGGAAGACCCATAATCTCGGGGGTCAACTCTATTTTAGAACGACCCGCAAAATATGTGGATACTTTCCTAAAACCCCTTATATGGGACACCCCAAGTTACATAAAGGATACCATGCAAGCAATCAACATGCTGGAAAATCAACCATTTGATGAAGATAACGAAATACTAGTGACCCTGGATATCGTGAGTCTGTACTCAAACATTCCACAAGAAGCTGGGCTTGAAGCTCTAGAAGTTTTTCTAGACAAACGAGCCAGACCACACATTGTACCCACCTCCTCGATATTACAGCTAGCAGAAATGTGCCTAAAATACAACTTCTTCACATTCAATGACACACAATTCCTACAAATCATGGGTACAGCGATGGGTTGTCCCTTCGCGCCGGAAATGGCTATAATGTTTATGGCTCTATTCGAAGAGAGGTGGATTTATAATAACAACCCCCATGGCGGACACATTAAAATCTGGCGTCGATATATCGACGATGTGTTTATGCTCTGGAGAGGCAATAAAGAACAACTTGAAACATTTGTGACGTGGCTTAACAACAGAAATCAAAACATCTAATTTACTGTAAACTCCAATAAAACAGAGATGAATTTCCTTGATATCCTGGTGAAACACGAAGATGGTCATCTATATACCACACTATTTACAAAAAAAACTGACAGAAATACTATTTTACACTTTTCAAGCTTCCACCAACGCAATCTGCGAGAAAATTTACCATTCAGCCAATTCCTCAGGATCAGGCGCAATTGCTCAAAAAAGGAAGACTACTTCAAAAATGCGACAGAACTCCTGGAAAAATTGAAAATGCGAAATTATCCAAAAAAGCTTTTGAAGAAAGCATTGAAAAGAGCCTGGTACACTCCTCGTGAGTCTCTCCTTACTCCAAAAAACAAGAAGGAAGACATGCCACTGGTCTGTGTAACAACATTCTCAGGATGCACAAATGGAATACAAAAAATTATCAGAAAAAATTGGAATACAGTCAAGGACCTGCCACCATTCAAACAAATACCAATATTTGCTTTGAAAAAAAACAAGAGTATAAAAGAAAAACTAGTACGTGCAAACACAACCATGACAAAATCAGAAACCACATTAAGGACTATGTGGTCATTGCCACCGATTAAAGGACACAGAAAATGTGGGAATTGCACTTCTTGCGAAAGTACTCTTGAAGGAACAAAATTTACATATGGCACCAAGTTCATCAATCATGAAAACTTTACGAACTGTAATACCCACAATGTCATATATTGTGTGGTCTGCCCCTGCTCACTAGCATACATTGGAAAAACGACTCAATCCGTAAAAAACGGGATTTCACAGCACAGGTCACGAATCAAATGCAGGACGCCTAATGCACCAATGGTTGCACATTGCATTGAAAGAAACCATGGTCCCAACCAAATAAAATGGACAGTACTGCGACATATAAAAGGAAAAAATACAGACTCTCTTTTATCCAAGACAGAAGCAAAAATTATAATGCTCTTGGGAACAATCGAAAATGAACTAAACGAGATGACAGAACTCGTAAACATCATATAGAGAAAGGGTACTTCTGTATTCCACCACCCGAAATTACTGAAACCTTAAAGCAATTTGTTGAAGAATAATGTGCACCCCAGGAGCTGAATAATGCACTAAACCTCATATATGAGAAGTTGGTACACTACCACATTTCCTCAACCAAACACATTATTTAACCTTCCAAGAAGTTCAGAAAACTTCAAAACATAAGGACAGAAACATTCCCTAGAAAACCAGAGGAAAAGGGCCACCTCGATGTAATTGAGAGATCGCTACCAAAACTTTATCCACAACAAAATAATTTAAAAAAACATCACCATAGTAACACTGATGCTACGACACGAAATGAGAAATAGAGAAGGGCTTAAACGAAACATCACCTTGGCAACAGTAACGGCATGACGCGGGACGTAGGCGCGTCATGCACATGACAAACCAATCAAAATAGCCGGGAACAGAAAAGCAAGAAGCTCCATAACGGCGAGGACGCGGAGAGAACGAGCGCAAAGAAAAGGAAAGTTGAAGATCCCCCTTCTTTCAGAAAGTAAGTCCTAGAGGATAACGGAACCAAGCTTGACGACTAACACCACAAACGGGTGGGGCACGAAGGCTTACTGATAGGCACAAGAACAGAACCTTAACAAGCGCTCTCATACCACAACCTGTATTAACGATAACCAGCTAACCCTTCATCTTAAACAGCAGGGCGAGGGACTTAAGCACGGGTTAGGTGCAGGATAACATTGTAGAAACTAGTTGTTCCCCGCGCCACCACTAAAATAAGTTCTTAAAACCCTTACAGCTACAAGCAACCACATGAACAGACAGAGCGGAAGCCATTACGAAATTGAACAAACGTTCCATCTCTTTTCGAATAAGGCTGGGTAGGTACACATCAAAAAACTCAATAAGTCTAAAAATAGGTGGAGATGTTCTATGTCCACGTGGGCAACCCCGTCCTAATAAAGATATATATATATATATCCCTATAGGACAAAGGAAGCTGCCAGTCTGAGAAAACCAGCACAATAGAAAATACGGTACGTAAGTTTACTATGTGTGATTCACCATTAAGAGGCATCCAAAAGAATGCACACTAAAATTAGGCACATTGTCACCCATACAGGAGAAAGATGTCCTTTTAGAAATATAATAAGCCCTGAAGAAGACCTTACCAAGAAGTCGCAGGTCCACACACTACAGGTCGAAACGCGTTGGCAATATACAAGCAGAGAACCAGAACATACCGGGAAAAGCTCCAAAGTGTCCTTGTTCCCCCTGAACAGGAAACATAATAAATCTAAGGTTCCCTCATAATAATATCTAAATAATTGCTTCTGACCCTGCTTAGGACCAAAAAGATTGAGAAATTTGAGGACCAATCAAGTTAAGGTCCCTAAGGTGAAAACAGTTGGACATTTATATACTGTATTGTAAAGGAAACACAAACCGTTGGAGATTTGATTTGCACAAATGTCACACCATTTGCTTTATGTTCATATCTTTGTCAAAATGTGTAAATAAGTGTACAGGATAATTGTGTGAATTATGTAAGATACAAGAAAAAAGTCTATTGATGAAGTGTTTACCCTGTTCAAATTAAGTGTAAAAAAGTGTAATAAAGAAATATAATATTGATACTTTCAGTCAATAAAAAGGACTGAAAGCTAAAGTAACATTGTGATTTATGGGCTCAGAGGCATGCACATGTGTATATAGCTATAATATTGATTCTGGCTTCTGCAGTCCTTACTGAATCTATCCCCAATTTTTTATACAGATGCAAAACAAATCGCTCCAATGACAAGTGTGTGCATGTCACAGAGGTGGCACACAGGGTTTAGCAAGCAAAGTGGTGGTAAACACAAGATGGCAGGCACGTAGGTCATGCATGGGTAAACGTGTGACGTCAGCACTAACATCAGCTGAGGACGCCGAGAAGGAACTCCACGGAGGCAGAGTTTGGAGAGACTTGGAACACAAGTCCTACGATGTCCTTATGAGGCAATGAAAGCCTTTTTGAAAATTGCAATAAACAAACATTGAAAATTGCGGGATGTAAAAAGACAGTGTAAACAGTGAAGTATACAGCACTAAAAGGCAGCAAAAGTAGCGCTGTGCTCAGATCAAAGTCAGCACCCCGCCCTGCCTTCCCCTACTTAAAACAAAGTCCAAGTCAAAACAGGTCGGCTAAATAAAACTTTAAATGAAAAGCAAGGCGATTAAGTAGACGGAGGTTCACAAAACAGAGCTGAATAAATGTTAACTTAAAAGGACAGCTTTGCAGGGAAGTGTCACAAGTTTAAAAGTTGGATGACAAAGGGAAATGAGTTGTTCTTTCTCCTCAAATTACTGGTTTCAAAGTGGGAGGGCAGAGTGAAATAAAGTGTTGCTCCTCCTCAATTTTTGGAAATGTATTCCCAATGAAGAAAAGTAAAAAATACACAGTACCTGAGGTAGGAGTTAGTTGTTCACTACCTGTTGAAGAAGCAGATCAATGTAGTTGAGGATGTTGGGTTCCTCTTTCCTTTGAATAAACTTGAATACTGCAGCTGCCTACTACGCCAGTGAAGATCCTTGAGAAGGTTGAGTGCATCACGCAAAAAAGGCAGGTTTTGTAGATTAACTTCAGGTTTATTTCTAGATAAGAAGAACCCCATCCAGGTCCCAGCCGGTACTGGAAACAGCTCTCTTCAGATTTCAAATCAAACATTCTCCCACCTGGGATACCAAACACACAGTGTAGGTTCCCAAGTTGTCATGACAGTATGACATCAGAGGCACTATAGGAATAGAATGCCACAGAATTCTTATTAGTAAGTACTTGAATCATACTTTTAGCTGCTTGAAAACTGAAATTCGCAGTATAAGGTGTTATAATGTAACCCATTATTTTTCTATAGGGTAGCTAACCTTGCCACAGTGAAAAGGGCTTTTAGGACATTTTCACTGTGAGGACATGTGTAACATTAATGTAAATATTCCTTTTTAAATACCATGCACCTTGCCTTATTTGTGGAATAAGTGCTATCATATCGGTGACTTATAAATATTCAAAAGGGAGGTTTAGGCCAGTCAAAAAGTTTTTTTTTGACATATCAAATGGACACTTTAAAACGACTCAGCCAGACTGCAGTGTAAGGCCTGTAGCCACGCTTTACAGTGCTACTGTAGAGGTTGGCACAATAAGTGCTGCAGCTCAAATATAGCAGTTAATTTAAAGGCCCTGGAGACAAGTAGCATCATATACTGTGATAATCAGGTGTATGCTACTTCCAGATCGTTTTAAGGGAGAACACAGCTCTTTACCACTGGTTAGCAGGAGTACATTGCAGAGTCCTAATGCATGCAAAAACAGTTCAGGCAAACATCGGAGAGAATACCGCACAAAATATGGTAATTTTCAATACATACATTTCTGCAGGCATTGTAAGATTGAGCCCAGTGACAGTACTTCGAAGGTGGCATCCACTCTCCCAAAAGCTAGGACTGCCGCTGAAGCCTTCTCTGGAGACATTCCACCAAGTCAGTCTCTTACCCCTCAAGCAGATAAAAGGTAAGTTATGCATGTAGGAACTGAGGCTTTGTCTAAGACATAACAATCATACACAAATTACATATGTCACTCCTGGATGCTAATGAAGCTTAGCTACTAAAGGCTTGACAAACTTACAAAATAGCCTAGCCCCAAGTGATGCATTGCTGTGGATCCATCTAAGGACACTTTAAGTTGTTGCACAGGTAGGAAGATCTCTTTGCTAGCTATATTTTCCTTTAGGGTCAGGAATCAAGTGATCCAAATACTCTCTCTCCTCTGAATGAGTGTAGCGCCAAGAAGAAGAATACAAGGAAAATTAACATTCAGGTGAAGAAGGAGCTGAAAAATTCACATGCTTTCTCCGTCTGTCCTTTTTTTTAGAACACTTTTCTATCATACATCTGCAAATGTCTCGTTCATAAAATTCTTTGACAAACAGCTGCTGTGAATTTGCCTTAAGAATCATTTAAATATTTTTCTCAAGCTTCATCATATTGACACAAGTAATGAAACACGATAGCATCCAGCGAAAGGGCATATGTGGGGGGTGTCCCAAATTCCAGCCATCAGCCAAATACTAAAATGGGTGTTCATCTTGCGACTGGCAAAGTATTTGGCATCTGTAATTAAAACCGGTTACCCAAAGAAAAATTATACACTGACAATGTCATCAAGCATAACATGTTTTATTTTCAATTATTTTTCTTTAAGAAAAAAAAAGATCAAATGCTAATGCTTCGAAAATAGTGTGTATGAGGCGCACATGACCCCATCCTCAGAGTCTGAAAAAAAATGTGTGCCATCTACATAACTGGTTCTGAGAATACTGCTCGGAGTTCAGCTGCTGCACTCACCATCAACTGCAGAATATCAACCACAACGGGTAGGTTCCGAGAGCATGTCAAAATAAACAGACGAAGAAGCATATTTACAAGCCCTTATCACCAAAGGAACGGCACTTTTAGTGATGTTCCTTTTGCGGTATGGGCTTCCCCTTATTTGTAAGGCAGCATTAAGCCACTTAACAAGGTTTAACGCTGCCTTGTAAATAAGGCACCTTTTCACGCTATACTTATTGTGAAAAAGGGCGGGCAAGGGGTGTTGCGGTGGGCGTTCCATCGCAACACTCATTGATGTTGACCCTGCGTTTACACCTGCGGCGTAAATATGGGGCAGTGCCAAAATTAAGACCTGCACAAACCTGGTCTTACCCTAGCGAAACGAGGAGAAATACTTTATTTCACCTCGTTTTTGCTGTTTCTATGTGTGCTGTGTTGTGAAGCACACATAGAAAGAGCAGAACGCCATTGATTGTTTATGTGCGGGAAGGTGTCCCTTCCTGCACATAAACAATCATTTAAAAAAATGATAAGTTGCAACTTCTATGTGTGCTGCGCAAAACAGCACACATAGCAGTTACAAAACGCCATTTCAGACCGTTTATGTGCCGAAAGGGACACTTTCCTGCACATAAACAATCCTCCCCCTCAATGCAAGCACCCTTGCACTATGGTGCAAGGGTGCCTGCGTTGGTGTTAGGCTTCTAAATTTAGTACCAGGGCAGGGAGCAACACAGGTCTGCACTGTATTCTTGTAAATACGATGCAGCCCTGCATTTCAGAAGCGGCGCAGCACAACGTTAAGCCAACAAGGTTAACACCAAGCTCCCTCACTTCTTTTGTAAATAAGCCTCAGAGAGCGATGAGTGCCCACACTCCATTTGTGCGCAGCTCAGTCCACAAAATTAAATTCCTACCCATCTTTTTCATACCTTAAATGCAGCCCCTACTCTACAACAGAAAAAATGCCTATTAAGGTGGAAGGCATAGAAGAAAAGGGAGATCTTACATATAGTGGTCACACTCTTCATCTCCTCTTGATGTAGTAGGCCATTGCTCATTGCCCCAGCATTGTCCTTCGTAAGACCTGAATTCTAAATCCTGTAGGTACATGCTCAGCACCAGACCTGATAAAAAACAAAAATAATAAAAGGTGGGTCTCCTGGTGGGGACACAGAAGGGAGTCTGTTAGTGGTAGGTGCAACATTGTAGTTGAGTTGAATGGGGCCGAAAGACAAATGCCATATGGGAAGTGAAGCATGCCTTGTGAGGATCCAGTATTTTTCTTTCATGGTGCTCAGTCAGTACCTGCCAGGGAGGTGTACGTGTCTCACTTTGTAAGGACTAGGATGAGGAAATGGTTGAAGATGTAATACCTGTTACAGATGCTTCTGCAGACGTGTGATATTCATTGATGCAACAACTTAAAATTGTTCCTAGAATAAAGTGAATAGAAATCCTCACCTGCAGTATTTGATTTTAAGCTTCATATGAAGTTATTTTTCATGATGTCTCCTTATAGGTAATGTTACCGATGAAGAAAAGGACCTTACCAAAACAATGAATGGGTAAGCATGATTTCTATTTGCTATATGAATTTATAATGCTCAATCTCTCTCAGCCCTCTCTGCTTTTTTCAGGTTTTAGTATAGTTATCTGTAGCCATTTCACAGTTCTTATTTGATCGATACACAGTAGGTAGTCATAGCCTTACGGTTTAGGGAGTGTCTAGACAGCAGTGTGCTGTGAAGCTCCAGTGTATGTATAGTCGGTCCACTTAGTGTGTCTGCACTCTAGGGTATGCTATTGTAGTAAATTCAGTTTTCCAAAAAAGAAAAATACCACTTACCAAGCTGTAAGACTTCATAGATGCCTTGTTAACTAGTTCCATGTCCCTCAAAATGATGTCTTTGTAAGCTTTTATTCCAAGGCTGAACTAATTGGCACCGATCTCCCTCAACATGCACACCTTGATGTGGTCTAACTGAGGTGAGGAATGAACAGATTGATTCAGAAAATCAAGGGGTGGCCCTGTCTCTGGGCTTAGGAGGATGTTCTTTCAAGGTGGCTACATACGTCTTCATAAAGAGGTGAGCAAATCTTGTCCAGTGATGCTGTTGCTTTTTCTGACCAGTAGTAAAGTGATTGGCAGAGGAAGAAGTAGCAAGGCAAATCCCAATGGGGGAAGGATATTTGAGTGTTGGTTCTTGAAACCTTGGTAGAGTATACCTGTACACAGTTCTTTTTTTGATGTTTCTCAACTGAAATTGCATATTCTTTAACCTACTATGGGGCAGTATAATTGTGAAAAGTAGCAATGTCCAAATAAACAGTAGAATAGTATGTTTAGTATAGGTTAAATGGGGTGTCTAGGAAGGGGTACTTTGAAAGTAATAAAACAAGAGGAGAGCTCGCCATTGAGATTTTCTCAAGTATAGCAGTAGAGCAGTATCAGAAAATGCACTTGCGGATTCTCCTCTCATTTAGCACTTCTTCAAGCAACTGTAGAGTTTCATTTATGGTGCAACTCCACATCTATATAGCACATGAGTGTTCTTACATCATGCATCTGTACTTGTTGAACAGACTAAATTGTTTTTGAGTGTGACTCTTGTTCACTGTTTTATTGTTTACAGTAACCCCAATGGTTATGGATTGGCTGAGTGGCCACTCTATGAAGCCGACAAACAATATCTTGAGATAAGCCTTAAGCAGGAGATAGGAAAACAGCTCAAGCATCATAGAATGGCCTTCTGGACCCAGACATTGCCTGAAAAGATGAATGCAATGTATACCCAAATAAAAGAGCATACTGTGTTATAACTATTCAATTTGATAAGAATGAGGTTCAGTCTGCTGGTTGATGAATTGAACAAGCCCAACTGGTTTATTTTAAAAATAATTTGTTACCCTTTTTAATGAACAGAATGATGAACCAAAAGATGTTTGTTTAATATTCTTTTAAAAATAATATAATGCTAATTATACCTTCTGTTTAATTACTGACAGACTATTAAATTAGATCAATGTAGAAAAAGCACATCAAGTGGAGATCAGACTCACCAAGATTTGTTCCTGAAACCTCAAGAAAATGATGACCCTCTCCACCATATTTGTACACATGTAGTTTATTTAAATAAAACAAAGGATATATTGGATCACATGACATCATACTAAAGTTAGTTTATCTTTTAATCTGATAAACTAATCTCAATGTACTCTATAAATGCTTCTACTTTGATGTGAAAGCTAGCACTGAGCCAGTTTTCCTAAATAGGCAGGGAGGAAATAAATTATAATACACTGATACATACTGGGTTCAGCTCAAAATATGAAGAGAAAAAACTCAAAAAGACTCATCATGATTGTACCAGGGGCTAGAAGCACATCTGTGGATCGCCACTAGATGTGAATAGTGTAGTGGATGGGTGTAGAAGGGCAACATTTGAATGAGGGAATATAAAAGTATGACTAGTGAAACAGTATAAAATATTGTAAACAATTTTTTTTGCAGTGAACTTAACTTCATAACCACAGGTTGTGTGGATGCTGCTGTGCTGCAGAATGTCTCTCAAATATAGAATATGTGTTAAAGATTCTCCACCAATCTCATAAGTCTACATTGTTTAGAGAAATTGGTTTTACAATGCCAAGGTGATAACGGACAGAAATGCTATTTGACAAAAATTAAAATCTCACCAAGTTGTCTCTAACACAGTGAAGAAATGGCTCTGTGATGTTTTGGATACATCAATGTATAGGGAATATTTTTATTTTACCACACAGGGCCCAAATATGAGTTGTGCAGAGCAGAGGAATGGGGATTATTGGTTCTGATCGGTAATATCTCCCCTTCACTATCCAAGTACAAGTTATTCCACACAGAATGGGCACCTGATTTTCCTAGGTAAAAAAAACCACTTGTGGATCTCTATTCCATGGAGAATAAAGGACCATTTTCTGCTCCCATGTTCAACCTCTGGAATAGGAGAGGCTCGTGCTAGACCAGGGACCCCCAAATGCTCCCTCTGCACAGTAGGTGAGAACAAGTGGGGACTGTCCTGCTCTTGCTCAGACAGCCCCTGCTTGATGCTCAGAAACTGTGAATAACTATGGGAGCATTGAATTGCGATTCAGATCTGCTGCCTGAAGAGACAAGAAGAAGAAGGACTGCCCTGCTGATTCCCTGGCCTGCACCAAGAGAACTGCACTGCCAGGTCTACACCTGGTACACACTGTGATACTAAGAGCCAGAAGGACTTTGCCTGACTCTGAAAGTCTAAGGAGTGGACTCACTGCAAGCTACAGGTTAACAGAGCCCACCTGCATCATCTTCACCAAGATTCCCCATCTTGGAGTGCATCCAGTGGACTTTTAAGGATTTGTCCAGGTACATTGTGGTTATTGTAGTCCTAACATACCAAGGATCATATTGGAGATTCCAGACCCCGGTATTTGTGTTTTATACACTGTGAACCCTCAAGAGGAACTTCTGGAAGAAGTTCCAGAAGATTAGAGCAACTTTTGGTAGAAGCTCCATAAGGTGACCAACCTGACATCGAGAGTCAAGCCGGCTACCTTCAACCATGACCCACTCTGGATTTCAGGTTCGTTCCACTGAAAGCTCAGGAGCTGTGCCTCGCTCGACTTCAAGGGAAAAAGCTCTAGGAAAATGACTAGGTGTGAAGGTAAACCTTTGACCAAGGCCTCCTGCTTAGTGATAGATAGATAGATATTGAACTTTATTCGATATGTATAAAAACAATATCAGAAAAGTACATACATATAAAAATCCAATAAAAACTGTGAAAATTACATTCAATTTGTAACATGATTAAAATCACAAAAAACAGAAAAGTAGATACAGTCAAAGCATCAAGATGTTAGACCACTTAGATCTGCATTGATATCCTAAACCTCATCGTCATTTTCAGATAGGTTGAGATGGCTGCCAGGGCTAAGGGTGTTTCCAGGGTTTTTAATTTTTGGTAAGCCAATTTACATGAGCGTAATCCCCATGATTTAAGCAAAAGTTTTAAAAAAAGGGTCCTTGGCAATTGATAAAATCTACAAAATAGAATGCAATGGATGTTAGATTGAATCGAAAGGCCATCACAAGGGCATTTCTGTAAGTCACTGGACCAGCAATTTGTGTTAGGAAAAGTTAGAAGTCTAAAAAAAGTATTGGTACGAAAGCGGGTCAGGAGCATGCGAGTAAACGGTGATGGTTCTAAGAGTAAATATTGCTGTATACCACTCACAGTAATCGTATTTTGGTAATCTGCAATTGTACTCTTCCGTTTTTCTAGGGACCATCGTTTAGAGCACAGGTGATTTAAGACAAGTCGCTTTAGCTCGACTTTTGCTATATTAACTAGGGTTGATGGGTCAGTAAAAAATTTGAGGTGCCCGATTTCAGTGGACAACCTTTTAACGTAATTCAACCATTTAATGTTCCTGACCTCTTTCAGTTTTAGACAGTCTGTGATAATTTCCCTATTAAATGGAGTTTCTTCATTGGTCCAGACTTTATGCCATAAGAGAAGGGGGGAAGAATTAATCGTATCCGCAATGTAAGTGAGGCCCAGTTCAGTATGCACCATATAGGTAGAAGTGCCTGAAGGGACAGCCAGAAGGTAACGTAGAAAAGCATTCTCAAGTCGCTGGATTTGTTCAACGGGATCAATCCCCCAGATCCCAGATCCATAGGTACCAGTTGAAATGCACTTTGCCCGATAGATCTGAAGTAAAGGGCTTATTGGGCGACCCCCTAGTTTTTTAGAAAAGTTGGTCAGTGCACCTATGGCTTTAGACAATGCTAGACCTCTGGCTTGAGTGGCGGCTCGCCAAGTGCCTCTCTTATTAAAAGTAATGCCCAAATAAGGAAAACTATCAATATTGATTAATTTTTTGCCATTCAAAAAAATGGTGCATGGCTTTTTTCCAATCCCAAGGCCACAGGACATAGTGTAAGTTTTAGAGGTGTTAATATTTAAGCCTCTCTTTGACATGAAGTCAGTAAATTCAGTGACTGCCCTTTGTAGCCCCATGCGAGTCTGGGACATAATTGCCGCATCGTCTGCGTAGAGCAAAATGGGAATAGGTTTACCATTGATTGTGGGGTAATCATGGAAAGTTCTGGTCAGATGGTGGCTAACAGAGTTAATATAGAGGGTAAAAAGTAAAGGAGCTAATATACAACCCTGTCTGACACCTCGTCTGATAAAAAACCTGTCAGAACATTCTCCATTATTACCATATCTCATGCGGGCCGATGCATCCCTATACAGCTCTTTGATAAATGATATGATGAGGGGGTCTAAGCCGATCTCTGTAAGGGATTCCCATAACTGCCTGTGATCAACGCAATCAAATGCGGAACTGAGGTCTACAAAGGTTATGAAAAGGTTTCCTTTTTTTGCCTGGGTGTATTTGGCTATTATTAAGGTCAGGTTTAGGCCCTGTTCAATAGTACCCTTGCCTTGTCTGAAGCCGTATTGCATATCAGAAATAATATCTTGAGTGCTTAACCAATCATGTATTCTATTTAAAATAATTCGCCCGGCTACCTTCATAAGGGAGTCTAAAAGTGAGATTGGGCGATAGTTGGCGGGATTATCTCTCGCGCCTTTTTTAAAAATCGGGACGACAATTGCCTCTGGCCAGGTGGAAATAAAGCCGGTGGTGTTCAGAGAGTTCAATACATTGGTTAGCAGTGGGGCCCATAGGTCAGGCTGTGACTTAAAAACGTCTATTGGGACACAATCTGGGCCTGGGGCTTTCCCGGAGGGGCTATCTTTTAAGGCCATCAATACTTCAGCGTGGTCAAAAAATATATTTAGGGGGAAAGAGGTGAAAGTAGTTAAGTCAGGAGGAGAGTTGGGATCAGTTTCCCACTCAGGTGGACGGTTATCCAGATCAGTAAGGTTGTATAAGGTACTGAAATGTTTAGCCCAAGTTTCGGGGGTAATAGCTGAGTCCAAAATCGGGGGCTGAGAGGATCGAAAAAAAGGGGGCATTAACTGCCCTCCAAAAGGCAGTATTATCCCTCTTCTCAGAGGCTTCCACAAGGGCTGACCATGCCAGCGACTTCAGCTGGTTTTTCCTTGCCTGATGCTTGATACGGTAGTTATGCCTGGCTTTCTGGACCTCTAAACGATTTCTAGGGTTAGACTTCAAAGCTAGTTTCAGAAGTCGCAGGGCTTTAGAACAATCCCTGTCGAACCAGCCGTGGGTGAGTGGGGCTGATTTCTTTGGGGCTCGAGCAAGGAGAGTTTTAATTTCTAATAGAATTGCAGAGAAGGAGTTTGTAATTGTCTGCGGGTTTTCTGTAGGTGACAAACAAATTTGGATATGGTCGTAAACATTGGTAACCAGGGTTTTAAGGAAAATAGGGGGGACCACTTTGTCCCATTTGAGAAAAAGGCCCATAGTGGTTCCCAACTGCAGGGGAGGAGAATAGGGGGAATTCTGCCTGACCATGTCATTAGTATACAAGGTTAACTTTAGAGTTACCTCGATAGGATAGTGATCGCTAATAACAGTGTCAAGGGTCTCCCAGGTAAGTATCGCCCCTGAGTACCTAGAAGATATAAGTGAGTAATCAATCGTGGTATGACAGCCTCTCCCATTGTAAGTGGGTTTAAAGCACTTGGGTGGAAGGCATAGGTCATTGACAAAGGATAAATTAAAATGGGATATTAATCCATTTAAGAGATCTCCCAATTTAGTATGGCAAAAATGATTGGGAGAATCGTCCATATCAGTTGTCAGGCCACAAGTGCCTTTAAGACTCTGGGGACATAAAGGGCAATTAAAGTCGCCTACCAAGATGATTAAGGTGTCAGAATTATTTTGAGACTCTTTTTTGATTAGATCGGATTTTAATCCATTGAGCACCGAGTCAACGTGTGAGTTTGGGATATTATTATAAAAGTTGACCAGGACAACGTTTTTAAAGGAGCCGCCAGTCAAACTGATTAACTGATAGTATGAGGACCCTGTGATATAAGTTGGTTTTAATCGGAATTCTACAGAAATATAAGTCGTAAGTCCTCCCTTGTTTCTGCCATGGAGGCTGGGAGAAGCTGGGGTATGAAAAGTCTGGTACCCAAGAAGATGAAGCTCTGTAGTGGTCCAGGTTTCCTGCAGGCAGATGATACTGTATCGTGAAACGATTTGAATCCATGCGGCATTAGACAATTTGTCGAGGAGACCTGCCACGTTCCAAGACAAAAGGCTATCGCCCAGGAGGGACTCATCCGTAGCAATAATACCAGTCATAGGGTCTGTTACAGGCTCAACAGTTTCTAAAAGATGCGGGGAGATTTTAGGGGGAGGAGTATCTTTGTGAGCCGAATAGGTGAAAAGAAGATTAGTGATCGGACCAGCGGGCAAAAGCATTGACTCCAAAGATGAAAAATAAGGAGCAATATCAGAGGTTGGCGTCCACCCCATGTTGTTAATGGGCAAGATGTTATTCTTGGGATTAGGGTTGTGTAGTACTGGAATGAGCGGCAAAATACTCATGATAGGGAGATTGTCAATCATGAATCTAGGATTAGGAAGTCAATCCTGTTCGTCCAGGCCTGAGAAAGTAGCATATCTGTTTGAAGTTGGAATGGTAAAATGGGATGTCTCGATGATAGCCCTCGATGATGGATATGAAAGTGTGGAATTTATCAAAAGAGAACGGGGGTAAAAGTAACTTAGATCGACCGATGAGATTCCTGGGCCCCTACCCGGGGTATACCAGTCTGCTATGTGTGGTAGCACCCTACGGTCTCGAAAGTTAATTATAATGACATCGCCCTGTTTGTCCTTAGGTCTAGGGCCCAACCAATTCAGTCTTCTGACATGTAGTATTTCGCAGTTAATTTCAGGGGGGAGTGGTCTATTTTGAGTCAGCCAGTGCACTACTTTATTTTTGAGTTCCTGGTAACTCTCCGTTTTACCCTGAACGAGCACAGGGACCCCAATGAGAGTCACTACGTAAGGAGCCGCTTCGGGGGGCAAGTCAATATGGGAACTTTTATCCAGTTTGTAATCTGAGGGAGGCTGCCTATTGATGTTATTGCCCGGGGGCGCTACGGGGTTGGAGGTTTGATCGTCTCTTGAATCCCCCTTAACAGGGAATTGTTTCTCTGGTATGGGCTGGGAAACTTGTATGTTCTGTGTATGATTCGATATGTTAGACTGAGTAGTTGTTTGAGTGAGGGGAAGAGGCATAATAGCCTCAGTGGGATTTTTACGTAAGTGAAAATTCAGATCGTTGTTTGATGCAATAAGAGAGGCATGAGATGCTTCCAAAGATGTTAGCTGTATCGCAATGTTCTTAACTCTCTCTGCTAAGGGCGAAAGTAGAGATCTTACCAGATGCTCTATGTTGGTCAGTAGGTTAGAAAAAGGAGAAATGGGAGGCTGTGTCGATGGTGTTAGAGCCCTGGTTCGTGAGGGAGTTGATATTGATTGGGGCATAGTTTTGGGCACATCCAGATGGCAGTCTTTTCTCCTTTTTTTTGTTGGAACAGTAAGGATTTTTTTTGCTACGGTCTTCGGGCAAGAGAACCTATTTTTTGCGGGTTTTCTTTTAGAAGTCGTGGCAATATAAGTGGAGGATGAGTCCACGGGGGAAGTGCCCGTTAAAGATTGGGAGTTGGAAGGAGATATGCCAGTTTCGTTTAAGATAGGCACTATATCTGTTGGATCGTAAAGTTGCACAGGGGGACCAGGGTCGTTGGATAGTTCAGGATCCGAAGTCCTGATTGGCGGTGAGGGAACCTGTTGGATGTGGCCCAAAGAGGAACGCTTCTGAAAGACAGGGTCCAATGATAGACGGCGTTCCGTGATGGCGATCTCTTTTTCTAGCACAGAAGCCGCCCTGGTAATATAATGATCTAGGGTCCCCCTAACTGAGCCCCCTACCAGGGAAAGCCTTGTTTTTGTAGATTGTGTGGCCATGTTAATTTACTTTTTTTTTTTTTTTAATTAAATTAAAACACGAATAAAAATGGGAGCCAATGCTAACATGCAGTGAAGGGAATAGGACACATAAACCAGAAGACAGTCAACGGCTGTAGAGAACAGCCCTCTTGTACCCAAAGGAGAAACAGAACAGATGGCATTTACCTGGCTCTGGAGCGAGATGTAGCGTTTGGGTAGACAACGAAAGGGGGGTGGCCCAGCCCAGCCTCGGTCGGCCTTGGACGGCCGTAGACGGCCTGCCCTTTGCCCGGGCTTAGCCCGGCGTGTCCCGCTGCGCGTCCCGCGAAGCGGGAGGCGCGAGGTCCTTTTGAAGTCCGCCGCCGGTGCAAAGGGAGGGGCTGCTGATTGTGACACTGCCCCCAGCTGCTTCTGGTCCAGGTAGTTCTGCGGTGGTCAGGTCGGGCCAAATCGCTCACCATACGCTGCGCGTCCCGTGAAGCGGGAGGCGCGAGGTCCTTTTGAAGTCCGCCGCCGGTGCAAAGGGAGGGGCTGCTGATTGTGACACTGCCCCCAGCTGCTTCTGGTCCAGGTAGTTTTGCGGTGGTCAGGTCGGGCCAAATCGCTCACCATACGCTGCGCGTCCCGCGAAGCGGGAGGCGCGAGGTCCTTTTGAAGTCCGCCGCCGGTGCAAAGGGAGGGGCTGCTGATTGTGACACTGCCCCCAGCTGCTTCTGGTCCAGGTAGTTCTGCGGTGGTCAGGTCGGGCCAAATCGCTCACCATACGCTGCGCGTCCCGCGAAGCGGGAGGCGCGAGGTCCTTTTGAAGTCCGCCGCCGGTGCAAAGGGAGGGGCTGCTGATTGTGACACTGCCCCCAGCTGCTTCTGGTCCAGGTAGTTCTGCGGTGGTCAGGTCGGGCCAAATCGCTCACCATACGCTGCGCGTCCCCTGCTTAGTGTATCCGACCAGGGCTCTATTGCAGTTGGCCTCAAACTTTGACTTTGTCCCGGACAAGCGCGACCACATGTCCCAAAGTGACAAAATAGGTTTTTAAGCACTAGAAAGTGTTTATTCTTTAAAAAATCATATCTCTGGTTCCCTACATCGGACTTTTGTTGTTTTGGTCTCTATTTGTTCATATAAATATAATCTATTTTTATAAGTCGGATTTGGATTTTTATTGTGCGTTGTGTCTTACTTATTTAATGTATTGGTGTTTTTAAATGCTTTACACACCTGTCTCCTATGTTCCACCTGCCTGCTCATTGCCAGCTGCCAAAGGTTGAGCAAGGGAATAATTTATTGAGAACTTGACTGACCCTTGTATTGTGTTTGTGGCTTTATTACTAGTGGCAAATCACTACTTATCACTATTTATAATCCACTTTCGAACCAAAACTCCTTCACTTTTTCAGACACTTAGGGGCAAAAGAAATGGTCAACCAACTTGTACCAGGATTTGGTCTGTCCCCTTTGTCCAGCTAGGGGGATATCATATTGTAAGGTCAGACTAAACTATCTGTACACTTGGGGGAATACTACCTTCCTGTTTGCCCCTGTTTTGGGGACCCTGGCCTCGGTGTATAGAAGCCCATCTTCCTAGTGGACCCTATGGGTGCCACTGAAATCACCCTCTTCTTGCCTTTCAGCTTGCTGCCTACGGGCTTAAAGAGTTAGGAATATTTTTTGTCCTTGGGATAGGACCTCTCTGGAGAACCCCTTTGCACTTAGAAGCGCTGCCAGGTAAATCCAGGCTCCTTCAGCTGCAGTTGCCTCCTCATGCAGCAGGGCATCTCCCTCAGGAAAAATCTCCCCCGATCCTGTGACCTCTTTGAAGCTACAGACTTTTTGCCTTTTCTTTTGCTTTGGGTGTTTTGGTTAACTATTTTAGAATCCAACCTCCCATGACTTCTCTGATGTGCTGCTTGTGCTCTTGTGGTAACACACACCCACTCAGGGAGACCCAACATTTCTGCATGAGCCTTCCTTTCAACTTCTACCCAGTAGACATTTCCAGATCATTTCCCAACAAACTATACACTGGGATGGCAGGGGACACAACCACCATCTTTGGGCCAGTAACACCTCCCCACTCTAAGTTTACTAAGGCCATTGGATGGAGCCTAATCTCGTTGTCAGCATTGTTAACCTGGTGACTAACACCAGGTATCATTTTTTCTGGGGAAAACAGTCTTGCTGCCAAGATAGTGACACCGGCACCTGTATTCCTCAGAGTCTCTATCTCAGTCCAATTGATCCTTTTTTTTGTAAAATCTGTATTAAGCATTTCAATTTTGTTAATACATGCTCTTTTGATACGTCATTTTGTTGTGAAAATACATTGGGCATTTCATTTATGTACTGAGCAATTATACATACATTGTGGGTTGCCTCTCAGATAGTTTTGGAGCATAAAGTATCGTACACATGCATGATATAACATGATGGTCTTTACAAGTGTGAATGTGTTACTATCAAGTAGACCAGGTTTGATTTTACATTCTAGATGATGCATTCAGTATTTGAACATATCGCAGTCCCATTAATTTTAAGTCTTTGTCTATACTTCTCCAGGCTTGAAGGCAAGACAGCCTGGGCTTCAATATCCACCAACCCAGGGAAACTACATAAGCCTCAGTGTCTCCTCTAAACTCTCCAGAGCACAGGTTCATCCCCACTCCTATGCTAGCCATTGCCTTGGATTGGTTGCCACTAAGGGGCTTTCTGGAGCATGCTGCAGCTCCTGTCTTATGGTACAGTCATGACATACCATAGAAGCCTTTTCTGGGTCTCAGGTCTTACCCTGATACCCCTTGCTTTTGGTCTGGGAAAAGTCCTAGAGCCCACCCTAATGAGAAGAATTTTGAGGGCCTTTAGAGAACTCCTTTTTATCCTTGTTGTTGCTCACCTCCTTCCCCCGCTGGTAAGTCTGAGCATCCTTTTTCTGGTCACTCCTACAATGGGTCTGTCAAGACACCCTGGTTATGACCCATTTGTCAGCTTTCTCCCCAGCTCTCTGGCGGAGGACAGCTTGAAACCCACCAAATGCTGATGCAATTTCTCCGTGATACAGTTATTTAAATATGCTCCTTCATAATTACATTTTATGGGCTATCATAAGTGTCCACCTAATTGCCTTTTAGCCAGCATTCCAGTGTTTTGACTGAAGAGCCCACAAAGTGAACCCATGTCTGGTTTTGACCTTTATGGGTGTCCCTAATCTTCAACCTGCATTCCTAGGTGGTGAGTCCATATCCTTCTATAAAGGTCTCCCTCATATGCTGAAAGGACACAGTCACATCCTCATTAAGGGGAAAAGGCTATCTCTACCCTACACTGATAATAACTCCCACAATAGAGAGCCCCAGTTCTGGTGACCTATCCTCCTCATTTTGCAGGCCCTCTCAAAGGCTGCCAATCATTTAACAATGTCATCATCACTAATATTGGGTAGAATCCCTTTGGGAATTTAAGGGTCAAAAGATTCCTATTTCTCCCTATTACAGTTGCTGCCACTATTATCTATTGGCTTGAAACCCTGGTTTACTACCACCTCACAAGTAGGGTGTCTACTAGAGTGCTTCCTGTCACTTCCCACTGGTGAAGGGGGCCTGGGAAAGGATATAGAGTTTTGGTCTACACCTTCTTTCCCATTGTCTTCAATTTGAGCTACGGCTTTATCCTCACCTTCTTCAAGGTCTTGTTCTGAGGAATGGCCCTCCTGCTATAGTTTCCCTTTCTCATAGGAGCTGAGGGATTTTTCAAGTTCCTTCTTTTTAGATGTAACTCAGTTGCTAAGGCCCCTTGTTTTGCACAACATGCTTAGATCACTCAGCCTCAGGCCCTTAATGACTGACAGGTCAAGACTCTTGCCAGCCTCCATTGTGCCTAACCACTTACTTGGAAGTTGGGACCTTTTTAAAACTTTGAACGTTTTTGATTTTGTCCTAACTTTCTAAGTCTTTTGGTTTACTATCGGAATGGAGCTCTATACAGGACCCTACTGTAGTGAAGGATGAACATTGAATCCAGGTAATTGATCAAGTATATTTATTTTAAGTAGATGGTACAGGATAAGAGTACATAAATTAAGTTAAAGTAAAGGAAATAATAAACCCCACCAGGAGCAGGATGGTACCAGCTCAGCCCTAACTCTCAACTGACAACCAAGAGCACTGCAGCATTCTAATACATCATCATGATGTCAACATTCTACAGGCTAGGCAGGAGACTACGGGGAAGGAAGTGTGAAGTGCCATCACTACACATCTTCCCCTTTTACAATATCAACAAAAACTTAAGGCTCAAACAATGAAGTAAGAAGAAAACAAGGTAAGGAAGAATGAGAAACACTCGAAGAAGGAATAACACGAAAAGAACATCCAGAATGAGAATAGGAGAAAGCAATAAAGGCATAAGGTGGAACAGGTAAGTAACACCATGAAGAAAAACTAGGAAAGATGAAAGAAACAAAGCTAGGGTGCACTTGAGAAGGACAAGAACTAAACGAGGAAGAAACAAGAAAGATTATGAAAGAAACAATGCTAGGATGCACTGAAAAAGACATGAACTAAGCGAGGAAGAAAGAAGAAAAATTATGAAAGATGCAAGAAGGAAGACAGGACATCTTCTCCTTCAACAACAAAATAGAAAAGAGAAAGAGAAAAACAGAACGAAGAATACACTGAAAGACGCAGGGTAACACGTACTGAAAAACGTTCAAGATACAGCGAGGCACACCAGTTGGCCATACTGGAATGGATGCATGAATCAAAGAACGAAAAGCGATGAAAAGAAAACAGAACATATAAAAGCAAGAAAATTACTCCAACAGGAGAACATAAGAGATCTCCAACACATGAATGAGAAGGGTGAGGAAAAGAAAACTACACCCAACAGGAGTAACAATAATAAATGAATTAAAGGAAAATCTTAACTTGTCAGGAAAATGTCAGAATGAAAACTTTGCGCAAAATAGAACATAACCTGGCAAAACTTAAGCAGAACATTCAACAACAGGGGTTCCGTGCACAGAACCGCTGTAAATACTCATGAGTGAACATAGTGAATAAATAAGAAATGCAGGAGTCGACAACCTAAAAGAAGACATTTCCATAAAACAGCATAAAATGAAACATTTTATAAAATAAAACTTGTGAGAAAACGCACTGTGCAAGAACTCAAGCGAAGGTGCGAAAAATTCTGCAAATAAATAAGCATTCAAACAAGTATACAAAGTTAATTGCATCATCAAAATACAAAGAAAATGTGAACAGCTGTCTGACAGAATAAGGAAAGTCATATCAGAATAAGCAATAAAATTAAGATTATACTTAAACTGAATATATTATTGCAAATATTTCATGAATAAAGAGAAATTAATTGCAATCATTTAAGAATTATGCATAACAGCAATATATTTTTTTAAATTAGAACTAATTCTTGCAACATACAGAATTAAATTGGTAGAGAAGTAATTAATAGCACTAAACAGTAGCGCAACGCAGGACTTTCAGAAATTAAGCACAATATAATCAATAAATTGTACAAAGTCAGACTCCGGTGAATGAAAATAAGAAAAAATAATATAAAATAAAAGAAGTAGTCACCGTTGTCGTCTCCGTAGAAATGTAACAGGAACAAAGTACTCACGCTCTTCGTGCTTATACATCCACAGATGAATATCCCCACCAACAGCAAGAAGAGTTAAAATCACGCAGTCTTCAGAAATGGTTGAAAGACATGGCGAAAGGAAAATGATGACTTCAATGAATGAGCAAACCGCAACTGAAAAAAACTCTTCATATAGGTAGAATGAGAAATTTGAAGACCAAAATAACTTTATTGGTTTGACTGGAAGAAAAAAAAAACGTGGTTGGCAGGACAGGCTCATTGCAAGCTTAATACGAATTGAGGTAACATGCCAATCTCAAAATGGCGGCACGCACTGTTACGCACAACCGGGTGGTTCAAGGAATAAACGTGCAGCAAATGAAGAAACAGTGTTGAAGCTGAAGGAGGAACGTCATAATGACGAAGGGAGAGACCAGGAGAAGGTAAAGAGGCGCGTGCCCTGATTCACTCGTGTCAAATTTGAAAAACATCTGTCGTTCGTTTTTTTTCTTTTTAAACTGCCTTTAATGGCGCAGCAATAATACACAAGTCAATAGCTGAATAAAAACTCGCTCCTTCATGCGGCCAGGGGAACCGGGGGTCCTTTCTCTCCCAACCACAGTTCACAACATTAAAGTAAAATCCTTTAACACGGGGTGGAAGAGAAAGACTGCTGTTTCCAAGGTTGAAGCAAATCATAACAAGGTTGCACATAGAAATTAGAGTAACGTGCAGGAAGGCAAATGACACTTGTTTAAGGGCAGCAGGCGAAATAAAAGGCATCGCAGCAAGAATGTAGAATGCAGGCTTGAAGAAAGCAAGACTGAAAGTGAGCGCTGCTGTGGAAAACTGTGCCTTTGAGAAACACACTTCGAAGGTAGCATGAAAATAACAGGTGGTCATCATGGTAGACAGTTTTAACACTATGTCGAATTAAGATATTAAAGTACTTTAATCACTGCCGGTTTGTTTTGAAAACGAACGCCAGATTGTAAATCACCGAGTTTTTTAACTTGACAAAATAAGTAGAAAGGCAGGGAAATCCTCACAAAGGCAGCAGGTTACAGCAGGGACTGGCAATATATGGAAGAAGTGGGCGACCGGTGGATTGGTCACTGGTGGGGTTAGCCAGTATGCTTGAGAAAGAAAACGAAGTTCATTACCTTGAAGCTGCTTGGAATTGAAAATCTTTGTAGGTTTCTTAGTTGCTGAAGAAAGGGTACTTTGAAGTGTAAGTCCTTAGAATTTGAATCCACGCAGGGTTTGAAGTCCAGGTCGTCGCCAAAATAAGTGTAGTGAAGGATGAACATTGAATCCAGGTAATTGATCAAGTATATTTATTTTAAGTAGATGGTACAGGATAAGAGTACATAAATTAAGTTAAAGGAAAGGAAATAATAAACCCCACCAGGAGCAGGATGGTACCAGCTCAGCCCTAACTCTCAACTGACAACCAAGAGTACTGCAGCATTCTAATACATCATCATGATGTCAACATTCTACAGGCTAGGCAGGAGACTACGGGGAAGGAAGTGTGAAGTGCCATCACTACACCTACGATTCCAATTTTTAAAAGTAAAAAAAAAATTGGGGGAGTTTAAAGTATATTGTGGATTTCACATCCAAAAGTCACTTATGACTAAGTGGTACAGAGAAACATAAGTTCAGGATCCCACCACTGTAACACCAATGTAGGAAGGTGGAGTATTATGTAGTGATGTTGCTTAGGCTTCACCCTTCAATACTCTTCCAATACCCCAAATATAGTATTTGGATTCACAATGATAAATCCTTAGCTCAGTCCTGGTAAAGTGGCAAAGAGCAGTCAGGCTTTACCAGAGGAACACGTGTTAGGCATTTCAGAGTACCAACATGGACGATAAGTCATTGACATGACTCAAAACAAATCTGACACCAATTTATAAAAATAAAGCAGATTTCTAATATAAATTTAGACACAAAAACAAAGTAAATCAGTTACGTAGGACCAGAGTCAAGGATTTTAGAAGCAATAATAACTCACTGCAAATCAATACTGCCAAACTTTAGCATTGCTGTCAATGGTAAAAATAACTAGTGACAATCGGTAACTTGCAGGTCGAGTTGCATGGAACCCAAGGAGGGTTAAGGCCCCAGGATCAAGACATGACAGTTAGTTTGATTTTACCTGGCTCAAGTATCCCGGGTGCAGACTTGTCCTGGATGCCCTTGGTGCTGAAGTGGGAGCCACTGGGAAGCTGGTTTTAACACTTACTGTTAGAAATGGGGGTCTCTAGTTGGCAATGGCTGGCCACTGTCCAAGTAGGGACCATTCTTCCTAAGTCAGAGTAAGCCGGCTACACCCTTTGATAACCCCTGCTCAACCCTGTGGTAACGTAGCACGAGCAGCTAGGCTTATCTCAGAGGCAGTGTGTGAAGCATTTATGACCATACACAGTAACACAGTAACACTACAAAGGGACACCACACACGTAGTTATAAAAATAAGTATCTTTATATATAGACTTAACACAAGACCAATAACAGTAAAAATCCACAATACCAGAAAAATAGGGTTACTCTTGAAAGGCTGCAAAAATAGTTCAAAGTGTGAAAAGAGGAGTTCAGTTCAAGGTAGTGGCCTCTGCGACCCTTTTACTCACAAAATACCTGGATTCTGTAGCAAAGCAACCAAAATGTCGCTAAGGAGCTGTAGCAATGATTTTCCTCACGCGTGACCAGCGATGCGTTGAATCCTTGCAGCAAGGGAGGATGATGCGCTGATCTGTGTGCAGGACAAAGCGACAAACTTCTCCACGCTAAGCCGGCGATGCGTTGAAATCCTTGCCGCTAAGGGAGGATGATGCGCCGAGCCTGTTGCGTGTGCGATCTTATTGCGATGAAAAGAAATGGCACCCCACGAGGGATCGACGATCCTGATGCGATGCGATGAAAATGGCGGACGCTCGGCGTCCGCGCTGCGATGTCGTGAAGCGATGAACTCGATGCGATGATCTCTAGTTAGCGAGCCTTTGGCAGCCCGCAAACAGGTGATGCGATAATCTCTGGTTAGCGAGCCTTTGGCAGCCCGCAAACAGGTGATGCAATGAGCTCCGGTAGCGAGCACTCAGTGGGAGCAGCGCAATGATTTACGCTCTTCAGCTGCGGCGGCTCGCTAACGGGCGTTAGTGTCGATTTTCAGCACTCTCTTCTCCACAGTAGAACTAGAGGCCCTGGAACTCTCAGGAGCCTCACCTGCAGATAGAAATCCTCGCTGGGAGGAAACAGGAGGCTGGTGGTGGAGTCTGATGTGCCTAGCTCTCTTCTAGCCCTTGGGTGATTGCTGTAGAAAAAATTTAATTTCCTTCAAAGTCCTTTTCCTCTTCTTCCAAGTCCAGTAGTAACAACTGCAGGCCAGTCCAAGAAACAGCACACAAGCACAAGGACAGTCCTCTCCTGCAGATTCCTTCAGTTACACGGACAGAGGTTCTTCTTGTTGTCCAGGAGCAATACCAATTGTAGGGGTTTCAGCACAGATATTTATACCCCAAAAGTTTTTGTTCTCAGAAGCTACAAGTCACTGAACCCAGCCAGATCCAGTTCTGCCCAGTCCTGGAGCACTTTGTTTACCAGGCTGCATCCTTCCTTTCAGAAAGAGGGTGGTCTGCCATCAGACGCAAAGTGGGAGGTGGAGCCAGCATTCACCTTGCCAGGCACAGCCCTATTCAGGTCCAGGAGCTACCCCTCCCCATACTCCAATGCAGATCTCTCTATTCAACCCAGGTATGACTCAGCCTGCCCTGTCCCTCCAAAACCAGACAGCCAATATACATAACAGCAGAGCACACTGGAAGGCTTAGGCAAGAAAATACCTACTTTCTAAAAGTGGTATTTTCAAGCACAGAATATAAAAATAAACTTCACTAGAAGATGTATTTTAACATTCTGAGCTCAGGCATACTAAATTCGTTTTTCAACCATGTTCTTTGGGTCAATTAGGACTATAGAATGAAATAGTCAAACCTCCCATTCTGGCCTATGGAGAACAGGTAGCCTTACAGTAGTGAAAAACGAAATTGGGTGTAATTTACTACCAGGACAAGCTAGACACATCAGAGCATGTCCTACCTTACACATACAATGCACCCTACCATAGGGACGGCTTACATGATGCCAAGGGAAGGTTCAGGGGCTGGGAAGTGGGTGCACTTCACAGCCAAGATGACAGTTCTAGAATGCACACAGACACTGCAGTGGCAGGTCTGAGACACACTTTACAAGCTGCTTCTGTGGGTGGCGCAAACCAGCGCTGCAGGCCCACCAGCAGCATTTGGTTTACCAGCCCTGGGCACACACAGGCCACGCTACTAGGGACTAACAGGTAAACCAAATAAGCCAATCATGGATATACCAATTCACATGTCATATTTACACAGGGAGCATTCGCGCTGTGGCACTGAATGGCAGTGGCACAGCGCCCAGAGCATCTATTACCAGCAAAAACAGAGGAGACAACAGCGAAAAATGGAAGGGAGACCCACGCCAATGGTGCCAGGTCTAACACTTACATAGTGCTGGTGGGATGCCAGGTGCAAAATGTTGGCAACAATGCCACTGCTGATGTCAGATGAAGGTTTTGTGTGGTTCCCTCGAGGCGCAGCACCAATTAAAAGTGGTGGTTGCCAGACTGGCCACCAACAGGCCTTGGCAGCAGTGAGGTCAACAAAAAGTTGTTGCGAGGTCTGGGGGAAAATGGTAGTCCCCCTGAAACTTGCCAGAGGTCAGGACTATGTTTTCCAAAATGCACTCGACCATCTACTTTTGGGAGATCTCTAGGAGAGCCGATGGCCAGTGGTTCTTTGGTTCCAGTAAGTTGTTTATATCAGCAGTTTGCAGGGACTTGTGCCCCTAAACCAGGGGAGTCTGGAGTTTCCTTTGGATCTTTGGATCTCAAAGGGGTCACTCTGTCTGGGGGAGCTGAGCTTTGGTCCAGAACGAGTCACAGTCATGCAGTTCCAGAAAGGTTCCCACAGGTGTAGAGTATCATGCTTTGTGTTATGCAAATCATGTTGTCACCAGCACTGGTCTCTTCCTTGTCCTTTGTCGCAAGTCAGATCAGAACCGAGTTTGTGAAGTCACAGGTAGCCCTTAAACCCTAGATTTAGGGGTGTTAGGGGTACGGGTGCAAGTAGCCTATTGGCTATTAGCCCAGGCTACTAATCCGCCCCTGAGGTGACCACCTCTGGGGGAGGTGTCACCTTTTCTACCCAGAACCCTCTATTCTGCCAAATTTAAACATGGCAGAAACCTTTCTTAGCTTTACAGACCTGGTAGCCCACCCTAGAGGTATGGCTAGCCTTCTGGGAGTGTACACCTCTTGAATACCTAATTTATCCACCTTCCTATGCCTAAATGTGCCTGAGGGTGGGAAATAGGCTGTTTTCTCCTTTGAGGGGTTGCCTGGTTGACTCTCACAGGCGGCGAAGGCTTTGAAGCTCACCTCCTTGATATACCAATACACCAGCCACCCTTTCAGGGAGGATGGTGTGACCTCCTTCCTATGCAGGCCCTTGTTTCAGACCTCGGAGAGTTCACAACTCCTGGCAGGGGGTCAGATTCCTGACTTGGTGGCAGCATCTGTGGGCTGGTAGCCAGATCACAGGGAAGGCTGGGGCAACCAGGTAGGCAACCTCTAAGGTAGCCACTTGGTTGCATGCCACATCGTTCTGGACACAGGATTAATGTCAAGGGCAACCAGGCACATTGTTTGATATCAAACATGGCATATTATGGCAGTACCATCATGGAGCTGGTGACCATTAATTTGCCTGGGTGCCAGACCATGATGTGCTATAGTCACTATGGCTCCTATTGTAGCCTTTATTGGTAAATGCCACTATCAATCAATCAAACAGCATTTATATTGCACAGCACTGTCATCCCTAGGGGTATATGGGCACTGTGTCTCTATGAAAGAGGCAGGTCTTGAGTCTTTTTCTGAAGTCTGCCAGCGAGGTGGCTGTACGAAGCTGGAGGGGAAGGTCATTCTCCGTCTTGGCCGCGATGTAGGAAAAGGAGAGACCCCCGCCTTGGCTGCGATGGGACATATAAGCTTCCACTGATATATCCTTTTCTTTAATGCAATGCACCCTCCTGCCTGGGCTCAGGAGGCCTTCCTTAGAGGTGACTGGCATATATTACAAATAGTGCATTGACTTTGCCATAGATGGTGAGGGCAAAGTCGAGTTTGAGTAGTTTGCAATGCTCCTGCAGTCTTTAATGGCTGGCCTGCTGTCAGTCGTTCACTTGGGTCACTCAGGGTGGCACAAACAGTACTTCAGGCCTTGGTCGCCCCTTTAACACCCATGCCCTGTGTATCACTGGTACCATATACTTGGGACTTTTTAAGGGGGTTAAAGTCCTTTGCTGATTGGGGTTGCCAATTCACCTATATAAGTTTTAGGGTGAGAGGACTGACACTGGGGCCATGGGCAGCAGGCCCCAGTGCAATTTCAGAGTCATAGTCATCAGCATTGGGGTAATAAAGTTGGAGGAGTGATCTTACAAAAAGGGCACTTTCCTGCACCTATGTAGTACAGCCTGGAAAATAGAATCACCCTCTTTAATTTCAGGCATTTGATAGGCTAGTGACAACTTCCTGTAATGTGATAGAAGATTGTTAATGCTATTTTGTTCCTTCAAATATTTTTGTAGGACTTTTGCTCCGGTAGCCCTGCCAAAGATGCCTTCTTGAAAAGCACAGTATTTGCTTTCAAGTAAAATGCTTGAAAGCAATAAAGTGACATAGAGAAAACTTGAAATGATAAAAACAATTTTTGAAAAATGTCTGTTTGGTATTACCTTTATATTACCACTGGGCTCCATTCACAAAGCCTCTGGAAGCAAAGTCAGGAAACTGAGATTGCTTCTCTGTATGGAGCAGGAGTTTGATGTTTTAAGCATTCCTAAAGATGACAGGAGTACTCATGAGTCTACAAAAGATGCATTGTTCTTTGAGCACTCAATGTGTGACATTTAATCATGGGGAAGCAGAATTTCCATTACGTGGAAAGCTTTGCATTAATTAATGTGATGTAAATTTGCCTCAGAAAATTACCCAATTTTTTCTCCATAGGAAAAATACATTTCACTGTGGAGAAACCATGAGAAACCTCATCCATTATAAGTCCATTAGATATTTTGGTCCGTGTGAATGGCCTCACCTATCATTTGGAAATGCTCCTACTCCTGCCTTTCAGATATTTTGTAATGCCTATCCAAGTTCAGGGCTATAAACTGAAACGCAAAATCATTCTAAACACCTACCAACTTAAAAGTGTGTTATTTTTCTCCAAAATAGGAGGTCTTCAAAGAGTGGAACGTGCCCCCTGGGGGGCTCTCACTTGATCACCAGGGACTGCCATTCCTTCAGACATGTCTGAGAATCATGCTGTAATCGCTTATTAATAATTCCATTACTCCAAGCTAATTCATTCATGTTACTGCCCTATACAAATGAGGAGGCTACCTCCCCGCACAGACCCATACCTACTAGTCTTTAGTCACTTTTACTTTGAAAAAAGGTAACCACATTGCCACTAAATGGGACTGTTCCTCAATCATTCCTCCTGTTAGTAAGAAGCTATTCTCAAAAAGACATAGCCCCCCGATTACCCTCCCAAAAGGCAGGGAGGGTGACAGTAAATTAGGTAACAAGACAGGATTACTTTGGTGTAATGGAATTACCAGTAAGTAGTTACAGCATTGCCTCCTTGTTATCTTCTTTACAACATTCCTATACAAACGAGGATTACCAAAACTTTGAGGGTAGACTGGACCAACCACTAGCCTGAATAGAAAAATCAATACCAACACCAGAAGAATCATAAATGACATTGTACAAACTTTAATAAAGTGATCCCCTAAAATTCAACTCCAGTGCCAATGAACAAACATTGGAACCAACATTGCCATTATCCAAATCTCATACTGGATTTGATAATGTTTAACAAAAGTTGATGGCGAGGATCTAGTTTCTGTCCTGCAAATTTTCAACATCAATGCTCCCTGGTCCTTCACCCAAGGAGTAGACTTGCACAGTGTAGACCTATTCTGAATTCACCATGGACAAGGTAAACCCTTCTCACTGTAAGACAAAGCAATAGTACATCTTACCCATCTACTAAGGGATTGAATTGAAGTTTTTAACCCCTTCCTGAAAGGACCAAAATTTACAAAGAATCCACCCGCCTCTAAGTAGAACCTCTCTTGAGGTAAATGAGAACTGCTCGTCTGATACCTTTGTGATGGGCTGATGGGTGATCAGAATAATCTGTCATCAACTGCAGCAATATCACCTCAGGCCTAAAGTTTGGGCCCATCCTCAGCACCAACCTGTTTTGGCCACGATAACTAAAAAGAAGACCTTCCAAGTCAAAAAACTGAAGTTTAACCCACTCCAGGGGTTCAACAGAGTCTTGTAATAACTTCAGGTTAAGATGCAAATCCCATTGTGGAACAATCCTTCTCACTGGTTGTCTGGAAATAGAAAAACTCATCAGATGCCCAGATACATAAGACTTTAGAGAACGTATCCCTCTCCAGGGTTTCCTGAATGACTTAATGGCTGTCTACTGAAGCTTCAAAGTGGCAGGAGAAAGGTTTTACTCAAAACCATCCTGAAGAAAGTGAAGGACCATGATACCCTTACAAGAGATAGAATTTAAACATCTCCCAAATCATGAGTATAGGAACGCAGAGTAGACCCCCCGCTAGAATAATGAAAGTCTTCTGCTAAGAAGGGCAGGCCAAAAGAGAGCAACCATTATCACCAAAACCCTCTCTCTCTCTTGATCTCCATTGATACTCTCTGAATGATAGGAAAATATAAAAAGACATAGTAACCATGGAGAAGAAAGAGCATCTATTCCTCAGGCCTATTTCTTCCTGTGTTCAGAGAGGAATTTCTGGCTTAACCCATTATCCTTGATTGTGAATACATCTGCCAGAAAACCCCACCTCCTACCTATTCTCCTGAATCACATTGGATTTAGCCAAAGGTCCTAAGATGAAGAAAAGAACTATACTGAGTTTATCTGTCACCCATTCTCCTTCCCCATGATATAAACTGTTTTAACAGATACAAGATTCCTTTCTGCCCATTTGAAGATTAGCTCTACTCTTTTTGTTAAAGCTAGGGATTGAGTGCCCCTCCACTTGTTGAGATAATATCTTGTTATCAGATTGTCTGTTCTTATCACTACTGGAATAGTATGATTCTGTGAGGAAAAACTCAGCTAGCCATGTCTTTCTGCATCCAATTAATTCCAGTTTGATGAATGTTTCACCATCTGGGTTAGCCTTCTGCCCAGGATCTCTTGGGTATCCAATGTTGCTGCCCATCTTTACCCACTTGCATTTTTTATGATTACTTTGTGGTGGGAGGAACCCAACTTCTCAAATCTCGGTCCCCCTTTGGAAATAGAAAAATTATGATTTTACTGAGTAGCTCCAGTACTCCCTCACTGATGGCAGACCGGTTTCCCTTGTTCCTTGGTGCAGGAGCTGGGATGAAATCCTGCTCTGGAGGTTTTGAGCAAAAGTCTATACTGTAGCCTTGTTTGGTAATAAAATATTCAGAACCCAAAGATCCATCAAACTCTGACTCTAAACATTAAAAAAAAGTCTCCAATACAGCCACCCACTATGGGAGCTGTTCCTAAAGGTCCTTAATTGTCAAGTGTGCTGAGTTTTCTGGTTAGAACTATGCTTGTTGGAATTTGTCTTTCCGTATTCTTCTTGATGCTAATCCACCCCTGAAGTGACCACATCAGGGTGTAGGTCACCTTTCCAACCAGAAACCACTATTCTATCACTTTTAAAAATGGCAGTAGTCTTCCTCAGCTGTATAGATCAGGTAGCCCACCCTATGGGTGCTGCTAACCTTCTAGGGGTGGAACAGGAAAGGCTGGGGCAACCAGGTGGGCAACCTCTAAGGTAGCCACATGGGTGCATGCCACATCATCCTCAACACAAGATACCAATCGGATAACTTAAGTGCAATAAGGGTGACTTTTTTAACAGTTTTATTAGGCTAGAACCTGGTCAGAGAGCTCTTCATGGGCACCAGAATATGTAGTACATTTTTTTGTATTAGGCATGAAAGATTAAATCATTTGCCAGAATCACAGGATGTTGGTCCAAAATAAGAATGTGAACCTTGTTCCTCAGTTCTGGCAAGGAGCTTTTTCCCGAATCCCACATCTCCTTCTGGCTAATAGAGAAGACAAAACCCACTATAAATAAGTGTGTGTACAATAAATAGAAATACATTTTCCTCAACAACAATGGGCACATGGCTGTAAGGTTGGCAGCAATTGCTAATTGCGAATTCTCCTAGCCAGTAGTGAAGGAGAGTCTTGGTTTTATTGAAGACAATGGAGGTGACTATAATGCATCTTTTCTCTTACTGTTTATTTATCACAGCACTTTATCCCACAGTCTTGTAGTCCTAACAGGAAGAGACATAAAGCAACACCAGTATAAAAAGATCCCATTAAATCATTGCCTTCTCTTTTCAAGATGCATTCAGAGATGGTTGCTCACATCCCTTGTGAAAAATGGCAAACTAGAAACAAAAGAAAGCCCAGTAACAATCACATTATGTTCTCTTGTCCTCTTTAAGCTCTGTCCTGACTCCAGAAATGGACATCCACTTGATCCAGACGCTTGAACTCAGTCCACTGCCAATTGTCAGATTGCTGTCAGATTTGATGCTTTAGAGGCTACCGGAAATAACTGAAGCAAAAGACCATTACTGGGTGGGAAAGATAGTGTTGGATAATACCAAGACTAACCTTGGGCGTAGTTTGCGTAGTCGCGCTACGCTATGCAAAGTCCACTTTGCACTACGTGGCGCTACGCGAACTGCGCAGTGCGGTAGGGAAATGCTGTTCGCAATGATTGCACAGTGCCGGATGCCTGTCCGCACTGTGCAGACATTGCGAATGGCATCATGCACAGTGCAAGCGGTCATTTTCTGCCGCTCGAGTAGATTTGTACTCGAGCGGCAGCTTTCTCAACGCAGACTGGTAGTGTCTCATTGCGAGCGGTCGCGAGCATACGCGACCACTCGCAATGAGAAACCTGACCTCCCCGCATTGAGAATCTTGCCGGGAGGTTTAATTTCCACATGCGCGAGCGGCAACTTGATGTTGCCGATCGCGAACGAGGAAAAAATCTCGCTGGGATGTTGATTTTGCTCGCTCGCGGTCGCCAACTTGCTGTTGAGGACCGCGAGCAAGCAAAAAATGCCCGCTACGTGTCTTTGCACTGTGCTATGTGCGATTCGCATAGTGCGTAGTTGCACTCGCTATGCACACTCAGCGAGCGTAGCGTAGTTTTCCGCCCAGGGTTACACAAGACACAGAAGCTCTTATTATGTATGTTCAAAGGTTATTAAGTACAGACATTGTCACATGATCAACAGGTTTACAATAAAATGTTTTTAAAAAGTTGAAACCCTAGACTAAACTGCAGTCTTTAAAATGTGCTACAACTTAGCTCCTGCCCAGAACACTTTTGCTGCCATAGTCCACTTAGTAAATGAGGCTGAAAACTCATGTATCCGCACCTGCTTTAGCCATCGACAATTTATCCCATCTACACAGAGTTGTGGACTTAACAGGATTAAGAGGTTTCCTCAAAGCTATAAGCAGCTGAGGCGCAGAAGTCCTCACACCCTATGTTGTCTGAATATACAGCTTAAGACACCTTACTATGAACAGTTTGGGATGAGTAGAAAAACATGGGGATTCTACAAAAGAGCACAATTCTTTAGTCCTGCTGGTAAAGTGAAATTGAACCCCCATAAGGGTGCATTTCATTGCAGTGATATCAGAACCCAAACATCTGAGACCCTCTTTAAAGAGACTAAACCCAACAGCATTACCAGCTCAGACAACAGCCATTTGGCTAATAAAGATTCACTATCACCGCAAGATTTAAATAAATGTAAAACCAGATTGACATCCCACATGACCGCATTCCTTGGTTTAGGGTGGTTTATATATCTAGTACCTTTTAATAACCTATATATATCAGAGAATGCTCTCCTCTTGATTTTGCATCAAACATTTGATGCCCTGCTTGAATAGCAGATCTACACCCTTTATTAGTCCTACAGAATTTCGGTCTTGTTGCTAGGGGCACCAAAGCTTTTGACACTGCCACATCATTTGCTGAAATGGGATCCAAACCCCTCTCCAAATACCAGCTACCCCACATCTCCTATCCTGATCTGTAAGGCTTCAGAGTTTCAGTGGCCCTGGAAGCTTTGATGCAACTTGAAACCTCATCTGAAAGTCCTGGCACATTTGCTAGCATCCTGAAAGGTTCCATGTTCCTAAGAGTAGTTTGTTTTAATGTTTTAATACATGTGCTTTGGCTGTACAGCTCCTCAACATCTGTGGGAAGACTGCAAGTTGCATTGGGTAGTCCATAGAGAGTTGCAACAGAGTCGGAAACCAAGGGTGACTCCTCCAAAGGAGAGCTATCCTCACCACTCCACCCTTTGGCTGCTACTTTGTTCCAAATACCTCGCTACCATGAAAAAGGGAGGGGAGGCATAATACATCCCTCTGACCAATCTTGAAGGAATGGGTCTGTGGCTAAAGCCTCCGGATCAGGCCTCCAAATGGAAATATGTCCAGTTGAGCTGTACTTCTTAAAGCAAAGAGATCTATACAGAAGGACCCCCAAAGATTTTCCAACCCCTTGACACATGGGAATCTAACTTCCATTCCCTGCTGGCTGACATATTCCTTGAATACTAATCCACTACTACATTTGATGCCCAAAGACATTGATTCTAATCACAAAAAACATATTCCTTGAGGAATTATTTTGACCCCAATTATTTTCGTACTCAATGTCGGTCCACAAAGTGAATCCGAATGTTAAATGATAAAATATACAACTAACAGTCACAGGCATATTAAGAATAAAAATATTCTTTTACTTCATTAATGTACAGTTTAGTTTTGTATTATACATGTTATTCCCAACATTATATTCAAACAGTATTTTCATTCAAATCATAACAACACTGGCAATTCCAGATAATCCCAGCATCTGTTCCAGTAACTTCTATCATGAGATAAATTGAAGTGCAGTTGCTCCTTTTAACGTAGATAACGTTACAATCAATTGTAATCCTAGATTTTTAAGCCTAAAGTTATTAACATCAGTGGGATATAACACAAAATTAAATGTTTTACATTTGGGGTTAGACAGAATGTGGTGTCAACATTTCAGTCTTCAGTGGCCGGTTAGGTTTGTGATACCATCTCCAGGACTCAGTGTTGTTAAACAATTCACTGCTGTGAAGTCTGACATAAGCAATCTAATCAATATACCCAGAGACATAAAATAGCGCCTGCTCACAATGAGACAACCATCGGTGGCACACTCCAGTGCTCAAATACCAAACTATAAAAACCAACATAATCCTCAAAACACGCCACCATGAATGTGCTCTGAAGAAACCCCAGGTGTAAACACCTCAAGTGCACAAACCCAAGTGAACAAAAACATTTCACCCCATCAATGTCATCAATAAAAATACCTAATACATTTATATTCCAGTGCGGAAATGTGTTTTTCTTCCACTGAGAAACTACTGACTGCAGTGCAGATGGCGATTCTTAAAGAATGACCACTTGCACAAGGGAAACAAATCATTGTCATCAATCCCGTGCAAGCCTTAGAGGCTGTCACAAAAGCTAGTAATCCTAATTCTAAAGCCCTCCATCCTAGATGGACACTATGGGCAACATCCTTAACAGCTGTTGATGTAGACTTTGTCTTCGACTCCTCTTTACAGACACAAGAATTCCTACAGTATGAGCATGTTTATTGCATGTCAAGCTCAGTCTTACCTCTTGACCAGCATAAATATATTATTTATATTGAGGGTTCAGCCCAACCTGCTATCGGTTCTAAACAGCAATATTCAGAAGCATGAGCTACTGTTGTTGGTGTTATGTTGGACTGCAACATCCAACCACAAAAAACTCACACTTAGTCCGTAGGTTTCTCTATTGTGTAGTTGGCTGCACTGAAGGTATTACTTCTTGCACTTGGACCTGAATTCCCCACACTATTGTGTGTGATTCATATTACGGTGTACAGTCCTTTGATGATAATTCACATTACTAGCAACAGAATGGATTAACAGATTCTAAAGGCAACACAATCAAGTATAAGACATGTTGGGTTAAAGTGGCAGACCTCAAAGACAGGCTGCCACTGGCTCATGTAACGCATGCATTGAGTCACCAACATGTGGGGCAAATGTTGTAGGGAATTCTTTGGCTTATGAAGCAGCCTAATCTGCAGTTGCAACTGCTACTGTAGCTGCAATTACTCATTCTAAAATGAGGAGATATAGTGATATCTTGGCTGCTGTTAAAGCACATAAAGACGTCACCCCTTCACAAAAGGTTTTTCTTCTAAATTTTCATATCATCAAAGTGACCAAAACATTCTTTTTGTTACTATTCCAGAGATTGGCGATCATTTGATTCTTAACCACAATTGCAGACTAGCTTTAGAGGTGTTGCTTCTGCACATGCAGATGTGGTGGTCCCAATTTCCTTGCTACATCAACATTATTGGTGGCACGGCTTATATCAGCATGTAACATTGTGACATCTGTTATTATATTATGCAAAATGATATGTCGACATTGTATCATGGGGAAAGTCAGTTTAGATCTATCATGCAGTTTAGCTGGACAATTCAAACCCTTAAAAATGGGCTTGCACCTTGGTGTTATCTGAATTCCAGTAGCCTATTTTTGCCTTTTAACTTAACACGCGAACAACTGATGACTAAGAAAGATGCCACCTTATAATTATTTGTTTAGAAAAATTGGAACAGCTCCCATTTACAATTGCCGAAACACCTTCAACTGTCTGGTTAATACACAGTGTAATATCTTTTCCGTTTCAACATTTCAATTCACAGCCTGCATGAAACATTTCCCTGTTGGTGGATATGATTAACTGGGATGCAGCTTCATTCATGAATTATGGTCACTCTCCTTTTCCTATCATTGTGAACATACCGATAAAGAGATCTTCCCTACTGGAAAAAAATGTGACTCTTCTGTCAGGCACTCCCTCGTTTGCAAACACATGACCGTTCACTGCGCATGTAATGCTTCTGTAGCAAATTTGGCCTGTTTTCTAAAAGGGATACCAGCTCCTGCAATTCTCCCATTTATTACTGTCCTTTCAAATGGGTGTTAATTAATGCTCAGTGATCAATATTGCTGTGGCGTGCAAGCTGGGATCCCATACATTTTATCAGTTTCTCACACCATCACATGTTGTAGTAACGTCCTGTTTCCTCATACACAAGGAGTCATGGATAACCTGCTATGGCCTTCCATTCCAACTTTGAAGCCTGATCTCAACAAGCTGAGCAGACTTAAAGCACTATTGTTTCAAAAGGAAGTTGCATTCACATCTGCCCAAGAGTCTTTTGCATTGCAAGTTGCAAGGACATTCAGTGAGATACAGTCCTGTTAAACTCAAATCACCCACTATATTTTGGCGAATTAGTTCACCATAGTTGTAATGCATCTAATATGGCTGGCTTTGCGCATTCCAAACTGGTTTCGAATAATACCAGATTTATTTATTGCCTTTTCTCTAGTGTGTTTAGAGGATTCCCACTGCTGTCATTCCTCATTTGTGGCATTCTAGTCCTATTTTTGCTTTTCCGCATTCGATATTCCGTTTGCAAGCCCACTGGAATTACCAACGTTCCAGCTGTCTCGTTAGATTATGCTTCGATACTTTGGGATCTTACTACTTCAGGAACTTGACCTTGATTTGTCGTTAACCTTCCGAACTGTCTGGTTTACCTGCATGCCACCCATGTTTCACTGTCTCTGGTGCCCCTTCAGATGGGCACTCAAACTTTTCTTGGCTTTGCAGACTTACGCTTGCATGGACATTGAACTATTTATGAGCCCCTTAGTGACCCGTTTTCAGAGTTGTCCCATGGGTTTGCAACTTCTTCAGAATGCAAAATATGAGCAACTTTTTCCAGGAAAGATGTGTGCATCAGCCCATGGATCACTAAATACTGGCTCTACTAACACAGTTACCTGGTAGCTACCTCAGCATCGGCTGAGAAGGAGGATCATGTCTTTTCTCTGGAACTTGTGAACTGGGCTGTCAATCAATCGTCTTCTGCAGAGATGTATTCCTTTTTGAAGTTCCTGGCCTGTGAATTTGTGAGTGACAACATGGATACCTCCAAAGCACCATAATTTGATTATTTTTTTCTAAATTGACATGTTAGTTTTTTTTAATTTAATTATTATCTTTATAACATGCACAGTAGGCATGCTTTGAATTTGCTTGTCGTATTTTTGCATTCATTTAGTTAGTTACTTGTCATGCTATTGCCATGACCAAAGACATGGTGTCATGTGTTTCCTTTGGAGCCCATTGTCATTTTCCTTATGTTAGTCTAATTGTGCATAGAATAAGCCACTTTTGCTTTACTCACATTACCAAATATCACACTTGTTTTTGTGTCACATTGTATTTTTACACATAGGCTGAAAATGTTTTTGTATTTTTGTTCTCCCTGGAATACAGTTAGGGTCAAACAAAACTGATCCTTGTTATCCTCTGTTATTGGACTCTAGCACCTAAACATAATAGAGAAATCCAGCTTCTGTTTTGGACACATGAGTTTTATCAAATGACCCAGGACTTGTCCTTTTTAAAATACACAGAGAGTGAAGACAGGCACACACAGTAAAGGTCCAGAGAGGCTAGAGCTGCACCAGCTGAGATGTAGAACTATATATGTGAGGCAGGTACAGGGTTGGCCACTAATCCCAGAGATCTATAATATCTTTGTGAGGGTAGTCAAGTCTGTCAGCTAATATGACAATCTATTTATTGTGTATGGTCTCATAATTGTGCAAATTACCCTGTTCTTCCTGCAATTACTTTCTAATTGCAGGGCAACTGCTCTATCATAGAGCACAATAGTTTCAATAAATATTGTAAGCTTTTTTCATGTTTTTTTTTATTTAGTGTGGAAATGTATTAGTGAGATCCCACCTGCTACCGTGATCCCTGAGAGGGTCTCAAGTATTCTGTTCTAGGGTGCCAAATCACTTGTTTCTCTGGAAAGGTTAGGGGGACAACCGAGGCACTAATAGCCAGTCAGATTTGAGCCATAGGTACTGAGGTGGCATGGTGACTCAGTCCCTACCTACTGATGTTCTATGGTCCTATGCATAGTTCTCTTTCTGACCAGAGCCCTTGCAACAAGATTAAGATTCAGATTCTTTTTTTATTTCCAAGAAATAACATTGTTTTGCAGAAATGTAACACATTTCGCAATTCATTGGCATAATACAATTAAAAATATCATACAATCTCCAAAAAAAGACCTTAAACAAAAAATATCTTGTCAACTAAAGTACATCTTAGAGGCATCTGCAACCCATTTATTCCATACATATCAAATTGTTTAGAAATGCATCGATTTAACCTACAACTTGCAAGACTCATTTTATAATCTTATGCAACAAAACTGCATTATACAAGGCCAACCTGGCATAGACGGGCAGAGGGACAATCCATGTTTGACATACCTTTTGAAAGGACAGCATAGTTAAATCTACAGCAAAAAAGTTTTTTAGGCAATCATAGCATATTCACTTCAAAAAACTAATGGCCTATTGAAGCGTAAGCATAAAGTCTCAATTGTAGCAAGTAACGTGCATTGCGCAAAGCCATAATTATCAAAATCTTAAATTAGTCCGGCCTCACTAAAGGGCCCTATTTATCCAATTTCAGCTCCCATATCATACCTAGGGCATCCTCATAATTTGGTCTACATGTACCTCTAATACAGCTTTGTTTATCTGGTATATGTATTTATTTAACCTACAGCCCTGAAGATGTCAATTTTCTAGCGAACGAAACACGTTGGTTGGTTTTAAGAACACCCATAAGAAGCAAAAATAAAAAAAAGAAGAACCTTACTGTATTGTCCGGAATTCATTACCATCTGCTTTTGAGAAACGTTTGTGCTTAATACTTGTTTGTATGTGGTGCACCCCTGGACTTTATGTTTTTGAATCTTTTTCCTCGCAAGGAGGGGAGCACCTGAGATGGGCAGAGGGTGCATACAGGTTTGTGCACACTAGACATGAAATACTGTCAAGTTTGTGAAATTTAGGGTTATAAAGGCGTGGTTGCTGTGTCTCGTCTGAGGTCCACTGCCCTTTTTTGTATTGTTTAAATCTACCTCTAATAGTTCAAAAGTCATCCCAGTATCCCTAAATGGTATATCAATTCCAATCTAGGACAGCACAAGAGGGGAAGTACTGACACAGGATGGCAACATTTGCACAGGTATTGGCCAATGCAATAGCTACATCCTGATGTACCAAACTTTATGCAAGGTTTAATCCCATTCCTCTCAACCGTATCCCATACTTTTTAAAACCAGACATAGGATCTTCTTCCTTTTATCTATGAAAAATACACAGTCCACCAGTAGATGGTTCTCTGGATATTTTTTAAACCACTTACGTGGGCACTGACCATGGTTCTCGGCTCTTTTTGCTTTCAGCGCTCACATCTGCCATCACGGATCAATGCCTATCCTCAGCCTCAGAATTTCATTTCAATTAATCCTATCTGGGATTCCGTTAAAATACGTGAAGGGGTTGATGCCCTCCTGGGAAATTAGAAAGGTCACAGCAGATCTCTTGTTCCTCAAGTAGAGAAGGTCCTCACTCCAGCTAGTTTCCTCGGCACAGCACCTAAGAGTGCTCTTTATTTGACTAATTTGTTTCACTTTGCCCCCCTTCACGGCACATATCTGGGACACCTAGGTTGTCCAACATTAATTTGACTGGATTCATCTTATCAGGGAAGATTAAGATTGCATCAGGGAGGATTAGCACAGAAATTGTATCAGAGGGGGCACAGTTTTTAATTGAAAAATTAAATTGCAGGGACCTTGCCTCCACTAGAGAACTTCAGGCTGAAGTTGTCAACTCCCTCCTTACAACTTGAATCATTAATTTTTTGGGCATATCAAGGAGGGATTTCAGAATGCTACCTTCTAACCCCTCCCATATAACCCGTTGATGCATTGACAGTACGTGCACTCCATATAGAGCCTGAGTGATTAATTTACCCTGTATGACTTTAATTAGTGGCTCAAAGGTATTATTGCTGTATTTGCTGTTGAACCATTTCAAGCCACTCACTTAAGTTGTTAATGCAGCCCTCTGACTGGCCAGATGTTTGTACCATATCAAAATGTCTAAAAAATCATCCTTTAATATTTATACTCCCAGACCTGCTCCAACCGTGCATTGCCTAAAAACCAAGTAAATCTTCTTTTTCTTTTTGCGAAAAACAAGGTTTTTGTCTTCTCAATGTTGACAGGTAATTTATTTTCAAAGCAATAAGAATAATACATTTAGTTTGAGGTGGAGCCCAATAGGTGTAAGATCCATGACCACCAGGTCATACGCATGCATTAGACAACTGATGTGCCTACTTCCAATCTTAGGAGAATAACTCTGAGTAGCTCTTAATCCCTAGAGGAGGTCTGCTACAAACTAACAGAGGAGCTAAAACACATCCCTGGCGTAAGCCATTCTCTACCGGGATTTTCTTTGACAGGCTGTCCTGATAAGATCAACCTGTACCTGATGTAGTTTTACCAGGAGATCTAACAGGCCATCAGATATATTCCACTGTCGGAGCTTCCACCAAAACATGCCTTTGTCCACCTTGTGAAATGCCGCCCTGAAGTAAATGAAGCTGCAGCAAAGGTCCCCTACCAGATCCATTATGACTCCTCACAGAGTGAAACAGTGGTCCCTTATAGAGTGTTTTGGCCTTAATACACCCAGCTCAACAGGGATTAGTCCGGTGTCAAAATCCCAAGTGGCTAGATGCCTCAATACAGTTTGGGCAAATAGCTTAGTAGCGATGTCCAGCAGAGAAATCAGACAGTACTTGGGTGGCTAGTCAGTTTTGCCTTTTTATGAATAGGCCTCACTATACTCCCTTCTATGAGTCTGGAAGTATACCTGTAGATGTTATCTACTTAAAAAACACACTTAGAACTAAGCCCCACTTCCTAGGATTCTTCTTAAAGATAACAGATGAAAGACCACATTACAGATAATTTCAGAGAGTAACACTGCTGTCTGAGAGTATGTGATAGCGTCTCTATTAGCTTGGGAGGTATTTGGCATCACTGAAATTTTTTCAGAGTTTCCACCACTGTAGAGGGAATAAATAAAAGTGTACCAATCATCGTCACTTATCTGTGCCTCAAGGGAAGTTGGTTCCGTAAAGGTAATCAAATTCACCAGCTGTCACAAAATGCTTACTCTTCTTTTCTACAATAGTTGCTATCATTAACTCCCAATTTTACTTGTAAAATTTCCTTTTTTATTGTCACATAATTTATGATATGCAATTTTCAACGCCTCCATAGCTTCACTTACAAATGCATTATGTGGATTAGTTAAAGCATCAACAACCCTTATTCACAGTTCTTCTTCCCTCCGGACAATTGTCATCAAACCAGCCATTCCCCTTTTCTCCACTACTACAAACTCACTTAGGTCTGCCCTTTCCCAGCTTGAAATGGGCTAATAAATGTTCCATCAATCTGCTATACCACACTATCCCATCATCTCCTACTTGCAAATCTAGATGATCGGATTCAATTGAAGATAGGGTCTGAAGTGAGTCGTCTGTGATCAAAATCCGAATTCTTCTTTGGTAACCTACCTCAGAGGGCAGGGTCATGTTTACACGAGACCCAAAAGGATCTTGAAACATTAAACTGAGAACATTGGGATCATTCGGGCCTAAATCATACAGCTGTTACCACATTTAAGGGTTCTGGCGGCAGGTATGTCACCATCACACTGACCATTTACATTGATCGAGTTCTGCTGAAGTAAGCAGCGCAGAACCTTCACATCGTGTTTGATGTTACTTGCCGGAAAAATACAGTCAGGAATATTTAATGCCGATAACAGCTCCTTTAAGGAATCAACAAAGTCTTTAAACACTGGTTTTTCATTCAAGTCCCCCCAAAACAAAAAAAGTATCAGGATATTCCAGTGACGGTTTTTGCACAACATTAACCAAATTCAACAGTTCACACTTGGGTAAGGGGCGGGCTGGCAGAACATATATGTTTGAACAGATCATTTGATTAAACTCCGCTTCATCAGTGAACAGGTTGATTAAGCAGGCAAGAACCTATGCACAAGCAGTTTGCAACTTTGTTACTTTCCTCCCACAATGGACAGATACCAGTATTAGTAATCCACCTACTGCTCTTGTCCTAATCGAGGCCTTGGCATTTTTTGCTATAGCAACATAACCCGCAACAACCGGGCGCACTAACAGCCAGGCCTCCTGGAGGAACAATACAGTGTAATTGGTCACAACGTCTCTATAGTTTCCTGTTTTCCTGTTTTCATGAAAGATTAATGCTCCATACCAACCATACCAAGACACAACCTTGCAGTAGATACACTAACTTCTGCCAATCAATCTCCGCAATTGCTCTCTCGTTCCATATGAGGCCCCTGCATGCCATTTAGGAATGGGACTCTCTGCTCCCCAAGGACTATAGTTCTCGTGACTGTTTCCCTTGTTCCTCCAGAAATTATAGGGGTTTCTGATCACATCAAGATCAAGGTGTTGTGGTAGGTCTTGATTACCCCTTGCTGGAAGGTGGAGTATTATGTGGTAATGCTGGTTAGGCTTCATCATGCTATACTCTCACACACCCCAAATATGGCCTTGGGATTGACAATAATAAATCCTTAGCTCAGTCCTGGCAGAGTGTCAAAGAGCAATCAGGCTTTAATAGAGGAGCATGAGTTAAGCATGTCAGAGTACCAAAAGAGATTATAAATAATTGACATGACCCGAAATAAATCTGACACCAATTTATAAAAGATAAAGCTGATTTGTATAATAATTAAGACAATTTCGGTGACTTGCCTTTAGACAAGTCCTTCTTTTAATTGCTGTTGCTCAACTCTTTCCCTTGCTGGGAAGTCTGAGTACCCTTCTTGAGGTCACTCTCTCCACGGGTCTTTCTGGACACCCTGGTTCTGACCCATTGCAGCTACCCTCCAAAGCTTTCTGGCAGAAGACAACTTGGAATCCAATAAAAGCTGATGCAATTTCTCTGTGGTACAATTAGTTAAAATGTGCTCATTCATAATTAAATTATAAAGTCCATTTTAAGTGTCAACCTCATTGCCTTGTTTCGAACCTTCTAGTGCTTTGACTGAAGAGACCACAAAGTTCACCCATGACTGGTTTTGACCTTTGTGTGTGTTCCTAAACTTCAATCTGTATTCTTCTGTGGTGAGTCCAAATCCTTCAATCAAGGTCTCCTTCATATGCCAAAAGGACTCAGCTGCATCCTCAAGAGGGTCAGAAGTCTGCCCTTCAGTGAGAATAGCTCTCACAGTAGAAAGCCCCAGTGCTGGTGACCTATCCTGCTCATTTTGCAGGCCCTCTCAAATGCTGCAAACCATTTATCAATGTCATCACCATCACAAAACGTTCTCCTTTTCCCTATTTACGATTGTATTACTGCCACTATCTTTGGGCTTCAAGTCCATCTTAACCCTTTTTTCTTCAAGGGCTAGTCTCCTTTTCTCTAGTTCAGTTATTTTCCACTATAGTGAGAGGAGGTCAAGCTCTTCCTCAAGGGTTCATGCCACCTTACCAGTTGGGGTTCTGCTAGAGTGACTTCTGTCACTTCCCACTGGTGAAGGGGGTCTGGGAAAGGGTGAAGAGTTGTGGTCTTCACCTTCTTCCCCATCATCAATTTGGGTTAGTACCTCATCTTCACCCTCCTCAGGGTCTTCTTCTGAGGAATGTCCCTCCCTCAATTGTCTTTCCCTTTCATAGGAGCTGAAGGCTTTTTTAAGTTCTTCCTTGTTATCTGTAACTCTATAGGGGGTGCAATATTGTTGTAAATATGGTGCATCCCTGCGTTTTGGAAATTGCAGAGTGTGGCGCTGCCAGATTTGGCACTGCTGCGCGCTCCGACATTTCATTGTAAATATTCCCCTCAGTGTCTTGTGATCAAATTTTTAAGGCTTGTGCTTAAGGTGCAGTAGGTTTCCTTGGCAACCATGTAGAATAGCAAGTTGCTTCTTGTTGTGAGCTAATGCTGCTGCATGAGAAATCAGTGTGTTGCATTTAATATAGTGCCACAAATGTACTCAAGAAAAGATTATTACATATGCAAACCAGTTAGTATAGTTCAACCATGTGATTTGTACCTATTTTAAAAAAGGCTATACATGAAATCTGCTTCAATTCAGGATCGCAATTCTTTCTTTTTCAGATAAAGTGTCACTCAAATTGTCACTCATGTTGCAGTGAAATGCCACACATTAGCACAGTAAAATGATGAAAATGTAACACAAAAGCAGGATCAAAACACTTGACTGCTCTGAGAAGACGTTAAGATGTAGTCCTCATTGAATCTTACTGTAAGCCCCAGTGGGGCATAAAGTGGGTGTAACAAAACAGACAGTCCCTTTTTGCAGATGCCCCCACTTTTGTGCCTTCATTTGGAATAATAGAGGCTAGTTTCTGATTCTGACAGTGCACTGCATCCTGAGAACCAGCCCCAGTGCTCTTTCCCCAAAACTGTTTTGTGTGAATTGGTAACCCCAATTGGCAAGGACTGTCCCTCCTTATCAGTCTCCAGTCTATTGTACCAGTGATACCCAGGGCATGAGCGTTAAAGAGTTGACTAGAGCCTAAAGCACTGTTTATGCCACCCTGAGTGACCCAAGTAAAATACTGACAGCAGGCCTGCCATGGCAGACTGTAGGAGCAGTGCAAACTGCTCCAACTAGACTTTACCCACACCATGTGTGGCAAGGTCAATGCACTATTTTTTATATATGCCAGTCACCCCTAAGTAAGGCCTCCTAAGCCCAGGAGGTGGTGCATTATATTAAAGGTGTGGACGTTTTATGCCCCTGTATAGTGGCCTTTACCATATGCATAATATGCTAAATTAAAATCTCAAATATTTTCCCTCAGGTGTTTTTTGTGTGTAACAGTTTGTGGCTGGAAGCCAGCTCACCCTTGAGGCCAATAGCTTCTGGTTACCTATTATCGATAGTCTCCAGGGTTTATGTGTTTTGATCTTTACCATTAAAGGTATGTGAAACAGCAGCCATAGGATAGCATCGTCTGGGTCCCGGACAAACTCGAGGGTTGCAGCTCGATTATAGTGCAGTCTAAATATCTCATGTTTGTTAACAAACAATTTGCCTCCTCACCCCTGACATAAACACGAATATTGTATCGAGGACGATGTGGTATCAACCCAGGTAGAAACTCTAGAGGTTGCCCACATCGTTGCCCCAGCATTTGCTGTGTTCTGGCTGCTAGCCAATGCTTGCTGCCGCAGACAGGAATCTGGCCCCCTGCCATGAGGTTTGAACTCTCCCAAGAGTCACAAACAATGGCTTGGACAGGAAGGAGGTCATACCCTAACAGTCTGGCTAGTGAAGTGGCACATCAAGGCGGTGAGCTTCAAAGGCTGCACCGCCTTTGATATTCAAACAGGCTGCCTTCCAAGGCAGGAAACCCATTTGCACCCGGGAAGGTGTAAATGAGACAGTCAGGAAGTGTACATCCCTAGAATGCCAGCCACACCTCTACGGTGAGCTACCTGGTCTGTACAGCTAAGGACGATTTCTGCAATTTTTAAAAGCGGTAGAAAAGTGGAATCTGGGTGGAAAAGGTGACCTACACCCCTGGACGTGGCCACTTCCGGGGTGGATTAGCTGCTGCGGTTAGTAACCCAGTTGCACATTTACTCACACCCCTAACGCCCCTAAATCTAGGATTTTAAGAGTTATCCCTGACACCAGAACCTCAGTTCGGAACCAACTTGCATCATAGAGGACAAAGGAGAGACACAAATCTATGACAACAGGGCTTGCACAAGCCAAAAGAAGGATAATCTGCACCTGTGGCAACACTCCTGGAACTGCATGCTCTAGGCTTGTCTTAGGCTAAAGGTCAGTTCACCCTTGTGAGAGCCAGAAGCAACGATGAGTCTCTCCAGAATGATACCTTAAGATCACATTGCAAACGCCATGTTCGTCGTCTTTTTAAACTCTGTGACAAGACAAATGTTTGGACTGGATGGACTTTATACGTGATTGTGATTATGATTGTATGCCAATACTCAACTGATACAATATATGATGATTGTGACTATTTTCAAAACATGAATCTCTGCACCAGGAGTATAAAGAACGTTAACACATTTGACTCCTGACGAAGTTCATAATTTTTTTGAATGAAACGCGTTGGCAGGATGTTCTTATGAGAAAATGTTTGTATGGATATGGATTAACGAAGTAATAAATATATTTTGAAATACAAACGTGATTTTTGTGGACTACCAAATCTCCTGGTGCACTATTCCATTTACTATCTATTCAATTTCTGCTGGACAATGGTACCAAACGACAGCAGGTACCAGAGAAGTAGTGAACAGACCTTATTTTGTTGGAACGTTTGGCTACTTATTCTATAGTTAGAATGTTTCTTGCTGTCGCTTCTGTAATTTTGTGTTACAACTTCTGCATTAGAGCTGTTTCCTCACATTCTAGCAGGAAAACAAATGCTGCCCACTCACAGAAAGTTCTATACTGCTGAAGTTAACCTTCTATGCTACTTGGAAACTCCCGCACAAGCAAGATCAACCTTTAGATAAGTCATTTAACAGCCCTCAACTGCTCTCCTCACATTATAGACTTTGCTAGAACCTTGGGAAGTACACTATATCCAAGGCATATCATAGAGCGGTGTGTCGTACACGTGCCGCTTTCTATGCGCAGGAGTTTCGGAACAGCCCGAACCCCTCCAAATTAATCTTCAAGGTCCTAAAGGACCTTATAACTAAGAGGACCCCTGCAGCTGAAATATGCACAGACTCCCATTGCGAGCGCTTGGCCATGTTTTTTGTTCAGAAGGTGCAAGCTATTTACCACTCCTTCCCTACCGCCGTGCACTGTTTGAATCCTGTTGATTGTCCTGAGTTCAAGGATAGGATCCTTGACTGTCTAGCCCCCCTATCGGAGGAGGGTTTTGATCTCCTGAGCCAAAAAATTAAATCTGGCTCCCCGGCAGACCCCCTCAAACCGGCCTTATTTAAAAACATGCGGGATACATGCCGTGCTCCCTTACTTTCCCTCATCAATATGTCTCTGGGTTCAGGGACCGTACCTACCAAGTGGAAGCAAGCGGTAGTCACTCCCATCCTGAAAAAGCCTACCCTCGACCCCACTAAACCTGAGAACTACCGCCCCATCTCCTTGCTGCCGTGGGCTGCTAAAGTCGTCGAAACCCACGTGAATGGGATCCTGGCGGACCATCTTGATAAAGCTAACATCTTGGACCCCACGCAAAATGGTTTCCGTAAAGCCCACAGCACGGAGACTGCCCTGCTATATATGGCTGAACATCTGCGCTCCGTGCTGGACACCGGTCAAACAGCGGCACTCCTTTTGTTAGACCTGAGTGCCGCCTTTGATACGGTGTCCCATGACATCTTGATGCGGCGGCTAGAGGAAGCTGGGGTTAGGGGGTTGGTATTAGGCTGGTTCCGCTCCTTTCTTTCCAACAGATCCTTCCAGGTTGCGATACCACCCGGTAAGTCCACCTCTCACCCGCTCACGTCGGGGGTTCCTCAGGGTTCATCTCTGAGCCCCACTCTTTTTAATCTTTACGTGAGGCCGCTGGCTGCGGTAGTCAAAAGCTGGGGCCTGACAATGGTTTCCTATGCGGATGACACGGAGCTGGCGGTCACACTAAGTGGGGACTCAGCTATGGATGCCCTCAACTTCTGTGAGGGGTTGCGCTCGGTGGCCAATTGGATGAATCAGAACTGTCCCCAATTGAACACTAAGAAGACAGAGGTGATGGTGTTTGGTAAGCTTCCTGGATGTTGGAATGATAGTTGGTGGCCCCCCGAGCTAGGTATGATCCCTTCTCCTGTAATGGAGTTAAAGAACCTTGGGGTCTGGCTGGACCCTTCCCTTAGTTTCACCTGCCATACGAAGAAGGTGGCTGCCTCTTGCTTCGGCATTATTAGGAGCATTAGGCCGGTGCTCAAATTCTTTGATGCCAGCACGAGACAGCTGGTGGTCCAGGCCTCGGTATTATCTAGGATAGACTATGCCAGTGCTCTGCTTGCAGGCACGAACAAGGCTGAACTTTTGTGGCTACAACGAGTGCAGAATGCCGCCGCAAGAGCAATATTTGGGTTGCCCAAACGTTGCTCAGTGTCCGGAGTACTGCATACTCTCCACTGGCTGCCTGTGGCGCGGCGCATTGAGTTTAAGGTGCTTTGCCTGGCCTTTAAAATTTTGAAAGGCTTGGCTCCTCCTATTCTCACGAACCTTCTTACTCCGTACATTCCTTCTCGCTCTTTGAGATCCTTGGGCCAGAACTTAGCTGTTGTTCCCCGTTTTCTGTTGAACAGGACGGGTGGCCGCTCCTTTCGAGTAGTAGCTGCCAAGCTCTGGAACGCTCTTCCCTACGACATCCGTGCTGAGGAAGATTTAACTAGGTTCAGAGGTGTCATTAAAACGTTTCTTTTTAATAAAATTTAGTAACCCGTTGCATTCTGTGTTGTTGTGTTTACCTTTTCTGGCGCCATGACGCCCCTTTGCTGGGGTAGCTGTGCGCGGTACAAAAAACAGTAACATAACATAACATAACATAACTAGACAAATACCTGAATATGCAGGATCACATCAGTACTGTCACCAATGGAGTGAATTACCAGTTAATCATTTTAAGGAAATTTAAACCCTTCCTCCCACAGAATGATCTTAAGCATGAGGTCCAAGCTCTGGTGTTGCCCGGACTTGACTACGGCAGTGCCACACTATGCGGCCTACCTAAATACCTGGACCCTCTAAAGGCCTCCCTTAACGCTGCCTCCAGACTAGTCTCCGGAACAAAAAGAAATAATCCCATCTCCCCAGCTCTAAAATCCCTGCTGGCTTCCTTATGAGGTAAGAATACAACTAAAGATTGCATGCATCAATCATAAAGTGCTACATTTCAATACCCTCTGGTATTTTGCATAAAAGCTAGAACTATTAGGGGTATGCAGATCTTCACAAAGTGCTAGCTTCCTGCTACTGAAACCGCAGATTATCCATAAAAATAAAATGTGCTACAGAGCCTTCTCTGGTGTCGCCCCGAGGATTTGGAATTCTCTGCCTCTAGATGTCTGGCTAATCTCGTCAACCGCCTCCTTCAAAAAAGAAGTGAAATCATTTCGGATGAACAACTTTTTGCCCTGAGATAACACTTTTTGTTTATTGATTGTATTTATGCCTCGTATTCATTTATTGTTTTTGACCACTGCATTGCTGACTCCCTACAGAGGTCAAGATCATTATTTTGTTTATCCTCAATATTTGTTCTTCACTCATATATGTGACTAGTTTTGTTTTCACACCTATATCCTTCTGCCCCTTCATGTAATGTCCTCTAATACCAGTCGCCGCTGCTGCCTAGAAGCAGCAGTGGGGCGGGTGGGTGGGGGCAAAGGGGTGGCGGAGTAATTTTTTGGGGGGGAAAAATCACTTACCGTCCGGCTGGCCAGATGGCTGGCCGCTGCCGCCTCTTCTGTGTCCCGTCCCGTCCTCTTGCTGGTTTCTTGTGAGGAAGCAGGAAGCATCAGGGCTCCCACGCTACCCGTAGCCAATCACAACGCTTGTGATTGGTCTGAGCGCCGTGACACGGCACTCAGCCAGGGACTGGAGGGGTGGGCATGTTCTACATGCAGGCTGTAATGCAGCCTGCATGGAGAACATGGAAGTGTGCATGACTGTTTTGGGCGTCCGAGACGGACGACCAGTCATTGCAAACAGGAGTGTTCTACCACTCCTCCCCTGCTCCCCGCCCTGCCCCCTCACACACGCTGCCGCAGCAGGAGGACAAAATAAAATGCTAATACCATTATGTTATCATTTTATTTTATCTTGCTGCTTCCTGGAAGTGGGGCGATGCCCCGGAGCTGCCACTGTACCCTCAAGGGTCATGTTCGCGCTATACAAAACTTTATAAATGAAATAAATTCATAAATGACTTTTCCCACTTCAAAATAGCAATGGTGTTTAGTTTTTAGGGAACCATAAATGATTGAAGGATGAACCATTTAAAAAAGAGAAATATGTTTGTGAGCCTGTATTTCCTCCTCGTACACCTTCCTCGTGCAGTCCAGTCTGAGGAAGACCCTACTCGAAGTAAGGAAGATTACCGGTAGTTAATAGGGCATGAACACCGCAGTCATAAACCATGCCGGAATGTACTGTACCGCAATTTGCAGACTATTACACTGAAAAGAAAGAGTTATCCCTGAACGCGGCCGGATTGCACGAGCATAACAGCATCTTTTATTCACAATAGTGTCACTCCGAGCGTCACACATGACTGAAATGTCACGTATCGATCGGCGCACTAATTAAATCGGACTGCCATACCGAAGACTTGGCAGCTATGAATACCAGAGAGGCCCAGGAGGTGGCAGTGCGAGACTTTGACCTGATAAAACGCCTAATAGCATAAAAGCGGGAGAACAAACTCCACCCTTTTATGTTTGAGAGGCATTCGGCAAAAGGACATCATCTAAGGTAGGTGCGCGCCTCACCAATATTACATTTGAAGCTATAATTTTGAAAATAGTTAGCTCATTTATCACGAATTGCACGAAATAATTTGACACAGTTTTTCGTTTTCTGTCACCGTTTAAGAAAGGACGCATTGCTGAAATTGATTTTTTAATCTCGAAGTACAAGCTAGAGCCTCAGAGAACGAGTGCCGTTTGTCACATCAGAAGGTCACCATAGTTGCCAAAGTGCAATGAGAACTGAGGAAACTTCAAAACGTTCCCTCTGAACTCACTGACGGGGTGACGGCGTTCATCTTGCGTTTTTCTTTATTCGACTACTTTTCGAACCTGGACTCCTGGAGCCTGGCAGTTAGAATGTGACCTTGAGTTTAATCTACAGCGATTGAGGTTCATGGTTCGCTCGATTTTTGGAAGTCGAGCTTTCTTTACCATCTAAATCGGAGATTAGAGTGCGTTTGTTTCTACTAAACTATTGGTTTTACTTAGCGACCTTTTGCTTGGTACTGACGTACTTATGTTTCCACTTTGAGTGGCAACAAGTTACAAACATCTATATTTCTTACAGTATCTGGAAGAATGAGGGCAGGCTGGGGAACTACTTTCGCTCTTATCTGTTTGGTTACAGTGAGGACAGCTGTTGCATCTAAAGGTATGATAATTAATCTCCACATTTTTAATCTGTGATATTTTCGAATATTTTACATGACCCACATTCTAAACTGAATTAGACCTGTTGCAATAATTATAAATTAAAGTTTCGCATCTGTGACTAGAGAGGGATGAGTCAACAAATGAACAGGGAGGGTCGAGCCAGAGAGCCGAGCCAAGGGTCTGGCTCCGATCTTAGAGACCAGGCATGAGGCGAGCCCGAATATTGCTATGTAAATGGTACAACAAACATCGCGTGAAAATGATGAAGTCTGTTCAAAATTAAAACAAATCACAGTTTGTTCCTTTAACGTGCAGAAGCTTTGACATTAATAGGGCACATTAAATCACTGCACAAAAAGTAATGATCAAAAGCGACTCTTTTGTACAACTGGTAGACTGAACTCACGTATTTGAGAGTACTCTACAATGAAGAAAAAAAGATGTTGGCGAATTGAAAAAATCTGCCTAAGATTACACAATTTAAGCAGGGAAGCTGCTATTTATCATTTGTACAAATCAACCAGTAAATTGGTCTCTATTTAATTTTCCTTATGTTAAGGATTTGTTTTTAACTTTCAGTGCATTTTTTCTGCAGTTCTTAAAATGTAGTGCAAACTCGAACCAAAGGTATTGGAGGGCTTTATATGAGTGTCAATTACATTACTAAGGTCACATGCATTGTTTATAGGCATGGGGAGATTAAGCGGCTTGCCCAGAATTACAGGATGTTGAGCTGACACTGAGACTCGAACCTGTTTCCCCAGTTGGCTGCTCTTACCTATTGCCACATCATGGGTAGAGGGAGGCAAGCAGAAGCCATATGAAAGCTCGGCTCATATGGGCTGAAGGTTCCAATGGGACTTTGAGCTGAGCCACAGCCATGCTTCAAATTCGAGCCTGGCTCAAGGTTTCAGTGGCTCGCCCGCCTCTAATATTTACAAAAGCATTTATGAGTACACTAAGAAATACTGCAGGAGTGCTCTTTTATGTACTCTTACATGCCTTTGGGAACAGGCAACAATTTTATGGTCTGGCTTGACAGGCAGCTATCGTCAGACAATTATTTGAGCATCACTAGAAAGGGGCTTTGGTTCCGCCCACATGTTGGGAACCAGGAGTAGGTGTTTTGATTGGGCAGAAGTTGTGTGCTTCACGTTACAATGGATCTCTTTATAACCAGACCTCTTGGCATTGCCAATGCTTGTTTGAAACATTTAACCCCTTCAGTGCCCATGACGAGCTGGACTCGTCATGGGCTGCGGTGGCGCTGTGCCCATGACGAGTCCAGCTCGTCATGAACTCCGCCCGCTAATAAAAAGCGCGGCACTGGGCGGGGAAAGGGGCGGGCATGCAAGGGGTTAAAGGTGAAAACTGGCAGTGTAAGAAACAGATGTTTTCCACTGGGCACTGATTGCACTGCTGCCCATGCACTCTCTGGATGCCGAAGGTCACTGGGTGACTGCAGCCAGCATAGATTGTCTAGCACACTTCACCCCACACTTAGGGCCATATGTAGGAAGCCCAATACCGGTCGGTAACGGCCGATTTTCAGTAAAAATCACGTTACCGACCGGTATTCAGGCTTTTGGTATGTAGGGGGGACATTTCAGGATTCGGTAATTTACCGAATCGGTAAAATTACCGAATCGGTAATTTTACCGATTCGGTAAATACCGAATCCTGAAATGAGATGTAGGGGGAGTGTGTGGGTGTAGTGTGGATTCGTTATTTACCACCAACTAAAAGTTGGTGGTAAATGACGAATGTCTTAGAAAAAGCATTATTTGGCCCTTAGAAGTGTGCAATGTGGCAGACATACATGCCCTTAGGGCATGTATGTGTGCCACATGTGCACACATGCAGGAATCAGGGGTGCAACAGGGTGTCACTGTGACACCCTGCCACCCTTGATTGTGCTCTCCCCATTACCGAATCGGTATTTACCGATTCTGTAATGGTAACTGGTTTCCCATTGATTCCTATGGGCATCCTGGCCCATAGGAATCAATGGGAAGCCAGTTACCATTACCGAATCGGTAAATACCGATTCTTAATTACCGACCAATTCCGAATCGGTAATTTTTACTGACTGATTACCTACATAGCATTTACCACTTCATAAATACCGAATCGGTAAAATTCGGTATTTATGAAGTGGTAAATGTTAGGCTACCTACATAAGGCCCTTAGTGAGGAGGTTCCCATTGGAAGAGGCTTTCTGGCGGTATCTTGCAGTAGACGCAAGCACCTTAACCTCAGCTCACAGCTAGTCATAGGAAACGCCAAGAAGCCCGACATGGTCGGAAGATCCCATACATAATCTGCATTAAGTATAAATGCGCCATAGTTAGGGACTAGACCAGAAAAGACATGGATTCTATGTAAATCCTTCTGGGACAGTCACTGGTTGGGGAAAGAAACTGTAAACTTTCTCATTCAAGAATCCTGTAATGCTTTCTCATTGCTAGTTTGGAAGCAAACTTCAGCATCCTTTCCGAGATGGCCACAGGCACTCCTGAAATGGTCTTTCATATGACATCATACAGGTGAAGCAAAACCATTATCCAGGCACGAAATGAGTCTAAATCTTATTTTATGACATCAGTGAACACGAGATGCGGTTCATTGTGTCCATTTTAAATAACTGCCTAGTGTTTCTCTGCACCGCCCATCCATTATTTATCTGCATGCCATCAAAGCTCTAGGGAGGACAGGGTGGGTTTATTCGAAATGGTTATGATGGGAGGGTACGGAGAGTCCAATAACAACCATAGGGGTAACAAGATGGAGAGACATTTTTACAACTAGCTAGAGTGTGACGTAAAGCACAGGGTGATGAGTGCTAGGGGACTGACCCCATGTAACTCCAGACTCCTGAGGCAGGTGAGCATCTTTAAGACCAGCCTGATGGATTATTGCAAAGTGGGACAATGGTGTTTTAATCCGATCCATTTCTCCTGCATGCTATACTAATTGCTGTTTTATGAGTATTACATTTCACTTCGCAATTCCTCGCTCTCCCTTTTATTTCAAAAGCACGCTCCGAATTGCCCAAAGCAAATTAAACTGGATTTCTTACAACACACTTGGTTTACTTTGCTCTTTACTTCTGTCCCAGATTTCCCATTGCCACGCCTATTCTGTTCGAGCAGCTCGGATTTCTGTTCTTGAAACTTCAGTTTACAAACTTTTCTCATGCGGATTCGACAAGGTAGAAGCATTAAGATGCACATTAGTAACCGCGGGAAGTTGTTTAGTGCTTAAAGGTCATTTGAGGTGCTATGTTCACTTGGAATTATAAAGAACCGCTGAGAAGAAGATTGGGCGCCTTTGGCTTACTAGTGAACTTTTTTTATCTAGTTCAGACCTTGGAACTCGTTGCCATTGAGATAAACAGAACCAAGCCCCACATTTCACGATAAGATTATTTTTCTGTTAGGAGCACGGATATTTCTGTGTATAGGATATCGACCGTGAAACACAAACATAAGTAGAATTGTGTAAGATAATATATGAGAAGCAGTATATCAAAGACTAGTGTAATATTTGTGAACCACGTTCAGTAAACGTTCATTTTATTGTTCTGTAAGGGGCTTGTCCAGTGAAATGGTGGTGGGTGTGCTGGACTGTAAACTGTGCGATTTCTCGCAATCCTGGATCCAGACAAGTGTTTGTCGAATTGGTTTTCATTCAAAGGTCTGCACTTTTCCTTACTAGTCCTTTCTAGTTAAAGTTTTTCTCTGTGGACTTTTCATTACAGACACATTCAGATAGATAATGTTGATTGTGTGTGTCTTTAAGACCGTGTGCAGCCAAGTGTAGTTCATTGCTCGTTTCCTCTAGGGGCAAATCAGGTGAGCTGCCATTATGTTTGTCGAGTTACCGTAAGCAAGACATTGTGAAAGCTGTTTGTTTTTGAGAAAGGAGCATTCTCACTTGCCAAGAAATTCTAGCTTTGGTGCTTAGCGCACAGAATATAAAAACAATAGGCTGTCCTGTAAAATATATCGATTTAGTCTCAAAATGAATTTCTGGTATTTGTTCCTTTAGCAAGTGTTGGACTTGGCTCTGTCCGCAGGGTCACCCCAGGCTTTTTGCCTTCGCTCCTTTACTGTTTCCGAACTCGTGTTTGTTGGCTTTTACAACTCTGTACATTTTAATCCTGCTAATCAGTGCTAAAGTGCTTGGACTCTTCCTAAAGCATATATAAAATTGGCATACACCCAATTGGCACATTCAGTTTATTTGTAAGTCACTAGTATATGGCACTACATGTCCCCAGAGCCTGTACATTAAATGCTACAAGTGGGTTGCAGTACAGATTGTGCCCTACACTAAAGTAGCACATTACAACATGTTCTCAGGCTTGCCACTGCAGACTGTAGTGCAGTTTTTTAACCATTTTTATTGGTATGTCAATCAGAGAAATAGATCGTCTGCATAAAACAAGGTGCAACATACAAACTGTGCCATTCACATTCAGCGGTCGTATTTTTACATACCTGTCCATCAAGATATCAACATATAGTGAGTGCAACCAATGATTCTTCCCTTCCCGCTCCGGTTCCTTGATCCCCTGGATCTTCCTCACCCAAGCTACATCATCTCCCACAATGGGGAACACATTTTCCTGCATTTCACTGGGCACCCCCTACCCAGATAAATCCATTCCTCTGTGGCACAGAAGTCCATAGCCCTGGTCCAACCGGAAATCGGTCAAATGGCGATCTCCAGTTTTCGGCAATTTCCCTTTTGACTATCATCATCCCCAGTGCAACCAGCCTCTTTCTGGCCCAGTTTCTGTCCCACTCTGACATTATTCCCAATATTGCCATCTGGGGGGTTCACGTCGATGGGTATGCCAAGCGCCCCAGTCACGGTTGTCAATACTTTGTCCCGGTGTTTGACTATAGTTGGGCATTCTCAGATCAGGTGTTTAAGGGTGCCCCTGTTTAAGCCTCATCTTGTAGCTGCGCATGTGTGAGGTTGACCCAGAGTAATTAATTGAAATGGATTTTTAATCAATAAGGCATTTTCTCCGAGTGGCCCCAGGTCCTTCTTCCATTTGTCTCTAAGTGTTTGTAGAAGGTCAGGCATGTTCTCTAGCAGTGTTATGTATGTATGCTATTTTGTGCTCTTCCCCTGCCATTCAATGGTCAGGCTTGCCTCCAGGGGGCTAAATTCCAGTACCACACAGTGACATTCAGAGGACCTTGTCATGGCTTGTCAGAGCAGGAGATAGTGGAAAAAATGTGTTATATGTAGCTGAAAATCCTTTTGCATCTGGGCAAATGACATAATTAGAGATGATTCCCAGATGTAACCTATTTTAAATACACCAATGGTGTCCCATTTAAAAAAGCCACTCATTTTTGGAACCCTTGGAAACCATGTTCCTTGCCAATGGGGTGATTCCCTCATAAGCTCCCCATGCCATTTTATTACATGCAGTGGCTATTGCCAGAAGTCATTCGTAATACCGGTCACTGCCATGAGGTCCCTGCTTGTTTTATTACTATAGAGTTGCGACAGGTGTGTCCAAGTAAAGCACTTCCAATTTAATAATAGATTCCACCCTGTCAGCCTACAGCCAGTCATTTATGGGTACTAAATGGGAGGCCTGGTAGTATGGTCTAATATCTGCCAATCCTATCCCCTGTCATAGGGTAGTTGTACGCATTTATTGAAGGCTACCCTGGATTGTTTCCTGGCCCAAAGAAACTTAGTAATTATGGTTTGTAGGGACAGGAAAAACCCCTGGGGAGGACATTTCAGCTGCGGTTTCTGTCCAAGGGCATTGGGGCTCTGCTCTCTTTACATTTATAGTACTAACATTGCAACCATAGCAATGCTACATATTTATTTTGATGCAGTCTAGTTGTTAGAACTTGGGGCACTATCTTCCCCCTTTCACTGCATTGTTGCATGGATCTTTGTGGAAGTGGAGGAGGACGTGACTCTGAGCGTTGCTGCCCCTGGGTGGGCCCAAAGTGTAAGTATTTGTCCAACTGACAATCTCACAGCCCTGAGGCCTTTGAGGTCATCAGCTCGGCAAAGTCTGAGCATCCAGGCCTAGTCTTTACCCCCTGATGACGTGGGGGTAAAGTTAGCTACGGGCGTTTCAGATGGAAGCCATGTAGCGTTAAGCCTCCACTTCAATCAGGGAGTGAGGAGCATTGCCATCCCACCCTTTCCAACTCGTCACAGGGTGGACTGGGACCCACCCTGTGACGAGTTTGGAAAGGGTGTGGTACTAGACTGGCTCCAGGCGGGATTCAAGGAATGCAGTCTGCACAGACTCGAGTCAACTGTGGTGTGACTGCGACAAGCTGCGCACATGACTTGGAGCTCAGTGCCATTTTTAGCTCCGGTGTTCTGCTGAGTGTTGTTCACATAGGCGTTGATGATTTGATTTAATTTATGGCAACATTAGTGCCAGCAGTCTCCTTGCGCACAAGCGCGGCACTGCAGGTTCGTGTGGTTGCTCTACTTCGACTTGTCAACGTCGTGTCTGTGAGTGTGAAGGAGTCGGCTAACCGGGCGGGCATCTCAGCAGAGCAAAGTAAAAAAAAGTGTCAGCTGCCAAGCCCAGGTCCATTTTATAATAAAATGTAATTGGTAGTCCTGCTGCTGGCCCTTGGATAGTCAGCCTAGATCTGGGTGACAGTGCTGCACAGAAACAAGCGAAGCGAACTTAATGAATGTGCTCTGCTTCTTTCACTTTCACCAGCGTGTATGAGGCACAACCTTGGACTATCATGCATGTTCTAAAAATGTCCCAGCCATAGTTCTCAGGTTGTGCATGTAAATTACAAATTTAAGCTAACATTCTTGAACTTTGCGGGCATGATGTGGGACAAGAGCATGATTCAGGACATGGCGGAGAAACAAAAGCTGTGAGAGCAGCTGCACTGGTGGCTGGGTTAGGGTGCTATAGCCCTGTGAGACTGCAGGGGGTACGGAGATGTGCCCGGACCCGGAGGCTAACACAGCCCGGCCTGGTCTGGTTAACTGCAGATGCACTTAAGGGAAATAGGTGCATGCCTCATGAGGGTCCAGCTGCCCAGGGGTGTGAAGAGAGATGCCTTGCCCAGCAGGGTATTATTCCAGATGGAGCTGAGTGAGAGCGCTGCGCACAGACCTGCCTAATGATGAATGTGCCCTGCTCCCTTTACATGCACCTATGAGGAACAACCTTGGGCTCTGATGTATGATATTTTTTAAATATCCTGACATCCATAGTTCTTAGCTATGTATGTAAATATATAAATGATGTTTTGAATCTTGTGGCATCGGGACATGAGGGAGACACTGAAGAGGCAAGAGCAGCTGGTGGCTTAGTGGACTAATGCGTCCATTGTAGGGACCGATGTTTGACCTCATGGTCACAGGTACAAATCCTGGTGGGTCGACTCAGCCTTTCATCGTACAGAGGTTGATGAAATGAGTACCACTGAGTTGGGTAACAATAAATATCTGCTATTCAGTGCCACGATGCGCATGGGTGAATCTGCGCTTTGGAAATACAAATTATGTTATGTTAGGGACTGTTTAAATGGCAAAACAGATCTCTTTTTTTTAACAGAAAACTGAATTTTTGGTTCCCTGTAAATTTTGAAAAGTTTATTAACTGTTCTATACATAGGACATCATGAAAATTGAGATTATTACCCCCTACCTATCCTATTATCCTCAATATAACAGTCTGAAATGTACTCACAACTTCTTGACTGTTGCAGACATCACTAGAGAAGGAAGCCAGGCTTGCCTACTAAGCCATGCCTATGAAAGATATTCTTTTTTGGTCAGCTTTTTATCTTATTTTCTTAAATAAGATTTGCACAGGAAATGGCGACTAACCTCCCAAACAAATACCTGGCCCCCGCAAAGCCCCACCCCACCCCACCCCGGACCAAGCCCAGCCCTACCACTCACAAGCCTCAGCAGCCGCCACTGGGGCACATGGATAGTTTTAAAAAAGATGTAGCTGTTGGTGCAGGGCGATCATCTTAAACAGGGCACCTCTTCCCATCAGCGTTAGTGGGAGCTAGCACCATGTTTCGAGCTGGGTGCGCAGGCGACTGTGCCCCTAATTTATGTTAAGTTCCCAGCTCTGTGCAGAGTCCAGGGAGATGTACATTCCCAGATATTTAAAATGGGAAACAAGTCTTTAGTTCAGTTTTAAGCTCCAATTTCAACCTGGCAAAATATACCTTTCGTCCGGCCTGAACCTCATGTTTAATATGTATATGTAACGCCTAAGGTAGAACCTAGAAGTTCATATGTCAGGGTGCATAGTCTTTAAAAAATAGAACTTGTGCACTTAAGGGATTACATATCCTGACAGTGAAAAACGTCTGAAGTCGTTTTTGACTGAAGGAAGGCTTTAACTCTTATAGACTAACACTGGGATATCTTATTACATTTAAGAAGCGATAACTTTGGTTTAGGAGCAGATAGAGAAATACTTTTCCCACTCAGTTGAATTGTAAGTAAGAATCCTCTTTAATGGTAAAGTCAGACATTAACTTTCTATTCTGAAAATGCTACTTTTAGAAATTTGGCATTTTCTGCCTAAACTGAATGTGCCTTACTGCTTGTCTCCAAGGACACATCACCGTAATAGTTCTCCTGTGTTGTGATGTGTATTCCTCCCAGACATGGGGACTGTAACAAATTGAGTTACTGGTTGAGAGTGGAGTGAAACCTGTCTTATGCAGCAAGCACAGTTCTTCTCAGGGTGAAGTTACAAGCATACTCTAAATTAACCTGTCCTTGACCCTTGGGTAGCTTGCCACAGAGCAGTTAGACTTAACACACAGGCAATGTATAAAGTATTTGTGCAACCCTTCAAACATTAACACAGTCAAAACATACCACAAAAGGATCACACACCAGTTTAGGAAAAAGTTGTGCTTTTCAAAAAATGAAACAAGACTAAAATACCAAAAGTTGTGTCAGTAGAACTGAAGATATTTAATTAAAACATTTTGAGTGAAAATAGTGCCCAAAAGGCATAAACCTCCAACTGTAGATACTTGTTTTTGCCAAACCGGGACAAAATCACAAGTTCAGCCCGACCACGGTGGAGGGTGAGCCTGCTACAGTGACCCAGTTAGGCCTGCTGAACAAAGTAACTTAAATCCTAGTTTGGGAAGAGTTGCGAGCATCTGTGTCGAAGCTGCATCACGTAGCCAAAGGAATGTGTTGGTTCTGAGATGCAGCTAGGCTGCAGAGCGAGGTCCTGTGTCATTGTCGAGGATCCTGTCAACCAGGGCTTGCGATGTGAAGTCTGGAGTAGAGGATGTGCCGCGCAGTTGGGGAGATGCATCGGTTCCAAGGAGCTGTGAGGCTGCAATGCGGAGTTGTCGTTGAGTCCGATGAGGGATGCAAGGGCCTGAACTAAGCCTTGGCCTAACATCAGCAGTTTCAATGTGGCAACTGGCTGCGATGGGGGTCTTTGAGACAGTTCCGATAAATGCAGTAGTGGGAATATGTTGGCTCTGCTCGGGGCTGTGCTGCACAGCAGTTGCGATGCATCAGTTCCACTGGATCTACAGAGGCTGGTAGAGCACCTTAGGCCCACTTCCAAGGGTCTAGGAATACGGTGGCAAAACTTGACAGGGTAGATTCACAGATTGCAGATTCCAGGTGCTGAGTCAAGGTTGTTGGAGCCTTTTGTCCCTGAGGTTCAGGTTAGGAGGCCAGCCAACTAGCTGTTGGAGTAACCGGGGGGTTCTGGGTTGAAGAGATACAGGTGCAGTCTTTCTATACCTGGCAAAAGAGCAGCAGGTCAGCACAGCATGGCAGCAGCATGGCAAGGCAGCAGTCCAGCAGAGTGGCAGTCCTTCAGTAGCACACAGCAGTCCTTCTTCCTGGCAGGAAATCCCGAGGTCCAGAAGTGTACTGAAGAGTTGGTGCCTGAGGTCCAGTATTTATACCCAGTTATGCCCTTGAAATTGGGAAGAAGCTGCTAGAGGTTTCTCTTTGAAGTCCCCAGCCATCCTGATTTCCCTGCAGTGGCCACAAGCTAACTACAGGGGGTATGCATCCCTTTGTGTGGAGGCAGAACACAGCCTATTCAAGTATAAGTAGGGCTGGGTCCGACTCTGCACTACCATCCTGCCAGTGATTGCCCATTCATGCACACCTAAGTTCTCTGTTGTGTGTGGCTGCCAAGGAGAAATACACAAAGCCCAAATATCAGCTACACCCAGTCAAGCGACCAGAAACAGGCTGCAGGCACAAAATGGCTAAGGCAGGTAAAAATGCCAATGTAGGAAAGTGGAGTATTATGTTGTGTGGGGGTTAGTCCTCACCAGGTAATACTATCACAATACCCCAAAGATGGTCTTTCAATTCACACTAATATATCCTTAGCTCCGTCCTGGTAAAATGGCAAAGACCAGTCAGGCTTTACTAGAGGAACATTTGTTGAGCATTTCAGAGTACCAACATGGCTGAGGAGCAATTGACATGACTCGAGAGAAAGCAAAAACCAATTTCTAAAAATAGAGTGTATCTTTATCTCAATTTAGACACCGAAATGAATGGAATAACATAAATATAACCAGGTCAATGAGGAAAACCACTAGTGACAATCAGTCACTTGCAGGTTGAGTTGCATTGTATCCTTGTAGGGAAAAGGTGATGCGGGTCCCAGGACCAACCCACGACAGTCAGCTCAATTTTACCTGGTCCATAGAGTCCCGGTGCAGTGTTGTCCTGGATGTCCTTGGTGCTGAAAGTGAGCCGCGGAAGAGCTGCTTTTAACACTGAAATGATGCTGCAAGGAAAAAAGATACAAAAAGAGAACAACAGAGTGGTTGCTGACTTGGTTGAAGGATGGATGAAATTCTCTCTTAAAGCAGCATCGAGTGAAGGGGTTGATTGCCAGACTGGCGACCAACAAACCTGGGCAGTGGTAAGTACTTCCATAAGTAACTTCAATACCCTGTGGTCCCTGGGAACATGGTAGCTGCCTGTAACTTTGGGGAAGGCAGGACTACAGTTCCAGCAATGCAGTAGCCCATCTGGATGTGGGCGATCCCACCGAGGGCCAGCGAATCTTCTGATCCGGAGTGTTGTTTTGCCTGCGGTTTGCGGGGGACTAGTGCCACTAGTTCTGGGGGAGTCTGAGGGTACTTCAGGCTTCCACGCTGCCAGGGAGTGCTGAGTTTTAGCCAAGGACGAGGCTTGATCATGCAGTTCCAAGTCTGTTACCACAGGACAAAGTATCCCTCTTTTGCTTTGGTGCTGCCGGCAAAGTCCTGTTGTCACAGACACTGGTCTCTTCTGGGTCATACCTTGATGCAAGTTGCTCAGATCTGAGGTTCTGGTGCCAGGGAGTCCCTTTAATCATAGATTTAGGTGAGCTAGGGGTGTGGGAGCGAGTAGCCAATGGGCAGCTAGCCCCTGCAGCTAATCTGCCCCTGAGGTAACCACATTCAGCAGTGTGGATCAGCTTTACTGCCCAGAACCCTCTATTCTGCCTCTTCTATTTTTATTTTTTTATTTTTTGTTGAACAGAGTAAAAACATAAAACATAAAAGAAGTGTTAAGAAGGAATACTGCTACAGATATCCAAATTCATACAATCATTTCCATTAGAAAATACTCTCACGACAGACGTTATTACATTATCAAAAACTGTTTCTTTGATAGTAAAGTGCAAGTGCTAAGGTGCCGATTTTTCCAAATTTCCTCTCTACTAAATTGACCATATATACTTTCTAATACATTTGTCTATTACATTGACTTATCTTCTATGCAGTACTTTCCCAAAGTGCAAATGTGTTTGCATGGATTGCTTTAGAGTCAACTGGGTGAGTTTACCCTTAGAGATCTTTTTCCATCTGATCGAAATACTTCCATATTGAGATATATCTTTTAGTAGCTTCCACCCTTTTCGCATAAACTTCTTCGTAGTTTTTTACTCGGTTCATTTTTTTAAACCATTCTAAAAATGTCGGTACTTTGGTCGTTTTCCAGTTCTTAAGGATCAGTGAACGTGTCACCTAGGAAGAGATTGATAAAAACATTTCCCCATCCTCTGGTTAGTAACTAGGTTTGATTCTGTTTTAATAAACCAAAAAAGTACTAACTCAGGCTCGGGTTCTACCCTTCTCAAGAGAGCACGGCTAAGTTCAGCACAGATTTTCTCCCAGAACTGGCTCAGCCTTGTGCATATAAAACAGACATGCAATCAGCAACCCTCTCCCATCTGTTGACACCAAAAACATTTATTCTCCACCTTGGAATAAATCTTATGGAGTGCTTTAGGGGTGTAATAAGCAATCCAGTGAGATACAAACGCCATTCTTTTAAAGTTAGCTGCTCTCAATGCCTTACTACCATGTTGTGAAATTGTTTGGCACTCCCCATCTGAGATTTGGGAAAGTATTTCATGTTTTAACTTTTCAAGAAAATCGGTAACCAATAGGGGCTCGCCTTAAATTTCGAAATAATCTATACCAATTCCCTGTTCCTTGCAATTTAGTTCTAAACAGGGCAGCTAAAAACCGGAGGGGTACCTGCATTGGCTGGAAGTAGATATTTGTTTAATATTAGTCTAATCTGGAGGCAGCTAAAAAAAGGAGCCTGCTCTGATTTCCACATCTAGCTTGAACCTCCTGCCAATTGATACATCTCCCTCCAATTAAGAAGTGGCCTAATTCCTTAAATCCCTTTGTTTCCCAGAATTTTACATGACTATTCTGAATATGAAGGCCCAAACTTTTACATTCTGTAAGCCGAAGGGATTCATATCTTGAGGACTGAGCCTTTAAAGAGTAACATTTCTGGAGTCTAGTATTGAACACATGGAGCGTTTAGTAACCCGTTTTTTTTGGAAGTTTTGGTGTTTTTATAAAAACAGAAAGCTGTGATCCTGCTTCCTGAACCATCTTATTCAGAAAAAAGCACTCCATGGATCCCTTACTATCTATTAATCGAACAATTATGTCCCGAAATGCTGCTTCATAGTAGGTACGAATGTGAGGAAGTACCAACCCACCCCAGCTAGTATCAAGTTGAAGAATGGATAATTTTACCCTTGAGGCTTTTTTATTCCAGATGAATTGAGAAAAGATTTTTTCCAGTTCTTTTAAGTATTTTGTATTAATTTTAAATGGAATATTAGAAAAGAGAAAGTTGAATAATGGTAATATCAACATCTTTATGAGTGCGATATGACCAATCAAGGTAAGGGGAAGGAGTGTCCATTTAGCCAATAAATCTTTAATTTTTCTCAACATAGCTTCATAATTTAACCTAAATAAATCCGCAAATTGATTTGAAACATTTATCCCCAGATATCGTATCGGCTCAAGAGAAGGAGCTTGTTGTTTTAGATTATCTGGGAGAAAGTTGCTACATACATTTGGGGCCAGGACTTCAGTTTTTTTGTGATTAATTTTGTAACCTCTGATAGCCTCAAACTCTGCAAATTCTCTTAAAATTTTTTAATATTTCGCCTTACAGGTTTAAGGTACAGTGTAACATCGTCTGCAAATAGTTTTAGTTTTGTCATTCCCCCTATTAGAGTTTTTATTTCTATATTGTCCCGAATCCTAACCGGCAAAGGTTAGATAAAAAAAGTAAACAATACTAGAGACAAGGGGCACCCCTGATGGGTTCCCCGCCTTATATCTATTGTACCTGCCAGGTTAGAGTTTATTCTAAGCTATGCCTGAGCCCCTTGATATATAATCTGAAGCACAGCGATAATCTGGAGGGGGAAACCAAACCTTTCGAGACCATAAAATAGAGCATCCCAGTTTACCAAGTCAAACGTCTTCTCTCCGTCGAACATCATTATCAAGGCGGGTTTTGATTAGTATTAAAAAAGTTGATCGCTTGGACTAAATAACCCGTATTAGAAGACATTGAAATACCTGCTATGAATCCGGTTTGATCTGTATGTATCGCATATTGTGCTACTGGAGTAAATTGATTAGCCCAAATTTTCATCAGGATCTTATAGTCTGAATTTAATAGACTTTTGGGCTTGTATGAGCTTACGTCTCTGGGGTTATTTCCCTTCTTTACAAAGCTAACTATCGAGGATTCCTTAAAGTCTGCTGGAACATCGCCTCCGGTCTTAACATATTTAAAAAGCTCCAGCAGGAATGGTACTAGCTCTACCGAGAACGCCTTGTAAAATTCAATCGGAAGGCTGTCATTTCCAGAGGCCTTACCTCCTAGCATTGAGGCTATGATCCTAAAAATGTCAGCTGTTGAGATATCTGTCATTATCGCTTTTCTATGTTCTCTAAGAACCTGAGGGAGTATTAGACCCTGGAAGTAGTGTTGAAGTGCTTGATTTGATATCTGATAATCAATTGAGTATAGTTCCTTATAATGATCTAAAAGAAATTTTGCAATTACATATTTTTCCGATGCTAAAATCTGCATCCCGGGTACCACCACTTCATCGATTCCCGCCGCTTCTTGTTTTAATCTAGTGGACCATGCCAACAATTTTCCTATCAACTGGCTTTCCTTGTAAACTCTCTGCTGGTATAATAGCGATCTGCATATGTCTTCCATACTAAAAACTTCCCTAAATTCCTGCTTAGCCTTAGTTAGTTGCTCCCCCACTCGAGAACCTACCCCAGAGGAGCTATTTATTCTTAACAAAGCAGCATAGACTGGTTGAAGGAGCTCTGCTATTCTGCTGTTACAAACCCTTGTTTTCTCCGACATGTAGGCGATCATTTGCCCTAGTATTGAGGCCTTAAAAGCCCCCCAAATTGAAATAGCCCTAGAAGTACCCTTGTTGACCTGAACAAACTTCTTGATCCACTCTTGGATACTACTAATCCATTGTAGGTTGGTTAATAGAAGTCTATCCACCTGCCACCTGGATTTCTCCCTTCTTCCTAGCTCTAAATCGATTTCAATCTTTACTGGAGAGTGGTCTGAAAAAGAATTCGCCCTTATCTCGGCATTCAAGCATGGCCTGTGCAATCCTAATCCTCATATACTGAAGACTTGTGGCATAACAAATATTATTACTAGCAGGTACTGGTACTGGCAGCTGTACCCAAAGTATCTCCCTCACTGGGGGAGAACCAAGAACAAGTGGCAGAAATATATAAAAGGGGAACTGCCATGGACGTTTACACAGGGCAACCAAAGAAAGTATTGTTCCCTCTGCATGGGGGGAAGAAAAAAGAATAAAGTGCAATAGTGCAAATTTTGCGATAGGCACAGTGCAAAGTGTATTCTAGTATTCATACATTAGAAAATTACCACATACCAGAATAATACCTACACCTGTAGCAGCATGCAATAATAGCAGCTATATCTAATACATCTTACCTTTAAAAGAGAACAAAGTGCAAGTAGCAGAAAAAACACACAATTAAAGTGAGCTTAGTGTCGGAATGTCTATAGTGCCTCGAGTGCAGCAGAATCAAGCTTAATTTTCCATTCCTGAGTATTAACCAGATGATATAGGCAAGCATCACTGCTCAGGTACCCCTCCTTTTATTATTTTCTGTTTGCTTGAACAATCTTTTGTAGTAGCTCCTGAGCCTCCACCGGAATGGAGCAAAGATGGAACCTTCCTTTCCAAAGTTTCAGTTTAGACTGCTGGGCAATAGAAACCTGTGCTTATGCACTCTTAAATTGGCTCATCATACCCACAAAGTCCTTGCATCTTCGTGCTGCTGCTTCTGACATATCGGAGAACACTCTTACTTTGGCACCATTAGATAGAGCAATGTCCCTCTTTTGAATTGCCTTAGATAGGTCAGCCTCCCTAATGCGGTAGTCAGAGAAATTCACAATCATTGTCCTGGGATACTTAGCCCCTGGAATTTTCTGGGAGGGGACTCTGTGAGCCCACATTACAGTAAGATCTACAGGTGCTTTCTCAAGAATATGATCTCTAATCATTGACTCCATATAAGCCACCGGTTTAGACTGACCATTAAGACATTCACTATCCTACGGGATCCCAGTAAAGCGCAAATTTGAATGCCTGGCATAATTCTCCATCTCATCTATCTTTAACTGCGAGGCCTGGAGCTTTTTTTGAAGAGAGGCAATATCCAAATCGCATGCCACAGAGTTATCCTCGATATCAGATACCCGTTGTTCCAGTTACTTAAATCGCTCAGGTATTTGCTGGACCATGGTTTCAATGTTATCTAATCTTAGATGTAGCAAGGAAAGCTCCTGAGCTCACGAGTTTTTGCAGTCCTGTATTTCCCACAGAATAGTTTCAAACAGCTGTTGGATTTGCTGTGTCGGGACCAATGGATAACGGGCGATGTTGGCGACCCCCCCGGCACAAGCCTTGCTGCTTCCAGCCCCCTGCTGACAGAGTGAATGCATCTCTGTGATCCTAGTTTCCAACAAGAGACTGTGCTGTAGTGAGGGAAGTGAGAGCCCTAGGCCATCTGAACTCATGGTGTTGTGCATAAGTGTGTCCAGGCCTCCCCTTTGAGTAGACTGCGCCGGGTGTATAGATTGTACTTGCCCCTTTGGATATTCTTCTGGGACAGTCTCGCCCAGTGTCGCACCAGTGAATATTCTCTGGTTAACCTGAGTAGTTTCTTCAAGTAATGTCCGAACCGCGAGAGTCGCCTTGGTGACCGCTTGATTTGGCTTATGGTTTTTGGAGAATACAGGGTAATCCTTAAGAGGGTAAGCCGCCTCTGGGCTCCTTTTGCCTGTCTCCATCCCTTGTGGGGGTGCAATTTTCCTAGATCCTACATTATCAGTTTGCCAAGTATAGGAGTGTCTTAGGGTTGCCTCTTCCAACAGCTCATCTGGAGCCACCTCCATTACTTTTCGGGTCCTGACACTTCTAAAGATGGCAGAAATCTAATTCAGTGTACAGACCAGGTTGCTCATCCTGGAGGTGTCACTAGCCTTTCTGAGGGTGTACAACTTCTTGATTAAATTATTTCCCACTTGTCCAGGTGCAAATGTGCCTGGGGCAGAGAAAGGGCTGTTTTCTCCACTGGAAATCATCCCTGATGCATAGCAGAGGCAGTGTAGCCTTTGAAGCTCACCGTCACGATGTACCACTTCACTAGCCTTCTTGGGAGGAGAGAGGTGTAACCTCCTTCCTGCCCAAGCGTTTGTTCCTGACTCCTGGGAGTGATCACCCTGCCTGACAAGAGGTCAGAATCCTGTCTTGGAGGCAGCAGGTGGAAATGCGGCCTGGCCATCCAGAGCACAGATAAGCTGGGGGAACCAGGTGGGCCACCTCTAAAGTGGCCACCTGGGTGCATGCCACATCAATCAGGGCACAAGATTCAGTTCAGGTGTGAGAAGGCATGTTGTTTGATACCAAACATGACATATTTAGGCAGTACCATAATGGAGCTGTCAACCTTGGGTTTGCCCGGGTCCAGTTATCCTTGGATCGTCTATCACTATATTGTACTTTAATGGCAAAGGGCACTATGGAGACATATAGGCTTGCACTTACCTGCCTACAGCCTTAATATACTGCACCCTCCTTCTAGGGCTCAGGAGGTCTTCCTTAGGAGTGACTGATGTCTATTAAAAACATGGAGAGGGCACAGTTGAGTACGAGCAGTTTGCACTGCTCCTGCAGTCTGCAATGGCAGACCTGCTGTCAGTAGTTTATTTGGGTCACTCGGGGTGGCACAAACAGTGCTGCAAGCCCTGGGGACAACTTTACCACTTATGCCATGGGTACCATTGGTACCATTTACTACAGACTTATAAGGGGGAATGTCCTTTTCAATTGGGGTTACCAATTCACACATAACAGTTTTGGGGAAAGAGCACTGGCACATGGGTCTGAGTAACAGGCTCCAGTGCACTGTCAGAGGTGAAACTCAGTATCTAGTAGTACAGATGTGTGCAAATACTCTGCTGCCTGCCCTCTGGTCTGTCCAGGGCCTACCCTAGTGGTGACATATGTATTTAAAAGAAAGGTTCAGGTCTGGCAAAAGTATTTTTATTTTGCCAGGTCGAAATGGCAATTAAAACAGCACACACAGGATACAAAGGCAGGCCTGAGACATATGAAAGGGCAACTTAAGTGGACAACACAATCAGTGCTGAAGACCCACTTGTAGCATGTAATTTGAAGGCACTGGGTACATACGGTACTTCTTTACCATGCACTTATAAGTAAATTAAAGATGCCAATTGGGGATAAGCCAATGTTATCATGTTTTAAGGAGTGAGCACATGCACTTTAGCATTGGTTAGCAGTGGTGAAATGGGCATAGTCCTAAGGCCAGTAAAAACGAGATCAGCAACAATGGAGAAGGAAGACCACCCTAAGGCTGACAGGTCTAACAAGGACAAAGAGACTTCAGTGTGGGACAGGGTGTTCCTCTCCTAAACACCATGGCCTGGCGGGTTGTGTTCATCCCTTCCTGAGCTTAAAAGGGTAGCCTGAGGCCTGTGTCCACCCTTTTCTGATTTTATCAACTGCAAATGCAGCACACACCTAGGCCTGCCTGACTTTGTCTCCATAGACAGATTAGACACAAACACAGGAAAGTGAAAATTTAGACAGAGGAGGCATCCCCCACCCGCAGGCTAGCATTGGGTACGAGAATGGCGCCCTCCGCACCACTTATCAGAACATTCCTGGACCTGTGTACAATGCAGAAGACTTGCCCTACTGTCTTAAGATAGAAGACTGGACCTGCTTGAAACCAGGATCTTCAGATGTGACTACAAAGGTAAGTTGGATGAGCTTCTGTTTGAACTACTGCGACACAACACGCTTCTATTGGCCTTCTTTGCAACTGACTAGCACTAACTACACCTGCCGAATTGCCTGAGCCCTCTTGCTGGCCTCTGCTTGAGTAAGTCCTGATCCACCAAGAAGTGCCACCGATGTCCTAGACCCTTGGCTGGCATCATTGTGTTCTTTTTCTACTCATGACTGCAACTGCAAACACCCACCCACAATGCCCACCTACATAAATCTCCAGCAACGACCCACTTTTTGCATCAGTTACAACAGTCCGGTCCAGCAATAACCTCTGCGTGTCCTGCCAGTGCAACACAAAGCTCCATCAGTGTCCTGCTCCTTGCATTGATAATGGCCTCCTCGCACCCTCCCACTGCCCGCTCCAGCCGAGGCTACTAGCGTGGACTTTGAAAAGGTAAGCTCCCCACAGCGGTAAACCTGGTCCCTGTATCCAACCTGCGCTCTACCATGGTCGGGCTTAATTTGTGACTTTGATCAGGCCCGGCTTCGACTGGCACCCAAGCTTGGCACTTAGTGCCTTATAGGGCTATTTTCACATGAAACTTAAAAAAATTAGAACTCTGGTTATAGTGATTGCAATATTGTCATTCAGGTGTAATTTTATTTATTATATCTTACTTTAGTGTTATAACTTGGTTCTAGGATTTTTCTTGTTTTTTGTTTTTAGCTTTATTACTGTTTGAGTGCTGCATAAATACTTTATACAGTGCCTCTAATTTAGGCCTGACTGTTTTTGTGCCAAGCTACCAGAGGGTTGAGTGCAGGTTTATTTAGTGACTTTTATGGTTCACCCCTCTTAACTGATAACCCAATTTCTTGCAGAAAGTACTGTCCTTCTTAAAGCAATTTAGCTCAGTGTAACATTTTGCAAACCACAGATTGCTCAGATTTCACTCTGTACCCAGCAAACATGTTGCAACAAACACACATTATTACCAGTTTACACGATGACAAACCAGCCATTGCCAAACGAGCAGAATAATCATGGCTGTCCAAATTGCTAGATTGTATCTGGTGCAAAAGGGGCTGGGAGGTGACAGTAGAACTGTACAAACTGGTGGTAAGATAGTGGACACAGATTATGTTGTAACACTGATGCCCTCTCTGCATGGTCTCATATGGAATTACTGACTTTTGCTTGCATTAGGGCTCATTGTAATGTTACACTAAATGGCAGTGTCACAGCTTGAGTGTTGTTTCCTCACAAATATAAGTTAAAAATTGTTATTTAAATGTTCAGTAAGGCCATAGTACATTGGATCAGTAAATTGCAGTGTTGGGGAGTTGATTAATATATGAAAGTGTTACATGTTAGATATTAGAACAGTACATTCCCACAGTGAAGAGCTCCCCAGTGCTCTATGTCACTATACATTTTCCTCTGAGAGGGCCTGATTATAACACAAGTCTGTTTTTTTTAGAATGCTGCCTATGAAGATAAGAGAAACATACTTAAAAGTTCTTCATGCAAATTTATCAAAATCTTGTGCAGTAGTGAAAGTAGATTTTGGATGTCTGTAATTCAAAAGTGACTTTGACTTTATGCTTGATGTTGATCTTGTACAGTGCTCTGCTGCCTTTTGGTGAGGATCCTGCTTTATAAATACAATGTTCATGCATGCATACAAGTGCTTAAAAAGGCCTGAGCTTGTGTTCTGCAGAGATTGAGGGTCGTAAATTTCCATTCACTAACTAGTGCGCTGTATTAAACTGAGCCAACACCATAGTCCTCAGAACATATCATAACCTGAAAGAAATTATTTGAATGAAGAAGAATCCTGACATACCTGCTGGGGATTAAGCCTGTTGGACTCCTGTCCTCAGGGACTGAAAGTGCATTCCGTTTGGTTGGGTGGACTTCTGTTAACAGCCTCAGTGACAGAAATGACTCATGAATGGCCCCACAGTGTGGGAAAACCAGTTGCTCAGTTAGGAGTCATCTTGCAGCGATCCTATTGGAGGCCTAGCTGGAGAAAGATTACTCTCTAGAAGCCTGCCTGGGGGACCTGCTCACTGTAGGAGAGAAATTAATACGATTTCCAGCATCTTCAAATAACAGGGACTCCTGGGTGTTGTTATAAGATTCCTACCACTGTGTATTAAACCAACACGAACTTCACAATATAAAGACTTAGTAAGTAATTGTAGGTATGTTTCAGATAGCTCCCAGTACCATATCTCACCCCTAATCTGACCAGGGTAACAGATATTTTTAGCAACCTCATCAAGTCACTCGGATTCCCATGTGAACAGATCTAATCCTTTTGTTCATTATTTTTGCATGCCCAAGGTAAACACAAGAAAGATACAAGAATGCATTTTCAAACATTTATTGAAATCATTGTTGTTGGAAATGGCCCTTTTTGCAGGGTTATCCCCAAACCTTTTGCTTCTTCCTCCTTGTTTTTCCTGACCCGTGATTGTTAGCTATAGGACTCTGGGCACTTTACAACTGCTGATCAGTGATAAAGTGCATATGCTCTCTGTATAAATTGTTACTATGATTGGTTATCCATGATTGGCAGATTTGGTTCATCAGTAGGTCCCTAGTAAAGTGCACTGAGTGTGCCAGGGCTGGTGATTCAAATGCTACTAGTGGGCCTGCAGCACTGATTGTGCCACCCACATGAGTAGCCCTAAAATGGTGTCTCAGGCCTGCCACCGCAGTGCCTGTGTGCAGTTGCTAACTGCCATGCTGACTGGGCAAGTGTATCCACTTGCCAGTCCCTAAACCTTCCCTTTTCTGCATATTAGTCACCCCTATGGTAGGCCCAAGGGCAGGGTGCATTGCAAGTATAAGGTAGGACATGCCCTGGTGTGTGTGGCATGTCCTAATTGTGAATTACAGCCATTTTTGTTTTTCACTATTGCAAGGCTACCTGCTACCCATAGGCCAGAATGGGCAGTTTGATTATTACATCCTATAATCCTAACTGACCCAGGGAGCATGGTCAAAATTCGAGTTTAGTATGCTTGAACTCAGAATGATAAAATACATCTTTTAGTGAAGTTGGTCTTAACATTCTGTGTTTGAAAATACCACTTTTAGGAAGTAGTTATTTTCTTGCCTAAATATACAAACCTGTCTCTGCTAGGTTGTGTATTCCTTGTTTGGAGTTTGAGTGACAGGGGCTGGGGAATTCCAGGGGGCTGGGGAATTCCCGGAGACAGGGCGAGACGCCACAGGGCTGAATCGAGAGATCTCCATGTGGATGGGTGGGAGGAGTTGCACCTGGGACCTGAATAGGGATGTGCTTTCCCTCCACAATGCTGGCTCCACCTCCTGTGGTGCGTTTGATGGCCCTGGCCTACACTGTCAAAGGAAAGAAGGAGTCCTGTAAACAGAGTGCTCCAGGACTGACCAGAACTGGTTCTGACTAGGCAAAGGCCTCTCTGCCTTTAGAGAACAAAGAGAATATTGGTATAAATACTGGGACCCAGACCCCAGAACTTTAGATCATCCTGGAATTAAGAAGGAACCTCTGCCAAGGAGAAAGCTGGAGGTCTGAAGAGAAAGAACTGTCCTGCTGTGTGTTTGTGGGCTGACCTGCAGTTGCTTTGCTGCCAAGGAGAGGGGAAGGACTTTGCTGTTTCCCCTTGCTTGAAGAGATCTCCAAGGGCCCGAGGAGAGCAGGCCTCCTGTTAATAAGTCCCAGGAACAAAAGAACTTCACCCCCAGCTTCCCCCCTGAACTCTGCTGAGTGAGTTCTGCCCTTCCTAGAGTGCTTGATCCAATTGTGGGGCCTCTGGAAGTTGTGCCTGCTGTTTGGTGAGCTGGACAAGAAAAAAGGAGAAGATCTGAAATTTTCACGCATCGCTCGCTTGCAGAGCCAAGAAAATTCCGCAGAAGATTGTCGCAGCGCCTGTTGCTGCTGCAAGAATCGACGCATCGTTCGCTTGTGGAGCACATCTCCCCAGTGCGGGAAGATTCCTGTCGCTGCGAGTATCGTCGCAGAGCCTGTCGTCGCTGGGTAAGCTGAGATCGTCGCTGTCCCGAAGATCATCGCATCATGCCTGTGCGAGACGCTTCCTACCGAACCTGCGCACCGGAATCCACACAAGGTATCGCATCCCTCCCAATACAGACCAGATTCGTCGCAACACGCCCGTTGCGTGCAGCAGGGCTGTCGCATCGCCTCCCCAGGGTCTCAGGAGTGACACATCGCTTGTTTTTCAGCGCTGCAGCTTCCATTTGGAACTTTTGTCGCATCTACAGGTACTTTGGGCTAAACGTGACGCAACTGTGGATTATTTTGACGCAAACCCAAGAACTCTTTAAAAATCATATTCTTGAACTGTGTATGTTGGATTTTGGTAGTTTTGGTCTTGTTTAGTTTAGATTAAATACTTTTATTTTTCTAAACTGGTGTGGAGTCCATTTGTGGTGTTTTCACTGTGTTACTGTGAGTGTTGGTACAAATACTTTACACATTGCCTTTGATAAGCCTGTCTGCTTGTGCCAAGCTACCAAGGGGGTGAGCAGGGGTTATCTAAAGAGTGTATCCCCCTTACCCTGACTAGAAGCAAGGGTCCCTATTTGGACAGTGGTACATACCTCTGCCAACTAGAGACCCCCAGATCTAACATTTGTATTCTTGCAACAAAAAAAAGCATGAGTCGAGATTATTAGTATGATGACACATTTCTGTAATCAGTATTATTAGAATGGTAAACAATGTGCACAATTCAACCATGTTAATTGTTACTAAGGTTACCGTATTCCAATCTGTATCTAATACTACACTATTGAGAGCATAGCGGGAGTACACTTCTGCCCTGTCATTACTAAGAGGACCCAGTCTTGCAAATGAGAATATGTGTGGGAGGGTGCCTTGGAACCAATGCTGATGTTCCTGGTTTGTTAATTGTATTTCTAAGTATTAATAAGGTCTATATGCAGCTCTAAGTGCTTCCTCAGTGTCTGTATGAAATGTTCGTAAATTGACATCCATAGCAGGAAAATTAACCCAGGAATAAAAAACTCTGGGTGCATATTTACAGTCCCTTTGCACTGCTGATACATCACTTTTCCCATAGTAAAAGTGGCACACCAGTGGCACAAGGGGCTTGTAAATAAGCCCCTTCACATTTGTGGGCTTTGTGTGCCTCACTACGAAGATAACATCTCCCCCACCATTGACGAGCCCAGGTGCAAATAAATGTGTGGTAACAGCCTGTCTACAATTAACAGGAATATTAACTGATAACAACAAGTATAATGAATGGAATACAGAGAAAGGAAACATTATAGTGGGGTAATCCTTTTAAAAATTCAAGCTTGACCAACCTGTATTCTTAAACAGGCGCTTTCTATTAAGCTGAGGAGGCTGAATCCTTTTGGACATTTCCATGTAGAGCTGAAAAAGAGCTTTTGGCCCCCCCAGGAAAACTACTCAGGATACTCATTAAATAAGAACATGATCTAGAATGTTGGTGGCACCATGTTGTTACACCGTTCCTACAAATGTAGCAAGACTGTGTATTAGACCAACACAAACTTCACAATATAGAGAACTTAGTCCACATATACCATCAATAAGTGTTAGTGTGTTTCGGCTAGCTCACAGTACCACCTGACATGGGTAACATATGTTATTGGCAACCTCAAAGATGACACTCTGATTCCCAAGGAATCTGTGGAAACAGATCTAACCCTTACACTCTTTACTTTTGCAAACCCGGGGTAAACACAAGAAAAATAAGAGAATGCATATTCAAACATTTACTGAAATGATCATATTCTTGCAAAGAAAGCATGAGCTGCAATTATTAGAAAGATGAGACATGTTACTGTAATCAGCATTATTAGAATGGTAAACAATATGAATAATTCAACCATGTCAATTGTTATTAATGTTAGCTTACCAATATCTGTAGCTAATACTACACTAAAGAGAGCATAGCAGGAGTACCCGTCTGCCAGATCGATTGGGATAGTCTCACCCCAATACCTTGGTCTTGGGTGTCAGGAAGCTGGTCTGAGTGTACAGGTTATCTTCATTAGCTGTATGGAGGTCAGAGTCAGCAGGGTTGCATCTCAGTCACAGTTCACAGTGGTTCTATGATAATTCTAGCGTGAAGTGCTCCTCTCACTGAGCTTTAGCACGGAAGCTGTTTATATAACAAAGTACTGTCTTATCACACTGTGGCAGATGCACAGAGTAGCTCCTTTGGGTTCAAATAACTAAAATGAGGTGTTTCCTAACAAGCACAGAAAATAAGGAAAATAATGGCAGTGTGTTCTAAATGTACATCCCAGGAACTAACTGTACAGACTAAAGGGTGTTAATGCCTATCAGGAATGCATATTCACCACTTTTACACATTGGCAGGACAGTGTGTGAAAAGTTACCACGAGAAAAGCGATGTCAACCTAAAAAAAAGGAATCTAAAATTGAGACTAAACACAGGCCATACAACAGTGTAGTAGGATGCAGGGGCAGAAAGTTATATCTTCTCTTTGGAGCTGTCACCACAGTCACCCAAGAAAGACATCCTAAAGAATGAAGACATTGGAGTTTACTAATTGAAAATGTAACTTACCCTGCTTCTGATCACCCTGACTCAGTGAGGCAGATAGGTTTGCAGCAGTTGCTCTTTGCTTTACTGCAAACAGGTGCAAATAGCAATGTGTCACAGCAAAACCAAGATGGTGAAAGTCTTTGGCCACACTAAACACAGACTCTGAGGCTGGGGGTGTGAATTGGAAGTGTTCTATGATATTCCTAGTGTACTGCCGTATTTAACTTTAAAATCCAATTTGAAGCAGGCACACTACCCATAATAATCCTAAAGAAAGAAGTCGCACATGAATCCATAAGTTTCACAAAACCATTTTTTTTAATCAATTCTTATTTCTATGTACTGAAGAACAAACAGGAGAGAATGCAATTCATTAATAATCTGAAGTCAAAAAGGATTGAGTCAGTCAAAGAACTTTATTTCAGCCACTCGTGCCATAAAAGTACATTAAAGGATACAAAACCACAAATATTTGCACAGGCTAGTCAATATTTACATCCCATGCATTTGTATAAAAATACTGACAACTACACAGGGATTTAAAATTCATAAAAGCAGTCATTAAAACGCATTTACCAAATTTTACAAAAGTTGTTAAAGGTTATTTTGAAGACACACAAAATATAACTTGTAATGATTTTGGTCATTTGATCCTCCCCTATGATTGCTTTAAAAGCCCTCGCCTAATGTGCCACATAGCATTTAAAAAACGCCATACGGCAAATACAATTGGAGGATCAGTATCATGTTTTTGCACTCTGTGGGTCTCTTGACAGCGGACAAACCCTAGGTTTTTGAATAATTGGATAATCCAACGTTTGCGGGGCAAAACATATGCAAGGCAGAAAAACAGTACATGTGTTTCAGTCTCAGCTGTTGATTTACATACAGTACACACACTCAAGTTCTCAGGGGCCCATAGGCTGGTGTGCACTGCCAGTGGTAAATTCCCCAATCTAAACTGTAAGTACAATTTCCTAGCCAATGGGGGTAGATTAGATCCAAAAAGAGTTCTTTTTTATATACCTCTTTGATTTGCAAGAACTCCATCGTCAGCCTGCCCTATTTGGCACTTTCTTGTAGGGACGATAGGTTGGATTGCCTATATTGTTTTACGAGGTCTGACCTAGATGTCAAGGCACAGGAAAACTCTGGGGATGACTATAGCTCTGGCCTACCAAGCCTAGCGGAAAGGTTCCTAATGTGGGCCAGCCACGGTAATTTACTAGGATTTAATCTTGGCAGAAGCTCCTTTAGTTTACCCATACCCGGTGCCAAAAGGTCAGAGGCCTAAGAGCAATCTCTTCATCAATTGGCCTCATGCCCAAATCCAAACGGAGGGGAACTAATGGTGTGCTGCGTGGAAGGCCTATTAGCTGTCTCATGAAATTATTTTCTAGCTTGATGAGATTGGAGGTAGAACAGTGCCCCCAAAGCTCTGCCCCATATAGTGTAGCCCCCCTTGCTTGGGCCTCAAATATCTCCACCACAGGAGCTGCTGGCTTATGTACAGATGTTCTAAACAATTTCATAATCCCGCCCACTGTTTGAGTTAGCCTAAGTCTAGCTTTGACCATCTGGGGGCCCCACCCAAATTGCTCAGTTAGTGTGATACCCAGATAATCGAATATTCTCACTTTTTCAAGGAGGGTACCATTGAGAGAGGGGTTTGGGCGCTTGCTCATCGGGGGATTAAAGACCATACATTTGGCTAACTTTGGGGTATCAGTGTCTTTTATATTGTTAAGAAAGTCAATAAGCCCATTGATGTAGAGACAAAATAGGGTGGGGGGCTAGAACGCATCCTTGTCTCACACGCTTTTTGACAGGGAAGCGTGTAGAGAGTTCCCCATGTTTTCCGCATCTCACCTGTGCGTAGTTGCCAGTATGTAACCTCACTAACAAAAGAATTCACAATTAGTCTATAAATTCAAGCCAGAAATTCAACAAAAAGCAAAGGTGTTTCATACCTCATCAGAACTTCTTCAGGGCTATGGGAGCACATACCAATACAAAATTACAAAAACATCCAATGTACAATAAAATATAGGTACAAAATATACATAAAACAAAAAACAAAACAGCTACACTTAATTCTACATGTAGGTGAATCCTTAATGTCTGTTTCATTTGCTCTCCTGAAAATCACATATACATAAATCATAGTCATTCCTACCAATTGAATGGTGTGTTTCCAACATAACATCTTACTTGAATTTAACATCATATCTTTAATACATAATTTAAGCTAAATTACCAAGGTATTATAATAATGGTCATCCAACTTAATAAGTAGGCCTGGGCGGTAAATTCCGTTCCGTTCGCGGAATTTGCGGAATTTGGGTAATTTCGCGTTCCGCGGAGAACGCGAAATTGCACAAAAATCTGCGTTCCGCGACTTCGCGTAATTTTTTGCTTGTTCGCGTTCTCAATATGCGTGTTCGCGAGATATTTCACCCCAAGCACGCAAACAGCGATCGCGAACAGGAAAAAAGTATCGCGAACAAGCAATTCCGTGTGTTTGCGGAATTTCTGCGTGTTCGCGGAGATTTTTTACCGTTTCGCGGAGATTTGCGTAACGCGATTACGCGAACTCCGCCCACCCCTATTAATAAGTAAAGTATTCACTTCATTTTCAAATACATCTAATATAATCCTGCCAAATAAAACCATCTTATGTGACACCTGATTAGAAATATTGCCAGTCATTATATGAGGCCCAACGTTTGATTGATTCTTAAATAATACAAGTTAAATGCTAAATTATAATCAATCAATCAATCAACCAATAAATGCTTTTTTCGATTTTAATAGATAATAAAATCATAAAAGCACAAAATTCAATAAGAACAAATCATTAAAAAAATTACATTAAAATATCTTAATAAAATACAGCTATTCCAGTTATACATAATTTTACAGCATAAGGGTTAACAGGTTAAACTTCTTCTTTTCCTCATTATACTCTTCAAGAGCCCTGTCATAGCTCCAATACAATACACATTGTCCAATACTTTAAAAAACAGAAATGCCGGACGACATTGCTGCCAGCCTCCCTGCTTTAAAATAGGCTTAATCCATCTAGCTCTTTCTTTAACATAAAATTTACTAAATAAAACAACGTGCATTGTAGATTGTGAAGCAATGTTGTCACAAGGACAAAGGCAGAGTTTCCTAGACCAATCATTTACAGTAGGAAAAGAAACCAGGCGATGGAAACAATCAAATCTGAGCCTTGTCAATATGTATTTATCGAATTCCTGTAAACAGCATACTAAATAGAGCTGGATGGAATAGCTAGACAGGCTCAGTTGATGCTGGATCACAGAGTTTTTACTTATCTCTTCCATTAATCTAAGGGACTCAAAGTGCTGTAAGCATAAGGATTTAAGCTCCTTTCTCGATAAAGTGCACATAGTGTCTGGATTAGAATAAAAATCAGGTCTACATAAGTCGTGTGATAAATTACTCATATAGTTTAACCAAGGGATTTTTTTGGCCTGATCTAATCCCATGGAATCTTTTATGCTCTCACGGTTCAGATCTAAACTAGAAGAGGTCCAAATCCTGTGCCAAAGTAAAATTGGTTAAATATTAAACAAATCAGAAATATGGGTGATTCCCAGCTCATTATGACAATTAAAAATGGAAGAACTCCGAGGAACGGCTAAAATGAACCTTAAAAAATCATTTTCCACCACTTGGATTGATGCAACGTCTTGGAAACCCCAAATCCCTGCCCCATATGTGGAAATGCTAATGCATTTAGCTTGATATATTTTTAATAGTATTCCCGGGGTCCTTTTCCCCATTTTCCTTGAAAAAAGCATCAATGCCACAGTTGACCTTTTAAATAGGAGCGTCCTTCTCTTAACCGCTGGTCCCCAGGAACCCTTATCCTCCAATAAAATTCCAAGATAAGAGAATGTTTTAGTTGATTCAATTCTGCCGTCCCCCGTTACTAAAGTTCTACACTTATTCTTTCCTTTCCCACAGGACATCACAAAAGTCTTTGTAACATTTATTTTTAGACCCCTGTTATCCATAAAATCAATATAAGTTGACAGGGCCCTCTGTAGGCCATGCTGGGCTCTGGCCATTAGCACTGCATCATCCGTGTAGAGAAGGGAGACAATCTGCTGGTTTTTTATTATCGGAGAATCATTCACCCTGGCCACCATTTCCTCTTCCAAAGCGTTGGTATATAATGAGAAGAGGAACGGGGCCAGTACACAACCTTGCCTGACACCCTTCTCCACACGGAATGACTCGGTGCACTCTCCCTTTAATCCATACCTCACTTTGGCTGAGTCCCCCTGGTATAATTGGCTCAGAAATAGTACTAAGGGGGGGTCAACTTTTAGTTCCTCTAAGATGCTCCATAACCTACTATGATCAACACAATCAAATGCGCACTAAGATCAACAAATACCACAAATACATTTCCTGCCTTCGCTTGGGTATATTTCCCCTGTATCAAGGAAAAATGTAAAACCTGTTCAATAGTACCCATCCCCTTCCTAAACCCATATTGGACCCGGCTTAAGATGTTATTGTCCTCGGCCCACTGTTGGAGTCTGTTTAAAACAACCCTACCTGCGATTTTCATGAAGGAGTCTAGGAGGGAAATAGGACAATAACATGCTGGGTTTTCCCGGTCCCCCTTTTTAAATACTGGTATTATCACAGACTCGGACCAGGATTTAATAAACCCCTTGGCCCAGCAGGCTTCTAGGACTTGGGTTAGCAGTGGAGACCATAGCTCTATTGTACTTTTATATAAGTCAATCGGGATCCCGTCGGGGCCTGGAGCTTTACCTCTTTTGCTCTCATTTATTGCCATCACCACTTCATCATGTGAAAATTTAATGTCAATTGGCGTGAACTGAATAGAATTACCAGGTATAAAAGTTCCCGAGATAAATTGATATCCTTTTTTCTCTTATTGGCATACACTTTGGAGAAGAAATTTACCCATGAATGCTCATCTTTAGCAAAAAATGGAGCTTTAACTGCCTGCCAAAAATAAGTACAATCTTTACATAGGGAAGCCTCATATAAATTATTCCAAGGTAGATTTTTAATTTCTTTCTTACGATTACTTCTAGCCAAGTTGTAGGCCTTCCTACACGCTCTAATTTCCTCATAATCCCTCTCTGATTTATGAAGGGCAGACTTTAGCAAGGAATATGTCTTGGAACAATTGTTATCAAACCACCCCTGATCTTTGTTGGGTGCAGCCCTTATTGGGCGAAACAGCAAATTCTGAATCACCGCAGTAACTTCAGAAAAAGCATACAAGATGTCCCTGTAATGTGTCCCTTCCTGCAGGCTCTCAGTGATGGTAATTAGAGCCTTTGCTATAGTGTTTCAGGGTCCTTCCTGCTCCACTTCAAGGAGAAACTCTTTTGGTGGGCCAGTACAACGTCTTGATTCCAAGCCAAACTTTCCGAAAACGAAAATGTACTTTTAGTTGGAAGTAAAATGTTTATACTTAATGGCAAGTGGTCGCTTAAGCCATTTGGGTGAGTACAAAATTGATCGAACCAATTGGAATAGCAATTTGGGATAACGATAAAATCTATCAGGGAATTAAATCCCCGTCCAATGAACGTGGGACTAAACTCGACAAAAGGAGAACACAATGTGTTGGCAAAGCCTAGATCAAAGGTTGCCATCATTTCATTAAAACTTTCTCCTCTATCTGAGTGGGCAAAGTGGGCTGCATGGACATTATATCCTGTATCGATGTCCCCAAACCCACATACAGGATTTTGATAAATACTAGTGTTAAAATCCCCACCCCAAGTCATAATCACATCCTTTCCCCTAGGAACAACCAAATTAGTTAAAAAATCCAAAAGGCTTTTTAGTATTCCTACAAAGTTACCCTTGTCAATAGTATTATAAAAATTAATAATCACTTACTCAATTTGCATAGAGAGATGAATATTAATAATTTGGTAATAAGGGGACGAGTTTAGTGATTTTATCTTCTGTACCTTCATCATATTCGAAATATAAATGGAAATTCCCCCTTTATGCCTCCCATTAGCTGAACGCAAAGCAGGGATATGATATGTTTTAAAGCCATCAATATGCAGTGCGTCCAATAGCCAGGTCTGCTGAATACAAAGGATATCAAAGTTGTCGATAAAATCTACCCATATTTGATTATCCACCTTAGATTGTAAACCAGCTATATTCCAGAATACCACTCTAACATTATCTTTATCAGAGTCGATTTGGGGGACAAATTCCTGCTCGCCATTTTCCTGTCTTTGATTCCCCTCCAGCTGTGGGTCGATGACAAACCACTTACTATGTCTATAGGAGATACTGCTTCAATAAATTCACTGTCCTTAATAGGGTCATTTAATCCAGTTTTTAAAGGGCCTACTATATGCGGAACAATTAGGTTTTGATGACCCATTATAGTGTTTAAGCTAATAGAATTATTAAGCTTAGAGGTCAGGGGGTTTTCTATGCTACCCCCAGGCAGCATGTCCCTTATGCCTTTGGTAGGTTCCATGGCGATTACTGGGAGACTTCGCCCAGTATTAATATTAGAAGCCCTGTCCGATCGTGGATAGTAACTATTGATAGGAGCCATAAGTCAATACAGCTCCTCCAGGGAAACTAGAGGACCAAACCTATTAGATACTTCTATATAATACAAATGATTCCTATGAAATAAGGAAGGTCCGAATAGGGTGGAATGGTTTTCGTACGTTCTTGGGTGATAAAAGTAACCCAGAGGGAGAACATAAATGCCCTCAGTCATAAAATTATTTGTGGCTGTTCTGGTTAAAATTTTATGAACTAGGGAGGGGGATCCCAAAGAAAGAACAATGCAATCCCCTTTAAACTTTTTTCTATTGTCTCCCACCCACGGGACTCGTCTCACCATTTTGAATGCGGAGAACATCTCCTGTGACAGACCTGTCTTGGTACCCAAACAATGAATAGCTTTATTTTTCAGGGAAATCCAGGATTCTTGCTCACCCTCTGGTAACAGAGGGACATTTGCCAGAATCACAGTATAAGGAACCGCAGCTGGGGGGAGATTTAGACTATGAGCAATTGGATATGGCTCTTGATTGGAGCGCGTACAGGTGTCTTGGGAGGAGCTAATATCGAGTTGAATCAGATCATCCCTCCTTTCCTTTCTACCAGCTACGCTCCCTCCACCACTCACTTTTACTGCCCTATGTAAATGACCACTAGGGACTGGCTTCCCGATACTATTAATACTAGGAGCTCTATTAATATCCCCCGTCCTTTTACTTTGGTTGCAACAATCAGCAGTGCTAACTAATAAAGCTTTCCTTGTGCTATTATCTACGCCATTTACTTCACTGTTCTCAGGTGGTATAATAGTCCTTTCATTTAGGCGCCCTGTTATGGATACCAAACTTATCTCGATATTATCCAGTCTCTGTGCGAGAGTATCAATAGATCCCTTAAACAATATAGTTAAATCACTTAATATGCTCATGATTCCTGAAACATTATTACCTAATTGGCCTTTACTTTTGCTTTTACTTTTATCACCAGGACAAATGTTACGATCTACAACTTTAGTTACAGTGGAGGTATCCAAACCCTGTGTCAGCCCAGTTTTAGTTGTTAAAATATTAATAACAGTAGGGGATGCTGCTTTACACCTTGAGGCCGAAGTGCTATTTGTCATAACTTTTTTCTTATGAATACAAGCCCTTTTTGGCAGTGGCATTGATGTTATGTCTGTGTCGATTATCGAGATCTCATCACTGCATATCTGGACGCATCCGTTCTGTAGATCCAAAGTTAGCGCATGGGGGTTTATCTCCTCCCCCGATGACATGTGCTTAGAGGGGACTGGCAAATCTTTATGTAGAGCCTCTTCTACATTACATATTTGTTTTTCTATTGCACCTACAGCCCCCGTCAGATATTTCAATAACGACATACTGGACTCTTTAGTCTTAGGACGTTTTTCAGTAGTAAGTACATGCTGAAGTTTTCGTTTACCCATAGCAAAAGGAGCAGGACAACCCCAGTAATGCTGGCCCCACACACAATGAATCGTACACGGTGTATCAGTACTGGGTTAAACAGCCTCCGTAAAAATACCAGATTAGCAAAACATAAATAATGCATTGAGTTCAATAATCCAGTCGAAAGAGACGTAGTCCAGCCCAGCCTCTTTCGGCCACTGACGGCCAAGGATGGGCCCGCCCTTGGCCCGGGCTTTGCCCGGGCAAGCCCGTGCGCGTCCTGCGCCGCGGGATGCCCTCCAATAATTTATGCGCCAGATGGTGCGCTGAGAGTGCGCGATTCGTCGCGCATCGACAGTGGCCCTCTGGGAGTTGGAGTCCCCTTCAGTGGCAAGATCCGTGGCAAAATCTGCTCTTGTGCAGGCACTATGATTCCCGACTGCAGGGAGGGCTGGACGGAACAGAACAGCATTCTTTAATTCAGGTGAGCTCCTTCAGTGATCGGGCGTCCCGCGCCGCGGGATGCCCTCCAATAATTTATGCGCCGGATGGCGCGCTGAGAGTGCGCGATTGGTCGCGCGTCGACAGTGGCCCCCTGGGAGTTGGATTCCCCTTCAGCGGCAAGATCCGCCGCAAAATTCGCTCTCGTGCAGGCACTATTATTCCCGACTGCAGGGAGGGCTGAACAGAACAGAATAGCGTTCTTTTATTCAGGTGAGCTCCTTCAGTAATCGGGCGTCCCGCGCCACGGGATGCCCTCCAATAATTTATGCGCCGGATGGCGCGCTGAGAGTGCGCGATTCGTCGCACGTCGACAGTGGTCCCCTGGGAGTTGGAGTCCCCTTCAGCGGCAAGATCCGCGGCAAAATCCGCTCTTGTGCAAGCACTATGATTCCCGACTGCAGGGAGGGCTGGACGGAACAGAACAGCGCTCTTTAATTCAGGTGAGCTCCTTCAGTGATCGGGCGTATAAATTATAATCAATACAGGTGAACAGCCGAACATCATATAAATTATTAAACTTGTCCAATCAAGAAATGGTGAGAAAGGTTAATAGTCTTATTCAAGCAATATTTTAGTCCATGCAAAATTCCCAAAATGTACTGGAGTGGATGCAATGCCTCAAGGTGAATCCTTAAAAAGTCTTATCATCCCTAACTAACCCTGTCATATAAAACTTAGAAGGCAAATACTGTCATGTTTTGTAATGCAGACCACCAATATTCCTATATTAGGCAAGATATATGAACCCCAGCAGAGTGTCCTCCTCCAAGAGAAGAAAAAGGTATTAACTTAAAGGAAGTATAGAGATGAACCAATAATTTCAAACAAGACCCTCACCAACTTCATCAAAACTAATGTTGCTTATATTTATAACTCATCTCATTCCTGACCCTTAGCCCCTTCCATACGCATGACGGAATGGTTCCGTCATGCGCCAAGGTGCTCGTGTGACGGGGACAGAACCAATCTGTCCTCTGCACACAAGCCCCAAATCCCTCTGCTGTAAACAGCAGAGGGATTTTTTTCATTGTTTTTGAGCCTCAGGAGCTAGGGAAGAGCTTCCCCAATCTCCAGAGGAATTATTTTTTCAGTGTAATGACGATCGGCATGCCTGGCATGCCAACGTCATTACATTGAAAATGAAATGAGTCTATCAGGTCTTTTCACTTTCCCTGCCTATGCGCTCGCGGGGCTATCTCTGGCCCCTAAGCACATAGGCAGATGGGAGAGGTACCATTGGAAAGGGGTTCCCTGCTTTAGGATCCACCACTAGACACCATTGAGGGGGAAGCAACCCCTTGTGCATGGGCCTTTGCCCCCCAAAATATATTTGGGCATATTCAGTCTTTCTGCCCCCCTCCCCGGGGGGCAGATAGGGGTTGTTAGCTCTAAGCCCACTAGGCCACAGGGATTATAAATAGGGGTGAGGTCTGCACCAAAAGAGGGCTGGGAGCTGCCCAGAATGGGCATGCCAATGCCCCCACTCTCTAAAAAAAGGGCACAGACTTTCTGCCCCCTGGGGGCATGTGAGGGCAATAGCCCTAGATCTGCCCCCTGGGGGGCAGAACGCCCACTAGGCACCAGGGACTATATTCTTTTCTTAGTTTAGAGGTGGGGTTTGCTCAGAATGGAGATGCCAATGCTCCCACTGCTCTATAAAAAATGGGCACAGTCTTTCTGCCCCCTGGGGGGCAGATATGCGCATTAGCCACTGATCTGCCCCCCCATGGGGACAGAAAGCCAACTAGGACATTTTTTATTGTGTAGGGGTGGGCTGCCCAGACTGGGCATGCCAATGCCACTACCCCTCCAAAAAATAGGCACAGTCTTTATGTCCCCCCCCTTGGGGACAGATGGTTGTTACTGCGGCCGATCTGATGGGGGCAGAAAGCCCACTAGTCACCAGGGATATGTTTATGGGCATGTCGGAGAGCAGCCCCATAGTGAAAGCTTGCTCCCCTTTGTTTAGGCACACATTTTAGCCATTTCTGCCCCCCTAGGGGGCAGATCAGTGATATATTTAGGCTCATCTGTCCCAAGGGGGGCAGAAAAATACTAGATACCAGATGCCCACCAAGCCCAGGACCAAAAACACAGGTGCCCCCCTTGTAAAATCAGGTTGTTTGGTGATAGATAATTTGATGTCACCACAATACATTTGGGGCCCTTCCCTGTCACGGGTACGTGGCCCACCCACACAAGTGAGGTAGCATTTTTATTGGGAAACCTTGGGGAAGGCTAGGGGGTGAGAACTTTGTGTTAGCCCGTTGTTCCCACAACTTTCCCCCACAGAAATGTGAGTAAAATGTGTATTTTTTTAACAAATTCTGAGGCTTGTAGGGATTCTGGGTAACAGAACCTGGTGAGAGCGACACAAGTCACCCCATCCTAGATTCCCTCAGGTGTCTAGTTTAAAAAAATATTTAGGTTTGTTAACTTTTCCCAGGTGATGGCGGAGCTAGGGTCCCAAATCCACAGCTAGGCACATTGCGAAAAATGGGCCAGTTTTCACTAGAAAAATGTGATGTATCCAAGTTACGTTTTGGGCCATTTCCTGTTGTGTACACTAGGCCTACCCAAACAAGTGAGGTACCATTTTTATCATGGCACTTAGGAGAACACAAAATAGTAGAAGTAGTGTTATTACCTATTTACTTTCTATGCATTTCTGTCTTCCAAATGTAAAAGAATGTGTAAAAAAGGGGTCATTTTGATATAGTGCCAGGGTGCCGGCATGGCAGGGAATGATTGTTTATTTGTAGGAAGGTGTTCCTTCCTGCATATAAACAATCACTAATGGTGCATTGTAACTTCTATGTGTGCTACAGAATGCAGCAGATGTAGAAGTTGCAACTCGTCATTTTTAGGTCGAGCCTGGGCAGCGCATGTGCTGCTGCAAGGCATGCAGTGGTGGAGTATGGCGTTGAAGCCCCGCCCACTCACTGCCCATATTTTAAATTGGCTTGTGCCATTGTCCTTTGTAAATGCTGGCTTCTGATTCGTAAATAGGCTTGTTAGTCCCTCCTTGGTACCGCCTTGTCTGCATTTGTTGCCTCCCATAACAAATGGACCTTTTACTTGACTTGTTACATGATCTGCATTATAAGTCGGTAAGCACTATTTTGTTTATTGACTAATGGGGACAATGGCGGCAGCTATTTGTATTTTCAGCAGGCCCACACATGAGAATGGTGGCTGCTTTTCATATGGAGCGCTGTGCTACTCTAACTTTAAAAGTGGCAGCCCCCTACTCCCACAGTACTCACAGTACACTGGTGACGTTTTTTAACTGTTTTATTACTTATAAGAAAGACACCGCTTCTGCTTCAGGGACACCAAGCTTTCTTTCTTCTGCTTTTATTTATTATTTAATAAACTTGCATGTTGAGCGCGGCGCCCGATTTAGGGACACCAAGCTCAGGTTCAAATTTTCTTTATTTTTACTTTAATGGTGAGCGCAGCGCATGCTTCATTGACACCGCACTCTTCAATACAATAGGTCTTGCTTTTGCCAAAGCTTGACCTATTGGTATTGTAAATGACAATGCCATTTACTATTATAAAAGGCATTGCCATTTACAATGCCAATAGCTCAAAACCTCCCAATTGTGAGACCTATTGCATTGTAAATGCTTGTTTAATGATTGTTCATGTTCAGGAAGGGACACCTTCCTGCACATGTACAATCACTAATGGCGATTTGCTGTTTCTATGTGTGCTGCATGATGCTGCACACATAGAAACAGCACAAACAAGGAGAACATATTAATTTCTCCTTGTTCTGCCAGGTTAAGACAAGGTTTCTCTTGGTCTTCTTTTTGGAGCTGCCCCATATTTATGCCACCCTTGTAAATTCAAAAAGCAATGGGTATTGCAGCGAAATGCCCACTGTAACACCCATTATCTGCCACTTTCACGCTAATTGCTGCGTGAAAGAGGGCCTTATTCTCAAGGTGGCGTTAAGCCACGTTAAGTGGCTTAGCACTGCTTTGTAATTGATGCAAAGTGTTTATTGTCACAGGAACATCATAAAAAGTGGCGTTCCTGTAGCGATAATCTCTTGTAAATATGCCTATTATGTGAACAAAAAGGTATAAGGGCCTAAGCTCGAACTGCCCCAAATACCAAACAAATGGCTCAGCGCAGGTTAGCAAAAAGCAAAGGGATTAAAGTAATATTACCAGTGGTGCAATGGCCCAGAATCATATGCCACCAGCCAATGTGCAGCCAAAGGTAAGTATATAGTTCATTGAACAATGATCTCATAAGAATCAATATTTGATACCCATAAATGTTCACTCAATTCAAAATGAAAAGAGCAATATTCAGGAAAATCGAATATGGGCATAAAAAGTACAACAGTGAAAAGAGAAACAGATGTACCAATAATCAAATATTGTGTGTAAACTCTAAATGCATCAATATGGGCAAAATCTTGAAAATTAAATCAGTGATTTTTTTAATTCTGTACTTGAATGTGAAAAATGTAATACTGTAAGGAAATGCCTCTTTTTGCATGTTCACCCCCACATTTTTGGACTGATGCTGCTGGTGTATTGACTCTTAGAGTGCACTGAGGCCTGCTAACCAGACCTCACTGCCAGTGGTCTAATCCTATATAAAAGATATGTTGAATTGGCTATCCCCAATTGGCAAGGACCGACTTACTTATAAGTCCTTAGTATATGGTGCCCAGGGTACCCAGGGCATGTAAGGTAGAGTGATCACTCAGGGTGCAGCACTAGTTGTGCCACCCCAAGTGTGGCAAAGGACAAAATAGATCCCAGCCTGCCACTGCAGATTGACAGGAGAGTGTTTATACTGCTAGTTTGACTTCGTCTTTATAGCTAATGGAGAAGCTCCCACTTCCTTTTACAGTATATGTAAGTCTCCCCCAAGGAGGGCCTATGGAGCCCTATGGAAGGGAGCAATGTATTATTAGGTAGGGCACACAAGTTGTATATGTCTTAATAGCAATACTTCACAATTGCTGTTTTTCTGTGAAAAGGTTAGTACCCCTATTGGCTAAAACAGAGTTACTGACTGGCACCCTAATCTGATTAACCTCTAAATGGTACTACCTAAGTGGGTCAAGAACGGTATCAAATTAATCATGGCATTAAACCTGACCTGATGCCCATTCCACATTTTTTGTGTAATTATTAAAGGAGGCAACTTTTTGAAAGTTGCCACTCTGCACCCAAGATAGTCCAACAGCCTCACAAAGGCCCTGGCACATAGACAGTTTCAGCCCGCCAAGAGAGATGAGCGAATGGCTCCCCTGACCCAGAAACAAAGGCAGTTGCCTCAGAGTGAGGTGTTCCCTCCTCTTCCAGAATAGCAACTCAGAGTGTTAGTCCAAAAGGCAAGCTTCACAGGGGAAGCCGTCTTTGAAGGGGCAACTGCAACAACAGTCAATTAGGAGCCAGAGACAGAGAGCGAAAGCCCATCCTCAAACCAGTTTTCTCATAGGCGTGTAGCACACTGGTAGCCACACCTCTAGCTACTGTGCTCCTGATGAATAAGGAAGGATCATGCCATTTTGAAAAGGGCAAAAATGTGGCACTCTGGGATAGCTAGACACCACACATTGCAGGAAACACCTCACTAGCAAGAAGGGGACCCAGTAGATCATTAGCTAGTGACTGTGTGGTTTCCTCTGGACTATTTCCAGGAATAAATGTGGAACCACTGGCACCCTGCTCCTCAGATCACTCTGAAATAGGAGAAAGGAATGATAGAAGACTACCCTGCTGCCATTGAAAGTGCACAAAGAAAAGCTGCACTATCGGAAGGACTATACCTGCAGCACTGTGGGCTAGCAAAGTTTAGACTGTGCCTGCAGCTCCTGGCTCGAGGTAAAACTGATTCCTAGCCCCATCCTAAAGCAGTGACTCTAAGGATTAGATGGCTAATCCCCTGGAATCAGCTACTGTGACAAAGTTGGATGCCACCGCAGACAGTCGCCGGGCTCACAAAAGGATAAATCCAAGATAGCCAAAAGTTGCAGCTTTGTCTCTGGTACCTGGGAGTGCTATTAAAGACCAGATTCATCGTACTCAAGGGACACTAGCTCCCACCTAAGAGTTTCACCCCAAACGCTGTGCAAGAAGACCAGTAGCCCAACATCAACTGGCCCATTACTGCAACATAGAGTAGCCGCTGGACTTCAACCTCTATGGCCAAATGTGTCCCTCATCACCTGTGAACTGAGGGACCACCACAAAGACACTCCCATGAACAGCATCACAACCGGCGCATTCTTTGATCATGTTTTGCCTGTATCCTCAGTATCAGGACCACTTCGTTGATGTCTATGGTGATCGTCCTGTGAAGTTTGAAAATTGCCTTAAAATGCTCTGGTGGTCAGGTAACTGTCCAAAGTATCCTCTCTGTGCCCCTAGACCTTTTCCCTGATGGATTTGGTTGCCCAACCCGAGCTGGAGTCCACTCAATAACTCTTTAAAACTTTTGAATAGTTGACAACCTTTTTGTTGACCAATGCTTGTTTGTGGTTGCATTTAAAAGTAATAAAAATGTCTAAAATCTACATCTCCAGAAGCCTCAGGTGGATTGTGATGATCAAGGCCTCTGAAACTTTGTAAAAATACACTCTATTTTTATACATTTTTGTTGTGTCTCTTTATTGGTGTGTGGGTTTCTTATTTGATTGTTTGGTGTTGTTAAATGCTTTACATGTTGCCAAGCCTTACTGCTCTCAGCTACAGCTACCCTGGGTTGAGCTAAGAATAAGTAAACAAGACTGACTGTACCCAGAATGGAATTTGTAAGTGTCTACACAACGATAAGGCGCACCACCATATCACATAATAAACCCAAATCCTCACAAGTACCAATCCAAAAAAGTACCCAGGTAAAACACAAACAGTGCATGTTAAAACCAGGGGTCAGTACCACAGGAAAAATACAAAACCACACATGCCCTCATGCCCTCATCATAGAAAAATTCAAACCCAATAACAAGGTGCCATATTGAAAAAGTAAAAAATATACCATAAGCACAGCTTCAGAGTTTCTTTGATCAATGCAATTCCACAAGCACTCCTACAATGTAGCTATAAATCATCCAGCAAAATACATGAGGACATAAGTTAACTTAGCTGACCAACTCAACTCAATGTCCCAGTTAAAGCCAGGAGGTTTAACTCCTGACACCCAGATAAATACCTGTAGTAGTATGTTCTGCAGAATGTGTAAATCAGCACATACCTCCAAACCAGAAAGATGCAAGCTTGTACCATACTGCTGTCATTAAATACAGTAGTGAGAGAAACTACCATCGTAATTTCCTGTCAGGAAAGAGTCCCCTGATCCTACCCATCAGTCATGTCTAAGGATGCCTAAGGGAACTAAAGAAGCTCTGTCTTGTAACATGGTTATAGATCAGCAAAGTGAGTGTACTTCCAATCATCCACATGCAAATCCACATCCCTATAATGATGTCATATCATGTTTAATATAAGTAGTGTCAATAGCTATTATACTGTTGTATCAAATATGTATATGTTAATAACATTCTCAAAAGTCTAATCACATCACCTTCTCACAAAACCTTATACTATTACTCATGCACTAAAAGGTTCGGCGATTGCGCAATTAATTCTAATGAGCATGCCACCAATATGTCTTAACTTACACTCGTTCCAGGTGAAAACTACTTACAAAAGTAGGATAGCAGATGCCAATTTAGAAGTAAAATAGGAACCAAATATTATAGGTGTACCAGAAGGGAAGAGTAATGTAGTTATAAACAGGACTGCTGGGGCCATATTGGAAGTAGAGATGTACCAATGTATCCAAAAGTGAAATTTTATTACGTGAGGTAGTAAAGTGGTTGAAGCAGTGACCCCAGGTGCCATGTTGGAAATCCAAACAAATGCAAATGGCCGACAAGATTTCTACATTTGTACCATATTTTACAATAGGACCACGAGCACCATATTTGAAAACAGATGTGTCCAAACAACCAAATATTACTCAACAAAGCAAAAAGGAAAAATAGTGGTTTAAATTAGGACCCCGAGTGCTATCATGAAAGGACACATCTGTCCAAACAACCAGGATTTACTATACAAAGATAGCTAAGTGACAAAATCAGGACTGTGGGTTCTATGTCGGAGATCAAAATTTATAAAAATAACCATGAAATAACACAATAATTGCTCTGTTCAAACTGTTACAATTATTTAAAATACAATAGATCACTTGGCTACCACTAAAAGATTTTTTGTATTAAATCAATACGGCCCAACATAAATAAAGGTGGTGACAAGAGTTGAGCATGTAATGAAAAGTACATTCAATATATTTCAGGGATGAAGTCAATTGTCTTGCTGGCTTATCATTTAGATTGGAATTTCTACACGGCCAAATGCCAATTTATAGACATAAAAACTAAATGTGTTCTTTACAAAAAATAGTTAAATTCCTTTTCCTTATTCAGCCCTTTTCCATCCCCAAGAAGGGGACATAATCTGCAGTCTGCTTGCCTTAGAGCTTGTTCCTTGTCTCCCCCTCACGGATAAACAAACACCATTTGTATGCCATAAAAGATGAGTTTGCTTTGCAATAAGGTTTACAAAGTAAGACAACCAGTTAAAATACACGATTGCATTTTTGAATTACCATCTCCACAGATTTTGTGAAAAACGAATATATGGGCAGTTTTGCAGTGGAATTGCACCAGGGAATATTATTTTTAAAACACTGACAAGAAACTGGTACATAGATGTGACCTTAAAAGACTGGCACTCCAAGCCCTACAAACATGTTCATGCCTCAAAAGTACCTTTTATTTCCAAGAGTAGTACAGGAATGATTTGCAATATTAAGTGCCCGATTCTGATGTAGTTCAGAAGGCCTCCAAATTGGATTTGGCATTCCTGGATACGATCTGCAGCCCATGTCTCTGACCAAATCGTACACAGCTTCTAACGACCAAGTACGATGCAAAGATCACGTATGCGTCGACCGAATCATTTACAAACCTGTTCCTGTCCGTACGACTTGTTCGTAGACGAATCGTGCCGTGCAGTGGAGTCAGATTCCGACCAAGTGAGTACGATGCTCGATTCGAACAGCCTCATGAACTCGGTCTCAGCGAGACAAAACGGCTGTCGGAATTGGACTTCGGGGGTCCTTAGCAGGCCTCTCTTCACCCAGGGCCCTCTGAATCTGTCACAGAGAGTGCCCATGGATTCCCCCAACCCAAGCATGCACAGTGTAGTGGTCACCATGGGGTGCACGCCACAGGGTGTACGCTTTTCCCCACCCACCCCTTTTTGATATGGGAGCCTGTGTACGTGTTTGTACAAAGGCTCCCATAGAGTTCAATGGGAGTACGAGTGACTTGAGTCCGTAAGCATACTGATGCATTGTACTCACTCGTTCGGACTCCCGGAGCATGTTTCGCTTGGAATGTTCCCCAGATCCGAGCCGTACGGAGGGCTTTCCAAGCGAGATCAGAATCAGGCCCTAAGTGTCACATCCTACAGTTTGACATCCCACCGTTTTCAAATGAGGCTTATACAAAGGAAAAAAAGTTTTCTAAAACCACTTGAGATGTTGGAGCTGTGTCCAAAACTGATTGCGTGCTTTAAAATAAGGTACAAATCTCTATGAGGGCTTCAAAAAATTGCTGGTCACTTTAGATGTGGAACTCTCACTATTTGCAACATGACCACAAATACACATAGAAAAGTATACATTCAAATTCCCTTGTAAGATTTATAGTATGCATGGCTACTGCGAAAGTTATGGATTCTGATCCCAACAATAATTTGCAAATTCCAGTGGTTTTTCGGTCTTAATTTGTAACCATAGCTGCGGTAAACAACCTTTACAACGCAACTTTTACAAAGCACTACCATTATAACGAAACTTTTACAATGCAAGTGGATTTACAAAGCATGCCATTACAACGCAAGTCTTTACATGGACTTGCGCAAGATGGCGTGCTAACATTACAAATAGTGTAGTTTACTATCCCAACACCTTCCCTACTGTTAAGTGGACTGGAGTTGGAATAGTAAATTACGCTTTTCTAATGTTAGCACGCCATCTAGCGCAAGTCGATGTAAAGACTTGCGTTGTAATGGCATAGCGTAGTAACATCGCAGTCGTTGTAACGACCGCGATGTAACTGCACGCATTGTAATAACTTGCGTTGTTACGTCATACATCCCATAGCTGCACATTAACTGTGATGTTTAGGTACATTTCTGATTTTGTTTCATATACATTAAGGTGTTATACCAAAGACATCCATAATAACAGTTTAACCTGTGATTTTCTTCAAATTGAAGATATACTCTTGATTTTGGACCAAACCACCCATCTTTCATCTTTTTCGCCACCACTCCCACATGGTCTTTAAAACGTTTTTACATCAAAGGTAGGAATGCTTGAATAATTCAGATAATTTTATTTTACACAGGACCAGATGCTCGTGGACCTCTAGTAACAACAAAATATGGCCAAGTTCAAGGAACACAGCTCCGAGTTAAAGGAACAGACAGAGTAATAAACACTTTTCTGGGAATTCCCTTTGCAAAACCTCCGCTTGAAGAATTGAGATTCTCTCCTCCAGAACGTCCTACACCGTGGACTGGTGTCAGGGATGCAACAGCCTACCCCCCACTGTAAGAAAGCAATGTTTGGTCATCATAATAAAGCCATCTGGTATATTTACATGCCGTAACGTGAATGCTTTAAATATAAGTAAATGTGTTTTTACTACTAAAACTCAATGAAGGTGAATTGCATGCCTTTCAGACAGCAACACACTATATATCCCATAATTTAATAGTATGAAACAACAAACACCAAAGCAGGCAGTGAGTGAATCACTTATGCGGAAGACTCTAATTATTTATATTTGGTTGATAGGAATTAAGTAAATGGACAATTTAAACAACAACTTCAAGCCCAATGAGGTATCTACCACTAAAGCAATACAATAAGGGGCTTACCTCAAAGTCTCACATACAGGGTCTAATGATTCTTTACCAACAACACACAAATGAGTAAATAAAGATTGACTTACTTACAAGTGTTCTAGGTTCAGACTGTGTAGAATTGACTCATATCTGTTGTATGATCCCAAGCAATGCATACTATGATAAATAATATCTGAAAGTGATATAGCTCAGTTTGAAATAATGATGTCTCTTATTATTATCAGTAAATATGACTCTATAGAACCAAAGAAATATTATTGTTGTTTCTGAAATCCACATTAGACTCCATTAAGTTTTCTCATATAATTTATGGCTAATGGTTGGCACCACTAGAGGCCGATAACAACTGTTCATATGACATTGAAATGTGATTCTTGATAAATAGATTTCAGCAGCTCTTGATTGTTCCCTTCATAATCAGTCAACACCAGAATTTGTGTTAGGTAATCTGAGTATTAAGGTTTTTTAATTTGTTTAACCAATTTTTGTGTCAGGTCAAAGAATCCTGAAACTGTTTAATGCTCCTGTCTTCATAGTTGATTAAAACCTCTCACGTGTACTCATGCTACAATGGAGCTATTATAGCATCCACAAAAATTAGACCCACCACTGGATTACGCTCGATAGGACTGTGATTCAACAAATACTAATATCAAATCAATCATCCTTAATTTGCATCAAAGATTGTATGAAATTCCTTAAAAAGCTGTAAACTAAGTTTAATCCTAATGATAGCTGGATCAACATTCTCATAAATCAAGGGAAAGGTAAAGGTTTTACTAAATGTTGCTGATCAAATTAACATAAAATATCCATAGGACCCCATGTATTCAATTTAAGAAGGTAAATAGTATACTTCAAGGTAGGACAAACACCCAGTCACCTAATAATTTTAGAACAATGAGCTTGTTTAAAGCCGATAGTCTTCTCCCCAAAAAATGAAAAACGTTTGGTAATAAATGATTGTGGAATAGAACCTGGAACATTTTCAAACACAAGGGTAAAACTAGGTTCACCATGTTAACAATATTCACTGTACTTGCTAATGTGATTGATGTCTTTTCCACAACTTATGTCTTTTAGTGTCAAAAACCAATTTTAGTGTATTTTTATATGAGAATGATCTGAGAGACAGTGAATTATTACAACCCCTAGATATCTAATAATTTGTTTTTCAATGGCACTGTTTAAGTTTGTTCTTCAGTTCATTGCTATACTATACCTTGATTTATTTAATATGTTGACACCATCATAAGATCCAACCTCATCATGATGTATCGCATACAACAAGCACCCTTTTATAGAAGGAGGATGCTGTCAGCCTACAATGTGTTCGAACCCACCTCATTTTGGATATATACTTTTTGTTGACATATGACTCCATGAACCTATGAAAAAACTGAAGGAGGGGGTTAGACCTGCCCTTTTACCTTAAGCAATAATGATTTTCAAGGCAAGATAGCCATTAATCCGGATGTAAGCTGAGGGGCTTACAAAGCATGACCTGTTCAACACGTTTAGTATTAAAGGCCATAATTGACAGTGCCAAAAGAGAAAACCCTTGTCCTCAATGTCGAACAAGTCTTCTATGTTAACTACCAAAATTGATCACAAATGAATACTCATAATGACTATATGACTAGGCAAAGCCAATCACAACATGTTTATAAAGATATATATTGGAAACTAAAGTTGCTGAACAAAGTTCAGAAGAAAGGACTTATGGTTGTCTGAAGACCATAATCTTACTGTTTTTATAATAAAGGTTGTTGATGCTCACTGCAGGGAAAGCTGGAGACAAACTTGAGGTCAACATTTATTTTGCAGAGCCTATCTGTATGGAATTTGCATCCAAAACTGCAGCTGTTGTATCTTGATATTTCTCAGTTTCTTCATAATATATGTTCCTGCACAATCCAAAAGACTCTAAATCAGGTGCTCCCAAATGTTTTAGAACCACAACCCAATTTTTAGAACAACAAACATTTGTGACTCACCTAGCTTTAATTAACATGAGGCGGGTGATTTTTTTTTTATTGTAACTAATGCATTGTGTGGTAGCTCACTGTCATATACAGACAACTCATTTTGCATTGAAATGGCCACTAGATTTGCCTAGCCATCCAGTTAAACTGAAAATTATATTGCACACACAGGATAATGTGAGGAAAGCAGATTTCAGCGACTATTTATCATTCCTGCATCACCAAGTAAAGTGGCTTGATTTGTTTTGATTCTCTTAAAATATTTGTTTTTATTACACTTCAGAATTGCACAAAAATGTGCTTCATTTTTGTGTTCGTAACAGCTGAATGTATACAGTTCTTTTACTGGTATTTACATTTTGTTCTCTGTTACAAAAATACATCTTATAGTCTTTCCTTTTACACACCACAATAAGCAGCAGTTTGTCAAAAGACATAGCCTGGTGTTTACCTCTATCTTTGAAACACAGTGAATCTTATAAGATAAATTCAAAACTGTATTGTCTTGTTCATCTATTGAAACAATAGCTGCTCTGTTATAAAAGAATACATTTTACATTTTCCTGAATTCATTTTCATATTGACTTGCCTAATCCAATTCTCCACAAGTTGGTTTTCATGACACCAAATTGCGTCAATAGTAGATTTGTCATTCCTTAGTGCACCCATAGTCCTCTTTGACTGTAATAAAGGTTATTTTTCACCTTTATTTGTCTTTATATTGATCTCATATTACAAACTATTTCACAGCACCTTTAAATAATGTAAATACACCATACAGTCCTCCATTAAACTTGTCTGTGAATTAATGTGGCCTTATTTATGAGAGGGTTGCGTCACGTTTGCTTCACGCAGAGTGATAGATGCGTGGCGCAAACCTCTAAGTCAGATTTTTTAAGCCACTCAAAGTCACTTTGCACGGCTCTGAGTGGTTTTCAATATCTGCAGTAATGCAATGCACCACAAATTGCTGCGTTACTCTGCCCTGGGTAGGCACTCCATGGCCGTTGCGTGGGTGTTCCCATGCAACCCCCATGGATTTGACTCATCTCCAGATTTACAAGAACATGTCAATCAATCAATCATCAGGGAATTGTAAACCCGCTACTCACCCGTGAGGGTCTAAAGGCACTGAGGGAGGGGAGGCGCAGATCTGTTAGCCGAAAAGCCAGACCTTGACGGCCTTCCTGAAGGTGTTCAGGGAGGGAGAGTCTGATGTCCGCCGGCAGTTCGCTCTAGGTCTTGGCTGCAATGTAAGAGAAGGAACTACCACCTGCTCTGGCTTTGTGGATGCTAGGGGTTTCAGCCTGTGCGAGGTTGGACGATCGGAGGTTTCTTTAGGATATGTGAAAGTTGATTCTGTCGTTGAGGTATTTGGGTCCGTTGTTGTTTAGGCATTTGTAGGCGTGAGTGAGGATTTTGAAGGTGACTCTTTTCTCCACGGGGAGCCAGTGGAGTCTTCGTAGGTGTTGGCTGTTGTGTTCATGCTGGGGGATGCTGAGGACGAGTCTGGTGGCGGTGTTCTGTATTGTCTGGAGTTTGTGGAGTAGGGACTTGTTGATGCCAGCGTAGAGCGCGTTCTCATAGTCCAGTCTGCTGGTGATGAGCGCATGGGTGACTGTCTTCCTTGACTCAGGGGGATCAATTTGAAGGCCTTGCGGAGGATGCTGAGGATGTTGAAGCAGCTTGATGTGACGACGTTGACCTGCCGGTTAATGGTGAGTGATGAGTCGAGTACGATGTCGAGGTTTTTGGCATGTCTGAGAGTGTAGGTGGGCTTCCGAGGGTGGTCGGCCACCAGGTGCTGTCCCATGCTGAGGGGGTGGTTCCAAGGATGAGGAGTTCTGTCTTCTCAGCGTTGAGTTTCAGGCATCTGTTGGTCAACCAGGCTGCAATGTCTTGCATTCCTTTCTGGATGTTGAGTTTGGTGGTGGTGGGGTCTTTAGTGAGGGAGAGGATGAGCTGGGTGTCATCTACGTAGCATACGATGTTGAGGCCATGTTGTAGTACGATGGTTGCGAGGGGGGCCATGTAGATGTTGAGGAGGGTCGGGCTCAGCGCTGACCCCTGTGGGACTCCACAGTTGGGTTTCGTGAGATTGGAGAGGAAGGGTGGTAGTCTGATCCTTTGACTTCTTCCGGTGGGGAATGATCAGATCTAATCCAGCGCTGTTCCTTGTATGCCAGCGTCGTGTAGTCTGTTGACTAGTGTGTGGTGGGAGACGGTGACGATAGCTGCTTATAGGTCAAGTACGAGGAGGGCTGCAGAGTGGCCTTGGTCCAGGAGGGTGCGGATGTCGTGTGTGGCTGCGAGCAGGGCGGTCTTGGTGCTGTGGTTGCTTGGGAAACTGGATTGGGATGGGTCGAGGACAGCGTTGTGTTCGATGAATTGAGTCAGTTCCCTATTGACTGTTTTCTCTGCAACTTTGGCTACGAAGGGGAGGAGGGAGATGGGTCGGTAGTTCTTGAGGTCGGTGGGGTCAGCTGTAGGTTTCTTGAGCAGGATCCTGACTTCTGCGCGTTTCCAGTCATCAGGGAAGGTGTCTGTTTGGAGGGTGATGTTGATGGTTCACTGTAGTTCGGGTGCGATGGTGGCTGTGGCTCTATGGTAGATGTGGGGAGGGCAGGGGTCGGTGGGGGCATCCAAGTGGATGCCTTTCATGATCGAGGCGGTGTCTTCAGTTGTGATCGATGTCCAGTTGGAGATGGTGGACTGGCTGGTGTGTTCGGAGTGCGTGGGGCCAGCTGTGGCATTTGGAGGGTGGCTGACAAAGTATTCGCAGAGGTTTTTGATCTTGAGGTGGAAGTAGGTTCCGAGCTTGTCTCAGAGGTCTTGGGATGGGGTGATGTCCTTGGCTCTACTGTGTGGATTGTGGAATTCCTGAATGACATTGAAGAGTTCCGTGGAGTTGGCGAGGATTTTGTTGTGGATGAAGTTCCTCTTGGTGGTTCTGATTTGCTTGTGGTAGTCCATCATGGCGTCCTTGCAGGTGGAGTAGTTTTCGGTTGTCTTGGTGTTCCTCCAGTTCTTCTCCAAGCGTCTGCAGGTGCGCCTGGCTTCTTGGAGGTCGGTGGTGAACCAGGCGACTTTCCTGGGGCGCTGCTTGTCCTAGTTGCATAGCGGGGCAAGCTTGTCTGCGCAGTTGGAGTTCCAGGTGTGTAGTTCTCTGGCTATAATGTTCGCGTCGGATTCCCAGGTGTGGTTGTCTCGGGTGAGGGTGGAGTTGAGTTGTTCATCGGTCACCTTGCTCCAGTTCCTTCGTGGTGGGTGTGGGGCTGGATTGGGTGCCTTGGGTTTGTCGATGTTGAAATGTACGCAGCGGTCCATGGTGGTTGTGTTGTGTGGCTGAAGTGGACTCCTCTCCTAGCTGAGAAGATGGGGTCAAGGGTATGTCCTGTTCTGTGGGTCGGTATGGTGACGAGTTGTTTGAGTCTGATGCTTGCGAGGTTGTCACGCAGGATGGTGAAGTTGGGGTCACTGGGGTTGTTGAGGTGGAAGTTCAGGTCTCCAATGAGTATGAAGTTCATTGAGGCAATGGCATGGGGGCGATGAAGTCAGTGATGGTGGTGATGAAGGGTGTCTGGGGGGTTTGTAGATGAGGGTTCCTCAGAGTATGGCATTGGGGCTGGTCCAAAACTGGGAATGCAGGTGTTCAGTGGAGGGGAAGGTTTTGCTGGAAGTGGTGAGGTAGAGGGTGGTCTTGCGGCCGATGGCGAGGCCCCCTCCCGGGGGGTTGGGTAGGTCCTTTCTTTGGATCTTGTATCCTTCCGAGATGGTGTTGTTGATGTCGGGGGCGGAGCAGGTGTTCGTCCAGGTCTCTGTGAAGAAGGCGATGTCGGGCGAGAGGGAGTCAAGTAGGTACCAGATTTCTATGGTGTGTTTGTGTACGGAGCGAACGTTGAGGAGCATGCATCTTAGGGAGTTACTGTTGCTGGCGTCGGTGGTGTTGGAGGCCGGGGAGGTGATGAAGGTGTGGCGGCAATGGAGGCAGGAGACATGTCCATGGGTCATGTTCCGCGGGGCCTTTTGGCAGTCTCGGAGTCTTCCAGGGTTGAGTGTGTGGAGGGTGGTGGTGCCGTAGCGATGGATGGCCGGAGATTCAGGGTTCCTGGCGCTGGTCGCAGTCGGGTCACGGATAGGCACAGACAGGCTTGCCTTAGGCACGCATTCGGCGTGCCAGCAGCACACCTACTGCACATGTCCGCTGCGCAACCACTAGCGGTCGGCATTAAGTAGGGGAGAGGGGTGAGATGCAGGAGTCGGGTGTGAGTGGGGAGAGGGGCTGAAGGGGCAGCAGCGGCAGGGGAAAAAACAACAGCGAGAGGCTTAAGTGTCCAGTAAGCTTAATAAAGCTTAATGCTTTAGCTAATGAAAAATGAGTACGCTTCAAGTAAGTTTAAATAGAAAATAAGAGTGGGGAGAGAGTGAGCGGAGGTCGCAAAGAGGCTGGAGGGTGGACTGCTGGGCTGCAGGTGTGAACCCTCACCAGGAGGAGGTTTGAGCACTGGGGCAATATGACTTGCCTGTGGAGCTGTGGGGGAGAGAGTGAGCCCAGACAGGGGACAGGGACTTACTAAACCTAGGGCTGCCCCAAAAACGATCCCTTTCCAAGGGAAAGCATAATGAGGAGAAATATTTTTATTTCTTCTCGTTTCTCATGCTGCACACATGGAAAGAGGAATACGCCTCCCAAAATTGTTTGTATGCTGAAAAGTGCCCCTTACTGCACAAAAACAATATTACATGCAACACAGGCACCCTTGCACCATGGTGCAAGGTTGCCTGCATTGGTGTTAGGCTGCTAAAAGAGCACCAGCAGAAGGGAAAGGACGCATATGCACCATATTGACTCAAATATGGTGCATTCCTGCCCTTTGCCTGTCATGGACTGCAGTGCAGCTAGGTGACATACTGCACTGCATAAATTCCTTGTAAATGTGGCCTTTGACTTTGAAGTGAGTAGCATCTTTACGAGTCCCTTAGCGTCGCTCTTGCACCACAGAAGTTATGAAACCACACATGACAACCTTGCATGGCCCTGAGTGGCTTCATAAATATTGGAAATGCAACGCAGCCCAAATCGGTGCATTGTATTACTCTGTGCCAGGGGGGTGTTTCCATATATGTTGCATGGGTGTTCTCACTCCACAACCATGGGTTTTGACGCATTCCCAGAATTACCAGAAGTGGTAGAACTGGGAATTCGCCAACAATCTGTGCTACCCAAGGTGAGGTGCAATGAGTAGAAATACGGAACTTTCTCCTCACTATTTTCCTCCTATGTGAGCTGCATTCTTTTGCACACATAGAATGAGGAAAACACGTCAGGGGATTGTTTTTATGCAGGAAGGTGCCCCTTCCTGGACAAAAATAATCCTCCTTAGTATGCAGGCACCCTTGCAAGGGTGCGTGCATTGGTACTAGTCAGCCAAAAGGGCACCAGCACCAGGGAAAATGGAGAAATGTGCCATATTGACTTAAATACGGCACATTACTGTACTTTCCCTATCATGCAGGACAGCAAGGAGACTTGCTGCGCTGCAGTGCTTGGCATGGCCATAAATATGGCCCTTAGTGTTTATCAAACACCCGTCTCCGTATTGTCTTAAGCACACCTGGGGAAATGGTCTGCTCACAGAATAATTCTGCAGAATTCTTAGGTTCTTCCAAAACATCTTCCTCTGCTATCCAGATTTTGATCCAAAATTAAGAGCAGCTCTTTCCCCTGCGATCTGGTTGCCGCTCCCAGCTGCTACATCAGCCTGAAAGTGCCGCCCCTCTGCACATAGGGTTGATCGTCCCCATATTCGAGGCCCCCGCTCCTCCTCCTGTGCCTGAGCGCTGTCTTTGCCTAAGATAATTTTAGTTATTTTCTCCTCTCACTGTTACAAATTGCTTTAATCTTATTTGACTTCCATTATTCAGACTTGTGCCTTTTTTTATTGCTATTTTGTTTTCCTGGTTGCCTTAATTCTATTTGCCTTCCATTGTTCAGACTATGCCTTTTGTCACTGCTGTTCTGTTTCCTGTTTTGATTTTCCTGCCACCCCACTCCCTACACACTACAGAAGGACTGTTTGCATGCACCCACTGCAAATTCAACGCAATCCCCCCTGGATCAGCCAACACCATGCCCACCAAAACCCAACTACCGGCTCAACTCAACTACGTACTCCTGAACACCAGTTTCCTCTGCAAACATGCCACCGATATCTAGGACATCATTATCAACAGCTGCACCCTGACGTAACTTTCATCACAAAACCTGGCTCACTCCAACATCAGCCTCTGACATCGCAACAGCAACCCCCACAGGATACAAGCTCAAACACCGTGATAGCGCAAACAAGTCATGGGGAAGCAGTAGTATCATACACAAGGAATCCATCACCTGCACAGTCAACATCAACAACACTACCCCCACCATGGAACACATGAATTTCTAGGTCTGCCCTGATGCCAAGACCAGAGTAAAAGGCTCCCCCTTGCATCCAGACTGCAGGGTCCTCGCACAGGCATCAACAACACAATAGCCAAATTCATCACCCCACACACCATTGACTCAAACTGCTACATATTCCGAGGAGACCTCAATTTCCACCAAGATGTCCACACCGACTGCAACTCCTGTGACCTCCTTGAGAGACTGCAAAACATCAGCTTTAAATAGATCATCACCGATCCCAAACACAGAGCAGGATACACCCTCGACCACACGTTCATGAGTCGCAACAGATTCAAGTACAGCTACACATCCAAACTCCCTCAGACAGACCATGCCATCATACATTTCAGCCTCATCAGTCCTCCACACCCCCCTCCCAGGTACAGCAATGCACTTTATCATAACTGGACCAGTGGTTCCCACCAGGTTGGACAAACGCCCTCAATTCCACCAAACCCATCATCTCTCCTAACCTGGACCAAACAATACAGAATTTCATTAGCTGGATCATTAACGCAGCCAACCAAGTCGCCCCCACCAAGACCCCCCAAGACCTGCAGACCCGCCAAACAAGCCACCTGGTACTTGCCTGAACTGCACACAGCCAAACAGGAATGCAAATGATTAGAAAGAAGATGGAGGAACAGCAAAACACACCGTCTCTGAAGCCTACAAAACAACCCTCAGCAACTACCACCACCACATCAGAGCCACAAAAACAGAAGCCCTCACCAGGCACCTTCGAAGCTAGCACTAATCAAGCCAAAGAACTCTTCTCTATTGGCAGAGAATTCTCCTCTCCGTTGGCCACAGAGAACTCGATCCCTTGCTCTCAACAGCTCTGCAAGGCACTCGCCATCCACTTCCACAACAAGATTGCAACTATGTACAAAAACTTAGACCCCCAGCCTGCCATCACCCACAGCCATACACCCAACACAGACAACATCCAACAACTCTCCACATAGGACCAACTTCCACACCCACCACCACCCCCTGATGAAATCCATCCACTCAGGATCGCTCAATGATCCCTGCCCACACCGAATCTTTAACCTTGGAGACAGCAAAATTAGTCCCAAGCTCACCAACATACTGAACACCTCAATCAGCACCAGCAACTTTACAGAAGCATGGAATCATGCAGAGCTCCGTCCCCTCCTCAAGGAGCTGTCAGAACACTGCACAAACCTCCAGAACTAATGTTCTATCTCCCTCTTTCCCTTCCCAGCCAAAGGCCTTGAGAAAACTATCAACACTCAACTGACCAGCCAGCTGGAAAGACACAACCTACTAGACTCATCCCAATTGAACATCAGAGCTAATCACAGCACAGATACAACCTTGACTGCAGTCACAGATGACATTTGAACACTACTCGACAGAGGCGAGATGACCGCCCTCGTCCTCCTAGACCTCTCCGCAGCCTTCGACACCATATCACACTTCACCATCTTCCAAAGACTCCACCAGATTGAAATCATGGGCAACGCACTCAAATTGCAAGAATCCTTCCACACAGGGTGCACCCAGAAAGTCCACCTTCCCCATTCACCTCACCCCCAAACTTATCATCTGCTGGGTACCACAAGGCTTCTCCCTGAGCCTAACTCTCTTCAACATCTACATTACACACATCGTCAGATCACACTAGGCCTGGGCGGCAAATCCCGTTCCGCTCGCGGAATTTGCGGAATTTCTGTAATTTCGCGTTCCGCGGAGAACGCGAAATTGCCCAAAATTCTGCTTTCCGCGACTTTGCGAAATTTTTTCTTGTTCGCGTTCTCAAAATGCATGTTCGCGAGATATTTATCCCCGAGCACGCAAACAGCAACTGTGAACAGGAAAAAAGCCTTGCGAACATGCAATTCCGTGTGTTCGCGGAATTTCTGCATGTTCGCGAAGATTTTTTACCGTTTCGCGGAGATTTGCCTAACGCGATTACGCAAATTCCGCCCACCCCTAGATCACACCACATCAACATCGTTTTCTATGCCGACGACACTCAGCTCATCCTCTCAGTATTAGCGAACCCCACTGAGACAAATATCAACCTCCATAAATAAATGCAAAACGTTAAAGCATGGATGAGAGACAGCTGCCTCAATTTAAACACTGACAAGACCGAAGTTCTGATCTTCGGCAGATACAACACCCTTTGGAATGACTCTTGGTGGCCCTGAGAGCATGGACCCACCCTCCACCAAACGACCATGCATGCAATTTAGGCAACATACTGGACAACAAACTCAAAATTAAATGCCAGATAAACACAGTTGCTTCCGCCTGCTTCCACACAATCCGCCTACTCCTCAAGATTTTTAGATAGCTCCCCTCTAGCACAAAGAAAACAGTCTTCGCAAGCTCTCATCACCAGCAGACTCGGCTATGGCAACGTACTCCATGCAGGCACCTCCTCTGGGCTCATGAAAAGACTCCAAACCATCTAAAACTTGGCGACCAGACTCACCCTTGACCTTCCCAAAAGATCACACTTCTCTGCCCATCTGAAGGACCTCCACTGGCGCACCATACACAAAAGATGCCTGTTAAAACCCCTCACCAACACATACAAGGCACCTCACAACATTAGACCCCTTTACCCGAACCATTGCCTGATCTTCCACCTACCCACGAGAAACCCCCGATCTGCACACCTCACCCTCGCAAGCATTCCACGTATCTGCCGAACCCACACCGGGGGATGCTCCTTCTACCATCACCGCGCCAGATCCTGGAATGCCCTCCCTCTCCAACTATGCACCACCCCATTGCAGACCACCTTCAGGAAGGAGTTTTAGACCTGGCTCTTCGACCAACATGGCTCATCAGTGCCTGGATACCCCCCAAGTTATTAGCAGCACTCTACAAGTACTGATTGAAACTACCCTAACCCCAATTTAGATGTTCACATCAGATTTCCCCCTCCCAGGCCTGATACATCGATTCATTAGATGGTTGAAGTGGAAATTGGTTTGAACTCGATTAAGCTTTTACTATGAATACATTTGTAACCTTAGCTTTAAAAGATGAAATCTAGCTTCTTAGCTAAACCAAGAAATAAAACGTGCAAATTGTTAAATCTTTCTTTGCTGATTTTTATAAATCCTCAGAAACGAAGCTGGAGAAACAGGCATTTTACAGGTCTGACTGAGGATTTAATTACGAACCCAGACTTTTATCAATGTGCTGCTGCCCCTGTCTGGCACACAGACATAAAGATGTATAGTCCTAGAAACTTGTGCTTATTGTAGTTTTCCAAGGGTAGTTTGACATTTTCAAAAGTCAGAAATAGGTGCCCATACAAGATCTCTGACTTTTTTGTGAATAAGGTCTTCATTATTCACTTCGTCGTTGGTTACCCATTAGTCAATGTTTTTATTTCCTTCTATACATTGTCTTCAAAGTAGCAAACACATAATTACAGTTTCCTGGTTCTTTTTAATATTTTCACCTATGATGAATTTATCAACCTTATGTTTTCTATGCACTTTATATCTTACTTTTCTGATAGATTTTTCTACCTAATGTGCCACCGTCTCATTTGCATTCATTCATTTTACATGCCGTGCAAATATAGAAATCCTGTTCCTTTTCTTCATGATCTTTCTGTCTCAAAAGTGTCTCTGTCATTCATTTACAATTTTTTTTTAAATATTGTTTCAATGTTTTTCATATTGGATTATGGTTTGCTAATACTATGTACTCCAACTATGTTATATGACTCAAACAAAGGGGAAATTGATACAATTCAGTGATAAACAATATTGTACTTGCATAAAATGAAATCAGAAAAAGAAACTGGATATCTAGCTCCATTGCATGTCTGACAGTTCACATTATTTCACGAAATACCAACATATCTGTATTTTGATTCATAGGTGTGTACAAGACCTGAAGGGAATTGAAATAATGAGAGACATATCTCTAACAGTTTTACCAGATTTTACATTTTCCGAGGATTGTCTTTACCTGAACATATACACCCCTGCAGAGACGAATAATGATGACAAGTTGCCTGTAAGCACATTAAGCACATTTTTTTGCATGTTTATTTTCAATTATGAAATAGTCAAATAACTTTAATATATGTTACCCCAATACTTGTGGTAAGCCTTCTCTGCAGTTTTAACTTCCTTTTAGATAATTCTCTATTGAAACAGCTCACGTATCATCAACCCAGACTTCCTGCCTTTTGTACAGTCTTTGTCATGTAGGTTTCTTGATGAGGCACTTCCAGTTGAATTGTATTTGTTGAAATAGTGATTTACCACTTACGATTATTGAGTCTGTATTAAGGTTTTCATTTGAATTATATACTGTGTCTGAATGAACTGACTATATTCTTATATTGGTGTTCTTCCGAAAGGTTTGCCAATCCTTGTGTCATTTCTGGATAGAGGAATTAATAATGAAGAGTCTGGAAAACAGGCCCAAGTCTCTAATTCATTATTCCCAGGGCTGCATTACACAGTCGCGCATTTATTTTCATTGCGCCGGGTGCATCTTTTTAAAGGTGCACCTGGCGCAATGAAGGTAAGTGCACCGCATTATGGGTAATTTGCTGCCCCAAGGGCATCCACCGACTCGTGCTGCCCTAGGGACAGTGCATTCACATGAAATACTGTGTGGCTGCTTTACAGCCGCTCCTTGTTTCACTGGGCAGGCTGCAGCCAACCTGCACTTTTGAAGAGGAATAGGGATCCCCTTGCAGGTGGGTGCAGTCAGTGATCCACAGGTTCCCCTTTACTTCCTGTAGAGGGCTGCCATCAGGGGGAGCACTGACGGTGTGCCACCTTTCAGATGGCGCACTGTGAGTGCGCCTCCTGAGGGCTTTATTGCCTCTGCACCCGCATCAGTAATACAGCACAGGCGCGTAGGCAAAAAGATTCCTTCATTTGAATGAAGCACACCACCATACAAATGAGGGAACGCCCCCTTGAAGATAGCACTGGTGCTTTTTTGGCGCCAACTCTATTGGTATTACAGAAGGGGCCACACAAGCATCTGCGGACCCTTCTGTTATACCAAAGTGCCCCGGGGGCACGCAAAGTGAGCGCAAATGCCCGTTGCGCCCCCGGGGCACTTTATGTAATACGGTTCCTGTTAGTGACTATGCAATGTGTGTCTGGAGTTAGGCAATGTAGCTCTTATTATCAGTTTAAGGATAGACCTTTAATGTTTGGTGAATGCACATGATATGCCAAAAACTGGCAGCTGCCCTGCCTCTCAAACATTTAGTTGAGCCGCCCCTTTTTTGAGCACGTGGGCCAATAGAAATTCCACTGGCTGAGCCTCAGCTGACTCTGCTGTTTGAAATCAATGCTCTCACAGCCCATTTGCCTCTTAGCCACCAGGTTCCACGCTATGCTATTCAGTGTAGAGAGACTATCACTGAATTGCACCTACCAGACTCCGAGTTGATTATGGCTCAGTGCTGGAGTGAAACCGGAAATGGCCTTGGTGTAGAGGGGGGTTTCTACTTTCTAATAGCTTTGGGAGTTTTACAAAAAGAAAGTTTGTTGAGTGGGACTAATTTAACTTGACTCCTGCTCAGGCTTCAATACAACTACCTCACTGGGTTTTTTGCAAAGACATTGATATTTAGGGTATTCATAGGTACGAGGGCAAAGATAACATCAACATATTGTCATGTTGTTCCTACAAATCTACAGGACCTGCGTATTGTTTAGATAACATAAACCAGGGGATTGGTGTGTAACCTGATTCAAGACACCCCCGCAGGATATGTTAGCCTATAGACCAGCTAGCTCGCAGAGCCAATATAAGCCAACGACCCTTACCAAGGAGCGAATAGTTTTCTGGCTACCACTGAACATAACAACTCTCAAACCCCTCAGGGATCGTGGAAACAGTGCAGTACTTTTCTCTCAGTCACTCCTGCTTACTTATTCTCAGAGGGATACAGAGAACAAACGATGGGGAGGTGTTTAATTAGTATTTATTGAACCAGCGTCATTCTAGTGTAAAATGTATTTGCTGCGACAATCATTAGACAGACACATATTCATAATATCACAAGCATCAACAGAGCAAATAAAAAGTAGAATCCCACAATGGTGCTAAAACAGTGAAAATATGCAGGCATATTGATACATGGCAGTAATCGAGCATACTCCTAAGATGTGAACCCTAACTAAGTGTACCTGAGTATACCTAGCGTGTTCCTAGCATACCTAGCAAGTATGTAGGTGTGTGTCCCAGAATACCCCTAGGAAAAGAGCCAACGCCATTACCTGATGGGAAAGAACGAAAGACCCCGTTTTGGTCTCAAGTTGGACACCCCGCGAGGGATGACAGACCACTCCGTGCTGAAACTGCATGCAGGACCTCAGCGTCTCGTGTCAGCATGGAAGCTTCTCCTTTGGTTTGCTCATCGAAGATTGCATGCTTATATACCCAACAGGTACCCTTAGGGGATCTACCTAAATTGGTACTGTGGGCCTGTTGGTTAAGGATGACTTGTACAGAGTTATTATACAGAAGATGGTAATCTTGCTGTCATACTAAGAATTTGCATGCATAATAAATGAGACTGTCTTTTCGAAGAAAACCACATAACATCTATCGGGCACATAACTAGGTAAAAAGTCAGTGCCAAACCATTATGAAGAACAAGGTAGGACAAATGTTGGTAAAAGGTTGTGCATCTACCTAGGCCTATATTGGGGTACATTGGGGTTCATAACACCCACTGCTCATCCAAGGACGATAAGATAAAAGGAATGATAAAATATGTCTGTCTAAAAAGCATAAAAACATAAAAAATGTAATCTAAAAACATCTAAGAACATGTTATATGTAAAACATGAGGAAAATCTTTAAAAAGCTCTATATGTCCCCTAGAAAGTCAATATACTATTTAGACCAACTGAGCACATCGAAAGCCGTGGTGCTATGCTATGTATGTTGTATAATTCCAATTTGGTTTGTTTTGGAAAAGGCCACTTTATTCCCAGCACACAGAGAGCCAAATGTTTATGTGTCCTGTGTGGGAGACACAACATCACTGTTGCTTGCCTTTACAGATGACGGTCCCTGTAACACCTCTTGGATCAGGTCAATAGAGCAAAGGGGATTTTCTGTGGTTCCTGCAATGGCCGTTGAGGAAGCACTTGATGTCTGTGAGACTGTTGCAGAGACGGTGTCCATTCCGACAAGTGGTGAAGCATCTCGTGGTGGCTCTAAGAATGCCGACATAAACATGGGAATACGCTGAGTACACTGCAATATCTGGACCTGTAATGGGTCCAGTAGTACATCTACGTCCGGAGGCGCAACCGATGGAAGTGTTAGACATATGTCCAACACGCATTGGTATCCGCAGAATAGGCAGCGGAGCACAGGCAAGAAGCAGTCAACCCAGACTGATCTGAATGATAGGAACCAATGCTCACTTAGCTCCTGAAGCCGAGGTGTACTCAGATAGAGTACCTTGCGTTCACAGCATCATCGAACAAGGAGTGCCCTTTCCATCTCTTTGGAAACTGGGACGTCCATTGCGTAGCAGAAAAATTAAAACCAGGATATCTACTACAAGGAGTAGGACCAGTGGAAGCCCTCCAAAAACGCTTCCTAATAAGGAGTGCATTAACGAAGGGATAATGCCGAAGATCTTCTCAAAGGCGCTCAATAGTCCGGAAGCTATGCTCTTAAATAGGTGTACTATCCCACTTTTATCAGACATGTTAAAGATACGATGTACCATTTTCCCAAAATGGAATGGGAAGTTTTTTTCGGACTAGTGCCTGTATCTCAGCTGAGGATCTTTCAAACAGGAGAACAAAAGTCTCACGGGCTGAGGTTAAGGTCATTTCCTTCTGTAACAGCATGGCTTTCAACATGCTCAGAGAATCAAACCGTATAAGGGAAACATTCAATGATGGCCAAAATGGTGCCTCCCTAACTGTGAGGGTCCGTGGAAACAATACTTGCATACAACAAGTAACCCTGGAACTTACTGTGGCCAGATATGCAATGCCTGGCAGCATCCCACAACAACCTTGATCATTCAACATCAAATAACTCCCATTTGAGTGCAGTTTGAACACTGGATGAATCACAGCAGATGGGGATCTTTTCAAGTGACACAATAGGTTTGCAACTGAAGCATTACATGCTCCGTGAAGCATAATATTCTGACACATAAGAGACCCACTTAAAGAAGTCTTGCAGTCTGAACTGCTTAGAAAAACATCAGTGTCCCCATTTCTACATCTAAATCTGTACGGTAGTTCCCACAACTCATGTTGGTACTTATCACCCATCGCTTCATACCTGCCTACCTGGTTATACTGTAGACAGTTTTGAAATTGGAATGTCATGACTGGCAATGTATATGGCCATGGATTAACCATTCTGTAGAGGGTGACTGCTATGATGAAAGGTAATTTGTCCAATTTTTCTATGTGCAGCATTGTATACTTTGCATCACTTTGTGACATTGTTATCTGTCTTTCCGGTAAATTGTATGCAGAAAACAGAGACATACTGTTGTTTTATCACCAAGGCACGTGACCAGAAGGCAGTGATTAAAGCGTCCAGCTCAATAATAGACTGGATCGCAATTGCTAATGCCCATGTTGATGAATAAACAGATCCTGTTTTATTATGTCCATTGCACAAGACACAATGTTGCCTAGTGAATAAATCCTGGATGCCAATGTGGTCATGCCATTGTCGACCACTGCCAAAGCCTTTTCTAGGTTAGCCCTGTCTATTTCATGCAATCTCTCAGCAGCCTTCTACTGGGAGATCTTCCATACCTCATTGTAAATAGCGTAAAGGAAGCGCTTCTGACATGGCTTATGGGGACCTAGTAAAAAATCCCTAAGATCCATGTATTCTGAGAGTGAAGACAAGTGTTGTTTCACCTGGGACAGTGTTTAGGTTCTTAGCCACTCTAGGCATAACTTCCCAGCACTGTAAGATTTCACCACCCTAGGGTATTCTTGTTGTACGTAGTGTAGGTCAGGCCTATGGATACTAAACCCTTCGGTGGTACCCCTGAATCTTAACTGACACCTGTTTGTGTTGATAGGCCAATTCAGCCAATTGGGGTCTGATGAGTTGTATGAGCCATCATGTATTGTGTTATCTAATGTATCCTCACCATGTTGTGTATAGTTTTACTATCCCTCAAAGTGTGAAAGTGAGGGAATCCACGGTGTGTTCAGGTACTTGATCTTGGACATCCCAAGACAGGAAGTTTGTTGCACTGTGTTGTTCAGGAAGATAATTTGCTGTGGTATGAGGCATGCTCAAAATAAGGCCTCAGTTCCCTGAACTTGCCAATTTTTAGGCCTCCAGACAGATTTTGTGTCTATAGTGTCCCTCCAAGGACATAATTCAAAGAGCGGCTGGACAACAACACCAGCAACAGCAAGGAACTCTTCAGCATCGTCAAAGAGCTCTCCAACCCCAGCGCCAGCAACAACGACATCACACCATCGCAAGACTTCTGCAACTCCCTTGCCACATTCTTCCGCCGCAAGATCATAGATACACACGACAGCTTCGGACCCCAGACTCCGCTTCCAGCCGCCAAACCTACGACCACCACCACCACCCTCAGCGCATGGGCCCCCATGAGCACTGAAGACACTACCCACGTCATGAACACCATCCACTCTGGCTCCCCCTCTGACCCATGCCCTCATTATATCTTCAACAAAGCCGACACCACCATCGCACCGCACCTCCGGAACGTCATAAACATCTCCTTCACGTCAGCCACCTTCCCTGAGAGCTGGAAACACGCAGAGATCAACGCCCTTCTGAAGAAACCCACAGCAGACCCCAAAGACCTCAAGAACTTCCGCCCCATCTCCCTCCTCCCCTTCCCGGCTAAAGTCATCGAGAAGACCGTCAATAAACAGCTGACTACATTTATCGAAGCAAACAACTCGCTCGACCCATCCCAGTCCGGTTTTCGAGCCAACAACAGCACCGAGACCGCCCTCATCGCAGCCACCGATGACATCAGGACCCTGATGGACAATGGAGAAACAACCACTCTCATCCTCCTGGACCTCTCGGCAGCCTTTGATACCGTCTGCCACCGCACCCTAATAACTCTGCTCTACAATACCGGGATCCAAGGAAAGGCCCTGGACTGGATCACCTCGTTCCGCTCCGACAGAACCCAGACAGTACGCCTCTCCCCCTTCACCTCCGCGGCCACCGGGATCATCTGCGGCGTACCCCAAGGCTCCTCGCTCAGCCTAACCCTCTTCAATATCTACATGAGCCACCTCGCCGCCATCGCACGCAAACACAACATCAACATCATCTCTTACGCCGACGACACCCAGCTGATACTCTCCCTCACCAAAGGCGCAGCCACCGCCAAAACCAACCTCCAGGAAGGAATGAAAGATGTCGCTGAATGGATGAAGCACAGCCGTCTGAAGCTCAACTCGGACAAAACTGAGGTCTTAATCCTCGGACAATCCCCATCCGCCTGGGACGACTCCTGGTGGCCCACAGCGCTGGGCACCGCACCTACACCCACGGACCACGCACGCAACCTGGGATTCATCCTGGACTCCTCCCTAATCTGCGATCCATGTCTGGTATTACTCTGTCCCCCACTCCTGGAATTTGAGCATATGGAGTGTTTTGCACATCTAGCTTAAAGGAGTGCTTGAGTGGAACGACTTTTGGCAAAGCTGAGCTGTTGTTACACGTAGCGTTGACAGATACAATGATTTGTCCGTCTATCCTCGTGCTGGAATGAGTGATTGCAGCAACTGCAGCAGTTCTCACTGTTGCCTTGGTGGCTTCATCAGCCAATGAATTCCCTTCAATGCGCACGCCAGCACACTGATGACCCAGCGTATGAATCACGTGAGCCCGTGGCAAGCCTTTTTTCAGCTCTGCCACTTGTTACCAAAGCAACTTGTGCTTTATCGTGCAAACTTTGGAATCTCTAAACCCATTTTGTCCCCAATAGTGAAGAAATTCATTTCATGACTGGACACAGTAAAACGAATCGCACACAACAAGTGTTAGGAATTCTCGATCCATATACTTTAGTGCCAGTATTAGGGCTTTTAGTTCTGCCAGCTATGCCATGCAATCTCCTAGAGACTGCATCTGTATATTGCTGTCCCGCATACATCCTTTCACAATCGCACATGCTACACTGTATTGTTGTTTACTTCTTATGGCAGGCTGGGCAGATCATTCAGTGTAAATTATGTATTCATACTGGTCTAGAGGTATTATTTCATTCAGAAGAGGATTTTCTTGTTCGTATTGCAAGAATGCTTGTGTTTTTAATGTAGAATCAAACTTGTAGTCTACATCTGTTGCAGTGAGGAAATTAGCCCATTGTATCCATCTTGAATGTAGTGCTTTCGCATTTGGAAAGCTTGTTTTGGTAACAGCCGCTAAGGTTGGTACTGGAGTCTCGACAATTATCCCCATAGCTAGTGCTCTTTCTCTCACTATAGCAGTTTGTACTGCTGTTCGTATTTTTTCTGTGGATGCAAAAAGCTTTTCAGCGTTTGTGTAAAAATGTGTTTTTATGCAATAGGTACAGTTTCGGCTACATTGTAGGTTAGTATGTGTATCCTGATTGCCCCGCTATTACATGGATCACCACATTTGTGGTGTTTACACATGTGTGTAAGTGTTTAGAAGCTATCATGTCTACTTGTAAGGAACATAGAACTTCTGTGTGTTCCTGTGTCCAATGTCAAACTGAAAAATCAAGTCTAATTAACTCGCAGAAAGGTTTTACTTTCTCTGTGTAATCCTAAATGTATGTTCTGCCAAAATTTAAGAATCCTAAAAGGGACTGTAGATTTTTCAGAGTCTTTGGAGGTCAGAGCAGTGCACATTTTTCTAAAATAATTAGCTGCTAGGCTTTTCAATTCACTTGAGAGCTCATATCCTAAAATAGGACATTGAGATGGGCAAATGTAATTTTTTTAAAGTTAAGTTTCTAGCCCTCAGAGGTGAACACTAGAATGATATTGTTAACCCTGTGCAAGTGACCATCAGATAAATATCATCTACATAGGACAATGCCTCCTCGTCAAAATTTTGAAGTAACTCTGATATTCTTGTTGAGAACAACCCGGGGCTATTCTTATGCCCTTGGGGCAGTCTACAAAATTGTAGTTCAGAGCCTAGGGCTGAAAATGCTGTCTCAAATATCTGCTTTCAGGCACTATATGTTGGCAGAAAAATCCATTTGAGATATCTAGTGCTCTTTTGTATTTCTTACGCACAATGTTATTAATTAATGTGGCACTGTGTGAATTTTTGTACTGCAAATGTCTTTGTGTAGGTGTTCACATGCCTGTAGTTGAAAACTAGACAGTATGAATCGTTGGGTTTCATCATGGGAAACAAATAATTATTCATAGGGGAGGTGCAATACTCAACAACACCTTGGTATTCAAGTTGACCTAAGATCTCCCTGACTTGTTTCTTTGCATCATGTTTTATTGGGTACTGCCTTTGTGGAGTTGGAATAGTTTTTAATGGGATTTCATGTGGAGGTGACTCAGCATTCCACCCTACATGACTGCGGTATAATGCAGGCGCTAGTGCTAACACCCATTCCTGCGAGGATTAATGTTTAATTGACTCTGGAACGAGGTTGGAGAAATCCAGTTAAATTACATCTTCTCCCTTTAGGCACTCCATAACTATCTCAGGTGCTAATCTCTTTCAGCTAAGAGAATGTCGTAACCGTATGTAAGACCTTTTACTTTCCTGGGTATGTCTCCCTTCATTTGGAGCATAATTTCGTAAATACGATGTAAGATGCTTACCCTAGTATCAGATGTTTCCACCGTGATATGTTCATTCAATGCTGCTGTCATCAGAAATTCCATCAGGCTCTGGAGAGCTATTGTTACTTCTGCTGCACTGTCTAGCATTGTCAGAGCCGATTCCCGTTCAGAAGCAGAGTCCTCAAGAGCCTGGGTATGTCTTATTTTAAGTCCAGCTACTTTCCTCTTTTTAAATTGAGTTTTAGTTTTAGGTTTATCTTCTTTTTTGATCATTTATTCTGAAGGGCAATGTGTGTCTCTTGACTTTGCTTGCTCTTCTGATCTATGTTCTGACCGTCCTTACCTCTGGGAGGTTTTGGATGAACCCTGAAAGGAATGAGAGGAATGTGTATCAATCAATCAATCAATCAATATAAACTTTATTCGGATACAAATACATATCCATAAAAGTGCAGACAAACAGCAGCATATTCACCGAAAAATATCAGCAACAAAAGGACAGTTAAAAATTGAAATTAAAATTAGTCCTCCAGTAGTACAGTACACAAGATAGAAAGTGCAGAATCCATTAAAATGACATATATCTTAAAAGTTGAAGTATCAAGGTAAAATACAAAGGATTCAGCAGGGGCACATAGAGTTACGAGTACGTACCGCCACCTTCAAGAAAGAGCAAACCCGAAAGTTTAGCTCATCATTTTTTAAAGCAATGACCTTCCCATATGCAGCCTTATAGTCAGTCTCCAGTGAGGCTTTAAAATATGGAAGTAAAAACCTTTTAGTGAGTATTGAATAATAGCAGCAGAAAAATAAAAAGTGCAACATTGATTGTTTCTGTTGGCTATTACATGGGCATGGCAGTAGATCAAGGTTAGAGGTAAACCCAGCGGGAAAGGAGAGCATAAATTTCATGGTGTCAGTCCTCAGCCGGAAGAGTAGCCCCCTTTCCCAGCTACTAATTGGTTTTAATAAATAGCTAAAAGGTGTACGTGAAACATTCTCAATACACATACACCTAGCGACTGACACTTTCTTGCGCTCTTTATCCAATCTGGCATCCCTATAGAATGCATAGAGAGCCATCTGAAGGAATTTACTGCTAATAGTGCCGAGGTATAAAGGATTTAAAGATAAGTGTTCGCAATTCACACTGGATAAACTTTTGTGTACGGCTGCCAACCAAGGTATGTTCATTCCCTTATCACATTTCAAACAGTCTGATATTAGCTCTCTGGTTAGTTGGGCCGCGGGATTTCTCCAAACTCTCAGCCAAAATAATGCTGGGCGAGCCTTAATGTAATCTTCAATATATGGCAGGTTAAGTTCACAGTGACAGGCAAATTTAGAGGAAGAAATAGGTGCACCCAGGATTTTACGACAGAATCTATTCTCCTCATCCTGGATGATGCCACTATTAGTATGTCCCCAAACTTCAGCGCCATAAGTGGCAATAGGTATACATTGGAGTCAAAAAAATTTAACAGTGTCAGACACCACCTCTGTATTCCTCGGCTTTGATAGCCCGAGTATCGTGTTAGTAGAGTTTGTGAACTTCCTCCTGCAATAAGCCACATGGTCCGCCCATAATCCATTTGAGGCAAATACCAGACCGAGATATGGGAAAGTGCGAGTGCTCTGTAAACTATTAGAATTTAAAACTATTGATGACTTAAAATACTTCTTTGACCCACACGCCATTAAAAATGACTTTTTAAAATTAGTGCATAAATCCAAGGCGGCCATAAACTCTACAAAACCACGCACCAGAATGCGAAGGGCTTTTGGGGTGCGGCCCATCAGCACCGCGTCATCGGCATATAACAGGGACGGAAGTTTATTGCCGTTAATGCGTGGGACGTCTTGGGTCAATGTTATCAGAGACTTATTCAGATCGTTGATATACAAGATGAATAAAAGAGGGGCCAGGACACATCCTTGCCTGACCCCTTTACCAACTTCAATAATTTTTGAGACCTCCCCGTCCCTGCTTATGCGCACCCGGGCATGTAGGTCTTTATGCAGATAAGCTAAAAAGAATACAAGGGTGATGTAAGTAATGACGTCAGGGACACGATGGTCGTTTACAGGTAAGCAGGTGTGGATTTATTCGGATATCAGCAAACAGCAACCTCTCTCCAGCTGGCCAGACACATAACTGCCAAGCATGGAATACAGCTTAATAGATAAACACTCTGAGAACACCCTAAAGCTTCTAGAGTGATAGGAGGGGAAAGGACACAAAGGAAGGGCTACCATAACAGACAGATAAGTATTTACAACAAAGGGACTCATCCAGACCATAGTTTAAAAGGGTAGTCCACAGCCGAGACCTGTTAACAAAGTCGAAGGTCGACGTGAGATCCATGAATGCCAAATATATAGGTGTTTTCTTAGCTACATTATATTTGCCGATAATCAAGTTGAGGTTGAGGCATTGTTCAACAGTAGCAATATTACTCCTAAACCCCAACTGGCAAGGATGTAAAATCTGACACTCCTCGGCCCATGACCTAATTTTGTTATACAGGACCCTCCCCAAAATTTTCAGCGTATTATCAATCAGGGAGATCGGCCTGTAACAACTCGGGTCTGAGCGGTCCCCCTTTTTAAAAATAGGCACAATAATACTGGAGGACCAAGTATGGGGTATAGGGGAATTAATTAAATTATTAAAAACATTCAACAATAGGGGCACCCAAAAATCAGGATGACTTTTGATAAGGTCGATGCGCAAGCCATCTGGGCCAGGGGCTTTACCTCCCAGTCTCTGATCGATAGCCTCCTCTTCCTCCGATAGGTCAATCGAAACCCTGTTAGTCATTATATACTCATTGATGATTATAGGTACAGCCGGAGCAGAATAGATCTTACTAAAATGCGCTTCCCAGGACTCACTAGAGATGTTGCAACTAATAGGAGACATAGGGTTCCCTAGAGAACTCATGCCTTTAAAGGCTGAACAAAAATCCTTACCATTTTTTAACGCGGTGGCCCGTGCAAGATAGTCCCAATGCTCTCTTATGATTGCCTCCTTTCTAGTTGCTTTAGCTCTTTTATAACATAATCTGAGTGATTTAGTAAGGGAACTACCTCTGGGTTTGTTAACAAGTGCCCTGCGCAGGGCTCTATTAGCTGAGGATTAATCAACATTGAACCAACCTGGGTCCAGGTGGGCTTTCCTATTAGGCCTAGACAACAAGGTTTTAACTCCTGCACAAAGCTGTGAAAAGGCAACGACTACCTCCGGGTTATGTTCCTTAAAAAACAAACAAGTGTCGATCAATTCAGGGTGAGTTCTTACCATCCTGCCAAATATGGCTTTGTTGTCTATTCCACACCAGACCAATCTGAGATTGTCAGTAGAGGTGGACGTGTATCAGTATCCTGATACCTGTCAGGTTTTTTTTATATTTTCAAGGTTTCTGAGGTTATATTGTTGAGAAGACCCACCCTTTGATTGTGATGCATTTTGTTTGCTTTTTGTATGTTTATTATCCTATTTCTTTTTAGAAGAATCGGGTGCTTGCTTGAAGTTATCCTTCTCAGGATGCCACATCAATTGGGGTTTCACTGGTCTAGCTCGCAAATTATCCCTACTCAGTGACGCATAGGTATCTTTGATAATTTTTGGTAAGTCTCGCTCCTGTTGTGCAGGAGTGCATTCCCTCAGGCATGGGCGTATAGCCATCTCTGCTGCCTCCCCTTTTATGTTACCCAACATAATTGTTGATACCTGGGCAAAATTGCTATCAATTTCATCCCTAAGTCCAAGGCAGGTTCTGTCCTGTATTCATTCTGTATTTGTTTCAGTACTTCGGGTATTACTGCTATTGAGGGGGTACTGTGCATTCTGGTGTAAACGGCAGCAAAGACTGTACCCCAAGTGGTACAATCCTCTATTGGTAGAGCTATCTCCATCAGCAAGCAAATTGTCAGTATTCTGTGTTTCTCTTGCAGGCATTTGTGTGGAAAAACTGCCTCTGGGCTGTGCTATTTTCTGTGCTATCCAGAATGGCATTTGCTCACGTTTGGTGGGCATTTTTCCCATAATCACGTTCAGCGTTTGTGGAGTGATTTTTGTCTCAGTCCCTTGTAATTGACCCGCACGAGTTACCCTTTTAGGTTGTAATGTGAGTGTTTGCATTACGAACTGTGTAAGATTTCTGTATAATTGTATTATTTATTTGTGAAGCGAATGTAAGTCTGCTGTTGGCAATGTATCAATCCCTGGATGTGGTGTGTAGGCCGCTAGGACTGACCAAGTTGCTTTGTCTCTGCTGAGCGGACCCAGTCTCACTTTTTCTGTGGTATGGGGAAGGTGCCTTTAAACCAGTTTATATGCTCTTAGTACATTACTGGAACTTCTATTTCCTCTCTTGGAGAGTATTCTTCTGGTATTTCATCTGGAATATAAAATTGAAACGTATGCGTATGTGATATTGCATCTGCAGGAGGGAATTTAACCCAAGAATAGAAAACCTCTGTCCTGTATGCCTTGTGTGCCTCAATCATGAAGGTTACGGTCCCACCTAATGCTGAGGCCCCACAATCTGCTAATTTTAAAGTAAGTGCATTTTTGCAATTCTCTGGAATGTTAAGAGCACCTTCCTGCTCTCCGTCCTCTGCTGCATTTGCATTTACTGCTGCTGCAGCACCATTTTCGACAGACATTTTCTTGGAAGTATTTGTACGAGAAGAGATCAGGTTTTATGCACAATGTGGGGAACTATAATCCTTCAAGCTTGAACAAACCTTGAACAAACCTACATCCAATACATAGGATACATATGATATACCAACTCAGCTGTGGCGGATTTTTCCATTCCCACCCCAGACATCTTTGGGTAACTGTGAATAGGGGTCTCTGAGGAAACACGACTGAATTACTCAGATTTGACCATTAAATAATAACCAAACCACATTGGGCACCATGTTGTTTTGTTCCTATAAATCTACAGGATCTGCGCATTGTTTGGATAACATAAACTAAGGGATTGGTGTCTAAACTGATTCCAAACACCCTGCAGGACATATGTATTGACCATCTAGCTCTCAGGGCCACTATAAGCCCATGGCCCTTACCAGGAGTGAATAGTTTTCTGGCAACCACTGAAAATGACAACTCTCGAAATCCTCAGGGATTGTGGAAACTGTGCAGGACTTTAGGCTCAGTAAGTCATGCTTACTTATTCTCAGCGAGATACACAGAATAAACGATGGGACGTTCTCAATAAGTATTTATTGAAGCAGCATCATTCTAGTGTCAAATGTATTTGCTGCGCCAATCATTAGAGAGACACATATGTATAAGATTACAAGCACCAGCAGAGCAAATAAAAGGTAGAATCCTACCATGGAGCTAAAACAGTGACTATATGCAGGCATATCGATACATGGCAGTAATTGAGCGTACTCCTAAGATGCCAACCCTAACTAAGCATACCTAAATGTACCTAGCATGTATGTAAGTGTATAGCCAAGAATCCCCCTAGGAAAATGAGCCAACCCCATTACCTGATGGGAAAGAATAAAGGACCCCGTCTTAGTCTCGAGGTGGACACCCCGAAAGGGATGCCCGACCACTGCATGCTGGAACTGTGTGCAGGACCCCAGTGTTTCGTGTCAGCACGGAAGCTTCTCCTCTGGTTTGCCCAGCGAAGATGCGTTGCTTATATACCCAAAAGTGGTACTGTGGGCCTGCTGTTCAAGGATGACGAAAGTGATGACCCGTGTACAGAGTTATTATACAGAAGATGGTAATCCTCCTGTGATACTAAGAATCATCATGCATAGTAAATTAGGCTGGCTTTTGGAAAAAAAACACACATCTATTCATCACATAACTAGGTAAAAGGTCAGTGCCAAGCCGTTATGTAAAACAATGTAGGACAAATGTAGGTAAAAGGTCGTGTATCTCTCTAGGCCTACATTGGGGTACATTGGGGTTCATAACAATATATTGCGTGAAAGCTCAATTTTATTAGATTGTGTCGCTGATACAGCAACCTGTTTTTCAGTCAAACATTTAAGCACTTGCTTTTTGATGCAAAATTATTATCTAATCTGGAGTGAAAATGTTGACACTCTCAGGAAGGATAGTCGCCACTCCTTTGAATGCCAAGCTTCACAGTCAGTGGGGTTGAATTCAGGTGTGGTTTAGCTTTGATACTCCACCAATGCCTCTAATATTTGTTCTTTCATTAAAACACATTAGTTTATTTCTGTAGTTGTAACTTTTCATATGAGGATTTGTGATCCTCTTTTTTTTGGCCCACTCTTGACAGATCACACCAAAACTTTGAAGGAAATAGCTGGGGTGGATATCCTTCTTTTTGGAAAATTTCAGGAAGATTTGTCAAACGGCACTAAAGTTATTAGCACACAAAAATACATTTCCTATGGTAACTAGGTCCTAACTATAACTTCACAGTGGCCAGAACTACCTTGGAAGGTTACTGAGATATGATCTATTTCCTTTAAATACCCACTACAACCTGCAGATGTCAGTGCCCATCAGTATTGATGAGCCAGAGGGGCAGTGTCTGGTGTCTCTGTTTCTTCGCTTATTTTTCCCCTTTCTCAGTTCTACTGTCTCTCATAGTATTGGTTTCTGTCATAATTGATGGAGGCAACAGTATGCCCAGGTAAAGGATATGCCCAGACATGGGTCCTGTGCCCACTGTGCCACTGGAACCAAGCTACACCCGACAACTAGCCTCAATCATAGTGAAAATAGTCTTGAGTTGCTTGTGTTCCAGTTCAGGGAGGACCTAGCCTGGCAGTTTGGGCTGGATTCTTCCTATTGGAACAGGGTCATGACTGATTTGCATATGGCTGGGTCCAAAGTGAAGGGTCATGATGGGCAAAGAATGATCGGATGGAATGCTACCCCGAATGATTGGCAGTGGTTAGATTTGTTGCAAGCATTTCTCCCATCCCCTTTTGTGTGTGAGATGGAAGAGTGCAGTTTTCATGACAAACACAGAAGCAAGAAAGCAAACACATAATCTGATATTTGCTCTCTCATCTAAAGAAAGTGAGACCATTCTTCTTAGAAAGCGACTTAAGAACTACTGTTTAAATCCATGTACTTTTCTATCTAGATGGTGTTAACACTCTTCTCCATTGCATCCCATACAGCCTGATGGGCATCCTACATGCTGCAGCATGTCTCATTCAGGGCCTGAAGAAATAAGTTAACATCACCCCCATCCAGTTGGAACTCCACTGGCTCCTTTGGTTGGCAAACACCATTTTCAAAACCAGCTGCATCTATTATAAAACCAATAGTACCAGCAGCTTCGTTCCTCTGCCCAAACCTCCACAGACCCTTTCCCCACAAGTTGCATACCCAGCTGACAATCTCATCCTATCTGGTGACTCTTGGCATAGCTGCATCCAGGGCACCTCATACTGGAAGGAAATAAGTATATTTCACACTCCAATTATACTATTCCAACATCCAGTGCCCCCCTTGCGGAGTAATGGCATGCGTTGTTACAATGCAGTCATTGTAATGACCTTGTTGTAATTGCATGAGGCTAATAAGCATGTGTGGTAAGGTGTCATATTCAGTGCATAGGCTTGCAACCTTTTATTTTGAATGTACAGAAGAGCAAAAAACAAGGCAAGAGGTCTTCTTCTATTGTACACTCAGGATCTTAACAGCATCCCTGTACCCTCAGGACTTCCCCAACTCTTCTTAATTATAGTAAGGAGCTGAAGGTTAAGAACCATTTTTAAATTAACCCTGTTATCTTCATTTGAAAATGACCATGTCTCTTCTTGCTGCAGTTTTATTGCCTTTGCGGGTGTGTTAATCATAAGCTGAGTGAACTCAGAATGACCCATTTGATCACCCAATTCTTCTTTGTACTTTTGTTTTTAAAATAAGAGTTATACTGAATCTCAACTTGGCCTCAATGTAATTTGATACAACCTCCCTACAGGAATTAACACATTCAGAGGTATATTTAAAAGGGGATAGCGCCAGCAGAACGTCACTTTTAGTGACGTTTTGGTGGTGCTATGCCCTTCTCCATATTTACAAAGCAGCGTTAGGTCACTTTTTGTGTCTTAACGCCACTTTGTAAATACGGCCACTTTACATGCGTCACTTAGTGTGAAAGGGGCGTGCAATTGATGTTGTTGTGAGTGTTTCTCAGCAACACCCATTGCTTTTTGATGCTGTCCCAGATTTATAATGATGGGTAAATCTGAGACAGTGCCATGCAAGAGCAGGCATAAGAATGGCGAAATGACGAGAAATATATATTTCAAATCGTTTTTGCTTTTTCTATGTGTGATGCATTCTGCGGCACACCTAGAAGTAACAAATCGCCATTATGTATTGTTTATGTGCAGAACGGGATTCCTTCCTGCATATAAACAAACATTCCCTGCAACGCAGGCCCCCTTGCACTATGATGCAAGGATACCTGTGTTGGTGCTAGGCAGCTAATTTTAGCACCAGCACTAGGGAAAACACACAGGTGAACCGTATTGTTGTAAATACGGCACATCTCTGCGTTTTGGAAATGGCAGAGCACAGCACTGCCAAATTTGGCGCAGCTCCGCACTCTGACATTTCATTGTAAATATGCCCTTATTTCTTTAATTTTCCTGCAAGATTAGCACCATGTCTTACATCTCATTCTGAAACTCACTGACTTCCTAACAGAAGCACCAATGTTTTACTGCTTATCACACCTTGGGAATTGATCTTTTTTCCACAAAACTTACTTTTCAGTGTTCAAAGAAGCACACTTTTTGTAATAGGCAGAGTGCTTTTAGGATCTGTACCTGAAAAAACCTATCTTTTATATAGCCACACCAAAGATCTATCAGACATATTTTTTTGTTAGAACTTTGACTGTTATTTTTGCTTACACTATACACTTTGAAGTACACAGACAGCTTTTTGTCATCATGATTAGTCCAAGTACACTTGAGGTTATTAGATACTTTTAACACATGAGATTTCTGCTCAGTTTGAATTCAAAAGTTTGTAGGCAGACCTCTCCACCAGCTTCCAGTCAATGGCAGGATTAAGCCAGCATGAAAGGAGTGAGGATGATAACTATGTACTTAAGATGGGAAATAGGTGTAGAACTCTCTGCCACAGATGGTTTGGAGAGTCAAATGAAGTTTTTGTGAACACATAAGAACCATAACTCTGGTCAAAACTGGGTAGAACTTGTACTATGTTTATGGGGAATTGTGGGTTCTGTTCAAATCATTTTTGATAGTATGTTGTCAAATGGTGAATCTATCAGCATTTTAGTCCAGCAACATTTGTAAAGGAATGGCATGGTTTAAATACTACAATACAGGGTAGAAATATGAGGGTGCCCGACCAAAGTATTTTCTTGAAATGTTCTGGAAAATAGTGAATTTGTAAATATATTAGGTTAATAACATCGCTCACATTTTATAGGACTAAAGACTACATTAAAGAGAGGGATTCATTCATGAAAATGTTTGGGTCCGTTTACTGACAAATTGGGAATTTGTAGAAACATTAGACAGCAATATTCATTAAATCCTGGTAGAGGTTAAGTGCCACTTCACTTGTAGATATCAGTTCGTGTTCTCACCTCAAATTTTGGTGAATCTATGGTGAGAAATGCCACATTTTCAGAATGTTAGGCTACTGGCTTTTACATGCTGCATTACACAGTGTCAAAGGTTCTACCCAGTGCTTCATTTGAGTTGGTGGTTGCTAGTTGAGGCACCAGCACGTATTTTTGGGGACTAGCACTTATATTTCCATATTAAAAATGTACCAAGTGCACAAGAATGAAAAACACATGGATCCAAAAGACGGAGCAAGAAAGAGATGACAAACCCATCACAGGCAGAAAGAAGGATCTGGCAAGAATGGGAAAAGGGGACACAGAGTGTCTGGTGGTGGATTAAAGACTACTGGCATTGGCTATCATGTGCCACTCTGTAATAGAACCGGCTGCCACTTTTGAGCAGAGCTCCGGGCACCAGTATGCTTTCTTTCACAATTTAAGCACTGGTTCTACCAATCAAGGTTTGCATTGCAAATTACATTTACTATCTACACACTCCTGTCTTAACAGCTATAGCAGTCTCCAAGATGGCTCTGCTAAAACATCTCCCATTATTCTTCAGGTATGAGAGCATAGGTTTCTGTACGACTTTAGCCTGGGTTAGAAGCAATATGGTAGAGCCATGGAATCTACCAGCTGTATCCACAAGTGTGACAGTTTAGATTGTTGGTAGATTTTTGGTTTGGGATGAAATGAATATGGTAGTGCACAGATATCTGCAAGCACTGTTAGGTACTTTCTTATGGACATCTGCCACTGGAGGCAGTAGTAGGCTCCACTGTACCTGTCCAGACTTGACACCGTGTGTGACTTTGTTTTGAATCTGTTAATAACCATGTTGAAACATGGGATGGTAGAGTACAATATCACATTGTGTGCTGTAAGAAAACAATGGCGAAAAACAACAGGAATACACCCATTGACCAGGCTGAGGTCTGGGTAATGAAGTGTAAATAAACAACAATGTTTCAACCGGTATTATTTAGAAAGACAAATAATCAGGCATGTATAACACACTGCAGGAAAAAGAAAGAAGAGATACTCATAAATCATTGGAACGTGCCGAAGGCATCTTGTATTTTGATGAATACACACAATAAGTGGAACAAGAAAAACAAGGGTATTGGAAGATTAGGGAACAGTTCTATCAGCAGTGTATGTGATTAAGACAACGTAAGTAACCGGAAGGCACTTTGTGACACATGTGATCGCGACACAATGGTGAACGGTGCAGGTGACAACGTGAAAAAACAGAGGTGGTGCAAAATATTAACCTGGTGTTTATATACAAAGATAATGAATTTATGGTCCACAGGTAGTGAATTACAAGAGCTTGTACAGGTAAATGTTTTGTCTGGACCACAATAGGGGGTGCCGAAAGTTGTGCTGAGGTGTCGACGACGTTTCAATCCTAATAACTGAGGATCATTTTCAGGACCAGGTTACTAATTTGGAGGTGCTGTACAAGAAAAGGGTAAGGAAAATGAGTAACATGGGAAGGAACGGGAGAAAGGCGCAATGCGCAGAAAGACTGGAAGATATTCCGTGGAGAGGGAAGGGAGGAAAGCGCTGTGTAAAAGTAGAGGTTAAGGCAATACCTGGAGGAATGGAATGGAATGCGGAAGGGACGAGGAAAGCAAATCACCGTGGAGCGCTGTGCTTCCAACAGCTAGGGAGGAGTAAATCTTGAGGGAGTCTACAGGATAAAAACGCGTTAGGGGTCCGGCATGAGCAAGGGTGAATAGGCTGGAGTGAAGGAGTAGTGAGGCTCACCAAGGAAAATCCAAGGACGGAGTGCGTTGCAGGTCCGGATGTGGATCCTGTCCGTGGGGAAAGGAGCATTAGTGGGTAGGAGCTGAAAAACATAATTTTATTCAGAAGAGATGTTAAGGGAGTAACCAGCGCAATGGGAGCATGAGCGGGAAAGAAGGTACGCTAAACTTACTGGCGTGTCCATTGGCGGGCTGGTGGTCAAGGGGAACCACCCATGTGAAGAGGCTGGTCGTCAGACCATCAAAAATAGGCAATTAATTAAAAAAACGTTCGGGTGCTGGCTGGTCATCAAGCAGCACGGGGAGCAGGCGCTAAAAACTGAAAAGAAGGGCAGCTTTAGGTGGAAGTGGGGGACATGGAGCGACCACTGGCAGAATGGTCATGGAGGGGGGAAAGGACTTACTTAGTAGCACAGGACAAGGCGTGAGTCCTTGTGGCGAGTAGTCTGGGTAGGCAAGTGGATCCGCAGAGTGCCGTCACGTTGTGATCGGTCCTGGGCATCCGTGAGAGTGTCAGTTGGTGCGCAGAAGTTAAAGGAACAAGATGTGCACCCGTGAGGTAACAACGTCACTGGTGGGCAGGGGGAGGGACGAGGGGCGGGTACAGCGATTGGTATGCCGGATTCAGGTAACTGGTAAGGAAGAAATGGGCTCGGGCAGGTGGGGAAGGCTAGGGAGTTCGCAAGGAAGGGGAAGGAGGGAAAAAGGAGAACCAGGATGGGGGATCCAGGGTAGAGAAGGGTAAAAACACTGAAGAATTAAAGATATACATGGGGATCTGTCTGATTAGAACATGATCCGCGAAGTAAAAATGACAGCTGCCGATTGGCAGTAAAAATGACAGTTGCCGATTGGCTCCTTGAGTACATTGGAAAGAGTCATACATGACAGTAAGGTGGGTAAAGCATGTGTAAGTCTGAATCCAACTGGTGGGGCAAACATAGGTGGTATGTATATAATTGCTCAGTAAGAATTAGGGTAGGGTCTCATTCTTGTATGTTGCTATTTCATTTGACGAGGGTGTTTAACCCTTGAGTCACTGAGCTACATCTTGTAATCCATTTGCATTCGCTTCTGTTGAGATGCACTTGGAAGTTGCCTCCCCTAGGTGGCAGGGTAGGTTGGTCTATGACCTGCCAGGTCATATCATTTTCAGTGTGTTGTTTCTCTATAAAGTGTGAAACCAACGGGGCTGTCATAACCTTGCAATGAATGTGGCTTTTGTGTGAAATTATCTTCTGTTTGATCATTTGCTTCGGTTGGCCTATATAGACAAGTTGGCAGGGACAGCATATGCCATAGATTACATTTGATGATCGACATTTATTGAAGGTCTGTAGTTTGTGGTTAATGGTGTTAGTGGTGAACTCTTTCGTTTCAACAGTAAGGCAGCAAACGCTGCAGTTTTGTCATTTATAATGTCCGACAATTGGTTGGAGCCCCTACATGGTGGTAAGTGATACCTGAGGATTCGGTTTTGTGGGCCACGTGATGGCATGGACAAGATGGTTTGAAAGATTTTTGCCTCATTTGTAGGAGAATAAAGGTGGTTCCTGAAAGGGTTGGAGGGTACAAAGAATAGGCCAGTTCTTTATGAAAATCTTGCTAACCTGATTGCTGCAAGGGCTAAAGTGGTGACAAATGGAATGCGAGTGTTGGTACGTTTTTCCTTTGCGCTAAGGAGGTGCTTGCGATAGAAGTACCAAGCTCTCTTGCGGGCTCTGGATACCAAGTGTGATGGGTAGTCTCTCTAGACCAGTTTGTTTGAAAGGATAGCTGCCACTTGCAGTTCCTCCTGATTCCAAGAAATTGTCCGTAGGGAAGACCATCATGGAGCCCTTGGGGATGGTAGCTTGAGCAATGTAAGAGAGTGTTGCATTCCGTGGGTTTCCTATAAAGGACTGTTCAAATCTTTCCCGCTTCGGCATGAAGAGTGATGTCCATTAATGGAAGGTCATTGGGTCTGCAGTCAGTTTTAAACCTTAGATGTGGTTGGGACTGGCTGAGCCAAATCATAAAGGCGTCCAAGTTGTCAGTTGAGCCCTTCCATAGTAAGAGAATGTCAGCAATGTAGCATCGCCACAGCAGGATGTGATCCTGAAATGTGTTTATGGGGGTGAGGATGTGGGTTTTCTCTAGGTTGTGAACAAAGAGGATGGCAAAGTTCGGAGCGGAACAGGCGCCCATGGAGACACCCTTGATTTGGAGGTGGAAGGTATCCCAATACAGGAAGTAGTTGTTTTCCAGGGCAATTCGAAGGAGATCCATGATTAATTCTGTGGGAATTAGAGTGGGTTTTGGCCTTGTTTCCAGAAGATTATCAATGACTTGAAGGCCTTCATCATGGGGAATGTGGGTGTATAAGGACTCAATGTCCAGTCCTGCCATGAGTTCTGTATTAGTGTCAAATGGTTTGTCCTCAATGTTGTTGATGAGGTCCATACTGTCACGTATGAAGGTGTCTGTTAGTGATACAAAGTCTTTTATAGCAGCATCAATGTATTTTCCTAGGGTTTCGAGGATTGAACCACATCCAGAGACAATCGGTCGGCCAGGTGGGTTGGTGGGGTCCGTGTGAATTTTTGGTAGGACATAAATGACTGGTGTGCGGGGGTGTTGATTGTTCATGAACAAAAATTCCTTCTGTGAGATGATACACTGGGTTCTGGCATTGTTGGTCACTGGATTTTCTTTTTGATGTTCGGGAGCAGATTCTTAGTGAGTGGACGGTAGTGGCATACCATTGGATAATTGTCTCATGATTTCTTGGTCGTACTTGTCAGGGTCCGTAACTACGATGCCACCACCCTTATCGGCTAGGTTGATGATTAGGTTGCTGTTGCCTTTGAGATTAAGCAAAGCTTGTTTCTCTGACCATGGTAGGTTGTAGGGAATATATTCAAAATATTTTTTAGTGTCATGATTTTATGGACTATTATGTGCTAAAGGGAGAGGATTTCAGGGGCCATGTAGATGGAAGGGGGGTTGAAGGTAGAAGGTGGATGAAAGGGGCTTCTGGTCATCTTATTGTGTGAGGGTCTTTCAGAGAAGAAATGTAGTAGTCAAATGCGTCTAAAGAACTGGGAGTACATTTTCTTAGAGAGCAAAGAAGTTGCTTTGTCCAGTGGGGACAAAGGATAAACCTCTGCTCAAGACGGTGGTTTCCTCTGGAGAAAGAGTGTGTGTGGATCAATTGAATATGGGGATCAGTTGTGGGTCCAGGATCGGATGGGAGGTGCTTGTAATGGGAGTGGCAATGGCCATGGTATCATCACTGGCAGAGAGGTCATTTATTGTGGTGGGCCCCATTGGTAAAATTTCCTGCGCGTTTGTCATTCGCCGAAGTGTTGAGGTTGATAGTTGGTTCGGGCTCTGTTGCGTCCTCAACCCCATCCGCGGCAGTCCTCTAAAAAACGTGGCGGTAGAAGAGGTAGGGCTATATTTGGATTTCTGGAGGTAGAGCTGCCTTCTCTGGGGTCTGAGTCTTCTACGGAGGTGTTTGAAGAGTCAGAGAAGGTGATGGTCTGGTTGTTGTGGAATCTCCCCAATTACGGGTCCTGGGTGGGTTATATGGGGTGTTGTAGAACTTGTCTCGTAGGTAGGGATACGTCTTCTCTTTATCATAATTTTTTATGTCTTTTTGTATTTTGGTGATTTTTTTGTTGAGTTCAAAGCTATTGAAAGTGTCAATGGTGGTGTCCTGCTGAAGAGTTATCTTCTCAAGTCTGACACAAAGGATGCCATTCGTGTTGGTGGCAGCCAAGATGCTATCGGAGCAGGGATCAAGTCGAGTGCCGCAGACAGTCATTACTGTAGCGCAACAACCTGGTTGATCATCATGGATGGTAACTGTCGGTGCAGAGTGCAGGTATCACATTGCCGGTCATTGTGGACAGAGACTGTAGGTGCGGAAAGCATATCCCACTAGAGCTTTGCATTGGCGGCCATCACTGTTAGTTGATTCTCTGCACAAATAGGTCAACTTATGGTCACAGGGAGTCCAAACTTCAGGACGTTCATCTTTTATTGAGGAGTGCTTTTGAAGTGGAGGAGATATCAAAGACATGCCTTTGAAGTGAACAGATGACCTCCCTTCCAGCCCAAGCTCCAGACTCACTACAAGGGCTGTATACAGCATTTGTGTGTGGTCAGGACACAGCCTAGTCAGGTGTTAGGGAGGCTGTGCCAAGTTCCTCCCTTCGATCCTGCTAGAGATGTCCCATTGATGCACACCTAAGCTCACATTGTGTATAGCTGTCAAGGAGGACTACACAAAGCCCAACTGCCAATTACACACAGTCATATGATCAGAGACTGGCTATAGGCACCAAATGGCTAAAGCAAGAAAATGCCAACTCTCTAAAAGGTGGAATTTTCAGAATAGTAATTTAAAATTCGGCGTCACCATAAGTTAGGATTTTAAATTAGGATTCCAGAGATACCAAATTTGAATCAGTTACATCTTCCCATTTGGAAATTACACTTATAATATGTAATAAAGAAATCCCAATGTTATCCTATGGGAGGTATAGGCCTTGCAGTAATGAAAAACAAATGTAAGAGTTTATCACTACCAGAATATGTAAAACTTAAAAGTACATGTCCTGCCTTTTAAATACATTGCACCCGGCCCTCTGGGCTGTCCAGGGCCTACCATAAACTTGGCTTATATGAATGAAAAGAGAAGGTTTGGTCAGGAAAAAGGTTTATTTTGCAAGGTTGAAATGGCAGTGTCAACAGTACACACAGGCTCTGCAATGGCAGAGACATGGTTAGAGGTCTACTTAAGTGGGTGGCACAAGCAGTGCTGCAGCCCCACTAGTACCATTCCTTGCACTAGTGCTGGGCACTTTTAGTGCACTTGACTAGGGACTTATAAGTAAATTAAATATGCCAGTTGGGTATGGGCCAATATTATCATGTTTAGGAGAGAGACGACAAGCACTTAAACACTGGTTTTCAGTGGTAAAGTGCACAGAGACCTAATACCAGCAAAACAAGTTCAGAAAAGGGGAGGAGGAAGACAAAAAGTTACAGGAAAGACCACCCTAAAGTTGTCAGGTCTAGCAACAATAGTTTTATTATTATGGTGCATAATGACAGCCGTGGAGGATGTGATATCTGTAGCTCTACTGCCTTGTCTCGTGGGTCTCTTCTCAAATATTTGTGCCACTTTTGGGGGATTTTCTTTGTTTCTTTAATTGCAGTTATTGTGTAATTAAGCCTCAATTTCTTTGATTAAACTGTCAAACTCATTAAGAGTGCAATTTTCTGCATAATCTTTGTTCATCTTTTTAATTTTATTTTTGAAGCACCAGAAGGCCTGTCACTGTTTTCCATTTCTTCATAACTCCAATGAACCCATTTGGAGTTAAAAATATTATGACAAGCAAGGAGGATCATAGTGGAGCTACTTAGCACAGAGGCTTATGGGAGAGACCCACCTTCTCCTTCCCTATCCTCCTTTCCTCAAGGGGATATGGGGAATGTAGCAAAAAACAGTGTCCTGTGGAAAGTGTACTGCACAGCAGGGATCGTGGTGAAGTTATATAGTGCAGATGCTGCTGAGAGGGACCCGCCTCCTCTTTGCTCTTTCTTTATCTCTCATGTGGTTATGGGGGATGTAGTCCCCTTTGCAGAAACAGCAGTGTCCAGTGAAAATTAAATCATAATCATTTTCCACTCTCCAGAAAACGTTCAGGTGAAGACAAAAACAGTACTTTCAAACATGGCCTCTCAGCCCACTCACACCACACTGGATGCAAAAGTCACCAAGACTAGATTTGAGGGAGGCGGGGTTATAAGAATTTCCTGAGTATAAAAGACATAATCGTTAACACACTGGACATATTCCATCTCCTCATACACGCATGATAAAATGATGTGGGTCCTATAGATTTAAGGTAGGAATCAATAATGGCATCAAGAGAAATTTTGATCTCTACAAGATACATACTTACCCAATTTAAATACCAGTGCCAAATACATTACACTAAACAGGCTGTGACAGACGGTCTGAGATCTTTCCGAACTCTGCATCTGATGTCAGGAAGACAAGTGGCACAAAATCCATATGGTGTGTTTGTGTACGGTAAGTCAAGAAATCTGGTCAACAGTAAAAAAGGCTTTGGGTATCACCCATCTCTCTCACATTCTAGCTGGCACTCGTTATTATCAAGGGAAATGAGGCAAATAACCTATAAGGGGAAGTTAAAATTTGCATTAGCCTGCAACTGTCACCCAGTTGGTGAAGGCCCTGCGGAGGAGTAAAACCTACATCCTGAGCAGAGACAATGGTTTGCATGTAGGAAGGTGTTTTGTTCCTCTGACAAGAAGACCATTTGAGCATTACCCCGGAACCGAATTTACTTCAAAAGGGACTACCCTCTCAAAAGCAGATGTCAGATTAAACCTGCACAGGTCCCTATTTTGTCTTACCAGTCAGGCTGAAATCAAATCCAGTAGAAGGAAAGCTGCCACCAGAACTAGTCTCTGGTGACCAAGGACGTGGTGAAACCTAGAAACCCTAGTCACACATCTGAGTGGGCACACAGCCTCTGCACATGCAGAGATTGGTTTCTCCATCTTGAATTTAGTGAGAGAGAACCACTGTGGGATTGTCTGCAGTAGGGCACACATGAACCCCTGCAAAAGTGTATAATGTTATCCCTGGTAACTTTACCCTATTCGTTAGGCAGGGGCCAGGAGTCACCCCTCCCCAGGACTAGCTTGAGGCATAAATGTGGTAACCCAAGACATCTTCTTCAGAACACTAGTCAACCTGACCTGGACCTTGCTGCTGGACACTGTTTTGATACCCAAGTGCTGTCCCTGAAGTCCTGGGACCCTTGACTGTGCCTTAACATCCCTGGAAAATGATGTTAATTTGGGGCTTTGAAGACTTCTGGAAAAACAAGACAATCCTGCCAAGCCGATCTGCCCAAGACGCAATGCTGATGAGCTGAAAAACCAGGTTTCTTCGGCTTGCGCTTTTCTGCAGCAGCAAATCCTATTCAGCAGCCCCTCACTGAGAAGGTATCTGCTTCAAGGAGACCTCTTCAGAAGCAGCCTGCAGCCTTGACCCACTGGTGGATTTAACCTTTTGGTAAAAGAGACGGAATCCAAAGGTAAAAATCTTGACTGTACGAAGGTGCCAAAAGTATCTGACCGGTGAGAGGACTTCCCTGGTTGTGAAATATGAATCTTGCCACTTGGAGCTTTATCTGGAACCTCGTCCAATGCATTTCCAATGTTGTAGAGCTCTCCTTCCCTATAACCTGCTGCACTGACCCTCTGAAGGATGAAATGTTTGACGACTCAGGAAAAGGGCAATAAGAAGATTAATGGATGCAATTCAGTGCTTAATTTGTGCAGGTGGTTTGTAGGGGTTGGGCTCTGGACCTCATTTTTGGGGGACAGGGAATCTCTGCTCATAAAAATGTACCCCAAAATAAGAGAGAGAAGCAGAAAACAGAAGGATGAATAGAAAGGTATCAAAATAGTAATAAAAGTAGAAAGCAGACGTGAAAAATAATCCACAACAGCAAGACAATGAGACAGGATCTGTAGGGAAGTAGGAGAAAGATGCATGTAGTTCCTGCTTTTTTTGTTTGCAAATTAAACACTGCTGTAATTAAATCTTTCACAGAGAGTGGAAATGCAATGTGGTAATACTGGGATGCCTTGTGGACCATGTTGTTCAGTGACAATAGGATGAAGAAAGTCTGCTGGCATGTCTATGCAGACTGACAGAAGAGGAAGTGAGGTGAATCAGGGGCAACAGGAGGTCAGCAGACAGAGGAAAGAGGGAATAGGTGACAGAGTGTGGTAATGAGCTCAGTGTAGGCTGGGGAGTTAGATCCTGTGATGATACATTATTGCCATGAGTTCAGTGCAGAACAATTGGAGAGTAAATGAGCCCATGTTGAGTCTACACAATGTCATAAAGACACAAGGTAAAATGTTTAGGGCCATCACAGCATTCATGCAGACTTTGTGCAGAGAGAACTAAGAGAATACGCAGACAAGGGGAAAGGGGATGAGCTCATGTACAGCTGGCAGGAGATCCAGGTAGATTGAAGAAAAATTGATGAAGCAATGTAGGTTTGCCATAAGGTCTGTGCGGGCCAAGCGGGGAGGAAAAGTAGGGATCTCCCACCATGAAAAGTGTGGTTTAAAACTACCATAGAAAGCAGTACCCATCTTCAAATTGTCAATAATTACTATAACACAACGACCCCTCTTGATTGGTCAGATCATCATCTGATAGACTTTTCGGTCCAGAGTCAACAAACATTAGGAGGTTCCAAAACTAGATCCATAAGAACATTTAGGCAATGGCATAAAATTACTCCTCAATCCTTTCAGGATTCCTTCATTCCCCCACTTTACGATAAATCTGACAGCTTAGAGGAACAATTAGTATCCTTGAATACTTACATTATGGCAGTCATAAATGATCTAGCCCCTTCTAAATCTCAATTAAACCCTAACAAACGGGTACAGACTCCATGGTACTCATCCTCTCTGAAAACAGAGAAATGTCAATGTAGAAAGTTGGAACGTACCTGGCGCCTCTCACATAATCAAGCTGATAAAGTTCTATTCAGAAAAGCATTGAAGGCCTATCACAAAAATCTAAAGCTTGCTCGAAAACTATATATTACTACTCAGATTGATAATGCTGAAAACTCCTCCCGCATGCTTTACCAAATACTAAATACATTCACCAACCCATTGCATGCAATACTGAGGTAGCCCCCACACAACTTCTATGTGATAACATTGCAAATTATCTAGTTCAGAAGATAGAAAAAATCTACCAAAAAATTACTTCAACTTCCGCCCCCTGTTCTAGTCCGCTTATAAATTCAATCCCCACCAAAATTCCACTACAAATACTAGACTCCTTCCCTATATGCACCAATCAGGAAGTTGACGCTCTTCTAAAAAGTACTAAATCAGGCTCACCCTCAGATCTTATGCCAGCTAAAATTGCTGCCACTTTGTCAACCTCTCTTGCAAACTCTATTTGCGCTATCCTCAATAAATCCCTGGATGAAGGTGTCCTCACAACCGAGTGGAAAGCCGCTCAGGTTGTTCCCATAAAAAAAAATTGCAAGTTGTCACCAGAGGAAATTACCAACTATCGACCTATTTCTTTGCTCCCCCTCTACAGCAAACTTCTCGAAAAACATGTTAATAAACACCTCTCTGAATTTATAGAAGATACCAAATGCCTAGATGTATCACAGTCTGGATTCCACCCAAAACATAGCACCGAAACAACGTTGGTGGAGGTCATAGACAATATTCGAATGGCAGCAGACAAAGGTCAAGCAGTGATGTTGGTCCTGCTTGACCTGTCGGCTGCCTTCGACACCATATCCCATCAGGTTCTTATTACCCGCCTCAAGGAGATAGGTGTTGGGGGTAAAGCGCTGAGTTGGTTAATCGACTTCCTTACAAACAGGACCCAAACAGTTACTCTTGGTTCCTATCGTTCTCAAACCACCTACATCAACAAGGGCGTTCCACAGGGCTCTTGTTTGAGCCCCACATTATTCAACATCTATGTGACCCCCTTGGCAGAACACCTCAGAAGGCTTGGATTCCTCCCCATATCCTATGCAGATGACACGCAACTTTTGCTGTCATTTGATAAATCAAATCCACATACTCAAGTTACCTTCTCAGAGGGAATGAAGGGTATTGCACACTGGATGAGGGAGAATTTCCTTCAATTAAATACTGATAAATCGGAAATAATGCTGTTTGGAGAGGCCAAACTAATATGGTCCCCTAGTTGGTGGCCAGAGGAGCTAGGCTCTGCTCCATCCCCCAAAGATATAGTAAAAGATCTAGGAGTGCGTATTGATCAGGATCTAACTCTGGAAGATCATGTAAACACAACAGCCAGTACCTGCTTTCACACTCTTCGCATTTTGAGAAGGGTTTGTCCCTTTCTTCCTCTAACCACTCGTAAAACTATTGTTCAATCGTTGATTATCAGTAGATTGGATTACTGCAATGCTCTATTGATTGCAGCCAAAGAAAAATCCTTGAATAAACTGCAGGTTGTTCAGAACGCTGCAGCCCGTTTGGTCAACAATGCACTTCCCAGGACCCCTTCAGCTCCTCTGCTCCATGACCTTCACTGGCTCCCTATTAGAAAGAGAATCAGGTTTAAAATCTGTTGTATGGTCTTTAAATCTTTACACAATTTAGGTCCTGGCTACCTGACTCATAAATTAGTCAGATATTCTCCTACCAGAATGTTAAGATCAAGCCATCTCGCATATTTATCTACTCCCCGTATCAAACTGGCGCGGATGGGAGGGAAGTCATTCTCTCACCTTGCCCCACGATACTGGAATCTCCTCCCGCTACAACTACGTCAGTGCACCAACTTTCTAGTCTTCAGGAAACTGCTGAAAACAGAGCTTTTTTAAGCTCACTTGCTTGGTGGTCAATGGCTGTCTCAGCGCAGAGATACCCCGTATGGGGTGATTCAGGCGCTATATAAAACCCATAAATAAATAAAATAAATAAATAAATAATGATGATGTATGTATGGGGATTCCAGCCTATTAAAACACCACTGCACACTGCTTCTATGCAGCCAGGTATTTCTTTAAGAGGACACTGAAGTATGGATGATTGAAAAATATATGAACAAACATATGAAAAAATGTACCATCATATCCAATACACAAGAACACCAAATGGGAACACAGCTGAAGATGGAGAAAGCAGGTGCGACTGGGACATAAAAATAGGTTCAGTCCATAAAATGCATCTCAAAGCAGACATGTGACTTCCATGCAAAAAGAGTCAATTTTCTCCCAGGCAAGAACAGCACCTATGGTAGGTAAGAATGGTGTGCTGGTTTGGTATCTGTTAAAAGCAGAGAAATGTCTGTTTTCTAAAAGTGAATTTCTAAAATAGTAATGCTAAATCTGACTTCACCACTAAAGAGGATTTATCATTACCATTCCAAAGATATGACACATGAAAAAGCTACTCCTTTCTGATCAAGAATTACAGCTTGAAGCGATTTTAAGGAACTCCCAATGCTAGCCTATGAGAGGAGAAGGGCTCACAGCAGTGAAAAATCTAATTTAGCTGTTTGTCACTACTAATACAGGTAAACCCTAAAAAGTACATGTCCTAACTTTTTTTACATACCACCCTACTCTCTGAGTTACCAAGGGTTTCCTTAGGGGTGATGTATATGTAATAAAAGGGGAATTTAAGGGTTGGCAAGTAGTTTTAAATGCCAAGTCGAAGTGGCAGTAAACTGCACACACAGAACCTGCAATGGCAGGCCACTTATGTGGGTGGCACAATCAGTGTTGCAGGCTCACTAGTAGCATTTAATTTACAGACCATAGGCACATGTAGTTCTTTTTACTAGGACTTATAAGTAAATTAAATATGTCAATTGGGTATGAGCTAATGTTACCATGGTTACGGGAGAGAGAACAAGCAATTTAGCACTGGTTAGCAGTGGAAAAGTGTGCAGAGTCCTAACGCCAGCAGAAACGAGTACAGAACAATAGAGGGAGTCTGACAAATCATTGGGGGAGGACCACAGTAAGGCTGTCAGGTCCAACACATGTAGGGCCGGACTGGTAACAGCAACCAGCCCTGGCAGATTGTTGCTCAACTGGCTCTGGGAGCAGGTGGGGGGTACTAGTAAGAAGCACCACCGCTCCCGCTTTTGTTACAGGGGGCCGATATTGCAGCAATGCAGCAAAACCAGCCCCCAGTGACAAAACCGGCCCCCACCCCTCCAGCCCACAGGGGAAACACTTTTATCCACCTGCACAGTGCATCCCTTACTGTGAAAATTGATCAGAAGATGATGTGAACAACTATTTCATCTGCTTTATCATACTTTGCTCACGGCAGAAATTAGGAATACTAAACCACATAGGTTACTAGTGTGGCTGTTTAAGTAAGTGCAATTCTTAGTCAGTCATTAAAGGATTTGTATATGTACACATAGCAGTCTCTTTGATCTGAATTTGTGTATGAGCATACATCAGATTGAATTTATTCTACTTAGCCAACATTCTAAGGATGCATATTTGCTCTTTTTTTCAGGTGATGGTTTTTATTCATGGAGGTGGTTTAGTTATGGGAGGGGCTTCGATGTATGATGGCTCACCTATATCCGCCTATGAAAACGTGGTTGTAGTATCAATTCAGTATCGACTCGGCACCCTTGGATATTTCAGGTGAGATGTGGTTTTAAAATCCCATAACAAATCATTAGTTTGGCATTCAGTTTCAGTATCAGTTTGAAAACCTTTATTCCATTTGTTTTTATAATTATGAAAGTTGCATTTACAAAATACATCATACATAAAACAATAAAATAATGTTCCAAGAAGTATGAAAAAATGCATACACAATGTACAGTTTTAAAGTGTCTAATACATGTAATAGATAACAGCTGCAGAAAAGACAACATAACCCACCAACAACCAGTAATTCTAATATCAAAAGCATCTAAGGGTCCATCTGAATAAACAGACATAGAACATTAAAGCACACACCTGAGAGACAGTTATCCTTCCATAGATTTACGTGCTCTAACTTCTGCCTACAAAAAGGAACTTACCCTAAAAAACACCTCACTGTTATCTAGAAGTTGAAAATAAAGCAATAAAATTCTACGTTGCCTGAACACTAAATGACTCAAAAAAGGTTTTAAAAATAAATCAAAATATATCCAAAATCATTGAAAAATAACCTAAAATGTAGTAAGGAATGGAGAGATGCATTCTCACACGGGCAAACCCATGGGCTGCTTCTAAACATTGCAGGCCCAAACAGAGAGCTTAAGGCCTGATTACAAGTCTGGCAAATGGAAGACCACCAGACTCATGGTGGCGCAGCAGTGGCGGTCCACCGTATTATGACTTCTAAAGTCATTGTGGTGGTGGACCGTCGGCTGCGGCAAGGAGTGGCGCAAGAGCACCACAACGCAATATGCTGAGTGGGGACTGCCGCAGTCCTGCTCAGCATATTACCAATTCCTGGACCACCAGCCTTTTAACGCCAGAACCCCGCCATGAAAAGGCTGGTGATGCAGTAACAAAGGGGGCCCTACAGTGTCCCCTATGAACACCCCGCCGTGGGAATACATTCAGGAGGGCACAACGTGTGCCCCCATTGCCTGTACCCCCACAAAGTTCCAGCACTGCATGGACGCCCATGTCCATGCCATGCTGGGACTTTTTTGCTGTTCCCATTGCGGTGCCTATTTTCCAGGCACTGCCTGGGAATAGCAAAGGACCGGCCACTGTATTACGAGTTACACATTTTTAACTCGTAATACGGTCGGCAACGCTTGCGTGGCTTTGGCGCACCGGAGGCAGCATTGCACCATCACAGCTGTTCCAAAGTAATAGTCAAGCATTTTCCATCAAGTTAAAGGGAGATCTAAATACAAAATGGTAGCAAGTTTAGCATTCAAATTTTTGCTCTGTTTATTACATGGCAAATATTGCTATGTAATGTTGTTTTGTGGTGCTTCATGCCATGCATATCATGCAATACATTTTTGTTAGGTCTTAGCATGCCTTCAGATTTAAATTTAGGTGGCTGTGTAGCAGATATTGATATCATGCAAAAAGGGGGACCTCCTCTTTAGGTAAGGGAGAAAGGGGGAAAACCAAAACATTCAATAAAGAGCTCCGTCGCGACCTATATTTCTTTCATCAAAATGAAGTTAATTTCAGTATGGGATAAACAACAATATAGTCATACCAGAATTTGTTTTAGAATTAAATAGATTTTAACATGGTTAGCGTCTTTTTTAACATTGAAAGGACATGTATCAAAATGGCATTAATTTGTCTCATGTTTTATATAAAATCAAATACACATTTTTTATATATATATATAAACATCAATATATACAAAACTACTACATAAAACTCTAGAAATTGTAAGGTGCACTGTTGAACTTATAACCCCAAATGTAGACAATTGAACATACAAACAAATATTCATACATACTCAAACAAAAGTCATCCTGACTCAAACAGCATTCACGCAAGCATATATATCTCGGTAAAGGGGAGACATAGAGTTGCAGGGTCTCCACGACCATGTGAGATAGATATGTTCAGCAAGATCTGAACAACCAAGGTCGACGCGCGATTCGGTGGCAAATAAAAGGTAGTTAGACCACATTCCTCAGGACCTTTCCAGATACCACAAGATCACAAAACAGCCAGGGGATACCTAAAAGGTATAAACAGCGTGTATTATAAGCCCAATAAAAGGATCATTTAGAGAGACAATAGTTTTGTATATATTGTTGTATATATATTTATATATATTCACTGAAAAAACCATAGGTTTCAGGGGCGTTATAGTTAGCTGGACATTTCCCTCGTACAAAACCCTAGAAATTCCCCTGCTATAGTTAGTTCAGCTAACTATAACTCGCGCCCCCGCAATGCACTGCTGATGACGTCACATATTACATCACTCATGACATGGTCAGTGACATCACTGATGACATCACTGATGACATCTCAAATGACATCACTGATGACATCACTGATGACATCACCCATTGAGTATGTGTTTCTGAACAGTTTTAATATGTTTAATATATATAGGGAAAGGCCTGTTGAAAAATAAGTGGGTGTACAAGTGTGTGAATGGATGGTTTTCTAGGTGCGTAACTGACTCTATAAGTGAGTCATTAAATGTATCTTACTGCAGACTAGTGACTAAACTGTGTGAATGTCTGTATGTGTCTGTGTGTTGGTGTATAAGTGGCTGCATGGTTTTGTGAATAGCTATATGAGTGTCTATATGGGTTATTGATTGGTTGTCTGAGTATCAGTATGGGTGCCTGAGTGTTTGTGTGGGTAGGGTGTGTGTGACTCTGTGACTAGATGTGTGAGTGGATGATTCAGTGGGTGCATGGTTTTAAAAGTGCATCTGTGATGCACTGTATGGTTGGGTGAGTGTATGTATGGGTGTGTTAGTGATTGAATGTATATCTCAGTTGTACATGTGTCAGTAACTACATATGTGAAACGCAGTGTATATGTGTGTAAGGGTATATAACTATCTATATGTGAGAGTGTGTGATTTTGGGAGTCGCTGTATGCGCCATAGTGCAAGGATATCTGTGTCATGTGCTGTTTGCTTTTTTCTGCAGGAAGACACAGAATTTGTTAGTATTTTTATGAGTAAGTGAACTTGAGTGTTTTTAACTGTATAGGTGAGTAAATTTTACTTTGATTAATTATTTGCATTACTGACTAGATGTGTCAGTACCTCAATGGATGATTGGCGGTGTGTGAGTGTCTATATAGGTGTATAAATGCACAGAGTGACTGTAAGTATGAGTGACTGTAGAGGTGAGTGAGTTGACATGTATGTAGACCTAAAAGTCAATGAGTGGGTGAGTAGTTATTGGTATTGGAGTATCTATGGTTGTCAAAATGGCCATCTGAAATTTTGAGTCGGTGCATCAAAGGTTATATTAGGGTGTGAGAAGATGCACTAAGTTATCACATGGATGACGTCATCAGTGATGTCATTTGAGATGTCATCAGTGATGTCATCAGTGATGTCACTGACCATGTCATGAGTGATGTAATATCTGACGTCATCAGCAGTGCATTGCGGGGGCGCGAGTTATAGTTAGCTGAACTTACTATAACAGGGGAATTTCTAGGGTTTTGTATGAGGGAAATGTCCAGCTAACTATAACACCCCTGAAACCTTTGGTTTTTTCAGTGAATTTCTAAGATTTTTTAAATGCCAATTCCTAACTATAACGTGCCTGAAACCATTGGTTTTTTCAGTGAATTTCAAAGGTTTTTTAAATGCCAATTCCTAACTATAACGTGCCTGAAACCATTGGTTTTTTCAGTGAATTTCAAAGGTTATTTAAATGCCCATTCCTAACTATAACGTGCCTGAAACCTATGGTTTTTTCAGTGAATTTCAAAGGTTTTTTAAATGCTAATTCCTATCTTTAACTTATCTCAGAAGATGTCATGTTTAATGATTTCGATTGGATTTGTATATTTTTCTAATTCAGTGTGTCAAATTCATAAATTTTTTTTATTGAATTTTTTATCACCATTTTTTAAACTTATTTTTTCAATTAATTCTTTTAAAAATTAAAAAATATTATTTGAAGTTAATTGCTTTTTCAAACATATTTTTTTATATTTTTCAAAATATTATCTGAACTATATGTGCAAAACTTTATTTTATATATATTTTCTTAAATGTGTTTGGATCCGCGCACCCTAAGCGCACCGTTCACGATTCCTACGCGATAGCGTCCACGCATGGTAATCTTTATCTCCCAACAATTTCATTTTTTTTCCCTTGGATCCGCGAACCCACCGCGAGAGGATCCGTGCATCCAACGCGATAGGATGCGCGCACCGTGCGCGCATTTTGCCGTATTTTTTTTTTTTTAAAAAGGGCCCCAGGGGGTGCTTCGGGGACCTACTAAGCACCTCTAGAGGGTTAGAGTATTTCCACTCTGCCACCTTTGTATGTTTTACACACTTTTTCCCCTTGCTTCTTCAGCCTCGCTTCTACCGAGGCAGAAAATGGCCGCCAACAGTTCCTGATTTCGAATGTAGAGAGACACTCGACAGCCAATTAGCATTCAGCGTGCGATCGGAGGGTGAGCTTGGTTCGGGGAGGGTGCGCTTACGGTGCGGGTAGGGTGCGCGTATCCTCCAAGGCCATAGATATATATGTACTTTTAACTCCAATTTTCTCAGGAACTACTGAACGGACTCACACCATATATGCAAAAGGCACGAGTCCGAACTGGGGACTACCTCTTTGCCAAATTTGGTGTCATTCCGTTCAGCGGTTCGGGCTGTAGCTGCGACAACAAATCCTATGGGAAATTGCATGGGGAAAACACGTTTTGGGTCCCCCCTTTTTTGACATCCCCCGCTTGACGGATCACTGCAAAACTTTCAGGGTAGGAGCGGAGCGGAGCTGGCCAAAAATTTGGAAAATTTCGCGAGGATTCCTCAACCGGCGCCAGACTTATTGGGAATAGAATGTTGCGGATTTCCTATGGAAAATAGGTCCTAACTATAACTACCAACTGGCGACCGCCAGTAGGTAATATATATATGTATATATATATATATATATATATATATATATATACATATATTACCTACTGGCGGTCACCAGTAGGTAGTTATAGTTAGGACCCTCTTTCCATAGGAAAACCGTAACATTCTATTTGGAATAACTTTGGCGCCGGTCGACGAATCCTCGCGAAATTTTCAAAACTAATGGGGCGCTACGCTCCGCTCCTACCCTGAAAGTCTCGGGGGGATTCATCAAGTGGGGGCTGAGATAAAAGGGGGGTCCCAAAACGCGTTTTTCCCATGCATTTTTCCATAGGACCTTTAGTCCGAGCTACAGCCCGAACGGCTGAACTGAATTACTTGAAATTTGGCAGAGAGGTAGTCCTCAGGTCAAGGAAGTGCCTTTTGTAGGTTTGGTGTAAATCTGTTCAGTAGATTCTGAGAAAATAGCCTTTAAATCAATATACATATATCTGAGCCAGTGTACGGTGCGCTTACGGTGCGCTTACCGTACGCGTATGGTGGCGTGCGCGAGCGCGATTCTGATTGGCCCTTAGATCTTAGTAAACATTCGAATCGGTCGAAACCAGGAAGCGGCGGCCGCCATTTTCTCTCTCGCACCGAGAGTTAGGTTTTAAAATAAAGCCAAAAAACATGTAAAGGGGCTGTTTAGACAGCTCCCACACACATAGCCATGTTGAGGGAGTCCCCAAAGATCCCCCAAGGCCAAAAATGTAATTTTTATTTTTTCACTAATTTCGCCGATTAAGCTAAGTAAAAAATAATAAAAAAAAAAAAACTATCCACACTCTCCCCTCCCCGTGTGCAATTGGTGGCCGAAGGCCACCACTTGTGCATGGCTTATTAGAGGTGTGATAAACTCTAATATTTTAAAAAAAAATAATAAAAGAAAAAATTATCCACACTCTCTCCACCCCGTGTGCAAATGGTGCCCGAAGGGCACCATTTGTGCATGGCTTATAAAACTTACGAAAAATTAAAATATTACCTTTCAAAACGAAGTGCATCATATGTCCTCCATGTGCGCACGGTGCGCGAAGCGCATCGTGCGCACATGGCCCATGTAGCGTAACGTGGGCACGCGGTGCGCGTAGCGCACCGCGTGCCCACCGTGCGTGCACGGCACTAACTGCGTAAAGTGGGCGCGCGGTGCACGAAGCGCACCGCGTGCTTACTGTGCGCGCACTGTGCGTGAAGCGCACTGTGCGCGCACGGAACGAACTGCGTTAAGTGGGCGCGCACGCCACAAATGGCGTAAAGTAACTTAGCATTTAAAAAACCGTACAAATTCACTGAAAAAACCATAGGTTTCACACACGTTATAGTTAGGAATTAGCATTTAAAAAACCTTGCAAATTCACTGAAAAAACCATCGGTCCGTAATCCTCTGCTGATGACATATGTGTCTTTATGAAAAAAAAATATTTGTAATATATGTATAGCTAAAATTTAATTGAAGAAGACATGGGCAAATAAGTGTCTAAATACAGTATTAGCATCAGCAGAGGATTACGGTCGCGTGAGTTATAGTTGCCTACAGTAACTATAACGGGGGAATTTCATTGGTTTTTTATCAGTAAAATGTCCAGCTAACTATAACATGTGTGAAACCTATCGTTTTTTCAGTGAATATATATATATATATATATATATATATATGTATATATATATATTTATATTATCTACTGGCGGCCGCCAGTAGATAGTTATAGTTAGGACCGTGTTTCCATAGGAAATCCGCAACATTCTATTTGGAATAACTTTGGCGCGGGTTGACGAATCCTCGCGAAATTTTCAAAATAGGTGGGGCGCTCCGCTCCGCTCCTACCCTGAAAGTCTCGGGTGGATTCGTCAAGCGGGGGCTGAGAAAAAAGGGGGGGTTCCAAAACGCATTTTCCCCATGCAATTTTCCATAGGGACCTTTAGTCCAAGGTACAGCCCGAACGGCTGAACAGAATTACTTGAAATTTGGCAATGTGGTAGTCCTCAGGTCAGGGAAGTGCCTTTTGCAGGTCTGGTGTCAATCTGTTCAGTAGTTCCTGAGAAAATCAAAAGTAAAATCATATATATATGTGGGCGGAGCCTAACCACACATCTCATCCTGAGATCTGATTGGCTGTCAGCACTTCATCCAAGAAGTGTTGGCAGCCATCTTGGGACCAATATACATGATAGCACCTCATTAAAAAGCACTGCAGTTAATAGAAGGTTTTAAGACTTTAGTTACGTTATAAATCATTTGTTGATGGTACCATACTCATTTTAGTAATTGTGGTATGTTCTAAGGTGATTTCACCATGTGACAAAGCCTTCTGCTGGGATATCATGATTGAGAGAAAAATATTTTCTCATGCTTTTCCCACCAAGGTTTGGAAGGTGATCTATAAGCTAAACTGAGAGCTTATTTTCTGTAAATTCACATTATCTTTCTCAGTCATGTGAGAATGAAGTCTGACATTCTCAGTAAAACATGTACATCCAACAAGGGCAGAGACTGTCAGTTGATTCCTTTGTGTTCTACTGCAGCTTCCCAGAGTGTCCAAAGAACAACTAGAGCGCTAACAGTCCTACTTATGATAAACATATGGCACTCCTGAAGCCATCTTGCTTGGATTAAAGTGGTAACTCTTAAAACATTTAATTTAAAAAGGAACAAAATGAGGGGGTTCATTTTTCCATAAAAAGTATGATTAGTGCTGCAGAAAGAAAAATTAGGGCACATTTTGAGTGACTTCTCAAATCCTCTTCTATTTCATTAAAAAATTCTGACATGCAGACTGAAACATGCACTTTCAATACCAGCAGCAGTTTTCCCTGGTGAGCAGTAGCTTTACTACAGTAATCTAATGAGCAAAAAGAGTGCTAACATTCTGAATTTATGGCAAATGTGAGACACATCTGAATGCCTTCTTGATGGAATCAAAGTAAAAAACTGAAAGTATTTCCTACTGAGGAGACTGCAGTAAATGAGGAAATTAGGAAACTTCATAACAAATAAGTCTCCCAAGATGGCCACCAGAGACAAAAGAGCCCAAATGTAGCCCAAATATCACCCAGATGTAGCCCAAGTATAGCCCAATGACAGAATGTCCCAGAGTGTTCTTAAAAACAACTAGAGCGCTTACTGTCTTCATTATGACAAAAGTATGGCACACCTGAAGCCATCTTGATTGGAATAAACTGGTAACACTTAAAACATTTAATTTAAAAAGGAACACAATGAGGGGGTTCATAACAAATAAATCTCCCAAGATGACCACCGGAGACAAAAGAGCCCAAATGTAGCCCAAAATCACCCAGATGTAGCCCAAATATAGCCCAATGACAGAAGTGTGCAAAACACTTATTATTTTGTGTTTTTGCAGTGTTATATAGTGCAGACTTGTCAGGTATTGGAGTGCTTTACATGAGCATTGGTTAAATCACACAAGAACAAATTCATTTTGGTTGTAGACATGGGGAGACTAAGTGATTTGACCAGAATCACAGAATGTCGAGCTGAAGCAGAAACTCCAACCTGGTTCCCCAGTTGCAAAGTCTGCAGTTCTGGAAGTAACACCACATCCTCTCCCCTAAGTGCAACATTTAATCAAGTGGTCAACTGGATAAAAAAACATAAAGATAACAAATAATTTAAAAGTGCTTTGTCGCTATTTGAAAACTCAGAAAATATGTCCTTATTTTAGTCTTTTAGAGCACTAACCATAATTTTTATGCAAATAAGACCCTCTCATATATGTAATTTCCAAAGGAAATGCTCTAGGTATTACAGTTTTGATTACATCAAGATGACGTCAGGCGTTCCACACTTTTGTAATAAATATAGAATGTTAGCAATCTAGTTGTTCATTAGGATACTGTTGAGAGGCAGAGGCCAGGGGCACGGACTCTGAAAATTGAAGGCAGGTAGGAGGGTGCAAAGGCAACAATTTAACCACACTGAGCAGGCAGGAAGGGCCGTGGCAGCACAACAGACTATGGAGGGAAGTGGAAAGGGGGGCAGGGGCAACAAACCAACAATACAGGACTTGCAAGAGAGGCTGTGGCAATGTAATAGACTATTGTGGGCAGAAGGAAGAGGCAATGGTAGTACAACCATACATGCCAACAGACCCGATTCAGCCAGGAAACGTCCAATGTTTTTAAGCTCAAACGAGCTTTATTTGATCTGTGTCCTGTCTACAATCTCCTCTTTTTCAATGTAACTCAAAGGGGAAAATCAATACCCCAGTTTTTTTTTCAAAATCTCCCTCTTACCAAGTTCAAAATGTTCGCAAGTATGGTACATTGGATCATGGAAGGAAATGGGGTAGGGACATGGAGTTGGATAACAGAGGACAGGAGGGACATGGAGAGGTGCACCAAACTGACCCTGCAGGGCAGGCATCAGGGTTTGCAGCAGCACAATACACCACACAGGGCATGCGGGACGGGAGTGCAGCACAACAATCCATAGAAAGCAAGAGGGAGGGGACAGGACCATGCACATGGACAACAGAGAACAGAGGGGCAAGAGGCAATGGTAGCTAGCTGACCATAATGGACAGACAGGAGAGAAAGCTGCAGCATAACAGACCATAAAGGGCAGGAGGGACGGATCAGGGGCATTACAATGGAACAGACAAGCCAGGAGGGAGGGAGTAGGGGTCTGCACATGTAAACAGAGGGCTGGGGGCAAGGGGGCAGGGCAGGAGCAGCAAGATAGCCATGGAGGTCAGGCAGGATGGGCACTAGAAGCAAGACACACCATGAAGAGCAACACTGAGACTGGGATGGCATACACACAGACCATGGAGGGAAGGTGGGAGGGGTCAGGGGCAGCTAACTGATCACACAGGGAAGGTGGGAGGGGCCATGGTAGCACAGAAGACCATGCATGGCAAGTGGGAGGGTTAGTGGCAGCACAATGGCTATGATGGGCAAGAAGGAGGGTGCAGGGGCATGCACAAAGGACGATGGAGGATAGAAGGGAGGATCAGGACCTGTGCACAGACAAGAAAGTTCAGGGGAAGGGGCCTCACAACAGACCCCATGGGGCAGGCAGGAGGAGCAGTTGCAGCACAACAGACCAGGGAGGGCAGAAGGGTGTGGCAGTACAATGGACCATGTAGGACAGGAGGAAGAGGATAGGGGCATGGCATGTGGACAGGCAGGGTGGAGGTGGCAGGGACAGGTTACAGTCATCTGACAATGCTAGGCAGGTGGGAGGGGAGTGGCAGCTCAACAGAACACTCAGAGTAGATAGGAGTGGCAGGTCCATGGAACATGGTGGGCAAAAAGGATGGAGCAGGAGCATGCACAAAGACATCGGAGGGCAGGGGGAAGGAGAATAGGGGCAGCAAGCTAAGCACAGAGTTTAAGCAGGAGGTCAATAATGAGGCATAGAATTGGGCAATGGAGGGCAGGAGGAGTGGACTGGTACATCATACTAAATTGAGGGCAGTGGCAGCACATCAGACCATGCATGGCAGGAGAGAGGAGGCTAGTCCATGGATTCACACAACAGAGGATAGGGAGGAGGGGGATGGGGCAGCAAGCTAACTGTTCAGAGAAGGCGGGTATTAGGAACTTTATTGTTTTTAAAACGTGTGTCTGTGCGAACTACTTAAAATATGAACAAGTATGCAGCATAATCTCACTTTTATTCAGGAAGAAGAGGACGTTTGTGACTGTGACTCCGGGCTCACTAGGCAGAAACACCCCCTGACCCTCCACCCCCTATCGCAAAATGTAATGCCCGTGAAAAGGGTAGGTGAACACAGTGTTATATAGAACATAGTCCTGAGAGCACGATTGAAAATGAAAACTAGATATAGTGTATGGTATAAACTATGCACCAAAAAGTGTGATATAAGATGAACCGGGCGTGAAATAAAATATGCAATACATTGTGCGCAATTACAGATTCATTGGAGAGCGCGAGATAGCACAGGCACTAGCGCGTGCTATGCGATATGCGCCTTGGAGTGTAATATGCACAGGGCAGTGTTGTGTAACCTAACTAGTCTCTAAAGTTGGAATATAAAATATGTGCTGGGGAGTGTAACGTTGCATATGCACTGTGACAAAGATATGGATCCCAGATTGAAATATGTATGGCATAGCACTGTGCGTTATAACATAGGCATTGAGGAAGGCACGTTAGATGGGGCAATATAACCCGTGCAAAGGCAAGTGTGGCATGACATATTCACGGGGTGGTGTTACAGTGCACATGGGCTAGAGAGTGTCATAGCACATTCACTAGCTAGTGGAATACAACACAGAGGTGTGTGGCACTCAGCAGGCAATGGTGGGTGTAACACAGCATTGGGCTCTGCCAGGAGCGCGCTGTGACTCTCAAGTGATGTTCGTCCCCTTTCCAGAGAGTAAAATAAAAAGTATTACACATCCGACAGTGGATGTGTGTTTTATTAACCGTGAGGGGGGTTTCTTGCATAGTTTTGGTCGAATTTTTGTCGAATCCCCTTTGAATGGCTTGGTGTGCATGTGTATTAAATGTGCCCGTCAATAGCTACCCATGTTTGTATAAATAAACGACAAGGGTGTCTACCGGGATTAGGCACGGTAGGGCATCAGACATGTCAGAGCTTCACTAGTGGTGTAAATACATTCCACGTGGATTCATTGTATGCATAGTCGCCTTTTAATGAATATCACGCAAATCGTCATGGTGATAGGTACGTACGGTTTGTCCAGCATGTCCTAGGTGTGTCTATAAATATATATTTTTATGAAATAATAAAAAACAGTGGCCGGCCCTGGGGATTGGGGTCAAAAAAATATAATTAGGAGACAGGCCCTGGGGGATGGGGTCATCAGGGCCAATAAATTAGAATAAGAAGGGGAACCACACAGCCCCCCTTCTTAAAAAATGAAAATAAATAAAAGACTGGCATCGTGCCGGAGGCGACGCCCCCTCCTTGCAGCACTCTGCAAACGTGCCCCCCGGTGAGTTGTAAGTTGGGGATTTAATTCCTCTTCAATACTGAGGGTCCCTGAGGGCCAACTAGTCCAACAGGCATCTCCAGTATGTGCCAGGGAGCTGCGCTGCAGACAGGTGTTCTGAGGCCAAGCCCCTTTTTACACCTCTCTGCAACGCAGCTCTGTGGCGTTTACTGGAGGTACCTAGTGGTCTAGTTTGACCCTAGGGACCCTTAGGATTCAAGGGGACTTAATCTCTCAACTTAGAACAGCCACAGGGCGCGTTTACACAGTGGTGAAGGGAGGGGACAGGGCCTGAGGTGACGTGTGCAAACACGCACTATGGCACGTTTTAAATTGGGGATATAATTTCCCTTCAATACTGAGGGCCCCTGGGGGCTAACTAGCCCACCAAGTGCTTCCAGTAAGCGCCACTGAGCTGCATTGCAGAGAGGTGGTCCAGGCCGTGCCACTTTTTACACCTCTCTGCAATGCAGCTCTGTGGAACTTACTGGAGGTACCTAGTGGGCTAGTTGGACCCTAGGGACCCTCAGGATTCAAATGAACTTAATCTCCCAACTAAAAACAGACACAGGGCGTGTTTACACAGTGGTGAAGGAAGGGGACGGGGCCTGAGTTAACGTGGGCAAAAACGCCCTGTGGCCTGTTTTTAAGAGGTAGTTTTAATCCCCCTGCCCTATTATATACTAGGGGCTTACAGAGGAGGTCATGCTAATCACAGGGGGACCCCAACGCATAGTGTTCCCTAGTGTATGTAGGTGTTTTCACTGTATTCTAAGTGTCTTTTAACATAGCACTGGCTCTAGGACTGGTTAGTCAGACTCAGTTACCACCAGTGTCCGTCTGAAAAAGTTGAGGGTACAGGATGATTTTGCAACAAGGCTTCTTTCTGCTCTTCTTTTTGTTCTTTCTGCACGTTATCCTTCTTCCTGCACTTTTCTTCGTCTTTGAGGACTTCTGTTGCTTCTTTCTGCATTTCTTTCTGTCCCTTTTTCTTCTTTCTTCACATGTCCTATCTCTGTACGCATAGTTAGAAATTAGCATTTAAAAAACCTTTGAAATTCACAGAAAAAAACATAGGTTTCAGGCACGTTATAGTTAGGAATTAGCATTTAAAAAACCTAGTTAGCTGGACTTTTCACTTGTACAAAACCATTGAAATTCCCCCGTTATAGTTAGTTCAGCTAACTATAACTCGCGCGCCCGCAATGCACTGCTGATGACGTCACATATTACATCACTCATGACATGGTCAGTGACATCACTCATGACATCACTGATGACATCTCAAATGACATCACTGATGACATCATCCTTGTGATAGAGTGGCAGACCTCCTCTCACCCTAATATGACCTTTGATACACACATTCAAAAATAGAGACTACAATTTTCAAAACAATGGACATACCATTACCAGTTACAACAACCTCTTCAGTAATTCTAAGATCCACACATACACATCCACTCATTCACCAACAGTCCTCTACAGTCACTCATACATGTACTCACTCATCATATGCACTCATACACCTATACATCCTGTTACACAATGCCACTCATCCATAGAGTTACTCACACACATAGTCACTCATGCTAATAAAGAATCAAACATACATTTACTTGCATATACAGTTATACACACACCACCACACTTACTTCTACGGAAACGTACACATACTTAGTCTTTTAAACAATCACTTATAGAAACACATACTTATACTTACTTATTCATACAATCTCTCGCTCTCATATATACTCACTTATATACACCAATAGTCACATATTCTAGTTTAAAACATATGTAGTTACTCATAAAGACACTATTGAGACAGTCATTCACTCACTAACACACCTATACACACACTCATCCACCCATACAGTCCTGCACACATGCTGTCTTCAACACATACAAACAGTGAGTCACTCATTCATGTACCTATGCACTACGTAATACCCCCCACCGAACAATGCAGACACTCAGACTGATACTCAAAAAAACAACTAATAACCTATATAGACACCCATGTAGCTACTCACCAACCCATGCAGCCACTTATACACAAAGTGAGAGACTGATACAGATATTTACATATTTAAACATTACTCACTAAGCCATGTATTCACTATGATACACTTAATCAGTCAGTTACACAATCAATTTTTCAAAAACAAATCATCCATTTAGACACTTATATACCCATTTATTCTTCCATCGACCTTGAGATATACATATATAAAACATATTTAATTTTCAGAAAAACACACATTCACTGGATAATGTCATCAGTGATGTCATCAGTGATGTCATTTGAGATGTCATCAGTGATGTCATGAGTGATGTCACTGACCATGTCATGAGTGATGTAATATGTGACGTCATCAGCAGTGCATTGCGGGCGCGCGAGTTATAGTTAGCTGAACTAACTATAACGGGGGAATTTCAATGGTTTTGTACAAGTGAAAAGTCCAGCTAACTAGGTTTTTTAAATGCTAATTCCTAACTATAACGTGCCTGAAACCTATGGTTTTTTCTGTGAATATATATATATATATATATACATTTATATTATCTACTGGCGGTCGCCAGTAGATAGTTATAGTTAGGACCGTGTTTCCATAGGAAATCTCAAAATTCTATTTTGAATAACTTTGGCGCCGGTTGACAAATCCTTGCGAAATTTTCAAAACTAATGGGGCGCTCTGCTCAGCTCCTACCCTGAAAGTCTCGGGGTGATTCGTCAAGCAGGGGCTGAGAAAAAAGGGGGGGTCCCAAAATGCGTTTTCCCCTTGCATTTTTCCATAGGACCTTTAGTCGAAGGTACAGCCCGAACGGCTGAACAGAATTACTTGAAATTTGGCAGAGAAGTAGTCCTCAGGTCAGGGAAGTGCCTTTTGCAGGTCTGGTGTCAATCTGTTCAGTGGTTCCTGAGAAAATAGCATTTAAAAGCATATACATATCTATAGCCGTGCAGCGTGCGCGCACCGTGCGAGCACCGTGCGAGCACCCTAACGTGCGCGAGCGTCATTCTGATTGGTGGTTACATGTTAGTCAACGTTCGAATCGGTCGAAATCAGGAAGTGTCCGCCGCCATTTTGTTTGTTTTCAGTGAGAGAGTGAAAAAGGAAGGTGGTGAACGTGAAAAGGGGGCAGGGTAGAGAGTTCCTGACCCCCTAGCCTTTGTCAGGGGGTCCCTGAAGGACCCCGAAGGCAGAATTTTGTTTTTTTAAATTTTTTTAAAAAAATTTTTTTTAAAAATCGCGGGGTGCGCGCACGGTGAAAAACCCCCAAAAATTGTTTTTAATACTTAGTTTATTGTAAAATAAATATATAAAAAAAATAATAATACATACATAACTTAGCATTTAAAAAAACGTACAAATTCACTGAAAAAAACCATAGGTTTCACACACGTTATAGTTAGGAATTAGCATTTAAAAAACCTTGCAAATTCACTTAAAAAACCATAGGTTTCACACATGTTATAGTTAGGTGGATATTTCACTCGTAAAAAACCAATGAAATTTCCCCGTTATAGTTAGTTGAGATAACTATAACTCGCGCGACCGCCACTCTATCACAAGGATGATGTCATCAGTGATGTCATCAGTGATGCCACTGACCATGTCATGAGTGATGTAATATGTGACGTAATGAGCAGAGGATTGCGGGCGTGCGAGTTATAGTTATCTCAACTAACTATAACGGGGGAATTTCATTGGTTTTTTACGAGTGAAATCTCCACCTAACTATAACATGTGTGAAACCTATGGTTTTTTAAGTGAATATATATATATATATATATATATATATATATATATATATATATATATATATATATATATATATACACCACCAGTCCCGCTTTACATCAAAAACGGGTCAGACACATGCTGGAGTTGCTCAGCGGTAAGTTTAATGCCACCAGTACGCACAATAAAGAGAAAACAATGTCCTCAGAGACTGCTCCTGGCAGACGCGTTTCAGCGGATGCCTTTATCAATGCCGGTTGACAGCCAGATAGTTCGAAATGAGGCTCTTGGTGGGACGATGTTAAATATCTGTGGCAGGGAACCCTATTGGATGACTGATGTAGTCATCGAGAGAGGACAAAGAGAATTCCATTCAGTAAGTACTGTTCCTCTCTCAATGTGTCCGTCTAAGGTTCCCCTCACTCCGCCCTCTGCAACGATCCGACAGAAAGGGACACGCACATCCAACTTTGCGAGCAAGGTATAATAACCCGCCCGTGCATACAGTTATGCCCTGCCCTCGTCAGCTATTTGAAGTGTTTGCCCCCTCATATCAGCATGATCCTTGGCGGATTCCATCACTGCTGAGCGACTCTATCAGCAGACCATCTGCTGCTCTCTCCCCAGTACCTTTAACACAGTCCAGGCTGGGGGGGCGCCACGTTGTGTAGTCCATACACTAATCCACAGAGTTTTGTCGGTAATACGTGGAGCTCCAGAACGTGAGGCGTGCCTGAAAGCGGAGCCGACTTCCGCTACAAATACACCACCAGTCCCGCTTTACATAAAAAACGGGTCAGACACATGCTGGAGTTGCTCAGCGGTAAGTTTAATGCCACCAGTACGCACAATAAAGAGAAAACAATGTCCTCAGAGACTGCTCCTGGCAGACGCGTTTCGGCGGATGCCTTTATCAATGCCGGTTGACAGCCAGATAGTTCGAAATGAGGCTCTTGGCGGGACGATGTTAAATATCTGTGGCAGGGAACCCTATTGGATGACTGATGTAGTCATCGAGAGAGGACAAAGAGAATTCCATTCAGTAAGTACTGTTCCTCTCTCAATGTGTCCGTCCAAGGTTCCCCTCACTCCGCCCTGTGCAACGATCCGACAGAAAGGGACACGCACATATATATATATATATATTAAAAAGGTTTTTAAAAAGGAGAAAAAATGATCACAAATGTGTATTTGGTTTTATATAAAACATGAGAAAAATTAATGAAATTTTGATACATATGCTTTCAGTGTTAGAAAAGAAGCTAAATAAAGAACCGTGTTAAAATCTATTTCATTCTAACATTTTTTCTGGTATGACTATATTGTTGTTTAGCCCACACTGAATTTAACTTCATTTTGATGGAAGAACTATAGGTCGCGAGGGAGCTCTTTATTGAATGCAGATATTTCTATCACCTTTTTTCTTTGCGTACATTTTCACATTTGTTTCCCAGCCATTTTTTATTGCTACACATAAACTAATTTCAACCATTATCAGAATTTGCGTATAGATGTAACCCATTCCTTCCCCACTTCCCCACCCAACCAAAAGCACCAAACCTTATCCTCAGGCGGCATTCTTCTCTGTGAGTATCTAACCTGTCTTTGTCACTAGCACACAGTAACTGCTAGACCACCTTATGTTTACATGCTCTAAGGATGTGATGCAGAAAATGCCGATTCCATGAATCCGGTACGCAGGTCCGGAAATCCCATCCATGCGTTTTAGATATAAAATCACTTACAATATGGCTGTGTGCATATTAATTTGTATTTACAGATGCCGTGCTGCAGCAGAGTGAAACTATAAAAGATATGCATATGTTTCTCTGGAAGCTGGGTCTAAACTTATACTGGAAATCATCTGTCCAATCATTTTGTTCTCATACTCAACTCTCCTCACTTGTGGATGACTTGCATGTACTATTGAGATATTTATCCTCTGTCTCTGGGACAAAGTCCTGCCTGGAAAATTATATCTAATAGCTAGTTCAGCTCAGTGTTAGACCTGCTTAATTACACTCTTCTCCATATTTAGTTGGGTAAGATAGCAGTAAAATGGGTCTAAGCTTGTTTGGTTGTTTTATTAGTGACTTTACTACTGCCACTATGCAATTATCAGTTACTTCTTCTGTATTTTTCCCATGCTCTTCTGACTTTTTATTCCTCAGTTTCCATCTGGGTTTCAACACACCAAGTAGTCTCCATTACGCCTTCAGCACTGAGCAGTTGACAAGCTATTTGGGCAGATGTGGCAAAATGTTATCTATTGATTCGTAATTCCATTACCAGCTATGCACAATATCTGTTTGTGCAATTTGGTAATTGCTTGTCTATGTCCATTATTCTGCTAAGCGCTATTGCTCTTCTGCTGGAACTTTCATTTTCAGCAGTGGGGCACGACAGGCAAGGTAACAAGACTTTGGTTACCGTTCCTCTGTGGTGCCATAAGCACAGCACTATTACTATCATTGAGGTGTCCTTTGAACCTCATCCTCGAGTGCTAATCACAGGACTGCAGACCATATGCATTTTTCCTCAGCAAACAAATTCAGTCATGGCTTCTAAAACAAGGCAGGGTGCTTGCATGGATAGCAAGCTGTTGGTGCTTTGGCCACTCCTCTGAAAAGCATCTGCTTATATATATTTGTCTCATGTTCCAGACTATGGTAAATACTGAACTGTATCCCAGAATGCTTCTGTGGTCTTTCTGCTTCATGTCCTTACTGTGAGTCTTAGATTGCATAGGGTCTCCACAGCAGAAAGCTGTATTCCTAGCACTAAGCACATTGGTTAACACCTTTTGCCTCCTCACAACAAGTGGTGTAGCGTGGGCGGGGCCACAGAGGCAGTTCTTAGTGGCGCAAACTTTTAAAAGAAAAGTGGGAAGATACTTGCCTTTGCTCGGGCGCTAGCAACCCACGCTATGCCGCTGCTCACAACACATCACACAGTCCATAAGACACATCTGTCCAAAACACACGCATCTCATCAGTGGTATCCATTGGATGACCCATTTATTCCCGGTAAGTGCACAACACTTACTCTTTGTAGAGCACTCATCTATGTATGGGTCAGATCTGTCTTTGACAATACCTCTCCTGGACTGCATAAATGACCTGGGTTCATCTGCTAACATGTGTTAACATACTATCTGAACACACACACTCACTTAAATCCAAATGCCTCAGTTTTGATACATGTGTCCAGAAACCCCATCACATGATGGCCACGTATCAGAATTTCTTCAGAGTATACCCTGTCTGAGTAAAGCTAAGTAGTAAAAGGACTGGCCTAAGGCTTACTGGAAAGACAGATCTACAATCAAACAGTGTACCAGACTTTCAATCTTACTAGTCTTTCCTCTGTTATGTGCTCTAGTGGCTCACATGTTCTGTCAAAGGCAACAGAATTGTGACTGACTACATACAAGAAGGAAAATAATTTCATACTAATTATTGTATTATATGTTTTATGTCACCTTGTAGAGAGCTGTGTGTGGTTTCAGCAATAAATGGGTGATGCAATAACTAGGACAGCAGTTATCCTACAGTGGAGAAATATTCAGGGACTACTGACAACAATACAATGATTCCTGCTTAACAAAATGACAAATGACATACCTCACATAATGCTTTATTTTCTAGTACTGGTGATGAACATGCTCGTGGTAACTGGGGATTCCTCGATCAAGTGGCTGCTCTGCAGTGGATTCAGGAAAACATCAAACCTTTTAGAGGGGATCCGGAATCTGTCACCATATATGGAGAATCTGCTGGAGGAATCAGTGTTTCTGCATTGGCAAGTGTCTTTGCCTAAACTCAATTCATAGATTTTGTCTTTAACATGTTAACATACTTTATTTCAGAAACTCTCTAATATTTGTATTTTTTAAAATCACAGCTGTAAAAATTAATATTTTGATTTGTTGTTGTGTGATAAAGGAAAACCATCCCATGCAGTGAAAGAATTTCTATAATTTCTCTGCAACCAACATCTACATCACTAAGCTGAGATCTAACAGGTTGATTCTGAGAGGGGTGGTAAACTGCGATCTTTATTAAACAAACTCCTGTTTGCTTAGAAATCTGAATTATGAGATTTGCAGTAAACAACATACTCCTGCAATTTTCTACTGGTAATGTCCAGCCAGTCAAAACGGGTCAAAGTGTTCGGGAAAAATGTGGTACACTCAAACAAATGCAGAAATAGTTGTGGAAAACACAATTTTTGCATGTTACTCCTGACTCTCCAAAGGAGACCTCAGAATAGGAGGTGTTTGCCACACCGAGTACATACCTCATCTCACAGTATCAGTATTCACTATATGTTGTAAATACCTCGTTCTATCCCCGCTCAAATGTTCTTTTGCCATAATATCAATTTACCCGCTTTAGTGGAATGTACACTCTGTTTATTTGTTTGTATGCATCATAAAATGCTCATAAAATGAATATGCTATGCTACTTTGTTCTTGATTTTTTAACACTTCACATGAGTACTCTTGTTTTCACTTGCTCCATTCTCCATTTGCTGTTGCCGCTTTCAGTATTCTTCTGAGAGTGTTTTCAGTGGAAAGGCTTGCCTCCTAGCTTGTGAAAATCTTTCTTCTTTACTGTTCCCCTATGCTTCCTTTTATAAACTCTGGGAAGGATGTGGCGTAACTGCTTGATCATCTGACTTTGAAGCTGGGGAACCGGATTCGAGTCTCGGAGCCAGGCTCAACATCCTGTGATTCAGAGCAAATCCCAGCGTAGCTACTTCAGCTTCTGACTTTGAAGCTGGGAAACTGGGTTGAAGTCTTAGTGTCAGCTCAATATCCTCTGATTCTGGGATAATCACTTTCTCTATTCCCAAAAATGAATCAATGCAACTGGTGCCCATGTACAGCGCACTGATACCTTTGGGTCGAGTCTGCACTATATAAAACTAAAAAAATGTGGTTTCTTGCTGAATGTTTTTTAAAATAGTAATTATCTTTTGATTTGTTGTAATGCTTTCGCAATTAAAACATTCGTACACACCCAGTTAATTGACACGTTCACATTTTCAAGCATTCTACACGTTTATAGGTTAAGGCTTTATGCATTTTTACTTCAATTTCAGCCATGCTGAACAGCAGACATGCTACTATTCAACATGGCTAAAAATACATTAACATTGACCACGCCAACAGCTCTTGGATTGCGGAGACCTATTGCTTTTGTCAATGCTTGTTGTTGAAGCTATAAATGTATGTTATGAGCTAATATGATTTTTGAAAGACCTTTGAATTGTTCATTTGCTTGCTCCGAAACAATGTATTAAGTCTGTCAATAAGATTAGTGGTCTATAATAATCCCTGTAATTTCCCCACCCCCTGCAAATATCTGTAGCAGGGGTCTGGGTAATTTCAGAGCTGAAGAAATAATGGGGATTACATATTTATTGGGGAATAACTTTCGGATTCTGTCTTTCGATCCCATTCCTGCATGTTTATCCCCAGTGTTTCACTTGGAGATCTTATAAATCCAGTTGTCCGTTAACTGTTCAGTCTTTTAAACCTGTGAACATTAAGATCCCTAATGTCATTATATATCTTTTCAAAATTCATTTTTATTAGGACTCTGTTTTCTAGGCTATGTTTCAGAATAGAGTTACAAAGTATCGACCTGTTGGGCTACATGATTTAGGTAGACCTTTACCCAGCAGCCTCAAGTTTACTCTTATGCTGCCTGAGTTCGGCCACCAGTATAAGCCCAACCAGGCCCTAAATGCAGACATATACATTATGAAGAACCTAACTTTCTTTCACAGGAAAAAAACACCAGAGGAAATCGCAGTGCCTTGTTTGGAGGTTCTGGCTAGCCTCAAATCTTATCCCATATTTAATGGAAATTGACTGCTTGAATGCTTGGCCCATTCCAAATAGTTAATGGACATCTGATGCCTATACCCCTGTTTGAAGTATGTCATACTTCTTCTCTCCAGTGTAATTACAATGAACAATAGTCAGATTATGTTGTCTTCTCTGGTGGATTTTCATTTTCTAGGGCCCTGCTTGCAATTTATGTGCATGGTTTTGCCACCACTGGAATGTGTCTTCTGGCCGACTATTCCACTAAATGTCTGCGGGTGATTCCCCACCTCTCTTCACCACATGCAGCCAACATAGCTATTTGAGTGCTGTAAAAAGAAGACAGATTTTGCGCAATGAAGTAGAAAAAACATAACCCAGACATCCACCCTCTGTTGTGCGGAGTGATCAGTCCAAGCTTCTGTAGCCTCAACAACCACCTCTAAGAGAACCATACCTACCTTGGGCATGAAATATTATAAATTCCCACCTAGCCATTGTCCACTTAAGAAAGTAGAATAAAACATTTAACACAAACATTCACTGTCAAAACCGAGAGACATGAATGGAAAATTACTTTCTGTATAAACAATATTATCAGAAACTCCAGCCTTGTGTTTGTATCAGACAATTGTCCCCATCTCTAGGACCTGACCTTTCAACAGGGATTTCTGATATGATGCTCGTGTGATCAGGGACATCTTAAGGATTTTGGGGGCCATGGGCCAAACGTATTATGAGGGTCTCTGCTCAGGATAACTCTGAATTTATGATCACTATCAGCTCTTTCATGCCCTCTTTGGCCAGGTCACTGACAGTGCACAGGCACACTCATGCAAAATTTAAATGTGTTTACATCTAATATTCAGGAATTGTAACGTGTTAATATTCCTGTGAATAATCTCTGTGACACCCTCCTATTTCTCAAATGTGAGGTAGTTTTGATCTAAAAGAAACTTTTTTATGGATGTTGCGTTAAACATAAACACAACATTTCTCTGCTAAATATTTGTAATAGACTCTCACACAACACCCACATTACAAATAAATTAAAGGAACACTGTATTTAGAACAATCTGTTTAAGAATTATTTAAGGTCACAAGGACATGACTTTCTGCAGAACAGAGCTGGCTCTATCACCCCCCCCCCCCCCTAAAGGCTAGTGCCCTGGGCCAAAGCTCACTTTGCCTATGCCCTAAAACGTCTCTGCATGTGATTTCCACTACGGACTCTAATTTAAAATTCAAGCTGGCAACACAAAGCACGTGGCATTTAACTATTGATTTGACACGTTTGAAATAATTACCAAAGCGAATAGCAAGTAATTACCACCCATAGAAATCCAAAGTCTTGCTACATATCTTCATGACATGGAACGAGATCCACCTTCAATTCCCGGAAACGACTCTACAAACTGACTCCCTCATCTTCGGGTTGAAGGCTGCTTTTGGGATAGAGGGATCACATTAGCATTAGCTGAGGTCATGCATGTGTAACTGCACACAACAGTTGACAATAGGCGTCATCTCGTATCAAAAATCTGGAGTGTCCTCTGACATGCTTAAAAGGCCCCCTTCATCTCCCCAAATCTGTGTGCTGCTTGCAGAGGTTCAAAGGTTTTAGCCAGGGCATGTTTGCTTTACCAGCTAGGCCCTGGCAGAAAGTATCTGTATTTTAATACGAATAATTCTTTGAACTATTGTTTTAGGACTGTCAAAACGAACAAGAGGTAAATTAAACCATTCGGAAGCCATAGATTTACTTTGCTATTGGCTAGGATTAAGAGTAGGCCAAAATTTAGAGGATGGTGACTGTCAAAGCAGCTGCAGGTCGCACAGAACAGTGGTTGCCCTGAACCAACTTATCACTAATGAAGGGGAAGAGAATGTGGCCTAACGACTATGGCAGTTGACCTCGGAGCTGAGGAACCGGGTTCGAGTCTCGGCAGGGACGCTCAACATTCTGTGATTCTCGGCAAATCACTTAATTTCCCCCTGCCTAACAAAATTGAATATGTCTGTAAGTAACTTGTGCTCATGTAAAGCGCTCTGATACCGTCGGGTCTTGCTTGCGCTATATAAACTCCTCCACAAAAATGCCAAACTCCGAAGCAGCTTCATTCTTGCCCCCTTGCTTGAATTTGCATTAGAATTATTGCTGAGAAGCATTCATCTTTAATAAAAGACGAGCATTTTCAGTCATTTATGTAAAGAACAAATGGGAAACAACATGTTATTGTTTGTTATTCTTTAATGTACTTAGGGTGTCTAAAAACTTGATGCATTTTGAGTGGTTTACATTTGCCTCTGTTTTTTTCAGGTGTTATCTCCGCTGTCCAAGGGATTGTTTCACAAAGCTATTTCGCAGAGTGGTGTATCTATCATCCCTGGATTTGTTTATGATGATCGAGAAAAAGTTGCTGCCATTAATAGGGTAGTTTATCTTTACTTTCTGCTTGAATTCTCAAATATTTTTTTTCATGTGGTATCAATTCAAATAATCATGCAATGACAATGAATGGAACTTGGTTTATCATGCTTGTAACATGTGTAACTTCTGCACCTAAGGGCAGGTGGCAGGCATTCACTAAGGGCCTCATTTATGGGTTTTGACGAAAGGCAGCAGGTCACCTTGCTGCGCTGCCCTACATCAAAGTGAAAGGGCAGGAACACACCATGTTTATCTAATACTGTACATTCCTGTCTTTTCCACCAGCGATGGTGCTGTTTCGGCATCCTAGTGCCATCCCAGGCACCCTTACACCATGGTGCAAGGGTGCATGTGTTGTTGGCAGGATTGTTTTTGTGCCGGAAGGGGCACCTTCTTGAACAAAAACAATCTTGAGAGGCATTTTTCTTGTTCCATGTGTCCTGCAGAATGCAACACACATAGAAAGAGGAATAAATGAGGAGAAAGAAAGTCATTTTTCCTCGTTGCACCTCACCTAAGGAAGCATAAGGTTTTAGCGCATCGCCAGCATACATATTCTTGTAAATCTTCGGTAGCTTTAAAATCCATGGGTGTTGCATGGAAACACCCACCCCAATGCTCGTGGAACACCTCCTGAGAGTAGAGTAAGGCAACGCAGTGATTTGCTCTGCCTTGCCTTCCTCCATATCTATGAGGCCATTCAAAGCCACGCAAGTGGTTTGCGTGACCTCATAAATATGATTTTGTAGTTTGCGCTGGCGGAGCATCACAAAAAGTGAAGCTCCGGCGGAGCAAGGGTTCATAAATATGCCCCAAAGTGACTAGAATCTATAGTAAAATTCAGCATCAATGACTTTCCAGCTAAGACAGCACATCCTGGTGATGACTGTGGTTTAGGATTTACTTTCGGTAGCTTATTATCACAAAATGTTGTGCACTTCCTGTCTTGTCTGTTCAACAAACGTATTACTCTAGCTCCATGAAGAAAACGTATTGGTAACACAAAAGGGACAATGTAACGATCCACAAGAGGCCATATCCTTGATAGAAAGCCCATCCAGGCAGTAACAAACTTAGAAAACCACATAAAAGCCAATGGCTGAAGGGGGATGACCCCTCACTATTTTTATTTGGACTTGTACAATTGACATGGAGTATTCCAACCAGATAAATCTGCCTGTAGCCAAGCCTAAAAAAAGGTGAGCATTGAAGCAAAGCCTTTTGCAGGATACACACAGAGAATAGGACTCACTGAAAGAAAAACGCACTAAAACACTGGGCCAACAAAATATTTAAGATCTACAAAAATTGAGGAGTACAATTTGATTTCTGGTAAAATTAGAAAATTCAAAGGGTTTTGGTAACTTTTTTATTTCTCTTATAAATTTGCTAAAGTAAAACACTGTGTGCTCTCCTGGTTGGATTTGTGACTGCAGAGTACTCACAAAGGATGATCTTTCAGTCTTAAATCGGTTTACTCGTGCAATATTTCACCATGATCACATAATATTGAGCAAGAGCAAATTCCACTCAAGTGCTGGCAAGTAGGTGGGGTTTCCATGTAAAGATTGGGAATGCTCACACACTCCTGTGTTTGTAGGCATTCTCAAACTCCTCTACGCCCAAGTGGAAGGGAGCAACTTCAATATTCATGAAGGTGTAGAAGTTTTTCCCCATGGAAAAATATGTTTCAGTAAAGGAGAAAAGTGACATTACACAAAGTAGCTGGCATTTTACCATGCATAATTGTACAATGCATACAATTAGACAGTGAGAAAATTCCGCTTCCAGGGCAAAAAGGTTTTCTCCAGGGTTACATCTGGAAAAGTGTAAGTGGCATGTGTTTTCTGGTGTAACCGGGAGAATATTTTGAATTCCCGAAAGACATGAAACAGAATTCACATTATATCATAAACCTGCATCTGCAGATTGAGTTATTTTCTCAGTGACCCAAGCCCTAAATTAAAAAAATTAACTCATTTGGATTTTCCGCTAAGTGCAAATTTTACACAAGTAAATCATGCACAAATATGAGTTTCCTCTTTTAAGATTTCATTCTTTTGTCCCACAAAGAAAATTATTCCCACTGTGAGATTTGGTCTTGTCCCTTGTTTAATCACCTTGAAGAGACATTTCCTTCCAACTCTGAGAGGAGCAACTTTAGTGTGATTCCTCGATCAAGGCTGCATGCAGACTCTTTGTGAACACTACCACATTTTTCAGGTTCTTCACAGCTCTCCTTTCCTTCATCTTTCCATCCTCCTACTCAAAATAAATAAATATTTGATGGAAAATTCAAATGAAGGGTGGAGTTTTGAGAATCCTTAATGCAATTTACAATTGTAAACTTCCACAAATGCTTAATTTGTTAGTAAATACCCAGGAAACTTATTTCAGCAAATTGCAATTGTTAATATTTCCTTTTTTGCACATCTAATATGTACAAATATTTGTGAATCTGGTCGTTGTAACTTAAAAAAAGATATTAAAGAATTTTCAGAACTAGACAAAGTAGGTGTGTTATCTGTGCACTCATTGGCCAACCAGCAGAACTTCTTGTTGAGGGCGTGAGACAGGACTCGTCCGCCATGAAAAAGATAAAGAAACTGACACACAAACGTTGAAACAGAAATTGAAGCACCAGTAATTGGATTTTATGTTTTTTAGCACCGCACAGTTGAAATACTGGCTAACTTTATACTTTAAATCAAAAATATGGGAACATAAGAAAAATCCCATTGAAATAACATATGTTGGCCAAAGTTCAGTGTATACAAACGAGTTCTCAAAGAAAGTGCAGAGATTTCCTGTGTTCCCATAGAAGACCTGAGAATGTGTGCTTAAAAAAACACTGTGCACGTGCATCATCATTATGTGCACACTTTAAACTTATTGATACGCATGTATTATTGACCCACGATATATCAATGTAATTTACATTTTTTAGATGATCCACAGTGGAGCACGTTTCTGTGTTTCCGTTTATGGTTTACTTGGTGGTAAAAATCACACGGAATAGTTCTTGTCATGTACACATGCTTTCTGTTTGTTTCTGTTATCATCTGCAGGAACTTGCTAATTTAACTGGCTGTGACTTTACGGATTCCGCCGCACTCGTAAACTGCATGAGGAAGAAATCTGAGGAGGAGCTCTTACAGCCTTTTCTGGATGGGGTAGGTGCCACTGTGCATGGGACCGAATACACAGAATAAACAGATTATTATTTCATAATGTTTGTAGTAGATAGATTGTACCATATCCAAGGTTGGTAATACAAGAAATTGAACACAATAGAGAGATTTGTGTTTTTTTTATTTTTGGCATCGGTGACACTGCACAGAGGAGGGTGTTCCTTGTTATGATATGTGTATTTGTATAGCACACACTCACCCAGGAGGGAATTCTGCCACTGAAGGAGAAACTATATGCGCTGAGCCAGGGCTAGGCATAGAGCCAGGTCTTCTGGTTCCTGCTGAATTAAAAAACGGAGGAGGAGGCTCTGATGTGCAGGGGCAGGTTATTCCAGGCTTTAGGAGTGAGGTAGGAGAAGGATCAGCAATCGGATCTGGCTCACATCAGTGAGTTGTATGTATCGAATAAGATAACATGCAAGGTGGAATTGTTTTGTTTATATTAATTTATTTGCACTGTGCACTTTTTCAAAGATGTAAACGGGTATGCAAAGTGGTTCTTCTCTGCCCATGCCGTTGTGCATGGTTTCCATGACGGGTTAAATCACATGTAAAATGGAGACCACAATTTGTGAGCAAGGTGGTGCAAACTACAAAAACACGTCAAGCATTCTGTGAAATAAATAATTGAAACTGATTCCAGCCATGTCAGTGCCTGTATGGAAGTGTCCAAGCAGAACAGGAGTGGGAATAGATATGTTAGTGACCGTGCTGGTAAAACATCTCTGACACGCCCCTGATCAGGTGCAGAGCACAAACCAACAGCAGTAGTGGAATATATGTAAGTACAGCGTGGAAAAGTGAGATTTCAAAATGGTGGAAGTGTAAATCACTTGAAAAGTATTTAGACGTTGGATGCATCCCATGAAGATTGTGTATATTAATAGCTCCTACCTATGAAAACCAGGATCCTAATATGCTCAGAGACTAGGCAGACAATAGTTCAGAATTGTTACAGAGAATGATGCCTTTTAATTAAATATGCCAAGAGTGATCCCGATAAAATACTAGCAAGAATAGAAACATTGCAGCAAGAATTAAGTCAACATCCAGATATAGATGAAGTATTTAAACATGAAAAAGATATGGCAACCAGATTGTAAAAACATGAGCAAGTTATAAAAGATTGACAAACAATGAAGTTCCTGAGGGACAAAATTGACTAGCATTTAGCAATAAGTAACAGGTGACCATTCCAGCTTTGCAAAGGGTCTTCCACGACGCTGTAACACTTGTAGCTGCATTTCTGGTAACGCTTGAGCCGTTTGAGCTCGAAACTTTTTTTTGTTCAAATCTGCAGATTAGGAGCAGATTATGGATTATGTTGCAAATTTTTAAAATGTATAATTATGCAAAAATTGGTGGAGATGAACAGTCGCATATTTCCAGTGGCCCTACTCAAACCTCTGACTAGGTCCAGAAGTGCTACTCGCTGGTTCCTTCTTTTTTTTGTCTCGTTGAGTTTATAGTTTAGTTTCTATGGAAACGAGGAAGTTTAAGCCGGAGGTTCCACTCCACAACACAGACTACCATACCACATAATTACGCTCCTTAACACATAATCCCACTCTACATAATTCCTATACACTAAATACCACATTCTTTCTATCCACATAATTTCACTGCACAATATACCACATAATTCCACTACACACAATATACATGCACTCCAGTCCAAAAAACATTAGTAAAGAACTTTTACATTTACAACGCCATTTGCACCTTCAATGCACCGGCTCTCCCACTGCACGTCCACACATTGTTCATTCCAAAATAGGATGTTGTTTTTTTACAAAACAATTTATAAAGGCCCCGTTTCCCCCAGAGAGTTTAGCAGCACAGTATCTAAAAACAAATAAGAAACAATGGAAAAAAGTAGCTGCACCCAGAAGACACCCTACCTGCCTCACACGACCACACAGTGGCCATCTAAAATAGATGATGATGAGAGCACACATCTGGTTAGGATGAGCAGGACAATAACATTCTTCCCTATGGTGTATATTTTGAAGTGGCATTTTTGGGCTGATGAAGAGGCTATTGCTTTGGCATACCTTTAATTGTATGGAATAGGATGAGGTAATACCTGGATTAGTTACTGGTAATCTTCATTATCCTGATTCTTCCTTATCTGTCCAATTATTTATGACCCGCCCTCCACCCTGTTCCTTCCTCAAACCTCGCTTAGGGCTTGACATAAACAGGAAGAGGTTGTTTTAAGTGAGGGAAGGATTTATGGGAAGTCCTTTCACCACTGATACGGAGTGAAACCAGCTTAGCAGTGGTGAACTCTATAGAGTGAATGGGCACCTTCACTCCAAGCGTGTGCAATGGGATGAGTAAAGAGGAACTACAGAAGATTACCAGAAAGTAATTCAGGCATTACCCTTCACCTGCAGGGTAAAAATTACTTTGATAACATGGTAACTCAGGAAATATGCTGTTAGAGATGGATGAAAACCAACTGCCTTAAGCTCAACACTGACAAAACTGAAGTAGTAATCTTTGGCAAAGACTCTTTGCTCTAGGACTGCACCTGGTGGCCTGTCGAACTCGGTCCCACACCCTTTCGGCAACCCATGCAAAGAACCTTGGAATAGCATTCGACAACCAGCTCACCATGACCAGTTAAGTAAATGCAACCTCTGTATCCTGTTTCCGCACATTCAAGATACTCTAGAATATATTCAGAAGGCTCCCCACCCACACTTACAGAACTATCCCCCAAGCCCCCATAAGCAGCAAGCTGGACTACGGCAATTCACTCTATACTGGAATCAACACTCACCTGACCAGAAGACTTCAGACCATACAAAACTCTGTGGCCAGGCTCATCCTTAAGCTTTCACCCCGCGCTCACATCACCCGCACCTCAATGTGGTCCCTGTCGGGTCCCGCGTGACGTCATGTACGTGCTGGGACACGCTGGGTGCACGACTCCAGCAAAAAAAATGTATGTTCCAAAATGATATGTATGTGTCTTTAATATACATATTAGGGCAAGAGATTAGCTAAGATATTCATAAAAATAATATATTTGTACTTATAATATACTTATATTATTTTTAAATATATTTTCGCAAAGTCGGGTGCGTCCATCGTGAGCGCAGAGAACAGAGCTGCTCTAGAGCCTAAAAAGCAGGTCAGCAGAGCTGCTCTAGAACCAGAGACCCAGGTCAGCAGAGCTGCTCTAGAGCCAGAGACCCAAGTCAGCAGAGCTGCTCTAGAGACCGAGATCCAGGTCAGCAGAGCTGCTGTAGAGCCAGAGAAACCAGGTCAGCAGAGCTGCTTTAGAGGGAGAGAACCAGGTCAGCAGAGCTGCTTTAGAGCCATAGAACCATGTCAGCAGAGCTGCTCTAGAGGCAGAGAACTAGGTCAGCAGAGCTGCAGTAGAGCCAGAGAAACTAGGTCAGTAGAGCTGCTTTAGAGCGAGAGAACGAGGTCAACAGAGCTGCTTTAGAGCCAGAGAACCAGGTCAGCAGAGCTGCTGTAGAGCCAGAGAACCAGGTCAGCAGAGCTGCTTTAGAGCCATAGAACTAGGTCAGCAGAGCTGCTTTAGAGCCAGAGAACCAGGTCAGCAGAGCTGCTCTAGAGCCTAAGAACCAGGTCAGCAGAGCATGCTCTAGAGCCAGAGAACCAGGTCAGCAGAGCTGCAGTAGAGCCAGAGAAACCAGGTCAGTAGAGCTGCTTTAGAGCGAGAGAACGAGGTCAGCCGAGATGCTTTAGAGGGAGAGAACCAGGTCAGCAGAGCTGCTTTAGAGCCAAGGGACCAGGTCAGCAGAGCTGCTCTAAAGCCAGAGAACCAGGTCAGCAGAGCTGCTCTAGAGCCTAAGAACTAGGTCAGCAAAGCTGCTCTAGAGCCAGAGAAACCAGGTTAGCAGAGATGCTCTAGAGACCGAGAACCAGGTCAGCAGAGCTGCTGTAGAGCCAGAGATACCAGGTCAGCAGAGCTGCTTTAGAGGGAGAGAACCAGGTCAGCAGAGCTGCTTTAGAGCCATAGATCCATGTCAGCAGAGCTGCTCTAGAGCCAGAGAACCAGGTCAGCAGAGCTGCTCTAGAGCCTAAGAACTAGGTCTGCAGAGCTGCTCTAGAGCCAGAAAAACCAGGTCAGAAGAGCTGCTCTAGAGACCGAGAACCAGGTCAGCAGAGCTGCTGTAGAGCCAGAGAAACCAGGTCAGCAGAGCTGCTTTAGAGGGAGAGAACCAGGTCAGCAGAGCTGCTTTAGAACCATAGAACCATGTCAGCAGAGCTGCTCTAGAGGCAGAGAACCAGGTCAGCAGAGCTGCTGTAGAGCCAGAGAAACCAGGTCAGCAGAGCTTCTTTAGAGGGAGAGAAACAGGTCAGCAGAGCTGCTTTAGAGCCAGAGAACCAGGTCAGCAGAGCTGCTTTAGAATCAGAGAACCAGGTCAGCAGAGCTGCTCTAGAGCCAGAGAACCAAGTCAGCGGAGATGCTTTAGAGCCATAGAACCAGGTCAGCAGAGCTGCTTTAGAGCCAGAGAACCAAGTCAGCAGAGCTGCTCTACAGCCAGAGAACCAGGTCAGCAGAGGTGCTCTAGAGCCAGAGAACCATGTCAGCAGAACTGCTATAGAGCAATAGAACCGGGTCAGCAGACCTGCTTTAGAGCCAGAGAAACCAGGTCAGCAGAGCTGCTTTAGAGGGAGAAAACCAGATCAGCAGAGCTGCTTTAGAGCCATAGAACCATGTCAGCAGAGCTGCTCTAGAGGCAGAGAACCAGGTCAGCAGAGCTGCAGTAGAGCCAGAGAAACCAGGTCAGTAGAGCTGCTTTAGAGCGAGAGAACGAGGTCAACAGAGCTGCTTTAGAGCCAGAGAACCAGGTCAGCAGAGCTGCTGTAGAGCCAGAGAACCAGGTCAGCAGAGCTGCTTTAGAGCCATAGAACTAGGTCAGCAGAGCTGCTTTAGAGCCAGAGAACCAGGTCAGCAGAGCTGCTCTAGAGCCTAAGAACCAGGTCAGCAGAGCATGCTCTAGAGCCAGAGAACCAGGTCAGCAGAGCTGCAGTAGAGCCAGAGAAACCAGGTCAGTAGAGCTGCTTTAGAGCGAGAGAACGAGGTCAGCCGAGCTGCTTTAGAGGGAGAGAACCAGGACAGCAGAGCTGCTTTAGAGCCAAGGGACCAGGTCAGCACAGCTGCTCTAAAGCCAGAGAACCAGGTCAGCAGAACTGCCATAGAGCCATAGAGACGGGTCAGCAGAGCTGCTTTAGAGCCAGAGAACCAGGTCAGCAGAGCGGCTCTAGAGCCTAAGAACTAGGTCAGCAGAGCTGCTCTAGAGCCAGAGAAACCAGGTCAGCAGAGCTGCTCTAGAGACCGAGAACCAGGTCAGCAGAGCTGCTGTAGAGCCAGAGAAACCAGGTCAGCAGAGCTGCTTTAGAGGGAGAGAACCAGGTCAGCAGAGCTGCTTTAGAGCCATAGAACCATGTCAGCAGAGCTGCTCTAGAGCCAGAGAACCAGGTCAGCAGATCTGCTCTAGAGCCTAAGAACTAGGTCTGCAGAGCTGCTCTAGAGCCAGAGAAACCAGGTCAGCAGAGCTGCTTTAGAGGGAGAGAACCAGGTCAGCAGAGCTGCTTTAGAGCCATAGAACCATGTCAGCAGAATTGCTCTAGAGGCAGAGAACCAGGTCAGCAGAGCTGCTGTAGAGCCAGAGAAACCAGGTCAGCAGAGCTTCTTTAGAGGGAGAGAACCAGGTCAGCAGAGCTGCTTTAGAGCCAGAGAACCAGGTCAGCAGAGCTGCTTTAGAATCAGAGAACCAGGTCAGCAGAGCTGCTCTAGAGCCAGAGAACCAAGTCAGCGGAGCTGCTTTAGAGCCATAGAACCAGGTCAGCAGAGCTGCTTTAGAGCCAGAGAACCAAGTCAGCAGAGCTGCTCTAGAGCCAGAGAACCAGGTCAGCAGAGGTGCTCTAGAGCCAGAGAACCATGTCAGCAGAACTGCTATAGAGCAATAGAACCGGGACAGCAGACCTGCTTTAGAGCCAGAGAACCAGGTCAGCAGAGCTGTTGTAGAACCAGAGAACCAGATTAGCAGAGTTGCTATGTAGCGTAAGAACTAGGTCAGCAGAGCTGCTCTAGAGCCAGAGAACCAGGTCAGCAGACCTGCTGTAGAGCCAGAGAAACCAGGTAACTAGAGCTGCTCTAGAGTAAGAGAACCAGGTCAGCAGAGCTGCTTTAGAGCCATAGAACCAGTTCAGCAGAGCTGATTTAGAGCCAGAGAACCAGGTCAGCAGAGCTGCTCTAGAGCCTAAGAACTAGGTCTGTAGAGCTGCTCTAGAGCCAGAGAAACCAGGTCAGCAGAGCTGCTTTAGAGGGAGAGAACCAGGTCAGCAGAGCTGCTTTAGAGCCATAGAACCATGTCAGCAGAGTTGCTCTAGAGGCAGAGAACCAGGTCAGCAGAGCTGCTGTAGAGCCAGAGAAACCAGGTCAGCAGAGCTTCTTTAGAGGGAGAGAACCAGGTCAGCAGAGCTGCTTTAGAGCCAGAGAACCAGGTCAGCAGAGCTGCTTTAGAATCAGAGAACCAGGTCAGCAGAGCTGCTCTAGAGCCAGAGAACCAAGTCAGCGGAGCTGCTTTAGAGCCATAGAACCAGGTCAGCAGAGCTGCTTTAGAGCCAGAGAACCAAGTCAGCAGTGCTGCTCTAGAGCCAGAGAACCAGGTCAGCAGAGGTGCTCTAGAGCCAGAGAACCATGTCAGCAGAACTGCTATAGAGCAATAGAACCGGGACAGCAGACCTGCTTTAGAGCCAGAGAACCAGGTCAGCAGAGCTGTTGTAGAACCAGAGAACCAGATTAGCAGAGTTGCTATGTAGCGTAAGAACTAGGTCAGCAGAGCTGCTCTAGAGCCAGAGAACCAGGTCAGCAGACCTGCTGTAGAGCCAGAGAAACCAGGTAACTAGAGCTGCTCTAGAGTAAGAGAACCAGGTCAGCAGAGCTGCTTTAGAGCCAGAGAACCAGGTCAGCAGAGCTGATTTAGAGCCAGAGAACCAGGTCAGCAGAGCTGCTCTAGCTGACACTGACAGACTGACACTGACTGACTGACATTGACTGATTGACACTGACTGACATTGATTGACTGACACTGACACTGACTGACGCTGTCACTGACTGGCACTGATTGAATGACACTGACCGAGTGAAACTGACTGACACTGATTGACTGACACTGACTGACTGACACTGAATGACTGACACTGACTGACTAACTGCCACTGACTGTCACTGATTGACTGACACTGACTGACTGACACTGACTGACACTGGTTGACTGACACTGACTGACACCGATTGACTGACACTGACTGACTGACACTGACTGACACTGACTGACTGACACTGACTAACTACTCTCTACTACTCTACTACTCACTCTCTACTACTCTCTACTACTCTCTCTCTACTACTCACTCTCTACTACTCTCTACTACACACTCTACTACTCTCTACTACTCACTCTCTACTACTCACTCTCTACTACTCTCTACTACTCACTCTACTACTCCCTACTACTCACTCTCTGCTATGCGTTTTGGGACCCCCCTTTTATCTATGCCCCTGCTTCACGAATCACCATGAAATTTTCAGGATAGGAGCGGACCGGAGCTGGCCTAAAGTTTGGAAAATTTCGCGAAGATTCGTCAATCGGCGCCAACGTTATCCCAAATAGAATTTGGCAGATTTCCTATGGAAAATAGGTCCTTACTATAACTACCTACTGACGACTGCCAGTAGGTAATACATACATATATAAACATATATATAATCTGCATATCTATATAAATACAAATATAAATGCATGCATACATATACATATACATATATGCATGCATATGCATGTTATGTACATGAAAGTTTGAAAAACACTAATAAAAGCAAAGCTAAAAAGCCACCTAATTACAAACAGAATTGCTTTAACTTAAACGAGGGTGAAACCTATAGCATTTTCAATGCATGTTTACTTTGGTTCCATCAAGAAGGCATTCATATGTGTCACACATTTGCCATAAATTCTGAATGTTAGCACTCTATTTGCTCATTATATCACTCTAGTAAAGCTACTGCTCACTAGGCTGCTGGAATATTCAAAGAGCATGTTTCCGTCAGCATGTCAGAATTTTTTAACGAAATAGAAGAGTATTTGAGAAGTCAAAATGTGCCCTAATTTTTCTTTCTGCAGCACTAATCATAATTTCTATGGCAAAATAAACCCCCTCATTTTCTTCCTTTGCAAATTAAATGTTGTAAGTGTTACCACTTTATTCCAATCAAGATGGCTTCAGGTGTGCCATACGTTTGTCATAAGTAAGACTGTTAGCGCTCTAGTTGTTCTTTAGAACACTCTGGGACATTCTGTCATTGGGCTATACTTGGGCTACATTTGGGTGATGTTTGTGTTTCATTTGGGCTCTTTTGTCTCTGGTGGCCATCTTGGGAGACTTATTTGTTATGAAGTTTCCTAATTTCCTCATTTACGACAGTCTCCTCAGTAGGAAATACTTTCAGTTTTTTACTTTGATTCCATCAAGAATGCATTCAAATGTGTCACACATTTGCCATACATTCGGAATGTTAGCACTCTAGCTGATTATTAGATCACTGTAGTAAAGCTACTGCTCACCAGTGAAGTCTGCTGCTGGTATTGAAAGTGCATGTTTCAGTCTGCATGTCAGAATATTTTAATGAAATAGAAGAGGATTTGAGAAGTCACTCAAAATGTACCCTCATTTTTCTTTTTTCAGCACTAATAATTTCTATGGCAAAATGAACCCCCTCATTGTGTTCCTTTTAAATTAAACTAGTCACTCTCTACTACTCACTCTCTACTGCTCTCTACTACTATTCTCTACTACTCACTCTCTACTACTCACTCTCTACTACTCTCTACTACTCACTCTACTACTCTCTATTACTCTCTACCACTCACTATCTACTACTCTACTACTCACTCTCTACTACTCTCTACTACTCTCTCTCTACTACTCCCTCTCTACTACTCACTCTACTACTCTATACTACTCTCTCTCTACTACTTACTTTCTACTACTCACTCTCTACTACTCACTCTCTACTACTCGCTCTCCACTCTTATCTACTACTCACTCTCTAGTATTCACTCTCTACTACTCTACTACTCTCTACTACTCTCTCTACTACTCACTCTCTACTACTCACTCTCTACTACTCTCCTACTCTCTAATACTCTCTCTACTACCCATTCTCTACTACTCTCTACTACTCACTCAACTACTCTCTACTGCTCTCTACCACTCACTCTCTGGTACTCTACTACTCACTCTCTACTACTCTCTAGAACTTTCTCTCTACTACTCACTCTCTACTACTCACTCTACTACTCTCTACTACCCACTCTCTACTACTCTCTCTCTACTACTCTCACTCTCTACTACTCTCTCTCTACTACTCACTCTCTACTACTCAATACTACTCACTCTCTGCTACTCGCTCTCTACTACTCTCTACTACACACTCTCCGCTACTCACTCTCTACTACTTGCTCTCTACTACTCTCTCTACTACTCACTCTCTACTACTCTCTACTACTCACTCTCTGCTACTCCCTACTACTCACTCTATTACTCACTCTCGACTACTCTCTACTACTCCACTACTCGCTACTACTCACTCTCTACTACTCACTCTCTACTACTCACTCTCTGCTACTCCCTACTACTCACTCTTTACTACTCACTCTCTACTACTCTCTACTACTCCCTCTCTACTTCTCTCTCTACTACTCTCTACTACTTACTCTACTACTCACTCTACTACTCACTCTCTACTACTCTACTACTCCCTCTCTACTACTCACTCTCTACTACGCTCTACTACTCACTATCTACTGCTCTCTACTACTCTCTCTGCTACTCACTCTCTACTACTCACTCTCTACTACTCTCCATCACACACTCTCTACTACTATCTACTACTCACTCTACTACTCACTCTCTACTACTCTCTACTACTCTCCACTACTCACTCTCATCTACTCACTCTCTACTACTCACTCTACTACTCTCTACCACTCACACTCTGCTACTCTCTCTACTACTCTCTACTACTCACTCTCTACTCTCTATTACTTGTCCTCTACTCTCTACCTCTCTAACACTTTCTTCCTCTCTTTCTACTACTCTCTACCTCTCTACCTCTACCTCTCTACCTCTACACCTCTACCTCTCTCTACATGCACACATATGCACATATATATATGCATTTATATATATGTATGTGTATATATATATGCATACATATATAAACATATATAATCTGCATATCTATATAAATACAAATATAAATGCATGCATACATATACATATATGCACACATATGCATGTTATTTTCATGAAAATTTGAAAAACACTGTAACTTAAACGAGGACGAGACCTATTGCATTTTCAATGCGTGTTTACTTTGATTCCATCAAGAAGGCATTCAGATGTGTCACATATTTGCCATAAATTCTGAATGTTAGCACTCAATTTGCTCATTAGATCACTGTAGTAAAGCTGGTGCTCACCAGGGAAGTCTGCTACTGGTATTCAAAGTGCATGTTTCAGTCTGCATGTCAGAATCTTTTAAATAAATAGAAGAGGATTTGAGAAGTCAAAATGTGCCCTAATTTTTCTTTCTGCAGCACTAATCATAATTCCTATGGCAAAATGAACCCCCTCATTTTGTTCCTTTGCAAATTAAATGTTTTAAGTGGTACCACTTTATTCCAAGCAAGATGGCTTCAGGTGAGCCTGTCGCAGGTACTTGGGCCTCCCACACAAGTGAGGCACCATGTTTACCGGGAGACCTGGGGGAATGCTGGGTGGTGGGAAATTTGTGTGAGCCCGGTGATGCCATAACTTTCCCACACAAAAATGTGTGAAAAAAGTTATTTTTTCAGCTATAATTGAGGTTTGCAGGGGATTTGGGGTAAGGAAAAGTTGGGGGATCCACGCAAGCCATACCTCCCTGGAAGCCCCAGGGAGTCTAATTTTAGTTTACAAGGTTAGTATGTAAATTGTACATGCAACATAATGAATCAATTCTTTGTTTCTTTCTTGTGTTTTTCTTCACTTTAATATTTTCGTTTTCACAGTAGTTCCCAAGCCAACACGTGTTTTGTCGCCTTCGTAAAATCGTACATGCGACTTGTTCACGGCTAGGTAGAAATTAATATGATATTCTACATTAATCCATTGTTATTTTAAATGTCGCAAACATTTGTTATCATTAGCTAACAAATGTGCTCCCAGGGTAGGTGGAAACGTATTAAGCTACTACATGTGGTGGTATCACATGGTTATGTTATATATTCATGCAAGGAATGAATCAAAGAATTGATTCATCATGTTGCATGCATGTACATATACATACTAACCTTGTAAACTAAAATTCTACGTGTGCTTGGGTTTATTCAATAATGACCTTTTGTTGCTTCTGCCACAATAACTAAGGGAGGCTGGTGGTTCTCTCCAACCCTTGAGCGCCGTAACTAATTTGAACCCCACAGATACCAGGTGAACTTACCATAAGCGCCTATTATCTATTAACAATACCACTGTCCAGAACGTAAGCCCTAGGGAGTCTAGTTTTCAGAAATGTGTGGATTTGGTAGTTTTCTCTAGATGGCCGCCGAGCACGGGGCCAAAAACCCAGGTGACCCCCCTTGCAAAACCAGGTTTTGGGCCCTTGCCTGTCGCGGGTACTTGGGCCTCCTACACAAGTGAGGCACCATTTTTACCGGGAGACCTAGGGGAATGCTGGGTGGTGGGAAACTTGAGTGAGCCCGGTGATGCCACAACTTTCCCACACAAAAATGTGTGAAAAAAAGTGATTTTTTCAACTTAAAATGAGGTTTGCAGAGGATTCTGGGTAAGGAAACGTTGGGGGATCCACACAAGCCATACCTCCCTGGAAGCCCCCGGTGTCTACTTTTCAAAAACGTGTGGGTTTGGTAGGTTTCCCTAGATAGCCGCCGAGCACGGGGCCAAATACACAGTTGACCACCCTTGCAAAACCAGATCGTTTTGACATAATTAGTTGTTTGTTTCTACAGCGTGAGAATTTCGGCACAATATTGCAAGGAAAATGTGACAGATATTTTGAGGTTTGCAGGACACTGTGGATAAAATAACTTTTTGGAATTCACAAGACATACATCGCCATGAACTCCCATGGGTTTACGACAATATCTACAGTTGGTGGGTTATTCTTACATGGAACGTACACCTTGGCAGAGAAATTAAAAAGACAAAGATTCCTGCACCGCCATCTAATCCTCAAGCACACACACATACTGGTTGGATTTGGCACGAGCGTGAGTGATGGTTCAGTATATTAAATTTTATTAACAAGAGATTTCACAAAAATGAAATGCACTGTCAATAATTAAATGGACACAAAATCAAACCAATGACTCGCAGCTTGTGAGCTATAAAGCCATGGCAAGGCCCCAACCGCTTTACAGGCCATTCACAAACCTTTCATACGTGATACACACAAGACCATTCACACCACCAGGCACAAAAACAACACATTACAACATTCACAAAAAGGGACAAGGTACACCCTGCTTCAGAAAGACGAATATTACTGCACAGCCATCTAATCCTCAAGCACACACACATACTGGTTGGATTTGGCACGAGGGTGAGTAATGGTTCAGTATATACAATTGTATAAGCAAGTGATTTCACAAAAATGAAATGCACTGTTAATAATTGAAAGGGCAAGAAACTGACCCATTGACTCACAGCTCATGAGCTGTAAAGCCACCACAAGGCACCAACCTCTTTACAGGCCATTCATACACCTTTCATATGTGTGACACATACAAAACCATTCACACCGCCAGCCGCGGGCCCATTAACTTTCCAACACTCACACCAGCAGACAGCGCCATTCAAGGGCCCACCACTTTCACACGCCCACATTCTTGACACATCAACCACACAAGCTGATGGATTACGTGGAGTGGCACTCAGCTAGCAGTGTGTGTAGTGATCAGCAGCAAGTCACTACACACACACCGCCAGCCGAGCGCCAGTCCACGCACACCGCTAGCCGAGCGCCAGTCCACGCACACCGCTAGCCGAGCGCCAGTCCATGCACACTGCCAGCCAAGCGCCAGTTCACGCACACCACCAGCCAAGCACCAGCCTACACACACCGCCATCACATTTAGGAATTTTTTTAGACAGAAATAAAAACACAAACAAATTGCAAATACATACAAATCTACTAACACAAAATCTGAAACTAAATACATTGCACTAATGCCAACCTTGAAACAGATTTTTTAAAGAATACAGACCAGGCAGTTCACTTTACCACTCATGGATGCTCCCAAAAATTATTTTGCGTGTGGTACGCTCTAAAACAAGCAGGGACACACAGCCCAGGGTTAGAAGGACACTCGTGGCAGTACATACGAGTCTCCTTCCGCGTACCTCTTCGCCAACAGACTCGACATCTCCTAGTGGGAAAGTCTTCTGAGGATCTGGGAGGAATTAAATCAGGAAAGTGGTGATCTTTCAATCGAGCCACATCCTCCACCACTCCAACTCTAGGAACACTTGCCTGTTCCACAACAACAAGGCTGCCTATCACAGATTGCTGAAACTGAACAGAAGTTAACTTTGATGCAGGAAAACACTCCTTGAACACAACAAAAGCATTGAAAGTTGCTAAATTAAATAGATGGATGGCCAACTTCTTATACCAAACATAAGCCTTACGAATAGCAGTGTAAGGTTCCAACCTCTGATCTACTCTATCAACACCACCCATGTGCTTATTGTTTTCTAAAATGCACACAGGTGTGCGCACTTCAGAAATCTGACCCCAAACAGCCACAGGTGAAGTACTCTCATCATGGATGGTAGTCAGCATGTACACATCCCTCCTGTCCACAAATGTCACAGCTAGTAGTTCATCACTACGCAAGGAACTGCACTGTCCCTTCTGAAGTTTTCTGCAAACAAGCTCTTTTAGATAACCTTTACGGTTAGAGCGGATTGTGCCACAAGCAAAAGTGTCCACTTTGAACAAGTCCTTAAACAATTGCACAGCAGTGTAGAAGTTATCAAGGTACAAATGGTGGCCTCTGTTAAACAGTCCTCTAGCAATATCCCACACAATTCCAAAAGTGGACGGACAACCAGGGGGGTCAATAGTGGAATCCCTACCAGTGTACACACGGAAATTAAAAACATATCCTGTCCTACACTCAGACAACATATACAGCTTAATTCCATAGCGTGCCCTCTTGCAAGGGATGTTCTGCCTAAAAACCAAACGGCCCTTAAACAAGACCAAAGACTCACCAATAGATATTTCTTTCCCTGGAGTATAGATCTCTGAAAATCGATCAACAAAGTGATCAAGAACAGGCCGAATCTTAAAAAGACGGTCACAGTCAGGGTGATCTCGTGGCAACACCAAAGAATTATCAACAAAATGCAGCGTCCATAGCAAAAGCAAATACCGATCACGAGTCATAACTGCAGGAAATATGGCCATTGCCATCAAGGGACTGGTAGACCAATATGAAGCCATGGACGGCTTCCTTATCAAACCCATCAATAAAGTCAAACCCAAAAACTTCTTATTCTCTTCCAAATTTGTGGGAGTTCACTGGGTAGCTCTAGAGTGGGGCCTAAGTTTGTCACTGTTGTCCCTCAAAAACTGTTCAGAATACAAATTAGTCTGTTCAACAATCTCACCCAAAAATACATCATCCATAAACAACTAAAAAAACTGTATAGGCAAAAAAAATTCACAATCCACTCTACAGCCTGCATCACCACTAAAGGCAGGCAACACCGGCTGCACCATGTTTGGATCAACCCAGAGTCCAGCGCTTCCAGTAGGAAGCCTAGCAGCCTCAGGCTGCAATCCAGATGCCTCTTGCACCATCGGCAGTGGCACAGCAGTATCCTCCTCTAAAACAGGCACTTCATCCGCACTGACAGTAGCTTCATCTGCACTGAGAGTACCTTCATCATCCAATGATTTCATGTGGAGAGAAAACTCACTGCCTGAATCTTCCCCTCCCTCCTCTCCCTTAGACACACTGTCAGTCTCATAATCCTGCTCAGAGGAAGATTCAAGAAGCATACCAACCACCTGCTGAGCAGTCATTCTACGGCAAGCCATACTGCTTACTAATAACAGTAACAAGTCAACAACAACAAACACTGTGTAAAATAACCAATAAACAAAATGCACCTTTATCAGAAATACCTATATGCTCCAAAACGATACCACTCACTTGTCAGAAGCAGATAAATTCACCACCACCTACTCTGCACAGACACAGTATGGATCAACAATATCCCACTAAAAAAGAAAGAGAAAAGAAAATTACACAGGTACTTGGAGTAGTGTTGTGGCATTAAGAATTTTGTGTACACGCACCTTACCAATCATTTCTATTGCATTAGCCACATTTTTGGGATGGGCGTGGATTTTACGGAATAAAGCCATTAAGTAAACCCTTGAAGTCCTCTAACAAAAGACTGGGGCTCGAGTTTCTCCTCTTGCATTATGATATGTTTTTTTAAATAACGCAGTAATTTGTACATTGCAGTAGACTCTTTTGTCATTTTTAACTATGTATTTCTACTTACCAGTCTTCTGACTTGTTTAATGCTTTTTTAAACTTTTCTAAGCATTTATTGATGGTTTTTCTTATAACTTTTTTGGGCACAAGATGTTAAGTTCTGTTTTATGTTTGTGTCTTTTATGATCTTTTTAAAATCGAATAAAGACTGATGATGATGAAAATTACACATAAGAAAATGCAAAACACATCGCAAAGAATTCCATGCACAAAACACTAACTAAATAAGCTGCCATTATGACATCACTTACAAAAAAATTCATTCACACATGACAAAAATACTAATTTGGAGTATATACAACAAAAATGTTTTTCTTACCAAAAAAATGCAACTACGCAAAACTGCAGAACACCACTGTCGAAATCGCGAACAGGAATCAAAAGCTTTACACTAGAATAAAAAGGAGAAAAAAAATTACAATCACATATGCAAATAATGCACCAGTCCACACACAATCCACCAGCCAGGCTAAGGGGTAGGTGAGCCTAAGAGTATAAAGAAAATATTCACCCCCATAAAAGTTGAGCCCTTGAGGCCACTCCCAAACACTAAAAATTAAAAAAAATAAACATAGGTGGATAGTGGCTTCTGCCCCCCTTGAGGACAGATGGGCCTAAAAACATACTGCTATTCTGCTACCTAAAGAGGGCAGAAATGACCACAATCATCCTCTCATAAAAGGGAGTGACCCTTGTCCAAGGGGCCGCTCAACAACATTAAAAAAAAACCCGGGTGGCCTAGCGGCCCTACAAATAAACAAATCAGCCGATCTGCCCCTCAGGGTGGCAGAAACGGCCAAATTAATACTCACAAAATGTGGCCACGCCACACAAAAAAATCTCTGGGGGTCTAGTGGGCCCAATTTAAAAATACATGGCCTTCTGGCCCCCTGCGGGGCAGACACAGCCACATAGATTGACCCCAAAGGAGAGTGACCCTTGCCCAAGGGGTCACTCTCCACAAATAACTTCCTGGTGGCCTAGAGGGCCTTACATTAAACAAGCATTTGCAATGCAATCGGTCTCGCCTTTGGGACCTTATTTGTACTTAGCTATGCAGCACATTAGCCTGAGCCCTGAAACATTTGCTGTTCTTTGACATGGTGGGAAAGTAAGCGCCAAACTGCGTGACACGCCAAGTATTGGAACACACGGAGAGAAATATTGCCTTTCAGCGGGAAATTGTATAGTCCAATGCTCTGTTTTTAATATAAAATCTGGGCCTTCAGTGGTCATATCACTGACAATACAAGATTTTTAAAAATAATTATTGTCTATGGGTGCTCGTGGAAGACAATTTCTATGGACTGAATACTAGAGAATGCTGAAGTGATTCTGGTATTTTACTGACCTCTGCTGGTCGTTTTCTATCAAAAAAGTTAGTCAGTTGATCAGAAAGAAAAGTTCCTAAGCGGAAGCAGACAAGTGCTAGGGCTGATCTCCAAAGCACACAAACCATAAAAACATATAAGTAAATACTAAAGAATATACAAGAGGTCTCAAATGCTCAACCTAAAAATGGCGAAATCTGCCCCCCCCCCCATGGGGGCAGACATCCAAAATCATAAGCCCCCAAAGGGGAGCGACCCTTGCCTTAGGGGCCGCTCCCCCAAACAAAACCTAACATCATGGTCATACAAAAATGCCCCCCAAAGGGGAGTGACCCTTGCCCAAGGGGCCACTCCCCTGCATATTGGCCCAGTGAGACGATTTTATGGCCCCAACAAAAAATTCTGCCCCTCCCCCAGGGTGGCAACCAAAGCCACAACATCAGACATGCCAACCCTCCCGATTAAGGTGGGAGACTACCGATTTCAAGGCTCGTCTCCAACCTTCCGATTCCTGCAAGCAAAAACCTGATTCCTCGCAGTTTCAGCTAACAGGGCTTGGTAATTGCACAGCAGTGTAGAAGTTATCAAGGTACAAATGGTGGCCTCTGTTAAACAGTCCTCTAGCAATATCCCACACAATTCCAAAAGTGGACGGACAACCAGGGGGGTCAATAGTGGAATCCCTACCAGTGTACACACGGAAATTAAAAACATATCCTGTCCTACACTCAGACAACATATACAGCTTAATTCCATAGCGTGCCCTCTTGCAAGGGATGTTCTGCCTAAAAACCAAACGGCCCTTAAACAAGACCAAAGACTCACCAATAGATATTTCTTTCCCTGGAGTATAGATCTCTGAAAATCGATCAACAAAGTGATCAAGAACAGGCCGAATCTTAAAAAGACGGTCACAGTCAGGGTGATCTCGTGGCAACACCAAAGAATTATCAACAAAATGCAGCGTCCATAGCAAAAGCAAATACCGATCACGAGTCATAACTGCAGGAAATATGGCCATTGCCATCAAGGGACTGGTAGACCAATATGAAGCCATGGACGGCTTCCTTATCAAACCCATCAATAAAGTCAAACCCAAAAACTTCTTATTCTCTTCCAAATTTGTGGGAGTTCACTGGGTAGCTCTAGAGTGGGGCCTAAGTTTGTCACTGTTGTCCCTCAAAAACTGTTCAGAATACAAATTAGTCTGTTCAACAATCTCACCCAAAAATACATCATCCATAAACAACTAAAAAAACTGTATAGGCAAAAAAAATTCACAATCCACTCTACAGCCTGCATCACCACTAAAGGCAGGCAACACCGGCTGCACCATGTTTGGATCAACCCAGAGTCCAGCGCTTCCAGTAGGAAGCCTAGCAGCCTCAGGCTGCAATCCAGATGCCTCTTGCACCATCGGCAGTGGCACAGCAGTATCCTCCTCTAAAACAGGCACTTCATCCGCACTGACAGTAGCTTCATCTGCACTGAGAGTACCTTCATCATCCAATGATTTCATGTGGAGAGAAAACTCACTGCCTGAATCTTCCCCTCCCTCCTCTCCCTTAGACACACTGTCAGTCTCATAATCCTGCTCAGAGGAAGATTCAAGAAGCATACCAACCACCTGCTGAGCAGTCATTCTACGGCAAGCCATACTGCTTACTAATAACAGTAACAAGTCAACAACAACAAACACTGTGTAAAATAACCAATAAACAAAATGCACCTTTATCAGAAATACCTATATGCTCCAAAACGATACCACTCACTTGTCAGAAGCAGATAAATTCACCACCACCTACTCTGCACAGACACAGTATGGATCAACAATATCCCACTAAAAAAGAAAGAGAAAAGAAAATTACACAGGTACTTGGAGTAGTGTTGTGGCATTAAGAATTTTGTGTACACGCACCTTACCAATCATTTCTATTGCATTAGCCACATTTTTGGGATGGGCGTGGATTTTACGGAATAAAGCCATTAAGTAAACCCTTGAAGTCCTCTAACAAAAGACTGGGGCTCGAGTTTCTCCTCTTGCATTATGATATGTTTTTTTAAATAACGCAGTAATTTGTACATTGCAGTAGACTCTTTTGTCATTTTTAACTATGTATTTCTACTTACCAGTCTTCTGACTTGTTTAATGCTTTTTTAAACTTTTCTAAGCATTTATTGATGGTTTTTCTTATAACTTTTTTGGGCACAAGATGTTAAGTTCTGTTTTATGTTTGTGTCTTTTATGATCTTTTTAAAATCGAATAAAGACTGATGATGATGAAAATTACACATAAGAAAATGCAAAACACATCGCAAAGAATTCCATGCACAAAACACTAACTAAATAAGCTGCCATTATGACATCACTTACAAAAAAATTCATTCACACATGACAAAAATACTAATTTGGAGTATATACAACAAAAATGTTTTTCTTACCAAAAAAATGCAACTACGCAAAACTGCAGAACACCACTGTCGAAATCGCGAACAGGAATCAAAAGCTTTACACTAGAATAAAAAGGAGAAAAAAAATTACAATCACATATGCAAATAATGCACCAGTCCACACACAATCCACCAGCCAGGCTAAGGGGTAGGTGAGCCTAAGAGTATAAAGAAAATATTCACCCCCATAAAAGTTGAGCCCTTGAGGCCACTCCCAAACACTAAAAATTAAAAAAAATAAACATAGGTGGATAGTGGCTTCTGCCCCCCTTGAGGACAGATGGGCCTAAAAACATACTGCTATTCTGCTACCTAAAGAGGGCAGAAATGACCACAATCATCCTCTCATAAAAGGGAGTGACCCTTGTCCAAGGGGCCGCTCAACAACATTAAAAAAAAAACCCGGGTGGCCTAGCGGCCCTACAAATAAACAAATCAGCCAATCTGCCCCTCAGGGTGGCAGAAACGGCCAAATTAATACTCACAAAATGTGGCCACGCCACACAAAAAAATCTCTGGGGGTCTAGTGGGCCCAATTTAAAAATACATGGCCTTCTGGCCCCCTGCGGGGCAGACACAGCCACATAGATTGACCCCAAAGGAGAGTGACCCTTGCCCAAGGGGTCACTCTCCACAAATAACTTCCTGGTGGCCTAGAGGGCCTTACATTAAACAAGCATTTGCAATGCAATCGGTCTCGCCTTTGGGACCTTATTTGTACTTAGCTATGCAGCACATTAGCCTGAGCCCTGAAACATTTGCTGTTCTTTGACATGGTGGGAAAGTAAGCGCCAAACTGCGTGACACGCCAAGTATTGGAACACACGGAGAGAAATATTGCCTTTCAGCGGGAAATTGTATAGTCCAATGCTCTGTTTTTAATATAAAATCTGGGCCTTCAGTGGTCATATCACTGACAATACAAGATTTTTAAAAATAATTATTGTCTATGGGTGCTCGTGGAAGACAATTTCTATGGACTGAATACTAGAGAATGCTGAAGTGATTCTGGTATTTTACTGACCTCTGCTGGTCGTTTTCTATCAAAAAAGTTAGTCAGTTGATCAGAAAGAAAAGTTCCTAAGCGGAAGCAGACAAGTGCTAGGGCTGATCTCCAAAGCACACAAACCATAAAAACATATAAGTAAATACTAAAGAATATACAAGAGGTCTCAAATGCTCAACCTAAAAATGGCGAAATCTGCCCCCCCCCCCCCATGGGGGCAGACATCCAAAATCATAAGCCCCCAAAGGGGAGCGACCCTTGCCTTAGGGGCCGCTCCCCCAAACAAAACCTAACATCATGGTCATACAAAAATGCCCCCCAAAGGGGAGTGACCCTTGCCCAAGGGGCCACTCCCCTGCATATTGGCCCAGTGAGACGATTTTATGGCCCCAACAAAAAATTCTGCCCCTCCCCCAGGGTGGCAACCAAAGCCACAACATCAGACATGCCAACCCTCCCGATTCAGGTGGGAGACTACCGATTTCAAGGCTCGTCTCCAACCTTCCGATTCCTGCAAGCAAAAACCTGATTCCTCGCAGTTTCAGCTAACAGGGCTTGGTATTGTGTAACGTGCTACGTCTTCCAGCAATAGTCAGAGTGGCGATGCAGGGGCTCTAGAAGGGGTGAAAAACCAACAAAGCCTCATTAACATGCGAATGGTCTTTTAAAGACCTGTGAAGTACTCGGGCGGCTGTGTGTGTGTGTGCCCGGGAAGCTGTTTCAGCCCAGACTGCCACACAGGGGGGGTGGTGGTGTATGCACTGCCAGCAACCTGCCAGGGCAGTGCACAACACTTGTATCACACTCTCTCTGCCTGCCATTGCGCTCCATGCTTCGGAAAGGTAAGAAAAAAACACGCATTTGCGTTTCAAAAGTCCGATCCTGTAGCAGCACACTTCCAAAGCCGATATGTGACAGTAACCCAATTCAAGGCCCCATTCTCCCGATTTTTTTTTTTTAATCTCCCACTTTGCTCTTCTGAAATGTTGGCATGTATGCACAACATATGCCCCCAACAGCGGGAGTGACCCTTGCCCTAGGGGCCGCTCCCCCAACCAACACAGTGTCCAAATAAAAAATAAATAAAAAAAATACCTGGCGCTAGTGGGCATTCCTGCTGCACGAGCGCACGATCGTGTAGCAGGAATGCACAAAAGAGGCATTGAGGGAAAGGAAAACCCTTTCCTTTCCCCCGATGCCTCTTTAGTTTAAATCCCCCCTCCCCAGCCCCAAAACGTACCTCTTTGTTCAGCGACGCGCAGGAAGCAAATGGCTTCCTGCGCGTCGGTATACAAAGGGAACCCTCAATGACGTCAGCGCGCCACGCGCACTGATGTCATTGATGACGCGGAGGGGGGGCGGGGGGAGGCAGGGGAAGGTCTTCCCCTGCCTTCCCCGTAACATCAACGCCGATCGACCACCCACGGGGGGAGCGCCAGCCCTTCCCCCGTGGGTGGGTGTCATGACGAGCTGGGCTCGTCATGAGCACACGGCGACTGTGTGCTCATGATTTCGCCGTGTGCTCATGACGAGCCCTGCTCGTCATGAGCACACAAGGGGTTAAGAACAACTAGAGCGCTTACTGTCTTACTTATGACAAAACTATGGCACACCTGAAGCCATCTTGATTGGAATAAACTGGTAACACTTAAAACATTTAATTTAAAAAGGAACACAATAAGGGGGTTCATTTTGCCATAGAAATTATGATTAGTGCTGCAGAAAGAAAAATTATGGCACATTTTGAGTGACTTCCCAAATCCTCTTCTATTTCATTAAAAAATTCTGACATGCAGACTGAAACATGCAATTTTAATACCAGCAGCAGACTTCCGTGGTGAGCAGTAGCTTTACTACAGTGATCTAATGAGCAACTAGAGTGCTAACATTCAGAATTTATGGCAAATGTGTGACATATCTGAATACCTTCTTGATGGAATCAAAGTAAAAAACTGAAAGCATTTCCTACTGAAGAGACTGCAGTAAATGAGAAAATTAGGAAACTTCATAACAATTAAATCTCCCAAGATGGCCACCAGAGACAAAAGAGCCCAAATGTAGCCCAAATATCACCCAGATGTAGCCCAAGTATAGCCCAATGACAGAAGTGTGCAAAACACTTATTTTTTGTGTTTTTGCAGTTTTATATAGTCCAGACTTGTCAGGTATTGGAGTGCTTTACATGAGCATTGGTTACATCACACAAGAACAAATTCATTTTGATTGTAGACATAGGGAGATTAAGTGATTTGACCAGAATCACAGAATGTCGAGCTGAAGCAGAAACTCCAACCTGGTTCCCCAGTTTCAAAGTCTGCAGCTCTGGAAGTAACACCACATCCTTTCCCCTAAGTGCAACATTTAATCAAGTGGTCAACTGGATAAAAAAACATAAAGATAACAAATAATTTAAAAGTGCTTTGTCGCCATTTGAAAACTCAGAAAATATATCCTCATTTTAGTTTTTTAGAACACTAACCATAATCTTGATGCAAATAAGACACTCAAATATATGTAATTTCTAAAGGAAATGCTCTAGGTATTACAGTTTTGATTACATCAAGATGATGTCAGGCGCTCCACACTTTTGTAATAAATATAGAATGTTAGCAATCTAGTTGTTCATTAGGATACTGTTGAGAGGCAGAGGCCAGGGGCACGGACTCTGAAAACTGAAGGCAGGTAGGAGGGTGCAGAGGCAACAATTTGACCACACTGGGCAGGCAGGAAGGGCCGTGGCAGCACAACAGACTATGGAGGGCAGTGGAAAGGGGGGCAGGGGCAACAAACCAACAATACAGGACTGGCAAGAGAGGCTGTGGCAATATAATAGACCATTGCGGGCAGAAGGAAGAGGCAGTGGTAGTACAACCATACATGCCAACAGACCCGATTCAGCCAGGAAACGTCCAATGTTTTTAAGCTCATATGGGCTTTATTTGTTCTGTCTCCTGTCGACAATCTCCTCTTTTTCAATGTAACTCAAAGGGGAAAATCAATACCCCAGTTTTTTTTCCAAAATCTCCCTCTTACCAAGTTCAAAATATTTGCAAGTATGGTACTTTGGATCATGGAAGGCAGGAGGAATTGGGGTAGGGACATGGACGTGGATAACGGAGGACAGGAGGGACATGGAGAGGTGCACCAAACTAACCCTGCAGGGCAGGCATCAGGGTTTGCAGCAGCACAATACACCACACAGGGCATGCGGGACGGGAGTGCAGCACAACAATCCATAGAAAGCAATAGGGAGGGGACAGGACCATGCACTTGGACAACAGAGAACAGAGGGGAAAGAGGCAATGGTAGCTAGCTGACGATAATGGACAGACAAGAGAGAAAGCTGCAGCATAATAGACCATAAAGGGCAGGAGGAACGGATCAGGGGCATTAAAATGGAACGGACAAGCCTGGAGGGAGGGAATGGGGTTCTGCACATGGAAACAGAGGGCTGGGGGCAAGGGGGCAGGAGCAGCAAGATGACAATGGAGGTAAGGCAGGATGGGCACTAGAAGCAAGACACACCATGGAGAGCAACATTGAGACTATGATGGCATACACACAGACCATGGAGGGAAGGTGGGAGGGGGTCAGGGGCAGCTAACTGACCACACAGGGAAGGTGGGAGGGGCTGTGGCAGCACAGAAGATCATGCATGGCAAGCGGGAGGGTTAGTGGCAGCACAATGGCTATGATGGGCAAGAAGGAGGGTGCAAGGGCATGCACAAAGGACCATGGAGGATAGAAGGGAGGGTCAGGACCTGGGCACATACAAGAGAGTTCAGGGGAAGGGGCCTCACAACAGACCACACGGGGCAGGCAGGAGGAGCAGTTGCAGCACAACAGACCAGGGAGGACAGAAGGGTGTGGCAGTAAAATGGACCATGGAGGACAGGAGGAAGGGGATAGGGGCATGGCATGTGGACAGGCAAGGTGGAGGTAGAAGAGACAGGTTACAGTCATCTGACAATGCTAGGCAGGTGGGAGGGGAGTGGCAGCTCAATAGAACACTCCGAGTAGATAGGAGTGGCAGGTCCATGGAACATGGTGAGCAAAAAGGATGGAGCAGGGGCATGCACAAAGACATCGGAGGGCAGGTGGAAGGAGAATAGGGGCAGCAAGCTAAGCACAGAGGCTAAGCAGGAGGTCAATGATGGGCCATAGAATTGGGCAATGGAGGGCAGGAGGAGTGGACTGGTACATCATGCTAAATGGAGGGCAGTGGCAGCACATCAGACCATGCATGGCAGGAGGGAGGAGGCTGGTCCATGGATTCAGACAACAGAGGATAGGGAGGAGGTGGATGGGTCAGCAAGCTAACTGTTCAGAGAAGGTGGGTATGAGGAACTTTATTGTTTTTAAAATGTGTGTCTGTGCGAACTACTTAAAACATGAACAAGTATGCAGCATAATCTCACTTTTATTCAGGAAGAAGAGGACGTTTGTGACTGTGACTCCGGGCTCACTTGGCAGAAACACCCCCTGACCCTCCACCCCATCGCAAAATGTAATGCCCGTGAAAAGGGTAGGTGAACACAGTGTTATATAGAACATAGTCCTGAGAGCACGATTGAAAATTAAAACTAGATATAGTGTATGCTATAAACTATGCAACAAAAAGTGTGATATAAGATGAACCGGGCGTGAAATATAATATGCAATACATTGTGCGCAATGACAGATTCATTGGGGAGCGCGAGATAGCACAGGCACTAGCGCATGCTATGCGATATGCGCCTTGGAGTGTAATATGCACAGGGCAGTGTTGTGTAACCTAACTAGTATCTAAAGTTGTAATATGAAATATGTGCTGGGGAGTGTAACATTGCATATGCACTGTGACAAAGATATGGATCCCAGATTCTAATATGTATGACATAGCGCTGTGCGTTATAACATAGACATCGAGGAAGTCACATTAAACGGGGCAATATAACCCGTGCAAAGGCAAGTGTGGCATGACATATTCACGGGGTGGTGTTACAGTGCACATGGGCTAGAGAGTGTCATTGCATATGCACTAGCTGGTGGAATACAACAAAGAGGTGTGTGGCACTCGGCGGGCACTGGTGGGTGTAACACAGCATTGGGCTCAGCCAGGAGCGCGCTGTGACTCTCATATGAGGTTCGTCTCCTTTCCAGAGAGTAAAATAAAAAGTATTAGACATCCGGTGGTGGATGTGTGTTTTATTAACTGTGAGGGGGGTTTCTTGCATAGTTTTGGTCGAATTTTTGTCGAATTCCCTTTGAGTGGCTTGGTGTGTGTGTGTATTAAATGTGCCCGTCAATAGCTACTCATGTTTGTATAAATAAACGACAAGGGTGTCTACTTGGAGAGTACCCACCGGCGGGGGCACCGGGATTTGGCATGGTAGGGTGTCAGACAAGTCAGAGCTTCACTAGCGGTGTAAGTACATTCCACGTGGATTCATTGTATGCATAGTCGCCTTTTAATGAATATCACGCAAATCGTCATGGTGATAAATACGTACGGATTATCCAGCATGTCCTAGGTGTTTCTATAATAGTATTTTTTTTTTAAATTTAAAAAAACAATGGCCAGCCCCGGGGGATGGAGTCCCTGGGGCCATATGTGGCCTGAGGAGGGGGGCAACGCAGCTCCCCTCCTAAAGAATTTCTTTTTTTTTTTAAAAAAGGCCATGCCCCGGGGGTTGGGGTCCCTGGGGCCAATTAAGGCCTTGGGAGGGGGGCCACATGGCCCCCTTCCAATTTTTAAAAAAAAAAAAAAACATTAGGAGGCAGGCCCTGGGGGATGGGGTCCCCAGGGCCAATAAATTAGAAAAAGAAGGGGGGCCACACAGCCCCCCTTCTTAAAAAAAATTAAATAAATAAAACACCGGCATCGCACCGGAGGCCAAGCCCCCTGCTTGCAGCACTCTGCAAACGCGCCCCCTGGCAAGTTGTAAGTTGGGGAATTAATTCCCCTTCAATACTGAGGGTCCCTGAGGGCCAACTAGCCCAAAAGGTATGAAGACAGGTTCTGCGCACACGTTTAGGAGTAAACACAATGTGGTGGGACCGGAGGGTAAGGTTGAAAGTACGAAGAAGGTCTACACCAGAAATGTCTTTGTAGGTTTAATCGTGCGTATCATCAAATGAAAAAAGGAACATGAGAACAACCAGCCGACACGTGTTTCGTCAACGGGAAACAACCCGTGACTCTTCAGGGCTGGGAAGGACACAAAGAGAACAAATAAACATACAAATCATAATAAAATGGTAAAGAAACAAGAACGGTCGAATGTGGATGAACATCAGGTAGATGTCCCTCTGTAAGGAAAAGAAAACAGGAACACAAAGGAATGGCATAGTGAGAGAGTACAAACGGTCCTTGGACATGTACATGCGGAACAAACTGCGCGGCAACTATTGTGGAGGGGCCAAATCATAGTTGTAAGGCAACAGTAGGGTTATAGGGGGTAACAATAGTACCACATGCATTGGAGGTAATGCAAGGAAGACTTGATTGCCACACAGTACGTGAAAGTATCCAACAAATCATCAGTAATCAACAGTGAGAAAGCCATTCAAAAAGTGCAGAGGGATGAACGAAAACTGAGAATTTTTAGAGAAAACTGAAGCGAAAGAAACAGAAGTGAAAAATTCCAGGTAGTCGGTACAAAGGTAGAAAGGCTATGAGAGAGGAACCACAGGCAAACAGAAAAAAGGTGCAGTGACTGGTAAACATGCGTATTGCGAACGGGCACCACCACGGGTGAAATGGACTGAGAAGGCGTGGGGAGGGTAAACCACTGACAGTGAGCAATTGATAAAAAGTGAAGAAAGGGAGGTCCGCGAGAGAGGGAAACGGAAGGGTAGAGTGACAGAGAACAGTGGAAGAATCCAATATGTAAGCGACCCAAGACGCGTAACGAGTAACCGGGCACGGTACAATGCAAGTGAATGTGAACAAGAGCAATATTGAGAACGATCAAACGTGACAGGTGTGATAGAAATCTACCTGAAAAGAATAAGGATGGCAGGTAGCCGAGGCACTCTATATGAAAGTAGTGAGACCCACCTTCCCCTGGCTCTACACTCTACCCAAGGTCCATAAACAAGCCATTTTCCCTCCCGGTCGACCCATCGTGTCGGGCATAGGAGGACCCACAGAAAGATTAGCTCAATATGTTGACCTTTTTCTCAGTCCCATGGTCAGAAACCTACCATCGTACATTCAGGACACTAAACATATTCTGGGTGTCCTTGAGAACGTTGTGTGGCAACCTGATATGATCATGGCCACATTGGATGTGGTGTCTCTGTACACCTCCATAAAACCGACTCTTGGTCTTAAAGCAGTTACTCACTTCCTAGAAAATAGACCGGCTACATTGTGGCAACACACCAACATGCTCACTTCGATGATGGAAATCATCCTAAATAACAACTATTTCTTGTACGACAGACAATGGTACAAACAGATCAAAGGGGTGGCCATGGGCTCAAAATTTTCTCCATCCTTTGCCAACTTATACATGGGCACCCTAGAAGCCAACTGGATCTGGGGCCCCAATGGGGCACTATGGACTGACAACATCATATATTGGGGCCGTTACATCGACGACTGTCTCCTACTATGGTCTGGCACTCAAGACAGTCTCACTGATTTCTGCCAATATCTTAACTCCAACAATATGGATATGCGCTTCACGTGTATCTCCAGCACGAGCAGAATCAATTTTCTAGACGTAGAACTATACGTCAGCAACAACACTCTCCACAGCCGTCTTCACCGTAAAGCTACCTCCTGTAACTCCATTCTCCATGCCGAAAGCTCCCACCCCTTACATCAAATACAGGCTATTCCCTACGGAGAATTCACTAGAGCACGTAGAAATTGCAGCGAAGATTGTGAGTTTGAGGCCTGTCTCAGAGACATGAGAGGGAGATTCATCAACAGAGGCTACAAACCACGCACCCTTCAGAAGGCAGCCCAGAGAATTGGGAAGATCCCCAGAAACGCAACCTTACTTAACAGGAAGAGAACCGATTCAGAGTCCCAACCGGTCAGACTCATCACTGACTACAATGAGATTAGTACTGTCATTAGAAACAGTTTCAACAAACACTGGAACACTCTACTCAAAGACAGGACATTGAGGGAATACATCACCATCAAGCCTCAAATCACTTTCAGACGGGGGAGAACCCTCAGAAATAGACTCAGTCCCACGGTCCCACGCACCACCTTAAACACCACGTGGCTCACTCAACATACCAAAGGTTTCTTCAAATGTGGCTGCTGTGGTGCATGTAAATGGGCACTTCACGGCATCAACAAGTTCACTAGTGCAGTGAATCAAAAATTTGAAATCAGGGGCAACATTAACTGCAACACGAAGTACGTTGTTTACATCCTGGAATGCACGTGTAAAAAACAGTACGTAGGAAGCACCATCAGACCGTTGAAAGAACGCATCTTTGAACATGCAAGAGCAATGCGCAATGGAGATGCCAGATCTCCTATGGCCATACACGTGATGTCTTGCCCGACCCAGGGCACTCTGAAGAAACTTACCTTTTTTGGAATAGACACTACACCACCGAATGTCAGAGGTGGTAACCGAGAACTGAAACTACGTCGCCTGGAAGCAATCTGGATCATGCGCCTTCATACCGTGCGACACGGCTTGAACATTGACCATGAGTTACAGTACTTTCTAGGTTCCTAATTCTGATTTATGCATTCCACCTTGTATCATTTTTCATCCTTGATTCTGACATGCCCCCTTTTGCTTTTTACTTTTATTTTTACTTTTGGATACTACTATATGTATGCCTGTATTTTCACTAACATGTGCCGTTTGCCTTTGTTGCATTTGATACATTGGTGCTTACTGTTTTCACTCCCCCCTTCCTGTCGTTTTACTGTTTTCCGTCTATTTACTTTACTCCATTCCCTTTTCCTGTTGTACGCCTTTCTGTAAGACCGTCCTTTTCTCGCACTACTAGCGATTTCTTGGATTTTTACTGTGCACCACCGACAATACTTTATTCCGTGCCTCTGGCGCCCTGAGTGCTTGAGTGCTTTTTTAACGTTTACCATTCTGCTACTTTGTCCCTTGCTTATTCTGGCTTGTTCCGCCACCACTTAGGACTCATCTGTTTGTTTTTTCACTCCCGTAATCGTCTTCACCCTTGTTGCCTTTATCCTCACTTCCGGTCCGCATGACTGGCCCTTCACGTTCTAGTCCTTTTATTTTTCCTTTATATTCACTTCCTGCTTCCTCCATACTGAGCGCGAGACGATTCCAGCTCGCTGCCCGGACCTCACGGTAAGCACTCCACCTCCGCCCTCCTTTCCATCCAACCCCCCCCCGTTCCCATTGACCTTCTCACACGCTCCCTTTACCTTCCGTAGATTTCTCTGTGGAGTGACTCACCCGTCATCCACACATCCCAACGGATTTACCCGCCATTTGTCCCTGCCGTTCTGTGCAAGTGACTTCTTGGTGTTCTTACTGCGCCCACGGTAAGCGACTCCCACTCGGCCTTTCTTTTGTTACTGACCGGCCTTTGCGCTTACCCCTGTACTTTTCCTTCTAGCGCCAACTCCGAAGCCTTCCACACTCCTGCATACCGCAGCCAATACGGTGATATCCTCACCTCTTTCCACCCATCAAGACTACCTTTGGCTACCTGCCATCCTTATTCTTTTCAGGTAGATTTCTATCACACCTGTCACGTTTGATCGTTCTCAATATTGCTCTTGTTCACATTCACTTGCATTGTACCGTGCCCGGTTACTCGTTACGCGTCTTGGGTCGCTTACATATTGGATTCTTCCACTGTTCTCTGTCACTCTACCCTTCCGTTTCCCTCTCTCGCGGACCTCCCTTTCTTCACTTTTTATCAATTGCTCACTGTCAGTGGTTTACCCTCCCCACGCCTTCTCAGTCCATTTCACCCGTGGTGGTGCCCGTTCGCAATACGCATGTTTACCAGTCACTGCACCTTTTTTCTGTTTGCCTGTGGTTCCCCTCTCATAGCCTTTCTACCTTTGTACCGACTACCTGGAATTTTTCACTTCTGTTTCTTTCGCTTCAGTTTTCTCTAAAAATTCTCAGTTTTCGTTCATCCCTCTGCACTTTTTGAATGGCTTTCTCACTGTTGATTACTGATGATTTGTTGGATACTTTCACGTACTGTGTGGCAATCAAGTCTTCCTTGCATTACCTCCAATGCATGTGGTACTATTGTTACCCCCTATAACCCTACTGTCGCCTTACAACTATGATTTGGCCCCTCCACAATAGTTGCCGCGCAGTTTGTTCCGCATGTACATGTCCAAGGACCGTTTGTACTCTCTCACTATGCCATTCCTTTGTGTTCCTGTTTTCTTTTCCTTACAGAGGGACATCTACCTGATGTTCATCCACATTCGACCGTTCTTGTTTCTTTACCATTTTATTATGATTTGTATGTTTATTTGTTCTCTTTGTGTCCTTCCCAGCCCTGAAGAGTCACGGGTTGTTTCCCGTTGACGAAACACGTGTCGGCTGGTTGTTCTCATGTTCCTTTTTTCATTTGATGATACGCACGATTAAACCTACAAAGACATTTCTGGTGTAGACCTTCTTCGTACTTTCAACCTTACCCTCCGGTCCCACCACATTGTGTTTACTCTTAAACGTGTGCGCAGAACCTGTCTTCATTTGTAGTGGGTGTCTCCTACACCCCAAATCGCAGGGGTTCTTTTTCTTGCCAGGGTTTGTTTTCCCCTGATCTTGCAGCACCGTACTTACCAATCCACTTTCTGACCCTTGGTGTGTTATGTTTGAGCGCCATTCTTCCTTCACCAACTAAACCCCTCACAGAACCTAATAGCCCAAAAGGTATCTCCAGTATACGCCAGGGAGCTGCGTTGCAGACAGGTGTTCTGAGGCCACGCCCCTTTTTACACCTCTCTGCAACGCAGCTCTGTGGTGCTTACTGGAGGTACCTAGTGGGCTAGTTTGACCCTGGGGACCTTCACGATTCAAGGGGACTTAATCTCCCAACTTAAAACGGCCAAAGGGCGTGTTTACACAGTGGGGAAGGGAGGGGACGGGGCCTGAGGTGACGTGTGCAAACACGCCCTGTGGCGCATTTTGCCCTATTATATACTAGGGGCTTACAGAGGAGGTCATGCTAATCACAGGGTGACCCCAACGCATAATGTTCCCTAGTGTATGTAGGTGTTTTCACTGTATTCTAAGTGTCTTTTAACATAGCACTGGCTCTAGGACTGGTTAGTCAGACTCAGTTACCACCAGTATCCGTCTGAAAAAGTTGAGGGTACAGGATGATTTTGCAACAAGGCTTCTTTCTGCTCTTCTGTTTGTTCTTTCTGCACGTTATCATTCTTCCTGCACTTTTCTTCATCTTTAAGGACTTCTGTTGCTTCTTTCTGCATTTCCTTTTTTCTTTCTGTGCATTTTTTCTTCTTTTTTCACATGTCCTATCTCTGTAGGCATAGTTAGAAATTAGCATTTAAAAAACCTTAGAAATTCACTGAAAAAAACATAGGTTTCAGGGGCCTTATAGGTAGCTGGACTTTTCACTCGTACAAAACCATTGAAATTCCCCGGTGATAGTTAGTTTAGCTAACTATAACTCGTGCGCCCGCAATGCACTGCTGATGACGTCACATATTACATTAAAAAAACAGCGTGGGGGCTACTCCCCCCTAAGCTGCATTTAAGACTGCCACCTCCCTGGAATTCAATTTAAGGCAGGGGGCTTCATGGGCCCCCACAAACCCCGGGCCCTGCCACCTACCCGGGCTACTTAAAAAAAACTCTGTGTGGGGGGCTAGAGCCCTCCAACACTGCCCCAGGGACCCCCACCTCCCCAGGGCATACTATATGCCAATACGGGGGTCCGTTGCAGACCCCAGACCCCGGGGAGCACCACCTCCCCGGGGCTATGATTGTGTTGGGAGGGGGCCACGTGTCCCCCCTCCTGAAGCCCTCCATGGCACTGCGGACCACCAACCCCCAGGGCCGGCTACAGCAATGTCCCAGGGTGCCTACCCCAGGTACATTGCAGTTTGCAATGGCAGGACGGGAGCCCTGCTCCCGCCCTGTCATCGCAAACTCCCGCTTTTCTTCATGAAAGCTAGACCAGGAAACCTGATCTCGCTTCTATGAAGCAAAGCAGATTGCTTTTGGATGAGGGGAGCTGCATGTCAGCCATCGGGAAGGTGGCCATGCGGCACCCATTTCTGTTTTTTTTTTTAAATAAAAAATGGCTCAGGCCATGGGGGATGGGGTCGCCAGGGCCGAAAACATACTAAGAGAATGGTGGCCATCCACTCCCCTTTTTAAAAAAACAAAAGAAAAGTGAAGCTGGCATCTCACTTGAGGTCTGCCCACTCCCTGCATCACTCCTGGTGTGTTCTGGGTTGGGGGATGAAGTCCCCCTGACTCCTGAGGGTCGCTGAGGGCAAATTAGCCCACCAGGTACCTCCAGTAAGCCACACACAGTGGCATTACAGAGAGGTGGTCCGAGGCCACGTCCCTTTTTACACCACTCTGCAAATGCACCTCTTGGCACACTGCTGGTGGAGTGAAGAGGTCCTCTTGTGTCCTGAGGACCTCAGGAATAAAGTGGACTTCATCCCCAAAGCAGCCTTGCACCAAGAGGTGCATTTGCAGTGTGCTGTAAAAAGGGGGCATGGCCTTGGACCACTTTCTGCAATCCAGCTGTGTGGGGCTTACTAGAGATAACAGGAGGGCTAGTTGGCCTCCAGGGACCCTGAGGAGGTAAGGGGACTTTATTCCCCAACCAAGGGCAGGCCAGGAGGTGCATTTGCAGAGTGGTGGAGAAAGGGGGTGTGGCCTGTGACCACCTCTCAGCAATCCCACTATCTGGGGCTTACTGGAGTTATCAGGTGGGCTAGTTGGCTCCTAAGGACCCTAAGGAGGCAAGGGGACTTCAATCCCCATCCAATCATCAGGGAGCGCGTTTGCAAACTGGTGGGCAAAGGGTGCATGGCCTGCTACGAGAACTTAACAATGCTGATGTGTGGTACTTACTGGAGGTAATAGAAGGGGTGGTTAGCCCCCAAAGTGGGATTGCTAAGAGAACTTTGGAGGCAATGCCCACCTTTCTCCACCACTCTGCAAACACTGGCACACTATGGGTTAGGGGTTGAATTCCAATTTACTCCTGAGGGACTTTGGGGGACAAGAAGCCCTCCTAGTACCTCATGTAAGTCCTACAAAGCGGAATTCCTGAGCGCGGGTCGGAGGCACACACCCCTTTCTCCACCACTCTGTAAATGCGACTACTAGTTAAAGAAGCACTTGCAATGTAATAGGTTTCGTACTTGCAAGAGTTAGAGCTATTGGTGTTGTAAATGTAAATGTGTTTTACTACTGTTTTTTGGAGTGGAGTGGATGTATGTTGTGTGTACTGAAATTATGTGGTATGTTATGCAGTGAAATTATGTGGATAGAAAGTATGTGGTTTTTAGTGTATAGGAATTATGTAGAGAGGGATTATGTGTTATGGAGAGTAATTTTGTGGTATGGTAGTCTGTGTTGTGAAGTGGTAACCTCAGGTTTAGTCTTCCTCATTTCCATTGTAGATAAACTATAAACCCAATGAGATAAAAAAAAGGAACCACTGAGGAGTACTTCTGGACATAGTCAGAGGTATAAGCAGGGCCACTGGAATTTTGCGACTGTTTGGCTGCACCAACTTTCGCACTATTATACATTTTCCGCATTTCCCACATAACCCATCATCTGCTGCATAATCTGCAGATTTTGTTTTTACTATAACTGCTCAATCGTTACTAAAAATACAGCGACAAGTCTTACAGCGTGGTGGAAGGCCCTTTACAAACCTAGAATTGTCACCTCTTACTTATTGCTAAATGTGGGTGTTAAATTTGTACTAATGGTGTGCAAACCACGCTTGCTTGTTTTTGTACCTCTCTTGCCTCTTTCGCATTTCTCTTGCTTCTTTCTGCTCCTTTCTACCTTTTTTTTGCACTTCTCTTCTCTCTTTCTGCACATCTCTTCCCCTTTCTGCACCTCCCTTCTTTCTGCACCTCTCTTGCCACTTTCTGTACCTCTCTTGCTTCTTTCTGCATTTCTCTTGCCTCTTTCTGCACCCTTTTCTCTCTTTCTGTGCTTCTCTTGCCTCTTTCTGCACCCTTCTTGCCTATTTCTGTACCTCTCTTGCCTCTTTCTACACTTCTCTTGCTTCTTTCTGCACATTTCTTCCTCTCTCTGCACATGTCCTACCTATATAGGCATAGTTAGAAATTAGTATTCTAAAAACCTTAGAAATTCACTGAAAAAAACAGAGGTTTCAGGGACATTATAGATAGGAATTAGTATTTTAAAAATCTTAGAAATTCACTGAAAAAACCACGGGTTTCAGGGATGGTATAGTTAGGGATTAGCATTTAAAAAACCTTAGAAATTCACTGAAAAAAACACAGGTTTCAAGGACGTTATAGTTAGGCTGACATTTCACTCGTTCAAAATCAGAGAAATGTGGCTGTTATAGCTAACTATAACTCGCGCCCCCTCGATGCACTGCTGATGACGTCCCATATTACATCACTCACGACATGGTCAGTGACATCACTGAATACATCTCAAATGACATCCCTCATGACATCACTGATGACATCATCCACTTAATCTGATGCAACTCCTCACACCCTGATATAACCTTTCATACACCCACTCTAAAATACAGACTACCATTTCGAAACTATAGACACACCAATACCAGTTGGTACATACCCACTCACTGATTCATAGGTCTACACATATCTACTCACTCACCAATACAGTCACTCATACACGCAGTCACTCATTAATAAAGCCTCTGATATATGCACTCATACATCCATACAGATACTCACATCCTTCCACTCATCCACAGAGCTACTCACACACCTAGTCAGTCACTCAAAGACTCAATCGCACTGCCATTTACACACCAATATAGTTATACACATACCACCTCACTTAATCATACAGATACTAACACATACTTACTCTCTTATACAATCACTGACACAAGCACACTTATCCATATAGCCCCTCGCAGATACACTCATGAACCCATGCATCCACTGGGTGCATGGTTTTAAGAGTGCATCTGTGATAGACTGTATGGTTAGGTGAGTGTATGTATGGGTGTGTTAGTGATTGAATGTATATCTCAGTGGTACATATGTGAGTAACTACATCTGTGACAGCCAGTATATATGTGTGTAAGAGTATATAAGTGCGTATATGTGAGAGTGTGTGATTGTGAGAGTGGCTGTGTGGATAAGTGTGTGCTTGTATCAGTGATTATATAAGAGCGTAAGAATGTGGTAGTATTTTTATGAGTAAGTGAACTTGTGTGAGTATAACTGGATAGATGAGTAAATGGGAATATGATTAATTATTTGCATGACTGACTAGATGTGTAAGTACCTCTATGGATAATTGGTGGTGTGTGAGTGTCTATATAGGTGTATAAATGCATATGATAGTCCTGTACTGAGTGACTGTAAGTATGAGTGACTGTACAGGTGAGTGACTGGATGTGTGTGTAGACCTAAAAGTCAATGAGTGGGTATGTAGTTATTGGTATTGGAGTATCTATGGTTTTGAGAATGTACGTCTGAAATTTTCATTGGGTATATCAAAGGGTGTGAGAAGATGCACTAACTTATCACATGGATGACATCATCAGTGATGTCATTTGAGATGTCATCAGTGATGTCATGAGTGATGTCACTGACCATGTCATGAGTGATGTAATATGTGACGTCATCAGCAGTGCATTGCGGGGGCGCGAGTTATAGTTAGCTGAATTAACTACAACGGTGGAATTTCTAGGGTTTTGTACGAGGGAAATGTCCAGCTAACTATAACGCCCCAGAAACCTATGTTTTTTTCAGTGAGTTTCTAAGGTTTTTTAAATGCTAATACCTAACTATAACACCCCTGAAACCTATGGTTTTTTCAGTGAATTTCAAAGGTTTTTTAAATGCTAATTCCTAACTATAACGTGCATGAAACCTATGGTTTTTTCAGTGAATTTTAAAGGTTTTTAAATGCTGATTCCTATCTATAACTATATCATGTTTAATGATTTTCATTGGATTTCTATATTTTTCAATTTCAGTGTGTCAATTTCATGAATTATGTTTTTTTTAAATACTTTTTTATCACCATTTTTTAAAGTTATTTTTTCGATTAATTCTTTTAAAAATTAAAAAATATTATTTGTTTTTATTGGGTTTTTTAAAATATTTTTTAATATTTTTAAAACTATTTTTTAAACTATATTTTCAAAACTTCATGTTTTATTTATTTATTTATTTTTTTGGTATCCGCACACCCTATGCGCACCGTTCTCGATCCCTATGTGAAAGCATCCGTGCACGGAATGCTTTGGGTACTTGTTTGAGGCGCGATTGCAATGCGACCGGTACGCGACACCAAGCCTATACATGACACGTACGATCTACGTAACGCGACGCTTACGCGCTTACACGATGCGTCATTTGAGTGTATGACGCGGTGGGTGTGCGGATCCCGCGAAATATTGAACATTTAAAAAAACATATATAAATATATTTCATGTGAATATTAATTGAAGACAAACTCTAAACTAATCTTAAAAGTAATATATTTTTACATCCAATCCTATATTTCTTTTAAATTCAATTTCGCGGATGCGCGCTGGGTGTGTGCTGCGTAAGCGCAGGGTGCACGGATCCCATGTGACCTGCAAAAAAAGAGTTTTGATTGGTTCATTACACTTCCTGTTCTAACTATTGAAAGACCCCACCCATTTCAATCATTCTTCTTTGACCTTCTTTGGAAGAGCATCTCTTTGCAGAGAAGAAGCTTTTTTGACTAAGTTTTTACTTAGCTCAAACTTTTTTCAGAACAAACAATGGCTTCAGGGCAGCAGGCATCTCCTGCATCTCCTCATACATCTGAGGATGATTTTGTGGAAAAGCCACCACGCACACCACGTTTTTCATCTGTGGTGTGGAGATTTTTTACCTATCCTGAGGGGCAAACTAAGACCAATGCCACCTTGGTGACGTGCAAGATCTGCCAGAGAGTGCTGTCTCGAGGGGATCCTAACAAAAAATATTCATGCGGAACAGCTAGCATGATGAAGCATCTGAGGACCCTTCATCCGGTAAATCTTGCTCGGGAGGAATGCCGAATGATGAGAGTCGCTCCTGCTCCTTCCGACTCATCGCAGCCGAGCACTTCAAGAGTGCATCCTTCAGCACAAAATTTGGACATCCGTCCACAATTCCAATTTTTGAAAGTGCTCTGCACTAAATGCAATGCGACTTTGTGCTACGGAGAGCAGTCTATCGATCTAATCTGCCACAGGCAAGAAAGTCACCATTGCTAGTTTCTTTTTTTTTTTTTCCTGATGTTCATTGTTTTGTTCCTCCTGTTCTGTTTTTTCCTTTTTTTTCCCAGAAAAACCAAAAAAAAAGAAAATTGTTCAGACAACCCCCCCAAAAATATAAAAGAAGAAAACAAAAAGTTCTTGTAAGAACTAACTTTCCTGGTTTCAAAAAAGCTATATTTGTGTGTGAGTGAAAGTTTACATGAATGTATGTGTAGTACGTAATTGACTGAATGAATGCATTAGTAGCGTATGGTGAATGTATAAGTGCAGAACTATGAGGAAGTGCTGCAGCATCACACAGTAACCTCTTTAACTGCAGTGTGCTGTAGTACTTCTGAAGCACAGGGATGCAACATATGTACATAAATATGTTGCAAATCTATGCTTCTCTCTGCACGGCTGCTTAAACTGCAGCCATGTGGTGACACAGGCACCCTTGCACCATAGTGCAAGGATATCTGTGTCATGTGCTGTTTGTTTTTGTGCAGGAAGACACACCTTCCTGCACAAAAACAATGAGAAAACGCATTTTTCTCCTTCAATGTATGCTGAACATTTTAGCATGCATTGAAGATATAAAAATGTGGAGAAATGAAAACAATTCTCCTTGTTGTGCTTTCCTACACCAATTGTAGAATGGTGCAGCATTCACACACATATCAAGATTTATGATTTCTGATAAATCTAGAGATGTGTCTTGTTCTATGAGTAGTCAGTGCAATCATGCACAACAACACTTATAGAACACCCTTTCAACGCAAAGTGGTGTGTATGATGAGGTTGTATTTACATGGAGTAGAAAAAGTGCACAGAGTGCCTTTTCCTCTCTTTGTAAATATGAAAGAGTGTCTTGCGCAATAACTATGTTACAAAAAGTGACATATTTCTGTTTTTAAAATTGCTTGCGAATGATAGAAGGTAAGCACAGAGTTTTGTCTGCAAAGATGTTCAAAGAAGAATGATTGAAATGATTGTGGTCCTTCAATAGGTACAATGGGAAATATTATGAACCCCTCAAATCTCTTTTTTTGCAGGTCACATGATATCAGATTACGGTCAGATTTCAAAACTACATAGGTATAAACAGAGTGTTTTTAAAAACGTGTTTAAACTTTGTAGCTTCTTGCAGATCTCTCCAGTCTGCATATTGATACTTAGTTAAACTTACCTTCACAGTAATTGAAATAAAAAATGGTATACATTTTTTTTAGATTTTCTTTGCAATCTAAATTGATGTAAATTGCTTATTTTAAAATTAGGATCTGTGAAAGAAAAGAAAAAAATAGTTATAACATGTAATAATAAATTTTTTACAACACAGCATAATTTCCACAAAGTAATTTGTTTGCCTTTTTTGCTGTTCTCAGAATATATTGAATTTCACTACAAATAGTGATTTCAATTGTACTCATCACTTAACAGCGGGCAAAAAAAAACTATCAGAAAGATTGTTAAAAAAAACCCAACATGCTATTCTCAGTAAAATACCAGAAAATACAAATCACGCATATATGAAATGCTTACGGCTAACAACATTTTATAACTTTAACTTATAAAAACTGTAAATGTTGCCACTTTAAAATATTCACTGAATCAATGACCACCAAAAAGTCTATAATTCAAACATATACCTTTCCTTGAGGCCAAATGGTATTTTTGCACGCCTTTTTATGTAAATTGTCCAATGGTAGTCCTATTACATTATAATAATACATTCCTCAGAGAATGAATTATCTTCCTAAAACTTTGACTTTTAAAATATTAGGTAGGAATTTTGTAATTCCCTAGGCAAACATTTTTTGAAAACCAACTGGGAATCATTACAAAGTGTCCAGCCTTTGTCACATTTTAGATATGCAGTGTAATGTCCAGATGTGGTGGAAGGACCATCATGGAAAATTATAGCAATTGCTACAAAAGTCCTTCCTGATATTGATAGTTGTGCTGCTACAAATTGCTTTATTAAAGTATCCAATTTTCTTCCGTCAGCTGTACAACGTTACATCATTAAAATTATGTATTTGCCATATTTTGTTAAAAATAATGTGGATAACATTTCTGATTTACTTTGGCTACACTCCATGTTTTAATTTGCAGCTTTAACTAATTTATTGAAAGACACTGATTTACAGTCTGGTAATGTTAAATACAGAAATCTCTCAGTGTCTACATTGGAGCTACATGTATACATGCAATTTTCGCAATAATGTTCCCATTTGTAAGAAAGGCCAAAAATATTTTCTATTTCTACATTTTCATTTTCAAAAATGGTAAGCATATACATTAAAAATTCCTGAGCATCTTGTTGGATATTTTGTGAAAATTGTGTAGAACCAGAACACATATCCAAAAGATTACGAACATTGAAACAGATTGTATTTTACTTGTGTCTGTTGTCAATTTTTCAAAAACAGAATGCAACAGAGAACAAAATCTTTGTTGCCGATTCTGCATAATTTGTTCTTGCAAACCTTCAAGATAAAACACAACATTGACCACTACATTAGCATAGCAGTTGATACCTGAACTATTTTCCAACTGATAACCAACAACCTCTTCAACAGTGTCCAATTTCTTTTTACTTGCAATCACAACATTATCTTGTGCTATTCCCTTCTCAACACCTTCAGAACAGATACTGTCAAACCTTCTTTTTCGACCAACCACACGCTTTTCAAATACAGGATATTGACCTAAATTTGGAGCATGCACCCTTCTTAACCTATTATACTCTTTTACACAGTTTGCATCTGCAGTAACCTTTGTCTCATCAAAATCAATCAAAAACAAACCAGATAATTTTCTGACTCGCGACAAAGCAACATATGCCATACCCTCTTTAAATACAGTAGATCTAATGTTCACCAATGCACTGTCTACACTTAATCCTTGAGATTTATGAATAGTCACTGCATATGCCAGAGAAAATGGAAATTGTTTCCTACGGACATATAAATCTTTAACAAGCAAAAAAACGAACTGAACAACGACCAATTTCTTTAACTTCTTCAATCTGATCAAATTTAATTTTTAAAAATTCAATTCCTTCTTTTTTCTGATAATTAACAAAATCTACCACTTTATCCATTGCGCCATTAACTAACCCTTTTTCTACTACCAAATTTCGCCTTAAAATTACCCGACAGTTTACACACGCATACAGTGTCTTTTCTAAACCAGCTGTTTTAGATATTTTTTTTTTCTAAAGAATCCAGTTTTGTTTTCAACTTTCCCGTCAAAATAATAGTAATTCCTTCATGCTCTATTTTATCGATGGCTTCCATTTTTCTAATTTCTTCATTTTCCAGTTTCAATAGTTCTTCGTTGAATATGGAACACTCTCTCAGTGTTTTATTTTCAGCAATTTTCATGTACACTTTTGCAGGAAGAACATTTCCATTTGGAAAGACATTGCAAAGTAATCAACTTTCCAAAGCTTGTTTGCCATGTTTTGTAAGAATTCCAATTCTTATATCTTGAAGAATACTTCCATATTCAGCATCATTTGCCTGTCGCATATTTGTTGTCAGTTCTTTGTATTGAAAATTAGTCCAAGTGTTCACATTACCAACACTACCAAGAGACTTTCTGGTATCTTCATGTGCAAGTGTTTTAAATACCGGTTGTCCTTTTACCGGAGTGAGTTGCAATAGATCTCCAAAAACTATGACGTATTTTCCTCCAAATAACACGTCATACTCTGTTTCAGGAATTTGTTGCATTCTTAAATGCACAAAGGCAAGCATCAAGTTTGAGACCATGCTCACCTCATCAATAATGAGAAGTATAATTTTCTTCAAGACTCTTGAAACTCGGGGTAAGCCTGGGGCATGGGTGAAGATATGGGGCCCCTGGAACGCCTACCGCGGGGGTATTTGCGAGCCGCCGTTGTTGCCTCCCGCTTCACCAGCTCCATCCCCCTAGTTGACCCCCTCCCTCAGCCCCGGGCACATTGTTCTCCCAGTCCCGGATCTGTTTCCCTTCCCCTCTCTGGATTTCTTTGGATGGTTGGGGTCCCCCACTTGAGGAGCACGTGTTGTCATTCTCGATCGCGGGTTGCCTTGCGGGTGTGGTTTTATGTTGTTGTGTTGTATAAAACGAAACCGTATTGTGGGCTCAGAGCCATGTGGCCCACGTTGTTGATACCTCCTGCTTTATCGTCTCTGCAAAGCCAAGTGCCTCATTGTATGTATGTCATTTGCTTCTGTCACTTTAGCGGCCGGCCGGAAGGTTGTAGGCCCATACCTGTATATATTTGAGATTGCAATAAACGGTTTCAAAAAAAAAAAAAAAAAAAAGACTCTTGAAACTTCACAACAAGCTTCTCCAGATAGCTTGTGGTATTCCAATTTGTTCTCATGCTCTAATGGTAGCATTAGTAAACGATGTATGTAAACTAATTCCCTTAATGTTATGTGCTGCCAACCCAGTTGGAGCAGTGACAACATAAGACAAATGCGACTTAGTTGTTTTTTGCAGATAACTTGTAATTACTTTAATTAAGAAACTTTTTCCTGTTCCAGCTTGACCACTCATACATTCGGATAGGTTGAAATGATGTACATGAGCACCCTTTCTTTTCATGAAGTAATCCATGGTCAATCTGCTCTTTCACTTGTTGATATATTTGTTTCTGTTCAACATTTAGTTGTTCTTCCAAGTTTCCTAACTGTATTACATCTTCTTGAGCTTGATAAATTGCTGTTTCCACCTCATTCATGGCAGTTGCTGGTTCATTTTCAACAATTGGTTGTCCAAGTGGATCTTGACTCAGTGCAGCAGAACTTTGACTGTCTTGAGAACTGTCTCTAGCAATCTCAGCTGCAATTGTAGCTTCTTGATCAATTTCATAACTCAACATTTTCACATAATTTGCAAAAGCACTGCATTGTATGCTATCTTTACAAGCATTAAATGAATCTTCATAGCTCTGAAAATCTCCAAGTAATTCCAGTTCTGAACGTCATGGTTAGAACATTTGCAAAAGGGCTAAATAGTCAAATTCCCTTTTATCAGCAGTGTCGCAACTCAGTTTCCTGTGATTAATTAAATTTCCTTTCCTCTGTTTCACCAGACATCCTTCTGAACCAATAACTGCATATTTTACATCATTGATGTTCTCTGTAGTATTCCGTTTAAAAGTGTAGTTTTGCAGCACTTCATAGAGACACATGCTCTCAAGATGATGACTTCTGTTCGGGTAATATGTGTCCAACATATTCGTTTTCAAAATATCTGTACTTTCTGGTTCTTTTTCTGCCAAATATTCAATTTCTTGAACAGATTTCAGTACCCGATTTCGCATTTCTGCAAGACCTAGACTCACCCAAATGATTCTTCTACTTTTTGAATATAGACTTGCAGATGATAACCGATCTGAACATTCATATGCTCCAATTTCACAATGCGATAACATCTTCAAACTGAAACTGTATAATTTCTTACTTAGAGTCTTCTCATGAGAACTCTCTTCCCACATTTCTTTCAATTCCGTCTTTTCTGATTTAGTAATGTAGGATGTTACATACCGAGCGACAGCAATGGAATTGTCCGCAACATACTGAATATCCATGTTAACATTCCGCATGGATAAAATAACTGGATTGTAGTCATTTATGTATTTTGATTCTTCACTTTTTTTTAAGTTGTAGGTATTTTTCGGAGACTTTCTTGTGATGGTATGTCGCACAGTCTGACACAATCTGTGTCGCCCATAAGGGTGGAACTGATATCTGGGCCACCTTATCTGCATGCCCCTCCCTTGCACTGCTTCATGTTTTATTTGGGGGGATGCTGGCTCTGCTTTTCCTCTCTTTCCGTTTTTTTGGGTATACATTCCGTGTCCCAATCCTTTGAGTTAAATTATTGGAGTCCAATACCCCCGTGTTTATCCCAGTGTCATGCTGCGCGCATGGAAGATCTGAGTCCAGTATTTCTGGTGAGCAAAAAGGAGAGATAGACACAACTTCACTTACTGGACCTAGTGATAAAATAGGAGAGTCCGGCTGAGAGATTAGGGACAAGCGTCTTTCTGTACGCTCGATTTCGCATGATACAGCCCAATGGCTTTCTGCAGCATGCGATCAATAGCCGTTGGCTTGGAGGCTGGAGATGGGTTTATGCATTTTTCTGGTGATTGTAACTGGCGCAAGGTCGGAGAATTGCGTTTTGCCCTAGCCGCTCGAGTAATCTTGCTTGCCATAATATTAGAACAAGTAGTGCAAGTGGCCGCCTAACAGACAATATATGGCCTAGGTTTGGGTACCTGGTGACAGTATACAACGTAACATGTATAGGTCCATGTCCACAGTCAATATCACAAACACTTCTCTTACTTGAGATAAAAGCAACGAGGGGGGGCTTGGCCCGGCCTCCTTTGGCCTCTGACGGCCACAGACGGCCCGCCCTTTGTCCGGGCTTTGGCCCGGCGCCGCCCGCCCGCGTCCCGCGACGCGTAGGGAGCCGTTTGAATTTATCGCCTCTAGGCGCGGAAGTAGCCCTGTGTGTGGGCGGTGACGATGGCAGGGCTTCTGGGAGGTGTAGTCCAGCGCTCCCTTTGACACACGCTGCAGGCACCGGCAACGATAGAGGCAAGGGCAGGGGAAGCGGTAAGCGTCCGCACCAGCGAGCCAGCCAGCAACCAGCGAGCTCCCCAGTACCACCGGCCAGGTGAGTAGGCTCCGCTCCGTCAACCCTCTGTGAGAGACTCCCGCTCCACCGAGGGAGCCGTTTGAATTTATCGCCTCCAGGCGTGGAAGTAGCCCTGTGTGTGGGCGGTGACGATGGCGGGGCTTCTGGGAGGTGTAGTCCAGCGCTCCCTTTGACACACGCTGCAGGCACCGGCAACGATAGAGGCAAGGGCAGGGGAAGCGGTAAGCGTCCGCACCAGCGAGCCAGCCAGCAACCAGCGAGCTCCCCAGTACCACCGGCCAGGTGAGTGGGCTCCGCTCCGTCAACCCTCTGTGAGAGACTCCCACTCCACCGAGGGAGCCGTTTGAATTTATCACCTCCAGGCACGGAAGTAGCCCTGTGTGTGGGCGGTGACGATGGCGGGGCTTCTGGGAGGTGTAGTCCAGCGCTCCCTTTGACACACGCTGCAGGCACCGGCAACGATAGAGGCAAGGGCAGGGGAAGCGGCAAGCGTCCGCACCAGCGGGCCAGCCAGCAACCAGCGAGCTCCCCAGTACCACCGGCCAGGTGAGTAGGCTCCGCTCCGTCAACCCTCTGTGAGAGACTGGTTCAATCATTTATGTCCACAGATAGAGAAAGCTAGGAATCATGTGAGTAAATCTGTTTCTGCTTTTCTCCGAGACTATAGAATGGGGTCCATTTACAAAAACAATCTGCGCTTTCATATGCAAGAGATGTATAGGAGAGATGGAGTACACTTTACTGATGAAGGAAACAGAGTCTTCCTCAACAACTTTAGACTCTGTATAGGTACTTACTTATAAGTACCAAAAACTCTCAATGAACACAACGGCTCTTTTTAGAGCCACTCAAGAACAAAACACTTAAGCTAGATGTTTATCTCCCAAAAATGTCAGTTTTTTTCCCTTGGATCCGCGCACCCAACGCGCTAGGAACCGTGCACCCAACGCATTAGGAACCGTGCACCCAACGCGATAGGATGCGCGACTCCTAATTTTACCGTAAAAAAAAAAATAGCCCCTATCACTAATTTTTATTATCCCCGGGGACCCCATCCCCCGGGGCTTACAAAAAAATGTTGGAGACCGTGGGGGGAGCCCCAATGCCCCCACGGTCCCAGCCGTCTCCCCGCGGCCTTCAGGAGCCGGCATTGCTTTTCCACATGGGGAGCTGCTGACATGGAGCTCCCCGTGTGGAAAAGCAATATCGTTTGGATTTTGAAAGAGAGAGCAGGACCTGCTCTCTCTTTCAAAATCTTAACGAAGTTTGCTATGGGAGGGCGGGAGACTCCCGCCCTCTCATAGCAAATAACAGTGTCCTGGGGGTGGGCACCCCAGGACACTGTAGGAGCCGGCCATGGGGGGTGGTGGTCCCCAGGGCCCTCGAGGGCTCCAGGAGGGGGCCACGCAGCCCCCCTCCCCTATTAATATATAAACATCTTGCCCCCGGGATTTGGCCCACCCGTAGGCTAATTATTAAAGTTTTTTTTTATTTTTTCGTATGGATCTGCGCACACTGCGCGCATTTTGCCAATTTTTAAAAAAAGGGGGCCCCAGGGGGTCCTTCTGGGACCCCCTAAGCAACACTGGAGGGTAAGAGTATTTCTACCCTGCCCCCTTATAGGTTTTAAACACTTATTCCCCTTACTTCTTCAGCCTCGCTTCTACTGAGGCACAAAATGGCTGCCAACAGTTCCTGGTTTCAAATGTAGACAGACACTCGACAGCCAATTAGCATTCAGTGCATGATCGGGAGGGTTTGCGCTTGGTTCGGGGAGGGTGCGCTTACAGTGCGGGTAGGGTGCGCGGATCCTCCGAGGCCATAGATATCACTAACTTTTTTACCCTAATTTTCTCAGGAACTACTGAACAGATTTACACCATTTATGCAAAAGGCACAAGTCTGAACTGAGGACTACCTCTTTGCCAAATTTGGTGTAATTCCGTTCAGCAGTTCGGGCTGTAGCTGCGTCAACAGGTCCTGTGGAGAAGTGTGGCTCAATGGTTAGAGCGGCAGACCCTAATGCAGAGGTCTGGCCCAGGACCAGGGTTCAATTCCCCTCCTCGGCGGGTCTTGGGCTCAAAATTCCACAGACCTGACAATTCTCGCCTCGGTGCCTATTCCAATCATGGAGTCCCACTCTGCAACTCTGGGCAATAGCTTGCTTAATCTCCACAACGGCCCCCACAACGCTAAGGATGCCTGGCCTCTACCTTGGGGGTGCCCAGGAGTGGACACCTCACAGGGAAAGCCAGGATGGGTTCCACAGCGGTATTCGTACAAGCGCCTTGAGACCCTTGCGGGTGAGTAGTGCGCTATACAAGTATCAATTTACATTTACATGGGAAATTGCATGGGGAAAATGCCTTTTGGGACCTCCCTTTTTTCTCGGCCCCTGCTTGACAAATCACCACAAAACTTTCATGATAGGAGCGCACCGGAGCTGGCCAAAAGTTTGGAAAATTTCACGAAGATTCGTCAACCGGCGCCAGACTTATTGGGAATAGAATGTTGCAGATTTCCTATGGAAAATAGGTCCTAACTATAACTACCTACTGGCGACCGCCAGTAGGTAATATATATAATATATATATATATATATATATATATATTCAGTGAAAAAACCATAGGTTTCACACATGTTATAGTTAGCTGGACATTTTACTCGTAAAAAACCAATGAAATTCCCCCGTTATAGTTAGTTCAGCTAACTATAACTCGCGCGCCCGCAATGCACTGCTGATGACGTCACATATTACATCACTCATGACATGGTCAGTGACATCACTCATGACATCACTGATGACATCTCAAATGACATCACTGATGACCTCACTGATGACATCATCCTTGTGATAGAGTGGCAGACCTCCTCTTCCCCTAATAAAACCTTTGATACACACATTCAAAAATAGAGACTAAAATTTACAAAACAATGGACATACCAATAACAGTTACAACAACCTCTTCAGTAATTCTAAGATCCACATACACATCCACTCATTCACCAACAGTCCAATACAGTCACTCATACATGTACTCACTTATCATATGTACTCATACACCTATACATCCTGTTACACAATGCCACTCATCCATAGAGCTACTCACACACATAGTCACTCATGCTAATAAAGAATCAAACATACATTTACTTGCATATACAGTTATACACACACCACCACACTTACTTCTACGGAAACTTACACATACTTAGTCTTTTAAACAATCACTTATAGAAATACATACTTATTCATACAGGAACTCTTTCAATCTCTCACTCTCACATATACTCACATATATAAACCAATAGTCACATATACTAGTTTTAAACATATGTAGTTACTCATAAAGACACTATTGAGACAGCCATTCACTCACTAACACACCCATACACACACTCATCCACCCATGCAGTCCTGCACACATGCTGTGTTCAACACATACAAACAGTGAGTCACTCATTCATGCACCTATGCACTACGTCATACCCCCCACCGAACCATGCAGACACTCATACTGATACTCAAAAAACCAACTAATAACCTATATAGACACCCATGTAGCTACTCACCAACCCATGCAGCCACTTATACACAAAGTGAGAGACTGATACAGATATTTATATATTTAAACATTACTCACTAAGCCATGTATTCACTATGATACACTTAATCAGTCAGTTACACAATCAATTTTTCAAAAAGAAATCATCCATTTAGACAGTAATATACCCATTTATTCTTCCATCGACCTTGAGATATACATATATAAAACATATTTAATTTTCAGAAAAACACACATTCACTGGATGATGTCATCAGTGATGTCATCAGTGATGTCATTTGAGATGTCATCAGTGATGTCATGAGTGATGTCACTGACCATGTCATGAGTGATGTAATATGTGACGTCATCAGCAGTGCATTGCGGGCGCGCGAGTTATAGTTAGCTGAACTAACTATAACGGGGGAATTTCATTGGTTTTTTACGAGTAAAATGTCCAGCTAACTATAACATGTGTGAAACCTATGGTTTTTTCACTGAATTTCTAAGGTTTTTTAAATGCTAATTCCTAACTATAACGTGTGTGAAACCTATGGTTTTTTCACTGAATTATATATATATATATTCACTGAAAAAAACATAGGTTTCAGGGGTGTTATAGTTAGCTGGACTTTTCACTTGTACAAAACCATTGAAATTCCCCCGTTATAGTTAGTTCAGCTAACTATAACTCGCACGCCCGCAATGCACTGCTGATGACGTCACATATTACATCACTCATGACATGGTCAGTGACATCACTCATGACATCACTGATGACATCTCAAATGACATCACTGATGACATCATCCAGTGAATGTGTGTTTTTCTGAAAATTAAATATGTTTTATATATGTATATCTCAAGGTCGATGGAAGAATAAATGGGTATATAAGTGTCTAAATGGATGATTTGTTTTTGAAAAATTGATTGTGTAACTGACTGATTAAGTGTATCATAGTGAATACATGGCTTAGTGAGTAATGTTTAAATATGTAAATATCTGTATCAGTCTCTCACTTTGTGTATAAGTGGCTGCATGGGTTGGTGAGTAGCTACATGGGTGTCTATATAGGTTATTAGTTGGTTTTTTGAGTATCAGTCTGAGTGTCTGCATGGTTCGGTGGGGGGTATTACGTAGTGCATAGGTGCATGAATGAGTGACTCACTGTTTGTATGTGTTGAACACAGCATGTGTGCAGGACTGTATGGGTGGATGAGTGTGTGTATGGGTGTGTTAGTGAGTGAATGACTGTCTCAATAGTGTCTTTATGAGTAACTACATATGTTTTAAACTAGTATATGTGACTATTGGTGTATATATGTGAGTATATGTGAGAGTGAGAGATTGAAAGAGTTCCTGTATGAATAAGTATGTGTTTCTATAAGTGATTGTTTAAAAGACTAAGTATGTGTAAGTTTCCGTAGAAGTAAGTATGGTGGTGTGTGTATAACTGTATATGCAAGTAAATGTATGTTTGATTCTTTATTAGCATGAGTGACTATGTGTGTGAGTAACTCTATGGATGAGTGGCATTGTGTAACAGGATGTATAGGTGTATGAGTACATATGATGAGTGAGTACATGTATGAGTGACTGTATAGGACTGTTGGTGAATGAGTGGATGTGTATGCGGATCTTAGAATTACTGAAGAGGTTGTTGTAACTGGTATTGGTATGTCCATTGTTTTGAAAATTTTAGTCTCTATTTTTGAATGTGTGTATCAAAGGTTATATTAGGGTGAGAGGAGGTCTGCCACTCGATCACAAGGATGATGTCATCAGTGATGTCATCAGTGATGTCATTTGAGATGTCATCAGTGATGTCATGAGTGATGTCACTGACCATGTCATGAGTGATGTAATATGTGACGTCATCAGCAGTGCATTGCGGGCGCGCGAGTTATAGTTAGCTGAACTAACTATAACGGGGGAATTTCAATGGTTTTGTACAAGTGAAAAGTCCAGCTAACTATAACACCCCTGAAACCTATGTTTTTTTCAGTGAATTTCTGAGGTTTTTTAAATGCTAATTCCTAACTATAACGTGCCTGAAACCTATGGTTTTTTCTGTGAATTTCAAAGGTTTTTTAAATGCTAATTTCTAACTATGCCTACAGAGATAGGACATGTGAAGAAAGAAGAAAAAATGCACAGAAAGAAACAAAAGAAGTGCAGAAAGAAGCAACAGAAGTCCTCAAATACGAAGATAAGTGCAGGAAGAAGGATAACGTGCAGAAAGAACAAAAAGAAGAGCAGAAAGAAGCCTTGTTGCAAAATCATCCTGTACCCTCAACTTTTTCAGACGGATACTGGTGGTAACTGAGTCTGACTAACCAGTCCTAGAGCCAGTGCTATGTTAAAAGACACTTAGAATACAGTGAAAACACCTACATACACTAGGGAACATTATGCGTTGGGGTCCCCCTGTGATTAGCATGACCTCCTCTGTAAGCCCCTAGTGTATAATAGGGCATGGGGATTAAAACTACCTCTTAAAACAGGCCACAGGGCGTTTTTGCACACGTTAACTCAGGCCCCGTCCCCTCCCTTCACCACTGTGTAAACACGCCCTGTGTCCATTTTTAGTTGGGAGATTAAGTTCATTTGAATCCTGAGGGTCCCTAGGGTCCAACTAGCCCACTAGGTACCTCCAGTAAGTGCCACAGAGCTGCGTTGCAGAGAGGTGTAAAAAGTGGCACGGCCTGGACCACCTCTCTGCAATGCAGCTCAGTGGCGCTTACTGGAAGCACTTGGTGGGCTAGTTAGCCCCCAGGGGCCCTCAGTATTGAAGGGAAATTATATCCCCAATTTAAAACGTGCCATAGTGCGTGTTTGCACACGTCACCTCAGGCCCCGTCCCCTCCCTTCACCACTGTGTAAACGCGCCCTGTGGCTGTTCTAAGTTGAGAGATTAAGTCCCCTTGAATCCTAAGGGTCCCTAGGGTCAAACTAGACCACTAGGTACCTCCAGTAAATGCCACAGAGCTGAGTTGCAGAGAGGTGTAAAAAGGGGCTTGGCCTCAGAACACCTGGCTGCAGCGCAGCTCCCTGGCGCATACTGGAGATGCCTGTTGGGGGCGTGTTTGCAGAGTGCTGCATGGAGGGGGCATGGCCTCCGGCACGATGCCAGTCTTTTATTTATTTTAGTTTTTTAAGAAGGGAGGCTGTTTGGTTCCCCTTCTTATTCTAATTTATTGGCCCTAATGACCCCATCCCCCAGGGCCAGTCTCCTAATTATATTTTTTTGACCCCAATCCCCAGGGCCGGCCACTGTTTTTTATTATTTTAAAAAAAAATATATTTATAGACACACCTAGGACATGCTGGACAAACCGTACGTACCTATCACCATGACGATTTGCGTGATATTCATTAAAAGGCGACTATGCATGCAATGAATCCACGTGGAATGTATTTACACCACTAGTGAAGCTCTGACATGTCTGATGCCCTACCGTGCCTAATCCTGGTAGACACCCTTGTCGTTTATTTATACAAACATGGGTAGCTATTGACGGGCACATTTAATACACATGCACACCAAGCCATTCAAAGGGGATTCGACAAAAATTCGACCAAAACTATGCAAGAAACCCCCCTCACGGTTAATAAAACACACATCCACTGCCGGATGTGTAATACTTTTTATTTTACTCTCTGGAAAGGGGACGAACATCACTTGAGAGTCACAGCGTGCTCCTGACAGAGCCCAATGCTGTGTTACACCCACCATTGCCTGCCGAGTACCACACACCTCTGTGTTGTATTCCACTAGCTAGTGCATATGCTATGACACTCTCTAGCCCATGTGCACTGTAACACCACCCCGTGAATATGTCATGCCACACTTGTCTTCGCACGGGTTATATTGCCCCATCTAACGTGCCTTTCTCGATGCCTATGTTATAACGCACAGTGCTATGCCATACATATTACAATCTGGGATCCATATCTTTGTCACAGTGCATATGCAACGTTACACTCCCCAGCACATATTTTATATTACAACTTTAGAGACTAGTTAGGTTACACAACACTGCCCTGTGCATATTACACTCCAAGGCGCATATCGCATAGCACGCGCTAGTGCCTGTGCTATCTTGCGCTCTCCAATGAATCTGTCATTGCGCACAATGTATTGCGTATTATATTTCACGCCCGGTTCATCTTATATCACACTTTTTGGTGCATAGTTTATACCATACACTATATCTAGTTTTCATTTTCAATCGTGCTCTCAGGACTATGTTCTATATAACACTGTGTTCACCTACCCTTTTCACGGGCATTACATTTTGCGATAGGGGGTGGAGGGTCAGGGGGTGTTTCTGCCAAGTGAGCCCGGAGTCACAGTCACAAACGTCCTCTTCTTCCTTAATAAAAGTGAGATTATGCTGCATACTTGTTCATATTTTAAGTAGTTCGCACTGACACAATGTTTTAAAAACAATAAAGTTCCTAATACCCGCCTTCTCTGAACAGTTAGCTGGCTGCCCCATCCCCTTCCTCCCTATCCTCTGTTGTGTGAATCCATGGACTAGCCTCCTCCCTCCTGCCATGCATGGTCTGATGTGCTGCCACTGCCCTCAATTTAGTATGATGTACCAGTCCACTCCTCCTGCCCTCCATTGCCCAATTCTATGCCCCATCATTGACCTCCTGCTTAAACTCTGTGCTTAGCTTGCTGCCCCTATTCTCCTTCCCCCTGCCCTCCTATGTCTTTGTGCATGCCCCTGCTCCATCCTTTTTGCCCACCATGTCCCATGGACCTGCCACTCCTATCTACTCTGAGTGCTCTGTTGAGCTGCCACTCCCCTCCCACCTGCCTAGCATTGTCAGATGACTGTAACCTGTCCCTGCCACCTCCACCCTGCCTGTCCACATGCCATGCCCCTATCCTCTTCCTCCTGTCCTACATGGTCCATTGTACTGCCACACCCTTCTGCCCTCCCTGGTCTGTTGTGCTGCAACTGCTCCTCCTGCCTGCCCCGTGCGGTCTGTTGTGAGGCCCCTTCCCCTGAACTTTGTCTGTGCACAGGTCCTGACGCTCCCTTCTATCCTCCATCGTCCTTTGTGCATGCCCCTCCACCCTCCTTCTTGCCCATCATAGCCATTGTGCTGCCACTAACCCTCCCACTTGCCATGCATGGTCTTCTGTGCTGCCATGGCCCCTCCCACCTTCCCTGTGTGGTCAGTTAGCTGCCCCTGACCCCCTCCCACCTTCCCTCCATGGTCTGTGTGCATGCCATCACAGTCTCACTGTTGCTCTTCATGGTGTGTCTTGCTTCTAGTGCCCATCCTGCCTGACCTCCATGGCTATCTTGCTGCTCCTGCCCTGCCCCCTTGCCCCCAGCCCTACTCCCTCCCTCCTGGCTTGTCTGTTCCATTGTAATGCCCCTGATCCATCCCTCCTGCCCTTTATGGTCTGTTATGCTGCAGCTTTCTCTCCTGTCTGTCCATTATGGTCAGCTAGCTACCATTGCCTCTTGCCCCTCTGTTCTCTGTTGTCCATGTGCATGGTCCTGTCCCCTCCCTCTTGCTTTCTATGGATTCTTGTGCTGCACTCCTGTCCTGCATGCCCTGTGTGGTGTATTGTGCTGCTGCAAACCCTGATGCCTGCCCTGCAGGGTCAGTTTGGTGCACCTCTCCATGTCCCTCCTGTCCTCTGTTATCCAAGTCCATGTCCCTATCCCATTTCCTTCCATGATCCAATGTACCATACTTGCGAACATTTTGAACTTGGTAAGAGGGAGATTTTGAAAAAAAACTGGGGTATTGATTTTCCCCTTTGAGTTACATTGAAAAAGAGGATATTGTAGACAGGAGACAGATCAAATAAAGCACATTGGACGTTTCCTGGCTGAATCAGGTCTGTTGGCATGTATGGTTGTACTACCATTGCCTCTTCCTTCTGCCCACAATGGTCTATTACATTGCCACAGCCTTGAAGGAGGGTAGATTTTGTATCACAGGGGGCCCCTGGCCCGTTCTGTCCACACCTGAAGTATGAGACCCTTGTCCTTGCCCTGCCAGCCGCATTTGTAGGCCGTATTAAATTGACCAGCGGGTCCTGTGTTGCTATATAATTATCCTGAGACATCCTTACCACTCAGCCAGCATAAAACCCCTGTGTAGGCCCTTCTGTTCAATATGTAGGCCTCTTTGTTAAATTGACCATAGCTCTGCAATTTTAGTGTATAGCAGTCTGAAGGCAGGTCTGCGAGGCCTTCTGATCCAAACTAGTAGCCCCCACCCTACCCGAGTGCTCCGTGCTCGGTATCAAAGTTCAACATCCCCCTGAAGCTGTCGACATACAGTAGGCTGCATCCTGGACTGGTACTTGCTTCCTGGGCAGGTTTCCCGCTTTTAAGGAAGTGGCAACCGCAGAGCGTCAAGTTAGGAGAACTGAGGAGATTTTATACATGAATATATTGAATTCCCGTACAATACCCATTATTTTCTGCTTGCTCTATGGAACTTACGATAAGCGATTGGCCTGAGAGACTGACCTTTTCACCCAGTCCATTGTCAGCATTAAGTGGGTAAATGACGAAATGTCTGGTAAAATCTGCAGACGAAGCTTTTGGGTAGCATACGTAGGTAGATGTAGCGTGCAAAGGAGCCCACAAAATGATATAAAAAGGGAGCACCCACAGATATCGACGGACTACCTCGCCGTCTGTATGTAGGTTAACAGGCAGTGCAGGTTTTCCCCAAGAGCTGGGAGCTCTTGTCTTCCTTTGCTTAAAATGTCTTGCTCTGCTTTGCTTGAAGTATCTTATTCTATTTTACCTATATGAAATGTCATGTTATGTTTAACCATTGTTCTCTTTACTTTTGCATTTAAAAGATTTTGTATTGTAATTGCAGGAATGCTTGCTCTAAGAGTAAACGTGAGTGTTCCTAGGTAACATTTTCCTTGGTGTAACTTGTTTCTCATGATGCATTTATAGATGTGTTTTCTCTCTCTCTCTGTCAGTACATTAATTGAGATACAGAGAATATTATGACAGCTGTATGATTATCTGGATTCTGTATTTTGTACTTTATGTCTCTATTCTGCGGTTTCTTTGAAGTTGCATCTTCTCATTAAACTGCCATTGTATTCTGCCTCCAATTCCATGTCTCATATGTCTGTTTTCTTCATTTTTGGAGCAAGCGTTCCTAGGCACCCCGGCTCAAATTAAGGTGCCCCTTTTGTCCCTGACTCACTCTCCTGCTCAGTTCTGTGGTGGCTCCCGGGGATCTGGGGACCGCCCATAGCTTCCTTGACCCGTAATAGATCTTCCCTCCAACAGCCTCTCTTGCAAGTCCTGTATTGTTGGTTTGTTGCCCCTGCCCCCCTTTCCACTGCCCTCCATAGTCTGTTGTGCTTCCACGGCCCTTCCTGCCTGCTCAGTGTGGTTAAATTGTTGCCTTTGCACCCTCCTACCTGCCTTCAATTTTCAGAGTCCGTGCCCCTGGCCTCTGCCTCTCAACAGTATCCTAATGAACAACTAGATTGCTAACATTCTATATTTATTACAAAAGTGTGGAACGCCTGACATCATCTTGATGTAATCAAAACTGTAATACCTAGAGCATTTCCTTTAGAAATTACATATATGAGAGGGTCTTATTGGCATCAAAATTATGGTTAGTGCTCTAAAAGACTAAAATAAGGACATATTTTCTGAGTTTTCAAATAGCGACAAAGCACTTTTAAATTATTTGTTATCTTTATGTTTTTTTATCCAGTTGACCACTTGATTAAATGTTGCACTTAGGGGAGAGGATGTGGTGTTACTTCCAGAACTGCAGACTTTGCAACTGGGGAACCAGGTTGAAGTTTCTGCTTCAGCTCGACATTCTGTGATTCTGGTCAAATCACTTAGTCTCCCCATGTCTACAACCAAAATGAATTTGTTCTTGTGTGATGTAACCAATGCTCATGTAAAGCACTCCAATACCTGACAAGTCTGCACTATATAACACTGCAAAAACACAAAATAATAAGTGTTTTGCACACTTCTGTCATTGGGCTATATTTGGGCTACATCTGGGTGATTTTGGGCTACATTTGGGCTCTTTTGTCTCCGGTGGCCATCTTGGGAGATTTATTTGTTATGAAGTTTCCTAATTTCCTCATGTACTGCAGTCTCCTCAGTAGGAAATGCTTTCAGTTTTTTACTTTGATTCCATCATGAAGGTATTCAGATATGTCACACATTTGCCATAAATTCTGAATGTTAGCACTCTAGTTGCTCATTAGATCACTGTAGTAAAACTACTGCACCATGGAAGTCTGCTCCTGGTATTAAAAGTGCATGTTTCAGTCTGCATGTCTGAATTTTTTAATGAAATAGAAGAGGATTTGAGAAGTCACTCAAAATGTGCCCTCATTTTCTTTCTTCAGCATTAATCATAATTTCTATGGCAAAATGAACCTCCTCATTGTGTTCCTTTTTAAATTAAATGTTTTAAGTGTTACCAGTTTATTCCAATCAAGATGGCTTCAGGTGTGCCATACTTTTGTCATAATGAAGACAGTAAGCGCTCTAGTTGTTTTTAAGAACATTCTGGGACATTCTGTCATTGGGCTATACTTGGGCTACATCTGGGTGATATTTGGGCTACATTTGGGCTCTTTTGTCTCTGGTGGCCATCTTGGGAGACTTATTTGTTATGAAGTTTCCTAATTTCCTCATTTACTGCAGTCTCCTCAGTAGGAAATACTTTCAGTTTTTTACTTTGATTCCATCAAGAAGGCATTCAGATGTGTCACACATTTGCCATAAATTCAGAATGTTAGCACTCTTTTTGCTCATTAGATCACTGTAGTAAAGCTACTGCTCACCAGGGAAAACTGCTGCTGGTATTGAAAGTGCATGTTTCAGTCTGCATGTCAGAATTTTTTAATGAAATAGAAGAGGATTTGAGAAGTCACTCAAAATGTGCCCTAATTTTTCTTTCTGCAGCACTAATCATACTTTTTATGGAAAAATGAACCCCCTCATTTTGTTCCTTTTTAAATTAAATGTTTTAAGAGTTACCACTTTAATCCAAGCAAGATGGCTTCAGGTGTGCCATACATTTATCATAAGTAGGACTGTTAGCGCTCTAGTAGTTCTTTGGAACACTCTGGGAAGCTGCAGTAGAACACAAAGGAATCAACTGACAGTCTCTGCCCTTGTTGGATGTAAATGTTTTACTGAGAATGTCAGACTTCATTCTCACATGACTGAGAAAGATAATGTGAATTTACAGAAAATAAGCTCTCAGTTTAGCCTATAGATCACCTTCCAAACCTCTGTGGTAAAAGCATGAGAAAATATTTTTCTCTCAATCATGATATCCCAGCAGAAGGCTTTTTCACATGGTGAAATCACCTTAGAACATACCACAATTCCTAAAATGAGTATGGTACCATCAACAAATGATTTATAATGTAACTAAAGTCTTAAAACCTTCTATTAACTGCAATGCTTTTTAATGAGGTGCTATCATGTATATTGGTCCCAAGATGGCTGCCAACACTTCTTGGATGAAGTGCTGACAGCCAATCAGATCTCAGGATGAGATGTGTGGTTAGGCTCCGCCCACATATATATATGCTTTTAAATGCTATTTCCTCAAGAAATACTGAACCGATTTACACCAGACCTGCAAAAGGCACTTCCTTGACCTTATGGCTACCTCTCTGCCAAATTTCAAGTAATTCTGTTCAGCCGTTCGGGCTGTAGCTGTGTCTAAAGGTCCTATGGAAAAATGCATGGGGAAAACGTGTTTTGGGACCCCCCTTTTTTCTCGGCCCCTGCTTGACGAATCCCCCCGAGACTTTCAGGGTAGGAGCGGAGCGTAGCGCCCCACCTATTTTGAAAATTTCGCGAGGATTCGTCGACCGGCGCCAAAGTTATTCCAAATAGAATGTTGCGGATTTCCTATGGAAACAGGGTCCTAACTATAACTACCTACTGGCGACCGCCAGTAGGTAATATATATATATATATATATATATATATATATATATATATATATATATATATTACTGAAAAAACCAAAGGTTTCACACACGTTATAGTTAGGAATTAGCATTTAAAAAACCTTGCAAATTCACTGAAAAAACCATAGGTTTCACACATGTTATAGTTAGCTGGACATTTCACTCGTGAAAAACCAATGAAATTCCCCCGTTATAGTTAGTTCAGCTAACTATAACTCACGCCCCCGCAATGCACTGCTGATGACGTCACATATTACATCACTCATGACATGGTCAGTGACATCACTCATGACATCACTGATGACATCTCAAATGACATCACTGATGACATCATCCAGTGAATGTGTATTTTTCTGAAAATTAAATATGTTTTATATATGTATATCTCACGGACGATGGAAGAATAAATGGGTATATAAGTGTCTAAATGGATGATTTGTTTTTGAAAAATTGATTGTATAACTGACTGATTAAGTGTATCTTAGTGAATACATGGCTTACTGAGTAATGTTTAAATATGTAAATATCTTTATCAGTCTCTCACTTTGTGTATAAGTGGCTGCATGGGTTGGTGAGTAGCTACATGGGTGTTTATATAAGTTATTAGTTGTTTTTTTTAGTATCAGTGTGAGTGTGTGTATGGTTCGGTGGGGGGTTTTACGTACTGCATAGGTACATGAATGAGTGACTCACTGTTTGTATGTGTTGAAGACAGCATGTCTGCAGGACTGTATGGGTGGTGTGCATGGGTGTGTTAGTGAGTGAATGACTGTCTCAATAGTGTCTCTATGAGTAACTACATATGTTTTAAACTAGTATATGTGACTATTGGTATATATAACTGAGTATATGTGAGAGTGAGAGATTGAAAGAGTTCCTGTATGAATAAGTATGTGTTTCTATAAGTGATTGTTTAAAAGACTAAGTATGTGTAAGTTCCCGTAGAAGTAAGTGTGGTGGTGTGTGTATAAATGTATATGCAAGTAAATGTATGTTTCTTTCTTTATTTTCATGAGTGACTATGTGTGTCAGTAACTCTGTGGATGAGTGGCATTATGTAACAGGATGTATAGGTGTATGAGTACATATGATGAGTGAGTACATGTATGAGTGACTGTACAGGACTGTTGGTGAATGAGTGGATGTGTATGTGGATCTTAGAATTACTCAAGAGGTTGTTGTAACTGGTATTGGTATGTCCATTATTTTGAAAATGTTTGTCTCTATTTTTGAATGTGTGTATCAAAGGTTATATTAGGGTGAGAGGAGGTCTGCCACTCTGTCACAAGGATGATGTCATCAGTGATGTCACTTGAGATGTCATCAGTGATGTCATGAGTGATGTCACTGACCATGTCATGAGTGATGTAATATGTGACGTCATCAGCAGTGCATTGCGGGGGCGCGAGTTATAGTTAGCTGAACTAACTATAACGGGGGAATTTCATTGGTTTTTCACGAGTGAAATGTCCAGCTAACTATAACATGTGTGAAACCTATGGTTTTTTCAGTGAATTTGCAAGGTTTTTTAAATGCTAATTCCTAACTATAACGTGTGTGAAACCTTTAGTTTTTTCAGTGAATTTGTACGGTTTTTTAAATGCTAATTTTTGTATTATTTAATTTAAAAAAAATAATTTATATTAAAAATAAAATTCCTATGTATTCATTTATATATTCTCTATATCTTTTTATTTGTTTTTGCTTTTTTTTTTAAATTTCAATTAGGATAAAGTTGAACAGTTTTTTTATTTTTTGCAATAAATTTTTCTCCACTTTTTTTTTAATATAAATTCTTGGAGTGCGCGCTCTGAGCGCGCTCCTAGTACAATTTCGTAAGTTTTTTATGAATACCGCCGTACGTTATTTACGTACGCAAATATACGTTATAGTGCGCGCTGGGAGCGCGCACCTAGTACGTACGTACGCATGCGTGCGTGCGTCCTACACGCTCCACGCGGTTTACTTCCGCATACGCTAAAATTACGCGCAACAACGGGCACGTATACGCGTGTTCAACGTATGCACGCTACGTACGCGCATATGACGTATGCACATGCGCTCCTACGCGTTCGCGCATACGTAATCACGAGGTGCGCGCTCGGAGCTTGCGCAGTGCACGCACCTCGGGTATATGCATAATAAAACAGCACTTCTTATTGGTTATCATTACTTTCAGTTTCTGATTGTTTCAACACCACACCCAATCCCCTCATGGCAAGTCATGTGATCAAGAATCATCACTTTTGATTGGTTTGAAGTACTTTCAGTTCCAGATTCTTCCCAAACCACACCTACTCCCCTCATTATTAGTTCTGATTCCTTTGGGGAAGGAGCTATTCTGTTGTTGAGAGACAATGGCTGAACAGCAACCATCTTCAGACAGTGACCAGGACACTCTTGAGAAGCAGAGGAACAGGAAGCAGAAAGACAGCTTTATATGGCAGTTTTTCACTTTTCCAGAGGGACAAAAAAAGGTAAATGCACCTAAAGTTACATGTGTACTTTGTCAAAAAGTCTTGTCACGTGGGAATCCTAACAAGAAATATTCTTTTAGCATTCACACTATGTTGAGGCATGTTGACAAAATGCATCCAATGACTTTTCGTCGAGCTTCTGGAGCAAACCCTCCACCTGCTCTACCGACGACATCTGCAGCAGCTCAGCCGAGCACATCTTCGGCAGCTCAGCCGAGCACTTCTTCTGCAGTGGTGCCTTTGCCTTCTTCCACACCTCGTTTTGGACCACCTTGTTTTGCTAGGTTGTCCACACGCTGCACTGATTGCGGTAAACTTATTTCTGTGTGTGAGACCAGTCTTGATCTCATTCAAAATTTGATGCCCATGAGTGCAAGTAGGCCATAGATGTTTTTTCTTTTTTTTCGTTTTTCTCTTCCTGTTTCCCTCCATTAACTCAAGGGCTCTTTTAAGAGCCACTTATAAACTAAATCCCCCCAAAAATTTTGGGAGGGATTTTTTTTTATTTTTTTTAAGGTGCGCGCACCCTGCGCGCACCCAAGGTTTTTTTTTTTTTTTTTTTTTTTTTTTTTTAAATTTAATGTACAAAAAGAGGTGAAGAAATGGAAGCATGAAAAGGGAGGATTGAGTAATACTAATATTTTTCACTTATTTTTTTAAAAAAAAAAAAAATCCAATTTTTTTTTTAAAAGTATTTTGCAAGGGAACAGAATTTTTTTTTATTTTTTCTTTCCAGTTCTGCAAAAAAAGAAAAAAGTATTAATATTCAATCATACATTACAAAAAGCATTACATGTTTTTACACATTTTACTAAGCAATTTTTTGCCCTTTTTTTGCTGTTTTCAGATTTTTTTATTTTTCACTTAAAATAGTGAAAACAATTGTATTCATCATTTAACAGCGGGCAAAAAAAAAACCAATCTGAAAGATTGCTTAAAAAAAGCCCTAAAACTTTCCTCACTAAAATATACCTTGTTAGAAATATTACATATATATTACAAGTACTTCTCTAGATGAATAAAAATGTTCTAGACAAACCGTCTTTAAACCTTGTCGCAAAAGCACACATGCCAAAATAATTTCTGTCAAAGGAGTCCACAATTGTTTTTATTACTTTTCCTTTAGGCCAAATAGTAATTTCAAAATCCTTTTTAAGTGATATCTTCAATTATAATCCTTTAAAATTACAAAAAATGCTTTCTTCAGATGCAGTTTTTAGTTTTCAAAATTTAGGTTTCAGAAAAATTAAGTAAGAATTGGGTAAATCATAAGGCAAACGTTGCTTGAAAATCAATTGGGAATCATTACACAGTGTCCAGCCTTTTTCACATTTAAGATAAACTGTGTAATGCCCAGAAGTTACAGTGGGTCCTTCATGAAAAATTATTGCAACTGTAACAAAAGTTTTTCCAGAAATTGATAATTGCTGTCCTGTAAACTTCTTTATTAAAGTGTCCAATTTTGAACCATCAGCTCTACAACGTTGCATCATTAAAATTACATACTGACCATATTTCTGTAAAAATAATGTAGAAAACATGTCTGATTTACATTCAGAACATTCCATGTTGTGATTGGCATCTTTAACTAATTTACTAAAAGTCACTGATTTACTTTGTGGTAATGGTAAAAATATGAACCTTTCTGAATCAACATTACTACTACATGTGTTCATACAGTTTTCACAACAATGTTCCCATTTGTAAGAGACACCAAATAAGTTTTCTACTTCTACTCCTTCATCTTCTAGTACACTCAAAATATATATTAAGAATTCCTGAGCATCTTGCTGGACATTTTCTTTAAACTGTGTAGAACCACAACATACATCTAAAAGATTTCTAACATCAGTAGCACTTTCTATTTCAGTTTTATCATTACTCAGCTTCTCATAAAGGAGACTCAGCAGAGAACACAATCTTTTTCCATGATTTACTGTTATCTGTTCTAGCAACTTTTCAAGATAAAATACAACATTCAGCACTACATTTGCATAGCAGTTGACACCAGAGCTGTTTTCAAAATGGCAACCAACAACCTCTTCAACACTGTCCTTTTTCTTTTTCCTTGCTATCACATCACTGTCCTTTTTTTTTTGTTCTGTTCATCCACATTACAGATATTCTCAAATCTCCTTTTCCGACAAACAACATGTTTTTCAATCACAGGATACTGACCTAAATGAGGAGCATAGGTTCTTCTTAATCTGTTATACTCCTTTACACAGTTTGTATCAGCACTAACTTTTGAGTCATCAAAGTCTATCATAAATAAACCAGATAATGTTTTCACTCGTGACAAAGCAACATATGCCATACCTTCTTTGAACACAGTAGAACCAATGTTTACAAAAGCACTATCTACAGTCAATCCTTGAGACTTGTGAATAGTTACAGCATATGCTAGAGAAAACGGAAATTGCTTCCTACGTACATATAAGTCTTTCACAAGCATGAAACGAACTGAACAACGACAAATGTCTTTAACTTCTTCTATCTGATCAAATTTTATTTTTAAACATTCAATTCCATCTTTTTTCTGGTAATTAATAAAACCCACAACTCTTCCCATAGCTCCATTCACTAAACCTTTTTCTACATCCAAATTTCTCCTTAAAATCACTTGACAATTCATGCAAACATATAGATTTTTTTCTAATCCAGCTGTTTTGGAAATATTCTTCTCTAGTGAATCCAATTTATTTTTCAATTTGCCTGTTAATGTAAAAGTAATTCTTTCATGCTGAATTTTGTCCTCTGCTTCCATTTTCTTAATCTCTTCCTTTTCCAATTTCAAAAGTTCCTCATTGAATATTGAGCACTCACGTAGTGTTGGCATTAAGCAGATTACAGTATTTTTTTCTGCAATGTTCTGGTATATTTTCTCTGCAACTATTTCTTCATTTGGAAATAGGTTATTTAGCAACCGACTCTGTAATGCTTTTTTGCCAACTTCTGTGAGTAGTCCAATTCTGATATCTTTCAGAATACTTGCATAATCTTCGTCGTTTGCTTGTCTCATATTGGTAGTGAGTTCTTTGTACTCAAAGAACGACCAAATATTCGCATTACCAATGCTTCCTAATGACTTCTTCGTGTCTTCATGTGTCACAGTATTAAACACTGGTTGTCCTTTAACTGGAGTGAGCTGCAGAAGATCCCCAAAAACTATGATGTGTTTTCCTCCAAATAACACGTCATAGTCTCTCTTAAGAATTTGTTGCATTCTTAAATGCACAAAGGCAAGCATTAAATTTGAAACCATGCTCACCTCATCAATAATGAGAACTTGCATCTTCTTCAACACTCTTGAAACTTCGAGGCATGCTTCTCCAGTTAGCTTGTGGTATTCTATTTTGTTCTCATGCTCTACTGGTAACATTAGCAAGCGATGTAAGGTAATTCCTTTTATGTTATAGGCTGCTAACCCAGTTGGAGCAGTTACCACACAAGACAAATTTGAAGCTGTTTTTTGCTGTAGGTAGCTTCTGATGACTTTTATTAAGAAACTTTTACCAGTTCCAGCTTGTCCACTCACATACATCCTGATTGGTTCAAATGATGTGCATGAGCACTCTTTCTTTTCATGTAGTAATCCATGATCAATTTTTTTGATGACTTCTTCATAAATTTCTTTTTGTTCTTCATTCAGTTGTTGTTCCAGATTTAGTAAGTCGATTGAATCTTCCTGTGCTTGATTCATAGCCGTTTCTACTTCAGTCATGGCTACTGCAGCTTCATTTTCTATGATTGGTTGTCCTAGGGGATCTTGACTAAGTGTTCCTGAACTTTTGCTGTCTTGAGAACTGTCTCTAGCTACTTCAGCTGCAATTTTTGCTTCCTTTTCATTTTCTTCATTTAACATTTGGACATAAGTTGTGAAAGTACTGCATTCTATACTGTCTTTGCTAGCATTAAAAGAATCTTCATAGCTTTGAAATTCTCCCAGTAGTTCGTCCTCTGAACGCCATGGTTTAAACAGCTGTAAAAGAGCCAAGTAGTAAAAGTCCTTTTTGTCAGTAGTTTCGCAACTGAGCTTCCTGTGATTTATCAAACTTCCTTTTGTTTGCATCACCAAACATCCTTCCTCACCAATGACTTTATATTTTCCATTGTTGATGTCTTCTGTGGCTTTCCGTGAATAAATGTAGTTCTGCAGCACTTCATAGAGACACATGTTCTCAAGATGATGACTTCTCTTTGGGTAATATGTGTCCAACATGTTTGATTTCAAAATATCTGTACGTTCTGGGTCATTCTCGGCCAAATATTCAATTTCTCCAACAGATTTCAGTACCCGATTTCTCATTCCTGCAAGGCCTAAGCTTACCCAAATTATTCTTCTGGATTTCGAGTAAAGACTTGCAGATGATAACCTATCTGAGCATTCGTAGGATCCAATTTCTCGATGCGATAACATCTTTAAACTGAAACTGTACAGCTTCTTACTGACAGTCTTCTCGTGAGAAATCTCTTCCCACATTTCCTTCAATTCTGATTTCTCAGATTTAGTGATGTAAGATGTCACATACCGAGCAACAGCAATAGAATTGTCTGCCATATACTGAATATCCATGTTAGCATTCCACATGGATAAAATGACTGGGTTGAAGTCATTTATAAATTTTGACTCTTCATTTCTTTTTAGGTTGTAGGTATTTTTGGGAGATTTTCTGGTTATAGTATGTCGCACAGCTGACATAAAACTGTTGACTCTTCCTTTTGAAAGAACAGGTCTAGGAAATCCAAATCGACACTTTGTGTAGAATTTATCTTTCGTCTTGTACTTCCGTCGACAGTATTTTCCACACCAATGACTTTGGAGACGTAAAACTTGCTCTTTTAACTTTTTCTCTTCTGTGCTTTTAGGTATAGCACATGTTGCATATTCTTCAATGAAAGATAACACTGCTTCATCAGTATCTGTTCCAAACTTTGGGGCATCCTTGATCCACAACAGCATATGAATATGAGGAGCACCTCTTGCCTGGTACTCTTTTCTCCAAAAGAAGTCCACTACTTCTCCAAGAGGTGGATTTTTTTTATTGCAGATGAAGGACATCATAGCCTCAAATCTATGATTGAAATATCTGCAAACATTAACTGGATCCAATGAGCACAGTTCTCCAGCTGTCTTGTATTCAATGTTTTTAATGTTTGAATTGGCCTCTCTTAGAAAATCCAGTAAATCATCCCAAGCGTACTCGGCACAGCTTAGGGTTAGAAACCATGTAGGAGTTCCTAAATTCCGTAACATGCATTTTAATTCACCATGGCGTCGGTACCAATGTTCATTTGTCCCACGCTGACAAGCCATCAGATTGATCAGTTGTGTTTCCAAATGATCATCTCGGTGCTGCACTTTCTCCATAAAATCCTTAGCAGACACATTTTGTAAATGTACTCCACTTTTTAAAATGTGATTTACTGCATAAGATAATGCAGACAAGTCGCTTTCAAATAAAAGATGGAACAAATAAGGAATACTTTGACGAAATCTTGGATCTTCTGCATATAGTCTTGTAGTCCGATACTCAGAAGCTGGAATCTGTTCTGGACTTTCATCGTATCGTCCTCCTTTTCCTGTAGGAAACAGCTGGGGAAAACATCGAGCTTCCAAGCTCTCCTCCCATACACTCACGGGAGTTCCTTTTGCTTTCTTCATCTGAAACAGATCAATAGTGTCTCCCATAACTTCTTTTGAATGAAGAGGATGTATGCTAAAATGTTCATAAATTTCTTCTTCCTTTGACTTGTCCACTTTTTCAATTTGACCAATTGGTGTTTCTGTGTCTTCTTGTAAATCTTCTTCTTCTTCTTCTATATAGATTGATTCATACCATTTATTATTTTTTTTCAAATACAAATTTGCTCTTTGTACTTTTCGTACATCCACCAGCTCCTGCCAAATCTTCTTATTCTTTGTAGGTACACCATTAACCAGAATTACTAATGGTTCAGTTTCAAAAGTATCTGCATCAATAGTTTCCATATTTTTTTTCAAATCCAAGGGCAAATACACCACTCTTCCTTTTAAACCTCTCAGTAAATCAGAAGGAGGTAATTTACCAGTTTTGGGCTCCATACGTACTATGGTCTGGAACGGATGAACACATTGAATGAGTATAGACTCATATGTATTTAATTCAGAAAGTTCGGCAGGAATAGCATCCAATTCTAAATTATTATGTACAGCTCTGGTCGGCATTCTATTTTCTTCTAACTTATTATAACAGTATTTACAAATACGCTGATCTTCACCCAATTCAAAACAATTTTCAAGAAATATATATGTTGCAAAATCCTTCCACTTATAATTATCTTCATTTTCACTTTTTTTATACAGATCAACATTCCTTGTTTGAATTTTATAATGACTTCTGCGGCAACAAATACAAGTAATATTTGTCTTTCATTAGAGGTAATAATAAATTTTGTCATTTCATCCTCAAAATTTTTAGTAATAATGAGTTCTACATTCTGTTCCTCATTTTCCTCATTTACTGTGTCCTTTTCTGCACTTTCTTGTTCTGGACCAAAGTAACAAAACTGAATCTCATCAGTAACCTTCACTACATCTGATACAGATCCACGGAACAGAGCATTATTCAACTCATTCAACTTTACTGCTGGACTTTTAGCAAAATACAATGTTCTCACAAACTTTCTCATTTCAGTATGATGAACAGCCAGCATCCTAAAATGATGAAAAACACTTTTACACACTTTTCTAGATAGACAAGCCAGAGAATGTCCCTGCAAACCAGTATTCTCTCTCACTCTGCATGGATCTAGTGTTTGAAGCACCTTCATCTTCTGTTTTACACTCTTTTTACTATATTCTCGTCACGTAATTTATCAATAGATTCCTGACGCACAGTACAAATACTACTACAGTTCCAAGTGTACACTGGGGCTTTTGGACGTCTCCCCATAGCCTCAGCAGCCATTACTTCTTCCTCATTTCTTGGGACCATTTTCTCTTTTTGCATCACACAACCATCCTTAACTTCAAATGCTCTACCATTGGTGTCAACTGCATGCAACAAACTATTACTTTGAAGATAACTCTCTTCATTAAAAAATGGTTCAGTACTTGAACTGTGTTTCCATTCTCCCAAGAACACTTTACAAAAGTTACTTTTTTTCACTTCTCTTTTCCTTTTGCTTTGTGACTTCATTGCATTGACTAATTTATCTAATCTATCCTATTCAAAATTAGAATAAAAAGTTTTCTTTTTATTTCCAAAGCCTTACTTACAATATTTTCTATAAAAAAAATGTTCTTAATAAATTTTGTTTTTTTCTTATATTTTTTCACATCCTTTAGCAAATTTAACATCACTCTTCTATGAAACATTTTTCGACGAATGTTTTTAAAATCTAATTTTCGTGTTAAATCAGTTTGACATACTTCTGATTGTACATTAGCTTTTTTTTTTGCTGTTGACTGTGTTGTTGCTTTGTACATAAAACTCTCTTTGTTTTACAGTTATTTTTGCCATTTTTTTGTTTTTTGAAAATCTTTTTTAAGAAATCTCTGCTCTGCTTACCAGTAGACTTTTTCTTTTTGCCATCACCAGCTTCTCCTGCTATTTTTTTTCCCAGTTTTGTCCAGATATTCTTGTTGTTGCTTTTGTTTCCTCTTTCTTGTCCTTAAAGGCATTTTTTTTTCACTGTTGCTCAGCAATACCTGCAAGGAACTAAAAAAAAATCCTTTTTGTAATTATAATTCATTAAAATATTTTTTTTTACTTTTCATTTATTTCAAATGTTTTTCCATTTGTCTCTCATTTGTGATTTACTAATTTGTGCACAGTGCTAACCACCACAGTTGAAAAAAAACAAGCTGCCCCTTTCCTGCAAGTGCATTTTTTAACAGAACAACTGCAACACAAATTATATCTGTGGCCACAATTCCTGTGCGCACACAGCCTCATGGTGTGCTTCTAAGCAGAAAACAGAATTTGATTTGCAAATTCAAAGCACATTTACTACTCTGGTAGATCAAGTGATAATTGCTGTTACAGCCTTACACATTTTCCTTGTAGATCACAGAGGCAGAAAAGTGCACATTTCCTAACAGCTACTTCATACCATAAGTATCTGCAACCTGGGTGAGTGTTTAGAGTAGAGCAAAGAAAATGAGGTCTTGGTGACGTTGAATGTGTTTGCATTACACACAGTCCTGAGTAGTACGCATGGGAGTGATGGAGAAGCTGCTGCGTGTGTCCCAAGTGTGTGTTTCTGCAGAGTATGTATTGTCAGCTGCAAGAGACATGAGCAAGGAGATTTCCAGAACTGCATGAAGACTGCAGGGATGTACGTAACAGTGCATGTGTGCTAAGGGATAATTTGTGTAAACACAACAGGCTGCCCCTTTCCTGGGACTGCAATTCTTACTGAACAACAACTTCACAAACTAAATCTCTGCCCACAATTCCTGTGCGCACACAGACTCATGCTATGTTTTTTGGAACAAAACAGTGTCCCTGAATAGTACCAAATTACTGTTACAGCCTGACACATTTCCCTTATCATTTACAGAAGCAAAAAAGAGCACATGTCCTAACAGCTCCTTAAGACCATGACCATGTGTTACAGGGTGAGTGATTAGACTAGATCAATTTAAATGAGGCCTTGGTGATGTTGAATGTGTTTGCATTACACTGTGCTATCTGAAACAGCACACAGAGGTGAGTACTACACATGAGAGTGTTGGAGAAGCTGCTGCGTGTGTGCCAAGAGTGTGTTTCTGAAGACTGTGTATTGTCTGGTGCAAGACAGATGAGCAAAGAGACTTCCAGAACTGCATGAAGACTGCAGGGATATATGTAACAGTGCATGTTTGCTAAGGGATAATTTGTGTAAACACAACAGGCTGCCCCTTTCCGGGGACTGCATTTCTTACTGAACAACATCTTCACAAATTAAATCTCTGCCCACAATTCCTGTGCGCACACAGACTCATGCCATCATTTTACACACATAACACAGGCTGCCCCTTTCCTGGGACTGCATTTCTTACTGAACAACAAATTCATAAATTAAATCTCTGCCCACAATTCCTGTGTGCACACAGACTCATGCCATCATTTTACGCACATAACACAGGCTGCCCCTTTCCTGGGACTGCATTTCTTACTGAACAACATCTTCACAAATTAAATCTCTGCCCACAATTCCTGTGCGCACACAGACTCATGCTATGTTTTTTGGAACAAAACAGTGTCCCTGAATAGTACCAAACTACTGTTACTGCCTGACACATTTCCCATATCATTTACAGAAGGAGAAAACAACACATGTCCTAACAGCTCCTTAACACCATGACCATGTGTTACAGGGTGAGTGATTAGACTAGATCAATTTAAATGAGGCCTTGGTGACGTTCAATGTGTTTGCATTACACATTGCTATCTGAAACAGCACACAGAGCTGAGTACTACACATGAGAGTGTTGGAGAAGCTGCTGCGTGTGTGCCAAGACTGTGTTTCTGAAGACTGTGTGTTGTCTGGTGCAAGACAGATGAGCAAAGAGACTTCCAGAACTGCATGAAGACTGCAGGGATGTATGTAACAGTGCATGTGTGCTAAGGGATAATTTGTGTAAACACAACAGGCTGCCCCTTTCCTGGGACTGCATTTCTTACTGAACAACATCTTCACAAATTAAATCTCTGCCCACAATTCCTGTGCGCACACAGACTCATACTATGTTTTTTGGAACAAAACAGTGTCCCTGAATAGTACCAAATTACTGTTACTGCCTGACACATTTCCCACATCATTTACAGAAGCAGAAAACAGCACATGTCCTAACAGCTCCTTAACACCATGACCATGTGTTACAGGGTGAGTGATTAGACTAGATCGATTTAAATGAGGCCTTGGTGATGTTCAATATGTTTGCATTACACATTGCTATCTGAAACAGCACACAGAGCTGAGTACTACACATGAGAGTGTTGGAGAAGCTGCTGCGTGTGTGCCAAGACTGTGTTTCTGAAGACTGTGTATTGTCTGGTGCAAGACAGATGAGCAAAGTGACTTCCAGAACTGCATGAAGACTGCAGGGATGTATGTAACAGTGCATGTGTGCTAAGGGATAATTTGTGTAAACACAACAGGCTGCTCCTTTCCTGGGACTGCATTTCTTACTGAACAACATCTTCACAAATTAAATCTCTGCCCACAATTCCTGTGCGCACACAGACTCATACTATGTTTTTTGGAACAAAACAGTGTCCCTGAATAGTACCAAATTACTGTTACTGCCTAACACATTTCCCACATCATTTACAGAAGCAGAAAACAGCACATGTCCTAACAGCTCCTTAACACCATGACCATGTGTTACAGGGTGAGTGATTAGACTAGATCAATTTAAATGAGGCCTTGGTGACGTTCAATATTTTTGCATTACACATTGCTATCTGAAACAGCACACAGAGCTGAGTACTACACATGAGAGTGTTGGAGAAGCTGCTGCGTGTGTGCCAAGAGTGTGTTTCTGAAGACTGTGTATTGTCTGGTGCAAGACAGATGAGCAAAGAGACTTCCAGAACTGCATGAAGACTGCAGGGATGTATGTAACAGTGCATGTGTGCTAAGGGATAATTTGTGTAAACACAACAGGCTGCCCCTTTCCTGGGACTGCATTTCTTACTGAACAACATCTTCACAAATTAAATCTCTGCCCACAATTCCTGTGCGCACACAGACTCATGCCATCATTTTACGCACATAACACAGGCTGCCCTTTTCCTGGGACAACATTTCTTACTGAACAACATCTTCACAAATTAAATCTCTGCCCACAATTCCTGTGCCCACACAGACTCATGCCATCATTTTAAGCACATAACACAGGCTGCCCCTTTCCTAGGACTGCATTTCTTACTGAACAACAAATTCATAAATTAAATCTCTGCCCACAATTCCTGTGTGCACACAGAGTCATGCCATCATTTTAGGCACATAACACAGGCTGCCCCTTTCCTGGGACTGCATTTCTTACTGAACAACATCTTCACAAGTTAAATCTCAGACAACAATTCCTGTGCGCACACAGACTCATGCTATGTTTTTTGGAACAAAACAGTGTCCCTGAATAGTATCAAATTACTGTTACTGCCTGACACATTTCCCATATCATTTACAGAAGCAGAAAACAGCACATGTCCTAACAGCTCCTTAACACCATGACCATGTGTTACAGGGTGAGTGATTAGACTAGATCAATTTAAATGAGGCCTTGGTGACGTTGAATGTGTTTGCATTACACATTGCTATCTGAAACAGCACACAGAGCTGAGTACTACACATGAGAGTGTTGGAGAAGCTGCTGCGTGTGTGCCAAGAGTGTGTTTCTGAAGACTGTGTATTGTCTGGTGCTAGACAGATGAGCAAAGAGACTTCCAGAACTGCATGAAGACTGCAGGGATGTATGTAACAGTGAATGTGTGCTAAGGGATAATTTGTGTAAACACAACAGGCTGCCCCTTTCCTGGGACTGCATTTCTTAGTGAACAACATCTTCACAAATTAAATCTCTGCCCACAATTCCTGTGCGCACACAGACTCATGCCATCATTTTACGCACATAACACAGGCTGCCCCTTTCCTGGGACTGCATTTCTTACTGAACAACAACTTCATAAATTACATCTCTGCCCACATTTCCTGTGTGCACACAGAGCCATGCCATCATTTTAGGCACATAACACAGGCTGCCCCTTTCCTGGGACTGCATTTCTTACTGAACAACAACTTCATAAATTACATCTCTGCCCACATTTCCTGTGTGCACACAGAGTCATGCCATCATTTTAGGCACATAACACAGGCTGCCCCTTTCCTGGGACTGCATTTCTTACTGAACAACATCTTCACAAATTAAATCTCTGCCCACAATTCCCGTGTGCACACAGACTCATGCCATCATTTTAAGCACATAACACAGGCTGCCCCTTTCCTAGGACTGCATTTCTTACTGAACAACAACTTCACAAATTAAATCTCAGACAACAATTCCTATATACACACAGACTCATGCTGTGTTGGTAGGCACAAAACACAGGCTGCCCCTTTACTGGGTTATTAATTCTTACAGAACTAATGCTTTTTTCAAATGTGCTGCCATTTTCCTCTCTTTTCTTTCATAGTGATTTCTGCTAAATGCTAACCATCACAATTAAAAAGAAGCTGTCCTTTTCTTTCAACTGCAAGTCTTACTTTTCAACAGCAACACAAATTAAATCTCTGTCAACAATTCTTCTCTGCACACAGACTCATGGTTTGATGGTAGGCACAAAACAGTATTCCTCATTCTTACCAGTACACATTAACTTATGGTGAAAACATACTCCATAATATTTTACATATTCAAAACAGTTAAATATCTCCCAAAACAGAAAATGTAAATCACAACTTTAAACAAATAATCACAATTCCTTTTTTTATATCTAAATTAACCACAAACACCCCCTCTCAAACTCATAACTCACCTTTAAAATTAGTTAGTTGTGAAAGAAATGTGGCAGTCACACAGCAGTTTATCAGACCAGAATCTCTGAGCTGAACACCTCTCTCCTCTCAGCAGAACCAGTTAATGGCACAGTTTCCCTCTCTTTTTTCACACATATACATGTTAATTTCAAATCTCAGTGCTTCCCACATTTTTTCAAATGAAATCACACATTTCTATTGGTTGAAAACTTCAACCCCTTTCCAAATGTACCCTTCCCCCAACTTGACTTCTGCCTGCTACCATAGCAACAGGTCATGGAACACAGGGGTGAGCAGAGAGGTCAGAAGTTCAGCAGACAATGTTTCATTTCCAAAGAGCAAGAGTGCTTGACTTTTCAAACCTAACAGCAAATCCAAACTAATGTTCTTTGTTCACACATTTTTCTGAACCAATACAAAACATGCTTTTTAAAATTTAAACATACAGCCTAGTTTTTAGTGTAGAATGGTTTGAAACAGCCAATGAGTTCTTTTTATAAAAAAAAGTATGTGTGCCCCCATTTTTCAACTGTCTTTCATTTCTTTTTGCCTTTCTACTGAAAGACACCTCCTGAGTGCATCCAGATCTCCTTTGAAGATGTTCACAGTGTGGATTGTAGGTCACAGCTATGTCTTCTGGAGTGAAAAATTTGCAGAAAAAAGAGGTATGGTGAGAGACCTTGCTTTGCCAAATGTAGACATTAAATGGATTGGTCAGAGAGAGTTAAAGTGGCACCAATTAATGCCTTTGGTGAAAACCTTTCTACATCTCCCACAGCCTAACCTTATTATTGTGCACTGGGGTAGGTCTGGAAATGGTTATTAAGGACACCTTTGTGCAATTGATGTCGCTTTTTCCTCAATCTGCCTTCGTATATTCTAACATATGCCAAAGGCAAATTTTAGAATTTTGTCCGCAGATTGACAAAGCAAGGAAGCACGTCAACAAATCTATTTCTGCTTTCCTCAGAGACTATGGTATGGGTTCTATATACCACAACAACTTGCGTTACAACATGCAAGACATTTATAGAGGAGATGGTGTACACTTCACTGATGAAGGCAACAGAGCCTTCCTCTTGAACTTTAGACTCTGCATCGGTACTTACTTGTACGTACCAAAAAACAAACAATAAACACAAGGGCTCTTTTTAGAGCCACCTTATATCTAAACACTTAAATGCGATTTTTTATTATTTATTGTTTTAAAGTTTTTTTTCGGGTGCGCGCTGGGTGCGCGCACTCGGCGATATTTTTTTTCAAAATATAAATCTTTTTTTTTTGCCCTACAAGGTCCTACTGTGACCCCCTTACAATACCTAGTGGGTCAATATCTTTCCACTCTGCCCCCTTTTCAAGTTCTCCCCCTTTGTTTATCACCCCCTCTTTATGCGAGAGACAAAATGGCGGCCGCTGCTTCCTGATTTCCACCGATTCGAATGTTTACTGACATCTAAGAACCAATCAGAAGTGCGCTCGCGATCGGCAAGGTGCGCGCACAGGACTTGCTCAGTGCGCGCACGGTACGCGCGTACAGATATATATATATTGATTTAAATGCTAATTTCTCAGGAAATACTGAACAGATTTACACCAAACCTGCAAAAGGCACTTCATGGACCTTATGGCTACCTCTCTGCCAAATTTCACATAATTCTGTTCAGCCGTTCGGGCTGTAGCTGCGACTAAAGTCCCTATGGAACAATGCATGGTGAAAACGCGTTTTGGGACCCCCCTTTTTTCTCAGCCCCCGCTTGACGAATCCCCCCGAAACTTTCAGGGTCGGAGCTGAGCGGAGCACCCCATTAGTTTTGAAAATTTCGCGAGGATTCGTCAACCGGCGCCAAAGTTATTCAAAATAGAATTTTGAGATTTCCTATGGAAACACGGTCCTAACTATAACTACCTACTGGCGACCGCCAGTAGGTAACATATATATATATATATATATATATATATATATATATTACCTAACCTACTGGCAGTCGCCGTAGGTAGTTATAGTTAAGACCTATTTTCCATAGGAAATCCGCAACATTTTATTTGGAATAACGTTGGCGTCGATTGATGAATCTTCGAGAAAGTTTCCAAACTTTTGGTCAGCTCCGGTCCGCTCCTATCCTGGAACTTTCACGGTGATTCGTCAAGTGGGGGCCGAGAAAAAAGGGGGGTCCCAGAATGCATTGTCCCCATGCATTTTCCCATAGGACCTGTTGATGCAGCTACAGCCCGAAGTACTGAACGGAATTACACCAAATTTGGCAAAGAGGTAGTCCTCAGTTCAGACTCGTGCCTTTTGCTTAAATGGTGTAAATCCGTTCAGTAGTTCCTGAGAAAATCAAAAGTAAAATCACATATATATATGTGGGCGGAGCCTAACCACACATCTCATCGTGAGGTCTGATAGGCTGTCAGCACTTCATCCAAGAAGTGTTGGCAGACATCTTGGGACCAATATACATGATAGCACCTCATTAAAAAGCATTGCAGTTAATAGAAGGTTTTAAGACTTTAGTTACATTATAAATCATTTGTTGATGGTACCATACTCATTTTAGGAATTGTGGTGTGTTCTAAGGTGATTTTACCATGTGAAAAAGCCTTCTGCTGTGATATTATGAATCATGTTTGAGAGAAAACTATTTTCTCATGCTTTTCCCACAGAGGTTTGGAAGGTGATCTATAAGCTAAACTGAGAGCATATTTTCTGTAAATTCACATTATCTTTCTCAGTCATGTGAGAATGAAGTCTGACATTCTCAGTAAAACATGTACATCCAACAAGGGCAGAGACTGTCAGTTGATTACTTTGTGTTCTACGGCAGCTTCCCAGAGTGTTCTAAAGAACAACTAGAGCGCTAACAGTCCTACTTATGACAAACGTATGGCACACCTGAAGCCATCTTGGTTGGAATAAAGTGGTGACTCTTAAAACATTTAATTTAAAAAGGAACAAAATGAGGGGGTTCGTTTTGCCATAGAAAGTATGATTAGTGCTGCAGAAAGAAAAATTAGGGCACATTTTGAATGACTTCTCAAATCCTCTTCTATTTCATTAAAACACTCTGACATGCAGACTGAAACATGCACTTTCAATACCAGCAGCAGACTTCCCTGGTGAGCAGTAGCTTTACTACAGTGATCTAATAAGCAACTAGAGTGCTAACATTCTGAATTTATGGCAAATGTGTGACACATCTGAATGCCTTCTTGATGGAATCAAAGTAAAAAACTGAAAGTACTTCCTACTGAGGAGACTGTAGTAAATGAGGAAATTAGGAAACATCATAACAAATAAGTCTCCCAAAATGGCCACCAGAGACAAAAGAGCCCAAATGTAGCCCAATTATCACCCAGATGTAGCCCAAGTATAGCCCAATGACAGAATGTACCAGAGTGTTCTAACGAACAACTAGAGCGCTAATAGTCTTACTTATGACAAAAGTATGGAAGACCTGAATCCATCTTGATTGGAATAAAGTGGTAACACTTAAAACATTTAATTTACAAATGGAACAAAATGAGAGGGTTCATTTTGCCATAGAAATTATGATTAGTGCTGCAGAAAGAAAAATTAGGGCACATTTTGACTTCTCAAATCCTCTTCTATTTCATAAAAGAATTCTGACATGCAGACTGAAACATGCACTTTGAATACCAACAGCAGACTTCCCTGGTGAGCAGTAGCTTTACTACAGTGATCTAATGAGCGACTAGAGTGCTAACAGTCAGAATATATGGCAAATGTGTGACACATCTGAATGCCTTCCTGATGGAACCAAAATAAAAAACTGAAATTATTCCCACTGAGGAGACTGCAGTAAATGGGGAAATTAGGAAACTTCAAAACAAATAAATCTCCCAAGATGGCCACCAGAGACAAACGAGCTCAAATGTAGCCCAAATATCACCCAGATGTAGCCCAAGTATAGCCCAATGACAGAATGTCCCAGAGTGTTCTTAAGAACAACTAGAGCGCTTACTGTCTTACTTATGACAAAAGTATGGCACACCTGAAACCATCTTGATTGGAATAAACTGGTAACACTTAAAGCATTTAATTTAAAAAGGAACACAATGAGGGGGTTCATTTTGCCATAGAAATTATGATTGGTGCTGAAAAAAGAAAAATTAGGGCACATTTTGAGTGACTTCTCAAATCCTCTTCTATTTCATTAAAAAATTCTGATATGCAGTGGTAGTGAGCAGTAGCTTTACTACAGTGATCTAATGAGCAACTAGAGTGCTAACATTCAGAATTTATGGCAAATGTGTGACATATCTGAATACCTTTTTGATGGAATCAAAGTAAAAAACTGAAAGCATTTCCTACTGAGGAGACTGCAGTAAATGAGGAAATTAGGAAACTTCATAACAAATAAATCTCCCAAGATGGCCACCAGAGACAAAAGAGCCCAAATGCAGCACAAATATCACCCAGATGTAGCCCACATGTAGCCCAATGACAGAAGTGTACAAAACACTTATTTTTGTGTATTTGCAGTTTTATATAGTGCAGACTTGTCAGGTATTGGAGTGCTGTACATGGGCATTGCTTACATCACACACGATCAAATTCATTTTGGTTGTAGACATGGGGAGATTAAGTGATTTGACCAGAATCACAGAATGTTGAGCTGAAGCAGAAACTCCAACCTGGTTCCCCAGTTGCAAAGTCTGCAGCTCTGGAAGTAACACCACATCCTCTCCCCTAGGTGCAACATTTAATCAAGTGGTCAACTGGATAAAAAAACATAAAGATTACAAATAATTTAAAAGTTCTTTGTCGCTCTTTGAAAACTCAGAAAATATGTCCTCATTTTAGGTTTTTTAGAGCACTAACCATAATTTTGATGCAAATAAGACCCTCTCATATATGTAAATTCTAAAGGAAATACTCTAGGTATTACAGTTTTGATTACATCAAGATGACGTCAGGCATTCCACACTTTTGTAATAAACATAGAATGTTAGCAATCTAGTTCTTCATTGGGATACTGTTGAGAGGCAGAGGCCAGGGGCATGAACTCTGAAAATTGAAGGCAGGTAGGAGAGTGCAGAGGCAACAATTTGACCACACTGGGCAGGCAGGAAGGGCCGTGGCAGCACAACAGACTATGGAGGGCAGTGGAAAGGGGGGCAGGGGCAACAAACCAACAATACAGGACTGGCAAGAGAGGCTGTGGCAATATAATAGACCATTGTGGGCAGAAGGAAGAGGCAGTGGTAGTACAACCATACATGCCAACAGACCCGTTTCAGCCAGGAAACGTCCAATGTTTTTAAGCTTAAATGGGCTTTATTTGATCAGTCTCCTGTCTACAATCTCCTCTTTTTCAATGTAACTCAAAGGGGAAAATCAATACCCCAGTTTTTTTTCAAAATCTTCCTCTTACCAAGTTCAAAATGTTCGCAAGTATGGTACATTAGATCATGGTAGGCAGGAGGAATTAGGGTAGGGACATGGACTTGGATAACAGAGGACAGGAGGGACATGGAGAGGTGCACCAAACTGACCCTACAGGGCAGGCATCAGGGTTTGCAGCAGCACAATACACCACACAGAGCATGCGGGACAGGAGTGCAGCACAACAATTCATAGAAAGCAATAGGGAGGGGACAGGACCATGCACATGGACAACAGAGAACAGAGGGGAAAGAGGCAATGGTAGCTAGCTGACCATAATGGACAGACAGGAGAGAAAGATGCAGCATAACAGACCATAAAGGGCAGGAGGTACGGATCAGGGGCATTACAATGGAACAGACAAGCCAGTAGGGAGTGGATAGGGGTCTGCACATGGAAACAGAGGGCTGGGGGCAAGGGGGCAGGGCAGGAGCAGCAAGATGACCATGGCGGTCAGGCAGGATGGGCACTAGAAACAAGACACACCATGCAGAGCAACAATGCGACTATGATGGCATACACACAGACCATGGAGGGAAGGTGGAAGGGGGTCAGGGGCAGTCAGCTGACCACACAGGGAAGGTGGGAGGGGCCATGACAGCACAGAAGACCATGCATGGCAAACGGGAGGGTTAGAGGCAGAACAATGGCTATGATGGGCAAGAAGGAGGGTGCAGGGGCATGCACAAAGGACCATGGAGGATAAAAGGGAGGGTCAGGACCTGGGCACAGACAAGAGAGTTCAGGGAAAGGGGCCTCACAACAGACCGTGCGGGGCAGGCAGGAGGAGCAGTTGCAGCACAACAGACCAGGGAGGGTAGAAGGGTGTGGCAGTAAAATGGACCATGGAGGACAGGAGGAAGGGGATAGGGGCATGGCATGTGGACAGGCAGGGTGGAGGTGGCAGGGACAGGTTACAGTCATCTGACAATGCTAGGCAGGTGGGAGGGGAGTGGCAGCTCAACAGAACACTCAGAGTAGATAGGAGTGGCAGGTCCATGGAACATGGTGGGAAAAAAGGATGGTGGGGGCATGCACAAAGACATCGGAGGGCAGGGGGAAGCGAATAGGGGCAGCCATCTAAGCACAGAGGCTAAGCACGAGGTCAATGATGGGCCATAGAATTGGGCAATATAGGGCAGGAGGAGTGGACTGGTACATCATGCTAAATGGAGGGCAGTGGCAGCACATCAGACCATGCATGGCAGGAGGGAGGAGGCTAGTCCATGGATTCAGACAACAGAGGATAGGGAGGAGGTGGATGGGGCAGTAAGCTAACTGTTTAGAGAAGGTGGGTATTAGGAACTTTATTGTTTTTAAAATGCGTGTCTGTGCAAACTACTTAAAATATGAACAAGTATGCAGCATAATCTCACTTTTATTCAGGAAGAAGAGGACGTTTGTGACTGTGACTCCGTGCTCACTTGGCAGAAACACCCCCTGACCCTCCACCCCCCATCGCAAAATGTAATGCCCGTGAAAAGGGTAGGTGGACGCAGTGTTATATAGAACATAGTCCTGAGAGCACGATTGAAAATGAAAACTAGATATAGTATATGGTATAAACTATGCACCAAAAAGTGTGATATAAGATGAACCAGGGCGTGAAATATAATATGCAATACATTGTGCGCAATGACAGATTCATTGGAGAGCGCGAGATAGCACAGGCACTAGCGCATGCTATGCGATATGCGCCTTGGAGTGTAATATGCACAGGGCAGTGTTGTGTAACCTAACTAGTCTCTAAAGTTGTAATATAAAATATGTGCTGGGGAGTGTAACGTTGCATTGGGCTCAGCCAGGAGCATGCTGTGACTCTCAAATGAGGTTCGTCTCCTTTCCAGAGAGTAAAATAAAAAGTATTACACATCCGGCGGTGGATGTGTGTTTTATTAAACGTGAGGGGGGTTTCTTGCATAGTTTGGTTGAATTTTCGTCGAATCCCCTTTGAATGGCTTGATGTGCGTGTATATTAAATGTGCCCGACAATACCTACCCATGTTTGTATAAATAAACGACAAGGGAGTCTACTTGGAGAGTACCCACTGGCGGGGGCGCCGGGATTAGGCATGGTAGGGCGTCAGACACAAGTCAGAGCTTCACTAGCGGTGTAAATACATTCCATGTGGATTCATTCTATGCATAGTCGCCTTTTAATGAATTTCACGCAAATCGTCATGGTGATAGGTACATACGGTTTGTCCAGCATGTCCTAGGTGTTTCTATAAATATATATATTTTTTAAATATTGAAAAACAAAGGCCGGCCCAGGGGGATGGGGTCCCCGGGGCAATAAGTGTCCTGAAGAGGGGGGCAACGCAGCCCCCTCCTAAAGATTTTTTTTTAAAAAAGGCCATGACCCGGGGGTTGGGGTCCCCGGGGCCGATTAAGGCCTTCAGAGGGCCAAATTTATTTTTTTCAACAAAACAAATTAGGGTGCAGGCCCTGGGGGATGGGGTCCCCAGGGCCAGTAAATTAGAAAAAGAAGGGGGGCCACACATCCCTCCTTCTTAAAAAAATAAAAAAAAGACCGTCATCGCGCCGGAGGCCACGCCCCCTCCTTGCAGCACTCTGCAAACGCGCACCCTGGCCAGTTGTAAGTTGGGGAATTATTTCCCCTTCAATACTGAGGGTCCCTGAGGGTATCTCCAGTATGCGCCAGGTAGCTGCGTTGCAGACAGGTGTTATGAGCCACGCCCCTTTTTACATGCAACGCAGCTCTGTGGGGCTTACTGGAGGTACCTAGTGGGCTAGTTTGACCCTAGGGACCCTTGGGATTCAAGGGGACTTAATCTCTCAACTTAGAACGGCCACAGGGCGCGTTTACACAGTGGTGAAGGGAGGGGGCAGGGCCTGAGGTGACGTGTGCAAACACACCCTGTGGCGCGTTTTAAGGTGGGGAAATAATTCCCTTTCAATCCTGAGGGACCCTGGGGGCCAACTAGCCCACCAGGTGCTTCCAGTAAGCGCCACTGCTCTGCGTTGCAGAGAGGTGGCGCAGGTCGTGCCCCTTTTTACACCTCTCTGCAATGGCGCTTACTGGACATACCTAGTGGGCTGTTTTGCCCCGAGGGATTCTCAGGATTCAAGGGGATTTAATCTCCCAACTTAAAAAACGGCCACAGGGCGTGTTTACACAGTGGGGAAGGGAGGGGACGGGGCCTGAGGTGACGTGTGCAAACACGCCCTATGGCGCGTTTTAAGTTGGGGAAATAATTCCCCTTCAATCCTGAGAGCCCCTGGGGGCTAACTAGCCCACCAGGTGCTTCCAGTAAGCGCCACTGAGCTGCGTTGCAGAGAGGTGGTCCAGGCCGTGCCACTTTTTACACCTCTCTGCAACGCAGCTCTGGGGCGCTTACTGGAGGTACCTAGTGGGCTAGTTGGACCCTAGGGACCCTCAGGATTCAAATGAACTTAATCTTCCAACTAAAAACAGCGACAGGGCGTGTTTACACAGTGGTGAAGGGAGGGGACGGGCCTGAGTTAACGTGTGCAAACAAGCCCTGTGGCACGTTTTAAGTTGGATAAATAATTCCCCTTCAATCCTGAGGGACCCTGGGGGCCAAGTAGCCTACTAGGTGCTTCCAGTAAGCGCCACTGCGCTGCGTTGCAGGGAGGTGGTCTAGGCCGTGCCCCTGTTTACATCTCTCTGCAACGCAGCTCTGTGGCACTTACTGGAGGTTACCTAGTGGTCTAGTTGGACCCTAGGGACCCTCAGGATTCAAGGGGACTTAATCTCCCAACTTAAAACGGCCACAGGGCGTGTTTACACAGTGGGGAAGTGAGGGGATGGGGCCTCAGGTGACGTGTGCAAACACGCCCTGTGGCGCGTTTTAAGAGGTAGTTTTAATCCCCTGCCCTATTATATACTAGGGGCTTGCAGAGGAGATCATGCTGATCACAGGGGGACCCCAACGCATAGTGTTCCCTAGTGTATGTAGGTGTTTTCACTGTATTCTGAGTGTCTTTTAACATAGCACTGGCTCTAGGACTGGTTAGTCAGACTCAGTTACCACCAGTATCCATCTGAAAAAGTTGAGGGTACAGGATGATTTTGCAACAAGGCTTCTTTCTGCTCTTCTGTTTGTTCTTTCTGCACATTATCCTTCTTCCTGCACTTTTCTGCCTCTTTTAGGACTTCTGTTGCTTCTTTCTGCATTTCTTTTTGCTCTTTTTGTGCGTTTATTCTTCTTTCTTCACATGTCCTATCTCTGTAGGCATAGTTAGAAATTAGCATTTAAAAAACCTTTGAAATTCACTGAAAAAACCATAGGTTTCAGGCACGTTATAGTTAGGAATTAGCATTTAAAAAACCTTAGAAATTCAATGAAAAAACCATAGGTTTCAGGAGCGTTATCGTTAGCTGGGCTTTTCACTCGTACAAAACCATTGAAATTCCCCCGTTATAGTTAGTTCAGCTAACTATAACTCGCGCGCCATGTCATCAGTGATGTCATGAGTGATGTCACTGACCATGTCATGAGTGATGTAATATGTGACGTCATCAGCAGTGCATTGCGGGCGCGCGAGTTATAGTTAGCTGAACTAACTATAATGGGAGAATTTCAATGGTTTTGTACAAGTGAAAAGTCCAGCTAACTATAACGCCCCTGAAACCTATGGTTTTTTCAGTGAATTTCTAAGGTTTTTTAAATGCCAATTCCTAACTATAACGTGCATGAAACCTATGTTTTTTTCAGTGAATTTCAAAGGTTTTTTAAATACTAATTCCTATCTATAATTTATCTCTAAAGCTATGTTTAATGATTTTCATTGAATTTCTAAATTTTTCAATTTCAGTGTGTCAATTCCTTTAATTGTGTTTTTTTTTAATACTTTATATATATATATATATATATATATATATGTATATATATATATATATATATATCACCAACTCCGCAGTCGAGCAGCAGCAGCAGCACAGCACGTACGGACCATTGGATAAGTGCAAATTAATTTATTTCGTGCAGTATGTCGCCATAACGTTTTGACTCGTCCGAGCCTTGTTCACATGACCATATATATATAATTGAATGGTGCCTGTATAATAATTACTTTATATTCGGTAAAGATTTGTACAAACAGCTCAGGGGTGTTGCGATGGGAGCCTGTTTCTCCCCAGCTATGCCTGCTTGAATGTAGGCTGATGGGAGGAACAGGCCTCAGAACAGAGGACGCCGAAATGTATTCTCTACATGTCAAATATTGGTTGCGCTTTATTGATGATGTATTTGTGGTATGGCAAGGAGACCATGAAAGTGCTCTAAAACTCATCAACGACATTAACATCAATACTGCCAACATCAAATTTACAACCAATATCAGTAAAACGAAGATTGAATTTTTAGAAGTAATGGTGTATGTATCTGAAGGGTATTTGGAAAGAACACTACATCGCAAAGCCATGGCGGGAAACAACACTACACGCCAGTAGCGCACACCCTAAACATTTAATAAAAAGTATCCCATATGGAGAACTTTTGAGATTAAAAAGGATTCGTAGTACAGAGATGGAATTTGATAAATGTTCAAAGGAGGCGATGATATGATTTAAGAGAAGGGGGTATGACACACACACTCTAAATAATGCTGAGAAATGAGTAAGAATCAGATCAAGGCAGTCCCTTATGACACTGAGTAAACACAACACAGATGTTACCCAAGGATCACTCCCATCTGGAGGACCCAAACCAAAAGATGAAAGTATCCCCAGACTGATCAACACATTCAGCAAGCAAGAGAGGCAGGTTAGGTCCATAATTGAGAAAAACTGACCTATCGTACTTACGTACAGAGTACTGGCAAGCAGACTTCCCACAGCACCCACTTTTACCTATAGGAAAGCAATCTCTATGAGATCTCAAATATTCAAAAGCAGCCGTGAACTTAATACAAACAACATGTGGCTAAAGCCCAGACAAGGATTTTATAAATGCTACACATGAACGGCTTGCAAATTTGGAGTAAACACAACGCACTACTCCACTCCATTCAGCCTGGGAGAGATTGCCATAAGAGGCAGTTTTAACTGCAGAACCGAATTTGCGGTGTATGTACTGACATGCGCCTGCGGCCTAAAATACATAGGCAGTACCATGTTATAGGTGCATGTCAGGATACTATAACATCTTCATGTCATTGTAAACAATGACATCCCATACCCAGTTGCACGCCACTTCAAAAAGGAGTACAACAATGATCTCAAGTGCCTAACTTACCATGTGGTGGATACAATCCCAAGCCTATGTAGTGGTGGGAACAGGGAACGTATGTTGAGACAACTGGAGTCACGTATGATTTTGGAGTTTGATAGCAAAACTCCTCATGGGCTTAACAATACAGAGGACCTCCATAATTTCTTATAAATTGAGGACAATACTTTGAATGCACACTCTCAGTACCTGCCTAATAACAACTGATACAGCTCCACTTATACCACCACAGATGCACTTTAAAGCAAATAGATGCATCAGAGTATTAGGCCAAAAAAGTTAGAAAAACCAACACTGGAACAATCCTTTGGATGACCCTAGAAGAGATTTGAAGAGATGTGATCATCTTGATGATTTGGATGAGCAGTGGTGGTTCGGCAATGGATTGAATACTGTTTCCTAGACTAATTGGCTCCAACAAATCATTGCAATGATCTGTGATCCTTCTACCTTTGCATGCTATGCTCTATGGCTGTGGGTTCTGTAGCTTTCAACCTACCACCAGTTGCACTAGTTTGGCAACTTATCAAAAGTACTGATCTGATGTTCCATCAGCATGCTGTGGAGTGGGAAGCACAGTAATGGATATGCTATATCTGAATAGGAGGGCATGGTTGCACACCTGAAGCCGGTGAATTGCAAACTGGCTAAGTAGCTCAAGACTCAAGTCTACTGTTTTGTCTGATTAATGCTGCAGCGCCCCTTCTCCAATCATCTTATCTCTGTGGCAACAATTGGGGAAGCCAAACTGCATTCTGCAACATAAAAGTGGGCAGCTGTGAGTTTCACAAAATTTAAAGCATGGTGACTCAATAATCCTTGTACAATATCATTGTCTACCAATGTTCTGCTTGGGAGGCAGAAATATTTATTTGAAACATGTTTGTTGATGCTGCGTCTCTGAAGCCGTGCAGGTAGACACCATTTGTAAGGTAAGCAGTTCTCCATAATCTGAGAAAATTCTGTAAAATTGTATAAGAGGAACTGCTCCTTATGTGGAGCTAACAAGAGTGTTTTACTTCAAGACCTTTTCTGTGAGAATGATGCTAAGATGTCTGTCAGCAGGGAAGTCTGAACCCTGATCAACAGCTTTCCAAAGTTTAATTTTTGGTTAATGCTTGAGTCCAAATCCTTTCACTCAAAGGGGTGAAATGGCTTTTGTTTTGACTGCATGTGTTGTATTTAATCAGTCTAGCTCCCTACCATAACAGACTCAAGCATGTTTCAGCCCATAGCACCTATTAGTCTTTCAATGAAAAGCCAGAACTCTGCCTGGTTGGATATCAGCTCAAAGCATGACCAGGATGGTGGTGCCAAATGTACACCCAAAACCTGGAACTGTCTCTGTGGTAAATTGTATGCTGCGACTCAAAGGTTGGATTTCATCCTCCATGCTCAAAATGGGGTCCAACTGTAAGCCCTGAAAATTCTTATCCTGGACCCTAGAGATAATGGATTGCATGGGCAGAATGTAGCCAAGTATGGTGGTTAAGGCGGAAGTGTACAATATACATTCTACCTTCACTATCATAGCCACTGTCTTTGATGTGAGAAACCTAGAGCTCCAATATGACCAAATCAGCTGTGAGCACCCAGAAAATGAAGGCAGTACATCAAGATGATAATACACTGACAAGCCAAACAATTATAACTTTTCTTAACAGTTAGAATTGTAGCCCAATTAATAAAGCAAGAATAAAATTTGCCTAATGAATAGATTAATCATGAGTAAGCCACAATGCTGAGGTTCAAACCTCTTGATTATGACAGTGGTTGGAGAGAAGAATATATTTTAGTTATAAATTGCTTAAAATGGAGTACATGGAATGATCTTCCTACTTAAGTGAATTAGGATTTCCAGACCCAAATTGTAAGGCCCCGAAGATGTGGCTGAGACTCTGAAAGAGCTAAAAAAATTGATTTCAGTTTAGGGGAAGGGGGCTGAGGGTGTAATTTGTTATCACTCATAAATAAATCAAATCATACAAAGAATCAAATAAAATATTTGCTAAACCCTCAAACTTTCATCAGAACATTCTGGATTAGTTCCTAATTACTCAATTGTAGGTACTATCAAGTATGTATTTTTTAAGATGTTTCATTCTCCACTGATCAGCTTCATCTGGAATGCAATGGCACATTGGGCCCAATAATAGAAAATAAGGTACAGGTGGAGTTCTATTTTTCCGTGTAAATTGAAACTCAGTTCACCCTGTATTATTTGCTACACTTAAGAGGTTGTCAGTGCCTCCATTAAGACACTATTTTGTCCAGGCTTTGGTCAATCAGTGGATGAGGCTGTTGAACAAGACAAATAGTCCACTCCTAGAAATTCAGACAACTGATCCATCTAAATAATATAACAGACAATAAATGAAACCCAACAAGAGGAATTTCATAACAGGCAAACCTCTCACCTAGCGATCAAGCATCATATTATGTAATTTACGCTGGCAATGGTTCTCTTTAATACTTATTCTTTACAAATTGCAGAAATTCCTCTAGTGGTAGCCAGGCCTCAATGCTTCAACTATTAGGGGTATTAGAAAATGCAAAATGGAAATTGATGAATTTACCTGTGGACGTGTCTGAGAGTGGCTGCAGAAGTTATTCCTAGTAACAAGTACTTCCAGGAATCTTACCATGACTGCTTACATCACTTGCATGGTTGCCTTTCAAACAAATTTTCATTATGTTCTCCTTTTGCTTACCATAATACTAGAGTTACTAAATACAAGTTATATTATTTGTGAGGCTGGCCTATCCATTAAAGGAGTAGCCCAATAGTGCTTCATCCACGAAGGGCTATTTCATGAATGAGTTTTATATTCCTCTTGTAGCTTTTTTCACAATCTAGGATAGGCCCTGTGGTTGAATATTTTTTTTTGCAGCAGCAGTTTCTCTACAAACTAATGAGCAGCCGCATATGACAGGGGAGGGTGGCAGCCATAGACTGATAACTGGTTGGTTTAGTCTATTTAGTGTGGTCTCAGTATGTAGTTGGGTATAAATATTAATTTGTATTAGCCTTCATTATATATTGTGGGCATGGGATTTAAGAGGGGGGATAAGGCAGACTGTTATGGTTCGAGATGAGCAAGAACTGCCCAAATGGGAGTTAAATCAGTGAACGATTATGCCTATTTGTGTTCCCCTTTGCTACCCCTTCTATGGTAGAGAGTGCCTAAGATAGTCAGATCGATGCCTGATCTCACATCTTAGAAGACTGACTTTAAACCATCTGAGTGGATATCTTGAGGTCTCATATGCCTTTAGATTCTATTCCCTTTAGTGGCTCACTTTACAATACCTACAATTCATTTCTGGTCCCCCATCTGTTCAAGCACTCAATGATGTGCTCAATGAAGAACCTTTGTTGTGGAATATATCGAGGTACATGAGCTTATTAATTTTAGAGGAGAGGAAGAACCCTGATTTTTGCTGTCTTTATAGACTCAATATTCCTAATTTGGATACTGAATTATCTATAAAGATGTTAGCTACAACACCAGTCTGTTTTGCAAAAACTATTTTCGAGGTGAATTGTTGATATTGACAAGTGGTCTACATTCGTCTGACAACATTGACTGTACTCCTATCTTAACACTCCATGCATAGGAAAAATATGCATAAGAAAAATGTGTTTCTAGCATGTATTTCTGTAGATACACATGCTTGGTATACTCCCCTTTCATCTAGTGTTGGGCTCAAGGTTTGCAAGTTGTTTTACTTTGAATAATTTTTACGATTCACAGGGCATCGTAACTCCTCCCTTAGCTGGCAATACACAAGGACATCGACTCCATATTTCATAGATTTTTCCTGCCATCTAGATCAGATGTACACCATTGAGGCTCTGTGGTTGGTGCTAGTAAAGCTTTTCTATGGGCCCACTTCGTCACTGTTTGACCCCAGTGGCACGGACACTTTCCACACTATGGCCATTCTGTTTTCCCTGTAGAGCAGTGTAGTAGACACTGATCTTCTCTGATATCTTACCGACAGGGACTCAGGCCCTCTCTTGGGCTTGTGCCCCCGCACTCTATAGGTTTTGTCAGCAAGAATGCGTCAACAGCAATGGTAAGGATGCCTTTTCAATACTATCCTGAGTACCACTCAAAATGTCTGTGGACCGACCACCATTAGGTCTGCCATCTCTGCCTCTTCTCCGATGATACAATGTGCAAGGCATGCTTCACCCATAGGTCCATAAAGACACTTCACTATTAACGTGTGTGGGGGTTGGCCCATCGGAGGATGCAGATACAGGAGGCAAAAATGCCCTTGATATTTTCAGGGAGCATGGCATCGAGGCAGAGGAGGAAGAAGAAGCTGGACCTTCAGGGCCACAGCTTGTCCAGTCATCTCCAAGCCCAGAGTCTGCCTTCTCAAAGTCTATGGAGGATCAGCAGCACAATAGGGGTGCCTCCTAGACACGGAAAATGACATCGACAGTAAGACCCTTGCTTTCAAAATTCAGCTCGATCCAGCCAAATGGCTCCAAACTGATGCCAAGCACCACCACCGTAAAGGCCGAGCTTTGAACTCAGTGCCTGACATACAGGCAGCTGGGCCACTACTGCTTTCGAGCCATAGTGGGCACCACCTGATGACTTTGGAACCTACAACGCTCTCTTCTTCACTCACCAAAGCAATATGTTCTTTACAGGTCCCCTGTAGATGAAAGGGCCTTCGGCACCAGCACCAAAACCTCTATCGGCGCTGAAACCTGCATCGATGCTGAAACAGTCTTTAACATCAAAACCAACATTAAAAGCACCTTCATCAGCAGGTTACTAAAACTCAGAGCAACCTATTCTCCAGCACCTGCAGAAAGAGTTGTATGCTTGACAGCAGCACCTGTGTATACACCCTCAAACAGGTAAAATCATTACAAAGCCTCCTTTGAAGGTGACAGAGACTGTGTCACAGAAGAGTGGACTCACTTTTGAAGAGGAAAACGCCTTTGAGCCTCCACTACCTCCTATGCTCAAGAAGCATAAAGACAGGGTCACCAGCCCCACTTCCTCTTCTTTCACTACCCCTGCTCCACCTATTCACTCTTCTCCTCTTCCCCATTCAACAGAGGGGCCAAACCAACTCTTCATATGGGGAAGGCAGCTCAATCCACCCAACAGTCCGTATGGCCGTGTGACTATGGACGACCCATGGAATGATTATAATGTCAATCCCCCAAGTGATACACATACTGATCTGTTTACAGCAAAGTCATCCCCTCCAGATGACACTACCTACTACCACGAGGTCCTTCAGAGGGCATAAAGTGGATATGCATGTCCATCAGAAAGACAATGACTTTATGGTACACATGCTATCCAAAACACAGCACACAGTCCTGTGCCTCCAAATACTTAATAGGAATGCTTAGAATCTCCACAGATACCTTAAAGGAGTCTAATGAAACTAGATTTGTTACCATACTGGTCGACAAGAAATACAAACCCTCTCCCAAATCCCTTCCCGACATTTGTGGATAGGATTCACATGATTCCCCAGGTGCACATACTGCGTGCATGCAGGCTAATGCTCAGATCACATGAGACTCTTCTACTCCAGATAAGGAGAGCAAATAGATAGAGCAGCAGGAAATGGGGTAAAAGTGCAGGCAGCTACTCACTGGAGGATCCACAACTCAGTTGGTTTGCTCTCCCGATACGGTAAAGTACACTGGGATGAGATGCAATGACTCCTCAAGCATTGCCCTTGGGAATTTAGGCAGAGATGTGAAGAATGGGTGGCATAGGGGAAAACAATTTCAAATGCCACCATTCACTGTGCCTTAGATGCCTCTGACACTGCCGCCCATGGTATGAAGGCTAGCTTCCTTATAGGATGCCACACCTGGCTTCTTGTTTCTGGCTTTAAACCAGAAGTACAACAGCATTTGCTCAACTTGTCTTTCGATGGTGAACACCCCTTGATTCTACAGGTTGACCAAATGATAGAGAAACTAAAAAAAGACCCTGACACAGACAAGCCTATGCGTGCCTCACAGGCATCCACCTGAGGAGCTCCTTTTAAAAGTGGTAGTAAGGGCAGGCAGTAAAACAACTTTCCCAGATCAGAAACAGCAGCAGGACTACAATCTACAATGGGATGCTCCCACGGGACACATAGGAACAACAACAATAGAAGGAGAGGCAAGGGAGGCTCTGTTAAAGGCACCACAGCTACCAAGCAGTGACTCCCCCTCCTTTCCACCCACCCACACAAACCATGTTGAGGGAATGCTCCAAGATTTCCTCCCCCATTGGTGGAAAAGTGGATGCTCTGTATAGTTCAGCTCCACTACTGCCTAGAATTTATCACAACGCCACTCAACACCCACCTTCATCTCACAAACATCATGTCACCTACAAGAAGAGGTCCATCAGCTCTTTCAAAAGGGCATAATTGAGCCAATGCCCACCTACCAATAGGGCACAGTGGCTTATTCAGTATATTTCCTTATCATTATCCCTAAAGAGGACGTCTCTCTCTGACTATTTCTGGACCACAGATCTCTCAACAAATATGTACTCCCTTTTGGCTTCACCCCTGCCTCAAAGGTCTTCAAGTGCCTGGTAGTGGCATCCACCCATTTGAGGAGAGGGGGCATCAATGTGTTCCCGTATCTTGATGATTGGCTGATCAAGAACTCAAGCAGCCAGCAGTGCCTACAGCACACACAGGTGACTATCACACTTTTTGACAGACTTGAGTTCACCATAAACGTGACCATGTCCCATCTCCGTACCCTCAGGATCGACCCCTTCCAAGGAACGATTCTAAATTTAGTCACCAGTAAAGCCCCCCAAGCCATCATAGAGTCATGACTTTTAGCCAGCGTCTACCTCTTTTTCTACTACCTGTCACCTGTTTCAAAGCAGTCCTATCCTAGACCTCATTCACTTGGCCACCACCATGGAGGCCTCCCAAGGCTCGTGGGTAGCTCACCTTGATCAGATGTGTGGAATCCACAACAGCAAAGCCACAACATCAATTAACCTGAGCTTCTGGCAGTCTGCCTTGCCCCAAAGCCTTCCTATCACCTATTTGAGGCAAAGTATTGCTAATCAGGACAGACAATATGACTGCCATATACTACCTTCAAGAGCTGGGGGCACTCACTCTCTATGCATCACCTCTCTAGCTCAGACAATCTGGCATTGGGCCCTTTAACACTGTCTTCACTTCCAGGGATGGACAACAACCTAGCAGACCTGTGAAGAAGGATACATCAGCAAGTCCACGAGTTCAGTACTGGTGCGTGTCCAACATAGACCTGTTCTCTTTACCCGCGAATGCAAAATGCCCAAACTTCACCTCCAGGTACCCCTACCATCGATACATGGGCAATGCACTATGGATCAACTGGTCAGGGATATTTCCTATACTTTTTCACCCCTCCTGTCCCTTCCCTTAGCAGTATAGAAGTTGCTCTAAACATTCTTTACCCTATTCTGCTGTCCCCCACCCGGGCTAGGCAGCCCTGGTATTCAGTACTACTTGAGATGTTGATCATCCCCCATGAGAGGCTCCTCAACAGGCTGGACTTTCTCACCAGGAACGAAGGCCAGATCAAGCACCCAGATCCCAAGCAATTCAATCTAGTGATTGTGATTGGCACCTGAGATCCTAGAATTCAGTTACTTGTGCCTCCCTCAGGAATGTACGGACATCCTGCCTGAGTTCTGCAGACCCACCACACATTCATGCTAAACCGAAAAGTGAAAAATATTTGTCCACTACTGAATTGCAATGACGCTAGATCCTCTAATATCCACAGTCCAAGCAATCATCATCTACCTACTCCACCTCCATAGGAGAGGCCTAGGTTGCACTTAAATGCACCTTTATGTAGTGTCTGTAGTCGTGTACATGCAAATGGGGAGCATTCCTCCCGCTTTCGCATTCCTGTAATTAAAGCAATCAGGGAAGGCCTTAAAAGTCAATCCTCCCTGGGCGCCAGTGAGGAATCTTCATGTCTTACTTACTAAGCTCATTGGTCCCCCATTTCATCCCTTACACTCATGCCCGCTCTATTACCTCTCCTGGAAGGAAGCTTTCCTGGTGGCAGTCACCTCTTGATACTGCATTAGCGAGCTGTAGGCTCTCATTCTGCAATAACCTTTCATAAAAATTCACAAAGACAGGATAGTGCTCTGGACAAATTCCCAGCTTGCTTCTGAGGATGGTTTCCCTGTTCCACTATAACCAGACCATGGAGCTCCCAGCCTTCTTCTCCCAGCCATACAAGATAGCGGAGGGAGTGCTCCATATCCTAGATGTGAAGCGCGCTCTCATGTATTACACTGCTAGAACTAAATCTTTTCAGAAGGCTGACCAATTGTTTGAGGCCTTTGCAAAGCCTCACATAGGGCAACATATTTCCAAAGCAAGGATTGCTAGAAGAATAGTTACAGGTATTCAGACTTGCTATCTCAATTCAAGAAAGTCCTCCCTGTTACTGTTAGGACTCACTCTACTCACAAGAATGCCACTGCACTGGCATTGTAGGGATCTTTCCCCTAGCTGACATATGTCAGGTGGCTACATGGTCAACCCCACACATCTTTGCTAAGCACTTATGTTTGAATGATCTAGCCAGAGAACAGGCATTGATTGGCTGATGGTTCTAAGAACTTTACTCCAGATATCTGCATCAGCCACACACTAGCCACCTCTTATGGGGGACACTGCTCTACAATCTATGCAGAGAATGTATTGGTACAACACATGCTATGATTGACATTTTTTATTTATCCTGTAAGCATCTGTTTATAACGTTTAGTGCTGTAGATTCACACTCGCCCGCCTTCCTCCCCAGACATGTGTGGCTCTGATCACAGATCTCTTTCTCCTTAAGTAATTTTCTTTTTTGTGCAATACCTTTCTGTATCATTTCCTGTTCACTCACACCTCCACACTACTCTTACCCACTGTGCGGGGAACAATCTAATATGGAGTGGATGCCCATTCGCATTGACATCTAAGCAAGGAGTCACTTTACCCCGTGACTCAAAAGACTTCTTTGAAGAAAAACAAATGGTAAACATTCCAGCCCTTTTATAGCAGGAGAGAATACAGAGCATGTGGATCTATAGCACTACACTCTACAAACAGATCCTTACAGAGAAGTATCATTTTCCTCCTAAAGGGCTTTGCATTTGTTAAATACACAGAAGGCCTTTAAGCAAATACAACGCCTATTGCTCTGGAAAATATTTAAAGAATTTGGTTTTGGCCACACTTCAATTTACAGGATTTAGACCACATCCACCCACGACACACTGGTCTCGCTCAATAAAGTCAGTACCTCGTCGACTCATGTGGATGTGGCCATTGGCATGGATGACTTTTATCAGTTTTGCTTCCCACTGTCCGTGGAATTGTCTTCAGCCAAAGTGGGTAAATCAATCCATTTTAGGTATTAAGATGCAAGGAAATACTGAAACAGATCTTTTATAGATCATTTGGTATTATATCTCTCTTCTTTTGAAATGTTTCGTAAAGCAGGGATAAACGAAATCCTTTAACTTTGAGTTGTTGAGTCCTTGCATATTTTCCAAAAAGTAAGTCTTGAAGTCAGTCAACAACAATATTTTCAGAAGATTATTAATCAGTTTCTGTATAAACCTATTGATGTTTACCAGTAAAAGTACAGTTAGAGCTTAAATACATATTTCTGGGCAGCTTTCATTCTCTTCCCCATCGGCCTGGCTTCCTTCATTCCAGTTCGAAGCCTTGGACTTTGGAGCCATGTTACAGAAGGAGGGCCAGCGAGGTTAAAAAGCCCAATCCCAGCGCTATAAATCCAAGGAGCCTCTCTTCATCAACAAGACTTTCAGGAAATGGCTGTTTTATAAAATAGCCAGCACTCCCTCAGGATAATAAAGGCTTCTGGAAGCATTGCCTGCAGCTTAAACCCAAGGTGGAGAGTCAGATGCTAACTTACAGCCACAAGCTTTCCATGTACACCAAGGGCTATAAGCTATCATTAAATGTAAACTAATCATTGAACATGTCATTTTTAATGCAGTTAAAGCAGACGGCTCACCTGCCCCAGGGCCCCCATTCCCCTGAGGCATATAGCTAGAGAGAAATTGGATAATGGAGGTCTTAATGAAAAGCTTATTAAAATGGACTTTCCTTTTTCCGTCTCCTATGGTCTTCTGGTGTACGAGTGTTAAATACTAACTAGATTGACCCTTAAACACAGTTAACTTTCTGGATCATAACAGAGATGGAGAGCACTGTTTGTGATGTCTTCTAAAAGTGCTATAGCATTTCTTCCTGAAAATGATGCTAACCACTGACCTGTCGCATTGTTCACATTTCCTGCAAAAACACAGGCAGGTTTCCTTTATGCTGTATAATGTTTGCAGTTATCCACGTTGAATTATTAATTAACACATCCCCCTTCCTTGTTGAATTTCCAAAATATTTTTAATCTCACAAAAATAAAACTCACTGGTTTTGCTGCAGTCTGTGTCTCTGTAGTTGGTCTTGCAGCAATCCTTTGCTCTGTATTGTCCACAGCACATAGTGCGTTTTGCTGTTTGTTCTCATACATATTCCCATAGGTAGACAGACTAAAACGTGTCGGTTTCTGATTAGCTTCAAATCCTGTACACACTGAATACTTACCTGTCGATCTCTGCGTATGTTAACCTTTAACTTGTTTAATTTTTGTATTAATAGATATTGTAGAAAGTTCTAGAGATTCAAAAAACAGATTTTTTTTTAGGCCTGGACAAGTTGCTCAATAGCTCCTGCTCTTCTCTTCTGCTGACTTGTCACAACAGTGGATTGAGACAAAGAGGGCAGATCTAATGGTTCAGGAACTTGAGTTGGCTGGATTGATCGGTCTCATTCCTCCTATGTACTTCATGATATAGTACTGGATAGTGGTTAGGACACCCGTGGGTCCTGCTTGGTTGTTTGACCTGGAAGTTCTTGCATATTTGCCTACCTGGGGCTACATTACACATGAGGCACATTTTCCTTCATAGTGCTGGGCGTACCTTTGAAAAGGTGAGCCCGGCATAATGAAGGAAAATGCACCTCATTATAGAGAATGCGCTGCCCCCGGGGCAGCTATAAACTCGTGCTGCCTTTGGGGAAGCGCGTTCACGTGCAATACGGAGCAGCTGCTTTAAAGCCGTTCGGTGTTTCACTGTGCAGGAGGCAACCCACCTGTACTTTTAAAGGGGATGTCTGGGGGGGTTCATATGACCCACTTTTGCCCCCTGCAGAGGGCTAGCCTCAGAAGGCGCACTGACAGCGTACCACCTTTTAGTAAAACCAGTATATGCATCTGTGGCCCCTTCTATAATAACAAGGCGTCCCAGGGCCGCACAAAGTGGGTGCATACGCCCGTTGCGCCCCGGCATACTTTATGTAGTATAGACCCTAAAGCAATTGCAATCAAATCAAGATGTTCCTTGTATTTTTAATAAGCCTCGAATGTGTTTGAAGTGAATTGCCAATGTCAGCTGCATAACTCATGCACTCCAATGAGCTCGACACCTGTTCCGAAACAGAGCACTCCTCCCACAATCAGTCACATCAGTCAGTCCACAGCTGCTTGTTTGCTGCCGAGTTGCTACGGAAAGTCAAGAAAAGGAAATTGGATAAAGTAAAATGGGCCAGATTATTTTCTGACCATCTCACTGCCTTCGCAGTTCAGTCATGCAGTGCACAGATTAACAAGTGGCCCAGAGCGGAACAGAGACCTCTCCCTCTCTGGTTCTAATAATTGTTGTTGATGATATGAAGGCAGTGGCAGAGCCAAGAGCCATTAGAGAACTCAAGGCCATATTTATGACCTGCTTTGCTATGCTCTTGCACCTAATAACGTGGTGCAAGAGTGGCTCAAACCTTAAGTTCGATTTTTGAAGCCACACAAAGCCACTGTGCATGGCTTTGAGTGGCTCCAAAAATTTGGAGTAACTCAATGCAGCCCAAATTGCTGTGTTGCATTACTCTGCCCTGGGAAGGCATTATAAGGGTGCTGCATAGGTGTTACCACACAATTCCTATTAGTTTTGACGCATTCCCAGATTTACAAGACCTTGTAACCCTGGGAATGCACCAAAAACATATGCCATCCCAGGAGAGGCGTAACGAGGACAAATATCTTTATTTCTCCTCGTTACTTCCTCTTCCTATGTGTGCTGCATTCTGCACACCAGTGTCTGGCCGCTAACGTGTGAGCTGAGCCTCCCTTAGCCGAACATCATTTATACATGATGTTCTTTTAAATAAAGGTGTTTTGTTAGTAAATACTGACTCAGTCAATAATCAACAACAACTCTCCTTTGCTCTAATTCTTCTGTCATTGAATTACAGAGTTTACTTGGGAGCCCTTCAAAAATATTACATATTTGTTAAGGTTAAGTATTTCATACAACACATGTCTAGTTCCAAGGGGATTATCATTACAAGAGAAGCTTTGTAAACAAAAGGGATGCGTGTTTGTTTGAGGTGGGAGCATAGTGAGGCGTGAAGTCTGCTAGAGAATGCATCACAGAGAAATATGGTGTGGAACGGTGCCCCATGTAATTGGTTTTATGTTATATGTGAATTATACATTTACAAGCGATTGTATGACATAATTTCGAAAGACAAAAATTCGACCTACAAAAATATCGCAACAAAAATATCGTGGTCAAGAATATCGACATCCTATCTACAACATGGTAAGTACAAAAATATCGATAATTTAATATCGATGTCAAAAATATCGTAATTCAAAAATATCGGTTTTTTTTTAGTTTAAAAATATATGTAAAATAAACCAAATAATACTTATAAATCAAAGAAACATAAATAAATATATTGTATAATATGTAAAATTTATAATAAATATATATAATTAAATGAAACTTTAATTAAACATATATATAATATATAATATATACACTTACTTAATAATTACTTTTAATAATAATTTCTGTAACACATAAATTATTAAATATTTATTTAAATTACCAATACATCTATACATATAAAACAATAACATTAATAAATATTAAATAATTACATATAGCAAATAATAATCATTAATTTTAATTTGATTTTTTTTTATTATTAATTATATATTACAATAGCTAAAATATTACAAAACATATTTAATATCAGACACAATAAAACTACTAGTCCAACTTCAACAAAAACAACAGTAAGGAAAATGTTGGATAGCGTAGGGGTAAAAATATCTATTCCAACTCCCGTGAGTGCAACAGAAGGGAAAACATTGGATAGCGTAGGAGTAAAAATTACTATTCCAACTCCAAAGAGTGCAACAGTAGGGAAAGCGTTGGATAGCGTAGGGGTAAAAATTACTATTCCAACTCCAGAGAGTGCAATAGTAGGGAAAGTGTTGGATAGCGTAATGGTAAAAATTACTATTCCCACTCCAGAGAGTGCAATAGTAGGGAAAGTGTTGGATAGCGTAAGGGTAAAAATTACTATTCCCACTCCAGACAGTGCAACAGTAGGGAAAACGTTGGATAGCGTAGGGGTACAAATAACTATTCCAACTCCAAAGAGTGCAACAGTAGGGAAAACGTTGGATAGCGTAGGGGTAAAAATTACTATTCCAACTCCAGAGAGTGCAATAGTAGGGAAAGTGTTGGATAGCGTAAGCATAAAATTTACTATTCCCACTCCAGAGAGTGCAATAGTAGGGAAAGTGTTGGATAGCGTAAGGGTAAAATTTACTATTCCCACTCCAGAGAGTGCAACAGTATAGAAAACGTTGGATAGCGTAGGGGTAAAAATAACTATTCCAACTCCAAAGAGTGCAACAGTAGGGAAAACATTGGATAGCGTAGGGGTAAAAATTACTATTCCAACTCCAGAGAGTGCAATAGTAGGGAAAGTGTTGGATAGCGTAAGGGTAAAATTTACTATTCCCACTCCAGAGAATGCAATAGTAGGGAAAGTGTTGGATAGCGTAAGGGTAAAAATTACTATTCCAACTCCAGAGAGTGCAATAGTAGGGAAAGTGTTGGATAGCGTAAGGGTAAAATGCACTATTCCCACTCCAGACAGTGCAACAGTAGAGAAAAGGTTGGATAGCGTAGGGGTAAAAATTACTATTCCAACTCCAAAGAGTGCAACAGTAGGGAAAGCGCTGGATAGCGTAGGGGTAAAAATTACTATTCCAACTCCAGAGAGTGCAACAGTAGGGAAAGCGCTGGATAGCGTAGGGGTAAAAATTACTATTCCCACTCCAGATAGTAAAACAGTTGGGAAACCACTAGATAGCATAGTGATTCTATTAACATGATAACCAATTCAATAATTTGTTATAAAAAAATTGCATGTTAACAATGTTTTAAAAAAAAAAAATATTATTAAATACCAATTATGTAAAATAAATATTTAAATAAATAAATTTAAATTACATCCCACACTATTCCCCCTTTAACACACAACACACTACACATAAAAATTCACATAATTAATTTAATTATCAATTAATCACTTAATAAAATTAAATCACCAATTAATTACTAATTAACAATTAATTAATTAACTATAACAATAAAGAAATATTATTAATAAACTAATTATAATTTATATAATTAACCAAATAATAAAGTAATTTTACAATTAATAATTAATTAAAAATTAATTATTCTATTAATCAAATTAATTACCAATTATTAATTGATTACCAATTAATTAATCATAAATACCAATGAAACAATACATATTAATTCATTAATTATAATTACATTACTTCCCACCCTATTCCCCTATAAACCCACAACCCACTACACATAAAAAATCACATAATTAATTTAATTATCAATTAATCACTTAATAAAATTAAATCACCAATTAATTACTAATTAACAATTAATTAATTAACAATAACAATAAATAAATATTAATAATAAACTAATGATAATGTATATAATTAACCAATTAATAAAATAATTGTACAATTAATAATTAATTAACAATTAATTAATCAATTAATTACCAATTAATAATTAATTACCGATTAATTATTCATAAATACCAATTAAACAATACATATTAATTCATTAATTATAATTAAATTACTTCCCACCCTATTCCCCTATAAACCCACAACCCGCTCTGATACTAAAACGCTAAATTAAATGTAAAATAATTATAAATCTCTAAACATTTATTTTTAAATGTATTAAAATACATTACAATAATCTTTAACATACAAATAAAATACATATTAAATGACATTACACTAAATAAATATCGATATTGTTGACATCGAAATTTTTACTTACGATATTACTTACATCGATATTAATTACTTCGATATTATTAACTTCGATATTACTTACCTTGGGATCGATATTCTGTCCATCGATATTCTTGACTTCGATATTCTGTACCTACGATATTAAAAACACGATATTATTGTAGGTCGAAATTTAAAACTCGATATTTTGGCTAAACACCTTTACAAGCAGTGTGCCGCTCTGGGAACCCCCACGGACCACACAGGCAACCTTGGCATCATACTGAACTCCTCCCTCACAATGAACTGGCAAATCAACGCTGTTTTCTTATCCTGCTTCCACACGCTCCTCCTGCTTCAAAAAACATTCAGGTGGATCCCCACAGAATCCAGAAAGATGTTCATGACCAGCAGACTTGACTACGGCAACATACTCTATGCCGGCGTCACCCAGAAACAGCTCAGCAAACTACAGAATGTTCAAAACACGGCAACCAGACAGGACCTCGAAATCCCCTGCTGTATCCACATAAGACAACACTTCGAACAACTCCACTGGCTCCCAGTCAACAAGAAAATCACCTTCAAGCTTCTCACACATGCCTACAAAGTTCTCCACGACGCAAGACCAGCACATCTGAAACACTGCCTCTCATTCCAAGTACCTGCCAGACAACTTCACTCCGCCCAAGTTGCCCTGCCCACTGTCCCATGGATTCACAAGACCAGAAGCAGAGGATGATCCGTCTCCCACCTTGCTGCCCTGCCCCACCAGGTCAAGCAATCTCTGTCGCTGACCCAATTCAGTAAGGATCTCAAGACTTGGCTCTTCGGCTAAACCTCCATGCCCAGACTAATCAGTGGCCCCCTCACCCCCCAGCATGTTGAGACCCTCACAGGTGAATAGCTATGCTACTTAAACTCCTGATTGATTGATTGTTTGATTGATTGATTGATTTAGTTTTCCTGGTATACCCACAATCACGCAGTTTCTTGATTACATCGCAGAGCGGCCCAGGTTTGGCCAGCTCTCCCTACACCAAGATGAAAGTGAGCATCTCTCGTAGTACTCTAAGCACGTAGGTCAACCTCAAGATGATGATGATGAAGTCTTTACAATATCCTTTGGAGGCAAGGAGAACCATCGGAAAAGACCACCGCCAACGGTCCACATTGGAAAAGCAGAAATCACGACCCTCATAGACACGGCCTCATCCATGAATTTCATGGACAATACCCAATTCAACAAACTTTTGCCACACCCACAACTAACACCCACCAAGGCCAGAATCTTTACATATGGAGGGACCGAGCCCCTACCTCTGAGAAGAGTGATAAGCGTCACTGTAGTAGATGAGGGACAGACCACACACGCCAAATTCTATATAACCAAAGGTAGCACCTGCACCCTCCTCAGATGCCACACAGCGGAGTCCCTCGGGCTGATGTTCTTTTTCCGCCAAGTACATGACTCTCATGCAGCAAGCTTCCTAGAGGAGTTCCCCCAGTTGTTTCAAGGCCTGGGGTGCCCCAAGTGCTTGAAAATCACATTGATGAAACCATCTGACCCACTTCACTCTGGAACAGAAGAGTGCCCTCTAGTGTGCCCAGTAGTAGAAAAAGAACTGGACCAGCTTGAACAGGTAGGAGTCATCAGGAGAGTAACAGGACCCACACCTAGGGTCTCACCCCTGGTCATCACCCCATGCTCAATCAACCAGGTGCCCTCCGGTTGTGCATGGACATGAGGCTAGCAAACAAAGCAATTCACCATGAGTGAAACATGACCCCCAACATTGTTGAAATAGTGGCCGACCTTAACAGTGCTCGCTGGTTCTCTAAGATAGACCTAAACACCAGTTACCACCTGCTGTAGCTTAGTAGGTACATTACAACCTTCCCGACCCACATTGGGCTCCCCAAATACTGATGCCTCAACTTTGGGATGTCTTCTGCAGGTTTAGTCTTTCAAGATGTCATCCAAGAAACACTATCTAGGCTAATGGGTATAATCAGCATGAACAATAATATTCTAATATACTCAGACACATTGAAAAACCAACAGATGAGACTAAGAGACGCTCTGCAGAGACTATCAGAAAACGGGCTCACTCTCCGCAGATTATTTTTCCCTTTTATACCAACTCAGTCAAGTTCTTTGGCTATCGATTCTCCAGCGAAGGGCTACAAGTTGACCTACAGAAGGTAGATGCCATCAGGATGGTGGCTGTCCCACATAATTCATAGGAGTGGGCGGAATTTGCGAAATCCACTTTCGCAAATTATCGCGAAAATGTTTAACATTATCGCAAACAAGCGGAAATATCGCAATGATGCAGAATTTTTTTTCCCGCAAGTTTGCGAGATTTTCTGCATGGTTGCGGGTCACCAACTTACCCATGTGGTTGCTCGCGGGCGTGGCCATCTTGTTTTGAGTTGTCTCGCGTTGCATGATCGTGAGAAGAAAGACGTGATCGCGCGACGCATGACGTCACTGCGGGCGCGAACTGTCGCGAGACAGCGCAAATGGCTAAAAACAATCCAACATCTCATGGAGAACGCGACCGGATCAAGAAAACTTGTCGGCGAACGCAGGGATTCTGGTAAGGCGATCGCACGCGCGCGAGAATGTATTATTTTACAGCGCGTGCAAAAAACAAATTATCGCCAAGCTGCGGAAAGCGGAAATTTTGACATTTTCGCGCTCTCCGCGGAACGCGAAAATGTCAAATTATCGCAATTTCCGTGAACGGAACGAAATTTTCGCCCATGCCCAATAATTCATCTAAAGTCAGAAGCATCCTAGGCATGGCAAAATACTACAGGCAGTTCGTCCCCAATCTGGCCACCATATCAGAACCACTCCGTGCCCTGACCAAACACGATCTCCTCTGGGACTGGGACTGGGACTGGGACAGCCGAGTGAAACAAGCCTTGAAGAAAGTGAAAGAGGCACTCCTAGCTGATGCACAATGGCTATTTCGGCACAAGACAGAACTAGTTGGGGATGCCAGCCAAGTGGGCCTGGGTGCAGTCCTACTGCAAGAACAAGAAGAAGGCTTCTGGCTCCCCATCACATATGCAAGCAGGGCAATCACTGACACTGAGACGTGCTATGCTAAGGTTGAGCAGAAAGCACTGGCGATCTGATGGGCATGTCAGCACTTCCTCTTATATCTCTGTGTACAGGAGTTACGTGTTGTGACTCACCACAAACCCCTAGTCACTCTCTTTACTGGTACTGCCATGGGTTGTGTATTTCCAACCTTACTTCTTTGAGATCATGTACCCGCCAGGCCTAAGCAACTCAGTGGACTATCTGTCCCAACACCCAACAGCAGCACCAGTAGACAGCAACCCCTCAATGACAGATGATGGGGCTAAAGCATTCAGATAAATTGTAATGCACAACTCATGCCTAAAAGCCCTATAACAGGATGAAATACATGAAGCAATCGGAAAAAAACACTTGTATTGCAAAAGCCAAGGAAGCTTTGCACAGATGACAGTGGAAGAACCTCTTAGATGGCGCAAGATCACTCACCACTGACGAAGAACCAGCAAGGAACCAACTGTAAAGAGTGCATGACAAACTCAGCACAAGCAGCACCTGACTCCTGTTACAAGGTAGCCAAATAATGATGCCTCAAAGTGTGTGAGAGGGGTCGAAGTGGCACCCGGGGACACCAGGAGATTGTTAAGACAAAGGCATGCCTGAGACACAAAGTGTGGTTCCCAGGGATGGACAAATGGGTTGACAAACAGGTCCGCAACTGCCACTCCTGTACCATCATAGGTGGGGACCTGCCAAATGCACCAGTTTTTACAGAGAAAGCCTACATGACACAGTGTCATGTGTTAGCATGGACTTTCGCAGCTTCCTCAATGGCAGGCCACCACTGTGATCATAGACAGTCACACCAAGTTCCCAGTTGTGGAACTCATCAGCATTTGGGAATGTCAAACCAGTGCTCTAGAAGGTATTTGCACTAACATAACATAACACGTGTATTTGTATAGCGCACGTTCACCACTACGGGTATCTTGTAGCTGAATAACAGATGTTTGTTGTTACCCAACTCAATGGTACTCATTTTATTGACCTCAGATGAATGAAAGGCTGAGAGGACCCGCCGGGATTTGAACCTGTGACCATGAGGTCGAAAACAGGCCCCTGCAGTAGACGAATTAGTTCACTGAGCCACCAGACCACTCCTGAGACTCCCCAAAGAAATGAAAGCAGACAATGGGCACCCCTTTCATGACAGGATTTTCAAACACACCTCCAAAGCCTGCCATATTGAACACAGGACAATAACCCCACAGTGGCCTCAAGCGTATGGCGAGGTAGAGCGCTTCATGTGCACACTGAACACAGCCCTCAGGATTGGGGTGGAGCGTGGTGAATATGTTGAATCCTGCCTACACCAGTTCCTGAGAGCTTATAGACAGACAACTCACAGCACCACAGGATGTGCCCCAAGTGATCTGTTAATGAGAAGGTATACTCGAGACCTCATCCCAGCCAGTCCCAGCTGGAGACCAGCAGAAGTAGACAGTCAGACCACCCAAGAAAAATGTCAAGCTACTAATGACATGACCAGCAAGGATCGAAGAGCCATGACTCCTGATAGTACTGAAACTCATCACCCCGTATGGAAGTTTCACACCACATTCGAGAAAGAAGTGTCGGAAACCAACATCAAAGGGACAATGGTGGCTGCTCAGCGTGGTCAGACCATTGTGTCACGTAATGTGTCATGATTCCAATGAGTCCTGCATCAGACGAATGGGCAAGGAGACAACCAATGCTCTGCGGAGGATACCTACACATCAGAAGCGGATGCCTCCAGGTCCTTAATGGATGCGTCACCATCCAGTCCTGAACCGACAGCTGTGAACGTGTCGAGCCCAGACGTGCACACTAATCAGCCAAGAAGACCTGAATGGCGGGCCCACCAAAAAACAGAAAGAGAGTGGTCGCAGCCACAGGTATGGACTCCAGCCCAATCCTGCACCAAGCCAGAGACTAAGAGACTGTGTGTGTGATGTTACAATCTAATGAATCACACATGATTATATCATGCTAGCAAAAGTTTGGATGCAAAAGAAACAATTGATGGACGAAATGCTGAAAATGCAAACATTTGCCTCCAGTCACAAAGATCTGGGCTGAACCCATCATTCTTTTGCTCACCACACCACCCCAGTTTTGACCCATCCATATGCAAATCAGTCTTGACCCTGTTCCTTATGGGAGCAGTCCATCAAATGTTCAGAGGAATGTTGACTGCCAACTGGCCTCTATGGTACAATGTTGCACATACACAAGCAGAGGGCCAGGCGCAGCCTGAGGGTATAAATAAAAGCAGAGTGACCACTCATGGTTCACTCGGCAACCCCAATAACAATGTGTGTGTGTCATTTATTGCTCAGAATTGCGGCCAATGCCACAAGGTGTCTTGGATATCACAGGCTTGAGGGCATACATTTAAAAGTAATTTATGCCATAAAGGGAGCTACCAAAGATGTGAATGGTTCATTAAAGGATTTCCAGCATGAGCCCCTGAAGCACCTCCCTCTCCCTTCTGCTCTGGTGTCTGCGTAACCCTGCTGGGCAGTCGCCACTCCTCCTCTGTTAGTGCGTGGCAATGGCTGACCCCCTCCCATTGACATATTCTGACTGAAAACCAGACAATACATTGAAAAATCAGGATGTGAAAGGCGGGGCAGCAAGCCGACTGAGGACTGGAGGTAGTATTTCACACCACGGACAATAGGAGAGGGATGGACTGCAACCACAAACACTCTTATAGAGTGCAAAAAATAAATAAAAAGAATGTGTCTCCAGAAAAACATGTTAAGGAAGCTGTAGTTGATCCGAGTTTCACAGATTGGAAGAACACAGAAAGACAACATGAAAGCAGGAGACGGTGCCCAGTGGGAACCAAGGAAATAACAGTGGTGCTGAAGCACTGATGGTAATTATTGGGTGAAAGATCTCAAGCAACAACACATGCTCTGTTAGGCAAAACCTGAACATTAGGCGCAGTGCAGTGTAATATTGCTAAAAAGGTTTCCATGATCGCGATAAACTCTTGTACCCCCAGTCTATATATATATATATATCAATCAATCAATCAATCAATCAATATGAACTTTATTCGGATAAAAACAACATATCCATAAAAGTACAATTAAAAACAACATACAGGAAAAAAAAAGTACAAATATACAAACACATCAAATAATAAAAGTTAATCCGGATACATGGTATTGCGGATACGTACCGCCATTTTTAAAAAGGATCCAACACGAAAACCTAATTCATCATTGTTAATGGCTAGCACCATCCCATAAGCTACTTTATAATCAGTAACACATCGTAATTTAAAATACGGGATCAGAAATTTTTTAGTGGGGGATAAATAATAAGAACAGAAAAATAAAAAATGTAACATTGACTGTTTTTGGGTATTATCACATGGACAAAGGGAAAGGTCAAGGTTGGCAGAGTAACCAATGGGGAATGACAACAAATATTTCATTGTGTCTGTCCTTAGCCTGAAAAAAAAACCCCTTTCCCAGCAGCCAACAGGTTTTAAAAGATATGTAGGCATTGCTGGGGTTACATGCTCAATTTGCATATATCTAGCAACTGAAGATTTGTTACATCCAGTTTCTAGTCTTGTTTCTTTATAGGAGACATAAAGTGATTTTTCCAAGATTTTAATGCTGGTAGAGCTATGATCTAGAGGGTTTAAGAAAAGATGTTCTAGATTCAAGCTATTTAAACCTCTGCGGACTCTCGCCAACCACGGTATGTCCATCCCTTTGTCACATTTTAAACAGTACAAAATTATCTCCCTAGTCAGTTGTGCAGCCGGGTTCTTCCAAATTCTTAGCCAAAACTATATCGGGCGAGCCTTAATAAAATCTTCTACATAAGGTAGGTGCAGCTCGCTATGGCTAGCATATGTGGAGGAAAAAAATTGGAGCTCCTAGAATTTTACGGCAGAACCTATTCTCTTCACACTGAATAGGTGTACCAACAGTGTTCCCCGATACCTCTGCCCCATATGTAGTAGTTGGTGTGCATTGTAGTCTGTAAATTTTAATGATGGAAGACACCACCTCCATATTTTTTGGCTTAGGTAGCCTAAGGATTGTGTTAATAGAGTTGATAAATTTCCTTTTACAGTGGGCTACATGGGCGTTCCATAGTCCATTAGATGCAAATACCAGCCCAAGGTACGGGAAAGTGCAAGTGCTTAACAGTTGATTAGAATTTAAAACAATTGAAAGATTCGAATATTTCTTGGACCCACATGACATTAAAAATGATTTTTTTAAATTAGTACATAAGTCCAAAGTAGCCATGAACTCCACAAATCCATGAACCAGAGCACGTAGGGCTTTGGGGGTGCGCCCCATTAACACAGCATCATCTGCATATAACAATGCAGGAATCTTGTTTCCACTGATGTTTGGGACGTCTTCAGTTGTAATCAGGAGAGATTTGGTTAGGTCATTAATATATAATATAAATAGGAGGGGGGCCAAGACACAACCCTGTCTTACCCCCTTCCAATTTCAATAGCCTCAGAGGTCTCACCGTTTCTACCTATGCGCACTCTGGCTTTTAGGTCTCTGTGGAGATATGCCAAGAAGGAGACTAATGGATCATCTAAGCCAAGACTTAAAAGAGTTTGCCACAGCCGTGATCTATTTACAAAGTCAAAGGCTGACGTAAGATCCATGAATGCCAGGTACACTGTAGCTATAGTACATTTGCTAATAATCAAATGGAGGTTAAGGCACTGTTCCACAGTGCCAACCTTGCTCCTGAACCCCAGCTGTGATGGATGCAAAACCTGGCTTTCCTCAGCCCACGAATTGATCCTGTTGAATATTACCCTACCCAGAATTTTCAGAGTATTGTCGATCAGTGAAATTGGCCTGTAGCAACTCAGATTTGATCGATCCCCCTTCTTGAAAATTGGAACTATGATACTATGGGACCATGTATCGGGAATAGATAGATTAGTAAGGTTCTTAAAAACATTAATAAGAAGTGGCGCCCAAAAATCGGGTTTACTTTTAATGAGGTCAATCGGTAGACCATCTGGTCCAGGGGCTTTACCCCCCAGACTTTGGGTAATAGCTTCTTCGACCTCGGTTAATTCAATCTGAATCCCGATGGTATGTATATATTCTTTATTGGGTTCATTAGAAATCGGGGCAGCATAAATCTTGCTAAAATGGGCCTCCCAAGATTCACTAGAGATATTACAGCTAATTGGTGAGGAGATATTAACCACAGATTTCATGTTTTTAACAGCCCGCCAGAAATTCTTAGCGTTTTTCAATACATTTGCCTGCTTAAGATTTGCCCAATGATCATTAATGAGCTCCTCCTTCCTACATTTAATAGCTTTTTTGTAGCTTCCCCTAAGTGATGATACTAGAGAACTTACTCTAGGTTTGCTTACAAGAGCCTTTCTTAATGCTCTGTTAGCCGCAGAGCAATCCTCATTAAACCAACCAGGATCAGGATTTGGCGTCCTAATCGGTTTAGACAATATATTTTTATTGCCGGAGCATAACCCTGAGAAAGCGTCAACTACCTTTTTAATACATGTGCTAAATGTCAAACAGGTGTTGACCAAATTCAAATGGGATTTTATCATTGTTTCAAATAGGGCGTTGTTATCGATATTACACCAAATAAGTCTAAGTTTGTCAGTCGATACTGTTAAATCACATGCCTGTGCGTTCGATAATACACTGGGCGGCATGAATACCTTAGAATAGTGCTAATAGGGTTCTGATCACCTTGTAAAGTTGGGATCACTTCAGCCCTTAGTACATAACTTTCTAAGGGGGCAGTTACAAAAATATAATCGATAGTGGAGGTGGAGCCTCGACTTCTGTATGTTGGAATTATACGTCCGTCAGGAAGAGGAACAGCTGCAATCTGCATAACATTCAAGAAGTTATGCAAGCCTAAAAGATTCACCAACTGTTCACCTCTTTTGCTCAATGGTGCATTTGTAACAGGCCGGACGGCAGAGAAGATGTCCCTTGGGATCTTGGCGTTGAAGTCACCGCCTAAACATATACCCTTAATTTGGGTACCACAATTGTCTAATTGTAATTTTAAAATAAAATTAAACAATGAAGAAAAGTTCATATTAGGCACCGTTTTAAAATCATCATTATAAAAATTAATCAAATAAATTGAATCCCCCCGAGTATAGAGGGTTACTTGAAATTTGTCACTATTTGTAGACAAGATTCTGGATCGACCGCCTGCCTTAATGTTTATCCAAGTTGAAAGACCGCCAGCAGGTCTGCCTAGTATGGGGATGGGGGACAAAATATTAAAACATTCAAAACCTTCCATATACAGTTCCTGAGTTACCCAAGTCTCTTGGAACATCACAATGTCCTGACTATTAATTAGTTCTTTCCAGTCTGGTAAATTTAGCTTGGATGCCAGACCGGCTACATTCCAACCCAATATTTTAAGTGTCTCATCATCTTTCCTTATACTTAATGTGTCAGGTTTGGTGGCTTGATAACTTTTTAGGATTGGTGATGAAACTGATACATCAGTTCTTACTTCATTCATTGCCTGGGTGGACAGTCAATCTTGGCAGTCCAAACCAGATAATGGAGTAAATCTATTGAAAGTTGGAATGTGGTTATACAGATTGCAAGATGGTATCTCAAAAGTGGGTTTATAAAAAAAGCCTAAGGGTAGGGCCCATATACTAGTATTTTGGCCTGTCTGTTCCATATGTGGTGTTAGAATAGTTTTTGCCACAGATTGCCTCCGCCAATTGATAACTATACAATCCCCCTTGATGGTTTTGGGGGATGTGCCCAACCAGGCCACTCGTCGTACTATAATGATGTTCTCAATTAGTGAAGGTCTAAATCTCCTATGTTTGGTGAGCCAATCAATGCATTTACAGCGCAGTTGCTCCCAAGACTCAGTTTGATCTTTTCTTAAGGGAGGGACACTGCTAAGATCACAACATATGGGCACGCCTCAGGAGGCAGATTTAATACCACATTGTTGCCCTCTGTGTAATTTATGGGACTTGCATCAATATCAGCTTCTTGGTGAATTTTTGGCAGGCTATCACTATGAGATATATTGGTCGGTACATTAGTGGCAGATATCATATTATTTATCAAATTAACTTCATTAATTTTAATGGTATGGTCTGATGGCCTTTTTGCCCCCCTAGTACCCCTCATATCAAGGCATGTTCGAATACTATTACAAGTCACACATTCACTAGTTCCCTGGATTGAATTGTGTGGTACATGAGTATTTTGGTGTGAAGTAGGTATGCTATTAGTAGAGGCATTTAAAATTAGCCTACTAGCACTAGTAGAATCAATTGCGTTAGCATCAGCTTGGGGCACAGCATTCGTAGTTTGCAATACAGGGTATACTTGTTGAGCAGACAAAAAATTCAAAATGCTATCTTGTAATGAGGAAAGAAAATTATCGAGCACAGGCTTGATACAATCAGTAATAGCAGTAATTAGATAGCTGGTATCAATTGCCCTACTTTGAATATTGCGTTCAGTAAAAGGAGACAAAAGGTCGTTCTCAGTCTGAGTTCCAGTCGTATAAAAGGGCGATTCAACCTGTGGAGCATGGACAAGGGCCTCAACAGCCGCAACAGATGTTTGATTTGTTGTAGAATGAATCCACGAATTTATAGTCGAGCGAGTGGAAAATGGGCGAATAGGTTCTTTCCTCTTCACACTCGCTGGCTTTCCTAGTTTTCTTTTACGTTTTGCCCCTAGGGTGAGAATGTTACTTATTGCAGAGTTTGACTCAGGTGGATCAATTGTGATGACATCATGAGCCTCTTCACGGCCCACAACAGGAGCATCAGAGTCGCTTACGATCAAATCAGTTGTGTCGGCGATAAGACCAGAGAGTGGAACGGATTGCCCTAGTCCAAGATAGTCTCGGAGTGGGAAGTAAGCGTCCTGAGGCGGAAGCCGGGACATTTAGATTTGATTTGCATTCTTGTAAAAATTGTTTTAATTTCACACGCTATTTTAGCACAGCACACTGGTGTTTGCTTTTGACTTTTTAAACTCTGCACTTTGTGTTCTGGGCACTCAAACCCCCGTCTGGAGGCGATCCGCCCCGGAGGGTGCCGCCATTTTGGGTTGGGAGCCGGCCGAGCAGTGCAGTGCTCCGCCCCTCCCGCCCTTCCTCCTTTAAAAGCTAGGCGCTTCTTGCCTGAGACTGACTTGATAGTCTCGGAGTGGGAAGTAAGCGTCCTAAGGCGGAAGCCGGGACATTTAGATTTGATTTGCATTCTTGTAAAAATTGTTTTAATCTCACACGCTATTTTAGCACAGCACACTGGTGTTTGCTTTTGACTTTTTAAACTCTGCACTTTGTGTTCTGGGCACTCGAACCCCCGTCTGGAGGCGATCCGCCCCGGAGGGTGCCGCCATTTTGGGTTGGGAGCCGGCCGAGCAGTGCAGTGCTCCGCCCCTCCCGCCCTTCCTCCTTTAAAAGCTAGGCGCTTCTTGCCTGAGACTGACTTGATAGTCTCGGAGTGGGAAGTAAGCGTCCTGAGGCGGAAGCCGGGACATTTAGATTTGATTTGCATTCTTGTAAAAATTGTTTTAATTTCACACGCTATTTTAGCACAGCACACTGGTGTTTGCTTTTGACTTTTTAAACTCTGCACTTTGTGTTCTGGGCACTCGAACCCCCGTCTGGAGGCGATCCGCCCCGGAGGGTGCCGCCATTTTGGGTTGGGAGCCGGCCGAGCAGTGCAGTGCTCCGCCCCTCCCGGCCTTCCTCCTTTAAAAGCTAGGCGCTTCTTGCCTGAGACTGACTTGATAGTCTCGGAGTGGGAAGTAAGCGTCCTGAGGCGGAAGCCGGGACATTTAGATTTGATTTGCATTCTTGTAAAAATTGTTTTAATCTCACACGCTATTTTAGCACAGCACACTGGTGTTTGCTTTTGACTTTTTAAACTCTGCACTTTGTGTTCTGGGCACTCGAACCCCCGTCTGGAGGCGATCCGCCCCGGAGAGTGCCGCCATTTTGGGTTGGGAGCCGGCCGAGCAGTGCAGTGCTCCGCCCCTCCCGCCCTTCCTCCTTTATATGGCCCCCCTCGCGAGCCCGTCTGCGCCCGTCCGCGCCGGACTCGCGCCCAGGGCCAGCCCCCCTGTTGCTCCTGCGCCTTACCCCTTACCCAGGCTGGTCTACAATAGAGACACGCTTCTAGCACTAAACATCGTACCTACCGGTAAGGACTGCAACATCTGGGAACCAGGGACCAATCACCCTCCCACACTTTCCCACTGCCCCAAGTGCTTGGCACTTTTGTTTAAACCTCTCTGGTTACCAATTGCGCAACTAAGAGACCAGCCCACCTGCCCAATAACCAACCACCCCCTGGCTAAATGCCTCCTCCTTAATACAAGGTCTCTAGTTAAGCATAGCTCAGAAGTTGCCGAGTACATTCAGGATGCAGGCATAAAAATTGCTTTCATCACGGAAGCCTGGACCGACGCAGCATCAGGTCCAGATATAGTTAAAGCCACCCCACAGGACTTTATCTGCTACACCCAAAATAGGGACAAAAGGAGAGGGGGCGGACTAGCCATTATATATCACAAAGATATCAGAGGCTCCTTTCAACCCGGTCCCTCTGACCTAGATGAATCTCTGCTATTCAATTTTACCCTCTCTAATCACCAGTCTTTTACAGGATGCCTTGTTTATAGGCCCCCGGGCGAGAAAACTAGATTTCTAGCAGCCTTGAGTAAATTACTAGAAGCAGTAGCCGGCTCCCAAAGATTCACTCTTCTGGGTGATTTCAATTTCCATCTGGAAAGCAAAACATCTCCTGACACCCAGGAACTTATCGACCTATTGGCTGGGATTGACATGCCACAGCTAGTAATGGATCCTACTCATAGAGCAGGACACACCCTGGACGGGATTTTCTCTAATCAGCTCAACTTGAAAGTCTCCTTGGTTCTACCAGTTTTCTGGTCTGACCATTCAGCAATCCACTTCTCTATTCCTCTCACCACTTATGAAAAACCAGTTAACAAGAGAAACACCCCGAAACAAGTGAGAAAATGGAAAAACATCACAGGGGACTCGCTAGATAACACATTAAACACTACATTACCCCCCCTTCCGAACAATGTGGAGGAAGCAGCTAAGACCTATACCTCCTGGCTGGACCGGGCTTGTTTACTCTTAGCCCCCCCTAAAACCATCCACTCTACTCGGGCCAAGCCTGCCGCACCGTGGCTCACAGATCAAATAAGGGAACACAAAATAAGGTGCAAAAAACTTGAAAAAATCTGGCGCATGCACTATAGAGAAGCTGACAAAAAAATGCTTAATTCGGAACAAAGACGCTACAAGGAATCCATCCTTCAAGCGAAAAAAGCCTTTCTCACGAGACAGATAGAAGATGCTACCAATACCCCTAAAGAACTCTTCCTCACGGTCGCTTCCCTAGCAAACCCCAAACCCATTGAAATTCCAGCAAGCCTCTCACTCTGCGAAAGTTTGGCTACCTTCTTTCGTGATAAGGTGGAAAACATCTTTCTCCCCTTAGATAGTATAGTGATGACTTCTTCCCCGAGGGAGGCCCCTGTTCCCGCCAGACCTGAACTCACGCTTCTATACTTCCTGCCCATCACGGAAAAAGAAGTGAGAAGTCACCTACTAAAAATTAAATCAGGCTCCCCTCATGACCCCTGCCCCACAACAATAACTAAACTTGCACCAGATGCAATTGCCAGGGGTCTTACTCCCCTCTTCAATCAGATGTTGGAGAAAGGGGAATATCCCTCTAGCTGGAAGCAAGCCTCCATCTTACCCCTGCTCAAAAAACCCAATCTTGACATCACGGAGATGAACAATTATCGCCCGATTGCCAGACTCCCCCTCCCGGCCAAAATAATAGAAGGTTACTTGAACGCACAACTCAGCGCCTTCCTAAAATCTGCGGATGTACTGGATGCCTCCCAACACGGCTTTCGAGAGGGGCACAGCACAGAATCCGCCCTGATCAAATCCATGGAAGACATTAGGCAGGTGATGGATACAGGGGGCAGAGCAGCTCTGATCCTATTGGACCTCTCTGCGGCCTTCGACACGGTCCACCATAAGCTACTGGTGGACCGGTTGAGGGCCTGTGGAATTCAGGGAAAGGCTTTAAAAATCCTACAAGCCTTCCTATCTGACAGATCCCAGACAGTGGCGCTGGGCAGCCACGAATCTCACTCCTTTGTGCTTCCTTGCGGAGTTCCCCAGGGGTCTTCGCTAAGCCCAACCCTTTTTAATGTATATGTGTCCACCCTTGCCCCGGTGATTCGATCCTTCGGCTTTCAACTCACGGCTTACGCCGACGACACACAGATTGTGGTGTCCCTCCTTCCCGGTAACACAGAAAACACCGCCGATAGATTCAGAAACTGCATGCTTGAAGTTGGCCGCTGGATGGCACATAGCTGCCTTAAGCTGAACTCCTCAAAAACAGAGGTTCTGCTCTTTGGTGACAGAGACAACTTTTGGTCCCCGAGATGGTGGCCAGACGAAATGGGACCTCTCCCAGATCCGGTGGACAAAGTGAAAAATCTTGGTATTCTGGTGGATACCTCCCTGACCTTTAAAGCCCAGGTGAGCGCTCTTTCCTCCTCCCTCCATTTCATACTCAAAACCATCAGGAAAATATTACCTTATCTTGAGAAGAAACACAGGAAAACAATAGTTACGGGTCTAGTGCTATCACGCCTAGACTACTGTAACAGCCTGATGTTAAACGCCCAGCAGAGCATATTAAGTAAACTTCAGCTTCTGCAAAATGCAGCTGCTCGCCTAATCACTGACACACCCAAATTGGCCTCGGTATCTCAGGAGCTGGTCAAGCTTCATTGGCTGCCGGTCCGTAAAAGAATCATTTTCAAGGCAGTTTGCATGGTCTTTAAGGCCCTCCACGATTCGGGACCCAGGCACTTGAAATCTCTTTTCTGCTGGCATAAACCAGCAAGAACTCTGAGGTCAGGACAACTGGCTTTGCTCACGGTCCCCAGAATTAAAAGAGCTCGCTGGGGAGGCAGGAGTTTTTCCCTCGGGGCCGCGGAGGCCTGGAATAAACTTCCACTTGCGCTCAGACAAATCCAGAATCTGATGGCCTTTAGAAGAGGTCTAAAAACATGGCTCTTCACTCAGTAAGCACGCTTCAACATACCAGTCTATCTTTCTAGCGCCAGGACACCTCCGGGTATCAGAGCGCTCTATAAATGTGCAAAATAAATAAATAAATAAATAAAAAAACGCCTCTCAGTGAGCTCAATTTCGTTACTCACAATGCTAACAGCCCTCTCCATCATATTTTCAATACACGTTGTGGCCGATTTATTGGCTTGTGCAGTCGTATGCTTCCCCATGATTCCAACACAGATAACAATAGGACTGTGAGGGGTAACACAAACAATAATAGCAATATGTGACAGTAGTCTGTGCTCACCTAGGGGGTTGTCTCATCCAATCTTCAAATGAACGATTTGTGGCCCAGTCCAGTCTCGCGTGTGGCTGATGGTTTCTCCTCCCTCCAGGGAGTACAGGATTATGGGCAATGAAGTCCCAAGCTGTCAGGCAGTGCATTCACGAATTCTACAGGTGCGTCCCGCGCTGCGGTGTTCTCCGGCGCCTTTTGAGCGCGTGGCTGATGGCTTCTCCTCCCTACAGGGAGTACAGGATTATGGGCAATGAAGTCCCAAGCTGTCAGGCAGTGCTTTCACGAACTCTACAGGCGTGTCCCGCGCTGCGGTGTTCTCCGGCGCCTTTTGAGCGTGTGGCTGATGGTTTCTCCTCCCTCCAGGGAGTACAGGATTATGGGCAATGAAGTCCCAAGCTGTCAGGCAGTGCTTTCACGAACTCTACAGGCGCATCCCGCGCTGCGATGTTCTTCGGCGCCTTTTGAGCGCGTGGCTGATGGTTTCTCCTCCCTCCAGGGAGTACAGGATTATGGGAAAGGAAGTCCCAAGCTGTCAGGCAGTGCTTTCACGAACTCTACAGGTGCGTCCCACGCTGCAGGTGTTCTCCGGCGCCTTTTGAGCGCATGGCTGATGGTTTCTCCTCCCTTCAGGGAGTACAGGATTATGGGCAATGAAGTCCCAAGCTGTCAGGCAGTGCTTTCACGAACTCTAAAGGCGCGTCCCGTGCTGCGGTGTTCTCCGGCGCCTTTTGAGCGCATGGCTGATGGTTTGTCCTCCCTCCAGGGAGTACAGGATTATGGGCAATGAAGTCCCAAGCTGTCAGGCAGTGCTTTTACGAACTCTACAGGCGCGTCCCGCACTGCGGTGTTCTCCGGCGCCTTTTGAGCGTGTGGCTGATGGTTTCTCCTCCCTCCAGGGAGTACAGGATTATGGGCAATGAAGTCCCAAGCTGTCAGGCAGTACTTTCACGAACTCTACAGGCGCGTATATATATATATTACCTACTGGCGGTCGCCAGTAGGTAGTTATAGTTAGGACCTAGTTACCATCAGAAAATTGCATCATTCTATTCCCAATAATTTTGGCGCCGATTGACGAATCTTCGTGAAATCTTCAAAACTCAGGGGGCGCTCCGGTCCGCTCCTATCTTGAAAGTTTCGGGGTGATTCGGCAAGCGCGGGCTGAGAAAAAAGGGGGGGTCCCAAAATGTGTTTTTCCCCATGCAATTTTCCATAGGAACATTTAGTTGCAGCTACAGCCCGAACTACTGAACGGAATTACACCAAATTTGGCAAAATGGTAGCCCTTGGTTCAGAGTTGTGCCTTTTCGTTAAATGGTGTAAATCCGTTCAGTAGATTTTAAAATATTAATGGAAAAAGAAAAATATATCTGGGCGGAGCCTAAGAAAAACATCTCATCGTGAGATCTGATTGGCTGTCAGCACTTCATCCAAGAAGTGTTGGCAGCCATTTTGGGACCAATATACATGATAGCACCTCATTAAAAAGCATTGCAGTTAATAAAAAGTTGTAAGACTTTAGTTACTTTATAAATCATTGGTTGATGTGGTGTGTTCTAAGGTGATTTTACCATGTGAAAAAGCCTTCTGCTGGGATATCATGAATCATGTTTGAGAGAAAACTATTTTCTCATGCTTTTCCCACAGAGGTTTAAAAGGTGATCTATAAGCTAAACTGAGAGCATATTTTCTGTAAATTCACATCATCTTTCTCAGTCATGTGAGAATGAAGTCTGACATTCTCAGTAAAACATGTACATCCAACAAGGGCAGAGACTGTCAGTTGATTCCTTTGTGTTCTACTGCAGCTTCCCAGAGTGTTCTAAAGAACAACTAGAGTGCTAACAGTCCTACTAATGACACACGTATTGCACATCTGAAGCCATCTTGATTGGAATAAAGTGGTAACTCTTAAAACATTTAATTTAAAAAGGAACAAAATGAGGGGGGTCATTTTGCCACAGAAAGTATGATTAGTGCTGCAGAAAGAAAAACGAGGGCACATTTTGAGTGACTTCTCAAATCCTCTTCTATTTCATTAAAACATTCTGACATGCAGACTGAAACATGCACTTTCAATACCAGCAGCAGACTTCCCTGGTGAGCATAAGCTTTACTACAGTGATCTAATGAGCAACTAGAGTGCTAACATTCTGAATTTATGGCAAATGTGTGACACATCTGAATTCCTTCTTGATGGAATCAAAGTAAAAAACTGAAAGTATTTCCTACTGAGGAGACTGCAGCAAATTAGGAAATTAGGAAACTTCATAACAAATAAGTCTCCCAAGAGGGCCACCAGAGACAAAAGAGCCCAAATGTAGCACACATATCTCCCAGATGTAGCCCAAGTATAGCCCAATGACAGAATGTCCCAGAGTGTTCTTAAGAACAACTAGAGCGATTACTATCTTACTTATGACAAAAGTATGGCACACCTGAAGCCATCTTGATTGCAATAAACTGGTAACACTCAAAACATTTAATTTAAAAAGGACACCATGAGGGGGTTTATTTTGCCATAGAAATTATGATTAGTGCTGAAGAAAGAAAAATTAGGGCACATTTTGAGTGACTTCTCAAATCCTCTTCTATTTTATTAAAAAATTCTGACATGCAGACTGAAACATGCACTTTTAGTACCACCAGCAGACTTCTGTGGTGAGCAGTAGCTTTACTACAGTGATCTAATGAGCAACTAGAGTGCTAACATTCAGAATTTATGGCAAATGTGTGACATATCTGAATACCTTCTTGATAGAATCAAAGTATAAAACTGAAAGCATTTCCTACTGAGGAGACTGCAGTGAATGAGGAAATTAGGAAACTTCATAACAAATAAATTTCCCAAGATGGCCACCAGAGACAAAAGAGCCCGAATATAGCACAAATATCACTCAGATGTAGCCCACATGTAGCCCATGCCCAATAATTCATCTAAAGTCAGAAGCATCCTAGGCATGGCAAAATACTACAGGCAGTTCGTCCCCAATCTGGCCACCATATCAGAACCACTCCGTGCCCTGACCAAACACGATCTCCTCTGGGACTGGGACAGCCGAGTGAAACAAGCCTTGAAGAAAGTGAAAGAGGCACTCCTAGCTGATGCACAATGGCCTATTTCGGCACAAGACAGAACTAGTTGGGGATGCCAGCCAAGTGGGCCTGGGTGCAGTCCTACTGCAAGAACAAGAAGAAGGCTTCTGGCTCCCCATCACATATGCAAGCAGGGCAATCACTGACACTGAGACGTGCTATGCTAAGGTTGAGCAGAAAGCACTGGCGATCTGATGGGCATGTCAGCACTTCCTCTTATATCTCTGTGTACAGGAGTTACGTGTTGTGACTCACCACAAACCCCTAGTCACTCTCTTTACTGGTACTGCCATGGGTTGTGTATTTCCAACCTTACTTCTTTGAGATCATGTACCCGCCAGGCCTAAGCAACTCAGTGGACTATCTGTCCCAACACCCAACAGCAGCACCAGTAGACAGCAACCCCTCAATGACAGATAATGGGGCTAAAGCATTCAGATAAATTGTAATGCACAACTCATGCCTAAAAGCCCTATAACAGGATGAAATACATGAAGCAATCGGAAAAAAACACTTGTATTGCAAAAGCCAAGGAAGCTTTGCACAGATGACTGTGGAAGAACCTCTTAGATGGCGCAAGATCACTCACCACTGACGAAGAACCAGCAAGGAACCAACTGTAAAGAGTGCATGACAAACTCAGCACAAGCAGCACCTGACTCCTGTTACAAGGTAGCCAAATAATGATGCCTCAAAGTGTGTGAGAGGGGTCGAAGTGGCACCCGGGGACACCAGGAGATTGTTAAGACAAAGGCATGCCTGAGACACAAAGTGTGGTTCCCAGGGATGGACAAATGGGTTGACAAACAGGTCCGCAACTGCCACTCCTGTACCATCATAGGTGGGGACCTGCCAAATGCACCAGTTTTTACAGAGAAAGCCTACATGACACAGTGTCATGTGTTAGCATGGACTTTCGCAGCTTCCTCAATGGCAGGCCACCACTGTGATCATAGACAGTCACACCAAGTTCCCAGTTGTGGAACTCATCAGCATTTGGGAATGTCAAACCAGTGCTCTAGAAGGTATTTGCACTAACATAACATAACACGTGTATTTGTATAGCGCACGTTCACCACTACGGGTATCTTGTAGCTGAATAACAGATGTTTGTTGTTACCCAACTCAATGGTACTCATTTTATTGACCTCAGATGAATGAAAGGCTGAGAGGACCCGCCGGGATTTGAACCTGTGACCATGAGGTCGAAAACAGGCCCCTGCAGTAGACGAATTAGTCCACTGAGCCACCAGACCACTCCTGAGACTCCTCAAAGAAATGAAAGCAGACAATGGGCACCCCTTTCATGACAGGATTTTCAAACACACCTCCAAAGCCTGCCATATTGAACACAGGACAATAACCCCACAGTGGCCTCAAGCGTATGGCGAGGTAGAGCGCTTCATGTGCACACTGAACACAGCCCTCAGGATTGGGGTGGAGCGTGGTGAATATGTTGAATCCTGCCTACACCAGTTCCTGAGAGCTTATAGACAGACAACTCACAGCACCACAGGATGTGCCCCAAGTGATCTGTTAATGAGAAGGTATACTCGAGACCTCATCCCAGCCAGTCCCAGCTGGAGACCAGCAGAAGTAGACAGTCAGACCACCCAAGAAAAATGTCAAGCTACTAATGACATAACCAGCAAGGATCGAAGAGCCATGACTCCTGATAGTACTGAAACTCATCACCCCGTATGGAAGTTTCACACCACATTCGAGAAAGAAGTGTCGGAAACCAACATCAAAGGGACAATGGTGGCTGCTCAGCGTGGTCAGACCATTGTGTCACGTAATGTGTCATGATTCCAATGAGTCCTGCATCAGACGAATGGGCAAGGAGACAACCAATGCTCTGCGGAGGATACCTACACATCAGAAGCGGATGCCTCCAGGTCCTTAATGGATGCGTCACCATCCAGTCCTGAACCGACAGCTGTGAACGTGTCGAGCCCAGACATGCACACTAGTCAGCCAAGAAGACCTGAATGGCGGGCCCACCAAAAAACAGAAAGAGAGTGGTCGCAGCCACAGGTATGGACTCCAGCCCAATCCTGCACCAAGCCAGAGACTAAGAGACTGTGTGTGTGATGTTACAATCTAATGAATCACACATGATTATATCATGCTAGCAAAAGTTTGGATGCAAAAGAAACAATTGATGGACGAAATGCTGAAAATGCAAACATTTGCCTCCAGTCACAAAGATCTGGGCTGAACCCATCATTCTTTTGCTCACCACACCACCCCAGTTTTGACCCATCCATATGCAAATCAGTCTTGACCCTGTTCCTTATGGGAGCAGTCCATCAAATGTTCAGAGGAATGTTGACTGCCAACTGGCCTCTATGGTACAATGTTGCACATACACAAGCAGAGGGCCAGGCGCAGCCTGAGGGTATAAATAAAAGCAGAGTGACCACTCATGGTTCACTCGGCAACCCCAATAACAATGTGTGTGTGTCATTTATTGCTCAGAATTGCGGCCAATGCCACAAGGTGTCTTGGATGTCACAGGCTTGAGGGCATACATTTAAAAGTAATTTATGCCATAAAGGGAGCTACCAAAGATGTGAATGGTTCATTAAAGGATTTCCAGCATGAGCCCCTGAAGCACCTCCCTCTCCCTTCTGCTCTGGTGTCTGCGTAACCCTGCTGGGCAGTCGCCACTCCTCCTCTGTTAGTGCGTGGCAATGGCTGACCCCCTCCCATTGACATATTCTGACTGAAAACCAGACAATACATTGAAAAATCAGGATGTGAAAGGCGGGGCAGCAAGCCGATTGAGGACTGAAGGTAGTATTTCACACCACGGACAATAGGAGAGGGATGGACTGCAACCACAAACACTCTTATAGAGTGCAAAAAATAAATAAAAAGAATGTGTCTCCAGAAAAGCATGTTAAGGAAGCTGTAGTTGATCCGAGTTTCACAGATTGGAAGAACACAGAAAGACAACATGAAATCAGGAGACGGTGCCCAGTGGGAACCAAGGAAATAACAGTGGAGCTGAAGCACTTATGGTAATTATTGGGTGAAAGATCTCAAGCAACAACACATGCTCTGTTAGGCAAAACCTGAACATTAGGCGCAGTGCAGTGTAATATTGCTAAAAAGGTTTCCATGATCGCGATAAACTCTTGTACCCCCAGTCTATATATATATATATATATATATCAATCAATCAATCAATATGAACTTTATTCGGATAAAAACAACATATCCATAAAAGTACAATTAAAAACAACATACAGGAAAAAAAAAGTACAAATATACAAACACATCAAATAATAAAAGTTAATCCGGATACATGGTATTGCGGATACGTACCGCCATTTTTAAAAAGGATCCAACACGAAAACCTAATTCATCATTGTTAATGGCTAGCACCATCCCATAAGCTACTTTATAATCAGTAACACATCGTAATTTAAAATACGGGATCAGAAATTTTTTAGTGGGGGATAAATAATAAGAACAGAAAAATAAAAAATGTAACATTGACTGTTTTTGGGTATTATCACACGGACAAAGGGAAAGGTCAAGGTTGGCAGAGTAACCAATGGGGAATGACAACAAATATTTCATTGTGTCTGTCCTTAGCCTAAAAAAAAAAACCCTTTCCCAGCAGCCAACAGGTTTTAAAAGATATGTAGGCATTGCTGGGGTTACATGCTCAATTTGCATCTATCTAGCAACTGAAGATTTGTTACATCCAGTTTCTAGTCTTGTTTCTTTATAGGAGACATAAAGTGATTTTTCCAAGATTTTAATGCTGGTAGAGCTATGATCTAGAGGGTTTAAGAAAAGATGTTCTAGATTCAACCTATTTAAACCTCTGCGGACTCTCGCCAACCACGGTATGTCCATCCCTTTGTCACATTTTAAACAGTACAAAATTATCTCCCTAGTCAGTTGTGCAGCCGGGTTCTTCCAAATTCTTAGCCAAAACTATATCGGGCGAGCCTTAATAAAATCTTCTACATAAGGTAGGTGCAGCTCGCTATGGCTAGCATATGTGGAGGAAAAAAATTGGAGCTCCTAGAATTTTACGGCAGAACCTATTCTCTTCACACTGAATAGGTGTACCAACAGTGTTCCCACATACCTCTGCCCCATATGTAGCAGTTGATGTGCATTGTAGTCTGTAAATTTTAATGATGGAAGACACCACCTCCATATTTTTTGGCTTAGGTAGCCTAAGGATTGTGTTAACAGAGTTGATAAATTTCCTTTTACAGTGGGCTACATGGGCGTTCCATAGTCCATTAGATGCAAATACCAGCCCAAGGTACGGGAAAGTGCAAGTGCTTAACAGTTGATTAGAATTTAAAACAATTGAAAGATTCGAATATTTCTTGGACCCACATGACATTAAAAATGATTTTTTTAAATTAGTACATAAGTCCAAAGTAGCCATGAACTCCACAAATCCATGAACTTTTGGGGGTGCGCCCCATTAACACAGCATCATCTGCATATAACAATGCAGGAATCTTGTTTCCACTGATGTTTGGGACGTCTTCAGTTGTAATCAGGAGAGATTTGGTTAGGTCATTAATATATAATATAAATAGGAGGGGGGCCAAGACACAACCCTGTCTTACCCCCTTCCAATTTCAATAGCCTCAGAGGTTTCACCGTTTCTACCTATGCGCACTCTGGCTTTTAGGTCTCTGTGGAGATATGCCAAGAAGGAGACTAATGGATCATCTAAGCCAAGACTTAAAAGAGTTTGCCACAGCCGTGATCTATTTACAAAGTCAAAGGCTGACGTAAGATCCATGAATGCCAGGTACACTGTAGCTATAGTACATTTGCTAATAATCAAATGGAGGTTAAGGCACTGTTCCACAGTGCCAACCTTGCTCCTGAACCCCAGCTGTGATGGATGCAAAACCTGGCTTTCCTCAGCCCACGAATTGATCCTGTTGAATATTACCCTACCCAGAATTTTCAGAGTATTGTCGATCAGTGAAATTGGCCTGTAGCAACTCAGATTTGATCGATCCCCCTTCTTGAAAATTGGAACTATGATACTATGGGACCATGTATCGGGAATAGATAGATTAGTAAGGTTGTTAAAACATTAATAAGAAGTGGCGCCCAAAAATCGGGTTTACTTTTAATGAGGTCAATCGGTAGACCATCTGGTCCAGGGGCTTTACCCCCCAGACTTTGGGTAATAGCTTCTTCGACCTCGGTTAATTCAATCTGAATCCCGATGGTATGTATATATTCTTTATTGGGTTCATTAGAAATCGGGGCAGCATAAATCTTGCTAAAATGGGCCTCCCAAGATTCACTAGAGATATTACAGCTAATTGGTGAGGAGATATTAACCACAGATTTCATGTTTTTAACAGCCCGCCAGAAATTCTTAGCGTTTTTCAATACATTTGCCTGCTTAAGATTTGCCCAATGATCATTAATGAGCTCCTCCTTCCTACATTTAATAGCTTTTTTGTAGCTTCCCCTAAGTGATGATACTAGAGAACTTACTCTAGGTTTGCTTACAAGAGCCTTTCTTAATGCTCTGTTAGCCGCAGAGCAATCCTCATTAAACCAACCAGGATCAGGATTTGGCGTCCTAATCGGTTTAGACAATATATTTTTATTGCCGGAGCATAACCCTGAGAAAGCGTCAACTACCTTTTTAATACATGTGCTAAATGTCAAACAGGTGTTGACCAAATTCAAATGGGATTTTATCATTGTTTCAAATAGGGCGTTGTTATCGATATTACACCAAATAAGTCTAAGTTTGTCAGTCGATACTGTTAAATCACATGCCTGTGCGTACGATCATACACTGGGCGGCATGAATAACTTAGAATAGTGCTAATAGGGTTATGATCACCTTGTAAAGTTGGGATCACTTCAGCCCTTAGTACATAACTTTCTAAGGGGGCAGTTACAAAAATATAATCGATAGTGGAGGTGGAGCCTCGACTTCTGTATGTTGGAATTATACGTCCGTCAGGAAGAGGAACAGCTGCAATCTGCATAACATTCAAGAAGTTATGCAAGCCTAAAAGATTCACCAACTGTTCACCTCTTTTGCTCAATGGTGCATTTGTAACAGGCCGGACGGCAGAGAAGATGTCCCTTGGGATCTTGGCGTTGAAGTCACCGCCTAAACATATACCCTTAATTTGGGTACCACAATTGTCTAATTGTAATTTTAAAATAAAATTAAACAATGAAGAAAAGTTCATATTAGGCACCGTTTTAAAATCATCATTATAAAAATTAATCAAATAAATTGAATCCCCCCGAGTATAGAGGGTTACTTGAAATTTGTCACTATTTGTAGACAAGATTCTGGATCGACCGCCTGCCTTAATGTTTATCCAAGTTGAAAGACCGCCAGCAGGTCTGCCTAGTATGGGGATGGGGGACAAAATATTAAAACATTCAAAAACTTCCATATACAGTTACTGAGTTGCCCAAGTCTCTTGGAACATCACAATGTCCTGACTATTAATTAGTTCTTTCCAGTCTGGTAAATTTAGCTTGGATGCCAGACCGGCTACATTCCAACCCAATATTTTAAGTGTCTCATCATCTTTCCTTATACTTAATGTGTCAGGTTTGGTGGCTTGATAACTTTTTAGGATTGGTGATGAAACTGATACATCAGTTCTTACTTCATTCATTGCCTGGGTGGATAGTCAATCTTGGCAGTCCAAACCAGATAATGGAGTAAATCTATTGAAAGTTGGAATGTGGTTATACAGATTGCAAGATGGTATCTCAAAAGTGGGTTTATTAAAAAAGCCTAAGGGTAGGGCCCATATACTAGTATTTTGGCCTGTCTGTTCCATATGTGGTGTTAGAATAGTTTTTGCCACAGATTGCCTCCGCCAATTGATAACTATACAATCCCCCTTGATGGTTTTGGGGGATGTGCCCAACCAGCCCACTCGTCGTACTATAATGATGTTCTCAATTAGTGAAGGTCTAAATCTCCTATGTTTGGTGAGCCAATCAATGCATTTACAGCGCAGTTGCTCCCAAGACTCAGTTTGATCTTTTCTTAAGGGAGGGACACTGCTAAGATCACAACATATGGGCACGCCTCAGGAGGCAGATTTAATACCACATTGTTGCCCTCTGTGTAATTTATGGGACTTGCATCAATATCAGCTTCTTGGTGAATTTTTGGCAGGCTATCACTATGAGATATATTGGTCGGTACATTAGTGGCAGATATCATATTATTTATCAAATTAACTTCATTAATTTTAATGGTATGGTCTGATGGCCTTTTTGCCCCCCTAGTACCCCTCATATCAAGGCATGTTCGAATACTATTACAAGTCACACATTCACTAGTTCCCTGGATTGAATTGTGTGGTACATGAGTATTTTGGTGTGAAGTAGGTATGCTATTAGTAGAGGCATTTAAAATTAGCCTACTAGCACTAGTAGAATCAATTGCGTTAGCATCAGCTTGGGGCACAGCATTCGTAGTTTGCAATACAGGGTATACTTGTTGAGCAGACAAAAAATTCAAAATGCTATCTTGTAATGAGGAAAGAAAATTATCGAGCACAGGCTTGATACAATCAGTAATAGCAGTAATTAGATAGCTGGTATCAATTGCCCTACTTTGAATATTGCGTTCAGTAAAAGGAGACAAAAGGTCGTTCTCAGTCTGAGTTCCAGTCGTATAAAAGGGCGATTCAACCTGTGGAGCATGGACAAGGGCCTCAACAGCCGCAACAGATGTTTGATTTGTTGTAGAATGAATCCACGAATTTATAGTCGAGCGAGTGGAAAATGGGCGAATAGGTTCTTTCCTCTTCACACTCGCTGGCTTTCCTAGTTTCCTTTTACGTTTTGCCCCTAGGGTGAGAATGATACTTATTGCAGAGTTTGACTCAGGTGGATCAATTGTGATGACATCATGAGCCTCTTCACGGCCCACAACAGGAGCATCAGAGTCGCTTACGATCAAATCAGTTGTGTCGGCGATAAGACCAGAGAGTGGAACGGATTGCCCTAGTCCAAGAGACAAACGCCTCTCAGTGAGCTCAATTTCGTTACTCACAATTCTAATAGCCCTCTCCATCATATTTTCAATACACGTTGTGGCCGATTTATTGGCTTGTGCAGTCGTATGCTTCCCCATGATTCCAACAAAGATAACAATAGGACTGTGAGGGGTAACACAAACAATAATAGCAATATGTGACAGTAGTCTGTGCTCACCTAGGGGGTTGTCTCATCCAATCTTCAAATGAACGATTTGTGGCCCAGTCCAGTCTCGCGTGTGGCTGATGGTTTCTCCTCCCTCCAGGGAGTACAGGATTATGGGCAATGAAGTCCCAAGCTGTCAGGCAGTGCATTCACGAATTCTACAGGTGCGTCCCGCGCTGCGGTGTTCTCCGGCGCCTTTTGAGCGCGTGGCTGATGGTTTCTCCTCCCTACAGGGAGTACAGGATTATGGGCAATGAAGTCCCAAGCTGTCAGGCAGTGCTTTCACGAACTCTACAGGCGTGTCCCGCGCTGCGGTGTTCTCCGGCGCCTTTTGAGCGTGTGGCTGATGGTTTCTCCTCCCTCCAGGGAGTACAGGATTATGGGCAATGAAGTCCCAAGCTGTCAGGCAGTGCTTTCAGGAACTCTACAGGCGCATCCCGCGCTGCGATGTTCTCCGGCCCCTTTTGAGCGCGTGGCTGATGGTTTCTCCTCCCTCCAGGGAGTACAGGATTATGGGAAAGGAAGTCCCAAGCTGTCAGGCAGTGCTTTCACGAACTCTACAGGTGCGTCCCACGCTGCAGGTGTTCTCCGGCGCCTTTTGAGCGCATGGCTGATGGTTTCTCCTCCCTTCAGGGAGTACAGGATTATGGGCAATGAAGTCCCAAGCTGTCAGGCAGTGCTTTCACGAACTCTAAAGGCGCGTCCCGTGCTGCGGTGTTCTCCGGCGCCTTTTGAGCGCATGGCTGATGGTTTCTCCTCCCTCCAGGGAGTACAGGATTATGGGCAATGAAGTCCCAAGCTGTCAGGCAGTGCTTTCACGAACTCTACAGGCGCGTCCCGCACTGCGGTGTTCTCCGGCGCCTTTTGAGCGTGTGGCTGATGGTTTCTCCTCCCTCCAGGGAGTACAGGATTATGGGCAATGAAGTCCCAAGCTGTCAGGCAGTACTTTCACGAACTCTACAGGCGCGTATATATATATATTACCTACTGGCGGTCGCCAGTAGGTAGTTATAGTTAGGACCTAGTTACCATCAGAAAATTGCATCATTCTATTCCCAATAATTTTGGCGCCGATTGACGAATCTTCGTGAAATCTTCAAAACTCAGGGGGCGCTCCGGTCCGCTCCTATCTTGAAAGTTTCGGGGTGATTCGGCAAGCGCGGGCTGAGAAAAAAGGGGGGGTCCCAAAATGTGTTTTTTCCCCATGCAATTTTCCATAGGAACATTTAGTTGCAGCTACAGCCCGAACTACTGAACGGAATTACACCAAATTTGGCAAAATGGTAGCCCTTGGTTCAGAGTTGTGCCTTTTCGTTAAATGGTGTAAATCCGTTCAGTAGATTTTAAAATATTAATGGAAAAAGAAAAATATATCTGGGCGGAGCCTAAGAAAAACATCTCATCGTGAGATCTGATTGGCTGTCAGCACTTCATCCAAGAAGTGTTGGCAGCCATTTTGGGACCAATATACATGATAGCACCTCATTAAAAAGCATTGCAGTTAATACAAAGTTGTAAGACTTTAGTTACTTTATAAATCATTGGTTGATGGTACCATACTCATTTTAGGAATTGTGGTGTGTTCTAAGGTGATTTTTCCATGTGAAAAAGCCTTCTGCTGGGATATCATGAATCATGTTTGAGAGAAAACTATTTTCTCATGCTTTTCCCACAGAGGTTTAAAAGGTGATCTATAAGCAAAACTGAGAGCATATTTTCTGTAAATTCACATTATCTTTCTCAGTCATGTGAGAATGAAGTCTGACATTCTCAGTAAAACATGTACATCCAACAAGGGCAGAGACTGTCAGTTGATTCCTTTGTGTTCTACTGCAGCTTCCCAGAGTGTTCTAAAGAACAACTAGAGAGCTAACAGTGAACATCTGAAGCCATCTTGATTGGAATAAAGTGGTAACTCTTAAAACATTTAATTTAAAAAGGAACAAAATGAGGGGGGTCATTTTGCCACAGAAAGTATGATTAGTGCTGCAGAAAGAAAAATGAGGGCACATTTTGAGTGACTTCTCAAATCCTCTTCTATTTCATTAAAAAATTCTGACATGCAGACTGAAACATGCACTTTCAATACCAGCAGCAGACTTCCCTGGTGAGCATAAGCTTTACTACAGTGATCTAATGAGCAACTAGAGTGCTAACATTCTGAATTTATGGCAAATGTGTGACACATCTGAATTCCTTCTTGATGGAATCAAAGTAAAAAACTGAAAGTATTTCCTACTGAGGAGACTGCAGCAAATTAGGAAATTAGGAAACTTCATAACAAATAAGTCTCCCAAGAGGGCCACCAGAGACAAAAGAGCCCAAATGTAGCACACATATCTCCCAGATGTAGCCCAAGTATAGCCCAATGACAGAATGTCCCAGAGTGTTCTTAAGAACAACTAGAGCGATTACTATCTTACTTATGACAAAAGTATGGCACACCTGAAGCCATCTTGATTGCAATAAACTGGTAACACTCAAAACATTTAATTTAAAAAGGACACCATGAGGGGGTTTATTTTGCCATAGAAATTATGATTAGTGCTGAAGAAAGAAAAATTAGGGCACATTTTGAGTGACTTCTCAAATCCTCTTCCATTTTATTAAAAAATTCTGACATGCAGACTGAAACATGCACTTTTAGTACCACCAGCAGACTTCTGTGGTGAGCAGTAGCTTTACTACAGTGATCTAATGAGCAACTAGAGTGCTAACATTCAGAATTTATGGCAAATGTGTGACATATCTGAATACCTTCTTGATAGAATCAAAGTATAAAACTGAAAGCATTTCCTACTGAGGAGACTGCAGTGAATGAGGAAATTAGGAAACTTCATAACAAATAAATTTCCCAAGATGGCCACCAGAGACAAAAGAGCCCGAATATAGCACAAATATCACTCAGATGTAGCCCACATGTAGCCCAATGACAGAAGTGTGCAAAACAGTTTTTATTTTTTGTGTTTTTGCAGTTTTATATAGTGCAGACTTGTCAGGTATTGGAGTGCTTTATATGAGCTTGGTTACATCACACAAGAACAAATTCATTTTGGTTGTAGACATAGGGAGATTAAGGGATTTGACCAGAATCACAGAATGTAGAGCTGGAACAGAAACTCCAACCTGGTTCCCCAGTTGCAAAGTCTGCAGCTCTAGAAGTAACACCACATCCTCTCCCCTAAGTGCAACATTTAATCAAGTGGTCAACTTGATTAAAAAACATAAAGATAACAAATAATTTAAAAGTGCTCTGTCGCTTTTTGAAAACTCAGAAAATATGTCCTCATTTTAGTTTTTTGAGCACTAACCACTAATTTTGATGCAAATAAGACCCTCTCATTTATGTAATTTCTAAAGGAAATGCTCTAGGTATTACAGTTTTGATTACATCAAGATTACGTCAGGTGTTCCACACTTTTGCAATAAATATAGAATGTTAGCAATCTAGTTGTTCATTAGGATACTGTTGAGAGGCAGAGGCCAGGTGCACGGACTCTGAAAACTGAAGGCAGGTAGGAGGGTGCAGAGGCAACAATTTGACCACACTGGGCAGGCAGGAAGGGTAGTGGCAGCACAACAGACTATGGAGGGCAGTGGAAAGGGGGGCTGGGGCAACAAACCAACAATACAGGACTGGCAAGAGAGGCTGTGGCAATATAATAGACCATTGTGGGCAGAAGGAAGAGGCAGTGGTAGTACAACCATACATGCCAACAGACCCGATTCAGCCAGGAAACGTCCAATGTTTTTAAGCTCAAAGGGGCTTTATTTGATCTGTCTACTGTCTAAAATCTGCTCTTTTTCAATGTAAGTCAAAGGGGAAAATCAATACCCCAGTTTGTTTTCAAAATCTCCCTCTTACCAAGTTCAAAATGTTAGAAAGTAGGGTACATTGGATCATGGAAGGCAGGAGGACTTGGGGTAGGGACATGGACTCGGATAACAGAGGACAGGAGGGACATGGAGAGGTGCACCAAACTTACCCTACAGGGCAGGCATAAGGGTTTGCAGCAGCACAATACACCACACAGGGCATGCGGGACGGGAGTGCAGCACAACAATCCATAGAAAGCAATAGGGAGGGGACAGGACCATGCACATGGAGAACAGAGAACAGAGGGGAAAGAGGCAGTGGTAGCTAGCTGACCATAATGGGCAGACAGGAGAGAAAGCTGCAGCATAACAGACCATAAAGGGCAGGAGGGACGGATCAGGGGCCTTACAATGGAACAGATACGCCAGGAGGGAGGGAATAGGGGTCTGCACATGGAAACAGAGGGCTGGGGGCAAGGGGGCAGGGCAGGAGCAGCAAGATGACCATGGCGGTCAGCTAGGATGGGCACTAGAAGCAAGACACACAATGGAGAGCAACAGTGAGACTATGATGGCATACACAAAGACCATGGAGGGAACGTGGGAGGGGGTCAAGGGAAGCTAGCTGACCACACAGATAAGGTGGGAGGGGCCGTGACAGGACAGAAGACCATGCATGGCAAGCGGGAGGCTTAGTGGCAGCACAATGGCTATGATGGGCAAGAAGGAGGGTGCAGGAGCATGCACAAAGGACCATGGAGGATAGAAGGGAGGGTCAGGACCTGGGCACAGACAATAGAGTTCAGGGAAAGGGGCCTCACAACAGACCACACGGGGCAGGAAGGAGGAGCAGTTGCAGCACAACAGACCAGGGAAGACAGAAGGGTGTGGCAGTAAAATGGACCATGGAGGACAGAAGGAAGGGGATAGGGGCATGGAACGTGGACAGGCAGGGTGGAGGTGACAGGGACAGGTTACAGTCATCTGACAATGCTAGGCAGGTGGGAGGGGAGTGGCAGCTCAACAGAACACTCAGATTAGATAGGAGTGGCAGGTCCGTGGGAAAAAAGGATGGAGCAGGGGCATGCACAAAGACATCGGATGGCAGGGAGAAGGAGAATAGGGGCAGCAAGCTAAGCACAGTGGTTAAGCAGGGGGTCAATGATGGGGCATAGAACTGGGCAATGGAGGGCAGGAGGGGTGGACTGGTACATCATGCTAAATGGAGGGCAGTGGAAGCACATCAGACCATGCATGGCAAGAGGGAGGAGGCTAGTCCATGGATTCAGACAACAGAGGATAGGGAGGAGGTGGATGGGGCAGCAATCTAACTGTTCCGAGACGGCGGGAACGCCAGTGGCAGAACAACGGCCACACAGGGCTGTAATAAGGGAACAGGGACTTGGACATTTACAATGGATGGCTAGGAGGAGGGAAGGCAGGAGCAGCAAGCTTGGGTGGGGGCAGCACAATGCCAAGCCCTGCTTCCAACCCCCCACCATCCACTGTTATATGCATCTTACTTAACGTTTAAAAAAAATATATAAATTTGCTGAAAAAAACAAGGATTACAGGGACGGTATAGTTAGACTCAGATTTCACTCATACACAACCAGTGAAATTCAGCAGTTATAGTTACCTGAGCTAACTATAACTTACGCCCCCGTAATGTACTGCTAATGACCTCAGACATTACATCATTCATGACATGGTCAGTTACATCACTCATGACATCACTCATGTTGTGAATGGAATGGAACTATAATCGCTATAACTTTATTTAGGGATAGTGTGTGTATATTAACACCCCTTTTTTTCCTTTTCTTTCATGTAAGAACCATTATAATACGCAACGTGCCCAGATTAATATGGCCGACAGCCTTTCAGTTTAAAGTAATGTGTAGTCCATTGTTTATGTTGATGTTTGCAATTCTAAGTATGTTTATTATGAATAAGTCACATTGACGAACATACAGGTATGGCGGTCACGGGGCAAGATACGCTGAAATGACATTGTGTGCATATTAACACTTGTTATCTTTTCTTTATTGTATCAATTCCTGAATTTTCACATCGTGACCAGGCCAATATGGCCACCAGTTTTTGGGATTAAAGTAATATGTAGTCCTTGGTTAATGTTGGCAACTGTAGGCATTTGTACATTTAAATTAGGGGTGGGTAGAATTTGCATAGTCACGCGACGCAAAGCTTTGCGAAACGGTAAAAAATCTCCGCGAACACGCAGAAATTCCGCGAACACACGGAATTGCTTGTTTGCGAAACTTTTTTCCTGTTTGCGATTGCTGTTTGCGTGCGCGGGGGGAAATAACTTGAGAACACACATTTTGAGGAACGCAAACAAGCAAAAAATTCCGCAAAGCTGCGGAACGAAGAATTTTGGGCAATTTTGCGTTCTCCGCGGAACACGAAATTCCCAAATTCCGCAAATTCCACGAGCGGAACGGTATCTACCGCCCAGGCCTAATTTAAAAGAGGATGCTACAATGACGTCTTGTATTGTTATCAAGGTTCAGACGAGCCGAAACGGTGGATCACGTCCTTTGCAGAATAAATACTTCCAAACTACAACCTGAGTGCTGATTCCTTCCTTGTAAGAGTGAGAAGAAATTAAATACATATATATATACAATTCACTGAAAAAAACACAAGTTTCAGAGACATTATAGTTAGAAATTAGCATTTAAAAAACCTCAGAAATTCACTGAAAAAACCACTGGTTTCATGGACGTCATAGTTCGTTGGACATTTCACTCGTACAAAACAAGAAAAATTTGTTGTGCTAACTATAACTTGCGCCCCCGCAATGCACTGCTGATGACATCACATATTACATCACTCATGACATGGTCAGTGACATCACTGATGACATCACTGATGACATCTCAAATTACATCACTCATGATATCATCTACGTGATCATCTGATGCACCTCCTCACACCCTAAAATGCAGACTACTATTCTCGAAACCATAGACACACCAATACTAGTACAGCTACAATATTCTGTGTACTATGCATGCAGACCTCTAGTCAGCTATATAGCATTGATACAGTCTTTTAAATACTCAGTTAGTACCTATGCAGTCTAGGAATCCTTCTGTATGTCCCATGCACTTGTCCATTCACCCATCCATCACTATGTACTTATCCTATCACTCTGCCAATACCTAAGTACTTATAAATTTAGCATGCACTCTCTTTGAAGCACTGAAATTACTCCAGTTATTAGTCATGTACATAAGGAATGGCCTAGCCACTAACCCAAGTACAGGTACAATGTTTTGTACACTATGCATGCAGATCTCTAACAAGCTACATACTATTAATACGCTCTTCTAAATACCCAGTTAATACCTATGCAGTGTTGGAATCATTCTGTCTGTGCCATGTATTTCTCCAATCACCCATCCAGCACTATCTACGTATCTTATCACTCGCCAATACCTAAGCACTTATAAATTCAACATGTACTCTCTTTGCAGCACTGAAATTATTAAAGTTACTAGTCATGTACATAAGGAATGGCCTAGCCAGAAAAACTAGTACAGCTGCAATATTCTGTGCACTATGCATGCAGACCTCTAATCAGCTACATAGCATTGATACAGTCTTTTAAACACTCAGTTAGTTTCAATACAGTCTAGGAATCCTTCTTTCTGTCCCATGCAGTTCTCCATTTATCCATCCGGCACTATCTACGTATCCTATCACTTCACCAATACCTAAGCACTTCTAAATTGAGCATGCACTCTTTTTGCAGCACTGAAATTACTCCAGTTATTAGTCATATACTTAAAGAATGGCCTAGCCACTAATACAAGTGCAGGTACAATATTGTGTACACTATGCATGCAGACCTTTAACCAGCTACATTCTATTGAAACATTCTTCTAAATATCCAGTTAGTACCTCTGCAGTGTAGGAATACTCCTGTCTGTCCCATGCATTTCTCCAATCCCCCATCCAGCACTAGCTACTTATCCTATTACTCCACCAATACCTAAGCACTTATAATAACTGAAATAAATGTTTAGCATTTTGTGATATGTACTACTGTCAAGGTAAGATAAAGTAATCCAAACACTATCGATGCACAACTACATTCAGCTGTGCACTATATATATAAACCTCTAACCAGCTACTTGGTAAAGTATTACCCATGCAACCTAGGAATCCTCCTATCTGTCCCATGCACTTCTCCAATCACCCATCCAGCACTATCTACGTATCCTATCACTCCGCAATACCTAAGCACTTCTAAATTGAGCATGCACTCTTTTTGCAGCACTGAAATTACTCCAGTTATTAGTCATATACTTAAAGAATGGCCTAGCCACTAATACAAGTGCAGGTACAATATTGTGTACACTATGCATGCAGACCTTTAACCAGCTACATACTATTGAAACATCCTTCTAAATATCCAGTTAGTACCTCTGCAGTGTAGGAATACTCCTATCTGTCCCATGCATTTCTCCAATCCCCCATCCAGCACTAGCTACTTATCCTATTACTCCACCAATACCTAAGCACTTATAATAACTGAAATAAATATTTAGCATTTTGTGATATGTACTACTGTCAAGGTAAGATAAAGTAATCCAAACACTATCGATGTACAACTACATTCAGCTGTGCACTATATATATAAACCTCTAACCAGCTACTTGGTAAAGTATTACCCATGCAACCTAGGAATCCTCCTATCTGTCCCATGCACTTCTCCAATCACCCATCCAGCACTATCTACGTATCCTATCACTCCGCAATACCTAAGCACTTCTAAATTGAGCATGCACTCTTTTTGCAGCACTGAAATTACTCCAGTTATTAGTCATATACTTAAAGAATGGCCTAGCCACTAATATAAGTGCAGGTACAATATTGTGTACACTATGCATGCAGACCTTTAACCAGCTACATACTATTGAAACATCCTTCTAAATATCCAGTTAGTACCTCTGCAGTGTAGGAATACTCCTATCTGTCCCATGCATTTCTCCAATCCCCCATCCAGCACTAGCTACGTATCCTATTACTCCACCAATACCTAAGCACTTATAATAACTGAAATAAATGTTTAGCATTTTGTGATATGTACTACTGTCAAGGTAAGATAAAGTAATCCAAACACTATCGATGCACAACTACATTCAGCTGTGCACTATATATATAAACCTCTAACCAGCTACTTAGTAAAGTATTACCCATGCAACCCAGGAATCCTCCTGTCTGTCTTATGCACTTCTCCAATCACGCATCCAGCACTATCTACGTATCCTATCACTCCGCAATACCTAAGCACTTATAAATTCAACATGTACTCTCTTTGCAGCACTGAAATTATTCTAGTTACTAGTCATGTACCTAAGGAATGGCCTAGCCAGTAAAACTAGTACAGCTACAATATTCTGTGCACTATGCATGCAGACCTCTAATCAGCTACATAGCTTTGATATAGTTTTTTAAATGCTCAGTTAGTACCTATGCAGTCTAGGAATCCTTCGGTCTGTCCCATGCACTTCTCCATTCAACCATCCAGCACTATCTACGTATCCTATGACTCTGCCAATACTTAAGCACTAATAAATTAAGCATGCACTCTCTTTGCAGCACTGAAATTACTCCAGTTATTAGTTGTATACTTAAGGAATGGCGTAGTCAAAAACACAAGTGCAGGTACAATATTTTGTACACTATGCATGCAGACCTCTAACCAGCTACATACTATTGATACGCTCTTCTAAATACCCAGTTAGTACCTATGCAGTCTATGAATCCATCTGTCTGTCCCAGGCATTTCTCCAATCACCCATCCAGCACTAGCTACTTATCCTATTACTCCACCAATACCTTTTTTTTTTTTTATTAAATATTTTTATTTTCATCATCACGGTAGGCACAAAATAAAATACAGTAATACAGAAGCATATATAGTAGTATACATCAACAGTATAATAAATTCAAAAAGACAATAAAATGAATAGCATATGGCATGGCATATGGACATATGGAGAAGGAAGGCAACAAAAATAGAGTAAGCAGGTAATCAAGAAGAACCATATAGTCACAAATTGAGATGATCACCAAATGATATAAAGCAATATAGTCATGAGGGCACACAGGAACATTTACTTCGCGAATTACAAAGCCACAAATATATAATAGATTGATCAAAAAGACATTGGTCGCCAAAGTGCTTCTAATTTAACCAAGGAGCGAAGTCCCCATGTATTTGCTAAGGCAACCTCCAAGCCATAGGTGTCCTTAATTATCGACCAAAAATCCTCAACCTGAGGTGGTGTGGGGGAGATCCAAGCCCTAGCGATAGCTAGTCTAGCAGCCGCCATTAAGATTGAGAAGAGACATGCTAAGCCTGAGTTATTTTCTTTACAACCCAGCATGATCTCAAGACCAGTCAATGGTTGATTCAGACCGAGTTTTAGCTGAAGTAGCTGTTCAATTTTCTGCCAATAAACCGTCAATGAAGGGCATGAGATAAACATATGCAACAAGTCGGCAGCGTATAATCTGCATTTAGGGCAATATTTTTTATCTCCCGTCATATTACCTGGATCCCATTTTGCAATTCTAGCCGGTGTGTAATATAGCATACAGGTAGTACGTAGTTGCTGGAGTTGCAAGTTGACAGAGTGCACCGAGTCCTTTACATTAACTAGTGTTTGTTTAATCATACTAGGGGAGACCGTTAAACCCAGCGTTTGACTCCACCGTTCAGCTAATTTTACGCTACCATCGAGTTTAAAGCTAGACAAATGAATATACATCATGCCTATTAAAGACTTAGTCTTTGTGCTATATATACAATCCCAAACACTTGACTGTGTAAACTCAGTTGGAGCGAGAGTTGTAGTCAAATAGTCTCTTATTTGCAGATACTTATAGAAAAAATTTACCGGTAGCTTATACCTTATGCGCAAATTTTCGAATGACATGATTCCCCTCTCGTTATAAATTTCGCCTAAGTATGAGATCCCATATTTACTCCAAGATTTGCCTGCCTGATCCTGGAAAATCCTAGGGAGCAGTGGATTCCCCCACAGAGGAAATTTAGCATGCATTTTGGGTAGCTTACACTTACTAGCCATATCTCTCCATATAAACACAATATCCCTCAGAGTCTTAAACTTAACTCTCTTAAAGTAATTTGGATCGTTTATCCCATAAAGAAACATGTCCCTTTGATTACCTAAAATAAGCTTGAATAGTGGATTTGGCTGGTCCAAGCCCAACAAGCATCGAAAACGAAAAATAAATGAAGACCAAAAATACATTTTAAAATCCGGAAAACCGAGCCCTCCCTGTTCGTAAGGAGATTTAAGTAGCTCGATTGCTCTTCTGGGTTTTTTATAACCCCACAGAAAGCTGCTACATATGCCCTCGAGTTTTTTAAACAAATTGTTAGGAATTTTCAGCGGGATAGAACGGAACAAATATAAGAATTTGGGAAGTATTTTCATTTTTATTAGGTTAGATCTACCCAATAGCCCCAAAGGGAGCCTGTGCCAGAATTTAAATAACCTAGCGGTTTCCTGCAAGAGTGGTAAATAATTGATGTCTATAATCTGTTTAACATTAGGAGTTATTTTTACCCCCAAATAAGTTACTGTAGTGTACGCCCCAACCGTCACATTATGAATCCCTGGAGTAGTAAGCACTTGAGTTTTATTCACGTTCAGCTTGTATCCTGAGACGTTACCGTATTTCTCAGCTTCATCTATGATCTTATTCACGGCCTCACTTGGATTAGTAGCATAAACCGCTATATCATCAGCATATGCTGTAAGCTTAAGTTGAGAGGTGCCGGAGACCAACGGATCAATGTATACACAAGATTGAAGGATACGTAAAAATGGCTCTATATATAGAGCAAAAAGTAGTGGTGACAGCGGGCAGCCTTGCCTGGTCCCGCACAGTATCCTAAAAGATGTTGACCTAGAGCCCATATAACAGAGATTAGCTTGGGGATTACTATATAGAGCTTTTACACAGGACTGGAACTGCTTACCGGCACCTATCTTTGCTAGGATAGCCCAGAGAAATTCCCATCTGACACGATCGAACGCTTTTTCAGCATCTAGTAAGATCATGCCAAAATCGATTTTCTTTTGCTCTGCATAGTCAAATGAACTAATTGCCGTATTAACGTGGGCAGTAGTATGGAATAAGACACAGATTGTGTTTTTTTTAAAAAAGGGCAAACCACCGACTGAGTGTGGTTCATACCGGCCAATTTCGCTTATTAATGCGGACGCGAAGATATTTTCTAAGATCTTGGCAAATCGCTTAGCCCCGATCATGACGGATTTAGTTTCTGAAAGTCAACATGGATTTATATTAGGGAGGTATACTCCACCAATACCTAAGCACTTATAATAACTGAAATAAATATTTAGCATTTTGTGATATGTACTACTGTCAAGGTAAGATAAAGTAATCCAAACACTATTGATGTACAACTACATTCAGCTGTGCACTATATATATAAACCTCTAACCAGCTACTTGGTAAAGTATTACCCATGCAACCTAGGAATCCTCCTATCTGTCCCATGCACTTCTCCAATCACCCATCCAGCACTATCTACGTATCCTATCACTCCGCAATACCTAAGCACTTATACATTCAACATGTACTCTTGTTGTAGCACTGAAATTATTCTAGTTACTAGTCATGTACCTAAGGAATGGCCTAGCCAGTAAAACTAGTACAGCTACAATATTCTGTGCACTATGCATGCAGACCTCTAATCAGCTACAGAGCTTCGATACAGTTTTTAAATACTCAGTTAGTACCTATGCAGTCTAAGAATCCTTCTGTCTGTCCCATGCACTTCTCCATTCAACCATCCAGCACGGTCTACGTATCCTATCACTCTGCTAATACTTAAGCACTAATAAATTTAGCATGCACTCTCTTTGCAGCACTGAAATTACTCCAGTTATTAGTCGTATACTTAAGGAATGGCGTAGTCAAAAACACAAGTGCAGGTACAATATTGTATACACTATGCATGCAGACTTTTAACCAGCTCCATACTATTGAAACACTCTTCTAAATATCCAGTTAGTACCTCTGCAGTGTTGGAATCCTCCTGTCTGTCCCATGCATTTCTCCAATCACCCATCCAGCACTAGCTACTTATCCTATTACTCCACCAATACCTAAGCACTTATAATAACTGAAATAAATGTTTAGCATTTTGTGATATGTACTACTGTCAAAGTAAGATTAAGCAATCCAAACACTATCAATGCACAACTACATTCAGCTGTGCACTATATATATAAACCTGTAACCAGCTACTTAGTAAAGTATTACCCATGCAACCCAGGAATCCTCCTGTCTGTCCCATGCACTTCTCCAATCACCCAGCCAGCACTATCTACGTTTCCTATCACTCCACAATACCTAAGCACTTATACATTCAACATGTACTCTTGTTGTAGCACTGAAATTATTCTAGTTACTAGTCATGTACCTAAGGAATGGCCTAGCCAGTAAAACTAGTACAGCTACAATATTCTGTGCACTATGCATGCAGACCTCTAATCAGCTACAGAGCTTTGATACAGTTTTTAAATACTCAGTTAGTACCTATGCAGTCTAAGAATCCTTCTGTCTGTCCCATGCACTTCTCCATTCAACCATCCAGCACTGTCTACGTATCCTATCACTCTGCTAATACTTAAGCACTAATAAATTTAGCATGCACTCTCTTTGCAGCACTGAAATTACTCCAGTTATTAGTCGTATACTTAAGGAATGGCGTAGTCAAAAACACAAGTGCAGGTACAATAATTTTTACACTATGCATGCAGACCTCGAACCAGCTACATACTATTGATACGCTCTTCTAAAGACCCAGTTAGTACCTATGCAGTCTAGGAATCCATCTGTCTGTCCCATGCACTTCTCCAGTCACCGATTCAGCACTATCTACATATCCTATCACTCCACCAATACCTAAGCACTTATAAATTGACTATACACTCTGTTTGTAATACTGTAATTATTCTAGTTACTAGTCATGAACTTATGGAATGGCCTAGCTACTAACACAAGTACATCTATAATATTTTGTGCACTATCCAAGCAGACCTCTAACTAGCTACATGCTATTAATACACTCTTCTAAATACCCAGTTAGTACTCATGCAGTGTAAGAATCATCCAGTCTGTCCCATGCACTTCTTTAATCACTTATCTACCACTATCTACTTATCCTATCACTCCACCAATACGTAAGCACTTATAAAATAAGTGTTCACTCTGTTTGCAGCACTGTCATCATTCCAGTTACTAGTGGTATTCTTATAAAATGACCTAGGCACCAACACAAGTACACATAAAATATTCTGTGCATAACCCCTACAAATCTCTAAGCAGATACATACTATTGGTCCACTCCATTAAATATTGAAGTAGTACCCATGCAGCTTAGGATACCTCCTGTCAGTCTCATGCAATTCTTCAATCACCCTTCCAGCACTATGTTCTTATTGTATCTGTCTGCCAATACCTAGGCACTTATGGGGCAGATTTACAAGCAACCTGCGCCACCAGTATGTTACTTTTTGTAACGTAGTGATGGCGCCAGGCACTCCTTCATATTTACAAGGAGAGGGAAAGCCACCCTGCGTGGTTTTTCCTCTCCTTGTAAATACGACCCCTTCATACACAGAACTTTGTGTTGAAGGGGCGTCCCATAGGTGTTGCTGTGGGTGTTCCAACGCAACACCCATAGAACAAGACACGTCTCCAGATTTATGAGAAATTGTAAATCTGGAGATGTGTGTGAATGCTGCGTCATCCTAGAGTTGGTGTATTAAGGTGCAACGAGGAGAATGGTTTTCATTCCTCCTCATTTTTTCCTCTTTCAATGCATGCTGCACAAAAACAATCTCCACACGACACAGACATCCTTGCACCATGGTGCAAGGGTGCCTGTGTCACCGCATGGCTGCAGTTTGTGCAGCAGTCCAGAGGGAAGCACAGAGTTGCAACATATTCATGTACATATGTCACATCCCTGTGCTTCGGAAGTGCCACAGTGCAGTGCAGCTAAAGAGCTTGCAGTGTCACGCTGCAGTACTTCCTCATAAATCTTCACCTATAAATTCACCATACACTACTCAGTCAATCATGCTGTATACATATATTCAACCAAACTTTCACACATTACCTTGCAATTATAGTTCTTTCTTTAACCAGATAAGGTAGTTCTGATAAGAACTTTTTTTTCCTTCTTTTTTCTTTTGTATTTTATTTTTTATTTTTTTGAACAATTTTGTATTTTTTTGGGTGTTTTTTCAAAAAATGAACAAAAAAAGAACGAATAAAACAGGAAATATTTGGAATTACTTATCATGCCAAAAACAAAAAAACTAAAAAATTAACAATGATGGTTGCGTTGCGCAGCACAAACTGCATCCACTCACTGCTCACCGAAGCATATAAGTTTCTTACACTTCACGCAGTGTTGCTCGAGAAAGGCGAATTCTGGCCTAATGGCCATTGCAGGTGTTCCTGAGGACGCTCCAGATGTACTTGCCACAGCAGGTGAGGGGTTCAAAGCAGCTCACCTCATTTCCTCCCAAGCAAAATTGAGAAGATGTGTGGTCCGGAGATGCTTGTTCATAGAAGCAGGGCCACAAGAGTATTTTTTTTCACTGCCTCTTGACAGGATTCGGTCACAAATTTTGCACGTCACCTTTCTCGCATTTACTTTCTTCTCTCCAGGTGGAAAAGTGAAGAATTTCCACACGACATATTCCGGCCTCTGTGGACGTGGTGCCTCCTGCAAGAATTCTATTTCAAATGATACTTCCTCCTGCTCATTTTATTTGATATTTTTTGAAAAACACCAAAACAAACAAGCAAAAAGGGTTCTTGTAGGAAAAGAGATGTCTCTCTAAACATGCTCCAAAAAGAATGATTAAAATGGGTTGGGTCCTTCAATAGTTACAGTGGAAAATGTTTTGAACCAATGAAATCTTTATTTTTGAGGTCACATGGGATCGCCCCACTCTGCGCTCATGAAGCACGCACCCAACGCGACTTCGCGAAAATATATTTAAAAATAATATAAGTTTATTATAAGTACAAATATATTATTTTTATGAATATCTTAGATAGTCTCTTACCCTAATATGTGTATTAAACACACATACATATCATTTTAGAACATAGAAATATGTCACGGGAGTCGCGCACCCAGTGCGCCCCAGCATGTATATGACGTCACGGGGGACCCTCCACCACGCAAGCGTTGCATGCCGTAATGTGTCGCGAATGCGCGGGAGCAGGAGTCGCGGACTGGTCTCATACCAATCGCGCACATCACTTAATATTAAATGTCTATGATGTCACTGAAAAACACGAAGCCATCGCACACCGTACACGGATCCTTCACGACGTTCTAAAATTGTGACTAGAATCCGCGCACCCACCGTGATGTGTATAATTTGGGAGCGCGACTCCGGAAAAAAATTGTAATTTTTTTTTTTAAAAGAAAATAATATAAATATATTAAAATAAAAAAATAAAACAAAAAAATGAAACAATATTTCAGTTTTCATTTTTTTTTTTTACAATTTTCAGAAAAATATATAATATGATTTAATGAATAAAATATTGATAAATAAACAGTTACAAAACTGTAGAAAATCAGTACAAAAAAATAGGTATGACTACTATTACACTTAAAAATTAGCATTTAAAAAATCTTTGAAATTCACTGAAAAAAACATAGGTTTCAGAGATGTTATAGTTAGAAGTTTGCATTTAAAAAAGCTTTGAAATTCACTGAAAAAACCATAGGTTTCAGAGACGTTATAGTTAGAGATTAGCATTTAAAAAACCTTAGAAATTCATAGAAAAAAACATATAAATGACATCACTGATGACATCACTGATGACATCATCCACGTGACAATCTGATACACCTCATCATACACTAGTATAACCTTTCATCACTCACTGTAAAATACAGAGTACCATATTTGAAACCATTGGCACACTAATACCAGTTACTACATACCCACTCACTGATTCCTAAGTCTACACACACAACTACCCATTCAACAACAGAATCACTTATACAAGCAGTCACTAATTAATAGAACACTATCAAATGCACATATATAGACATTGACACATCAGCAGTCATCTTTGTCGGTTATGCAGTCATCCTACTCACTCATGAAAAAAATTAATCACACTTACATTTACTCACACAATTATACACACAACACCTCATTTATTCAAACACATTGTAACTCATAGTTAATATGTTAAAAAATCAGCATTACAATTATACACTCATTCATATAGTTACTCTCGCAATCACTGACTCTTATATATACTTATTTTTATACACCAACTCTCACACACAATGCCTTTTATTTTTTTACTTTGTAGAAGATGTACAACTAAAACATATATTCGCTCACCAACACACAAATAAATATACTCAGTCACCCAAACAACTGTTTCCACATGCACTCTTAAACCTACACACCTAGTCAATCAACCATTCACACAACTATGCATAGAGTACACACACCCTATCCAACCACACAAACTCAGTGACCCATACAAATACTCACCCAACTAATCAATAACTAATATACACACTCATGTAGTTAGTGTCCAACTGATGCAGCATGTTATACAACAGTAACAGAGACAGTAATGCACACATTCACATAGTTTAGTTACTAATCCATGTATTAAGTCAGACAGCTACTAAATCCTCCATCCAGACAGTTATATATCCACTCAATCTTCAATACAGATTGGTATATATATAATACATATTTAAATTTCAAACTAAACCACATTCACTGGATGATGTCATCAGTGATGTCATCAGTGATGTCATTTGAGATGTCATCAGTGATGTCATCAGTGATGTCACTGACCATGTCATGAATGATGTAAGATGTTTCATCATCAGCAGTGCATTGCGGGCGCGCGAGATATAGTTAGCAGAACTAACTATAACAAAGGAATTTCTATGGTTTTGTACGAGTGAAATGTTCAGCTAACTATAACACCTCTGAAACCTATGTTTTTTCTGTGAATTTCTAAGGTTTTTTAAATGCTAATTTCTAACTATAACGTCTCTGAAACCTATGTTTTTTCCAGTGAATATATATATGTATATATATATGTATATATATATCTATATATATATATATATTTATATATATATATATATATATATATATATATATATATATATATGTATATATACATATATATATATATATATATATATATATATCTTCACTAAAAAATAAAGATTTAAGTAGCGTTATAGTTAGGTGAGAATTTCAGTGACAACGTAACATTTTATATGTACAACACCACTGAAATTCACCAGTTATTGTTAGTTCTGGTAATTTTAACTTGTGCCCTAAGGTAACTGTAACTCTCAGCCTGCCATGCACAGTTTTCTAATGAATAATGTCATTACAAATGTTTCAGTGATATTATCAATGGTGTCATAGAAGATGTCATGAGTGAGGTAATGTGTTGGGTACTTAGCAGTGCATTGCGAAGGAAGCATATTATAATTACCTTTGGGCACAAGTTATATTTAACAGAGCTAACTTTTGCTGGTGAATTTCACTTGTTCTGTATGTATAAAATATGACATTGTCACTTAAATTCTCACCTGATTATAAAGTTTCATTTTTTCAGGGAATTTCTAGGGCTTTCATAAGCTATATTTATTTATCTTACATGAAGCCAACCATGCACAGCCTTCTGCTGTGAGAGGCAGAGGTTGGCCCCAGGGCCTAACCTGCGGCCAAGCCCCCCCCCCGTTGGCAGTGAACCAGCAGGCCACACATGGCCTTTGGCTCTGCACTTTGTGAAGTTGGATGCAGGGCCTGGCCACAGCCAACCCTCTGCTGTAGCAAGGTCCTGTGGCCTATCTCCCGAAGGCAGCCAACTCCTCACTGTGCATGACCTTTGGCTGTGCACAGCGGGGGGTTGTCTAGGCCCTGTGGCCAATCCATCTGAAGGCAGCCAACCTCCATGCAGGCTGCCAACCCCAATTCATGCGCAGCCTTTGATGCTGCTTCTCACCTCCTGCATCAGTGAATGTCAAGAGGTTGGCCAAAAGCCCTGTGGCCAAACTGCCTACAGGCAGCCTTCAGCTGTGCATGGCCTGTAGCCAATCCCGAGCAGGCAGCCAATCCCATGCTGCACATGGTTAGTGGGGGGTTGGTCATAGGGCCTGGTCTTCGGTCAGGACCTGTGGCCAACCCACCCAAAAGCAGCCAACCCCCTGCAGGCTGTCAGCCCTATGTCATGCACAGCCTTTGCTGTCCGTGGTGTAGAATTGGCCTTCAGGCCCTGGGGACGTCTTCCCTTGGGGCTAAAACATATATATTAAGGGGATGGTGTCATGTAACCCCCCAATCCCTAACAGGCCGTGGGGAACCCATTCCAGGGGCTGAATTCTATTAAAAAGGGGAGGGGACCACTTACCCCCCCCCTTAAGCCAATTGTGGCCCTGGTGAATCCATCCTCCAGAGCCTCTCCAAATTATAGGTGGGTGCCCCAGTGCTCTTCCAGGGCATGCAGCAAACATCAAATTTTAAGAGCAGGGGGCACATGCTCCCCCTGCCTGAACCTCATTAGGCCCCAAGTTCAACTAAAATGTGGAGAGGCCCATACCTCCCCGTCTTCAAGACTTATTAGGCCCTGGGAACTCCATGCTCTGTTGCCAAATGAACTAAAAAGCACGAGGGTCTGCGAAGACCCACTCTTCAACCCTTCTCCAGCCCAAGGGACAACTTCCACTGGGGCGACTGGGGGTTACCCCAGTGTCCTCCCAGGGTACCAAAACCACATGTTGGGGGCCGTGGGAGAGCCCCATGTCCCCCTCAGCCCCAGCCAGCTCACCACTTGGTGCGGGAGCTGGCATTGCTCTTGCTTGAAGGGATTTTTCTCCTCAGTTTTAGAATCTATCAACATTTATTAAACCACAAAATCAATTTAATGAATTATTCAGGTGACCTGTCTTTTTTTTTTGACCTATTGAGCGTTCATACATGTTGGAATTAATTGTGATTCTGATAATCATTGTGAAATTCATGCACCTTAGGTCTTGTTGTTTTTCTACTAAATATTATTATGTGTAAAGAAATTGTTGTTTTTTGTATGGTTTTAGGATGTGAAAGGAAGAATTGTTGTTTGGCTGCTGGAGTGAATGAGAGAAAGTGGGAATATTGAGTGTGAATCAAACTAAGAAATCTGTCAAATGTATGATTGTTAGTATGAGAGAGCTGTTAATTAGTGATGTGTGAGACTTATTTGATGTGCAACATTATTGTATTGGTTTTGGATAGATTCTAAAACTGAGGAGAAAAAATTCTAGTGGTCACTTTGTTTGGATCATGGTGATGCATTGAAAAATAAGACAGAACAAGTTATCAGTATTGGCATTCTGTTGTTTATTGTGCATTTGGGGCTCTGCCTTGCTGATTAAGAGTCCAAACCATGGTTGTTCCATTCTTGCTTGAAGGGAGCAACCTCTGGGTGGGAGCACTATCTGTTCTGTTTTCTGGAAACAGAACAGCAGTCTGCACCTAGCCAGCGGTAGCATGTTTAAAACTCCAGCTGGGTGGGAGCGGGCTTGCCTTTCCTGCCTGCACTCCTTCAGGCAGGTAAGGCATGTGTGTGCCCATCTGGAGGAAGATTTCAAAATGTTTCTACCAGGCAGGAACAAATATATGTTTCCCTGCCCGCATCAGTACAGGCAGGGAAACTTATGTTGCTGTTGCTGTTAGAGGCTCGAGGAGGGGTGCTGTCTGGTCTCTCTCTCCTTTTATTACACATCTGAGTCTGGTTGATGGGATCCTCAAGGCCTAATTAGGCTCCGAGAAGGGGGCTGCCTGCCCTCCTTCCTGCTTTCGTTACTGCTGCCCTGGGGTCTGGGGTCCTCAGTCCCCTTTAAATGCTCAAAGAGGTGGGCCATGCCCCCCTCCCCAAAAAAAACAACTGCTGTCACCCCCAGGCCCTGGCCCACTCTGGAGGGGGGTTTACAAAGAAGCACGGTAGTCAACACTTTTTCTGACAGCAAATTTAGAGATCCTCCATGTATTTGTAGCAAAATTGAAACAAAAATGTTTGGACCCCAGGCGAGGTCTCCCTGGGATCCCATCGCCAGGCCTTGGGGATCAGGGTACCCATACCCTGCCCCTTATGTTTTTTCTCTTTTACCCTTTTCTCTTAGCGAAAATGAGTCCTGAGTCCTAAGATGGCTGACACCACTTCCTGATGAATGTGGTTAATGTGGTGGCAGCCAATCAGAGCTCAGCTTGAGATCTCCTTGGTCCGTGGAGCCTCCGCAGTGTAAAATATACAAAGTTTTTGAGCATCACCTGCTCGTAAACTACTGAGTGGATTTACACCAAATGAAAAGAAGCACTCTTTTTGGACAAAGATCTAGTTTTCTGACAAATGTGGTATAAATCGGTTCAGTGGTTTGACCTGTAGCTGTGTCTACAGTTCAGATGGAAAAATGAATGGGGAAAATGTGTTTTGGGGCCTTCTTTTTCCCTGCCCCTGCTTGATGGATTCCCCCCAAAACTTTCTAGTTAGGAGCTGAGGTAAAACAAAATTGTGCGGGGGTGGGGTTTCCTGAAGATTCATGAAACAGCGCCAAAAATATAACCTAACCAAAAAGTCTATTTCCTATTGAAACACAATCCTAAATATAACTACCCAGTGGCGACACCACTGGGTGAATTTTGATATATATATATATATATATATTCAATGAACAAAAACAAAGGTTTAAGCTTAGTTATAGCTAGGAAAACTTAATGTACAATCCATCAAAGTCTTTAACAATTGGAGGAATCATTTAGGAGGGGTATGTGTAGGAAAGTGCCCCTTTTTGCATGGTTGCAACATGAGACACTTCATTCCCTTCAAGAAACTTCTAGCAGGCGTTTGAATAAGCAGGAATATTAATCACTCACATTTGTCATGTGCATTGGCTATCCAAGGTTGAGCACACAGATAAAAGAACTCTGTTCACTTCCTTTTTTGGATTGCACTTATGAAAAGAGTTGGTACCAGGCATTTTAAGTCAACCAGTTACCAGCCACAAACCCATGGACACAGAAACGTCTGTGCCTGTTGTTACAGGAATACCTAGGATGTTTTTTATGGACAATCCAAATGCCTGGTACCGCTGGACTGCAGTAGTGGAGTTTGCTTACAACAACTCTTTTTATTCATCCCTTGGCAGAGCTCCCTTTTTTGTTTTTGATGTCTACCACCACCAAATGTTACACCAGAAAGTCTAAGATTCGCATATATCCTCTGTTAGATGTGTCAGTTTTAGGGTGGTCTGTCCCCAACTGTTTTGCCCTCTCCCCTCCTGTTTTGCTGAATTCATTTATGTTGGTCCTAGGACTCTCTGCAATTTACTGCTGCTAACCAGTGCTCAAGTGCTTGTGCTCAATCCCTATTTTCAGAAGAGTATTTGTTAGTGTGTGTTCCTGCAGCATCCTGGGGCCTTCAGCGTTTATGCTGGCTAGCTTTGTTCTGATAACAGAACTACTCACTGTTAGAACAAGTAAGCATAATTCCATCCGGGCTATATTGTTTGGTTTTCAGCTTGACTGCTTACTCACGTTTTCTCCCTTTGTCTTCCAGTCTGTGTAGCGCTACCCATTCCATAACATCTGGACAGAGTGTTGGCTTACCTTGAAAGATGAACCATGTAGAAGTGCCAGTCTAGGATTTCTATCAATCCCTTATCTATTTCTATCTCTGGTGGTGTGTTCAGTTTGCTCATCATCTTATATATTCGATGAGTATGAAACTCCAGAACCTTATAATATCACATGCCAACTCTAATATTCCTGCCTTCAGATGTTTTAACTATTTAATAACACTTTCTCTATCCTACCATTAAACATACAATTTCAAATTGATATACAGTCTGTTGAAAACAATATGTTATAACATGAGATGAGGTAGCATGGCAGAGGAGGACTATGCTAACATTGCATAGCATAACATTACATAACATATGCATATATGTATTTGTACCTATATTCAAAGCAACTGAATGGTGTAAATTGACTGGGGTGGCAACAGATCGTTGGAGAGCAGACAGGGGTTGATCAGAATGGGAAAGCCTGCTACAAAAAAAGGCTGAGATGCAGTGGGCAGGGAGGGGATTGAGAGTCTGCAGAGAAATGATTGGCCAGTATAGAATTAGGGAGCAAGAAGGGGTTGGTCGGATATTCTTCATATGTGTCCTGCGACCAGCAGTTCCATAGTAATGAAGAGCTGTTTAAAGAGTAGTGCTTGACCCACTTTCTTAAGTGAAGTGGGGTGGTGCATAGTGGGCTTAGATTGGCACAGGCTTGCTTGTATTATGAACTTCTGAGTGAAGGCCTGGAGCCTGGTTTCTTTCCTTCCAGCACTTTTTGAATTGTAATATGGCAATGTACTGTTGCATATCCATGCATATGCCTTACTCTTGGTTCTCAGGTATGGGTTGTACCATAGATAATGGTCTTGGGGAAATATGTAGCAGGTCTTGAAGTTGATATTTCCAGGCAGGAAGGGCCAGTGGAGTTCTTCTGTTGAATTCCCCAAAGAGTTTTGATGAGACAGGATTTCTGGGTTCCTACATGCATAACGCTTTACAGGCATTCTGATGTATGCCAACAATGTTTTTCTCTAAAGTAGTGCCTTCCATTTTTTTTAAAAAACATGATGGTACCCATTGAACAGTTGAATAAAAAATGTATTTATGATGTGAAGAAAAGGGGAATCTCAAATTGTTTTACTACATCTGTCATTATTTTATTCAACCTTTATTATCTTTGGTTTCAGTTGTTTCTGTCCTTATTGGCTCTTACTTCAGAGGCTCTATATTACTTCAGTCAGATGTTTTTTCTGTACATCTGGGGTGTGCGACAAAGGTCCAGGAAGGCCAGTTGCATGTCAGGTATTCAGGCTAATCTTTGACTATATAATGTTGCTCCACTTAACAGTCATTTTATATGGGTTTTTTTAATGTTGGAATCTACAAAATCTGAAATGGATCTGGCACTTATTGACATATGCAGGGCCCTCCTGCTATACAAGTATGCTTTCAGGACTTGGGAGTCAGTCAGATGAGGTTTATTAGATGTGAAGTTGGCTAGGTCTTTACATGCATTTTTAAACGGAGCTATCACACAAATCCATGTATTTGTTGAGTATTTTAAATGTATATGAAATGCTAACGGTAGGATGGATAAACAAATAGATGGACTGATTTGTAATATTAAATATTAAATGTGCATTGTGCATAGGACCTTTTTTTACATTTCATTTTTAAAGCAGTGGATTCTAAAGATCCGTGAGAAAGCAGCATGTCTTTAAATGAATGTTACATCCTCTGGTAAATTATGTGATCTGTGATATTTAATTATGAGTATAAAGATACTCTAAAAAATAAGTCGCTATTAGTTAATTCAAGATATTCAAGTTACATGTTTTGAATAAGGCGATTATTAAATTAAAGAAAGTTATATATAAAAGGCAAATTCCTTGTTTTTCATGTTTATTTGGGCATCGACCATTAAGAAATGCTGCATATGAAGAGGGCTAAGGAGAACTTCGATGCATATCTCTTTAGTAAGGAGTTGTCTATATATTCAACTGTAATCTTATCAAATAATGTAATTTCTTCAAAATAATATTCTTTTTTTAAAATAACATCTTTTTTTGTCCACGTAAAAGCTGAAGGTCCTCCCTGCTGTGACCGATGGTGTGTTTTTTCCCAAGAACCCGGAGGAGATTTTGGCTGATCATGAGTCCAACCCTGTTCCCTTTATAATTGGAGTCAACAACCATGAGTTTGGATGGATCGTACCCATTGTAAGAGTGCTTATTAATTTCCTGCATCACGTCTTGTATAGTAATTGAACACTGAGTTCATCTTTTTGTGTCTAAACCTACTGTTTGTTCTCTTCTAGAAAATGTTTAAGCAATGAATTGTTGACCTAGGAAAATCTACCAGATGTTGAAAAATCTAAGGACAGTTTATGCAACCTTTTGCAAAATGTGAACCTAATCTTGATTTTGTTATTGTATCGAATAGATTTGTAGATGTGTTTTTATGCTTATTATTTTTTGAAGTATTACAAAGTTCAAAACAGGAAGAGAAGATAATCAGTAACAGAACTAGAACAAACTATGCGTAAAATTATTATGAGAATAGGAAGAACATAGAGATTGATTCGGGACATATGAACTACAGTGTTAAAAATGTGCACATAAAATTGTCATGCCCAATGAGTAATCATGCACTAGTCTCTTTCAGCTATGTTTGCCTAAAGAATTGTGCTTATTGAAGTTTACATCGCATGCGGCATCTGCCATGATATACCTCAAAAAGTCAGTCAATAAAAGTAAAATATGTATATTCATTGTTGCTTCTGAAAGCATCCCCATGGCAGCCCGAAATAATAATTTGCTCTCTTGCAGAGCGAGACCCCCGCCCCCTTTTATATACGAATCACAGCCATTTTCTTTTGCCTCAACTAGAAGCTAGTAAAATCAAATGAATATCTTCAAAGTATATTTGTGGAATATTGCCCCTAGAATAAAAAACATAATGGGCATTTTTTCCATTTAAAACCATTGATTCATTTAGGAATAGAAAGCAGCAAGTTTCCCCACTTTGATAATCTGCCTTTCATGTGCCTCTGTTGAGGGCATTTGTAGGCAGCATTCTTGCCTTTACCAACTTGCACCTTGATTATATCAACTTAGACTTATTTTTCTCAATTGAGCTTTGCTACTTATAATTTGCTGACCCATTGCTTTTTGCACTTTTTTCTCTGCATAGTACTCTTGAAATAAACTCCGGTTGGTACCAAGGCATTGGGCTAGAGCTAACGATCTTAAGAACAATGGCGTATCTTGACAAGAATTAGAGCTAAAACTTATAATTAGAGCCCACAGAATTTAAATCATAGTTTAAATTCTTAGTCTTTAATTTTATTTATTATATCTCTTTGTATACAAAATCCTGAATCACTCTGGCATGGAGATACAATGAAATCGAACTCATGGCAACAAGGGTCCTAGCTGAAACAACTAGTGTATTGATTTCCTATCAAGAAACACGTGGAAACATAAGGAAAATATACTAATTGGATCAAGATGGCCTCCTCCATTGCAGGTCTCAAGAGGGTCTTAATTGGGATTTGGGCAGTGTACCATGGGTTATGACTCAGTTCTGGAGATTATAGTTTACTGGAGCTCATTTGCAGTATGGTACAATGAACTCAAGGTCTAGTTAGAAATAATGCTTTAAAAACAATCACCAGTTCTTTAATACGCATAGGGAATGTGGGGCATTTAAATGATGAAGAACAAAATAAACTGTAGAACCTTTTGAGAATAATATATGAGGCAAAACAGTTTTATGATGAATACATGTTACAGCCCTTTCATTCAAATATTCAGATGTGGGCTGTATTTTTTATGGGCTTGTGGGGTAGTTAATGAATTGCCAGTGATCAGTGACTGCTTCAACTGGTCTTCAAGGTAGATATTTCAAGGAGATAGGGTCCTCGTTCTGAGAATGGGGTAGAATCCAAGTTATACTGTTGTGGAGATTCTGCCCAAAAACAGAAATATGCATAGGATATGGGACCTTAGTAAGTAGGGACTGAGTCATCCTACCACCTGAGTACCCATAAGCCCAGGACCGACTAGCTGTCTCACTTACTCTCCTACTCACTCACAGAGAAACACATGATTAGACACTCCAGAACACAACACTCCCAGATCTCTCAGGAATCACAGTAACAAGACACACCCTTTCGCTCACACTCTCGTACCTGTCCACAATAAGATCTGACAGAGACACGAGAACAGTTTAAAATATGTATTTTAACTAACGTGCCCTAACATGCAGTATCGGTGCCATCACAGGCAGGAAAATGCATAATACAAATACAGTCAGCATAGCAGCTAGTCCATAAATCATGAAGGGAAATATCACAATTAAAAGACTATAGAGCCTAGCCTCCCTCCCTTGCTAAGAAGAAGTATTATTATATATGAGAAGATCTCTGGGCTTTGTCTGCAGACCCCATACCTTAGACTCTCCAAGTGTGTGTCCCTCATGCATGTATCCCCATAATATCAAAGTACGAGTTTCCAATAGCAGCTGCCTTGGTATGTTTTGTATAGGTGCTATGGCCTGACCAGAAGAGAATAACAAGGGCCATTGTTTATCGACCATGCTCACAATGTTCAGACTAAACTCCAGGAACATGCAGAGAACAAACACAGCGGACAGTTCTCATGTGAAAGGAATAAACAAAGTTGTTTGCAAAAATAAATCCATGTAGTAACATGCGCAAAGCTGCATCATGGCGGCAGTACTCATGCTAACTTAGTGATGTCGACAATGTCCCTAACTGCCATGTGACAATACCTTTGAAATGGCTTATTGCAGTCAACATGTTTTGACCACATGTATGCCTACTGTAAATGTGGCACCCACTAGATCTACCTTTTTCAATTAGCAACTTCAAGATTCATTTAAATGAGTAATTGCATTTATTTAACAGTTCATAAAGGACATTTTCAGTAATGGTGCAGTAGATAAATAAAACAATGATGCTGAAAACAGCTTTACAGCAGTTTGAAAACAACCAAATGAGCACCGCAGCAGTATAATCCATTAGAGTAAAAGTTAGACATCCACTTATCCTCTAGTACATAAAGCATAATAGCCAGAGTGGACGTTTCTCATGGAGCAATTTTCCTACTTTCTCTTTTCATACATTTTATAAAATGACTTGCTAACTGCATATCTGTGTTATCAAAACACACTGTAATCACTACTCTACAAGATCAAAGATCTAGTCTCTAGTTGCTAAATCATGGTAATAAGAGCACGCCAATGAGACACCCTAAGACTATGTTTCTTTTAGGCTGAAAATGCCAACATGGGCTCCCAAAAGTGTGGAATCATTTAGGGTGGTTCAGGGAGCAGCAGACTTACAGACACAAGTACTTACAGACACAAGTTCTGGACCATCACCTATAGATCTTCAACCATCTTGTGCAACATGTTTTCTTAGTTGACTACTAGTCCACCGGGCTTCAAGGTCCTTGTGGATTTGGGATGACTGACTGACTCCCTCGATGCAATTTTGATGTAGGCATAAGTTTGCTGCTACTTACTTTTGTCCTCTTGTTCAAAGGAAAACTATTCACCACACAGAGTTGTACAGGTTCCTATTCATCTAAGGGAGACCACAGCAGCAAAGCTTGCTCTAAATTTAAATGCTGGTTCAAGCCTTGTTCAGAAACAGAAATGCCATAGAGCTTTTCAAAGTCAAGACTTTCTTTTCTGGTGAAGCACAACGTTTCCAAGGGTGAATGCAAACACAACTTATTCAAGAGAGCCAGTGATTATCTTAAACAAGGACAATTCAAATCCTGGCTAACTAAGTTGGGAGGTGACAGGCCCAAATGTGTCAGGAGATGTGAACATCAGGAAAATCTGGACAGACCCCTCAGACGGATTGTTTCAGTTGCCACCTAGAAATCTAGGATTAACAGGCCTCGTGTATGGCAGCATGCAGGTTCCCAGATTCCCAAAGGATAAACGGAGCCTGAAGGATAACATCTGTTTTATGCAATATTTAACATTACTTCCAAAGGTCGGCATGCAAATGGTATTTAGTTTTCCAGCCATAGCATACATGACTATCATGCCACTATGCCTATGATATATACACTCACATACACAGAATGAAGTGAAAGAATCCAGTTATGGTTGACTCAAAAGATATTACCAGGGAGTACAGACAGGCTTTATTCTCACCAGGAATATGAGTAAAAAGTCCAGGATTCATCAACTATCAGTTCTCCAGAGCCATGTTTGAGAGTCAGTAGACATCTTTGCTTATTGCAGGGGTACAATAGGTGCATATTGAGGTAGCAGATCACCATGCTACACTGGTAGGACATTAAAAACATTGAGGACCATCAGTAGGCTTCAGCATTAAGTACACTGAAAGAAAAACACTGGACAGGACGGTACAGCTTTCCTGTCATGTGAGTACTCCCATCCTTGCATGCTCTCACCAACCTGAGGTAAGGCTGAAATATTAGAAGAAGAGTTGAGAAACTCTGGTGCTATCCACCTGGATATTTGCACCATACCATCTGAAATGTGTTCAATGTTTGCAATATTGCCTTCAGATCTGTCCCAGCTCTGGTGCTTTCAATACAAATTGTTACTTTTGGTGCTTAGAAGGTACATAAATCAAAGGGTAAGTTTTGAGTCATCCAGTACAAAATAGGTCGATAATAAGAAAGGGTAAGGACAGATTCTGATGCTTTGTTGCAGCTTTCTAAGTGAGCACCTCTACCATCATCTCTACTCCTGGATGAAATGAATAGAAGCGCCAGCCAAATCTGTAGAACAAAACCTGAATCAGTTGGCCTTCCTGGATTAACAAGATGATAGCTGTTTGTGCGATTGTAATCCAAGGATGTCTTTACCATGGTCTTCTCCTAGTTTACCTTGGAAGGTATTTATAAGGCATGTTTGCCCTCTGTAGGAGTCAAAGGAGAATGCTCCACCATCCATAATATGCAGTGGGTTTCATTCATGTAATAAGAGGAAATATTTCCCTAAGGAAAGCAGTGTTTATCAGAGACAACACCACTCACCAGTCAAATCCTTCAACCATGATAGTTATTAGGGTGCCATCTACAGAGTTTCTTCTAGTGAAGATCTATTGATTACCAGCAACGGGCGCCATCTTAGATCGGGCTGCCTTCCTTCCTAGCCCTGCCCCTCCTCCACCGCTCCGCCCCTATTTAAGAGCCTTGACCTGTCCTTCTACTGTGTTTGCCAGTAGCCCGGTGGCAGTGGGCTTGCTGGTTGACGCTTGGATTGCTGGTCGCGATCATCCTGCTCTCCGCCCCCGCTGATTACTAGCGCAGGCGATGTACATTTGTATTGTATTTTACTGCTTTTAACTCATCTTCAAAGTTTGTGCAGGTCTCTTACCTTTTGCGGTTTCAGAGGTGGGTTGCCAGGGCGGGTTGGTGCACTTGCGGGCTTCTAAGCAGCAACGGGCGCCATCTTAGATCGGGCTGCCTTCCTTCCTAGCCCTGCCCCTCCTCCACCGCTCCGCCCCTACTTAATCGTGCAGCATGTGTCAGCGCAGCGGACGAGCGCAGCGGGCGCGACGTATGCGCGCCGGAGTTGCGCCAGAGTTAAGCCCGTCTGCGCCCGTCCGCGGCCGACCGGGGCTAGGGGCACGAAAGGCTGCCCGTTTACTTACGTACTCACCTGCATTACTACTCTCATATTGGGTCCCTGGAACGGTTGACCCTTCGATCAGTACCCACCTGAGACAGCTTGATTTATGTTCTTCCCCACCTTACCGTCCTCCTAGTATCAGCCCACCTTTATTTCCTTTATCCAATACACCATCCTGCACCATCTTGCCCCCCCCAGCACCAATTTGTAACACTTCAGCAATACTCTTAAACACCAGGTCTGCGGTTAGTCATCAATACGAGCTATTTGACTACATTGACACCCATAATCCAAACCTCATATTCTTAACGGAGACCTGGTTTAAGGCAGACTCCCTACCCAATGTATTAGCCGCATTGCCTCCATCATACTCTGCCATTCGAGCAGATCGGCCTGAGGGCAAGCGGGGTGGCGGAGTAGCCTTAATAGCCCGGACAGACTTCTGCTTCCAGATTCTCCCCTCCTTACCCATTCCTGAGGTAGATTACCTTGTAGCTCGTTCAACTCTCCATCAGGTACCATTCACCTTTGTCTTAATTTATCGTCCTCCCCAGCTAACCCCATCCTTTCTCCCTAGCATTCAGGCTCTCTTAGCCACCTTGGTGGTTAACAATTCATCGGTACTAGTGCTAGGGGACCTAAACTTTTGGCCCAATGAACCTGCTGAGAGCCCTCAATCCAAAGATTTTACAGACTTCATGATTTCCTTGAACTTCTCTCTGCTCACTCATGGCCCCACACATACCCACGGTCATATGTTGGATCAAATCTGGGCGCTAAATATTCCATCCACACCCCCCATAATTTCCCCGTGCTCCTGGTCCGACCATTCTATTATTTCCTTTTCCCTTGCACTGACCGCACTGGTCAAACCTCCTCTTCCTAAAAACATTTGGGTCAGGAAATGGGGTAAAACGGACATGCCCTCCTTCTGTTCAACTTTGGCCAAAACCGCTCCCGACCTTACAGATCTCACTGCTACGTCGCAACTGACCGCCATTGATAATTGGCTGACTTTGGCAGGCGACGAATTCGCCCCCATGAGGCGACTCACTGTCAAGCGGGCCCATGCAGCCAATCGATGGTTCACCTTAGAGCTAAAAGAACAGAAACTAGCAGCTAGAAGAGCCGAGCGAGCCTGGAGGAAAGACTACAGCCCAGAGCTAAAGACTATATATCTGTCTGTTTTAAAAACTTATAAAGCGGGCATTCTAGCGGCTAAAACTGCATTCTATACCAGCAGGATTATGGCAGCTGAGTCTCGCTCAAAGGAAATCTTTACCGCGGTCCATGAATTAGCATTATCCAGTCGAACCACGACTACCATTCCCCCCTCTCAGTCCTTCTGTAACTCGCTCAATGAGTTTTTTATTGATAAAATACTCAAAATCAAACTTAACATTCCACCACCCTCCCTTGCATTTGTCAATTCTTCCCCTCCCCCCACTGTCCCCAAACTTAACCTTATTCCACCTTTAACTGAGGACACCTTCTTCTCATTACTTCACCGAGTCAAATCCGGTTCTCCCTTAGATTTTGCCCCCGCCCATATCCTCAGGGAAATCTATTTATCTTCCCCCACTCCCCCTTTGACCCTCCTCAATGACTCGCTAAAGAAGGGAAACGTTCCTGATATACATAAATCAGCGGTTGTCATACCTATTATTAAAAAACCTGACGCTGATTCTTCCTCCCCCTCCAACTACCGTCCCATTTCCCTACTGCCTTACCTAGCAAAAATTTTGGAAACTCACGTCACAACCACCTTAAGCACTCATGTTGAAATCAATCACTGTCTTTCCCCCCGTCAAGCCGGCTTTCGCCCATTGCACTCCACCGAGAAAGTGGTGATCTCGGTAATGGACGTGCTACGTGAAGGCATTGACACCAACCTTCCGCAAGCCTTGATTTTATTAGATCTGTCCGCCGCCTTTGACACGGTGGATCATTCCATTCTTCTCAGCCGTGTCAGGGCGGCGGGCATAGAAGGTTCTGCCTTCTCGTGGATTGAGTCCTTCCTCACAGGGAGGGCCCAAGCCGTCCATTTGGCCAATTTCACCGCTGACTTTCGCAAAGTGGAGTGCGGAGTCCCTCAAGGCTCATCACTTTCCCCACTTTTATTTAATTTGTACATCTATCCCCTCATTTTTTCGTTACAGCAGATGGAGGTCACGGTGTTTAACTACGCTGATGATCTCCAGCTAATCTTTAATCTCTCCAACTCCCCCTCATCTGCTTCCAATGTTCAGACCGTAATGACATTCATTCAGGACTGGATGAACTGCAACCACCTCAAACTCAATCCGGACAAGACTGAGTTAGTCCTGACCGGAGGTGGTTGCAGTCCATGGACCTCTGCCTACTGGCCCTTGTCACTTGGTGCTCCCCCTCTTCCTGTCTCTAAGGTCAAAACTCTTGGGATTTTTCTCAACACACAACTCTCTATTCACTCACATGTGGGTTCAGTGGTCTCTGCTTGTTTCTTTTCTTTAAGACTAATTAGGAAAGTATCCCGCTTTTTTTCCCTTCCTGCTTTAAAAATCATTGTGCTGGCCATGGTACTGTCGAGAGTTGACTATGGTAACATCATTTACAATGGAGCTCCAGCATATGCGTTCCATCGTTTGCAGCTCATTCAGAATCAAGCGGCTCGTTTGATCTATGGCTTACCCAAATACCATCGTGCCACTCCCCTGCTTAAAGCTTTGCATTGGCTCCCGGTGAGGGAGCGTGCCCTTTTTAAACTGGGTTGCCTCACCTTTCAGGCTAGATCAGGTACAGCCCCCGAGTTCATTTGCGCCGCCATAAAACCGTACCTCCCAGGTCGTGAACTCCGCTCTGCCCATAGGGCTTTCCTCATCATTCCTCGTTTCAAGAAAAAGAAATCTGGCGGAGCGAAATTTGCTGTTCTCGCCCCACTTTTCTGGAATTCTCTCCCTCCTGCTCTCCGATCTTCTCCGTCATACACACAGTTTCGGAAAGACCTTAAAACCCTGTTATTTGAGCAAGCTTATACTGTCTAGCCCTTCTGCCGACCGCTACTGCATCACTTAAAGCGCCATGAAACCGCATGGTATACGTGCGCTTAACAAATGCTTTTAAATTCAAATTCAAATTCAAATTAAATTAAATTCAAATTCATACCTATTTTCCTACAGTATCTACATAAAGTCCAATAATTATGATAAAGGACAGTTCATGAGTAGCCTACTTCTCATATAAACATACAACCTTCATCACAAGGGAGACCCCCTGCTCTGTGTACTCTGCAGGGAGTCATTTTTAATTGTACATTTCAGGGTCATCATGGTATGCTGCACTTCTAACCTCTGGTTCAGCACATTTTCAAAAACCACTAAAATATAGTGACAGGGTAATGCCCAAATTAGACATTAAATATATTTTGTGACTTTGTAGAGTATAGAAACCTATGTATGAATATAAACGTGGAAGGCAGCATGCTCGAGCTGAATGCTGCCTGCCTCTTGAAAAGTCATATGCCTCTTTTTGAGGCATATGACTTTTATGACAGACTCAGATTCAGATTCATTGGATGCTGAGGCTCAATGCACTGTGTGCATGTGAGGAAAAGGCAGGACCAGAACCCCAATCCCTACCTGGTACCGTGTTCCCGGAAGCTGGTGCAGAGCAAGGGCATGCGACGACGAGGGGAAATGATCAAAGGGTTAATCATTTAACCTCCCCCGTGCAGGTTGACGATAAGACTGCCTCACTAGGAAGCCAATCAGTGGAGAGAGGCGACCTTGAAGTGGAGGAAAGCCAGAACGACGCAAAGAAGCTGGAAGTGGAAGAGGATGCCGAAGAACAGCGTGAAGACGGGATCAAGGCGCCGAACGTGGGTAAAGAAGATTCCACACGCCACCTTCAGGTTCTTTAAAATAGAGAGAACTTAGAACTAGAAGATGACTTGCAGAGAGCTGGTCCGAAGACTGGTAGACCCCTCAAGAGAGCCGATAAAGCGTTGCCACAACTCAGGAGAGTTGCGGCTATCGCGGTGAGTGCTCAGACAGTAGAGGAAGGGGAGAATCAGGTGGTTCTTGACTCCTTCTCTGTCTTTGGTTTCCCCGGTGCATGAATCTGACCATATATACTGGCGTTTACATTCTCACAAGAGCCTAAGTATTTTTTTTGTTTTCTCTCTCACCTTTATTGTCCGCACAAAGCCTCCACCCCGCCGACCTGAGCACATACCTACCACTAAGGCTGTGTCCACCACCCCCCCCCCGGCTCCATAGAGTAAAGACAGGGAGGTGAAGAAAAGTGGAACTGGAGTGCAGGTGTGGACACTGCCCTTTGCATTCCTTTCACAACCTCTCTCCACCACAAAATCCTACAGGCTATGTGCACCTATACTCGGTTCGGTAGCGGTCTTTTCTTTAGAAAAAAATAACAAAGGAAGATCCTGATACTTACCGCCTTCTCTCTTGATTTCTGCTGAGCCTCCTGGGGTGTGTCCATCTCTGGTACTGGAACCTAGAGAAGAATAAGAACAGAAGAAACGTTGAAAAAAACAGCAAACAAACGACAAAGTCAAATTGCGACTGAACATCACTGTGGGACAGAAGTACCCTGGAAACCACCCTAAATTACTGAAGAATGTAGGAAGAGAAAGGACAAGGAAAAGAAAGAAATAAGGACCGTAGATTGACTGAGATTCATTTTCTTTTTTTTTTGTACACTTCAACAAACAGCCACAATTGAGCCCATAGTCCGGCCTCCTAAATTTTGTTTCCAACCATCCCTCCGCACCCGTGCACTGCACCTGCATTTCGAGGTTGTAGAAGAGTGGTCAATGCTAGCATTTTTGTTAACCTGAGGAGTTGCCACCAACAATGTTCACCAAAAGAAAATATATTTTAAAAATCATACTATCTACACATGTAACATAATGGACTATTTGTGCAGCACATTAATAGAATGAGCCTTGAAATGCTTTGGCAAAAGCGCAGTGTAAATAAATACCATTATTATTATTATTATTCATTCAATCAATATCAATCAATAATACACTTTATTCGGTTCATAAATTAAACTATATTAGCATACAAGTTCAAAGAAAAATATTTAGCGCCACAGTACATGATCTTGTATTCAATCATACAATATTAAAACCACATCAGGTAAAATAAGCTTACACAAAGGTAGCATTCATCCTCTGATAGTGGCTGGAGATGATGGTGAGCCTGGACACAGTAGCGAAGATTCCTGAGCTTTAAAAAGGGCATTATGTACCTCCTAGTGTAGATCCTCTAATAATCACAAAAAAGAGAAAGTGGAGCATTGTTTGACCAGAGACATTATTACAAGGACAAACCTGTGAACGACCCGGCCTGGTTGGATTTTGTTAGTAATTTTGATGTCTTATGTTTACAAGAGACTTGGGTTATCAACAGAGTCCACATTAATGGTTTTAAAACATACCACACACCTGCAATTCGATCACCTTTCAGAAGACCAAAAGGGGGATTATGTGTATATGTATCTAACCTGTTGGGGGCATGTAATTTAGAGATGGTGTGTTCAGAAACTTTTTTCTAAATTGTCTTAATACATATGGATTTGTCCACTGTCCTGGTTTTGATCAATTTTTATAATATTGTGGAAAAGGATCAGTTGGGGACTGTATTAGAAAAGCTTAGCAGGGATAATAACAATTTAAAACTAAGAGGTGAAATGACCTTAATCCCCATTTGGGGTGGTGATTTTAATACCAGCTTGTGCCCACTTGCGGATTTGGGAAAATGTGGCCTAACCCTGAATAAGAATGATCCTCCGGCCCACTTCCACCATACAACCAAAGGCGAGCTCTTAAATGAGCTCACGTTTAAATACGACTTTGGTTTTTCTAATCGCTTATGTACGCCCAAGGTGGATTTTGGCCATACATTTATAGGCAGAGGTGCCAAATCAACGATTGATTTTATCCTCATCCCAAATCATTACGCTAGTTACGTGAAAGGTTATAAAATCCATCATAACATCATGAGTGACCACCTGGCAATCAGTGTGAACATAGCGGCCTCTAATAGTGTTTCTCGGAAACCATGTAATAGAATTGCATGGGTGCAGAATATAGAGCTAGGTAAGAAGAACGGCTATGCCATTCGATGGGCTAGCCGGGACCCCACTGAGCTAAATAAAGAAATAGTCTCCAAGGCAATAGATCCTATTTCAACATGTTTAAGCGATAATCCATCGCACGATGATGTATTAAAAGCCTTTGACCGTATCACTGAGGTAGTGAAAAGCACGTTGTTCAGGGAACGTAGAGGCACAGGTAATCCCAGGAAGGGATGGTTCGACCAAAATTGCACCAGATGCTACTCAAACTTGAAGAGAGCATTGCATAGCTCCGAAAGAGATAGTAGCGAGATCAGGGCTTGCAGGAAACTGTACAATGCCGCAAGAAAATCTAGGGTGTCGAACTGAAAGATAATGTATGGAAAAATCTTTGCGAGGCAGCCGAGAGCAAAGACAGCTCAAAATTTTGGTCGGCTGTGAACGCCCCATTTTTAAATAATAACCTGGATGCACCATCCATCGAAGTGGCAATTGATGAGAGAACCTGGATAGACTTTTTTACTAATGTGTATTCATCACAGGGCGATGTGGTGATCACTGATGAGGAACAAGATATTGTTAGAGGAAAACAGAAATTTAGGCCAATCCATCTTTACATCTCACTTCAAGACGTGAATGTGGCAGTGAAGGCCAGTAGTGGAGGTAAGGCCGCGGGCCCGGATGGGATACCTATAGATCTCTATAAGTCAAACCTGGATGTATGGGGCCCCATCCTGACAAGGGTCCTACAAGCCTTTTGTGAAAAAGGTTTTATAGACACCTGGTCAGAATCGATTATAGTTCCCATTTTTAAAAAGGGTGAGCAGGGGAACCCTGCCTGTTACCGTCCAATATCCTTGTTGGATTCCCTAATGAAGATTGCTGGTAGAATCATCCTAGATCACTTACAAGCATGGACAGAAGAAAAGGATATTTTAAGCGACGTGCAATATGGCTTTAGAGCTGGGCTAGGCACCAATGAGTAGATCTTGAATCTTAGCATATTAATCGGTAAATATACACAGGCAAAGCCAGGGAAACTCTACCTGGCTTTCGTCGATCTCACAGCCGCTTTCGACTGTGTAATACATAACAAGTTGTGGGAAGTCCTCAATGAGTTAAAAGTCGACCCTGTTTTATTACTTTTTTGAGACAGCTGTATTCAGGCGCGAGGGCAAAAGTTTGTTACGGATTGAAGGGAGAGTGCACAGCACCATTCAGGGTGGAGAGGGGTTTTAGGCAAGGCTGCGTTTTGGCACCACTCCTGTTCTCACTTTATACCAACGCCCTGGAGCAGGAGTTGGTGTCACATACTAGGGATCCCCCGATAGTAAACGCACGCCGATAGCTTCCCTCCTTTATGCCGATGATGCGGTGCTCATGGCTCGCACACAGGTTGGCTTACAGAGGGCGCTTTCCTTTTACACGTGTTTTATGGACAGGCTTGGCCTAAAGCTGAATGCAAAGAAAAGTTTTGTCATGACTTGTGGGGGGATGAAAAATAAAGTTAGAAGCTACCAGGCATGTGGGAACCGGGTGGAAACCACCAACCTGTTTAGCTACCTGGGCGTCCTTTTTAATAGAACCGGCTCATGGATTGCAGCAGTTAAGGCTAGGAGCCTAATTTTTATGAAGTCTATTGCCGCTCTAAAAAACTTCTCGATAAAACTGGGGAAACGGCCGCCCATAATGCTACTAAAAATTTACCTGTCGTGGTGGACCTTGGGTCTTCTCCTCGGGATGACGCTGATGCTATAGAGGGGTCCCCCTCCCATCCGTCCCCAGCCCGGAATTGTATAAAGACCCTCGGACTCAGGAGACAGGTGGGCGAGGGAAGGAAAGGAGGAGTCAGCAGGGAGAGATACCTGTCTCGATTTCTTCGGTCCCTGCCCAGTTGACTGCACTGGTGCGATGACTCACGTTCGTAGGGGTGGTCCAGAGCCGACTCGGGGGTTTGCTCTAGGATTTACGACTCTGCTGCAAGGTTAGCCCAATGCTTTTTGAGCTTCACAGAAACTGCCGGTGGCGCTACAACTTCAAGCCCAGGTATCCGTGGGGCCGAGGAGCGCCGTGACAGCGGGTTCCGTGAGGAAGGGAAGTGTAACACAAAAGGAAGAACAAAATAACGGGAGAAACTTGGGTACCTTTCCGCGGTGCCTCGATTGTTTGAGGAATAGGAGGGCTCTCGGCACCCAAGTACGTAGAGGTCTAAACACGGTGTTCGCGCTACTACTCTAGGCTCGGAGAGGAGGAGCGGAGGAGCGTACGGTCAAGCTCGGGTGTTTGCGCTACTACTCCGTGCTCAACGTGGAGGAGGAGCGCACACCCAGGATGCGTTGGCCCGGCAATCCGTGGCCGATTCGGAGGATTTGCTGGCGTAGTCACTCACCTCTCTCACTTGAGGTAGTTGCGGCAGAGGAAAGAACGTCCTGGAATGCGGGGAGATTCAGGCGGGAATCTCGGGCTGGGGAATCCTGATAACTCGGCTGGAGTGGACGCTGCAGTGTAGCGGGCCGTTGACAGGAAACAGGTCAATCTGGAATGATTGGCACCGCCCCTTGTGTCGGGTCGGCTTTTATGTTCTGCCGTGCTCACGGTCACGGGGAGCGCGTGGTCGCTGCGCCTCTTGGGAGATGTAGTTCATGCGCGTTGTCCACCTTCGGAGGTTGCTCGGTTCCGCTCCCGCCCTCATGCTTGATCATGACATTACCAATCTAAATGCGTAAGTATAGCTATCTACGGGGCAGCCATATGGGGTTTCCAGGATTGTACTTCGATACAATGTATTGAAAATGGGTTCTTAAGGTACATCCTGGGAGTTCCAGCTAGCACCTCAGTTTTTAACTGCCATAGTGAACTAGGAGTCGTCTATATTTCTGACCTAATTAAAATTCAACCAATCTTGCTATGGCACAGAATCTGGACATCAGCTAGTACCGGTCTTAATAGGGAAGTATTAACGGACGCCATGAGATTGGTTAATGTGGATAAAATATCCTGGCTCAGATATGTCAAAAAGTTCATGCAGGATATTGGACGCCCAGATTTTTACTTTTCACCTGATAATATGAATTTTATTAATCGAAAGGATCTTAAAAAAACTTGCATGACTCATTTAGAAGAAATTAGGCTAGCCCTGGAACTGAACAAAATCACGGTGATTAATCACCAAATTATTACTGTAACATGTGAGATTCAACCATATTTATCATGTGTCACAGGATGATATGACAGATACCTGTTATCCAGATTTAGATTTGGGTCTTTTCATCGCCTTATCACCCACCCTAATATTAATGACTGGTCGAGGGAACTTTGCTGCTGCCCATGTGATAATATTTCACCGCAATCCACATTACATGTAATTTTATTCTGTAAATTTTATGTTAACGAAAGGCGCAGATGGTTGATTCCTTTCTTAAAACAAGGTGGATGGAGGCAATGCCGCCCAGCCCTTGTGTACTTACAGAAGCTGGAAAATTGTTACTGTACTGGTTCAGTGATGGGTTTTTTAAAGGGCGTGTTACGAGTGTTTAAATAACTAAACTGTTAAATCCGTTACAGGTTGGAACTAGTCAGGGCGACACCATTTGCCTAAGAAATTTTTTATGGCTTACAGGCATTTTATGAATTTATTTTTATTTCCTTGAACATATTTCCACTTGATGCGTAACGACGTATTTTATATGTAATCTATGTTTTGATTTGTACTTGTTGTTTCTATTAATATGTCTGCTTTTATGATTTTAATTCCTAAAATCGAATAAAGTCTGGTTTTGATTTGATTTGACAAGGACAAACCTTACTTTTCAAATTTTGCTGATATCCAAGCGGAAAGCAGAGCAAATATTTGCTCATATCTGCTCTAAATCAGAATAATAATGAGCAGGCCCAATGACCTCTAATGTTCCATAGGTAACTAGCCAGAGAGTTATCCAGGTTTAGGTTCAAATATTTTACTGTTGATAATATCCCCCATTCTACAGTATCCCTGGTAGCTTGGAAATGAGTAAACAATAACAATTGCATTTGTGTTCTATCAATACCAAGACATGAGGGTGTATCAATAAAAATATGGGATAGGCCAATCTTGGCTAATAATTGTTTGACTTGCACCAACCAGGGAATCAAAGGTCCCCTGTCGCTAGCCAAACAATCCCTGATTATATCCCTGGTTAGACCCACCTTTTCCGTTTTCCATATAGAAAACCACAGTAGATAGGGTTTCATGCAAATATAATCACTTAAGTAATTAATACCCAGTTTCTTGTGGCAAATGTATTGAGGAGTGGAACGGGAAACCCTCTGAAATTTCCTGAAAAAATGGTTTTCTTCCCTTTGTATAATTTCATGAACCTTTAGGCCCCAAATTTCACCCCTATATATTGCTATAGGAATGCATTGGGCAGTGTAAATCTGTAACAATGGTGCACGCACTGTCCCTCAATGGGCATGGGAGGATAAGAAGTGAAGCTACAGTTCTAGTTTATTTTGCTCTACAGTTTGATACATGAGGGGCCCAGGAGCCTGATTAACTTAAAACTCTTCTAAACAGGAAAAGGTATCAGTGACTACCAAACGATATGTACCTGTATGAAAGTTCATAGGTTTGGTGCAATTGGATCCACAAGTCATAACAAATGATTTACAGTAATTTGTTGTTAAACTAAGGTAATCCAAAAAAGACACAAGGGATCATACTAACAAACATAACGCTATAGGGGTGCGGGCAATAAGAGCAGCGTCATATGCATTTAACAGAACAGGGAACGGCTCACCATTGATTTTAGGGACATCAGGAGTAGATAGATTTAGTTCAGGGGTGTGTTTGTTAATGTAAAGAATGAATAGCAGTGGGGCAAGTACACAACCTTAGCGGACTCTGCAACCAATGCTAAAATTATTCAACACCTCCTCATTCTGACACAACCTAACCATTGGCCTAGGTGTTAGTGTGCAATGTGCAATGATATCAATAGATGGAATTATTTTGGATCCAACTCAAAAAGCAATGGCCACAATTTAGAATGATTGACACAGTTAAAAAGCCATCGATAAATCCACAAAAGCAAGGACAATTGAAGACTGCTTGGCCACTGTATACTTTCCAATACTTAAATTCAGAATTTAACATTGTTCAACTGAACCAGTGCCAGTCCGAAACCCCTACTGGCATGCATTTAGAATATGATTATCTTGAGCCCATTCCAGAATTCTTTTGTAAAGGACTCTTCCTAACATTTTGGCTGGGATGTCTAATAATGAAATGGGGCAATAACAATGCAGCTTGGATCGTTTGCCTTTTTTAAAATTGGGACGATCACTGAGCTCACCCACGAATTCGAAATTGTTGAAGTTGTTAAAAACATTTGTTAACAGAGGTGCCCATAATTCTGATTTACATTAGATTAAATCAGTTGGGACTCCATCTGGCCCTGGGGCTTTCCCCTCTTTACTTTGCTGGCTAGTGATAGTTACTTCATGGACTGTGACCTGTATTGACAGGGGCTCATCTGATGTGGCTACCCTCATGTATAGTGAGCCTGAATCTGAGGTTTGATAAATCATGAAAAAATGAGTCTCCCAGGCAACCTATTTATACAATTATTATTATATGTCGTTCATTGTCTTCACAGGCAATGAATATATCTCAATCTACCTTGAAAGAAGGATTCGACAGAGAAACCGTCTATTCATTTCTCCGGATGTCTACTCCACTTCTGGTAAGCCTCTTATTATTTAACAAATGTCACTGCGCTTCTTACAATAAACATTACTCCATTTAAGCTTTTCAAACATTGTAAAACAGTTTGTCCCTCATTACAAGTGACTAGGTATATTTATACTAATGCAATAATGATAGCATATATCGTGTTTTTAGGAAATCACATCTGGATTTTGGTGCCACACATGGTGAGGGCAAAGTCGGGTTAGTTTGCACTGCTCCTGCTGTCTGCAATTGCAGGCCTACTGCCATTGGTTTCTTTGGGTCAGTCAGGGTGGCACAACCAGTACTGCAAGCCCTGGGGACTGCTTTACCACCCATGCCCTGGGTACCACTGGTACCATAAACTAGGGACTTGTAAGTGGGGTACATTCCTTGTCAATTGGGGTTGCCAATTTATACATAACAATTTTAGGAAGATAGCACTGGCACTTGGGGCTGGTTAGCAGGCCTCAGTGCACTGCCAGAGTTGCAATACAGCATCTAGTTGGTCCAAATGGAGTCACAAAGTGGGGGGCATCTGCAAAAAGCCCTGTTTTCTTACACCTTTAGTAAAGCCTGACTGCTCTTTCCCACACTACCAGGACTGAGCTAAGGATTTACTAGTGCAAATCCAAGGACCATCTATGGGGTTTGTGACAGTATTACAGGGTAAAGCATAACCAGCATTACCATCAAATATTCCACCTTCCTACAATGGTGGCAGCGGTGGGGATCCTGAACCCGTGTTTCACAGTGCCACATGGTCAGAACTGATTTTTCGTGAGAAATCCACTTTGTTGACTATAGCATCAAAATAATGTTTTCAGATTTTTTTTAGATTTTTGAATTGGATTGTTAGGGCCCTGTGCAGAACCCCATTCCAATAGTACATTTTAAAAGCCTTAGGTGAGTTAGGAAACAGTTTTAAAGTTTTTCAAAAATGTTTAAAAGGTCCCAACCTCCAAGTAAAAAGTTAGGCACAATTGAGGCTGGTAAGGTTCTTGACTTGTCAGTCATCCCAGCCCTGAGGATCAGTGATATGAGGGTTTTGTGCAAAGCAAGGGGCATTAGCTATAGTGTGACAGCTAAAAAGGAGTAACTTGGGAAGCTCCTCAGCTCCTACGAGAAAGTTTGAAGATGTAGGGCCATTCCTTTGAAAAAGACCCTGAAGAAAATGAGGATGATGCCCAAGCCAAAAGTGGATAATGATGGGAAACAAAGTGGAGACCACAACTCTCTAACCTTCCCTAGACCTCCTTCGCCAGTAGGAAGTGACAAAAGTCACTCTAGTAGACCCCCCAAATGATAAGGTGGCAGGAACCCTTAAGAATGAGCTTGATATTCTCTGCCTGGTGGAGAAGAAGCTTGAACATGAGAAAAGGAGTGTAGCCCTTGAGGTAAGAAGGGTAAGATGAGCTTGAAGCCCAAAGATGGTAGCAGCAATACACATAGGGAGGAAGAGGAATCTTTTAACCCTAAAATCTCAAAATGGATTGTCCCCAATTTTAGTAATGGTGATGACATAGACAAATGGTTTGCAGCCTTTGAGAGGGCCTGCAAAATGAGAAAGATAGTTTGTCAACACTGAAGGTTCTCTACTTTGGGAGTTGTTCACTATAAAGGGCAGAGATAGACTGCTGACTCTTAATGAGGATGTGGCTGAGTCCTATCAGTATATGAAAGAGATACTCACAGAAGGGTTTGGACTCACCACAGAAAAGTATAGACAGACATTTAGGGACACCCATAAAGGTCAAAACCACACAAGGATGACTTTGTTGGCTCTTCAGTCAAATCACTAAAGGGCTGGATAAAAGAAAATTAGATTGACACATATGGTGGACTGTACCATTTGATTATAAAAGAGCACATTTTGTCGAATTGTACCCTAGGCAAGTTACACCAGCATCTGGTAGATTCAGAGGTTTCTAGCCTGAGAGAGCTGGGCAGAAAGGCTGATAAGTGGGTAAGAAAAATACCTAGGGTGGTGACCTCAGAAATGGAGGGGTGATGGGCCAACAAAAAGCAAAGGAGGGAGGTGGTAAGCCCAAAAAAGTCACTCCCTCAGAAGCCCATGACCCTACAAAGGAGGAGAGCAAACCATACCCCAACTCTGGCAAGCAGAGTAAGGGGGACACAGGGCTTAAAATACACTTAGATACCAGGCTGTGCTTTGACTGCCAACAGGCAGAGCTCTTTAGTGGGGATGTAGCCTGTCTCAAAAGGTTAGTTAGCACTGGGCTGTCCAGTGTAGCCATTGGGGAAGACACCTCAGATGAAGAGGTCCTCTTAGCTTTAAACTGGGAGAAGGGTCCAGGTGGTAAGCTGGTGATCCCTGAGGGTGGTAGTAAGCACTGTTACTCAATTCAAGTAAATAGGATCCATACCACTTGCCTGGGAGACACAGCAGCCAGTAATACCATAGTGGCAGATAGGTTAGTATCCCCAAATCAATAAGTGCCAGGGGAGACAAGAAGAGTAAAGGTGGCCCAGGGAAGGTCACAGTCAGATCGGCAGCCTTAGTGCTCCTAGAGAGAGAGAGAGGGTACCCTAAACTGGCATAGGGTGGTAGTTAGTCCTGACCGCCCCTACATTGTGTCCTAGGCAATGACCTTCCAGAGGTTGGTCTGACCGCAAAAGGGGCAGTCGCCTAGGGCGCTGCCAATTCTTCAAATCCTGGTAGCCCTGTCCCCAAACATAAGAGACTTAGGCTCCAGCAGAAAGGGAAAAAAGGGTAGGAAAAGGAATGTGAAGACACTCTTAACTAGAGATCCAGTAAGCCAAGGACATTCTACCCTAGTAAAGTAGAACCCCAAATTTGACACTGGTAAGGTCTCTACTGACCCCAAAGAAGTCCCAAAAAGGCAGGCAGCTGTTCAGAATCAGGGTCACCCCAGGTGATATAAATATGAAGCACCCTGCCTCCTGGGCTTTAGAAGGCCTTCCTTAGGTCTGACTGACATATACTAGAGATTGTGCATTGACTTTGCCACATATAGTGAGGGCAAAGTCGAGTTCAAGCAGTTTGCACTGCTCCTGCAGTCTGCAATGGCAGGCCTGCTGTCAGTAGTTTAATTTGGTCACTCAGGCTTGCACAAACAGTGCTGCAAGCCCTGAGGACCACTTTACCACCCATGCTCTGGGTACCAATGGTACCATATACTAGGGACTTATAAGGGGGTAAAGTCCTTGTCATTGGGGCTGCCAATTTACACTTAACAGTTTTAGGGAGAGAGCATGGGCACTGGGGCCTGGGCTGCAGGCTCCAGTGCACTATCGGAGTCATAACCATCAGCATTAGAGCAAAAAGTGGGGGGTGACCATCCAAAAAGGGCACTTTTCTACATGGACTTTCCATTGTTTCCAGTTTTGAGCGATATCCTATTTGCTAATACAATACCCAAATGGCTCCCCTTCTAGGTTATTTGCCTCATTTTCCTTGATATTAACGAGTGCCAGCTAGAATGTGAGAGAGATGGGTGATACCCAAAGTCTTTTTTACCCTTGACCAGATTCCTTGACTTACCCTACACAAACACACCATATGGACTTGTGCCACTTGTCTTCCTGACATCTGATGCAGAGTTCGGAAGGCTCTCAGACCGCCTGTCACAGCCTGTTTAGTGTAATGTATTTGGCACTGGTATTTGAATTGGGTAAGTATGTATCTTGTGGAGATCAAAATATCTCTTGATGCCATTATTGCTGCCTACCTTAAATCTATAGGACCCACATTATTTTATCATGCTTGTATGAGGAGATGGAATATGTCCAGTGTGTTAATGATTAGTGTCTTTTATACTCTGGAAATGCTTTCAACCCTGCCTCCCTCAAATCTAGTCTTGGTGACATTTGCTTCCAGTGTGGTGTGAGTGGGCTGAGAGGCCATGTTTGAAAGTAGTGTTTTTGGCTTCATCTGAACTCTTTCTGGAGAGTGGAAAATGATTATGATTCCATTTTCACTGGACACTGCTGTTTTTGCAAAGGGGACTACATCCCCCATAACCACATGAGAGAAAAAAGAAGAGCAAAGAGGAGCCAGGTCCCTCTTAGCAGCATCTGTACTATATAACTTCACCATGATCCCTGCTGTGCAGTACACTTTCCACAGGGCACTGTTTTTGCTACATTCCCCATATAAGAAGGATAGAGAAGGAGAAGGCGGGTCTCTCCCATAAGCCTCTGTGCTAAGTAGCTCCACTATGATCCTCCCTGCTTGTCCTGATATTTTTAACTCCAAATGGGTTCATTAGAGTTATGAAGAAATGGAAAACAGCGATAGCCCTTCTGGTGCTTCCAAAATAAAATTAAAAAGATGAACAAAGATTATGCAGAAAATTGCACTCTTAATGAGGTTGACGGTTTAATCAAAGATATTGAGGCTTGATTACACAATAACAGCAATAAAAGAAACAAAGAAAATCCCCAAAAAGTGGCACAAATATTTGAGAAAAGACCCAAGAGACAAGGCAGTAGAGTTACAGATATCACATCCTCCACGGCTGGCATTATGCACTATAATAATAAAACTATTATTACTAGACCTGAAACTTTAGGGTGGTCTTCCCTCTAACTTTTTGCCTTCCGCCTCCCCATTTCTGACCTAGTTTTTGCTGGTATTAGGTCTCTGTGCACTTTACCACTGAAAACCAGTGTTTAAGTGCCTGTGGTCTCTCCCCTAAACATGGTAATATTGGCCCATACTCAACTGGCATATTTAATTTACTTATAAGTCCTTAGTCAAGTGCACTAAAAGTGCCCAGCACTTAGTGCAAGGAATGCTACTAGTGGGACTGCAGCACTGCTTGTGCCACCCACTTAAGTAGTCCTCTAACCATGTCTGTGCCATTGTAGAGCCTGCGTTTGCTGTTGACACTGCCATTTCAACCTTGCAAAATAAACCTTTTTCCTGACCAAACCTTCCCTTTTAATTCATATAAGCCATTCCTATGGTGGGCCCTGGACAGCCCAGAGGGCCAGGTGCAATGTATTTAAAAGGAAGGACATGTACTTTTAAGTTTTACATATTCTGGTAGTGATAAACTCTTAAATTAGTTTTTCATTACTGCAAGGCCTCTGCCTCCCATAGGATAACATTGGGGTTACTTTATTACATATTATAAGTGTCATTTCCAAATGGGAAGACAGAACTGATTCAAATTTGGTATCTCTGGAATCCTAATTTAAAATTCTAACTTATGGTGATGCGGGATTTTAAATTGCTATTCTGAAAATTCCACCTTTTAGAAAGTTGTCATTTTCTTGCTTTAGCCATTTGGTGACTATAGCCAGTCTCTGATCACACGAGTGTGTTTAATTGGCAGTTGGGCTTTGTGTAGTCCTCCTAGACAGCTATACACAATGTGAGCTTAGGTGTGCGTCAATGGGACATCTGTAGCAGGATGGAAGGAAGGAGCTTGGCACATCATCCCTTACACCTGATTAGGCAGTATCCTGACCACACACAAATGCTGTGTACCCCCCTTGTAGTGAATCTGGAGCTAGGGCTGGAAGGGAGGTCATCTGTTCACTTCAAAGGCATGTCTTTGAAGTCTCCCTCACGTCAAAAGCACTCCTCAATAAAAGATGAACGTCCTGAAGTTTGGACTCCTTGTGACCATAAGTTGACCTCTTTGTGCAGAGAATCAGCTAACAGTGATGGCTCCCCAATGCAAATCTCTAGTGGGATCTGCTTTTCGTGCCTACAGTCTCTGTCCGCAAAGACCGGCAATGTGATACCTGCACTCTGCACCGACAGTAAGCATCCATGATGATCAACCAGCGTGTTGCGCTACAGTAACGACTGTCTGCGGCGCTCGACTTGATCCCTGCTCCGATAGCATCTTGGCTGCCACCAACACAAATGGCATCCTTTGCGTCAGACTTGAGAAGGTAACTCTTCAGCAGGACTAATCTGGTCCCTGTAGGCGACCTGCGCTCCAAGCTGTGATCGGCCTGAACTTGTGACTTTCCTCTTGGCTACCATGAACATATAACCAATAGTAGCTCTTTGTGCTTCTTGGCTATTGTTGCTACCAAAACACTTGAAAAAAACAATATCTCTGTTTTTCTAGATTGGACTGTTGTTCAGGTATCATTTTATTTGTTACAAATAAACAATTTTTCTAAATTAGTTTGGGATTTTTCTTCTGTTGTGTTTTCGTTTTATCACTGTTTGTGTGCAGGGTAAATTACTTTACACATTGCCTCTCAGTTAAGCCTGACTGCTTTGTGCCAAGCTACCAAAGGATTAATCACAGGTTAATTTAGGGACTTTGGAGTTTGTCCTGGGCTTTCATACCTTTGGTGGGAAAAGGTCATAAAGATTAATGCAAGAAGTGCCCCAAACTTCAGTAAAAGAACACCACATTGGCAGGGAAATGGCTGAGCAGCCAAATGGTTAATGAAGCTGTTAAAATTCTTGAATCTAATATTGAATGATTAGAGAATTACTTACTTCGAGAAAATGTTCATTTAACTGGAATAAATGATTATTAGAGAGAATGTGAAAGAGAGTACACTTTCAAAGCATCTGGAAGCAGAAATCTGCAAAGACACATGGAACAATCTCAGAGTAGATGAAAGAATGCTTCATAAACTAGGTCTCCCAGTTTTATGGTATTTACACTTTAACATTTCTGTGTGTATTTATTAATATTTATTTTTGGCCATCTTATCTGTATTTATCCATAATATTTGAGTTTTGTGTGCAACTGAAGTTGTAACTTGTTTATTTGCAAATATTTAACTGGTAAATGTTAACCTGGGGAGACTTCCCCTGGTCGATATAATTCGGAATAGATCCCGGATTGGGAAAATATACCAAACATTATTTTATTATTATTATTATAGTTCTTTATTCGATTTGAGATAAATCATAAAAGCATTCACAATGTTAAAACAAAATTAAACACATCAAAATTTCTTCCCTATATTGATGTCTCCGCTAACGTTATAGTCCACATCCTAGGTTAAAAGGCATTACATACACGTTTTAGAATAAAAAACTCTAAAAACACCATAAAAATTGTCGAAAATCAGATGTGACAACACATTCAGTTCTAATTATTACAAATCCCTCTCGAGGTTCTTAATTTAAATGCAATCTTTACAAAATTTACAACACAATGGAGGGTAAAAACATCTGAGGACATTTTTAAAAATAACAAAGCAATACAAATCTGCTTAATACCAGTATTCCTGAGTAAAGTCTTTAAAAACCTTCTCCTTGGGTAAGTATAATATGAGCAGATAAAAAGAAAATGAAAGGTATTCTGTGGAGAGAGGTTGTCGCAGCCACAGGGCCCTCTCTCTTCTGCATTTCTTATAAAACCCCCTGTAGATCCCAGTGTTTGGTCTATCAAATGTAATCTTAAGCGAGTTATTAAGAACCGAGCTACGCGGTGCACTTCGCGAACTGCGTAGTACCCTGTTCGCACTGTGCAAGATGCCGTTTTCAATGATTGAACAGTACGAACAAGCATCCGGCACTGTGCAATCATTGAAAACGGCATCTTCACAGTGCGAGCTGTAGTTTTCTGCCGCTCTAGTAGATTTTTACTCGAGCTGCAGCTTTCTGAACGCGGACTGGTAGTTTCTCATCGCGAGCGGTTGCGAGCATACGCGACCACTCGCAATGAGAAACCTGACGTCCACGCGTTGAAAATCTCGTCGGGAGGTTTATTTTCCACACTCGCGATCGCCAACTTGATGTTGCTGATCGCGAACAAGGAAAAAGTCTTGCCGGGATGTCATTTTGTTTGCTCGCGGTCGCCAACTTGCCATTGAGGACCGCGAGCAAGCAAAATATGACCGCTGCACTACGCAACGCTATGCTACGCGTGTTTGCACTGTGCTACGTGCAATTCGCGTAGTGCTAAGTAGCGCAAACTTCGCAAACCAGGCTTAATTTTTAACCAGAATGCTAAGGATTTAACTGCTATAATATCCGAGATGTACCCGGCCCCCAGTTCTTCGTGCGCTATAAAAGCTGGGGTGCTGCTCGGTATCTTCAACAAGCGCCTCATGTATTTATTTTCCTCCCTTTGTAGATTGTTGGGCTTTACAAATCCCTAGACCTCACTTCCGTACAAAACCTTGGCACAGCAGATTGAATTGTACAATTTTAAAATCACGTCCGGGGTCCAATACCCTAGTCTTTGGCCATAGTTCATAATTGCACCTGTAGATTTAATCAGAGACAGGGCTTTATTGTCGAGTAAATGGTTAAAGTTTAATCGCCATCAAATATTATTCCTAAATAGGAAAATGCTGGGACTTTACCTAGTATGTGTGATCCAATGGAGAAATTTTACGATTTCCCTTTCTTGTTCCCCATTTCCAACACATATGATTTTCTGAGGTCCGGGGACATATCTAGACTCTCCATAAACCTCACAAAGCCATTGATTAGCAACTGCAACCCATGGGGGGTACGAGCAAGTAACACAGCGTCATCTGCATAGAGCAGAACAGGAACTGCTCTTTCCCCTATCCTCGGCAGGTCTGTCTTAATATCACGCAGGGCGGCATCCAACCCGTTAATATACAACGTAAAAAAGAAAGGTGCCAATATGCACCCCTGCCTGACCCCACTGGAGCATACAAATTTATCTGTGATGTCCCCCTCCTGAGTGTACCTTACCGCGGCGGAGGTATTATGATGCAGAGACTACAGGATGCTAATTATAGCTATGTCTACACCCTGACTAGCCATCAGGGACCACAGTTTTCTCCGGGTCACGCTGTCAAATGTCGCCGTGAGGTCCATAAACGCTAGATAAAAGACCCCCTCCTTCGCTAATGTACATTTGGCCGTGATGAGGTAAAGATTCAAAAATTGAGCTACCGTGGAATTACCGGGGCGAAACCCATATTGAACTTCAGTGATTATATTAGTGGATTCAGCCCAGTCCATCAGCCAATTTAAGATTACCCGACCCAGAACCTTTGCTGATACATCAATCAAAGATATTGGGCGGTAACATTGCGGATTGTCCCTGTCCCCTTTCTTGAAAATGGGCACAATAATTGCAGATGACCATGAACCTGGCATAGAGGAACTTATTGCTTCGTTTAGCACGCTTGTCAATAGGGGCGCCCATACCTCTGAATTGTATTTAAAGAGGTCGGACGGAATCCCGTCTGGTCCTGGGGCCTTATGTCAAGTAAGGCCATCTATTCCAGCCCTTACTTCTGCTAGAGAAAAAGAAACCAGTCCACTGCTAGCTAAACAAGCCGTTGGTTGCAGTTCCTCCTGTGTATCTCTGGAATGGTTATACAGGCCTTGAAAATACTGCCTCCAGTGTTCAGGGAGAATATTCGCACTTAACACAGATTTTTTCGGGTCTGAGAAACAAGGACTGTTATTGGCTGGTCTTCCTGATGACTTGAGTATTCAGAATGATAGGTGGAAGAGGAAATTTGACAAGGAATGTATTGACTTAGAGGCCTATCTGGAATTATCCAACCAGATTTTAACAACATTTTATGCCAGCTATTGATTTATACTATACTCCGGGGAAGGTTTCTAAGTGGACGGGCCCATGGGGTAATTCATGCAGTAGGTGTGGGGCTTGGGCTGCTGACACGATTCATATGTTTTTTGCTTGTCCCAATCTTGCTAAATACCTAGAGGATATCGAATTTTTCTTGAATCAGATCCTTGTCACGCCGAAATCAATAACACCTGATTTAATCATTCTGGGGATAGAAGGGAGTCAGGGCAGCAAGACCCGGACTAACTCTGAGAGTACATTGGTATTCATTGCAATGGCCATTGTAAGATTATGCATTACCTCCCAGTGGATTAGACCTGATCCACCCACATTCATAAACTGGCGGGCTAGGTTGCTTGTCACATATAACATGGAATCGGCTGTATGTAGGCTTAAAGGGCGTAGGAGACAAGAAATAGGGAGGAAAATATGGGCTCCGATTACTATCTGGATAGGGTAAATAATTCCGCTACCTTGTCTTTGTATATTATCCAGGTTTCCCCTGTTTAATGCTAATCGGACTTTCTTTGTTGTATAATGCTCTTTTCTCTCTCCTTTGTTCTTATTGCTCTCGCTTACTTGCAGTTTTGCTTTTCTTTCTCTTTTTTCTCTTTAGGATTATGTATTGCGACTTGTTGATCTGTGTTCATCTTTTGCCCTTTTTTGGCTCCTCTGTTCTTTGAAACATTTGTTAAGTTGTCTCAGAATGGGAATGTATTATTTGATGCCACATTTTCCATGACTAATTGACAATAATTGACAATGATATAATAATAAAATGCAAAAGCAACAAAAAAAAAACATTATAACACAAACAAATGTTGAGGTGAGGTATTAAAGGAAATACCATCCTGCTTTTAGACTCCCTATGCTGTCAATGTGTACAGCTATTGGCTTGAAATACATGAATGATAGCATAGAGATTCACTCAAAACAAGCTTAATTACCTGTATGGTTCCACTTTTAAAAATAAATACAGACAGACACTCTATTTTCTGCTTGTATTTATCTGTAAAAATCAGAAAAAATAGCCTTATTCATAATCAAGAAAATGTCTATACTTTTCCAGATTTATTCTGTAGTGGAGACTCTACTTATAGACACAAAAAGCTATCCTGTACAATTGCCAAACACTCTATATTTGACCTGATAAAAGTGAATAAGTAATCACCGGTGCTGGAAGCTAACATGGCTAATTAGGGAGGGCGATATGGGAAAGGCGCAGAGACTGGGCACAGTTTGGTTCAATTGGGTATAAAATGTGGAGTAAAATATGAGATATTCTAGCAGGATAGTCATTTGACTAATTATGTGTATTGGAGTTTAAAAAGAAGGTAGGGTTAAACCTCTGGGTATAGGGACAGGGAATGTTTATGGGTTGTGTGAAAAAGGAAACATACAACTTTGATTCCAGATTTTATGTAATTCAGAGGGTGACGTGCTCCTGTTACCAAAAACACACATTCCCTATTGCTTTCTTTACTTATTAGAGATGGAATGATCCACAACTGGTTTATCCTCTAAATTAGAAACCACAATAACATGTTTGGTCATTATGATCAGGGGAATGATAAATATGAGGTTTGGATAGCAAAGAGTGATTAAGGTAGATGTTCAACTGTTACATAGAGCACAAGAGGAAAAGCATTGACAATATGGAATGTGTATGGTCCTAATATATCATAAAATTGAGATGGAAATAGCAGGAACGCAATCACCATATATTGTTGGGGGAGATTAGAATTAAGCATATTATAATATTGGCTGTTCTGCAACATATATCCCAAATCTTGTTACAAATTAAAAGGAATTATAAAAAGGCTAAAATCATTCTGGACTTGTTAGACCCTTATAGGAAGTTTACTCTGAAAACAGGTATTGTTTCAAAGAAATATGATTCATATGTCCAAATTGATTATGTTTTAGTCTTATCACAACTATTTGATGTAAAATAAAGACAGGTATACTGCCACATCACATATCTGATCACGCCCTGGTAATAATGTATATCAGTACCCCATCCAGTGCTTACTTGGCGCCCGTGTTTGAAAGTGCTCAGAACTTAGCCTTTCCCCTTATTTGTGACGCCTTACCACATGGGAGAAGATCAGTTGAGTGTCATCGGCGCAGGAGATTATGTTGAGGTCGTGCTGTCGTGCGACGTGTGCGAGGGGGGCCATGTAAATGTTGAACAGTGTCGGGCTGAGGGAGGATCCCTGGGGTACGCTGCAGATGATCTTGGAGTCTTCGGATCAGAATGGGGGTGGCCGATGCTCTCAAATCCACACATATTTTCAAGAAGTGGTGTGTATTTAAACAAATATCAAGGGCATTATAATAGAATACAATAGGATTTGTTTTGAAGAGGTCACAAAACCACAGATCAGAAAGAGGGGGTCTGATAATATATAATACACCAGCGTAGAACAAATTACTGAAGTTCAGGAGAAAAAAACGGTGGAAATTTGCCACGAATGCTGGATGGAATACAGTCCAGCAAGAAAAATTATATAAGCTATAAGTTATAAAAGATGAAGGGAAAATATTTAACATGGTAGCAGCAATTAAAGATGTTATACGGTACTAAAAGCTATTTGGCTCATCTGAATTAAATAAGCAGTTTGACTATGATTGATTTAAAGACTATATGGAACACCTAACGCTGCAGTTGTCAACAGCTTTCACACAAGATGAGTTATTAGCTCCTGTCTCCCTGGAAGAATTATACAATGTTTAAAGAGCGAGAAGACATCTGGCCTCCGTGGTCTTCCAGCAAATATATGGCAATAATTATCAGCCTTTTGTGCTTCATATAAATCAATTTCGCTTCTTACTTCCGATAACAAAATGTATGCAAAATATTAGACAAGACATTAGAAAATATTCTTGCACAGTTATTCAGTCTGATCAGCAAAGTTTTATAAAGGTACATGATATTGGTAAAAATATAGCAGAATTCTTGGCATGTATAGACTGTATAGCTTAACTTCTCTGTTGGCCTTATTAGTATAAGTAGAAGAGTGTTTTGATTTAGTTTGCTGGAAGTATTTATAGTAAGCTAGGTCACATTTTAAGTTTCCAACTCCTTTTTTTCAAGCAATGCAGGCTCTTTATAGCGATCCCTGTGTATTTCTGATATTAGTGAATTTAGTAGAGACTATTTCAAATACATACATGAGGTTACATCTTTTTGCGACTATTGTATTCAATTTTTATTGAACCACACTCAGGAATTCTTAGAAACAATCAGGAGATTCCAGGCTATACATTAGGAAGGATATCTCAAATTTTCTTCTCTTTAGTTTTATCATCTGACTCTCTTGCAGTGAAAAGAGTTTTGGGAATACCAAATAGAGAATTATCAGGCAAAACGATTACCATAAATAAAACTGAGCTGATGGTTTGGAATATAGATAACAATGTGGCAAAACAACTTCCCATTACAATAGCCATCAGTCCACATATAAAAGATATCATGGGGCATGAATACTACAGATAACCAAAGAGTGGAATAGATAAAATGACATAAATAAATGGCCTAAAGGAAAAAATTACTAGATCCAAATAGAGACTTGCCTCTTTCTGCAGTAGGCAGGATTAATTATAAAAATGGTTATTTTACTTTGGCTGCTTTTCTTATTCTACTATCATAAAATGCATGTTTTGGGATCCAGATAGTTAAAAGTATGTGGCAAAAAAGTGCATAGAATATCTCAAAGAAAACTATTCAGAGATATTGATGAAACTGAACTTAGACATCCGTACTGTTTTAAAAAAAATCTAATATGCTTTTTTACATGCCACTACATACATGTGTTAGAGTCGGGGATCTCTGGTTGGCGCAAGGTTGCCCTTGTGTCAAGCAGGAACCCTCTCCTCCACGTCAGGGCGCAGGATAAACCCTCGCGAATGACCCTTGCTCACCCTCTAGGTGCGTGGCGTGAGCAGCCAAGGCGATTCCTCAGGCGTTTGTTGGTTAAGCACTTACAATCGTACACACAGTAAATACATCAATCCCCCCAGAAACGGACACCAGACTTGGATATATATAAAAATACGATTCTTTATGTAAAAATAAGGTATATATATCTCAACAGACTTATCACAAGACCAATAACGTTTTCGCTATGCCACCAGGTTGTAAAGCAGGCAAATGTTCTTTGTTCTTAGCTTCGAATGGAGACTTTGTAGTCTCTTGCAAGTGTTTACTTGTGGTTCCAGTACCCACAGCGATCGGCTCCTGCGAACGGGGAAATAAGGCGTTGCGGGCCCCGAGCCCGATACTGGAACTTCTTTCGTGATGTGGAAAGTCGGCACAGGTCGGTGCGACTCTCGGCTTAAGAAGTGTTCTTGGGTCCTCAATCAGCAGGTGTGGGCAAGTAGGCAGGCGCGGCCAGCGACCCTTTAGCACGGCGGTGCAGGGGGGTCTCCACAGCGGGGGCGGCGCGGCCTGAGATGTCCGGGGATAGCGAAGCGGGGTCGCAGGGCACAGTCAGTGCAGCTGGATGACCCGGCGTAGATCACAGTCGTCGGACGGCTTCCGGCGGGAGGGGTGATAGCGCGGTCAGCGCGCTCCAGTAGCAGGCGGTGACAGGGATGCAGGCGGCCTGGCCCGGGGACAGAGAGCGGCTCGGGACAGAGCGGGGCTCTCACGGGTGTGAGGCAGGCGAGCTTCTGAGTGTCACGGCCCTAGGAGGGGCGATGAGGGGCGCAGTCTCTTTTCCAGCGGGATGCCCACACGGCTCGAATTGGAGGATGAGCAAGAAGCACAGAGAACCCACTGTTCCTGGGGTTCAGTTCAGGGGGCAAGCTCAGATCAAGCCCTTGGAGAATGTTCAAGCACAAAGTAGCAAAGTCTTTTCAGTAAGTCTCTTCCTCTCCTTCCTCAGCAAGGCAAGCAGCAGGCCAGCTCCTCCGGCGTCTTCTTCTCCTTCTAGTCGGGCAGAGGTTCTTTGTGGTAAACAGGATTCTGCTTTCTTAGGAGCCAGGCTCCTACTTTTATACCATGATTCTTTTGTTCTTTAGCGCCAGGGGGCCTAGGCCTGGCTCAGTCCAGTTCTGGAGCACTTTGTTATGGTGACTCTGCTCTTTCCTTTCAGCAGCAGGGCAGAGACATCAGCCGCCCCACAGGGGGTGGCGCCGGCTTTGTGGTGGCAGAGCACAGGTCTATTCAAGAGTCAAGGTGTACTCCTCCCACCCATCCAGGTGTCACCTCTCTACCCACCACCTGGCAGCCAACCTGTCTCTGGGGATCCCCCCACCCTGCTCCTTACTGTTGCCAGGCAGAACACACACACACAGCAGAGGCGGACTGAGATGGTCAGGTCAGTAAATACTAACTTTCTAAAAGTAGTATTTACAAACCCAGGATATTAAAATAAACTTGGCTACAAGAAGTATTTTATTATTCTGAGTTCAGGCAAACTAAACTTGACACTCTACCATGCTCTCTGAGTCCACTGGGGTCACAGCGTTGGCGTGATCCCAGCAGCCCATTCTGGCCTATGGAGAGCAGGTAGCCTTCAATAGTGAAGAACGGAAATGGCTGTAATTCACTACTAAGACATGCCACACACATCAGGGCATGTCCTACCTTATGCCTACAATGCACCCTGCCCTTGGGCCTACCAGAGGGGTGGCTAATATGTAGGTAAGGGAAGGTTCAGGGACTGGCAAGTGGGGGCACTTGCGCAGTCATCGCGACGGTCCCGGACCGCGCACAGGGTCTGCGGTGGCAGACCCTAGACACACTTTACAAAGCCGCTTTCTGTGGGTGGCGCAACCAGCGCTGCAAGCCCACCAGCAGCATTGGCATTCACAAGCCCTGGCACCCCTGGTGCACTTTACTGGGGACTGACAGTGAATCCAATAAACCAATCATGGACATCAATTACAGGTACACTTTACTTAGGGAGCACTTGCACTGCGGCACGGATTAGCCGTGGCGCAGTGCCCTGAGCGGACAACACCAGCAAAACATCGAGGCACACCATCAAAAAAGTGGAAGGGAAACTCACGCCAAGGTGCCAGGTCTAACAACATGCAAGGCAAATACATTTTTGTATTTATATGACATAATGTATGCTATTCAACCTAGCACAAATTTAACTAAGTTTTAACCAAAATAGTTTTTAAAACTTACATTTAAAATAATACAGATACATACACACCCAGGAGAAAATATCAAAGGGTAGTTAAAATTTCTAAAATGTTACGCCCACACCACACTTTGGGTCAGTTAGAAATATTTTTATTATTACAAATCTCTATACAGTGCACTAGTTAAAAAAATATGCAGTGCAAATGACTGATGGAGGATGATTCAGGCAGGATTTAAAAAATGTGATCAGCAGACAACAGAAAATCCAGATTTCTCTTTTTTGTTATATTACATGAAGAAGGCAAAATGTGGTGGCTGTAAAACACATAAAGTAGATAATCTTCTCAACCACCTATCTGGTAAAGTTATATACACTACTGAATATCATTTCCGTATTATTTACCAACTCTGTAACAAATCAAGGAATGATAATGGCCCAAGACCTAACTAAACTTTGGAATTCTCAGATTGCAGATGCAGAAGAACAAGTATAGACTATGTCAGTTTATGTTATTAATATCACTGTCGCTTGTACTAAATACTATTGACTTCATTTTTTCATTCTCCATAATGTTTACAACAATTCAAATACATTTTCAAAAATATACTCTGGAGCAACACATTTCTGCTTCAGGTGTAGGGATAGAAGCGTGGGCCGTCTGCATATATTTTATCTGTATCCACGTGTATCACTTTTATCATCATGGATATCAGGCTTCTTAAGCAATTCCCTAAGAGAAGATAGACATATGAATTCCTCTCTAGCACTGTTTTGCTTCACTGTATCAATTATCCAATGCTTATTCATATGATTCTGTGCATGATCACTGCCGTAGGTGGATTAATGATTGCAAGAATATGGGCAGAATGTGTAATGCAACTAATTTTAAGATCTGATGGTGAGAAATTAAACAGATAACTGAAGGGGGAATCATAATTCTACAAAAACATCAAAACAAAGAGAAAATTGAAATTAGAACTTAATTTTTTAAATAGAAGCTGGAGAAAATATATATTTTATTTGTTATTTAGGGTTCTGGTGTTACAATGATAGGAGGAACAGACTAACCTTAGTATATATACTCTGTTTCTAACTGACACATTAGGTAATAAATGTGATAGGAAATATGATCATTGGTAACATTTAGGGGCCGATTCCGATCCTGGAAAAATATTCCCCGTACGAATCGTATCTGGATTTTTTACCGTACGAATCGTACAAGTCCCGTACAAACTGGCAAGTACGATTCGTATGTGAAAAAGTCCATACGAATCGCATTGGGTCAATTCCCCGAGACGTCCTCGGGTCGGAAAAGGTGTCCGACACGTCCCCGGACATTTTTACGTACGAATCTGAAAACTGAAGTCCGAGCGCGCAAGTACGATTCGTACCGTCCGTCCGATTGTACAACCATATGGTAAAAAGAACATCCGGAGCGAACTCCTATAGCAACCATGGAGATGTCCAAACAGGTGCCCGGTACGCGCCGAACACCCCCCCCAGCCCCCCGTATGTACGTACCGTCCCCCCAGACCCTTGTATGTACGCGCCATCCCACCAGCCCCCCGTATGTACGCGCCGTCCCCCCAGCCCCCCATATGTACGTGCTGTCCCCCCCAGCCCCCCGTGTGTACGGTGCGGACCCCCACCCCCGTAGGTAAGGTGCGGACCCCCACCCATGTATGTACGGCGCAGACCTCCACCCGTGTATGTATGGCGCGGACCCCCACCCGTGTATGTACGGCGCGGACCCCCACCCGTGTATGTACGGCGTGGACCCCTACCCGTGTATGTACGGCGCGGACCCCCACCCCCGTAGGTACGGCGCAGACCCCCACCCATGTATGTACGGTGTGGACCCCCACCCCCGTAGGTACGGCGCAGACCCCCACCCGTGTATGTACGTCACGGACACCCACCCCCGTAGGTATGGCACGGACCCCGACCCGTGTATGTACAGTGCGGACCCCCACCCGTGTATGTACGGCGCGGACCCCACCCGTGTATGTACGGCGCGGACCCCCACCCCCGTAGGTACGGCGTGGACCCCCACCCGTGTATGTATGGCGTGGACCCCAACCCCCGTAGGTATGGCGCGGACCCCCACCCGTGTATGTATGGTGCGGACCCCCACCCGTGTATGTACGGCACGGACCCCCACCCGTGTATGTATGGCGCGGACCCCCACCCCCGTAGGTACGGCGCGAACCCCCACCCGTGTATGTACGGCGCGGACCCCCACCCCCATAGGTATGGCACAGACCCCCACCCGTGTATGTACGGTGCGGACCCCCACCCGTGTATGTACAGCACAGACCCCCACCCGTGTATGTATGGCGTGGACCCCCACCTGTGTATGTACAGCACGGACCCCCACCCATGTATGTACGGCGCGTACCCCCACCCCTGTAGGTACGGCGCGGACCCCCACCCGTGTATGTACGGCGCAGACCCCCACCCCCGTAGGTATGGTGCGGACCCCCACCCGTGTATGTACAGCGTGGACCCCCACCCCCATATGTACGGGGCGGACCCCCACCCATGTATGTACGGCGCGGACCCCCACCCGTGTATGTACGGCACGTACCCCAACCCCCGTAGGTATGGTGCGGACCCCCAGCGCGTACCTACGGGGGTGGGGGTACGCGCTGTACATACACGGATGGGGGTCCGCGCCGTACATACACGGGTGGGGGTCCGTGCCATACAAACACGGGTGGGGGTCCGTGCCATACATACACGGGTGGGGGTCCGCACCGTACATACACGGGTGGGGGTCCGTGCCATACTTATGGGGGTGGGGGTCCGCACCGTACATACACGGGTGGGGGTCTGCACTGTACACACAGGGGTTGGGGGGTACAGCGCGTACATCAGTGGGGGGCTGGGGGTACGGTGCGTCCATCTGCGGGGGGGGCTGGGGGTACGGCGCGTCCATCCGTGGGGCTGGGGGGGACAGCGCGTACATACGGGGGCGGGGGGACGGCACGTACATACGGGGGGCTGGGGGGGATGGCGCATACATACGGGGGCTGGGGGGGGACGGCACGTACCGGGCCCCCTATTCCCCTCGCATTGCGGAGTATTTCGCTTTTCCAGCACTTTTTGGGTGCCGTAAAAATATTGCTGTCCGGACTGCTGTCGGTACGAATCGTACTTGCTGGGACGTAAAAACATGCCTAACTCCGTCCGGACGTCACGTCCGCGGTGTCCCGGATCACATTCGTATGTATTTTGCTGTCAGACGGTGTTCGTACGGAAATGGTGTTTCTGTACGAATCGTACTTGCAAGTTTGTATGGTGTTTTTACCGGGTACGAGTCGGACAGAGAAAACGCTCCGACTGACGGTTCGTACCCGGTTTTTCCAGGATCGGAATCGGCCCCTTAGTATGTTAACTAAAATCATGTGCTTTTCTATTCTTATGTCCATCTAGTTTTTTTGGAGGATTTCTTTATCTAGGATCTTACTGACTTTGGTGAGTGGCTTAGAGACTCATCACTCTAGATTCTTATGATTCGGTGAAGAATCACAAAGGACTGAGATCCAGTTGCTAATTTATTGTAATTGGGATCTTTTATATTGTCATACGTTTTTCTATGACTTTTTAAAAACCTTTAAAAAAGGGAAAAAATTATGCATTCTCATTCTGACATCTTTTCACTTGCACTAGCAAATGCCTTTTTTTGTCTTTCGTTGTCTCATGGAAAATGTTTTTGCATGTGGAGAAATCCTATACCCTACACACTCAGTTTGCAATCTTACTCAGGCTTTTAAAACTCCAGTGAAGAACACAAAATGGGCTTGAAAACAGTGGAGAAGGCCTATAAAATCATACAAATGTATGTCTTTGTGATTGTGCTTCACTTTCCTCTTTGTCCACCCATGCAACTCAACTCTAAATGGTTATATTCTCACCACTAACCTTTAATATCTACCTACAGATACAGAAAATCAGACGTGGTTGAATATTTTTCTCTGTATTCATGTGCGGATGCATATGTCAGTGATTCATGATTCTATTAACAAAATCTGCTATTGGCACCAGCCAGCAGGTGACACTTTAAGAGCTCCTAAGTTGATCTTAGTTGCACAAAATCTTTTGGGAATAAAACTTGAATCATTGAAGGAGGTACTGTAAAATGCGTGACTAGGTGGTATATAGAACCAAAACAAATGATGGCAACACATCTTTCCCAAATCAACAATCTCTATATAATTCCTGAATTGTTGTGTTATTGTTCAAGGATTACATCAGTCTTAAAACTGCTTAATCAAAGAAAGATAGCCCTATTTTATGAGTATTTTGCCCTTGCAAAAGAGAATTTTAATGCAGCTTGTCTAAAGGGTATAATTTCTGATTCAAGACAGTTTTATGAATATTTTATGCCATGGAAAAACATTAATAAATCTGGCCTGTAGTCATTGACTAGTCTCAACATGTTTCAACAAATATTAACTTTATTTAAGTATTGAACTAGTAGAGACATTGATATTCTATTTCCTCCACATACATCCTCTTTCTACAAACTAAGGATTCAAGTGGATGTTCAAGTGCAATAAAGCTCACACAAACAAAGTTTTTCTGTGTGTATTTCTCAAAAGAGAATTGAATGTTTTCAGACTCATCACCTGTCTTAACCACAAAGTGTCCCTTTGCTCTCATCTTTACAGGGCTCAATGGCAGAATCTATGCATTTATTAGTTGATGAATATCTGGGTAACACGCAAGATCCCATCATAATCAAAGACTCTTACTTTGAGATGCTGGCAGATATGATGTTTCTTATACCAGGTGTAAAAACAGCCAGGCATCACAGAGGTAAGTCTGCAAATGGTACAGCACATATTAAAAATCTAGAACTCAATAACAATGTATACTACTGTTGCATCCTAATCAACAAATGTTCTTGTGTCATATGAGCCTACTATCTAGTAAGATCTTTACAAAACGTAGGTCATACACTGATTTGATAAGCTTAGACTTAAGTAAAAGTAAACAAGAAATAGTAAAGGTATGCTCTCTAAATTATTCAGCCACTTGACAATAAGGTGGTTGTATACAGTTTTGCAAGCTACACACCAATGCTTTGGGAAAGAACATGGCAGCATGTCCTGAAGATAGATCCTTAAAATAGAAGTACACCTCCAGGCCTTATATAACTAATCTCTCATATACACTTTGAGCGGTCTTCCATCATGTGGGGTACTCTTACTCGTTTCTGTAAAAGACCATCATGGTTTCAATATCAGACCTGGACAAGAAGGCCATCAGCTGGGGACATTATGAGGCAATGACATTGGAGGTGCCAGCCTTAATTAGGTGACATCTCTAAAATCCTTCCTCTTGCTTGTAAATTCTGAAGACAGCCTTATGGCAGGGTTCCATCTCAGGTTCTCACAATAAAAATGGCCCCCGCGCCCTAGTAGATCTCTCTCAAGGGACAGTCATTAATTTTTCTGGCCCAGAGCACCAATGATTTGCTGGCAGTGCTGTACAGTAATGGTGCCTGTCAGAGGTACTGTCTTTAATTGGTCAGTCACACTGATGCACTTCCCATTGGCACAAGGTTCATCATAATACATTCCACTATGGCGATAGCTGGTAGTGGCTCTGCTAACAAAGACACTGCATTTCTCACACTCTAAACGAGGTTCATTTTTCAGCAGATGTCTGCCTTTCCCCCAAGTTATCCCTTAGTTTCTTACTTAAGCATTTGGGTGGTACTCTGTGGGTGATATTTGCCATGAACATGTGGTTTCAGGACTCCTTCCACTAAGAGAATAACTAGACTAGGGAGTGTCAGATCACCAGAGTGCAGCATGGGCAAAATGGTTCTGGTGTTAGTGCCTAAAAGAGTGTTTTCACTGGTCTCCCAGATGAAAAGCAAACCACTGCCAAGCGGTTAAGCAGCAGTTGCAACCCTGTTTACACATTCCATCCAAAGGTTTGCATTTTACATAGAGCCGTCCTGAAAAGTCTCTAACATATGGTATTCCTAGCAATAAAAAAATGACTTTTACCTTATGAGGAGAATGGATTTTCCAGTGAGATGTCACTTGCAGAAATAAGGGAGGGGTATTTACATCAATCAATCAATCAATCAATCAATCAGTCTCTTGTAAAGTGCACTACATACCCGCAAGGGTCTCAAGGTGCTGGGAGGGGGAGGTGCTACTGATCGAACAGCCAGGTCTTGAGTAGCCTCCTGAAGGTCATCAGGTCTTGGGTTTGTCGTAGGCTCAGTGGGAGGGTGTTCCATGTCTTGGCGGCGAGGTGGGAGAAGGATCTCCTGCCGGTGGTTGCTCTTCAGATGCGCGGGACGGTGGCGAGTGCGAGGTCAGCAGAGCAGAGCTGGCGGTTAGGGATGTAGAAGGGGAGTCGTCTGTTGAGGTACCATGGGCCGGTCTTGTGGAGTGCCTTGTGTGCGTGGATGAGGAGCTTGAAGGATATCCTCTTGTTGACGGGGAGCCAGTGCAGGTTTCTCAGGTGGTGGGTGATGTGGCTGTTTCATGGTACGTTGAGGATCAGTCGTGCTGAGGCGTTTTGGATGCGTTGCAGTCGTTTGATGAGCTTGGTCGGGGCTCCCGCGTAGAGGGCGTTTCCGTGGTCGAGTCTGCTGCTGACGAGGGCCTGGGTGACTGTTCTTCTTGTATCAGTTGGGATCCACCTGTAGATCTTGCGGAGAATGCGGAGGGTGTTGAAGCAGGAGGAGGAGACGGCGTTGACTTGCTTGGTCATTGAGAGTGTTGAGTCGAGGATGATTCCCAGGTTGCGTGCGTGGTCGGTGGGTGTTGGGCTGCCCCCAGGAGTCGTCCCAGGCTGAAGGGTTGGAGCCGAGGATGAGGACCTCTGTCTTGTCTGAGGTCAGCTTCAGCCGGCTGGTCTTCGTCCAGTCGGCGATGGCCTGCATACCTTCGTGGAGGTTAGCTTTGGTGGTGATGGGGTCCTTGGTGAGGGAGAAGATCAGTTGAGTGTCATCGGTGTAAGAGATTATGTTGAGGTCGTGCTGTTCGGTGACGTGTGTGAGGGGGGCCATGTAAATGTTGAACAGTGTTGGGCTGAGGGAGGATCCCTGGGGTACGCCGCAGATGATCTTGGAGTCTTCGGTTTGGAATGGGGGTGGCGGATGCTCTGGGTTCTGCCGGAGAGGAATGAGGTGGTCCATTTCAGAGCCTTGTCTCGGATCCCTGCGGCGTGGAGGCGTGTGCGTAGTGTGCGGTGGCAGACGGTGTCGAAGGCGGCGGAGAGATCCAGGAGGATGAGGGCTGCAGTCTCACCGTTGTCCAGCAGGGTCCTGATGTCATCGGCGGCGGCAATGAGGGCAGTCTCGGTGCTGTGGTTGCTGTGGAACCCTGACTGGGAAGGGTCCAGGATTCTGTTTTCTTCGAAGTATCGGGTTAGCTGTCTGTTGACGATCTTCTCGATGACCTTGGCTGGGAACGGGAGCAGAAAGATGGGCCAGAAGTTCTTGAGGTCTCTTGGGTCTGCCTTGGGTTTTTTGAGTAGAGCGATGATCTCGGCAAGTTTCCAACTCTCTGGGAAGGTCGCGTTCTCAAGGGAGAGATTGATGATGTTGCGCAGGTGGGGTGCGATGGAGCTGCTAGCTTTGTTGAAGATGTGGTGCGGGAATGGGTCTGACGGGGAGCCGGAGTGGACTGTGCTCATGGTCTTATTGGTGTCATCGGTGCTCACGATGGCCCAGGCTAGCAGGGGGTCGTGGTTGATGGTGTGCGGAGGGTCTGTTGTGTTGCTGTCTGTTGGGGCTGTCTGGGTGTTGAAGCTGTCGTGGATGTCTGCTATTTTGCGGTGGAAGAAAGTGGCGAGGGAGTCGCAGAGGGCTTGCGACGGAGGGATGTCGTTGGAGTTGGAGCTGGGGTTGGAGAGTTCCTTCACGATGTTGAAGAGCTCCTTGCTATTGCGAACGTTGTTGTCGAGGCGGTCTTTGATGGAGGTCTTCTTGGCAGTCCTGATGAGGTGATGGTGTGTGCGGATCGTGTCGTTGTCGGCTGCGTGGGTGTCAGGAGTCTGTTCGCTGTGCCATTTATACTCTAGTTTCCAGCAGGCTTGCTTGGAGGCTAGGAGTTCTGGGGTGAACCAGCTGGCCCTCTAGCTGGTGTCTCTGTGGGGGGGTTTCTTCAGTGGGGCGAGGGTGTTGGCGCAGTCGTTGATCCAGCGTCTGAGGCTGTGGGCAACGTCGTCAGTGTTGGTGGCTTCGGTGGGAGGGCTGAGAGAGAGGTTTGCATGTAGTTGGTCTTCGGTGATTTTGCTCCAGCAGTGGCAGGGGATCTGTTGGGTGCGGTGGTGTGTGGTGGGTTTCTGAAAGGTGAAGTGAATGCAGCGGTGGTCGGTCAAGGGGAGTTCGGTGGTGTGGTTGAAGGAGACTTGCAGGCTTGAGGAGAAGACAGGGTCGAGCGTGTGGCCGGCGGAGTGGGTAGGTGTGTCGAGTTACCTCAGTCCGAGGTTTGCGAGGTTATCGATCAGAGTTGCTCTCGTTGTTGTTCTCAAGGTGGAAGTTCAGGTCTCCGAGGAGGATGTCAGTGGAGGTCAGGGTGTGCGAGCTGATGAAGTCGGCGATGAAATCGCTGAACTGGGGGCGGGGTCTGGGGGGTCTGTAGATGAGGGTTCCTCTGAGAGTGCAGTTGGGGTCTGTGTGGAACTGGAAATGCATGTGTTCGGCGGTGGTGAGAATGTTGTCGGTGCTGGTTGAGACCCTGATGCTGTTCTTGTGGACGATGGCGATTCCTCCTCTGACTCCGTTGGTGCGGTCTCTACGGGTGATCTTGTAGCCATATGGGATGGCTATGGCAATGTCGGGTGCGGAGGAGTCGTTCATCCAGGTCTCTGTCAGGAAGGTGACGTCCAGGGATGTGTTGAGCAGGTCCCAGAGCTCGATGGCGTGTTTGCGTGCAGAGCGGGTGTTCAGTGGGATGCATCGGAGGTGGTTGAGGTCTTTCTTGGTGGGCTGGTGTAGCTGCAGTACCGGCAGGTGAAGGGGCTGTGTGTGCGTTTCAGGGCGGCCTTGAAGCAGGTGTGGGTCCGTCTGGAGTTAAGAGCGTGCAGTGTGCTAGCGTTTTAGTGGCGGTCGTTTTGGCGGGTGTGAGGACCAGGGGTTCTGGTGCTGGGTGCGGTCTAGGCACGGACGGGCGCAGACAGGCTTGCCTTAGGCGCACCTTTGGTGCGCCAGCAGCGCTGCCGCGCAGCGGGCGGCATATATGGGGAGGAGGGAGGGAGGAGCAGCTGGGAGGTGGGAGGCAGGGACAGCTAATGGGCAGTCAGGGGGGCGGGCCGCAGGGGACACAGCGGCTTGGAGCGGGACGGTGAGGGGCGACAAGGGTACAGACGGCAAAAGGGCACAGAATTAGAGGGGCAACGAAGAAACAGAAGGTAAAATGGGCACAAGGTAACAGGGGTAACGAGGGAACAGAAAGCAAAAGGGCACAGGTTACAGGGGCAACGAGGGAACAGAAAGCAAAAGGGCACAAGGTAACAGGGGCAACGAGGGAACAGAAAGCAAAAGGGCACAGGTTACAGGGGCAGTGAGAGGAACAGAAGGCAAAGCGGGCAGAGAGACACAGGGATAGCGAGGGGGAGCAGAGGAAAAAAAGGGCGCAGACCAAAATAGGCGGCGGGAGAACACAGAAACCACAGTCACAGACACTGAATAACAGAACGGCACCACAATGAAACTGACCTACGGCCTAGGGCCTTGAAGCTCTCAGCAGCGGCAGCTGGGGCAGGGACACACAGGCGGCGCTGTGTGGAGGGGCAGCGACCTACCTAGAAAGGTCAAGGGTCGCTCTCCTCACCGTGCAGCGGCCGGCATATATGGGGAGGAGGGAGGGAGGAGCAGCTGGGAGGCGGGAGGAAGGGCCAGCGAATGGGCAGTCAGGGGCGAGCTGCAGGGGACGCAGCGGCTTGGAGCGGGAGCGGTGATGGACGACGAGGGTACAGAAGGAAAAAGGGCACAGAATTAGAGGGGCAACGAAGGAACAGAAGGTAAAATGGGCACAAGGTTACAGGGGCAATGATGGAACAGAAGAAAAAGGCCACAGGTTACAGGGGCAATGAGGGAACAGAAAGCAAAAGGGCACAAGGTTACAGGGGCAACGAGGGAACAGAAAGCAAAAGGGCACAGGTTATAGGGGCAACGAGGGAACAGAATCAAAATGGGCACAAGATTACAGGGGCAGTGAGAGGAACAGAAGGCAAAGCGGGCAGAGAGACACGGGGACAGTGAGGGGGAGCAGAGGAAAAAACGTGCGCAGACCAAGATAGGCGGCGGGGGAACACAGAAACCACAGTCATAGACACTGAATAACAGAACCGCACTACAATGAAACTGACCTACGGCCTAGGGCCTTGAAGCTCTCAGCAGCGGCAGCTGGGGCAGGGAAACACAGGCGGCGCTGTGCGGAGAGGGAACGACCTACCTAGAAGGGTCAAGGGTCGCTTCATGGGAGCAGACTTAAAGAATCCTGAAGAAGGTAGAGCACATGTGCTTCTTGAGCAGGCTGAGTGAGGAGGTAGGTGATTGCTAACCTCCACTTCAGGCCATGGAGTTACTGCTGCTCCTCATGCACCCTTCTGTTCTGTTGTTCCCACTGGAGTCCTCTCATAAATGACTCAAAGCCCTCTTTTCAGCTCATATCACAGGAATGACTGTTGCAGTAAAGCCAATAACTGCATAAGGAGGGCTGCATGCTGCATTCAATGCTGATCATACCTCAGGGTGCACCTGCGCCTTGGGTCATGTATCAGTGTGATGGGAGGGGTGCACTCAATAAGGGGAACCAGTCAGAGCCTAGCATCCTGCCACATTGCCTTTTAAATCAAAATATTAGGCATTATCATATTTGGGATTATTTCAGAAAAGTGCCTTTGCAGGTTGGGCTGCCATCCTAGAATAGCACAGGGTCCCATTATTTAGGGAGGTATTGTACCAGGGCATTGTTGTTAGAATATCATCTAACATAACTTTACTCTCCTAAATATTGTCAACAGAAACATCGTCCCATTGGAGTTAATTATAGAAAACGCATACCCAATGTGACAATATTTTTGTAATGTTATTTAGGACTTCCTATACCCTACACACTCAGAACATCTGGTGAGTTTTGGGTGTTTGAACGGAGCTGCATCAGAGGTTTCCTGCAGCCTCTCCATCTCGTCTTGGGCTGAACGGTAGCATGTAGCTGGGTTGCTTGAGTCTGGTAGTCACTCCGTCTGAACAGGGAGTGGTGGCAGAAATGACCCCCTTCGCCATGACCTGTCCTGGAGAGTAAAATGCAAAAGCCTCTGGCTTACTGGCTGTGACTGTTTTTAGAAAGCATGCCCCAAGGACAGAGGTGCCCTCATTCTGTCATTGAAGTGGAAGCCGCTCTGGAAGGTGAGATAGATAGGACCTGCAGCTTGCTCATCACAAAATAAAATGCTCCATTCAAGAATTGAATATACTACAAGGGTTCCAATTGGGTGAATGTTAGAACATGGGCCAAAGACTGATAAAAACCAAACCATTCAGGAACTGAGAAAAAATGTTCTTGCAATCTGCATGGACACAAAAAGAAAGTTGCTGTGAGTAGGGACTAAGTTTAGCCTTTCCGACAGAACAGCCATCTACAGTCATGAGCAGCACTTATGACCGAACTGAAGGAGCTGGGCTTTCACCACTCAGCTACTGCTTTGCAGCCAATAATGATACCTCATATAAATTAGTCTGTGAGGTTCTGTGGTGCTGCACCAATTAATGCAGCTGACAGGCACACAAGGGTTTTTTGAGGAAAATGGCACACATGTCAATTTTCAATTCAAACAACTTTATTTGGTTACTATACAAAGTAAACCATAAAAGCACAGTTCATATATCACGCAGTTAAAATTACCAAAACAATTTAAAAAGGGAAGACCACAATGGTATCAGATACTTTTAACAAAAGTTAAACAATTATAAGTATAATATTACAATTGATTTACAGAATGTGAAAGACTTTTTTTAAAGGCAATAACAGAGGCAATAATCAATTTATTGTCCAAGAATTGTAGTGCCAGAAATTCAGGGCGGCATTGTCTCAGTCCCAATTTTCTTAACACTGGCATAATCCATCTTTTACTAGGGATAGAGTAAAATTAGCAAAAAAGCTGTATATGTATAGATGACTGTGCAGAGACATCATTACACGGACATTTACATATTGTTCTAGACCAATCATTTAATTTGGGGAAACTTAAGGACCTGTGTAAAATATTCAGTCTAAAGCGAGTTAGCAAGAATCTATCATAGTCTCCAGCGATTAACAGAATATAAGGTTGAATAGTGACAGAGACCAGAGTAAGATGGTGAGCTTGCACCGTTGTTTTTTTCATTTCAGTCATAATTCTAATTTCATTCAAAAATCGCATACAGTTACTTTTAAGATCCTTTCTAGACACATTACACATAGTCTGGGGGTCATTATAATATTCTTGATCGCCCAATTAGGATAAGAATGTTTTACCACATTCTAGCCATTTTATGTGTTTAACCCCATCAATCCCAAGGGCATCCTTCAATATGTGACGATTAAAAGCAGACTCATCTGTGGTCCATACCCTGTGCCACAGGAGGACGGGCTGATTCTTAATCACATCCTCTAAGTATGGCATACCAAGTTCAGCGTGACAGATAAAGGTTGACGTACTGTCCGGCACTGCCAGGAGGAACCTGAGAAACATGTTTTCTGCCATCTGAAGTGAGTTTACATTGACAAATCCCCAGATTCCAGCTCCGTAGGTAGCAATCGCAACACATTTCACCCTGTAAATGTGCAACAATTCCCCCGGTGAGCATTTTCCTAATTTTCTACTGAAATTTGATAGTGCCATCAATGATTTGCTAAACAAAAGTCTTCTCGCTTTAACTGCCCGAGTCCAAGTTCCTGATTGGTCAAATGAAATCCATAACTAGGAAAAAGTTTTAGTGCACTCCATTGTCTTAGTATTACTAAAAATGGTATTGTCCTTTTTTATTGGATCCGTTCCCACAGTTCATTACAAACGTTTTTGAACAGTTAATTGTAAGACCCAGGTTGGACATAAAATTTGTAAAAGAATTAACTACCCTTTGGAGACCTAGTGGCGTGCGAGCCATAAGGACTGCATCATCTGCATACAGGAGTGCAGGGATAGGGCGAGTCGCTGCTATTGGTAAATCCCTGCACTCCTTGACCAGAACGGTTTCTAGGCCGTTTATATACAATGTAAATAAAAACTGGGCAGGACGCAGCCTTGCCTTAAGCCCCTCATCACTCTGAAATTCTTAGTGCAGTCCCAGTGCAGCCAAAAAGCCCCCTTGCCTCTGAAAAAAGCTGCCTTAAAAAGGAGATTAATAAAATATCTACACCCAGCCCCTCTAAGATCAGCCATAGCTTTTCATGAACGACACAGTCAAATTCTGCCGTTAGGTCAACAAAAGTTAAAAACAACCTTTCCCCTTTCATTTGGTATATCTATCTAGTAAAATATGTAGATTTAGTCCCTGATCAATTGTGCCCAGGCCCTTGCGAAAGCCATATTGTAAGTCACTTATTATTGCTTGCTCCTTCGCCCAGGCCTGCAATCTTTCTAGGATCACTTGTCCTACAATATTGACTGTGGAATCCAGTAATGAAATTGGACGATAGCAAGCTGGATTAACCCTGTCTCCCTTTTTAAAAATGGGGACAATTATAGAATCATACCAAGTCGATAAAAACCCCTTTGTACAACATGCATTAAAAACTTGTGTTAAAAGTGGTCCCCATAGTGCCAAGTTATATTTATATAGGTCAACCGGTATGCTGTCAGTCCCCGGGGCCTTACCATCCAAACTTGCATTTATGGCCGCATTAACCTCACTCAAAGTAAGATCCAATGATAAGTTTTTAACAAAGTGAGAGAATGCTCAAGATCAACCCCATTCAACAAGATTCCCTGTTCATCTGGCAGTGGATTATTATACAATTTTGCCCCTATTAACCTCTGGTGGGGACTCTCTTTTTTTTAAGCGAGAGGATGCCCGTCGGGTGATAGAGCGCTATATAAGCACCTCATTTCATTTCATTACTTGGTGAGATGACCTCTCATCAAGACAAGAAAAAAACATGTTCTTACACTTCGATACTATTTTTGTAACAAATTCCTCAGGGTCCAGTTTCGCCCATCTCAATGCATACCCATTTTGCCAGCTCAAAGTGATGTTCTTCAGAAGCTGAGTGGAATTGCCTCTCATGTTAATATCTTGTTTATATATCATCACATCAATACTTAGAGGAAAATGATCACTTAAAGCAACATCATGGGTAGTAAAATCCTTAACACGTGGGAAAAATACCTCGTCCATTAAACGTTGGACAAAAAGGGACCATAGGTGAACATAAATTGTTTGCAAAGCCCAAATCATATGTAAACATGATGTCATTCAAAAGATCTCCATATAGTGTATGTGGAAAATGGGGGAGGCTGATACCTTTTTTGTATGTTTTTCCACAGACCCCCTTGTTGACCCTTTGGCATATAGAAGAATTAAAATCTCCGCCCCATATAAAAAAGACTTCTTTAGTTGAGTGGGACTGTAAGTCATTGAAATCACTATTTAGATTTCTCAATATCCCCTCAAACTTTTCTGTTGCGGCATTGTTATAAAAATTGACTTCAACCATATAAAATCCCTGGTCTAAATGTAGGCTTATAATTTGGTAATACCAATTTGTGAGAGTTAATTCAACTTTCCTCATATTTAAGTGATTAGAAATGTAGGTACAAAGACCCCCTTTTGCTCTGCCATGAGACGATCCTACTGCTGAGGTGTGAAACGTTTTGTACCCACTTATGCCCATGTTTCTTGCAGACTAAAGATCTCATAATTACACACAAAGTCAACCCACACGTTATTAGTTACCTAGGATTTTAGACCAGTCACGTTCCAACACAGAAACTGTAATTTGTCTTTCCTACTTATGCAGCTGTTCCTTTCCCGACCACCTTCCGCCTGCAAAGTTGTGATCTGGTTTGTGACATGGAAGTTTGAATTGGGGCAGCCGTGGTGTTTAGGGCTATGTTGTTAGTTGCCTTAACATTTTCCACAATTACTTCAGTATGTGTGTTAGCCATTTCATTACTGGCACAAATTGTTAGTGGGCCCACATTAGAAAAGTTATCCATACTGATTGATGTTGCTGTATGGGTGGAATCCTCTAATCTCAGTCAGTCGACTGCTTCTAGATTATTAAATAAATCAAAGCGATTTTGAGTTTGAATATTATACTGTCTCTTGTAAGTCGGAGTGTGAGGTTCCCAATTTGTCCTAGCATTATTGCTATATATAGGTTGAGAAAAATAACCTAAAGGAACTACGTTAACACCTTCTCCTAGTATGGTAAGATTTCCCGCTCTGCTCAAAATCAGGTTTACTAAATGAGGGGTTTTAAATGTCAGCACTACACAATCCCCTGGGAGGTTTTTCCGTCCTCTACCTATCCATTCCACTCTCCTTACCATCTTAAATTCATCTAATAACTTCCCGGTGAGACCCGTCCTAACACCAAGCCAATGTAGAGATTTGTTCCTTAAAATCTCCCATGTTTCATATGTCCCATTTTCTAGTTTAGGGACGTTAGCTAACACCACTATATATGGCGTGGCAGCTGGCCGTAAGTCCAGATATGTTATGTGCGGATCCTTCTTTTTTTCGTACACATCATTAAAACATTTAGTAGGTGGAATACGCATAAGCAAAGTCATAGCTGGGGAGATGGCAGGTGGAGGAACCCCAGTGTTAACGATAGAATTCTGTTGAATTGTGTTGGATGATACTTGTCTTTTATCGTTATGAGTAACTGGGACGGAGCTGGTGATGTTAGACCTCATACTGTTAGTTTGACAATCCTGGTTTCTCACTTGAGTAGACACACACTCCTGCACTGGGGGCTGAAGTTTGTCCAGGCATTTGGCTAAAGTTACCTCCATTGCACCGATTCTAGATGTCAAGCTTTATAAACTTTCTCTAATAAACATATCTAGACCTTCCATCTTTACTTTTAACTTTCCAACCTCGCTCCGTTTGCGCATGTTAGAACTAACTATTGATTTTACCCAATTTTCAGATTTATGGGTCGATAAGTGCTTAGCCTTTTTAGTGGCCTTTTTATGTGCTTTAAGAGGGGTCTTCCTATTCTTTGAGCCGGGTTCCTCAGAAATAGGGGAGCAGATATCAGAGTTCCTGGCACATTTGGTCGGCGGTTGTGTAGCATATTTCTGTTCACTACCAGATGTATGATCAGAGATGTTTACCGAACAACCATTTGTGCCCAAGGAACTTCTACGTGCTTTTACTGGATCGGTGGAGCTAGCTCCCACTAGCTTGCCCCCATTCGTTCCTGGGTTTAGTGCATCTTCAACAGTTATAATTTGCCGCTCAATGGCGCCCATAGCACCAGTTAGGTAGATTAGTAAAGACTGACGAGGATGCTCACTAGTTTTTTTTCTGGGTACCCGCCATTTTTCTCTTCACCATACTAGCAGTTTTCGTAAGGTAAATAAGATATAATATGCAAAAAGTAAATTGCAGCACCAATAGTATTATCTAAATCCAAAGTTCAGTATGACAAATATTTATGCAACTCAAATATACTTTGCACTTTACAATCCGCACAGTTTTTCCTACTCGGGGGAGTCGTTCAAACTCAGATGTTTACAATGTCATTATTCAGTCTTCTCCAAGGACCGAATTGTAAGTCTTTGCTTAAAATCACAGTACCTTGAATTTAGCAGCTGAAAGCGTTATGGCCCAGCCCGGCCTATGTCGGTCTATGACGGGCTAAGATGGGCCCTTCTTGGCCCGGTCTTCGCCCAGGCCGAGCCCGGGCATGCCTCATGTGTGTCCCGCATCGCGGGACCGCCGCTGATCTTTTGAAGCCCCTCCAGGGGCTGGGGGTAAAGTGCTGTGTGCTTGCAATTGACCAGGGACACAGACAAAGTTCCGGCTCCTCAGTTACAGTCTCCCGTGTCATGGGACCGCCGCCGATCTTTTAAAGCCCCTCCAGGGGCCGGGGGTAAAGTGCTGTGTGCTTGCAATTAACCAGGGACACGGTCAAAGTTCTGAAACCTCAGTTACGGTCTCCCGCGTCGCGGGACCACCGCCGAACTTTTGAAGCCCCTCCAGGGGACGGGGGTAAAGTGCTGTGTGCTTGCAATTGACCAGGGACACGGTCAAAGTTCTGGCTCCTCAGCCTCCCCTGTATTTTAAATTTTTCCTAAAAACAAAGTATATTCACTTGGCTTAGACTTAAAAATGTATCAGATTGGAAGAAAAAGCAGCACCTTTCATCTCTCTGAAGTATTATATTATAAATGCAGTGAAACCCCTCCCAGGCAACCCCTCAAAGGCAATGAGACGAGGTCCGATTGTGGTCAAGGTCGGCCCCTACCGCCTTTTTGACCCTCATGTTCGCCCCAACCACCATCAGTCATTGGGCGTTCGTACATTTTAAAGGACACGCCCAATCGAGGCGCGTCCTTTCCACTGGCTTTTTGTCCCTGCCGCATCCTGTGGTCCCACCACTGATAGGGGTTCCCTGCAAGCCCCTACCTGGTCCGGCTTCGCCTCCTTGGCCCACATCACAACTATAGTGCGCTAGGTTTGTTCAAGGTCACTGTTTACCAGAGAAGGACATTCATTAAACTATCAATAATAAACGTACATGTGAGGCAGCAATTAAAAATGATTTTGTTCAATCGTCCGATTACACAGAGCATCCATTAGTTTTTTTTCACTGACCTGTTAATCTGTCAATGGAAGCCCGTCCAACTGAAGCAAGTCAATTTAGCAAACTCCAGAGGCCATATTTATGAAAAATCCATGCAACGCATCACAGCAAGCTACCTTGTTGCGCTGCACTGTGAAAGGAAAAGGGCAGAAATGTGCTTTATTTACCATTACACAACCCATTCCTGTCCTTTCCTAGTGCTGAAGCAAGTTTGGCTGCCTAGCAGCAATGCAGGAACCCCTTTGTCATGTTGCAATGGTGACTGCGTTGCAGACAGGATTGTTTTTGTTCAGGAAGGGACACCTTCCTGCACAAAAACAATCCTCAGAGGCATTTTCTTTTTTCAAAGTGTGCTGCAGAAGGTAGCACACATAGAAAAAGGAACCAAGGAGAAATAAAGATATTTCTCCTTGCTGCACCTGTGGTGGGGCGGCGTACAATTCTAATGCATACTTGAGACTACCCATGTTGATAAATCTGGGAATGAGTCAAAATGCATGGGTGAATACGTGGGAACACCCATGCTCCACCTATGGCACAATTCCAATTGCATAGTAATGCAAGGCAGCGACATGCGCTTCCTTCCGTTACTCAGGATTTATCAAGCCACTGGCTTGATAAATCTCATTTAGGTTTTGCGTTCCTTTGCACTGTACGAGGACAACTCAAAACCTTGATAAATATGTCCCTAGCTGTGGAATGGAATAATGCTGTCTTGTAGGTTTGAATGTACGTCTATTTTCTTTTTGGAAGATACATTGAATGAATGAATGAAACACCTAAAAGTTGCAAACGATCACTCTAGGGCATCCTGGTGCTGAAAATGTGACAGAAAATGAAAGGAAACTCAGATGACAATATTACTTTTCAGTTTCTTTTTGAAACTGAACATTATATTTTAACTGATGGAGATGTAAGGGGCTAGAAAGAAAGGATTGCACCTAAGGTGGCAAAAAAAAGAATACCTAGGAAGCAATTTCTGAACAAAAGTTTGTCGTCTGTCGGCTTTCCTCCCTCCCGTGCCCCAACCCAACTCCGCCGCCCCACCGTGCTTACCTGCAGGAGCCGCAACTGTTGCCAGAGTCATAAACCTTGAAAGCTCTCACCCACTCAAGGGTTGCATGCTTCATCAAAGGGCCCGCCTCCCGTTGGTAATGGGAGTAAATCATGCCACCGCTGAGCAGGTGAAGGCTTTCATCCTTAAGGAATATGACCAGAGAACATTCATCATGATGTCATGAAACTACGATTCCGCTTCCATTTAAACCGTAACCCAAGGTACTTTGTTGTTTGTGATTGATTGAAGAGGGGTGAAGTTGTTGGCTTTTGCATCCCTTCATTCCTCCCTTAGTGATATACAGTAACAGCATCCATTAAATTGCATCTTTTGCTAAGTGTATGCCTCTCCTAAAATGTTTTCTTCAAATTACACCACCATGGGCCAGTTGTTTTGCTAAGAAATTCTTTCAGCGAGACACCACACCACTTTGTCTTCAATTCCATTAACTTAAAATACATCAATTGCAGCTAAATATCCTGAGCTTTCTTGCAACTAAATGGAAAGGGGATCATTGATTGGCTTTGACTGTGCTCCACAAAAGCCTCTGGAAGGCGCTCTAACTAATGCCAGAAGCCCTACAAATCATCTGGCCTTACCGTAGCAGTGTCCTAGACTGTGGAGACCAGGCAAAGAGGCTCAGATGTGGATGTAGCAGTGCTTAATTTGAGCCAGTGGTTTCTGGTGCTCAGCACCGGCACTTAATCTGCAACACCCCGTTTATAGCATGAACTCGACCCAAAGGTATTGGATCGCTTTTCATGAGCACTAGTTAAGGACACATTCATTTTTGGTAGGTATGGGGAGATTAGGTGATTTGGCCAGAATCACAGGATGTTGAGCCTGCTCAGAGAATCAAACCTAGTTCCCCAGCTCCAAAGTCGTCGGCTCTGACTGTTATGCCACATCCTCTGCCCACTTGTAGGGTTTCATGGTAGTAGTTGGTTCCGTTATAGGCGGCACTAATAGGAGCAATGGACTAGTGCAAGCTGTCTCCTAAGGAGAGCCCTGCCACTTATGTTTTCACAATTTAACCACTGGATGTACAATTCTCTATCCACAAGAATTGGATGAGCAGGCCTAGGCTGAAACTAGCAGCCTATGCCCATCTGCCCACCTTTCCATTTCTTGGCATGACAAATACCTGCAAGAGGGAGTAGGTTCACATATGCTTGGCACCACCCAGACCTGCAAACTACACAGTGAAGGACGCTGCGTGAAGATGCAGGAACTAGTGGAACAGGAAGAGGGATGTCTTAATTAGCTGATGTATCGTTACTGTACAAGGAAGTCACACCGTGATGCACCAACATAATGTCCATAGGCAGGGTCCTTTATGATGCTTACAGCGACCCAACACAGTGATGCAGGAGAAATACCCATCCAAATGCATCATCATATAAAATGGCAAATTGAAACATCCAGATGTTTGTGAAAAGATCACAGAAGTTAAGTGGCAATTGCAGTGTTGGTTTGATCTGTGTTTCATGTGAAAGCCATTTATTTGTAAAATCACCTCTATCTGAAGCTGGTGTATTTTTTCATGTACCCCCGTAGTACATTTTAGCAAAGGATGCTTCTCAATTAAGGCAGTATTTCTTCTCCCACCTGAAAATTAACCACCAGTGTGATTAAGGATCAGGGGCAGTTCAAGTCGTGATGGATTGGGTACTCTGGTGTAAATATTTTACATTTGAAATTGGATATATCACGGGGAAAGTATGTTAGCTTGTCTTATTAACAAGATCTCAAATGGCCTACCGAAATGTCAAGATTTTTCAGAGGCACCTATTTGTTTGAAAATCTCAACATTTTCCTGTAGGCTCTAATCACATTATCTATTTAACCAAAATCTTACTTCCCGTGAAATGCATTCCCGTTATACTCAATCATTTACTAATATGAAAGTATTGCTTAAATGTATTTATTTATTTATTTATTTATATAAAGTTTTATATAGCGCGAACAAGATCCCAAGGGATATCAGAGCGCTTAACAATCACATTAGAACTGGAAGGCTAATAACGTAACAATCACAAGTAAAATACACAAAAGAATCATAAAGTGCACAAGACTTCACATGGAAGAAATGTTAAGCACAGTACAGTGTAACGACAAGGAAGAAAGAACAATGTCAACGGACCCAGGGGTTAGCCCAATTACTGAAGGAATTTATTCAACAGGAATCTTTTTACTTCCAGCTTGAACACCGTTGTTCTGGTGATTCTGCGTATTTCTGGAGGAAGAGAGTTCCATTCTTAGGAGCCACAACAGAGAAGGCTCTGTTAGAGGTTCTTTTTTTGTTAAGGATAGGTGGTTTCAAGAGTCAGGTAGTAGCGCTTCTAGAGTCTCTTACACCACAAGATAGTTCAAGTTTTTGCACCAGATACCTGGGCGTCTTGAAGTGGATAGCATTGTGTGTCATTGTGGCAATTTTTAGCTGGATTCATGCTTCATAGGGGAGCCAATTTAGAGATTTTAGGACTGGCGAAATGCGCTCATTGCGTTTGGTGCCTGTAACCAATCTCGCAGCAGCATTCAGTGAGGCCCTTAGCGGAGCCAAAGTGTATTTGGGCAGGCCACAAAGGGTTGCATTGCCGTAATCTAGCCTCGGTAGGACAAGCGCTTGAACCACCTGTTTGAACTCCTTAAGTTGAAGGAAAGGTTTGATGTTTCTTAGTGTCCTTATCAAGTTGTTTGCTCCTTTACATGTGTTACTGATATGATTTTTCATATTCAGGTTCTTGTCTAAAGTGACTCCTAGAGATTTGGCAGAGTTTACGATGAGCGGAGTGCAGTTGAACGCAGTGAGGTGACTCATCCAGAGGTCAAGGTTAGGGGTGTAATTCAGAGGGGAGACGAGCAAGAATTCTGTTTTTGAGGTGTTGAGCAGGAGATGGTTCACAGTTAGCCAATTTTGAGTAAACGTTAGGATGGAGTTAAGTGATATTAGGTTTTCAGGGGATGAGTTTTTCAAGTAGAGTTGTGTGTCATCGGCATACATGTGGAAATGAATATCCATGGAGTTCAGTGCATTAGCTAATGGTTCCAAGAAAAGGTTGAAGAGGATAGGGGATAAAGCGGATCCTTGGGGGACCCCCATGAGAACAGGCGAGGGCTTGGAGAGAGAGTGATTTTCCTTGACTCTTTGCGTTCTGTGATGGAGGAAGGACGAGAACCACTGTAACACCTGATCACCAAAACCCATCCTGTTTTGCAGGATGGTTAAGAGGTTGTCATGGTTGACCGTGTCGAAGGCAGAGGAGAGGTCAAGGAGGATCAGGAGGCAGGATTCATTTTGATCGAGAATCTTTAGAATGTATTCAATCACAAGATTGAGTGCCGATTCAGTGCTATGCCCCTTCCGAAAGCCAGATTGATGTTGGTCCAAGAGCTGGTAGTTCTCAATGTGAGCACAGAGTTGGAATTGAACGCATTTTTCAAGGAGTTTCGCAAGGGTGGGTATGTTGGAGATAGGTCGGAAATTGTTGAGGTCTGTCTTATCCGCGTTAGGTCAGAGACGCGTTTACAATCCTTGTCCAAGTGGGGATGAGTGCGTTCTAGATTTCCTTGAAAATGGATGGGGGTAACGGGTCACTGAAGTGATTGGAAGGGTTGATATTCAGGAGAATCTTTTTGATGTCTTGTTCACTGAGCGGGGTAAAGGTGTCCCAGGTCGCATTGTTCTTAGGGATCAGGGGGGTAGAGTTGAGCTTTTCAAAGAGGACAGGTGAAGAGGCTGCCCTGGCAGAAAGGAGACCAATATTCTTAGCAGCGAGGTCGGATGATATGAGTTTAGATTTCTCAATGAAGAAAGAGGCGAGATCGTCACATGAGGGTAGACTGCTTCCAGGTTCCGATAGGTTAGGACCTACAATTGATTGTTGTTTGACCAATTCGAAAAGTTTCTTAGGGCGGTTTGCCGCTTGATCTAATTGGTGTCTGAAATAGTTAGACTTGGTGTTCCTGATTTGTTTGTAGTAAACGCTCCTAGCGTCTCTTAGGAGTTTAAGTTGGTGCGTGGAGGGATTCGATCTCCAGGAGCGTTCAGCTGCCCTAAGATTGCGACGTTCCGTGTTTAGGTTTTCATTAAACCATGGTTTGGATATTTTGGAGGAGGCATTTTTGTGTTTGAGTGGAGCAATGTCATTCATGATGTTGGAGATGGTCACATTATAGGAGTCAGTGAGTAACTGCACCTCCGTCAAGTCCGCATGAGCGTCAAGGGTCGATGTACAGAGGGCTGCTAACTCAACAGGATTTACTAGTCTGAGGTCCCTTTTCATATTCTTTGATTTTGTTGGTTGGGCCCTCCACAACTGTACCTCCTTGTTGATAAAAAAAAGGATGTAGTGGTGGTCAGACCAGTCACATGGGGTAATAGAATCCAATGAGACGGTTTTCCCCTTCGAAATAATGAGGTCAATAATTTTTCCTTTATTATGGGTTGGTTGGTCACAGTGCTAGGTCAGATCCTGATCATTTAGAAAGGCTTTAAGGCTTGAAACTGCAGGGTCTATGGAGTTTGCCCAGTGCAGATTAAAGTCACTGAGCAAGATTTGGGGCACGGCTGAGTCTACATTGCTAGAAATGATTTCAAATAATTCCTCAATGAAGGGGAGATTGTCTCCAGGGGGGTGGTAGAAAGTGTGGAGCTTGCAGACTGGTAGGTTCTTACTTGAGATGTTGAGACAGAGATATTCACAAGAGGAGGGCGCAGAGGACTCAACGGAAGAGATCGAAAGTGAGTTTCTATGAATACAGGCTAAGCCCCCACACAGTTTCCCAACTCTATCTAACCTAATGATATCATGAGTGGGAGGTACTAGGATGTCGAGTATCGGAGTGAAAGCGGGATTTAACCAAGTTTCAGTGAGGATGATAACGTCTAAGTCCAAGTGTTGTATGAGATCGAAGATAATGTGTATTTATGTATTTTGTTCATGAATGCTCTTTTCTGTTTACTAGATTCGGGCCATCCCGTCTACTTCTACGAGTTCCAGCATCGGCCCAGCCAATATGGTGACTCAAGACCAGATTCTGTAAAAGCAGATCACGCGGATGAACTTGGTTTTGTTTTTGGGGGACCTTTCATGGATCACGACGTTATTATCATGGGTAAAATAGAATTTCCTTTCACCCAAGAATCTCTAACTGATTGGGATAGTTACATGTGTGGCCTCTTCCACTTTATAAACATGAGTATTTCAGTTTTCAACTGTATTACCGTGTGATAATTAACCACGTTTATTTCACTGTATTTTAGGACATAACACTATTTTTAACACAGATTTTATTACAGGAACAGACAGCACCCTCAGGGTAATAAAATTGAAAACAAACTATGTGCAAAATAAAATATCGTACACGGACCTAAAATATAATCACACAAAAAAGTATGTGCACAATCAAACTTGCAGTGAATCAGAATTGATAAATCCTTTGCAGACAGCACCAGAGCAGAGATCATAATCCATGCAAGAATGGGCAACAGAAGAGATATTTCGCCAGATTATCATTTATAACCAGCAGCGGCTCCTCCTCTATGGCGCCGCCCCTGCCAGTGCCTCAAAACGTCACAAAAGGAGCGGGGCTATGGGGGTGACAGGCTGCAGGAGGAGTGGTAGTGCACTATGATCAATGCGCATGACAGTTTGGCTGGCTGTCTCAGGCAGGCCAATCTGTCATACGCAGTGAAGCTGTCTCCAACATGAGCTGCTTTGCCGGATTAGAGAGAGCAGGCACAGTTTCCCAGTTTTGAAGAGGCAGGACACATATGGAGATTTAAAGATGGTTTAATGAGATAACAGGAACGACCCCTGGAAACACCAGCCACCTTCCTCTGCAACTGCTCTCCCTCTAATGCCTCTACATTCCAAAGCAGTCTCAGAGAAGACAGGTTGCTAGGGAGCAGCCAGTGTTCCAATGCATCTTATAAAATGTTCAAGTACAATGCTTAAATTGTATTGGAGAATATCACACATCTCCCCTTCCAAAAACATTTCAACAGAAAAAAAAACATATAATTAAGAATATACATAATCATCATATTTTTTTGGCATTACGCGTATGCGTCCAGAACCAATTCAAACACTAGACGCAGGTACATCCTTTGGATCAGACATAGGCTTGCGTACGTCAACATCATGCTGAACATTGAATGAAGCAGCAACTTCAGTGTCAGAGCATGGCGACACTTTTCTCGTGTTCCACCAATTACCGTCTGATAACTTTAAACTGTTCCCTTTAATTAGTACTACCTTCTTGGGAAAGGACCATTTTGAACACCCCTTCCTAGATTTGTCACCCACATATACTCTTACAAACATTCCCTGCGTGAACAAACGTTTGTGTTTTACAATATTCTTGTTATGTCGATGACAATAAGCTTTTTGGTATTTGATTACCCTATGTTGTACCTTTTTTAAATCAGTTTCATGTTTCCCAGCTTTATTCATCCAAGCTGGTACAGCTACAGAACATGGTATTCTACCCTTGAGTAAGGAAAAAGGTGTCTCTTTGGTGACAGAATGAGGGGTAGTGTGATATGACCACAACATGTCCTTTACGTGTTGCTTCCAACACCCACCACTCATACAGGCTAGTTGAATGCACTCCACCAATACCCTGTTGAAGCGTTCCACAAGACCATTGCCCCTAGGATGATAAACAGGTGTTGTTGTATGTTTGATGCCCCACCTGACAAGAAATTTCTCAAAATCCCCTGAGATAAATTGAGGACCATTATCTGTAACTATCTCAGCAGGACAACCTTCTCTTCTGAACATATCCTCACAAAACGAGATAATGTTATTAGACTTAACTTCTCTCGCAAAGGCTACCTCTGGCCACTTAGAAAAATAATCAACCATCACTATGGCAAATCTTTCAGTCACATTTAAAACATCAAAAGGTCCACAAATATCAATGGCCAATCTGTCCCAAGGACCTTTGGGAATAGATGATGGGACAATGGTGGTTTCCTGAGATGAATGGGTCTTGTCTCTGAATGCACATGCTATGCAGTCACGAATGTATCGTTCAATTTGAATGTCCATCCCGGGCCACCAAAAATCCTCCCTAACTCTCCGTTTCATGGCGGACATTCCACCATGCCCTTCATGCATGGTGTTTAATAATTTTTCTCTCAATGTCGCAGGTACCACCAACCTACTCCCTCTCCTAAGTAATTCATTTACAACATTTAATTCAGACCAAATGAACTTGAATGGCTCCAATTCCTTATGCAATCTCCATCCATGTTCACAATTTAAAACACTTTTGATTTTGGTCAACACATTATCTTTATCAAGAGCCTCCTTCCAATCCTCTTCACTGATGGCACTGCAAACATCTTTTACCTCTGCTACCATCCATTCATCATCTTTTTCGTCCTGTATATTATCTAATGGTAACCTTGATACACAATCCGCATATATGTTTTTAGCACCCGGAATATATTTGATTTCAAATGTATATTCCTGGAGACGATATACCCACTTAGCGATTCTAGATGTAGCTTTGCCCGCCCCCTTGGTGGAAAAAAAATCCACCAAAGGTTTGTGGTCTCTGTGTAATTGAAATTTGGTTCCCCACACAAAAGTACAAAAGTATTGTATTCCCCACCAGCACGCCAAGGCTTCCTTTTCAATGGTGGAGTATGTATGTTCTGCACCCTTTAAAGTACGGGAAGCGTAGGCCACTACTCTTTCGTTTCCTTTGTGCACTTGAATAAGTACAGCACCTAGGCCATGATTGCTTGCATCAGTGGAAATTATGGTTTTATCTTCTGGATCAAATGGTTTTAAGGTGACAGCCTAGGAAATATCTGTTTTAATTTCTTCAAAATTTCGTTGACATGCTTCAGACCATTCGTATTTGGCATTTTTTTCCATCAATTTTCTTAATTCATGGACTTTTTCGGAGAACTGGTGTACAAATTTTGAGTAATATTCAGCTAAACCTAAAAACGACCTAAGTTGGTCTTTGTCACTAGGAGCAGGTGCTTTCTCTATAGCTTCAACTAAGCTCCGTTTAGGTTTAACCCCATTGCATGTCAATGTGTGGCCTAAATACTCATCCTCGCTTACACCAAACTTACATTTATCTAAAGCAATGGTAAGCCCAGCCACCGAGAGTTTCTTGAGTACCTGTTCTAAAATGTTATCATGATTGATCTTATTGCACCCCCATACTAATACATCATCTTGAAACACTAAAACATTCTTTAGACCTGCTAAAATAGATTGCATCACCCTTTGAAATACGGCCGAAGCCGATGCCAAACCAAATGGCATGCGAATGAATTGAAAAGCACCCTCTGGTGTGATGAATGCAGTGACATGTCTCGAATCTTCATGTAATAACACTTGATGGTATGCATTGGATAAATCTAACGTGCTGAAGTGTGTACCTCCTTTTACTCTTGTTAACATTTCATTAATACGAGGAAGAGGGTGATGATCTATCCATATATTGTTATTCAAGTCTCTCAAATCAATGCACATTCTGATATTTCCGTTGGGTTTTCTTGCCAAAACTATGGGACTTAACCATTCAGATGCCTCAATGGGCTCAATTACTCCCTCGTTACAAAGTCTTTGCAGTTCATCCTTGAGTTTGTCTCTTAATACAAACGGAACATTCCTAACTTTATGTACTTTTGGAATAGCATCGGTTTTTTGAATGATATGATGTTTAAACTTTTTTAGACATCCTAGTTTCTTACTAAATAATTCAGGAAATTTAGTAACCCAGTCCATAGTGTTTGTAGTGGATGTTAATAACACTTGTTGAGGATGATTGGGATTCAATACAATGTCAAGGGCCCTTTGTTCTTTCCAACCTAATAGTGATCTACCCTTATGTACAATGTATAATTTAGCTGTGGTTTTTCTATTCAGAAAACACATCCCACAACAGGTAGTTTTTCGCCACAATAACCCTCAGGAATGACATCGGTGGGTTGTAAATCCTCCAATTTTCCCCCCAAATTTTCCCAAATAGATTTATCTATAATAGTGAATGGGGAACACGAATCAGCCCAAACTTGTACCTCCTTGCCTTTGATTCTAATAGTACATTTTGGTGGACGATAACTATCTTGCTTTCCGGCTTCACATTTTAGCACTTGGTTCGACTCTATGACCATAACTTCTATATTATCGTCATCGCTGTCAAATGAAATTTCTTCCTTTTCAAAAGTATCTGACTGATTTACCATGTTAACAGATTTAGAAATTGCGGAAGGTATAGAGCTTTTGCATAATCTAGCAAAATGCCCGAATCTTCTACATTTGTAGCATCTGCTTTTAGTAGCCGGACAATGATTAGTGTCAGCCGTGTGTTTTGGGCTACCACATCTAAAACAAAATTTGGGTTTGAATTTTACCACATCATGTTTTTTCTCAGGCACGTTTTTTTCATCAAATTTTTTAACACCTCTCTTTATGCTATGCACTGTCCCATCATGAACAACCTTTTTAGATACTGTGTTAAGTTCTTTCACATATCTGGATGTATTCTCCATTCTTTTAGCTACAGATAATGTTTTATCTAAAGAAGGATCTTTTAAGCCCAGCAATTTCTCTTGAATCTTGAGGTTCGACATTCTATTAATTAATTGATCTCTAATTAGATCATCTCTCATGTCGTTAAATTTGCAAGTAACAGCTAACATCCTCAAATTTGCGACATATTGTTCAATCGTTTCTTCTGGTAATTGTGCACGTGAAAAAAATGTGTGTCTTTCTACTACAACACTAACCTTTTTTCCATAATTTTCTTCCAATGCTTTAAGAGCAATGTCGTATACATCAATCGTACTATCGCCACTAGCTTCTTCCTCTGTGTTAATTTCAATGTTGATAGCCTCCACCATAGGTAATGTTTTAAAAACATTTCTGCCTTCTAACCCTAAGAATTGTTTTAGAATTGCTAATTTTCTTTTTGAAACATATACATCCCCACCTATAGCTTCTAAATATGTTTCGAAAGTCTCCTTCCAATGTTCCCACATCATGCATGGTTGGCCTGGATTCTGCAGAAAAAATGGTGGTGCTGGAATAACTTGTGATGTCATCGTTGGATGTGTAAATGTGGTAGGAAATGCACTTAAAGGAGATTAACTAAAATTACAATGCCAGATGTGATGTAGTCACTAGAAATTACTATTCATGCATCACATAACAGAATATGTTATGGTTGTTACACTTTGAATGAGGTTTAAGAAATTAACATGTGGCTTTCCTGGTCGGTAGTGCTCTGCGAGGAAGTCCGATAGTTTTGTGTTTCACTGAGGTGCTTAGAGAATAATTTACCGTATAGTTAGGCTGTCTGTGACACACTTGTAATGGTGAGCGTGTCACCGAAGAATGCCGATGAGGACGCAGTGAAAGCTAAACAATTGTAAATGCACCACTTCCTGGTGCGCGTGTGTTTCAAATGCTGTGACACGCCTGTAGTGGTGAGCATGTAACCGAAAAATGCCGATGAAAACCTGTAGGAGAATATAAACGTAAACGCGCACTCCCGCGTTACGTGTGTAATCAGAGCAGAGAAAAATGCTAGACCTGCCAACTGCAAGTCAAATTGGTGGCACGCTCCAAGTGTCCAATTGATGGTGTCCGTGTCACCGGTGTTTAGTGATTTCAAGATGGCGGCACGTCTTACGTGGACGTCGTGCGTGTACTTTAGGTAGGAACGTCTTGCTGTTTAGTTGCAGCGAGACGTCATCGGGATACTTCGAACTTCCAGAAGGCTGCGAGATGGCGAGATTCAAACTTGAGCAGAATACACAGTGAGTGCACGGGCCTTTCTTGTCTAACTGGTATGCCCCCTTGATTGTAAACACATTACATTGCTTGGTTGAACCAATGCTCGGTTAGTTGAAAAACCGTAACAAAGAAACGTGCGAGTCTTTTGGCAACAAGGCGAACGCACTTCTCACAGAGTGCAGTTCTGAAGGAGCAAGCTTCACCCTACGAAAGTCAGAGTGTTCGAAAAACAAACTTGCCTCGCTTCACTTTTAACAAAGAGCTACCCTTAGCAGTATATGTTCGGCAAAATAAAAGCTACACTTGTTGTATATATTCAGCAGAATCCCCTTTTCCACCACTTTTTTATTTCTTCAGATGTTCCTTAACGAAAGAAACAACCCCAAATGGTAGTACAACTGTTCCAAATGGGCACAGCTACCACCTCCTTGGCTGGATGGACACTACAACATCAGTGTCAGTATATGTCCAGAAAAAAAAACAACAATCCAGGGGTCACTTACAGTTTGAAACGCGTTCTTCTTCAGAAAATTGTAAATGCACATCTCATACGTTGGTGTCCTCTTCCTTAAAAAGGGCATCCCATCCTCGTCGCCAGTTTTGAAGAGGCAGGACACATATGGAGATTTAAAGATGGTTTAATGAGATAACAGGAACGACCCCTGGAAACACCAGCCACCTTCCTCTGCAACTGCTCTCCCTCTAATGCCTCTACATTCCAAAGCAGGTTCAGAGAAGACAGGTTGCTAGGGAGCAGCCAGTGTTCCAATGCATCTTATAAAATGTAAAGTACAATGCTTAAATTGTATTGGAGAATATAACACCCAGCCTTACTGGGAGCACAAATTCAGAGCGCTCAGGCCAGTTCTGACGCTGCGTCCAGAAGCATAACAGCAGCATAAGGATTGGTTGCAGTGGAGTCTGGGAGCCTGTGCCTGCAGAGGAGCGGAAAAGCCAATGCCGCTGGCTGCAGGCACGTTTTTTGTTTTTTAATTTGTCGTTGGTTGGCCACCCACCCCGCCCCGCCACTCTTCCACAACACCAGTCACGCCTATTGATAACATCATACATTTACAAATAACCATCCCCTGGAGGAGTTAGAGTGGTTCTTAACCTTTTGACTTCTGTGGACCCCCACTGATTCATTACTGGAAGTCAGCCCACCCCATCCTAAGCAATTTCTATGATTTAAACCTCAAAACAATGAACAAAATACAAAAACAGGTATTTATGAAACAAAATCTTAAATATCGAAATACTTTGTTTAATTTACAATCAAATATGGAGAAAAAAAACATTTCAATTTGCTTCTTTATTGTAAATACCTTAATCATTTTAATGTATTAGTCTTAATATCATTTCATTTTGTAAAACAGTTGCATGCCCCCTGGGTAGGCGTTGTGGACCCACAGGGGTCCTCGAAGCACAGGTTAAGAACCACTGGGTTAGAGCATAGTAACTGGGAGCCACGAAGTCTGCTAATTCTAAGTTGGTCCTTAATATTAATCAGTGAAGGGAGTCCAAACCAACAGATACTTAGGATAAACAAGAAAAAATACGAGGGTGAACTTGTCCACGGGCAAGATGCCCAGAATCTTAGTCCCCCATTTACCAAGGCAGTACGGAATGGGGAACTTTCATTTATGGGCTGCTGAGATCATAGCAGCTAGTAAGCAGTGAGTAACCTGGGCATTCCATATAAAGATGACACCTGATCTTGAGACGAGGGATCTTCAAAATGCACCAAGGCCCTGCTGAAGTCTGAACCAGATTGCTTCTCAGATTCAGAGGTGTATATGGGGGCCCAGAGTCCTGAACCTTCAGAAGGTAAATACTGGATTCTAGCTTACAGCTTTTTTACTCTCACCTTGCTGGGCTTGTTACACTTATCACAGCCCCTCTGTTTACTGTACAATAAGCTATGCTCTGCAAGGCCACTGCAGGTGCTTGTAGTGACCCATTATATTTCTCAGTTATTTGAAATGATGAGTGGGATGGAATAGTGTCTGATCATTTCCAGAAACTGTTCTAACTCGAACCTTCCTGAATTTTCCACTATTCTAAGACTTGAAAAGAGGCTGCCATTCACCCATAACTTCACCCTCAGACGTCTCCCAAAGGTTCTCTCTCGAAGAGTGTATTCATAAATCAAAGGAGTACCACCTAGGGCCATGAAGTGCCACTTCTGTGCCTTGTTTTCAGGATGCCCACTGACTAGTAAATGTCTTCCATTTTGATGCATTATAGAGAAATGTATCTTATGTGGATATCATGAAAATCTGGCACATATTCATTACACCTTCCAGGTGCAAAACTGCACACCTGTGTCCGTATTTCACATTATCATTGCTTGTGCCCAGCGCACCTTTCAAAAAGTGCGCCAGGCGCAAACAATGATAATGGGCTCCATTAGGGTATATGTGCTGCCTCCAGGCAGCCGCGACCTCGCACCGCCATGGGGGCAGCACATACATTTGAAAAAACACAGAACAGCTCCTCCATGTTTTCACAGTGCAGGTGGCACCCGCCTGCACTTACAAAGGGGATGTCTGGGGGGGTCCCCCTTTACACCCTGTAGAGGGCTGCTCTCAGGGGGCACACTAACAGTGTGCCACCTTTTAGATGGTGCACTATGGTACACAATGGTACGCTAACAGTGTGCCTCCTGAGAGGTTCTTTGACTCTGCGCCTGCGTCTGTAATATGACATGGGCGCAGAGTCAAAAGAATCCCCTCATTTCCATAGGGCAAGCCCTTATGCAAATGAAGGAATGCCCTCTGAAGGAAGCACTAGCGATTTAAGTGCACCAGCACTATTGGTATTTTAGAAGGGGACGCACAAGCGTCTGCGTCCCCTTCTATAATACCAAAGTGCCCCAGGTGCGTGCAAAGCGGGCGCAAACGCCCGTTGTGCCCGCGGGGAACCTTCTGTAGTACGGCCCCAGTTGTTTGAAGCAAAACAGATCGGAATTAACAGTGTATGTGACATCATAAAACATTTCTGAATCAGAGCTTTTAGTTATTCTCAGCTGACACATTGAAATTCCAGAAAAGTGAAATTATTCAATATTTTTTAATAGTGATACTCTGATTTTGAACTTAATTTCTCACTTCTTTAATGTGACTTTTTATTTAATCTTTCTCAGCTTCAATCGCCTGATTTTCATGGATGTAGTTCCTCTTCTGTAAACAGGGTTTAAATATCTATGGTTTACTGCTGTGTTTCATTGCCATATTTGCTAACCCACTCCACAGCTTTGTTTAAAGGGCCCTGACCAACATTTGCTGGGACCGGGAACTTCCTTATCTTAAACTCATCATGTGGACCTCACTCGTCATGACTGCACTCTCCCTTTGTTCCATCATACATGGTCTCCCTCCACTAGAAAACACAGCCTCGCCGAAGCAATTGATGCAGTCAAAATTTTTCTAACAGTTAAAAGTCCTCATGAAAGCTCTATTCTGAGAGGTGTGCTGCTTGGGTTTCATAGACGTTTATCAAAGTTCATTTGTAGGGACGGTTGTGTCTCTAACCTCTAGAATGCTGAGAGCTGTACCGGAGGTCTAGTAACACTTGCTGATACGCTGATCTGGCCAAACTTCTCCAATATCGCAATAATCATATCATGAGAAATATCATCACCTCCTGGAGTTGTCCAGCCATTGCTATGACGTGGATGAGGTCATTTTCTTCTAAATTCTCTTGTCCATATGAACCACTATGGGGCATATCATCAAGGGCTGGTGACATAATTATCGCCGCTTTTGCGGCCGTCTAGCGCGTGTTTCCTTGTTTCAGCTCCCGTTTTGTTCACGCCTCGCTTTGCATCTCTAATGAGATGCAAAGGAGGCGTGCCTGACAAAACACCATGGGAAAATATCGCTACCCCACCGATATTTTAACTCCCGTTAACTATGCCTTAACGCAGGAATTTAACATCTGTTAAATTCCTGACTAAGGCATAGCTAACATGGGAGGTGGATTATGATGATACGACCACAGGGTCATATCACCAAGGCTATCTCCGTTTTGGGTGCAACATCGCTGGTTTTCCAGTGATGTTGGCTGATTTCCCTGGGAATATTATCGCCCTGGAGTTACGCGTTGTTACCAGGGTGATAAATTCCTGCGATAGACGGCGATAAATAAACAAGCGCTAAGCGCGCTTTGCGTTTATTTATCGCCGTCCTAGTAAATATGCCCCTTAGTTAGTTGTCTACAATTTCCCAATGTTTTGCTGATCTTTTTTTTATTCTAAATAGGTTACCCTGGCTCCTCTATACTTATCTTAACGAAGATGGAATACCTAATAGGACTTTCAGCTCAAGAACTAGCTTAGGCCCCTTTACCCACGACCCTACCTAATATTTATAGTCGTTGTAAATAAAAGGGGACATCCAGCGTACACAAATTGCTCTGTTTACCCAATACCTCGTCACTAACAATCGCCAACAATAACCATTCTGGAAGGTGGCATTGTTAGATGATGCCACCTTGGGTTTTTAAATGAAATGTGACATCATTCACTGGATGGCTCCTTTAAACTCTAATAGTGAGATGCTGTTATTGGCCACCATCCCCACCCAAGATATCTGTACTTGTTTACTGGTAGACAAAGACATTGTGTGTGCCTTGCCTACTGTGATCCTAAAACATATTTTGGGTGGAAATTTTTCAAAATTGCCAGGCGATATTTGACTCTTTGATGTTGATTTGCCACATTTTCTAGTGTTGTACCACAGTGGACCACCATACACAGTGGCAGACCCAGCACAGTTGGCACAGCAGTATTGAGATATGTTTAAAGAAGGACAAAAGTGCGGTTGTCCTTCTTCAAACGTATCTGAAGAGATTAATTCCCAATAGGTCTGGGGTCATTAATTGAAGCACGTGCAGTTATGTGGATTTAGACGATACGAGTAAAGCACTTCACACCATAAATTCAGCTGGTTTAAAACAGTGCTTCACTTACCTGTGACGAAGCTGATTGATTTTAAAAATGTGAATATAAAAACACTAAGAAGGGATATTTACAAGAAAATGTCTGAGCGCAGAATTAAACCGAATTTGGCAATGCGGTGCTCCGATATTTTCAAAACGCAGGGATGTGCCGTATTTACAAAAATATGGTGCACCCCTGTTTTTCCCCTAGCGCATGCACTAAAAAATCTGCCTAGCGCCAGTACAGGCACCCTGCCACCATGTAGCATGGGTGCCAGCTTTGCAGGGGCGATTGTTTATATCATAAAATAATCAAAATATGGTGATTTGCTCATTCTATGTGTGCTTCAGAATGCAGCACACATAGAAAAAGCAAAATAATATTTTCTACTCATGTCATCATCCTAAGATCAGGTATTACCTGGCCTTAGTTTTTGGCGCTGCCCCATCCTTGTAAATACGGGGCAGAGTCAAAAAGCAATGGGTGTTGCAGTGGAGCGCCCACTGCAACACCCATTGCCCGCCCCTTTGCGGAAGCAGACTGCGGTGGAAAGGGGCATATTTACAAGGTGCCGTTAAGCCACGTTAAGTGGTTTATCTCCACCTTGTTAATATGTGGAATGTTGCAACCCCACCAGAGCATCAGAAAAAGTGATGCTCCGTGGCATTGTATGCCTCTTTGGGACATACCACACTTACTGAAAAGAAGAAAAAAAATCTCAATTTGAATTTTATGAAATAAAATCCTCACTGTTTCGGCAGCGAACCCTGCCAGAGTTTAAATGTTTTTTCCATATTAATTACATTTTTTATTTGTAGATTTATATGATGCCATTTACAGCGCCAAATAGCATAACAACGTGGAACATAGCGCCTCACTTCGAACTTAGCAGAGGGATAAATCATCAACACGTAGCGGATATCCAGTCATCTATATTGCAAGTGAAATCTGCTTCAACGCACTTATAGTACGGTGGATGGGACATCCATCACATTTGTAATACGGCACCCGGTCTGCCGTCTTCTAAACGAGGCCCTTAGTTGTTATTGCTTTTGCCCTCACAGATCATTTTGCTGTGCACTTATCATACAATTAGCATAAAATCATGGGATTCGATATCTTGAAGATAGTTTGAGAGCTTCTGCATGGACCACGTCTACTTCTACGCACATGCTCTCACAATTATTCATATATATATATATATATATATATATATATATATATATATATATATATATATATATATATATATATATATAAAGATCAGTACAGTATTCACAAAATATATATGAGCTCTTGTACAAATCAAATTTGATATCATATAATGTTCTTATTTCTTTAATCATCAGTCTTTGCCCAGCCAACATGTGTTTCGTCATAGGAGTATCCCCACTTCTTCAGGGCTACAAAAGAACAATCGAATAGAAGGAATCAGTCATTCCCCTATTAATTATACAATTACAATATGACATGAACAAAATCAATTCATTCATATACAGAATATAATTTTCCCATCCAAACCATCGAATAGAAGAAATCAGTCATTCCCCTATTGATTACATGATTCCAATATGACATGAACAAAAATCCATTCATTAGTATACACAATGTAATTTTATCACAACCAAATCAGGAGCACAACCAGATATTTCATTAATCAGAGTAGAGAAAACCAGAAGGTGTATATTTGTTCCTAATGTGTCATCATGTATATCCATTATAACCCAATTCTGGTGATAATTTATGATGATTTCTAGAATCTAGTGTGTCAAGATCACAAACATTAAGTTGAAGAAAAATATATATATATACCAAGGCCAATTGTTACCTGTCTGATAAATCACGAATCTTGTATAATCTGGTGGGAGAAAATAAGATAATAAATTCTCACACCTTACTCAAAAGGTATTAATAATATAATCTCCATCCAAAAGACTGGAGAAAGCGGTCTGGTAAGTAACACACTAACCTCCTTGACGATTCACTTCCTGCTTGACTAATGTAGATTCCTTTCTTCTCACATATAAAATTTAGATCCTTTTCTCATTATCTTGAAACTGTGATTAACAGAAAGCACCAATTCTATATAGTTCTAAACCTATTAAGGTATCGAAAGCTAAGATGAAACCTTGTAATAGAAAGGCAAATCTTACCTCTATTAGGTATGCTGCATTCTAACCAACACGTTTGCTCCGTTAAAAAGCTCCTCGAACCATGTAATCTCCACCCAGAGTAAGGGACTTGTTACTGCTATTATAACCAATCATAAAAATAAAATATTTGTAGAGTGTTGAAAGCCTCATGCCCCATAGGCTAAATCATTATTCCAACATAAAATAACCTCTATAATCACCCGTAAGCACTTACCATAGCGAGTATGCTATGATCCTAATTCGGTCATCGCAAACGCCGTGTTTAACCTGGAAGTGACTAACTATGCTCCTCCGATGTATAAATACGAATTCCGCTCCGAAAACTAGACCGCCAACCGCCATGTCTATACGCAATAGGTAACTACTCAACCCGGTCATCAAAACACCGTGTTTAACCCGGAAGTGACTAACTCTGCTCCTCCGGTGTATAAATGCTAATTCCGCTCTGAAAACTAGAACGCCAACCGCCATGTCTATACGCAATAGGTAACTCCTCAACCCCTTAGAATAGATCAAACACCTTCTACATATGCAATTCTCAATATTGAACTCAATATTGTGCAACACTGGTATATTCAATTTCAAGAAAAAAACTCTTATTGTACGCGACTATGGTTCATTCACGTCATCATTATTTAAGAAATAGACACGCGAAGCCACCCAAGACAATGAGCTGAATCAAACATTACGAGAGAACTTCTGCCAGTTCCCTCTACCTGTTACAATCATGATCTAAGCATATAATTCAAAAAGATCATATCAATAGTTCTCCAAATGATCATAAATATCATCAGTGGGCTATAAGGGGGAATTCTTATTTCACAGTACCTGTAAATTACAACATTGAAATAATCCAAATTGAAACACAATTGAAAAGAGGTAGCATAAGAGGATCTTCACTTACAATTGTAAACTTATATTGTAACTACACCTATCAAAATATCGTGTTTCTGTGTGAGGTCATCACATTAATGACAGTCCATTTAAATTGGCACATAAATAAAACCAAAGTATTTGACACCATGTATGTTTGCTAAATCAAATACATCTCCATATTATTGTGATGCATATCATCATTGATATAAAAAAAACATAAATGTAAGTAGTTGCTAAGTATGAATTGACAGAGTTACAAGTTACAGATGTAATGCTTGTTAACTAACAAGGACTAAACAGATTTCTCGACATTTACTATCACATGAGAACATGGGTATCATACTGAGTCCAGACAATACTTTTGTTAGTTTCCCCAAAAATATTCCATCTCATGGTCAGAATTAAGACCTTTTTCGACCGTTTTAAGACGCATGATCCAAAGTGCTTCTGTACTCCTCAATTTTAATTCTCTATTGCCCCCTCTAGGATTCTGTTGTACCTGATCAATACCATAAAAAGTAAATTGCTTATAAGATGCCTGTGCTGCACAAGATGTTACATGTACAGCCATAGGATATCTCTCATCCCCTTGTTTAATTGCCCAAACATGTTTACTTATCCTTTCTCTTAGGGTTCTTATGGTACTACCTACGTACATTCCACCACATTTGCATTCAATGACATATATCACAAATTTAGAACTACGGTTAATATTAAACCGTATGATGTAATTATGTCCGTCATGTCCAGTAAAGTTCTTTTTATTATTCACAGCGCACCTACACACACCACAACACCCACATTTATGAAAGCCCCACGATTGTTGTGTGAGCCAATTAATGAGAGATTTATTCTGTGGAAAACTGGGGCTAAGAATAGTTTTCAGGGTCCTACCCCTTCTGTAAGTGATTTGTGGCTTGATGGTTATGTGATCCTTTAAAATGTCATCTGCCCTTAGAATATTCCAATGTTTATTCAGAACTTTATTCAAAGTGTTAGTCCAACCATTATAATTTGTGATAAGTCTTACTGGTTGTACCAAACACATATCTTTCTTTTTGTCCTTCAAAGTGTCACTCCTAGTCACATTTCTAATTCTGTGTTCAGCTTTTTTTATGATCCCAAGATTATAACCACGATTCCTGAATGTGCTGCTCATCTCAGTTAAGCACGATGTAAATTCCGATTCTTCACTGCAATTTCTCCTTGCTCTACAGAATTCGCCATAAGGTATGGCCTTAATTTGGTGAGGCGGTTGTGCACTGGTGGCATGAAGAATTGAATTACAGGCAGTTGGTTTGCGGTGTAACCTGCTGTGTAATAACTCATCCTTGACATAAAATTCAATATCAAGAAAATCAATATTAGTCTTACTGTATTTAGATGTAAATTTGATACCCAACGTATTAGAATTTAAATAGTGACAAAATTCAATAAGTGCACCTCGTGTCCCAGACCATAATAGCAGGCAGTCATCAATATATCAACCCCAATAAATAATATGGTCACTCCAAGTGTTGCCCTTCTCACCCCAAATCCAAATGTCCTCCAAATACCCCATAAAGAGGTTAGCAAACGATGGGGAAAATTTTGAACCCATTGCCACTCCCTGTCTTTGTTTATACCACGTGCCATTGAATATAAAACAGTTATTATGAAGGATCAACTCTATCATAGTAAGTAACATCTTAGTATGTTTCCAAAGTGGTGCAGGCCTCTTTTCAAGTTGATACTTGATTGCTGTACAACCCATGTCTGGTGCGATACTGGTGTATAATGACACCACATCAAGAGTTACCAAATGCATATGTTCTTCCCATGTTACATCTGATAAAATACTCAATATATGTTTAGTATCCCTTATATGGGAAGGAAGATGTTGTACCAAGGGCTGAAGAAATAAATCAACAAACTCTGTCGAATCTCTAAGTCGGACCTCCTATACTTGATACTACAGGTCTCCCAGGGGGAAATGGGAGATCCTTGTGAATTTTGGGTAAAGTATAGGAGACAGGGGTAAGTGGGCCTAAATACTTGAACATAAAAACATTCATCTTTGTCAAGCAATCCTTCTTCGTACCATTGTTTTAAATATCTATTAATACTAAGGTGCCGATTCCGATCGGGTAAAAATGTTTACCGTACGACTTGTATCCGTATATTTTTACGTACGAATCGTACAAGTCCAGTCCCACCGGTGAAGTACGATTCGTACGTGAAAAATACATACAATTCGCTTTGGGAAAAGGTCTACGAGACGTACCCGGACAGTTTTACATACAAATCGTAAAACTGAAGTCCGAACGCACAAGTACGATCTGTAACGCCCTTCCGAATATACAAGCGTATGTAAAACGTCCCGTACGGATCGAACTCTGTACCACTCGTATCCCAGGTAAACTTGTGCCCGTGATACAAGTCATACAGCCACCCCCCTCCCCCCACGTATGTTCGCACGTCCCCCCGTATGTCAGCACCGTACCCCCGTATGTCGGCACCGTACCCCCCCCATGTCGGCACCGTACCCCAGCCATGTTCTTGGACGCAACGTACCCCAGCACCGTACCCCAGCCCCGTGCTTGGACGCACCGTACCCCAGCACCGTACCCCAGCCCCGTACTTGGACACACCGTACCCCAGCCCCGTACTTGGACGCACCGTACCCCAGCACCGTACCCCAGCCCCGTACTTGGATGCACCGTACCCCAGCACCGTACTTGTACGCACCGTACCCCAGCACCATCCCCAAGCATCGCATATGTACGGACCTTACAACAACATTGTGTATGCGAGCACGGTACAACAACCTCGCGTATGGACGCACCTTACATATGCGAAAACGACTCGTACTGAACCAGGACACTGAAAAACAGCACAAGGCGGGTCAATTTGACTCGCACAACACCACAAAGCACGTCTACAGTACAAAAAACAACATGACTGACCTGGCACATCCAAACAGGTAGACAGAGGCCCAAACTCACAACCACCTCTTATAACACACCCACCAAAAATTCAAACTCAGGCCCACCCACAAATGGACCAATAAAAAGGGCCCACACACACAAACCATGAGCCTTTGCAACAGACTCACTGCAGCTACAGAGCACACCCCAACAACTGCACCCATACACCTTAACATATACACCCTCACACACACTCCTTCACACAAACCCCCTCTCCACATTCCCACACACACCTTCACATTCACACCCACACACCCACAACCATCCACACCCTCACCCCACACTATGCCCACAGGCAAGAATCCAAAGTTCACAAGGGAGGAGCTGGACATCCTTGTCAACGAAGTCATCAGAGTCGAGCCACAGCTCTTCGGAACATTGGTCAGTCAGACCAGCATAGCCGAAAAATCACGCCTGTGGCAGAGGTTCGTCGATAGGGTGAATGCTGTTGCGCCCATCAGAAGGACCAGGAATGAATGCCAAGCCAGGTGGTACGATCTGCGGAGGGCAGTCAAGGGCAAAATGAACGAGAACTACGCCCAGAGCAACATCACTGGAGGTGGGTTGCCCTGCAGACCGGTACATTACCATTCCTGGGAAGAGAAGGTGATGGCCCTGCTTCCGCCGGTGGGAGTACACAGAGTCGAAGGAGTTGCAGAGCCTGGTGAGTACACAAACAACTTATGTAACATGGGGGTAATGGCATCCACACCCCAACTACACCAAATGCACGCAACTACCCCCAAGCCCTCACTGGACACCACCTCACTCAAAAACAACGCTCATACCACTAACATGTGTATGCCCCATCCACAAAGCAAGGCCATGCCATGTCTCAGGCTACACGAAGCACAAAGCCAAGACTGGATGTCTGGGATGCTGGGAGGGTGGGTCTCACAAAACACATTGTTCAACTCTGAATCAGACACCATTGCCCTCAGCCCATATGGCCCAGGTACATACCGATGCACCATGCTCAATGCACAGGGACTGGCAAAGTACTGACAAGGTAGCTGATACTCGGCCCTGCTGTAGGCATCACAAGGCCCTCCTGTGACCACTGTAAACTCAAACACCAACACCACAAGCTCAGATATCTAGGACAGGAACTCACACTCACTGTCATGGCAGCATGCACCATGAGGGGACAGATACATCACCTGGGAGACCCACAGCCAAATCACACTACACCCACCAGCAGGCCCTGTCACACACACACACACCCCTTACACAAGCACACACCCCCGGGGCAGGCAATGGATTTACCCACTCTCACAATGGACATGTGACACGACAAGATCAATCCCATAGCCAAAGAAGCATCCAAAACAAAAATCTACATGTCAAACACTCAGGAGAACATATCAATCTGTCCCCCAGCAACATACCCATCCACAAGTGAACAGTGAGGGGAATGCTAGGCACATACAACTACCTGGAGGAACTGTGCCAACTTGAATATGTATGAAACATGGATGTCGCATGAAACAGCATTAACATTGTCTCTCTCTCACACACAGAGCAACGTCATGGATCTCCCCCCAACAATGGGGGGGAAGAATCACAGTCCCAGGCTCGGGAGGAACCTGATACCACTGGCAGCGATGCCTCTCAACACTCCGCGGATGACCCCAACCCACCTGGACCCTCTGGTGTCCAAGCCCCTGCAGCACCTGCCTCAGGTACATCTGTGCCAACCACCACCCCCATTCCTGCCACATCCCAGGAGACACCCAGGAGCCCTGCCCGCACTAAACAACTGAGCCAGTCTGACCTGGAGGGACAAGGTTCGCCGGGCACCCAGGAGGAGGCAGACAACCCCACAACTGCCATCCCTTAGGGGTCCCGTAGACCCGATGTGCCCACAACGGCAGGCCAGGCTTGTGTGGGCAGGGGTGGTGGGAGTGGAGGCAGGTGGAGGCGAGAACCTGACCAGCCAGCTGAAGGGACCGGTATGTCACACATACGCAACATCATGGACGCATACCGGCGTGACACCAGGGCCATCAGCCAGGTAGTGGAGACTCTCACAGAGATTAAGAACCAGCAGGCCGAGCAACACGCCAGTCACATAACAACACCAAGGACGGATGGAGGCAAGACTGGCTGAGCTCCTGGCGGTGCAAACGGACATAAGCCGTACACTCGGTCGGATCACCGACAACATGGCCAACCCTCCCTGTGCCACCAGGCGAAGACCAACACCAGCCACAGGGAGGGAGGAGGAGGACGATTCGTCCGACGGAGCGTCCCAAACATCATCAAGGCCTGCATCTGAGGGTCCCGCGAGGAAGGTGGGTCGTCCACGGAAAAGACCGTGAGATGCAGCGGACCATCCAAATCTCCCAGGTCACCTGGCCATCATGCGCAACAGCAGCACCTCATTCACTGACATTCTCTGCCACGTGGACTTGCTGGTCACAGTCTGACCAATGATGACAAACTCTGTGTTCTGTACTCTGATGACTTCAAATGCAAAGGATACCATCTCCCCCTGTGAACTTTGGATTCTAGGCACACTGTATAGCACCTATTTTTACCCACAATAGACGCCCCCATCGAGAATAAAACTAAATTTCTTTAATCAGATGTTGCAGTCATTTTGCATGAGTCCACAACATATGTGTGGGGAAATGTCAAACTATGCCTGAGTGTTGAACTAACTCCAGCCATCCATACCCTGGGATCTGAGTCCGGTATAGGACACACATGGGTCACAATGAATCATCCAATACAGACATGGAGCACAATACTCACCCGTGATGGCCACAAGCTGCTGAGAGGAGGCTTGCAATACTGTGCGGACAGACCAATTTGGAACAGCATCATTAAGGTGTAGAGGTCATGGCTCATGTGGAGGTTCCCGGGGAGGGAGTCCCAGGTATGTTTAGCCAGGTGGGAGAACTATGTCCTGCATGCTGGACATCGGTGTATGTGAAGAATGTTGGCCAGGGCAAGGTTGGATGCACGGAGTTGGCCCAACGGGGTCTTGGATGACAGACGTCCAAGGTTGGTTTGGGGTCTGGGGTTGTGGACTGCCTCCTGAGTGTGGGTGAGGAGTGTGAAGGTCATCCTGCAGCAGACAGTGATCCATTGCAGCTATCTCAGGTGGACGGTGATGTGGCTGGGACGCGGGATGTTGAAGCTGAGGTGTGCAGATGCACCCTGGATGTGGACAAGTTTTCCGGGAGTTTGGCTGTACTTGCTCCGTAGAGGGTAGGGCTGTAGTTGACACGGCTGATGTCGTGGACCTGGGGGAAGGTCTGTCTTACCTTGGAGTGGATCTATCTGTGGGTCATGTGCATCATGCGGAGGGTATTGCAGCATGAGGTACAGATGCTGGTGAGTTGCATGGCAATTGTGAGCGACGAGTCCATGATGCACACCATCTTGTGTGCGTGGCCACTGGGTGCTGGTGCAGTGCCCTGGCGGGTGGGACACAAGGAGTTGACCCAGCTGTAAGGGGACAATTCTCAGATGATTACCTCAGTCCTGTACAAGTCCAGCCTCAGGTGGCTGATGTTCAGCCATTCATCAACGGACCTCATGCCTTCTTGAAGGTTGGACCTGGCAATGGCTGTGTCTTTGGTGAGGGTGAGGAGCAGCTGGCTGTCAATGGCATACGAGATGATGATGAGGTTGTGTGCGCATGTGATGGTGGAGAGGGGGGTCATGGACACATTGAAGATTGACACGCTGAAAGATGAGCTCTGGGCCATGTGCCAGATGACGCCACTGTACTACATGCTGAAGGCTTGAGTCCCACTCCTATGGCCTTGCTGGTGAGCCACTTGGTGATTTCATCCTGGTCCATCCCCTGGATACCAGTGTTGGAGATGTGTGAGCTGACGGTGTGTGAGCACATTGTGCATAATGCTGTGGAGAGGTCAAGGGGGGTGGCCTCACCATTGTTGAGCAGGGTAAAGTTGTCGGTGTTGGTGGCAATGATGACGGTTGCAGTGGGGTGATTACTGTCGAAGACATTATTGTGCAGGTTGCCTGGAGCTCTTTGCGTGGAGGAAGTTTGTCAGTTGCTCGTTGACTGTCTTCCTGTTGACATTTTCTGGCTAGGGAAGCACGTTGAGGTTCCTTGAGAGCCAGCGTTCCTGCCGTCCATTGTCTAAGAAGGGCCTGGGTCACTGCATGTCTCTATCTACCATGGAATGTGGCTAACTCCAAAGTTACATACATGACATGCTGGACGGGGGCTACAAGGATGGGGAATGATGTGGTTGAGATGTTGTGTGGGAAGGGTCCTGATGGAGATCCCCAGGGGATGTTGCACATGAGCCGGGTGTGGTATCTGCTGATGATGGAAGTCCAAAACCTGAGGGTGGTTGGTCACGCGTATAATAGTGCGTTCTGCCTCTGTGTGCCAAGGCTTGCGTGTATGTCCATGAGCTTGCAGTGGTAGAAAGTTGCAAGGGATTGGCTCAGCCTTGCAAGGGTGGGGTGTCTTTTGGATGGAGAGCTGATGTCAGTGCACTCATGATGCTGATGAGCTTCTTGATGTCGTGCTGTTTTTTGGCCTCGTCCCCATCTGAAGGATTTCCAATTGTCCTTGCTGATGATATGGTGATGGCTGTGTGTGCCGTTTTCCAGGGTTGTAAGGCCACTGATGGTTATTTGTGTTGCAAGCTGTGCACAAGAGTCCTGCTACACGTGTATGAGTCCAGTAGGTCTGCCTTGTCCCAGGTGGCTTAATTGTTGATGTGCGTCACAGGAAAGTCCGTCAACGTGGCTATATTGTTGGATCAGTTGCTGATCCAGTGTGTGAGGTTGCAGGGTGTGGCGGTGGTGTTGGTTCCAGTGTCCCACACAGCATGTCTGTGTTGACTTACATCAAGCATCTTCGGGGGATTGGTAGCGGGGGTGTGGTAGTGTGTTGCCCATCGGAGACGTGGATGCTAATGTGGATGGACCAATGATGGATGCTGGTGTTGTTCTCATCCAGCCAGAAGTTCCTGGCCCACAGCCATATGTATCCTGTGGATGTGAGGGCGTGCGTGACGATGGACGTGTTGATGGCTTTGCGGAATTGTGGATGTAGGCCTGGAGATCTGTAGATGAGTGTTACTCTGAGGGTTTACAGGGGGCTTGTGCCAAACCGGATTTGTGACCCTGAGTGCGTACTTGGGAATAGATATAAATTCATCCTCCGGGATTGTTAGTGCCGTCCCTGCGGGTGCTCTTGTATCCGTCTGAGATGGTAATGGAGAAGTTGTGTGCTGAGGATGCTTTCTTCCAGGTCACTGTCATGATGGTGATGTGTGGGCCTGTTGTGTTGAGGAGGTAACATAGTCCAATGGCGTGCTGTTGGACGGAGCCGGTGTGGAGTAGGAGGGACATGACCTGGTTGGTGTGACAGGACCTGGAAGGTGGGGCAGCGCTGTGTAGGCAGTTGGAGTTGCACACTCAGCATGCGAAGGTGTGGTGTGTGCGCTTAGGGTATGCCTGAGAGCAGGCAGTTGATTTTCGCTTGGACATTGCTTGGAGGGTGGCTGCAACAGGAGACTGTTGTGTGATGTGGGTCATGCAAGGACAAGAGGGTCGTGCAATGTGCACGTTGCATGCGCTGACGGTCCTGAGAAGCTGATGACAGCCTAATGAATGGGTTGATGTAGGAAGGGAGGAGCATCTTGGAGGCGTGTGGGTTGCAGAATCGGGGAACTTGGTGGGCCCTTACCGCAGGGCCCGCAGCAGCAGGCCGCATGTACTGGAAACTAGGCCAAAAGTAGCACACAAAGACAAGGATGTCAGAAAGGACAACTGCAACAGGTGCATGTAAAGGAAGGAGTGTCAGGTTACTCATGGCTCACCCAGAGAAAATGGATGAACAATCACCAAAGGTGACTGACACAGGATCAGGAAACAGAAGGCCGAGCTGTGCACAGGAGACACACCCTCAGCAGGCGTTGACGGCCCGTTGGTGGGAGCAACCTTCCCAAATACATACACAACCATGGACTTCATGCACAATAGAGATTATAATTCATGAAGAACTGCATGCATGTTGCCGAACTACACATACACTCATATGCACAATCTTTGACAACTATGCCAGAGATGATGCACTTCGGAGGGTGAGGAACACCTTAATTACTCAAGCTCACACTGAGGGAAATGCATCAATATGAACAGACTCACAGGTCATTTGACTGAACATGTGGGACCTACGCTGGAAAACCCCTTCACAACACGGATGTTGTAAATCCAAATGAACTGGCACACAAGTTAAGGGGCTGAGCTAAACACCTCCTGCTGCACACGGAGAGGCTGCAATTCCCCATTGAGCCCATAATGGGGATGTCCCACACTATGTCCACCCGTAGCATCCCGTATGTTTCAGAGGGAATTTTTACACACATTGATGCCTTCATCAGAATCCAAAAACCATTACAGATGACTGTCACGAAGGGTGACTGTCAATTCATGGGAGTCATGCTACATGTTATGTGCCCCATGGTGAGTCAACATGTATGCATGGTAACACAACATGCACAGAAGCAGTCCCCACACATTCCAAACATGTACCACCCCCAAAATGCCTTGCTGCAATCCTTACCCAAAATGAAATTTCCCCATGTCCGTGCATGAAAAGCTGATTCAGCACACGTTGCAATACTCATGAGGAATAGCAGGAGGACAACGATGACACGAGCAGACAACATGCGCAAGAACCTGGGAATGACAGACACACAAGAAGTCAGCTAAAAGATTTTTCTCCACATACATGGTCATTTACTAAACAGGAACAATATTGTATGCAAATTTAAAAGAAAGTGTTCCTGCTAAAGTGTGTGGAATGACATCATCACTCGAGTGACAAATTGGAACACACATCTAAGTCACTTAGCATACAGTCAGCTGGACACACACATTGCAACACATGCCACCCAAGGCTACAAGCGTGCACACTCAGACCCAGTGACTCACCATTATAAGAAGAAGTTGCGTATGAGCTGACTCTGGATATCCTCCTCCTCCTCCTCCTCCTCACTTGCCTCGTGACCAAGCCCTTCATCCTCCACGGGTGGATGTTCCTGCTCATCCTGCTCCAGGATGAGTGGCACTGCCTTCTCCACTGCCATGTTGTGCAGCATGCAGCACACAGGGAAGATTTTGCAGACCTTCGCCGGTGCATATGGGAGGGACCCGCCTGTCTTGTGAAGGCACCAGAATCTGCTCTGCCCGTGTGCATTGTTGTACCGGTGATCTGCAGCTGATCTTGGGTTGCGGAGAGGCGTCATCAGCCATGGCATATTGGGATAGCCAGAGTCCCCTACATGGAAACATCATGTAAATAAGTGCGTCAGGAGATGCCGTAAGAGCCAGAGATAGCGCAACACACAGGACAAACAGAGTATACCCACCAACAAGACATGCTCGTTCGTTGTGCAGCCGCAGCATCATTTGTGGCACCCTGCTATGCCTCATGATGTCGGCATCGTGTGCTGACCAAGAAAATATGCACAGACATGGGAAATCAGCATGTTAGCAAGACACACCACAAGGGCATTTATAGAGTGGTAATGTTTAAGGTTGCGATAGGCTACCTCCTGTGCCTGTGGTGGTACCAAAGCCACATGTGTCCCATCAATGGACCCAATGACATGGGGCATCCCTCCCAGGGCATAGAAATCACCCTTGACACCTGTCAACTCCTCAGGAGTCGGAAAATGGATGAATTCATCAAGGTGCTCCAACAGGGCTGCCAAAACATCACGCAGGACACGGCTGAACATTGTCTGTGACATGCCACCAACATCAGCTATGGTGAATTGAAACGTACCTGTGGCAAAAAAATGTAGGGCTGCTATCACCTTCATCTTGGGGGTCAGCGCAGTGGGATACCTGTGTCGTGGTTGGAGGTGTGGTGCCACCTTGGCGGTCAAGTCCTCAATCAACTGTTGAGTGAATCTTTAACGTCGGATGCAGGCACGTTCCCTCTTGGCACCCAAGTCTGGCATTGGTCAGGGGACAGGCGGTGCCCTGCAGAAAATTGTGATGAATGACGAAGAGTGAGATCATAACAACATCAATGTCAATGAACAGAGCACATGCTCAACTGCTACTACACATCTGCTAAATACAGAGTCTGGTGTGTTCAATACATCCAGGACACGTATGCTAGCTTGGTGATACGCCTACGAAAAGCCAGATACACCCATTGATTGGCAAGTCTACATGACATGCCCTGAAACGAGCTGGGGGCCAGTCTGAGTGAACAGCTAGAGACACCACAGGAGTGACATACATCCACATAGCTGCATTTAAAGGATGTCATCTCATACAGACAGCTGACGGCAAACTAGACACACAGGTCACATGGAATGTCAAATGTACAGATCACACACATTGCGATGAAGGGGTACACATGAAAACAGAAAACACAGACATTGAGACAACGCAGATATGTCCTCATGTGAAAATGTCATGTCCGATGCATACAGACCCTGCTTACGTGGGAATCCACATGTGGCATGGTGTGCGTAGATGTGGGCCATGCCCATCTCCACACAGACACATGTTGGATGCAGCAACAGCAGATGTAGTTGACGGAACAGTAACAGCAAGCTCATGGGAACACATGACACACACATGACATAGTCACATCGGGGCACGCTGATTGTGAAATGTCAGTTGTTAGTGTCCCTGTCCCTGGCATCAGGGGACAGTTGCGGGTGGTGGTGACTGTGCCATACCAGTGATGCTGTGCTTAACACGTTTGTGCTACAGTCACATATGTGCAAAGTGTGAAGGGGAAGTGTGTCACATAGTGCCCCATCACACATGACATGTGTATACAGGTCATCACACATCAATTGTGCAACTACATGAGGAGACATGTGCAATATCACTGCCTGATACACCTAGGCCCTGCACATGAAAGTCTGCAATGACAATGACTTGATGTACAGCCTTGTGCGAGTCGGAGACCTCCATTCCTTTCATGTGCGCCTCCTATCACCAGTGTAAGCGTGTGAAACACACCATACACACGCTCTGAGAGCGTGTGTATGGTCCGTATCACTATTGTATTGGTGCTGTAGGAGTACGCATGTTACGGACCGTACACATGTCGTGTGTACGGTCCATATCACTATAGTAGTGGTGCCGTAGGAGTACGCGTGGTACGGACCGTACACATGCTCTCAGAGCGTATGTACGGTCCGTATCACTATAGTAGTGGTGCTGTAGGAGTACGCGTGGTACGGACCGTACACACGCTCTCAGAGCATATGTACGGTCCGTATCACTATAGTAGTGGTGCCGTAGGAGTATGCGTGGTACGGACCGTACGCATGTTGTGTGTACGGTCTGTATCACTATAATAGTGGTGCCGTAGGAGTACGCGTGTTACGGACCGTACACACATCGTGTGTATGGTCCGTATCACTATAGTAGTGGTGCCGTAGGAGTACGCGTATTGCGGACCGTACACACGTCGTGTGTACGGTCCGTATCACTATAATAGTGGTGCCGTAGGAGTACGCGAGTTACGGACCGTACACACGCTCTCAGAGCATATGTACGGTCCGTATCACTATAGTAGTGGTGCCGTAGGAGTACGCGTATTACGGACCGCACACACGTCGTGTGTACGGTCCATATCACTATAATAGTGGTGCCGTAGGAGTACGCATGTTACGGACCATACACACACTCTAGAGCATATGTACAGTCCGTATCACTATAGTAGTGGTGCCGTAAGAGTACGCGTGTTACGGACCGTACACACGTCGTGTGTACGGTCCATATCACTATAGTAGTGGTGCCGTAGGAGTACACATGGTACGGACCATACACACACGCGTACTCCTACGGCACCACTACTATAGTGATATGGACTGTATACAGGCTCTCAGAGCGTGTGTACGGTCCGTATCACTATTGTAGTGGTGCCGTACCTGTACGGGTACGTGTGAAACGCACCGTACATGTTTTTTTAAATCAAAAATTACATGGGGGACAAGTATTAGGCCCAAAATGCATGCTGGTTGTCATGGATACAGAGATTTCAGTTGCAATGTGGCCATCATGTGGGCTTGAAAAGTCAGTTGGCCCAAAAATTACAATGTTGCAAAGTGGTGTTTGCCTTGCTATGATGCTCAAAATTTGAACCATGCAAATTCGTGTCATTGGTGTATGTTTAAAGGGATTGGAGGAAACGCAGGATGCAAATGAGTCTGACCAATCACTCTGTACTCCTGTAAATGAAAGCCCCCAGCAAGACAGATATAAGTCAGCCAGAACCCATGAGAGGGCACTTGCCTGCACAACTTTCCTGTCGACCACACTGCTGCTGTCTGTGCTTCCTCTGGCACCATGTCGCAGACTGTGGAGAGGGCCCAGTCATTCACACTTGAGGAGAATGAGGCATTGCTGGATGTCCTCCTCCCACAGTACCCCAGGCTGTATGGGAGACCAGGGGAGCAGGTGAGTGCTGACCCCACTACCTTTGACTGTGCACCTTTTTCGTAGCTGTCACTTCTGGCATTGTGTCCAGGTGTGACAGACATGCAATGAGGTTTAGAGTGGGTCCCAGGGGGGGGGGGGGGGGGGAAAGGCTTATGTCAGAGCATGAAGTAATTCCTGTGTGCACTCCTCACTTGCATTGTGCTTACTGTGACATTCACTGCATATTGCATGACACATTCAGCCTAGCAAATACTTGGTAACATTTTTTGGCTATTGTCCTGAGGTGATTCAGTGGTCCCCCCGGTGTGACAGGTGACTGTACCCACAGATGTGTATGAGTTGAGGGGAGCTGTGGTGAGAGTGTCCAAGTGATGTGTACGACCTCCTGGACATTGATGTGTGTGAAGGTTCCTTGTCATGTGGGTGAGTGTCTATGTGAAGTGTTGCACCACAGCTGCATGGAGGAGGCAACAGCTCTACCCATCTGATGTGAGAAGTAAGCCGTGCTGTGTGTCTGACTTGCTGAGCTAGCCCGAAACCTGTGACACCCCACAGGCAAGTGGCACATGTGCAGAGTGAGGTATGTATCCACTGTTGCCAATGGCAGGTGATTGATCTGTGCCTGTGTGTGTCTGTGTACTCTGCTGAGGTTGCATCAGTGGGCTGGGGCATGTAACTGCTTTGAGGTGCTGTATATCAGCCTGGTGTTGCATGTGATGTACAGTGTGTGCCATGATCAGGAAGTGTGTCGTACCACTCCTGCCACCTGTGTAGTTTCAATGCCATGTAGTGCATTGGGGCTTCCACAGAGGCCAATGTCGATATGAGTAAGATGGGATTCCTTGGCAGCATCCTATGCCCTGTTCAACATATCATCGATGTTCAAATGTGTGTCTCTGTGACATGGAGCAGGTGTAGTGATGTTGTCTCACTTTGTCATCCTCACAGGTAACTGCCTACGAGAAGGTGGGGATCTGGAAGCGGATAGTCAAGGCCGTGAGAGTGGCGGGGGGTCGCAGTCGGCACCTAGCCCAGTCAGAAAATGGTAGCAGGACATCCAGTGCTGGACCCCGCGGATCTCCCAGGTCCAGCTGGGGCTCCCACCTCCACGCCCCCACGGCGGGCACTGACGCCTGACCACCCACATGATGTGTGTCCTGGCGGTGGTGTTCCCTGACCTGGATAGGCAGTTACAGGAGGGACAGCAGCAAGGAGTGGGTAGGTACCTGTCTGTTTGTTGTGTTGTGTGTCCCCAGCTTTTGGAAGTGCTCTGTAGCCTGGATACACTGCCAGGGTTTATATGTGCAGTGCATATTCTGTTCCCCAAAGTCAACCGGTGCTCTTATTCGTCCCTTCCCCTGCTTGACTTGTGTCCCCTGGTCTGTATGTAATCACAATTGCACATGGTCATCTAGCCTGGCAGTTGATCCAAGTGCACATTGCTTTGTGCATCATGTGGGAGGGTGGCCTGTGACATGTGTTGTTACCTTGCCTGTGCCCTGTCCTGTTCACTCTGTTGGGGGTCCATATTTGTTGGCACTGATGATGAGTCTCAACATGGGAGTGTGAGGTTTCAAATGAACACCCTTGCAGCAAGCATGACCAATGTTGTGGCCTCAGACATGATATGCATGAGTGGGAGATATGAATAGTGCCAGGACGGTTGCTCATGTTACAGTCAGATCATTCCAGGAACAAGGAGCAGTGTGCCCACTACAGTCCCCTTAGACACCCTTGCCTCGTAATCATGTGTGTCATCCAACACTGTGTCCATTCTCAGTATGTTTAGCATATGTTTGCCTCTGTGGCATTGTTCCCTGGCCTCATTTGTATTTATCCAAAGTGTGCTACATGTGTCTACTGGACAGGGAGACCCCATTTGGCTTGTGCATACTCACACTGGGCAGTGCCTGTGTGTCTATTCACAACTATCTGTCGATGGTTGTTAGTCACAAATATGTGTTGGCAGCCTCACAAGGTGATGTGGAGTACATTTGGGAATTCTTGCTGCACATTTTAGTAAAGCCTGATTAAGAGGTGTCACTTCTTGATCTGTCTCAATCACATTGTCTCAGGTATGGGGGATTTGTGCGGGCGAGGCCTACATGACCAGACCTTATGTCTCTTTGCCAGGTCTGACCTGTGTGTGATAATTGGCTGGACAGAGACTCAACGTGCAGTGTCCCAGTGATGTTGTGCAGGGTTTAATATGTGTGCTTTGCAGCATGTGTCAATTGTTTAAATACATGATTCCTGCTCATTCATTTTTTGCACCAGTGTGTGGTCAAGATGCTACGTAGTTTGGTCTTTGTGTGCTGACATCTGTGTGGACATTCTGACTTACCATGGGGGTGTCTCCTCAGTGCAGGTATGCCTTTTTACAACACAATAGCAGGCCCATTAGCTCATGCATTGTCCTGGGTTTGGACATGTGTGCCACTCCACATGACAGGCAGTGGGTCAGATGTGTTGGCAACTGTGTCATCAGGTAACGGATGGCCATGTGACAACTGACATAATTCAAGTTGTTAGTCACAAGGTATTGTACCTTGGCACTCACAACACTTGTCAACAGGTCTTCATGTTTTCTATGCTTTAGTTTGATGTTTTGTTGTTAAGAACAATAATGTGCCTGCATGACAGATGTCTCCCAAGGAAGTGCTCACCAAACCACCTTTACACTTTCAGGGAACACGCTGGCACAATTTAAAAGAAGGCACTGTTCTAATGAGACTGTTTTTCAGATTATACATATACATGTTCCCCCAGTGTTGTGGAAATTGGGCAAGTCCTTGATTGTTGGTGATACCAACTTACGAGTGTCAAGTCATCAAGCCTTCTGTGGGCCCATGTATATGTACTTTCTGCAACAACATTTCTTTCTAACAGTGGCTTCTTTGAAGAAGGCTGCCAGCTTCTTCAATGACTGGGTGAAATGTAGTTTTGTGTGCACCTCCTTGGGAGCCATCTGTTATGAAGGCACATGTGTGTTCTGTTCACAAAATGGCACATTCCCACATTCTGACCATGTCGATTGTGTCAAGTATTGTGATTCCCAAGGGACTAACTTTTTTTCGTTTTGTGTTCCAAAGTACTTACAGGTCTCTGAGTGTGGTGACACCTTTGGTATTGAGGTGTTTTACTTTGCCTTTGGTGCACCACTACTGTTTCTTTCAGGGTAAACAAGAGGTGGCATGACTTCATTGTATTGGTGTGCTCACCTGTTACCAGACACTAGCTCCTCAGTGTTTTCTCATTCAAGTTTTGGGCTAGTGTGCCCTATTGTTCCTTGTGTCCAAGTGCCATGGTGCGCCTACCAACTGGGGAGTACAGGGCTTACATATGTGCGGAGTAATCTAGCTGTTACTCATGTGTCAGATGTATACAGGTGACTGATGTTTTTCTGTATCTTCACATTGCCCACAGCATCATCATTTGAAACCGAGGGAGACACCTGCACGGACCTGGATGAGGGACCCAGCACCAGTGCCACCAGTGCTGGCGAGTCTGCGGGAGCCAGTGGTACCGAGGGCGAGGGGAGTCAGTCAGAGGACCTGTCTGGTGGCGATTCCAACTACGTCGCAGATGGGTCCAAGGCTGACCTCATCGAGGGGGCGGAGGATGCTACAACACCTGGCAGCAGCCCAACATCTGTCCCCGCCTCCTCCACTCCCAGCACCGCCCTCCCAGTTGCTCCGGTCCCTTCTGTCCGTGCAGGGCACCACCATGTCTCCTTTGGGACAGGCACCGCACCCCCTGCCCCTGTCACCCCTGCTGCCCTCAGTGCAGAGTCTGTGGACATACTGCGGCAGTTGCAGGTTGGGCAGGCATCGGTGCTGACTGTCCTCCATGGCCACACCACACTGCTCACACAGATGGTGTCGTTCATGGAGGGCATGTCAGCATCGATGTCTGAACAACACAGGTTTCTGCAGTCCATGGACTCTTCACTGACGGCAGCAGTGAGTCTCCTGCAGTGCTTCGTTCCCCCACTACCCCAGCCCCATCCACACTTCCCTCTCCCATACCTGTCCCATGCATACCCAGACATTCCCAAGCACGCACCCCACCAGACACAGGCAGCACACCATCAAGTAAGGGCAAGCGCACACCTCCTGTCACGCACACTCAGGGGGATGTAGGCACACCCAATGGGTCAGGGGCAAAAAGACATACACGCAGCCACAGTCTGAGTCCGCAGGCCTCACAACCCAGTCCCTCCAAAAGCACTCCCCTTGGCTCCCCTGCCAAACTGACACCCGAAGAGCTGCCCATCACCCCCACTGTGACACCCCCCACAAGCGGGCGAGGAAGTCCCCGGGCAGGGTAGTCAAGTCCCCCCTGTACACCCCCTCCCCCACGAGCGCTGCACCCCATCCCTCGGCCAACCCCGCTCCGTTGGCCCTGGGGTTTCTTCCGGTGCAGGGCTTACCCTGGACGCCCTGGCAGCAGTGTGCAGTGACGTGCTCACATCCACCTTTGCCGCTGCCCACCCCCTGTGTTGGAGACGTCCACCCCTGCACCCACCACACCTGCCCTTCCCCCTCCTGTCCCTGTGGTGCCTGGTCCTTCCCCACATGATGCCCCCCCGGTCGAAGAACCTGAGGGTTCCAATGTGCAGGCAAGCTAGGGGAGACGCGTGCCCATGTGTCCCAACAAGGACTTCTATTGTGGACTGGCCATTGGCCTTTGTATATAGTGTCATTTCATTATTTTTTTTAATGCTGAATAAAGCATTTTATTTTTACATTGCACACTATTGCATTTCAGGTATTGATGTTGGTGCTGAGGCTCCTGGAGTTGGTGTTGTGGTAATGTGTCATGGTTCTGAGAAATGTTCTACTCTGATGGTCAGGTGGAACATGGTTTCTGCGTGCCATCACAAGGTCTCTGCAAAGAATCATTGGTAGTGTGTGTTATTTTGGTTTTGAGACATTGTCCCAAGGAGTGTTCCTTCCTCTGTGGCACCTGACATCTTCCCTGCAAATTGTTGTGCTGACCTGTGTCTACATTTCCTTTGTTGGTGACGGAACCCTTCAACTATGGCCATGCCTGCTCAGCAATGTCTCCGGCTGCATCATCTGTGCCATCCTTGCTAGTCACTGTACTTGTGTATTGAGTATGTCGAAATGCCTTCATGGAGAAATTCTCCCTTTTCAGCACTATGCATGTGTGTACTCCCGGGAAACTAACCGCATCTTGAGGCCCTTGGATTGCTGTCGGGGTGTTCTTTTTCTTTGTCGTCTTCCAGCCAGCAACTCGCCGGACCCGCTGCGTGGGTCCCGCAGCGCGCCAGACTATCGCGGGAGTTGCCAGAAGGGGCTGCCTGATACCTGGGGCGAGTGTATCCTGACCAGGGCCGCCACGCCCCCACCGCCCACGGGAGTAAAAGCGGACTGTCAACCCTCCACCAGCGGGACACTAACCGCATCTTGAGGCCCTTGGATTGCTGTCGGGTGTCCTTTTTCTTTGTCGTCTTCCAGCCAGCAACTCGCCGGACCCACTGTGCGGGTCCCGCAGCGCGCCAGACTATCGCGGGAGTTGCCAGAAGGGGCTGCCTGATACCTGGGGCGAGTGTATCCTGACCAGGGCTGCGAGCAGCGGGGACTCCATTGCCCAGGAGTCCCTGCGAGCCCAACCAGTCACATCTGGGCTGCTCTCCCTGACCGCCACGCCTCCACCGCTCATTATTTTCTTTACTTCAGGAACGTAGTTCCCCGCTGCGCGGGAGCACCCGGGGCTAAGCCCGGGCAAAGGGCGGGCCGTTTGAGGCCATTCGAGGACAGGAGAGACCGGACCGGGCCATCTCTCTAACTTCCATTCATCCGGAACTTACACTAAAATCGTACGTACTGTTACCTTATTGACATTGCACCTGTGAGTTCCCAAAGATTCAGCTTTACTGACTATCTATTTATATAAGACGTTAACTCCTTTTATTGGTCTAACAGGAACAATGGTCTTAACTAGAGGAAATAAAACCAAAGTATCGGGGGGTGGGGGCAAGCTTTTAGGTCCCATGGACGACTTCATCACCAAGGCAAACTCATTCATAGACCAAAGTATTAGTCTGATGGAAGGTAGGGTGTCTTTGGATTTAGCGCTCGCTAAGAGATCCTCTATGGGCAACTTAGCGGATGCAAGAACCCCCGTAATAGACAATAACTCTGGGCGAAGGACGCTTTGTGACGGTAGGCGTAGCCTACCAAACAATGTGGACCTGTCGGCCTCCCAGCTTTCCGATCTCCAGATAAGCTCAGACCTAGAAAGGACATCAGAGCTGATACCCCAAATCACACCGGATGAAACAAGGCAAGCAAGAGGGAGGAGGGAGGGCGCTATAAGGAAAAGAAAGAATGATCTGAAAAATCCCATCCCCAATGAGATCAGTGACACGCCTAGTAGGAAAGAGAACGCACCCCCTAGAGCTGAACAGGTAGTAGATTCTGTGATCATAAATCAGTCCGCACATGATACTCCAGACCCCATTAGCCTGGAACTCTCCACTCATTCACCCTGTAGGAAGGAAATAAGCGATAGCAATAACTCACAACTGCTAAATAATATTGCAGATCTATTGAAATCTTTCCTTGCACCAGTAGAAGCAAGATTATTACAGATAGAGAACCAGCTATCTAATTTTATAAACCTCACAAAGTCCAAGCAAGTGCCGGGGGCCCAAAAAATGGGGGGAAACAAACAGACTCTTCTCAAGCCCGCAGCCATACAAAAGAATGTACCTATACCTTTAAATGTAACACCAAAACCAACACCCCCTGAAACATTAAATATTAACAGAGTACCGAAACCTTCCATTAATTCTACCATAACCTTACCCCAGGGTAATGCTCTGTCAGCAACAACACCGGCGCCTAAAACATCGGCACCCAAAAAATCGGCGCCTAAAACTCCGGCTCCCAAAACACCTGCACCAAAAACTTCGGCCCCAGTATCCAACAGAGGTGACCCTAGGGGACCTCCCGAAGCTAGATTCACTGTTGATATGCCACCGGAAGCATGTCCCTTTGTAGTTGTAATGACAGGTGTGCCCGAGTTAGTGGATTACAATGCAGAACCTACGTGGTCACTGAAAAACAAGGCCCAACATTGGCTAAATACCAATCGCCCTATTCCAGCAACTTGGCCATGTAGGATTCTAATGGTATGTAGGACTCCCTGGGTGGTAAACGGCAGAAAAACAATACCGGGAGATTGTATTGTGATTACATTCGAAGACCCCCGAGTGGTAGATTATATTTGCTCTTGGGAGTACCCGAGTGTAAATGGAGGTATAGGCACCAAGCGACTTTCCTTTTTCTACCCTTCAAGACATCGCAATGGTCCTTTTAATGATCATGACAGCCCCTGGGAAGTAGCAGCTCCCTGTCACTGTGAATATGGCAACCCAAGGCAAATAGTGGGCCCTCGTCACAATGATTATGATAGTTGCTGGCACACAGTGGGGCCAAGTCATCGGGGAGGAGGATGGGATGATTGGGGTCCGCACACACAGAGGACGGCCTATAGAGAGCTGCCTCGCTGGGATGCCTTGCCCAGCATCCCGACGATGAATAGGTTTAGTGGCCTTGAAACGGTCGACTGACCACTAACGGCGACCAAATCTACTAATCCTAAGACACCCCATTTAACGCCTAAAGTAAAAACAATTTGCCTAGCAAATGAAGCTGCGGCGATTAACACAGAACTGCAGCCCCTACCTATCCTCTTCTGGAATGTTGCGGGTCTTCGCCCCAAAATTGAGGATGGGACTGCCATGAACTTGGAGCCGGGTAAAATCATCTGCCTCCAGGAGACATGGTCCATGACGGAGCTCCACCTCCTGGGTTATAAAACATACTTCACCCCAGCTCTGGGCAGTGGTGCAGGCAGACCTAAGGGAGGGCTGACCACGTATATTGCAAATACTGTATATATAGTCGATTCTGACCCAAATTTTCAATTACTTTCCCTTTCTTTTAAAAACAAAGATTCTATCCTTTTGCTCAACCTCTACAATAATTTAGAGGAGGACCAATTTTTGACCTTTCTCTTTAACATCCAGGAGAAACTAACCCATTTTTATCAATTCAAGGCAGGAAAAGGGGTGGTTCATTTTCTATGGGGAGGAGATTTTAATCTGCATCCATGCCCACATGCTGGGAAAAATCGTTGTAGGATAGTGGATGAACATGATGCTCCCCTCATGCACTTTGCCCATACCAAGGTGGGGATTGCTATGAACAACGTGTTATCTGACTTGGAACTCTCAATAGCTAAAGAGCCAAGTTTAGGCTCAAACTTCCTGCAACCAACATATGTGGGAAGGGGATACAAAACGACAGTCGACTACATCCTCCTTTCGCCTGGATTGTTGCGCAGAGCTAGGTCCCTTGAGGTCCTGACTAACACACTAAGCGATCATTCTGCTCTGAGGATGGATCTTTATTTAATTAACTCTCAACCCCTAACTGCAGTCATAGCTAAAACTCTTGCCCAGAACAAATTGGAGTTAGGTAAACAAAATGGATATACATTAAAGTGGGGGAAGATAAACCCAGCCGAAATTACTGAAAAATTGGTAAAAGCGGCACACTCAAGCATAATTAAATGCCTGGATCTACTAGAAACGGATGAAGAAGTCCTAAATAATTTTAACCAGATATTAGAGAAAATTAAGGGACTTCTCACAGTAAATCCAAAGAGTTCGAACCCAACTACTAAAGGGTGGTTTAACCATAGTTGTACCATGGCCCTAACTAAGATAAAGGTGGCCCTGAATAAAAGAGTCAGAGATTCGGAGCAGATCCAACTCCTTAGACAGCAATATGGAAGGGCACATAAACAAAGAATACAAGAACTAAAACAGAAACTATGGGACGACCTGCACACTAGTGCTGTCTCTAAAAACAGTGAGGCTTTCTGGCGAACAGTCAAATCCCCCTACCTAACAGACGATAACAGTCCCAAGATAGAACTGGCCATAGAGGAAGATACTTGGGTGTCCCACTTTTCTAAAATCTTTAAAAACACAGTAACATCAGTAGGGACAGAATCACACATTCAACAGTTGAATACCCAATATCCCTGCATTTTGACATTTCCGAGGTATTAGTGGCACTGGAAACAAGTAAAAACGGGAAAGCCCCAGGCCCAGATGGGGTCCCAGTGGATCGTTTTAAATTCAATCTGGATCTCTGGGCCCCCATTCTCACTAGAGTGTGCACTGCAGCCGCAAAGGTGGGACTGATAAAATCTTGGACCAAATCTATCATGGTCCCAATTTTTAAAAAGGGGGATCTTCAGGACGCTAAATGCTACCGCCCCATCTCACTGCTGGATTCTCTGGGCAAGGTCGTTGGCAGGGTCGTGCTTGAGCGACTCCAGCGGTGGGCTGAGGAGGGAGGCATTATTTACGATCTCCAATTTGGATTCCGGGAGGAGTTTGGAACGGTGGAGCAGGCCCTCAATCTTAGTCTGATAGTGGGTAAATATATCCAAGCAAAGAAGGACACGGTCTATATGGTGTATGTAGACCTGTCCGCTGCTTTTGATTGCGTTTCACATGCAAAACTCTGGATGGTCTTGAGACAAATGGGAGTGGATCCCCCTCTTTTGGATTTTTTGAGAGAGCTCTATTCTAAAGCCTCTGCAAGGGTGCGCTTTGGCGTGAAGGGGGAGCTGACAGCGTCTTTCGGAGTGGAGCGTGAAGTCAGGCAGGGGTGTGTCCTGGCACCCTTTCTCTTCTCATTGTATACAAATGGCTTGGAGGAAGAGATGTTGAGGGGGGCCAGTATCTCCCGCGGGTAAAACAGCGCCTGATTCCCACTCTGCTCTATGCAGATGATGCTGTCATTTTGGCGCGCACTCCGCGTGAATTACAGAAGTCCCTTAATAGGTACGCGGATTTTATGGGTGGGCTGGACCTACATGTGAATGTCAAAAAAACGTTTGTCATGGTAGCAGGCAGTGGGAAAAATCGAGCAAAGGATATCTATCTCAAAGACCAAAAACTTGAGGTAACTGCCGAATATCCGTATTTGGGTATCATGATCGACGAAAGGCTGAACTGGAGGCCAGCAGCAGAGGCCAGGTGCCATCTTTTTAAAAGAGCCATAGTGGCCCTGATGAGATTCTCCCAGAGACTGGGGAGGAGGGCACCAGTGGAGCTACTAAAAATCTATAGCGCCAAGTGTCAGGCGATTGCGCTGTATGGGGTGGGAGTCTGGGGACACATAGATGTTAGCACCCTTCAGGTGGCAGAAAACACCTTCCTCAGTTTCCTTTTAGCTACACCGAGACGTACATCAATCTACGCATCCCACTTGGAACTTGGAATCCCTTACTTAGAGGATTTGTTAAGGATCCAACCATTATTGCTCTGGCGGCGCATTTGGACCTCTGACAAAAATGTGCTGACACAGGCAATCGTGGCGGACTCAATGGCTCTTGATCAATCCTTAAAAATAACATGGCTTCGGTATGTCAGAAACTTCCTCAAAGATCTTGGCATGGAGAAGTATTATCTTGAACCCGAAGATATTATTGATCTACCAAAGAGAGCGTTGAAACTGGCTCTGAGTCACCTAGAATCCCTGAGGCTGACCTCTGAGCCGACAAAACCCTCGGTCCTCCATGCCAACATGATCCAGACGACTTACTTTATCCAGCCTTATTTAACACTACAGATTAGTACGTATAATAGAATGTTATTGACAAGATTCAGATTAGACTTTTTTCATAGACTAGTAGCTTTTCCCGAGAGAAATAGGTGGGACTCAATTCTCACTGCTTGTCCCTGTGATGAGGAATCAATACAGACCAACTTACATACAATATTGCTTTGTAAATTCCATCATTCACACCGGAAAATTTGGCTACTACCACTATTAAGGCGATGGGGACTTAGACAATGTCGCCCCGCAATGCTACGTCTCCAACTGTTAGAATCTGAACCGGTTTGCTATCACGTCCTTAACTTTTTAAAATGCACTATGAAGCATAGGAAAAATCTGTAAAAATTATGCTGGATCGAGTCCCAGACGACATAACGAAATAACTTGATTCTTTGTTTTTAACATATTAATCTGTGTATGTCTGAATTTTATCTTGTAAGATGATCTCTCTTTTAATATGAAATTGTGTTATCAAATGTTGCTTTTATGGTTTTCCAATGTGTAAAGCCGAATAAAGAAATTATATATATATATATACTCCCGGCCTAGCACACATATGGTACTTTTTCTGCAGGGTATTTGGGCACCTGACTCACAATTGTGGGCATTGTATCTGTGGGATCTCCACCCTAGTCCTTCCATGAGAGACAACATCTTGGTGGCTGGCCCAGCACCTGAACATTCCTATCAGTCCTGGGATGTGCGTGACAGTGTGTGTTCCCTTTGGCTCTCTTAGTTTAGTAGGCAGTGACATGACTATACAGTCGTGTGACATGATCTCAGTGTGTGTATTGTGCTGCATCCGCCAGGGGTGGGTATGCATTTGTTATTTGTCCTCACACCCACATGTGGTGTGACATGCAGTGGGGGAGTGACATCCATCCTCCTGGGAGTGGGACACTGCTGTCAGTGATGTGTTGTTATGGCACTATTATCATTGTCCACAGTTAGGGATGCGTACATACACCCATGGAGTTGTGGTCATGTGATAATGATGTACACCCCTCCATGTCTCTGTCCACTGCTGGGAGTCCTCTGCACCCACCCCTGACATGTCTGTCCACTGCTGGGAGTGATATGCACCCACCCCCATGTCTCTGTCCACTGCTGGGAGTCCTCTGCACCCACCCCTCACATGTCTGTCCACTGCTGGGAGTGATATGCACCCACCCCCATGTCTCTGTCCACTGCTGGGAGTCCTGTGCACCCACCCCTCAAATGTCTGTCCACTGCTGGGAGTGATATGCACCCACCCCTCATATTGCAGGCCACTGCTGGGAGTCCTCTGCACCCACCCCTCACATGTCTGTCCACTGCTGGGAGTGATATGCACACACCCCTCATATTGCAGGCCACTGTTGGGAGTCCTCTGCACCCACCCCTCACATGTCTGTCCACTGCTGGGAGTGATATGCACCCAACCCCATGTCTCTGTCCACTGCTGGGAGTCCTGTGCACCCACCCCTCACATGTCTGTCCACTGCTGGGAATGTTATGCACCCACCCCTCATATTGCAGGCCACTGCTGGGTGTCTTCTGCATCCACCCCTCACATGTCTGTCCACTGCTGGGAGTGATATGCACACACGCCTCATATTGCAGGCCACTGCTGGGAGTCCTCTGCACCCACCCCTCACATGTCTGTCCACTGCTGGGAGTGATATGCACCCACCCCCATGTCTCTGTCCACTGCTGGGAGTCCTGTGTACCCACCCCTCACATGTCTGTCCACTGCTGGGAGTGATATGCACCCACCCCTCATATTGCAGGCCACTGCTGGGAGTCCTCTGTACCCACCCCTCACATGTCTGTCCACTGCTGGGAATCCTATGCATCCACCCACCCACGCACCCCCTTGGTGCAGTACATTACTGTCCTGGGCCTACGCACACACCAATATAGAGGTAATATGCTGCACCAGGCCGTAGGCCAACATTCGTGGCGTGTGTACGCCTTGTATCCCAAATGTACTGGTGCCGTAGGGGTACGTGTGATACGGACCGTACCCCCGCATTCATGGGGTGTGTACAGTCTGTACCACGCGTACCCCTACGGCACAAATACACAGGTGATACGGCCCGTACCCATGCTATGTATGTGTGGGTGCGGTCTGTATCACTATAGTGGTGGTGCCGTAGGAGTACGCATGGTACGGCCCGTACACACGCCCTGTGAGCGTGTGTACGGTCCGTTCCACGCGCACCACTACTACACCACTACAATGGTGTTACGGACCGTACACACGCTCGGAGGGTGTGTGTACGGTCCGTTCCACGCGTACCCCTATGGCACCACTACAATGGTGTTATGGACCGTACACACGCTCTGAGGGCGTGTGTACAGTCCGTACCACGCGTACTCCTACGGCACCACTACAATAGTGTTACAGACCGTACACACGCTCTGAGGGCGTGTGTACGGTCCGTACCACACATACCCCTACGGCACCACTACAATGGTGATACGGACCATACACAAGCTCTGAGGGTGTGTGTACGGTCTGTACCACGCGTACCCCACTGCACCACTGATTTAGTGCTATGGACCGTACCCACGCTATGTATGTGTGAGTACGGTGCGTATTACTATTGTAGTGTTGCCGTAGGGGTACGCGTACACGTCCACTTCCGTTGTTGTGTGACGCAGGGATTGGTGGACACGCCCCCCCAGAGTGACCAGACCCTTGAGGTAATGTATGTCCTCAATATTGTAGGTTTTAATTTGGGTAGGGGTATGCTTCCTGCCCCTCACCCCCCCTTGGCCCCTGGGTGTTGTTCTCACCTTCTGCGGCATGTGCGTCGGGTTCGGTGCACCAGGTCGTAGGCTAAGAGGGCCGGGATGACACGTAGGATGGGGTCCATGGCTGTCCGTCGCGTACCGGGGCTCCGTTTTCACGTCAGACTCAGTTTTCCGGCTTTTTTTGGCTGCCGTAAAAAAATAGCTGTGCGGAGTGACGTAGGGACGAATCGTACTTGCTGGTCCGTAAAACGCTGCCTGACTCCGTACGGACGTCGCGTACGCGCTGTCCAGGTTCAGACTCGTAGGTATTTATTAGCCATACGGTGTTTTGTACGATTCGTACGGAAATAGTATTTCTGTACGAATCGTACTTGCTGGATTGTACGGTGGATTTCCCGGGTACGAATCGTATGGAGAATACGCTCCGTACGAAGAATCGTACCCGGTTTTTACAGGATCGGAATCGGCACCTCAGTGTCAACGGACCTATGGGAATCATAGACAATTGTTCATAACAAGGCACATCCTGGAATTTTGTCAAAGTCTCGTTATCATAATATGATTTATTCATAATCACTACGTTGCCTCCTTTATCAGCTTGTTTGATTATAATCCGGTCGTCCAAAACTAATTCATTCAAAGCAAGACGTTCACCTCTAGTTAAATTGTCAGAATATCTTCGTTTTTTGCCATGGTATTTATCCCACACTCTATCCAGGTCATCTAACACTAATTTATAAAACGTATCAATAGTGTTACCCCCTGTTAAAACAAGGGTCCATTTAGACTTGTTTTTCAGACCGCTTGCAATACTATAGTCTGTTTCAATATCCAATTCACAAAGAAGTCTTTCCATGTCAATAGAAGACTGATCAGTTTCAGCAATTGACAATAATATTTGTGTCTCATAAATATCTCTAATACTCTGAACACTTGATACCAGACAATCAGGAATATTTTTGCTACATTTATTCATACTGGGGTTATTAATAAATAATTTTTTCAGTTTTAAACCCCTAACAAACATAAATAAATCAATTTTGATGTTACATAAGTCTCCTTCCTCCACCGGACTGAAACTCAACCCTTTTTTCAACAATGATATCATGTCTTCTGGAAGAATTTTAGATGATAAATTCACCACTGATACCTCTGTATCATGTCTTGCTATGGCCTCTTTTTGTCCCCTGATCTCAAATTCATTCTGTGATCTTCTTTTGCCTTCTCTTTTACCTCTACGGGTTTTCTTATATTGTCCCCCCGCCTGGGTAACATTTTGTTGCCTTTCTTGATCATCCTAATTTCTCGTAAAAAAGAGGAATTACCCACCAAGTTATCTCCTACAGTACTAACAGCATTCTCTAACTCACTGTCACTAGTAATAGGAGCACTAAGTGAAGTAGAACTAGACGAGGCAGAACTGATTGCTAATCCAGTCAACTGTCCACTTGTCCCTTCAGTGCATGTCATCCGATCATATTTCCTAGCAAATGTAAATATCCTACCATCTCTATAGTCTATCTCGTCCCTCTTTAATTTTCGTGCCTTCCTCTGTTTGATGTCCTCTTGATGTTTATGGAGGACATCCTTTAAAATCGCATAATTATTTTCTGTAGCTTCTTTTAAGTCCAAATATGTTATCTCTTGCTCTAAGATATTTATTCCTGTCTGGAGTTGGGAGACTTTACGATCAGCATTTTCTATTAAAATGCCAATTAAGGTCATACAGTTTCGTGTTAATGATTCTTCCCATTGTCTAAGATGGTCCTCGTCCAGGTCATCATATGTAGGAAATATTTGGGCCCTTAGGCCTCTGGGGATCCTATTCAACCTGAGATATTGTTTCAGGGTTACCCCATCCCACCATTTTACATTTTTACTTTTCTTCAACCTTTCTAACTTGATGAATTTATCTCTAAGACCTTCTCTACGTGACTGATTCCCTCTGAGTGTAGATGCGGCCACTGTGTTACCTTTAGCTAAACTCTCAAAGAGCTCCTGTGCAATCTTATCTCTGTCCATGTTTCTATATTTAAATGCTAGGGCTGCCCCCACTTCTACAAAACCTAAACTGAAGTTGGGGCGCTATGACTGTGGGAAACGGCGCCTCTCAGTGAGCATAAAGTACTACCAAAACTTAAAGCAGTGCAGTAGATGAGGGACTGCACTCTAAGCCCTCGTCTTTGGACCCAAAAGGTCCTAATGATAAACTACGTCTACTTCTACGCACATGCTCTCACAATTATTCATAAAAAAACATAGGTTTCAGGGGTGTTATAGTTAGCTGGACATTTCCCTTATACAAAACCCTAGAAATTCCCCTGTTATAGTTAGTTCAGCTAACTATAACTCGCGCCCCCGCAATGCACTGCTGATGACGTCACATATTACATCACTCATGACATGGTCAGTGACATCACTGATGATATCACTGATGAAATCTCAAATGACATCACTGATGGCATCACTGATGACATCATCTATGTGATAAATTAGTACACCTTCTCACACCCTAATACAACTTTTGATACACCAACTCAAAATTTCAGACGGCCATTTTGAAAACCATAGATACTCCAATACCAATAACTACATACCCACTCATTGACTCTTAGGTCTACAGGCACCTCCACTCACTCACCTATACAGTCACTCATACTTACAGCCACTCCGTACAAGACTATCATATGCATTTATACACATATATAGACACTCACACACTGCCAATCATCCATTGAGGTGCTGACACACCTAGTCAGTTGTGCAAATAATTAAACACAGTCCAATTGACTCACCTATACAGTTAAACACACTCAAGTTCACGTACTCATGAAAATACTAAAAAGTTTTGACACTCTTATTCAATTACTAGTACAAGCACACACTCATCCATACAGCCAGTCCCGCAATCACACACTCTCACATATAGATTGTTATTTACTCTTATACACATATACACTGTGTTTCACATATGTAGTTACTGTCACATGTACAACTGAGATATACATTCAATCACTCAGGCACCCATACAGATACTCAGACAACAATCAATAACCCATAGAGACACTCATATTGCTATTCACAAAACCATGCAGCCGCTTATACACCAACAGACAGACAGATACAGACATTCACACAGTTTAGTCACTAGTCTGCAGTAAGATACATTTAATGACTCACTTATAGAGTCAGTTACGCACCTAGAAAATCACCCATTCACACACTTGTACACCCACTTATTCTTCAACAGGCCTTTCCCTATATATATTAAACATATTAAAACTGTTCCGAAACACATACTCAATGGATGACGTCATCAGTGATGTCATTTGAGATGTCATCAGTGATGGCACTGACCATATCATGAGTGATGTAATATGTTGAATATTAAAAAAAACAGTTCATATGGAAAATTAACAAGAAACCAATAGAGAAGTTTTGAAACCTAAAAGAATCAAGGGACTATTCTAATTTATTCTTTACATGTATTTATGTGTGCAGCAACAAAATTATAGACACAACAGCACTAGGAAAAGAAAGAAACAGGGAGTGGGGGGAGGAGGGAGATGGGCAGAATGGCACACATGCACAATTAAGTACAACACACATATAGACTAACAATGGCCAAAATGAAACACACCAACAAGGAGCACAAGTCACACAACCTGCCAACATCACACCACTGAACGAGCATAGAAGTGAAAACCACGCTGCATTCATACAGGATGTGTACAAAGGCCAGTCGTTGGTGTTGTGGGATGTCTGCGACCGTGGTCATCATGAATGAGATGCTGAGCATGTGGCACATGGTCGAGTTCACTGTGTGTTATGTTGCCAAACGGCTGCTCCTCCCTCCCACAAGCCCCCCCACTTTTGTACGGTGAGCTGTTGTATCTCGTGCACTCGTACGGCACGCCATTGTAATGCCTATTTGCGCATGTCCTGCTACATTCCAACTACAACATCACAGTGCCGTTTGGAGGTGGTGCATACCACTTTACAACATCGACTGCTGCGGCTCTTGTAACAGGCCACACCAGAACACAGAGACAAACTTACCGCACTTCCTGTACACGGACATGTCCGAGACACCCCGTTCCCCTTGACGGATAGGCACACCCCTGCACTGACCTGTGAACGACAGACCAGCACACGCCAGTTGTGCATGCAAGAGGATGCGTACGTAGCTACACATCCAGGCTCACTGCCAACGCTGAGGTGACAGCACACTGTGATTTTGCAGGGCTCGTGCCTATCATGCTAAGACAATGACCACAGGGACACACTTACTAAGATGTGGGTTTGGGGGGCATTGACGGTCCTGGAGTTGTTGAGATGAGTCTTCTGGCCCTCATGGGTATCCCTGTATCAAGCTCATTGACTCTATGGCACCTGTGGGTGTTCTGGTGTGGCTCTTGGCTGTGTTTCCTTTCATGGTGCAGGTAGTTGTCCTGCTTAACATCAGCAGAAAGCAGGTGTAAAATCCCTGGTGCTAACATGTCTTATTGCTGGAATTTATATCACATTGCAATTGGTGTGAAAGTTGTGATGTGATTTTTTTCGTGCGCACAACAATATACGAACTGAGCAGTGTATCTCGTCAAGATCCAGCACCTGACGCACCATTCCCAATCAATATAAATACAATGAGATTTCTTAATAGATTTTGTCTGTACACTGTAAGTGCAGCCAATACCTCAGTGCAATACAATACAGGATTTTAGTATTTAGAATAAATCGCAAAGGTGCACCTCTTGTCTTTTTGCACGGGAATGGCTACTCTCCATTTCATTATCAGCACTTTAACGGAAGTAAAGTTGAGATAAATCTAACACACTATTCAGAAGTTGGTGCAAACTGCAGATATCACCAGTATTCCAGCGATAAGTGCCCCAAAACTTAACACCATGGTGGACTCCATCAAGTAACAGTAATACGAACAAGAAAGAGTCATACAGCAGTTAAGAGAACAACCAAAAACATTATTATTATTTTTTTCAAACTTTATTTTTTATAATAATAAATATATAAATGATGAACTATTTTCAAACTTCATTTTTATATTAACATAAATATAAACAATAAACTAATAAACAAAATGTAACAACAATAATAAAAAACAACAAGGCGGAACACTCCTGTGGGAACCACGGATGTCGACGACAGACCTGGAAAATCAGAAAGATTGTTAAAAAAACAACAACATGGTATTCTCAACAAAATACCACAAGAAAAAAAATAACAGATATATAAAATGTATACAGCTAACAAAATTTTATAAGTTTAACTTACAAAAACTGTAAATATGCCGCTTTAAAATATTTACCGAATGTGAGGAATTTTTTTTGCAGAAGGCACCACGCCCACAACGTTTTTCTTCAGTGGTGAAGACGTTTTTAACTTTTTCCAAGGGGCAAACAAAGACCAATGCCACCTTCTTCATTCGCAAGATTTGCAAAAGGGTTCTGTTACGAGGGGATCCTAACAAAAAATACTCGTGCGGCACAGCAAGTATGATGAAACACCGAAGGACACTTCATCCAAACAATCTTGCACGAGACGAGTGCAAACAGATGAGAAACACTCCTGTTCTGTATCTGTAAAAAAGAATCACAAATAAATGTATATTAATAACTTTCAAATTTATACTATTCCATTACTGTACCAACACATTTTATATAAAAACTGACTAAGAAACTATAGCCCTGAACCACAAGTGTGACGATCGTTAAAACACTACATGCATAGTGTATACTACTTTGAAGCAGTTCATGCCCTAAAGCCTACCTCACTAAAAGACTACATGCTAACTGACTAAATGATTACAGTACTATAAGGAGACACACTGGGTGAGTGACAGGGTGTTTGCTAGAAGAGTATGAATACTAACTAGGGAATTGAAGGTGTGAAACACAACTGTGTAGGTGATTGGAGGACTGCATCCATACTACATAGGCATTTAAAGCAGTCCATGTGCTAAGGCCTGGCTCACTGAATGACTACTTGGGTACTGACTGAATGAGTACAGTACAGCAAGGAGAGTGCATAGGTGAATTTATTAGTGCTAGGCTTTTCGCACAGGGAATGGATTAGTACTTGGTACTGAATGGGTCACTAGAGGAGTGCAAAAGCAGTCACAAGTGCTGGACTGTATGGATACTGACTAGGAAATTGAAAGTGTGAAAGACAAGTGTCTAGGTGGTTATAAGACTGCATGCATAGTGCATAGGGGTTTGAAACAGTCCAAGTGCTAAGGCCTGGCTCAGTGTATGAATACTTAGGCACTGACTGAATGATTAGAGTACTGCAAAGATAGTATCTTGGTGAATTTATAAGTGTTTGGGTTTTAGCACAGTGAATGGATTAGTACATGGTGCTGAATGGGTCACTAGAGGACTGCAAAGGGAGTGACAGGGTATTTCCTGGAAGTGTATGGATACTGACTAGGGAATTGAAGGTGAGAAAGACAATTGTGTAGGTGGTTAGAGGACTGCATGCATAGTGGATAAGGGTTTGAAGCAGTCCATATACTAAGGCCTGGGTCACTGGATGAGTACTTGGGTACTGACTGAATGATTAGAGTACTGCAAGGAGAGTGCCTGGGTGAATTTATTAGGGTTTGGCGCAGTGAATGGATGAGTACATGATGCTGAATGGGTCACTAGAGGAGTGCAAATGGAGTGACAGGGTGTTTGCTGGAAGTGAACGGATACTGACTGGGGAATTGAAGGTGTGAAAGACAAGTGTGTAGGTGCTTAGAGGACTGCATGCATAGTGGTTAGGGGTTTGAAGAAGTCTGTTAGAAATGGGATTTCTGGTTGGCTGAGGCTTGCGCCAAAGCCAGGCAGAAACCACCACTCTAGTCAGGGCTGGGGAGTTACACGCCAAAGATAACCCCTGCTCACCCCCTTGGTAGCTTGGCACGAGCAGACAGGCTTATCCCGGAGGCGATGTGTAAAGCGTTTGCGCGCGCACCCAGCAACAACACCCAAGGCCCACCACAAAGGAAACTCCACACAAGGTATTCTATAAAAATAGCCTTTGTATTATACACAACACATTAGATAAAAACACACACTCTACAATGTGCCAACAGGCACGGGCAGAATTTACAAGGGATTATATATACAGGGGACAGGGCCACATGGACCACTGTCAGGAATTAGCACTTAGAACATAGCACAAATCACCAATAGTAAATGTAGAACATAACACAAAGTAACTGTAGAGCACAACCAGTAACTACTGGCGCACTAATGACCTCAGCGTCATCACACTAGCATCAGGTGTAAAACCTATCCTGCATCTATCACAGGGGCATAAATACATTATGCACATTCTCAGTAGTCTAACGCATTAGACCTAACCACCTAAGTATAACTACTCTAGGGGCGTACATAACACAGGGAAGTACATTCTCCCTACCATCAACCCGAAAAGGTAAAACAACCTCCTAGGCAGAACTAACCACATTTAGAGGTATGAAATACAGGGAGCGCAAAATATACTATACACAGTACATTTCCTAACCCCATAAGCATGAACACAAGGTGCGCAAAACATACTACACCGTACATTTCCTAGCACCAAAATCACATTATAGTCCAGGTCGCACCAGAACCTAAACGTAGCAGCTGCCCACTACTTGCTGGGCAGCTGGGGACAGGGCAGGGCCTAAACGCTGCAGCTGGCACTAAGTGCTGCGCAGCTGGGGAGGGCAAATAGGAGGCATGGGCTCTCACTAGCCCCTGAATCATTATCCACAACGTTGGAGCCACCTAGGCTCGGAAATAACATGTCCCCAAGTCCCCCTTCGTTGGAGCCTCAGGGCTCTTGAACAATAATGCCCCCTTCGTTGGAGCTTGTGGGGCTCTAAAACAAATATGCCCCCAAAGCGAGGGAGCGCACTCGCGCTCGGAACCACCTGTGCCCCGCAACATTGGAGCCTTACAGACTCGAGAAACTATCGTGCCCTCAAGGGGGCGGGGGGCGCCTAAACACAACATGCCCATGTGGGAGCCTCTCTGGCTCTAGAGATAACATGCGCCACGAACTAGTGGCCCGCTACGGCGGCGCCACTGGCAAAACTGGCCCCCTCTGGGGCTCTAGGCATAATGATGCCCAGGTCGTTGGAGCGGCCCGCTGCACACACGGGGCCGCTCTGACTCGGTGCCTCCCACCAACACCAAGCCTGCTCCCTTGGGGGAGCGCGAGCACTGTGCCGCCCTGTCCCCTGCCCAGCCCTTACTCACCGGGCTCCGGCGCAGGGGACTCCACTTCTTGCAGGCGGCAGCACTTCTCCGGCGGCGCGGGGCTTCCCTTGCAGATGGGAGCCTCGCGCTGTTCTCCGATTTCACCCGGGCCCGCAACTCTCGCGCTGCTTCCGCTCCAGCCGCTGGCCCCGCCCCCGTCACAGGCAGTCTTGCCTGACTTCCGGGCGGCCGCGGTTGGCAGCGGCGACGATTTCCTCGCTTCGAATGAGGGGTAGGCTCCCTCGAGCGTGACAATAACTGCAGCAGCGGGGTGGGCACCCGTGTGGGATGCCAGTAAGCGGGGTGGGCACCCGTAGTATGTAGAACATGAGACGAAGACGCAGGGTGGGCACCTGCATATATTTAACAACATAAAGCGGAGTAGGCTCCCGCTATTAACGACCAAATAAGCGGGGTGGGCACCCGCGAAAGCACGCAACATGGGGAGAATCCCTAAGCTGGGGATTCCCTCTCTCCTGCTCTCAGCAGCGCGACGCTGCACAGCCCCAGCTCCTCTCTCCGGGGGAATTAAGTTAAAGCGCTTCTAGTGTGCAGAAAAGGCTGCATGAAGTCTTTGGCCAAGTTACAGGGGAGAAAACGGTCCCAGATGTCCATAAAGAAATGGAGCAGCAAAGCTCCCAGCAAAGAAAAAGTCCTCCAGTATCCAGGGCATCCAGGGGCTGGGCAGGGCCCAGGGAGGCAAGCCTTCCCCTGGGCCCCAGCAGCAGCACGCCCCTGGTAGATTCAAGTGCAGAACAAGAACATTTTGTAAGGGGACACAGACCCTTTTTATACACCAAATCCCTTTGTTCTGGGTTCAGGGTGAGGGGGAAAACCAGTCGCAGCTGGTTGGGGAGCACCCTTGATGTGCTCAGCCCCTCACTCTATTCACTGGCAGGGCTAGGGTCGTCAGTCGCACCACAGGGGGTGCAGCCAGCATTGTGTGGGGAAAACCCTGCCCTATTCAGGACCCAGGTGTACTCCTCCCCAGCCACCAGCATGCTAATCTCACACTCACCACTGGGGCAGACCCAACCAGACTCCTGGAGCCAGGCTCACCAGCCAGCTCCAGCCAATCACACGCCAGACACACTGCACACAGAAGTGCCCACTTCTAGAAGTGGCACTTCCACACTAGGTACATGCACGCCGCACACATCATCGCGCAGCATTCAATCCCACGAGTCCGTACATACCAAACTCGGGCCTGCACACCCCACGCATCAGGAACTACTAGGGACACATACATTCCCCATGCATTCCTATGGGAGGGCAGGCCTATCTCACCACATGCACTCAGAGCGCGCACGCACTTTACCCTGGGACACAGGGAAAGTGCGCAGAAACCAAAAATCACCACACCACGTCACCAATAAAAAGCAAAAAGTTCAGGGGTGAACCTGCCAGAAGGGCCAAGTCCAACAAAGTCCATGTGCTAAGACCTGGCTCAGTGCATGAATACTTAGGCAGTGACTGAATTATAAGAGTACTGGAAAGAGAGTGTCTTGGTGAATTTATAAGTGTTTGGGTTTTGGCACAGTGAATGGATTAGTACATACTGTTGAATGGGTCTCTAGAGGACTGCAAAGGAAGTGACAGGATGTTTCCTGGAAGTGTATGGATACTGACTAGGGAATTGAAGGTGTAAAAGACAAGTCTATAGTATGTTAGAACACTACATGCATACTGCATAGACATTTGAAGCAGTCTATTTGGTACTTAGAAACTGACTAAATAATCAGACTACTTCTAGGACAGTGCTTAGGTAAAACTTTTAAATTTTCAGTTCTGCCACAGTGAACAGAATAGTACATGGTACTGCACCTTAGTGTCAAACCCCGACTCATTTTATCAATGCATAAGCAAAGACTAGCTTCTAATGCTACTAAAACTTGACAAAATGAGAGGTTTTAAATTAGTTATCTGTCAGCAAATACACGATGTTACCAAATGCTTCTCTCACAGTGGTTCTCAAATGCACACAGACTCACAGTGTAATTCTAGACAACAACCACTATACCTAGGAGTTTACCAAAAATCATTCACTACTTTGGAAGTGGTAAAGGAACTGCACACAATCTTCATATTTCACGACTACACTTTAATGTCAATGCCTGACTAATTTAATCAACGCATAAGCAAAGACTGGCTTCTAATGCTACTAAAACTTGACAACATGACCGGTTTTAAAACAGTTATCTGTCAGTAAATACACGATGTTACCAAATGCTTCTCTCACAATCCTTACCCAAATGCACACAGACAAACAGTGTGATTTTAGACAATCATCCCTATCCTAGGACTTTACCAAAACTCATTCACTACTGTGGAAGGGGTAAGGGGACTGCACACAATCTACATATTTAAGTACAGCACATCAGTGTCAAAGCATGACTCATTTAATCAACATATAAGCAAAGACTGGATTCTAATGCTACTAAAACATCACAACATGACAGATTTTAAAACAGTTATCTGTCAGCAAATACATGATGTTACCAAATGCTTCTCTCACAGTGATCCCAAATACACACTAACCCACAGTGTGATTCTAGACAAGCACCACTATCCCTATGAGTTTACCAAAACTCATTCACTACAGTGCAAGTGGTAAGGGAACTGCACACAATCTACATATTTCACGACTGCAATTTACTGTCAATGCCTGACTCATTTAATGAAAGCATACGCCATAACTGTCTTCTAATGCTACTAAAACTTGACAACCTGACTGGTTTTAAAACAGTTATCTGTCAGCAAATACACAATGTTACCAAATGCTTCTCTCACAGTGGTTCCCAAATGCACACAGACTCACTGTGTGATTCTAGACAAACAACACCATCCCTTGCACTATATCAAAACACATTTCTTCATCTAGAAGTAGTACTACATTTTAGTATAGAAACATAACATAACTCATTTCACAAATTCATAAACAATGACTGGTTTCTAATTCTACCAAAATATAAAAACTGCACAGTTATCTGTCTACAAACACATGAAAAAGACAAATGCGTATCATAGAATGGTTTCTACATGCACACACATTGTAGAGAAAAAAAGTACTCCCTACACTTTAGCAGGAAAAATACATTAGTCTGATTAAAATCAAAATAGTCTACATACATCCCCTCACAATTAAATAACTCATCTTTCAAGTTCTTTTGTAGATTAAGGAGTATATCAATCACTCACCATATTTTCTTTTACAGAATCTCTGCACTGTGCACCTCTCAGCCAAAGCAAAGAATGAAAAAGTTTCCCTTTCATTTTCCACACATATACATGTAAACATCAAATCACAATCCTTCGCAAATAAACTCAAAAGCAAACACACATTTCTATTGGTTAAACATTTCAACCCTTTCCAGCTGAAAAACATTTCGACCCTTCCCCCAATCTGCCTTCTGCCTGTTACCATAGAAACAGCTCATGGAACACTGCACTGAGCTCACAGGTCACAAGTTCAGCACACAATGTTCCTACACAAGGCAGGAAGTGCGCTTGACTTTTCAACATATCAGCTTATCATATATAATGTTCCTTACAATCTGTTTTTGTTAACCAATAACAATCATACATTTAAAAAACAAAAATATACACCCTACCTTTCAGTGTAGAAAGTTGTTATACAACCAATGATTTCTTGTTGTTTTTCAAAAAACGTTGCCGTGGATCCGCGCACCCACCGCGAGAGAATCCGTGCATCCAACGCGATAGGATGCGCGCACCGTGCGCGCATTTCGCCGCTTTTTTTTTTTTAAAAAGGGGGGCCACAGACTGTCCTTCTGGGACCCCCTAAGCACCTCTAGAGGGTCAGAGTATTTGCACTCTGCCCCCTTTATATCTTTTACACGCTTATTCCCTTCCATCTTCAGCCTCGCTTCTACCGAGGCAGAAAATGGCAGCCAACAGTTCCTGGTTTCGAATGTAGAGAGACGCTCGACAGCCAATTAGCATTCAGCGCGCGATCGGGAGGGTGCGCGCTCCGTTCGGGGAGGGTGCGCTTACGGTGCGGGTACGGTCCGCGGATCCTCCGCGGCCATAGATATCACTAACTTTTTCACCCTAATTTTCTCAGGAACTACTGAACAGATTCACACCAAATATGCAAAAGGCACGAGTCCGAATTGAGGACTACCTCTTTGCCAAATTTGGTGTCATTCCGTTCAGCGGTTCGGGCTGTAGCTGCGACAACAGATCCTATGGGATATTGCATGGGGAAAATGCGTTATGTGACCCCCCTTTTTTCTCGGCCACCGCTTCACGGATCACTGCAAAACTTTTAGGGTAGGAGCGGGGCGGAGCTGGCCAAAAGTTTGGAAAATTTCACGAAGATTCGTCAATCGGCGCCAAAGATATTCCCAATAGAATATTGCGGATTTCCTATGGAAAATAGGTCCTATCTATAACTATCTACTGGCAACCGCCAGTAGATTATATATATATATATATTTATATATATATATATATATATATATATATATATATATATATGTTTACGAAAAGATTGTTGCGAACCTCCGCTCTCCTTCCTATCGACGCCGGTGCCAGCCTCAGTCGCAACTCCGTTTTTTGTATCTTTGTGTGGATATAATCCGAGAAATCTCAGTAAATAATCCAGCGGCACACCCAGGACAAAACAATAAGTTTATTATTGTTTCAAACGAACAGAACTCCGCGTTTCGGCGAAGCCTTTGTCAAGTTAGTGACCCGTGCCCAAATTCCCCTAGAAATACAGGTCAAGGTTGATGGATAGTGAAGAAATACTATCGCGGTCAAACATTTCATTTGTGTACGTTTTCGTGATTTTAAACAATCCATGATAAAGCATACTAATGATTATGATAATATTCATACAATTATTTACAAGTCCATCAAACAACGGAAAATTGTCAATTGACATATTCATATAATGTCCCACTGATAACACAAATTAATATGTATTCACCTGGTAAAGGTACCCAGAGTGCACTAAATGATAGATAGTGAGGAATTAGTATCGCGGTCAAACTTTTCATTTGTGTATGTTTTCGTGATTTGAAACAATCCATGATAATGTCTAAAGCATACTAATGATTATAATGATATTCATACAATTATTTTCAAATTCATCCGACAATGTAAAATTATAATACTGTCAATTGACATATTGATACGATGTCTCACTGATAACACAAATTCATACATGCACCTGGTAAAGGTACCCAGAGTACACACAATGACGTATTCACATAGTGACAATTACTGATGCACTATATAGACGTTCATCATAAATCATATACATTTGGATTAGGTCAGGACAGGTCACAGTACAGGTTATCCATGTTACGGTGCAATATCTCCTGGATGTGACGCAACTTATTAATTGTTATCCTTATACTTAATTAAACATAAAACGGGAAGTCCTGGGGTGATCACCTGGTACTATAGTGCTAAAATAAATTACGGGTAATGTACCCCAACTCTATTCAAGAGACAATTTCATATAATTGTAAATTACGGGTAATGTACCACAACTCTATTCCAGAGACAGTTTCATATAATTGTCCATAGCCTCAACAGCATGTCGGCATTATCTCATAATCGAAATGATATATTTAAATAACCCATGGAATAAATGGATAATTTACTACATCGATAATTTCTTCTACTACTTGCCAAAAAAGGAAGAAAAGGGGATATTACGGGGCAGGGCCATCAACTGTTCGTGGTAAGAATCGTGAGAAATAAAATCTATTTCAATACCTACACCCAGTGGAGATAGAAAAATAAATTAAGTGCGATAAAACTAAATGTCACCGGAGGGTTGGGGCAACCTATCATTCTGCTAAACCTAGCTAGAGATAAACAATAATATATCAACCTAATATCATCTCAGGTCATTCTTATACTGTGCCCTTGACTCCGGTATTAAAGGAAAAGGTGTAAAAATGTTATATGAATATGAGGAGAACACATTGGAGGAAAAGTCTAATTCCCTATATGGGTGGCCAGTTCTTCACCATAGTTCATCCCATTGGGAATCTTAGTGTTGAGTTCAATGATGTACTTTGACTCAGTAATTCTTAGAAGTTTCTCACGATCTCCCCCTCTTTGGAGGGGTAAGATCCTGTCAATGCCATAGAACTTGACCAATTTGGCATTACTCTGATGTTTCTCTTGGTAATGCCTCGCTACGGGGTAATTGAGGTCAATATTGGTCACAGCTCTCATGTGTTGTAGAATGCGGGTCTTAAGCCGTAATTTCGTGCTGCCCACATAGTTCAAACCGCAGGGGCATTCCAGGACATAGATGGTATAGTCACTGGGGCAGGTTATACATTTATTGATCATTTTTCTCTTTTTTCCTGCGATGTAACTGTCACGGTTTTTGCTGTGCTCACATGCTTTGCACGAGCCGCATTTCTTGAAACCCCTGGCACTTCCTAGCCATGTGATGTTCTCAGGAGTGTTCTGATAGCTGTGCACAAGTTGGTCTTTAAGTGATTTGGATTTTTTATATGTTATTAATGGCGGAGGACCTATCTCAGTACCAATGATGGGGTCCGATTCAAGTAATCCCCAGTGTTTCTTCATGAGATATCTTAGAGTGTTCGACCTGCTATTGTAGGTGGTAATTAGCCTGGGGATGACTGTCCCTTTCTCTTTCTCCCCTTTCTTTCGTGAAGAGAACAGTGCCTCATTGCGTGAGATATTCTCAACTTTTTTTACAGCTGTTGAGATCACTTTGGGCAAATAGCCTCTTTGTTCGAATCTCTTTTCCATAGTGTGTTTTTCTTTCGCAAAACCACTTTCAGTGTTACAATTCCTTCGAGCCCGAAGGAACTCTCCAAAGGGAATGCTGTTACGGAGTGGTGTAGGGTGGTTGCTGTTTGCATGAAGTAGGGTGTTCCCTGAGGTTTCTTTACGGAAAAGAGTAGTAACTATTCGATTATTTTCTATATTGATAGCTACATCCAGAAATTCACAGTGTGAGTTACTGATGGAATGTGTAAAGGACAAATTGAGATTATTGTCCCCCAATTTATTTATGAATTCCTTAGCCAAATCCAGGGGACCATCCCAAATCAGGAACAGGTCATCAATATACCTGATCCAGATTGGGATGTGTTGTACATACTGCTCATTTTCGTCTACCCATACAATACACTCCTCCCACCACCCTAGGAAAAGATTCGCTAGGCTGGGCGCGAAAGATGTTCCCATCGCTGTACCCGTCTTTTGGCGAAACAATGTTTTACCAAAAATAAACATATTTTTCTCCAAACAGAAAAGCATCATTTTTTCCAACATTTGGGTGTGTTCCCATAGTGATATATGTCTTTGTTTCAAAAAATACATACACGCCTCCACACCCTTTTGTTGATCTATAGATGTGTATAGGGAACACACATCAAGTGCTATCATATGATAGTTACTTTCCCATGTAATGTCATGTATTCTGCGTAGAAAATCCGTACTGTCTCTGCAGTATGATCTTAGTTTAGTAACATGCGGTGCAAGAAAGAGATCTAGGTAAATTGCGGTGTTCTCCAATAGTCCTCCATTTGATGAAACGATGGGTCTTCCCGGTGGTCTAGTAGGATGCTTGTAGACCTTTGGTAATAGATAAAAGCAAGGAATACATGGGTTTTCAGTTTTCAAAAAAGCCCACTCATCCGTAGATAGGAGCCCATCCCTCCGCCAGCCCTCCAATAGTAGATGGTATTCCGTAATTGATGCTTTGTAAATCCCCCAGTTTATCTCCTCATAGCATGAGGTGTCGTTTAATTGTCTAAACGCTTCCTGGTTATACTGGGCGATGTCCATTACGACTACGTTGCCACCAGTATCCGAGAGTTTAATTATTATACTGGTGTCATTTGAGAGAGCTCTCAGGGCCTTCCTTTGAATTGTTGTTAAATTGTCACCTTTTCTCTTTTTCCCTTGTTCCTTCAGTTTGTTAATTTCCCAAATCATCGTTTGGTTGAAAGTTTCAATGTTATCGTGTGGGACATTAGGATTGAATTTAGACTTTGGTCTTAAGTCTGTACAGTACGTGGCATCTGGCCTACAACCTGCATTCATAAGTATCTTGCTTTTCTCTTTCACTGATAGGTCCGTAACATCTTCTTCCATTTGATGTATATTCAGGATAAGATTAGCATCTTCAACATTCAGATTGAAATCTTCTTCACCTAAAGTACAGCCCATTTTCAATGTTTTCGATTTGGTATTTGTTTTGTAGATTTTCATTAGCTTAAGCTTGCGAATAAATAGGAACAGATCGATCCGCGTATCAACGAAATTTATGTCCGTTGTGGGGCAGAAAGACAGCCCTAATTGTAATAACGCAACTTCTTCCGCTGTGATATTTCTTGAAGACAGGTTAATTACTGATTTATTGGTCTGCTCATCTACGTTAGTGGGTAAGAATATTGATTTATTTCTACCTCCACGTCTGTTCTTTACTCGTAGTCTTTTCTTGTTCCTGCTCCTCTCCCTCTTTTTGCGCCTCTTCCTCTTCCCCTTCCTCTCTTGGTTTGCGGTCTTTCTTCCTGGTCCTTCCTCTGTTTCAGAATTTGAAACTCGTGCAAGAAGGTTAGGGGACGTGCTCCTAAAGGGATGTTTTGAGCTTCTGTATCCGAACTTAATTCTGAGCTGGAGCCCGTTGATACCAGTAATAAATCAATATTCTTACCCACTAACGTAGATGAGCAGACCAATAAATCAGTAATTAACCTGTCTTCAAGAAATATCACAGCGGAAGAAGTTGCGTTATTACAATTAGGGCTGTCTTTCTGCCCCACAACGGACATAAATTTTGTTGATACGCGGATCGATCTGTTCCTATTTATTCGCAAGCTTAAGCTAATGAAAATCTACAAAACAAATACCAAATCGAAAACATTGAAAATGGGCTGTACTTTAGGTGAAGAAGATTTCAATCTGAATGTTGAAGATGCTAATCTTATCCTGAATATACATCAAATGGAAGAAGATGTTACGGACCTATCAGTGAAAGAGAAAAGCAAGATACTTATGAATGCAGGTTGTAGGCCAGATGCCACGTACTGTACAGACTTAAGACCAAAGTCTAAATTCGTGCAAGAAGGTTAGGGGACGTGCTCCTAAAGGGATGTTTTGAGCTTCTGTATCCGAACTTAATTCTGAGCTGGAGCCCGTTGATACCAGTTCTTGTTGCCTTTGCCGTTGGATAGTTTGTAAGTTCCTTTGTGCCCAATCAAAACGTTTCGCGTATGTTAGGATACGACCATCAGCATAATCCTTTTTGTCACGTAGGAATTTTCTCTGTTTTTTAGCTTTTATGGTGTCTTCGTAGGTCTTTAATTTATCAATCAGTTGTTTTTGAAAATCACTAACTTGACAAAGGCTTCGCCGAAACGCGTAGTTCTGTTCGTTTGAAACAATAATAAACTTATTGTTTTGTCCTGGGTGTGCCGCTGGATTATTTACTGAGATTTCTCGGATTATATCCACACAAAGATATATATATATATATATATATATATGTATATATATATGTATATATATATATATATATATATATATATATATATATTCACTGAAAAAACCATAGGTTTCACACACGTTATAGTTAGGAATTAGCATTTAAAAAAACTTGCAAATTCACTGAAAAAACCATAGGTTTCACACATGTTATAGTTAGCGGAAATTTTACTGATAAAAAACCAATGAAATTCCCCCGTTATAGTTAGTGCAGGCAACTATAACTCACGCGACCGCAATCCTCTGCTGATGCTAATACTGTATTTAGACACTTATTTGCCCATGTCTTCTTCCATACATTTTTAGCTATACATATATTACAAATATTTAACAACTTTTCCTCAGTTATCCAAGACTTTAACATCTTAAATGTCGCAATTAAGGGGAAGGCCACACCGTGACTTGAACACCAAGATGAAGCATTATGGGTAATGGAGTCCGATTACGGATAGCACTGACAATGGAGATGCAAAGTTTGAACTCTGTGTTGAAATAATTGCACGATGCAATAAATATGGGAGTTCAGCTACTATATGTACTCTGATTGCCAAAGTGCGTGTATTCAAACAAAACATTAACATTGATGAAGGTTACTTTAAAACCGAAGGTGTGTGTGGTCCCCCCTCGCTGTTCACTACCACAGCATACTTAAGGTGGGAACAGCTGAGCCTCTGGACTGCATATGATTAAGAGCGTTGTACGCTCGAAACGCGTAATGCTGCATTCTGTGACTGCTGTCCTTGAAAATTAAAGCTACATTTGACTTAATTCTCCGAATGGTGGGCTTCTACTTGCTGCAACTGCGGTATGGTTTGCGTATGGAATATATATATATATATATATATATATATTCACTGAAAAAACCATAGGTTTCACACACGTTATAGTTAGGAATTAGCATTTAAAAAAACTTGCAAATTCACTGAAAAAACCATAGGTTTCACACATGTTATAGTTTGCGGAAATTTTACTGATAAAAAACCAATGAAATTCCCCCGTTATAGTTAGTGCAGGCAACTATAACTCACGCGACCGCAATCCTCTGCTGATGCTAATACTGTATTTAGACACTTATTTGCCCATGTCTTCTTCCATACATTTTTAGCTATACATATATTACAAATATTTTTTTTTCATAAAGACACATATGTTATCAGCAGAAGATTGCGGTCGCGTGAGTTATAGTTGCCTGCACTAACTATAACGGGGGAATTTCATTGGTTTTTTATCAGTAAAATTTCCGCTAACTATAACATGTGTGAAACCTATGGTTTTTTCAGTGAATTTGCAAGGTTTTTTAAATGCTAATTCCTAACTATAACGTGTGTGAAACCTATGGTTTTTTCAGTGAATTTGTACGGTTTTTTAAATGCTAAGTTACTTTACGCCATTCGTGGCGTGCACGCCCACTTAACGCAGTTCGTTCCGTGCGCGCACGGTGCGCTTCGCGCACCGTGCGCGCACAGTAAGCACGCGGTGCAGTTAGTGCCGTACACGCAAGGTGGGCACGCAGTGCGCTACGCGCACCGCGTACCCACGTTACGCACCGTGCGCACATGGAGGACATATTATGCGCTTCCTTGTGATAGGTAATCTGTTAAATTTAATTTGTAAGTGATGACAATAATATGCCATGCACAGAGAGTGTTTTTTTTTTTTTATTAAAAATTTTAGCGTAAGCGCACCGTACGCGTACGGTAAGCGTAATCGGCGAAATTTTCAAAAAATAAAAATTTACCGTTTTTGGCCTTGGGGGATCTTTGAGGACTCAACTAACATGGCTATGTGCATGGGCGCTGTCTAAACAGCCCCTTTATATGTTTTTTGCCTTTGTTTACAGCCCCCCCCTCAGAGTGCGAGAGAGAAAATGGCGGCCGCCGCTTCCTGGTTTCGACCGATTCGAATGTTTACTTAGATGTAACAGCCAATCAGAATCGCGCTCGCGCACGCCACCGTACGCGTACGGTAAGCTTACGGTAAGCGTACCGTAAGCTGGCTCAGATATATATATTGATTTAAAGGCTATTTTCTCAGAATCTACTGAACAGATTTACACCAAACCTACAAAAGGCACTTCCTTGACCTGAGGACTACCTCTCTGCCAAATTTCTAGTAATTCTGTTCAGCCGTTCGGGCTGTAGCCCTGTCTAAAGGTCCTATGGAAAAATGCATGGGAAAAACGCGTTTTGGGACCCCCCTTTTATCTCAGCCCCCGCTTGACGAATCCCCCCGAGACTTTCAGGGTAGAAGCGGAGCGTAGCGCCCCACCTATTTTGAGAAATTCATGAGGATTTGTCGACCGGCGCCAAAGTTATCCAAAATAGAATGTTGCAGATTTCCTATGGAAACAGGGTCCTAACTATAACTACCTACTGGTGACCGCCAGTAGGTAATATATATATATATATATATATATATATATATTACCTACTGGCGGTCGCCAGTAGGTAGTTATAGTTAGGACCACGTTTCCATAGGAAATCCGCAACATTCTATTTTGAATAACTTTGGCGCCGGTCGACGAATCCTTGCGAATTTTTCAAAATAGGTGGGGCGCTACGCTCCGCTCCTACCCTGAAAGTCTCGGTGCGTAACGTGGGCACGCGGTGTGCGTAGCACCGCGTGCCCACGGCACTAACTGCGTAAAGTGGGCGCGCGGTGCGCGAAGCGCACCGCGTGCTCACTGTGCGCGCACGGTGCGCGAAGCGCACCGTGCGCGCACGGAACGAACTGCGTTAAGTGGGCGCGCACGCCACGAATGGCGTAAAGTAACTTAGCATTTAAAAAACCGTACAAATTCACTGAAAAAACCATAGGTTTCACACACGTTATAGTTAGGAATTAGCATTTAAAAAACCTTGCAAATTCACTGAAAAAACCATAGGTTTCACACATGTTATAGTTAGCGGAAATTTTACTGATAAAAAACCAATGAAATTCCCCCGTTATAGTTAGTGCAGGCAACTATAACTCACGCGACCGCAATCTTCTGCTGATGACATATGTGTCTTTATGAAAAAAAATATTTGTAATATATGTATAGCTAAAAATGTATGGAAGAAGACATGGGCAAATAAGTGTCTAAATACAGTATTAGCATCAGCAGAGGATTGCGGTCGCGTGAGTTATAGTTGCCTGCACTAACTATAACGGGGGAATTTCATTGGTTTTTTATCAGTAAAATTTCCGCTAACTATAACATGTGTGAAACCTATGGTTTTTTCAGTGAATTTGCAAGGTTTTTTAAATGCTAATTCCTAACTATAACGTGTGTGAAACCTATGGTTTTTTCAGTGAATATATATATATATATATATATATATATATACATACGCCGGCCAAGTGTTTCTTGTCTGATAAATCACACTCTACTCTTGCTTTGGATAAGAGGACCAAACCATGCTTACCTTTGAAGTGCCTGGCATAATCTTAATGTAATAGTTGAGTAAAACAGAGCTGGCTCCCTGTGCTGAAATAGTAATGAGTAAAGCATGTTGGTGTGTTCATTCTTGAAATGGATGCTTGCCTAGGCCCCACATTTGTATTCACACTGCAAAGCTGGACATTTTAAACATATGAACATGTACTTGATATCAAAACCGAAGTAAATGTAAATATTATTTTGCAATATATTTGTTTTAAACCTTTGTGTAAAATTATGTTTTTTATCATACCCTCTCCTAGGTAATGCTACTGATGAGGAGAAGGACCTTAGCAAAGAAATGATGAAATATTGGGCAAACTTTGCAAAGACTGGGTAAGCAGTACTTAGCACTTAATGAAGGAAACACCTATTTGCTGTATTAGTATATCATGCTTAGCCTTCTGAACTCTTCTTGCTACTTGTTCGGTCTCGTTCGCACATCTTTATATATCTTGCAGAGCATATATGACCAGACATAGAAAGAGGGGCAAAAGTCCCTCCCCTTCTTGGTTGACCTCCTGGCCTTCACCTGACTGGAACTCCTTGCTGCCTAAATCCTTCTCATCAAAATACCTTAACATCCCTTTGTCCTTGGGGTCCTGACCAGTGAGTCACATGGGGAGTACTTCTTCTCATGAAGGGGAAGTCGACTGCACAGTAGACTTTATCATTCAGCAATGAGGATAAATGTACAATAGTCTTTGAGGGCAGAACTTTGCCAACATAGATAGGACAATATATGTAAATGCAGAAGAAGAATAGTTAACCCTAAGAGATGGTCTTGGATCATGGAACCTCTGCAAGTTCTAGCACCTTTGCAGCAATATGCATGGAAGTCTTTGTGAGCCAAGGTCCACAAAACCCTGCCACAAACGCAGCCTGGCTGTGTCTACTGTGCATGCTCTTTGACTGTATGCAGAGGACTCGGGGAGCAGAGCCTCACCTGTGGCTAGGCTCCTGCACCAAACCCTCTGCCAGGGGACCCAATTCTTATGTTCTTCGGCTTGTAACCAGGACCTACTCTAGCCTCCTCACAATCGGGCATGGTGCCACACTCTGAGGGGGAGAGCAGTGGGCTTGTGGAGCAGGCCAAGACATGTGGTATACTCCACTACCATGAACTGCACAACTTCGCCAGGTGCATGCAGCTTTTGGCCATGTGCTGTTCTGGGCACAGGGACGGCTTTAGCCCCAATGCCTCATGTTTAGTGTTTATTTATTTTGAGCATACATAGCGGGTTGTGGTCACAAGCCCTTGTGACACCAATCCAGTTGTGCATTGCCCTTAGCTTTGCTTAGCACACTCACAAAGAGGGCTTGGCCTCAGGTTAAGTCCTCATCAGACCCCAACCCACCGGCTCGGCTGTGCATGGTCTTTTTGATCAGTACTGTATTCTCTAGCCTTAGGGCTTGTCTACGGTCAGGCCCAGGAACCAGTGCCATCCCTCTAAACCAGCTTTGCTTGGCCTTCAACCTCTCAACAAAGGGACTGGTATCCTCTGGTTACAGTATGCCTTGTGGAAACTGCTTTTGCGCAGGTCTATCAAGTGATTCAAACGTTATCAGCAAATTGGAGCTTTTTTTCATAGCTGCCCTTTTACTTTGCTACTTCCCTATGGATCTGCAAAAATCATGGAATCTCATCAATGAATTTAGCTTTCTAATGGACTGCCAAATTTCAAGCAGATTCATCAAACAACACCTACATTATTCGAACATGTAAAGTGTTTGTCTCCATTTAAATTTGCCCTTCCATGGCAGATGTGCCTGATACCAAACACAAACATAACACGTTAAATGACTGCCAATTTCACACAGTAGTGTTCCAAGGTAGTAATAGAATCATTTAACTCCTTTTCAATTGAAACAGCAACTGCACCACATAATTTGTTTATTCAGAATGGCATCTGAAATTGTGCCAAAAAATGTAATAAAAAAAAATAAACTAATTTCCTTCCCTGTAGGGACAGGTCTCTATGCTGCACTTCAACAGATGTCATCGTATCTTGCCATTCCTGTAAAGTTGTTTTCCCCTGTGCATCAAAATGATCACTTATACAAGACTCACATGTGTAATTGTAATTAGTGGATTTATATAATAGAGCTTATCACTCGTGAGGGTATCCAGGCACTGTCCATTGACACGGCGAGATTAAGTGATTTGCCCAGAATCACTGGATGTTCAGTTGATGCTGAGACCCAAACCAGGTTCCCCAGACCAGAGTTGGCAGCTCTGGCCACTACACAACATCCTCTCCTCATACTTAATGAGTAACAAGAAAAATACAAGGTCCTAACCAATGAATAACATTATTTTAAATATTCAAACATGTGTCATGTTGTTTGTCGTCTGCTCAGACATACAAAAAGATTAAATAGTTCAAGCTCACCTCATGCCTTTTTGTACAGCTAATTTCTAAAATACGCAACTGAGTGGATTTACATCAAACCCCAAAATGCATGCCTTATGAGTAAAGTGCTACCTTCATTTTTTCAGTTGCTGTAACTGTGAGAAAAAGCTTCCTATGGAAACGAAACTGGAAAACGCTTATTTTTTTGGCAACTCCATCCCCTGATGTTTATGCACAGAATGTAAAATTTCCCAGCTATTGTGAAGGAAAGTTTCAATTCTATTAATGACACAGAGGCGAGGATTATGCATTTCTCCTTTATTTTAACTGAGCAGTCCAATTAAACAACTATGAGCAAGAATAAAGACTACATACTCCATGAGCCTTTAAAAAGAAATCATAGTCCAGTCCTCTAATAGCAATGCACCAACTACTATATTGACATTATAAACAACAAGCACTCCCTCTTTCTTTCTGCAAAGTGTAACATTATCCATCATAACTAGAATTCTTGCTTCTACTCTGCTCCTAAAAGAAATAAACAAGGTTGCAAATCACCCTTACCATACCATAGGAGTACACCAGAGCATTTTAGTACTTGAACACACCAGAATAACAGTTTGGAAACACATTGTAAGATAACATATATAAAATACTTAAACTAAGAAAGTGTCAGTTATCACTGAAGGGAGGATCCATGGCATACAAAAGTATAACTGGGAGGGATAATTCTCGCCTCCGTGCCCTGAATAGAATTTAAACTTTCTTTCACAATAGCTAGGAAGTTTTACATTGTATGTCAGGGCTGGAAGCTGAGATTATGCAAGTTTAAATCTGATTAACCACCAGCAAGATCACATTTACAATAGGTTTAAAATTAAACATCTTAAAAGTGAAGTCAGAAGACCAATCAGCCACACTCAGGATATCCTCCAAGCGACTGCTGAAAAAGAAAGGCTTTGGAAGTCATTAGACACTTGGTAGAATAAGCTACAAAAACGAAGGTATCAATACTAGCTTCTTGCATGACCCACTTCACCCAGCATGGTTGGAGTGGAGACCGCCTTAAAAGGCTTTGTTAAGGCAATGAGAAGTTGTGATGTTCCTGGAGGACGAAACTCCTTGTTCATGGTCTCATATGCTTTAAGCTGTGCACCACATATAGCTTTGAATGTTTGGAGAAATCTGGGTATTGAACCACACTAGTGTTAGATTTAGTTCTTCTCAACAGAGTGAAGGATACCCTTTCTGGGGGTAACAAGTCTGAGTGAAATGTCTAGAGCTCTAACATCTGACACATGTTTACAGGTTATGAGACATAATAAAATCACCATTTTACCTGTAAATTGCTTCCTTGAGAGAAATTCATTGTCCTGCCAGGACTTCAAAAGTTTCAGAACAAAACTAAAATCCCAAAGGAAAGAATATTTGGGGGCTAGAGGTCTCGAAAGGCTGATCCCTCTCAGTGCCCTAGACACCAGCGGGTGTTCTCCAGCTTATAGTTCTTGAAAAGGGAAATGGCCTGCCAAAATAGCTAAGCAGCAAATATTGATGGTCCTGTAAACCAGACCGTTCTCTGCTAGCTCTGACAAGAAGTTGACTATCAGTACCACTTCAGACTCCATGAGATCAAAACTCCTTCACACACACCAGCATGACCATCTATTCCATGCACATTTGTACCACTTAATTGGTAAATCTGCCCATGCTTTGCTGATGAAACAAGCATCTGTTTGTGATAATCCTGTGACCACCCAGCGTGTCCTGTAGTCTTCCATGCCATCAGTTGGAGAGTCCCCTCTTGTGCCAAGTGATGTAAGTTGCTGTGAGCATCCGTCAGCAGGTGTGGAGTCCGGGAATTAAGGATTGGAGAATCCACAGTGAGTTCCAGAAGAACTGGATATCAGACTTGTGATCTCCAAAGAAGTGTCACCGACAACATTTCCGCTCATAGAAACCTGTCCTGGGTGGTCAGCCTGCTGATCATCGAGAAGGGTGAAAATGAGTCTCCTGTGATCCAGCTGCAGTCTTGCAGGAATGCATCCATAACTTCTGCCCGGGGATCCGGGCACCTGCTGAAGAATCATGGGAGTTGATGAGCCAGACGTAAGGCAAAGAGGTCTACCTGACATGGTCCCCATATGTTTATCAGACCCTGTAAGAGGCGAGGGTCTAGCCACCAGGCACAGTGCAGGTGTCTGGAATGCTAATCCGCTGCTCAATTGAGGTTTCTCTGGAGGTATTCTACCATCACTGATATCTTGTGGAATAGACAGAATGTCCAAAAGTCCTTCGCTAGGTTCACTAGGACCTTGGAGCGAGTTCCTCCCAGTCGGTTGATACATTGTCCATTTGAGATGGATGGAGCAGGACACCTTCTATGATACAAAATTCCACACTGGGAAGGAGCCTGCCAAAAGCTCCAGACAGTTGATATGCAAGGCTTCTTCCTCTCCGGGACCAGGGACCTCCGGTGGTTATATCCTCATATTGGGCCCTCCTCCCCAGACAACTTGTATCCGGTTCTATTGTGCTGTCTGAGGCGGAACCGAATATGGCACTGCTGTTCAAGATTGAGTGTGCTCCAGCCACCAGTGGATCGCCAAACGAGCTTCTTGTTTGAGGAAAATATCTGCGACATAGTTCTGAACATGCTTGAGATGAATTGGCTTTAGTCTATGAAGAGCCATGTAGAGCAGAGGCTCTGGAAAAATGGTTTGGATGGAGGCTGACAGTAGGCCTATTACCCTGAATAAGTGACAGAGTGAAATATTTTCCTTCTCCATCATCTGCCGAAGTTCCCTGCATATCAAGACAATCCTCTTCTGAGGTGGTCTCAGTGATTGGTGAATGTAGTTGATGAAGAACTCCCAAAAAACCATCTGAACAGACGGGGTGGTCTCTGACTTCCCGTAATTTATGATTAGGGCTCCGTCTGTATCTGTATTTATCCATATTTAATTTGGGTCTTGTGGAAAAATGAAGGTGATATTAGGATATTGCAACATTTATTTAACCTGTAAATATACGCTCATGCATGAATGCCTAGTAGGTTTCAATGCTGTAAACACCCACAGAAGATAAATCAATGCACTTATAAGAAATTAAGCAAATTTCAGTAACAACCATGTGCATATTTACTGCTGTTAAAACCTCTTTCCTAAAAGTCCTTTCTTTTTTAGCCCCCCTTTCCTATCAATCCACATAGCTATTCACGTGGCAGTCCTGGCAGACAGTATTTAAAATTACTCAAACAGCAACCCAAATTCCGTTTTTATCCACATTTAAAAGTAAATACAGACAAGAAAATACATTTTCCTGTCTGGATTTATCTGTAAAAATCAGTAAAAACGGAAAACAGGGAGCCTTATTTATCATGAATCCCAGGTTCTGCAGAAGGGAGATTGTCATCTGGGGCTGTTCTCACAGGCATGTTGGATCCCGATGCATGAGGGGAATGTCATCTAGATAGACGATGAGCCTGATTCCTCTCGCTCTGAGCTATTCCATGGCCGGTTGCATTAGCTTGGTAAATCACCAAGGGGCAAGAGAAAGACCAAATGCAAGGCATGTCAATTGATAGATTCAACTTCTACCTTCAAATTGAAGGTAGAGCTGATGGGGGGGATGGGAACTGTAAGACTGACGTCTTGGAGGTATAGCCTTATTAGCCAGTCGTTTGGCTGAAGAATGTCTCTGAGCAGACACATACCCTCCATTTTGAAGTGCTGATAGAACACTCATTTATTGAATTGTCTCAGGTTTATGACTGGGCGAAAACATTTATTCTTCTTCTCCACCAGGAATAGGGTGATTAGAAAGCCTTTAGGATGTAGAGAGGTGAATGTTATAGTTCCCTTCTCCAGTAGAGTACTTACCTCTCTATCTCAATCAATCAATCAATCAGGGGGTTATTAAGTGTGCTACTCACTCGTCAGGGTCTCAAGGTGCTGGGGGGGAGGGGGGGTCACAGGTCCGTTAACCAAAGAGCCAGGTCTTGAGTGCCTTCTTGAAGGTGATCGGCGTCTGGAGAAAAGGTCAAAGTCAGCAGCCGGATCCTCTGCTGAGGAGTCCCTAGGAATTCTATCTGAAAACCCTGGACCGTTTAAAGCACCTATGCATCACAGTTATGGCTCTCCAATTTGAGAGGAAGAAGCGTAACCTGCATCCCAAACTTGCTGGGGAAGAAAGGGTATTGCTTATCGTTACTCCTCCTGAAGCATTGGAAGCTCCTCTGAAGGCGCCCTTGCTGCCTCTCCCTCACCCAGAACCACTGGAGTGTAAAAATCCCCTGAAGCTCCTGGAGTCTTGTCTTGTCACTGCATGCCTCTCTTGGTCAGTAGTTTGTGGGGAGTTACATTGTAGGACCAGCTGGGTGAGTGCCCCCTGCCTCTCAATGTCCCGCCAAAAATCTTTTGACCAAATACCTTATGCATAGATTGTTGCACCTTGTCCAGGCAGAAAAATGTAGTAACAGATTTGGAGAGCTCCTTCATAAAAGGTTCTCAGTACCAACCTCCATCTGCCACCTGGCTTGCTTCTGAGGTTGTCTATTTTGACCAAAAGTGACTTCCTGCATTCCACTGAAAGGGCACAATTGGTTTTCCACAGAATGCAGAGTGCAGTGGGCCCACCCTGAGAGGATGTTGGGATGATTGCCAGTTTCCCAGGTTTCCTTTGCCATATTGGGGTGAGTGCTACCTTCCCTGCCAGAGATGGCCTATGACATTCTGCCCTAAGACTTCCCCAAACCTATTTATCAAGGGGTTTTCTGCTGTGGCTGCTCACACATTGAGCATCCTTTGCTGCTCGGGTACAGCACGAGGAATGGGGTGAAAGTTATCATCATGTTTGAAGATAACCGGGGGGTCAACCAACCCTGTGGTGTCAGAGTTACCTGGAGGGTCGTACTTGGAATGCTTAGGGCTGCTTTCCAGCCTCCATGGTCTACTGGGGCCTAGTTCATCCCCAGAATCTGCATTGACAGAATCTTCCCCAGCGTCATATTCCGAAGGGAGGAAAGAGTCATTGTCGGGAGTATTCCCAGGATTCTCAGCTCCCTGACTATTCTTGGGTCACCACTCGTCTTTTCAAGAAGGCCAGGCACAATCTTTTGAATGCGTCCAATGGTGGAGGATGTGGCCCTTTCGAAAGAGACTTCCAAGATATCCACAAGCCCTTCATTGAGGGTAAAAATGCCTGGTCTTCCTCCACTTCCAGTATTTGCTCCTGGAAATGCTCCATATTCTTGTATACTCAGCGCCAGGTACATCTGTAAATAGATTGAATGGGGGATTAGCAAAGGTTTGTTAGAAAAAAGATCTGCCTCGAAGGAAAAACTGGCCGGGATGAATGCCAGAATTATCAGTGAACTCTGTGTACTCAAGGGCTGACAACAGGAGTTAGTGAACACTGATTTCACAAGAAAAGCACCCAGAGCCTCATAAGGAGAGACCAGCATGCCCGCTGTAACTGCTCACTGCATTGAAATGCAGAATCGCATATGAGCGAGACTCACAGGCTCCCCGCACACTTATCCTCTAGTGGCGGTAGGGTGTCAATGTAGCAGCACGGATGCTGAAGTCGCTGCCTCCATGTGCCCAAGAAATAAACATCCTGCATGCCCTCCTAGGCAGTAAAACACATCCTCCAAGGCTCTTGAGTCAATCAGGAATGTTGCACAGAGCTCTGCTCGAGGTTCAGGATGAGAGCCCTGTAGTGGGCCCTCAGGCCACATCTGGAACTACCCCGCTCCAGCGCATAGTAAGAGCAGTAGTGCTGAGATGGGGAAACTTTACAATTAACTGTTGTGCTGCAGGGATAACAGTTGTTATGAATGATTGAGACGATTTATCAGTAATGGAATACAAGGCCAATATCTAACAAACTGAAAAGACAATTAAGGAAAAACACTTATCTGACTGCTGAGCAGCAAAAAAAGATTAAGGGGCATATGTATCAAGCCCTTTTCCCATCCGCAAACGGGCCGATTCTCAGAATCGGCCCGTTTGCGAATGGGAAAAGGCCTTTTGGGATGTATCATCCCAAAAGGGCATCGCAAATTAGAGAATCGCAAAATTTGCGATTCTCTATTTTGCGATTGCACTTAGGAATCTCAAATTGTGATTCCTTAAATGCAATGTATGAAGCACAGAAAAAGTGCGAATTGGCCGTAAGTAATCGCAAATTACCACCAACTTGAAGTTGGTGGTAATTTGCGATTTCTTTGAAAAATTCACTTTTTTGCATTTTTCAAAGTGCCATGTGACGCACATACATGCCCTTAGGGCATGTATGTGCGCCACATGTGCACACATACATATTTCAGGGGTGCAACAGGGTGTCCTTTTGACACCCTGGCACCCTTGAAATTGCATTCTCATTTTGCGATTCTCAAATTGATAATCGCAAAATGAGAATGTCTTCCCATTCATTCCTATGGGCCTCCTAGACCATAGGAATGAATGGGAAGGTATTCCTTAATTGCGATTAGCAATTTGCTAATCGCAATTAAGGAATGCCAAGGAATCGCAAAACATTTGCGAATTTTTTATTACATCCCGTTTTGCGATTCTCAAATAGCGATTCCCTAAAAATCGCTATTTGAGAATCGCAATAAAGGAATTTGATACATATGCCCCCATGTTATTTCCCTTGATGATGTCAATATAGTCGTTGGTGCATGGCTATTGGTGGACTGGGTTATAATTTCTTTCTTAAGACTCATGGGATGTGTAGTCTTCAATCTTGCTTAAAGTTGTTTAATTGGGCTGCTAAGTTAAAATATAGAAAGAGAAATGCATAATCTGAGCCTCAGGTCCTGACATTTAATCTGTGGCTCTGAAATGCAGCTGGATGCGTAAAGCAAATCCAAAATTTAATACAGATTTATTCCGATTCATTTGAAATTGCCAATAATATTTGTTGTTGATGTATCAGTCACATTAAATACCAGAGGTTCTTAACCTTTTGAGATCTGTGGACCCCCATTGAGTCATTATTGTATTCCAGGGACCCACACTGAATTATTACTGGAATCCAGGGAACCGCAACAAATCATTACTGGAATCCGGGCCTATTATGGAGTCATTACTGGAAGCTGGGGACCACGATCTAAGAAGAGGCTACAATTTAAACCTTAAAACAATACACAAAAATACAAAAATAAGGATGCATCAAACTAATTTGCAAATTATGGAGTAGTTAATTTAATTCACAAACAATTATAGAAAATTCAATTTGGTATTATTTAATGGGAATTATGAAGCTTTTCTTAATTTGTAATTTAATTCTAAAAGTTGAAGCTGTATGCTAGACTGTAGCATAACACTTTGTCCTTAAGTTCCTAATGTGGGCTTTCTTTTTCTGTCTGAGCTTCAATTGAGGCCACTCATCAACTATTCGTTATTCTGTTTGCTCTACTTTGGCTGCTCTGCCAATCCATCCAAGGACACCAACTAATTTTAAGCTCACAATTTCAAATTCCTTTATATTTACAGTACAATATTTTTTGTTTTGTTTTACATTGTTATCCTTTATTTGTGTATACTTTCTTAATCTGCTAATATTTTTTAAATGTCTGAACAGTAACAGAACCCCAGGGGTCCTCAAACCACAGGTTAAGAACCACTGTTGTATGCAACAGACACATATGTAACATCAGTGCACCTATGCAGTGAGACAACGTTCTCAAAATCTAGGCATAAGTGCACATGGTGCTACCATGCTGATGCAGACACGCTAATACTTTTCTCCACAACCAGTTTCAGTCAAGTGCGGCTAGTGCTGTATAGTGAAAACAAGCTAGCCACTGTCCAGTGACCATGACTGAACAGTAGCTAATGTGGGATTCTCTCAGCCTGAAAGGAGCAGTACCAACTAAAGCACCAGTAAGCACCATTTATCTATGGGACTGAGCTGTGACCTGATTTGATCCTGTATCTGGAAAATGTTTCATGGAGAAGATATTCACTGAGGGCCTGGTTCTCAAAGGGCCTCAGAACTCGTGGCGTAGGCCCTGCTGTCATGTGAGTATTTTCATTGAAGAGATTTCGCCCTGAGTTCCAAAAATCCCCCACAACTTTGGACTTTCACAAAGGACCTTAGCACCTGTGGCAGAGGCCCCGGAGCCATGTGGGAATCTCTGAACTCAGGGTGCAGTCTCTGCAATGAGAATTCTCATTGCAGAGATTCGGCCCTGAGTTCGGAGACTTCCCCATTACTGGGCATCCTCCACCATGAGTGCTGAGGCCCTGTGTGAGGGACTGTACCCATAGTGAGAGTATCTTTTTTGATGTCCATGTACAATGCTTGTTTGATCAAGAAGCTAGGCTCGGCTTCACTTCTGACTTCAAAGCGTCAAGGGCCGGCAATGTTCCATCCTTTAGAGTCAAATATGTTTCCAATCTAAATGTGATTGAGGGATTCAACTCCTGTTGTTTCCACTCATTACTGCCCATATCAGCTTATACACTCTCCTGTCATCTTAACAGGGCTTTGCACATAATGCCCATATAGCATTTAAAACAAATTACTTAATGATAAGCTATAATAAAAAACTAAAAAAACAACCTGTATTGGTAGAAATGTTTCTAGCTGGTTTTTGCCCCACACCACCCCGCCCCCCAAAAAATTCTGCGATTAAGTCCCTGTATCAAGTTTATTTAATACTGAACAAGATTGTAAGAAGGAGAAAGTAAGGGTCAAACAGAGAGAGAAGATAGAGAAATACAAGAAAGACAGGGGGAGGTCCTTGCAGGCAGCAGATAGCGAGACCAGTGGGGTGCACTAGGCTTTCATACAACTGCAATGTCTAAAACGTCTTTGCCATATCATGCACAGATTTTAAGTGGGAAAATAATTTTAATGAGCAAATATCTTCTATCTATGTTTTATAGTATGGCAAATTGTAATAACACTCAATCAGTGTACAATTTTTAAACAATCAATTTTCTTTTTATCACCCAAGACCTTTCTGGTGCTTTTCCCTAATATACCAGGTGGCATTGACATCTTGCAACTGATATATATCAACACACAATCTGGCTGATATACTCCATGGAATTCTGGAAATAAAGAGACAGTTTGACTCTTAAGTCTCACTGTTGTTGTTAATAGTTATAGAAAATCACTCATATAGAAGGATAGAAGGGATCTCAAAACAAAATTCACAAATCATTTACAAACAATTGACAGTCTGGAACTACACCTGGCTCTTACTCCATCCATTGTAGTGAAACTGCATTTCATGCTTAGCAATGCGCTAAATGTACTTGAATTATGAACTCAGTTTTTGTCATACTGAGAAACCCTTTACCTCACAGCCACATAAATATTTGAACTACACCAAACACCATCCGTACATACAGGCTAAATGAAGGAATATTTTTCTGTCTATCATTCTATTCTAATTGGGTTTTTTTTCATCCTAGTTTACCCTCTTGTTCCTTTATGTTCTCCCATGTCATGTGATAATGTTACTGATCCATATCAGGTCCACTTAGGTTTACTCTTAAATCTTATTTCAGTGCTGGGCAGCTGTAGCACAGAGCAGTCAGGCGTAACTCAATGGAAGTGTAAAGCATTTATCTAGGCCAAAATAGTCAATAAGTAAGACACAACATACAATAAAAACCAACTCCAATTTATAAAAGTAGAGTTTTCTTTTTTATCTTCAAATAGACATCATAGCAACAGAAATCAGATGAAGGGAACAGGAGTTATAATTTTTGCAAGGTTTTCATAAATCACTGCTTTTCACTCCAAAAAGTATAGAAAAGTTTTTTTAAGTTTGTAAATCGCTGCTTTTTACTCTTTACTCTTAGCAGTAGTCTATAAACCCTGAATGTGAGGGTCCGGGGAGTCAAGGTTTCAGGCCAATCGTGATGGAAAAGAGTATTCTAAATGGGGTAACCCGTAGGACCACTGGACCCGGGTAGACAAAGGTACAAGAAAAACGGTCACAGTGGCTGACTGCATATAGATTTATGTACATAGAACTAAATTCAAAACCATTAAGTAATTTAAAACGTCACAGCACAGAATGATGACCGGAGCCTGCCGGCGGTTACTCATCAACCGTTCAAGGGACAACAAGGCGCACTTTTGGCACCCTTCTCCTAATTAATACTGAAACTGCTTTCCTGTTACAAGAGCCAACTCGGCCCACATTTTGAAAATACAGCCAGATTTTTTGTGCTGTTTCCCAATGGTGCTTCATTCCCTCCCACACTATCACTTTGAGTCCTGATGAAGACCCCATAAAAAGGATGAAGCAGCCTTTATGACAACAGGGGTCGAAACGTTGACATATTTGTATCAATTTCAAACGTGGGCAAAAGAGATGTGTTTATCTGTGCCTAGAGTGTTATGTTTATTTCGTATATTGTTTCGTCGATTTAAAGACTGGATTGGTTCTATACTATTTAGATGTATTTGAACCACATTGTCTTTCCGTTCCTTCACGTAATCACCCAACTTTCCCTGAGCACTCACCCCCTCCCTCCCTGAGCACCGATGTGTACCAATGTTGATTTATTTCATATTCATATGTTTTGATTGATTCTTTTCCTGTGATACAACATTAAATCACAGTAAATCATCTTTCTGTGCTGTGACGTTTTGAATTACTTAATGGTTAAAATTTAGGTTTATGTACATAAATCTATAAGCAGTCAGCCTCTGTGACCGTTTTTCTTGTAACTTCAATCGTGATGGAAGTCAGGGTTCTACAGATGCAAGGCTGGTCCTGGTCAAAGTTTTTCCTTTGTACTCGGAAACATTCTTTATTTATTTAACTGCGAGGTCCTCTGTAACTTGACTCCGGTCTTGGGTTCAACGTTGATGGATCAGCTAATTTCAGGGACTTCCGGTGAAGGCCTCGGTTCTCGGCAGGATCTCAACAGTGTTCAAGGCTATCCACAAACCCACAATTAGCAGTAGTCTAGGAGCCTTGGGATCAGAAATCATCATCTTTTCCTTTGGCTCACATGTAGCAGTCCTGTGTCAAGAGAGAGTCCACTCCAGCAACCGCCAAGGGTCAAGGACCCAAGAGGGACCTTGTGGGTTTTTAGAACTCGATCTCTTGGCTACACCAGCAGAATCCAGGGCAAGTCCAAGGCAAACTGGTCAGCTGGGCATTATGCAGGTGCAGGGTTTATTTAGCTTTTGCGTCCCTGAAGCTTAACAGAAGGCTAACCATCTAACCCTTGTAGTCCACTTACTGGTCCTTGGAACAAGTGGGAGCAGGTCCAGCCGTCAGAGTCTCTCTCCATGAGTTCAGCAACCGGGGCAGAACATCTCTTTCTGAAGTCCTCTCTTCGCTCGGTAGATGCAGCAGGTGCGGGTTTCCATGGTGCAGCCTCTCTTTCTAACTTCAAGGATACATACTAATATGAAAAAGGAAGGCATGGGCATGGCAAAGGATTATGTTTTCACTTTGTCAGAGTAGCGGTGGTACAATCAGTGCTGCAGTCCACTGGTAATATATAACTTACCAGCCATGGGCACACCTTGTACAATATACTAAGGACTTATATGTAGAAGTTAAATACGCCAATCAGGAATTAGCCAATTGCTCATATACTTTCAGGGGTCAGACTACATGCCTGGGGCCTTGCCAGCAGGGTCCAGTGCACTTCAGAGTCAGAAAACTGTTTGAGGGAAATCTGAGAAAGAAAACACAAAGACACAATTGGCAAAGTAATACAGGTTTAGTCTAATACAGTAGGGGAGATCAGTCACATCTGTGGAGCTGAAACCTGATGTATCGAGGTATTGCCAACAGGCAGTGATATTTATATAGAAAAACCACAATATGTTAGTTTCTAAACCTATTAACCTTTCAGCGGTTTCCATGTATGATAGGTGATAAAGCCTCAATGTGGGTTTCTGTTCTCGCAATTTAAGTGAAGCAAGAATATGTTTATGTAACAGCACAGAAAGTGGTTATATCGTGCTAAATGTTTTTTGGACCAAGTTATCTGACCTTTACATGTGATTTCTTTTGCCAAGCTATCTGACCTCTACATGTGGTTCCTGCAACAGCATGCACATTTTCATCAGCATATGTTCTAAGGCATGGTGAGACACCTGGTGTCTCATCCTGTGTATGTGTTCAAGCAGAGGTGTGAGGAGGAGAAGCGGGCCCTTATGTGATTGGTGCATCTCAGCCCATTCTTCTAGCAGATGTGAATTGTGGTGATTTATTTTCTTGCAATGGCCTATCTGACCTAACTTAAAGATGTTCTTTCAAGTTTCCTGAAACTGAAGTGTGATTTGACTTTATGTTCTAGGTTTGCACATTGTCTTTCAGCACATATCTGTTTCCAAGTATGGGTCTGTCGCAGCTTGCATAGGTTTGAAGCTATCCCTAACCTGAGAGATCCATGTGGGGGTCTGGGATCTTAGGCCTTCTCGGACCCCCATAGGGTGCATTCCATCTTGCCCTCCATCATTCCCCCCTCTAGTTGATTTTTCAACTATCTCTCCTAACCTCTCATCTTCTGGAGGGATTATCTCATTCTCACTACTCTGTCCCTTTGCTACCTCGATGTATTTTTTAACCATGAACGCTCCTCTCACCTTAGTTGACATCCTCTTGCAGCATGCTATCACTAGCTGGATAGTGCACCACATCAATAACAACTGTACCACAAAAGGCAGAAAGGCCTTGAACAACCATTCATCGAGGATGGCAACAATCAACCCAAACCTCAAACCATTTGTCAGGGGCACCTCCCTCACTGACCATTTCTATTGCGGGTCATGCAATGTCTGAACTGCCTCGGTAAATGTCCCATTATCTGCGTTGACGCATATGCCCCCCTCCATGGCCATCGTAAGGTCAAGTACATAACGGTGCTGCATGATCATAATTGTTCAGAATGCTTTTCTTTTGTGGCATTGATCCATCTTTTGTAGCATTGTTCATCTTCATCAGTTCCCACCTAATTATTTGCATCCATCAGGCATTTGCTTTTGCCTGAATGAATGGAGGAAAATCCTGAGAACAGCTGGGCATCAATAGTCTGTGCTCCTGTGGGACACTTTTCCATGCAGAAGTGCCATAACATTCTACAGCTCTTCTCTTCTGATGATGGGGAAGCAAGGTAGTTGGATTGCTCATGTGATTGTCATGTAGAAGTCTCCACTCCTGGTATTACCAGAGTGGGGGTGTGAAAAGTGACCAGGGGACAGTGGCCATTCCAGTTCGGGGGTAATTGCATGTGGAGCCAGGCCCGCACTGCCAATTGTGGTCCATTAGGCTAGCGGGGCCCCTCTGCATATCGTGTTGTATATGGTGGTGTTACTATTGAGGTCACTGGCAACTTTTATTGCCCCATTTCCTCTGAAACATAGATACCATTGTGTTAATTTCATTGTTGCTCTACAGTGTGTTGCAGTTCCTGTCCAAGTACATCTTTATATGTTCTCATTCCACACGGATGCAGCATATTGTTGTTAGTAAGACTCCTCTCTGTGCTTTTAAAATGATGCAGCTTGGCGCAGCAAAATTGCTTGAGGCTTTGTTCTGCGTCATTTTTGTATCAAAGAGGCCCAAAGTTCTTGATGTATACTGGAGTTCCCAATGGTATGGGCATCTGTTGGTTATCCGCTGAAGGTGCAGTGGCGTGCTTGTCAGATGTATGGGTAGCCTGTTTAGAAAATAACTTTGTTGATTTTATTAGCTCAGACATGTAGACAAACATTTCAGTTTGTACAAATTCGGGTGCACTGTCAGTCTGCAACTTATGTCTAGTTAGTGGCACAGATGTGTTCATTACTCTTCCTGTCACTGTCTGGCATGGGTTAAAATGGTGAACTGATCCTGGGGTGTTTATCAAGGCAAATAGTGTCAATAGGAGCCAGAACAACCAATTCTTAGTGGCCAAGATGGCCACTGTTTCAGGTCGCAATGGCACAGGAGGGGGTGAATCAATTAACACATATTTTACCTTTGCTCACCATTACTAATCTGATTACTCCTCTAGAGGGTACCTCACCATTGGTCGGACAACTGCAACAGGCTTTGTATAGTTTCCAACTAACGCCTCTATTCTAGTTGTGTCAAAGGTCCTCTCAAAGTCACACTCAAGACAGCGATCTATATGCTGCATTGCCTTGTCTATGTTGTCCAAAAATACTTCATCTGTCTCTTTGTCTTGGGGTGTTAAATCTTCTAGCCCTCAAACCTGAGGGTGTGCAGTTATAGTTCTGATATGGGGATAATAGTTGGTATTATCACTATTTGTTATGGTGTTCATGAGGCCACTGCAAGACTACAACACTCTGATGTTGATGACAATGTTCTTGCGGGATGCTGCAGTGACACACATATTCAATTTTAGAAATGCTTCCAAATTAAGTCATATGACAGTCACTGCTTAGGTTTTCTCAGTAACCCTTAAATTTGAATAGGTAGGTTACTCTGGCTAATGGATCAATATTTATTCTAATAATGGATCTTTCGGCTCCTAGAGCCTAATGTTGAGGTCCTTCTGTGAAATGTTTCTCTTTCTTTATGACCCTTTTGGCGCATTTTGTACTGTGGTATTCTTGGCAGAGCAAAATTCGACTTGACATTAATCCTTATTGGGTAGATAGGCATTTTGCCTACGTTATTTTTGCGTTTGACCCATATTCTATCATCTGTCATACTTAGTACATGTGGTGGTAAATATGGTCTGTAATACTGATCTGACAATATCAATATAATCAAACAATGCAAACCCACCACTCCATCCGGCTAATCCAAGCAAATGATGTGAACACTTGTCTATCATTAGAAATAAGTGTTTATTTGCCAATAGTATTATTAAATGGAGAGAACATAGGGCTGGACACCAACACATTAGTGAAACCAACACATTGTTTCTAAACACAAAAACATTAGTGAACCCCACACATTGTTTGCTATTTCCAGAGAAAATAACTTGTGCAATAGGTTCTTACAAAGAGAAGAATTTGCAATTCCTTACATGGTCCTTGCAGTCAAGGGATGGTGAATGATATTACGTTCAAGTTAGGGCTTGGTGAATACTGCTGGCACATGGTGCAAGTGTGTATGTTCATTGTGATCCTCTCATGTAAATTGGGAACAAACCAATCCTACAGTATTTGCAGGTACATGTCTCTTGAGGTTTGTGAAGGGAGATGCAGCTGGTTAAGCCCTATGCGTAGCAATGTTTGGAGCATGACAAGTTTTGCTCTGGATATGTCTGTATGTTGGGTGTGTTCCCATCTGTATGCACTGGATCACTGACACAATATAAAATGCCAAAATATTGACCTGCCAAAATATCGTGGACAAAATATAGAATGCATAAGTATTGAATTCCTATCTACAAACAGGTAAGTACAAAGATATCGAATCAAAAATATTGTTGTAAAAAATATAGTTAGTCAAAATATCGCATTTTTAAAATATCTTAAAAGTAATGTAAAAATAAAATAATAAATATAATTAAATAAACATACTTAAAAATACTTAAATAACCTCAAAAATAATAAATATTTAGGTGCCGATTCCGATCTGGTAAAACCCGGGTACAAATGGTCGTACAGAGCGTTTTCTCCGTCCCACTCGTACCCGGGAAAAACACCTTACAAACTCGCAAGTACGATTCGCACAGAAATACCATTTCCGTACGAGTCGTAAAAAACACCGACCGGCTAAAAAATACATACAAATCTGATTCTGGACGGCGCATACGCGACGTCCGGACGGAGTCAGGTAGCGTTTTACGGACCATCAAGTACGATTCGTGCCGACGTCACTCCGAATGTAGCATTTTTTACGGGAGACAAAAACTGCCGGGAAATTGAGGACGACGTGAACAAGGAGCACCGGTACGCGACGGACAGCGATGGACCCCAACCTACGCATCATCCCGGCCCTCATAGCCTACGACCTCGTGTTCAGAAACCGATGCAGACGCCGCAGAAGGTCAGAACAACCCCCAGGGGCAAAGGGGGGGTGCAAGGGGCAAGAAACATAACCTATTCCCCACAAAATACTAATACATCCTGCACATTAATTACCTCCATGGTCTGGTCACTTCGGGGGCGTGTCCACCAATCCCACGTCTCGCCACAACGGAAGTGGACGCGTACCCGTCACCACCACAATGGTGGTACGGGACGTACCCATGCCCCTCAGAGCGTGGGTATGGTCCGTACCACCATTGTAGTGGTGATGTAGGGGTACGTGTGTACGGACCGTACCCACGCGCCCAGAGCGTGGGTACGGTCAGTACACGCGTACCCCTACATCACCACTACAATGGTGGTACGGCCCATACCCACGCCCCCCAGAGCGTGTGTACGGGCCGTACCACCATTGTAGTGGTGATGTAGGGGTACGCGTGTACGGACTGTACCCACGCCCCCAGAGCGTGGGTACGGTCCGTACACGCGTACCCCTACATCACCACTACAATGGTGGTACAGACCGTATCCACGCCCCCCAGAGCGTGGGTACGGGCCGTACCACCATTGTAGTGGTGATGTAGGGGTACGCATGTACGGACTGTACTCACGCTCCCAGAGCGTGGGTACGATCCGCACACGCGTACCCCTACATCACCACTACAATGGTGGTACGGACCATACCCACGCCCCAGAGCGTGGGTACGGGCCGTACCACGTGTACCCCTACAGCCCCATTACATGATGGATACAAGGCGTACACACGCCACGGATGTAGGTGTACGACTTGGTGCAGCACATCAGCTGTAAATTGGGGGTGGTGTATGCCCAGGACAGCAGTGTACCACAGCAAGGGCGCAAGTGGGTGGGTGGGTAAGTGGGTGCAGAGGACTCCCAGCAGTGCCCAGACATATGAGGGGTGGTTGCCTATCACTCCCAGCAGTGTACAGACATATGAGGGGTGGGTGCCTATCACTCCCAGCAGTGCCCAGACATATGAGGGGTGGGTGCAGAGGACTCCCAGCAGTGCCCAGACATATGAGGGGTGGGTGCCTATCACTCCCAGCAGTGCCCAGACATATGAGGGGTGGGTGCAGAGGACTCCCAGCAGTGCCCAGACATATGAGGGGTGGGTGCTCATCACTCCCAGCAGTGCCCAGACATATGATGGGTGGGTGCCTATCACTCGCAGCAGTGCCCCGACATATGAGGGGTGGGTGCAGAGGACTCCCAGCAGTGCCCAGACATATGAGGGGTGGGTGCCTATCAATCCCAGCAGTGCCCAGACATATGAGGAATGGGTGCCTATCACTCCCAGCAGTGCCCAGACATATGAGGGGTGGATGCAGAGGACTCCCAGCAGTGCCCAGACATATGAGGGGTGGGTGCCTATCACTCCCAGCAGTCCCCAGACATATGAGGGGTGGGTGCAGAGGACTCCCAGCAGTGCCCAGACATATGAGGGGTGGGTGCCTATCACTCCCAGCAGTGCCCAGACATATGAGGGGTGGGTGCAGAGGACTCCCAGCAGTGCCCAGACATATGAGGGGTGGGTGCCTATCACTCCCAGCAGTGCCCAGACATATGAGGGGTGGGTGCAGAGGACCCCCAGCAGTGCCCAGACATATGAGGGGTGGGTGCCCATCACTCCCAGCAGTGCCCAGACATATGAGGGGTGGGTGCCTATCACTCCCAGCAGTGCCCAGACAAATGAGGGGTGGGTGCAGAGGCCTCCCAGCAGTGGACAGAGACATGGGGGTGGGTGCAGAGGACTCCCAGCAGTGGACAGAGACATGGGGTTGGGTGCAGAGGACTCCCAGCAGTGGACAGAGACATGGGGGTGGGTGCAGAGGACTCCCAGCAGTGGACAGGGACATGGGGGTAGGTGCAGAGGACTCCCAGCAGTGGAGAGGGACATGTGAGGGGTGGGTGACCATCACTCCGAGCAGTGGACAGAGACATGGGGGTGGGTGCAGAGGACCCCCAGCAGTGGACAGAGACATGGGGGTGGGTGCAGAGGAATACCACCAGTGGACAGGGACATGTGAGGGGTGGGTGCCCATCACTCCCAGCAGTGGACAGAGACATGGGGGTGGGTGCAGAGGACTCCCAGCAGTGGACAGAGACATGGGGGTGGGTGCAGAGGACTCGGAGCAGTGGACAGGGACATGTGAGGGGTGGGTGCCGATCACTCCCAGCAGTGGACAGAGACATGGGGGTGGGTGCAGAGGACTCCCAGCAGTGGACAGAGACATGGGGGTGGGTACAGAGGACTCGCAGCAGTGGACAGAGACATCAGGGTGGGTGCAGAGGACTCCCAGCAGTGGACAGGGTCATGTGAGGGGTGGGTGCCCATCACTCCCAGCAGTGGACAGAGATATGGGGGTGGGTGCAGAGGACTCCCAGCAGTGGACAGAGACATGGGGGGTGTACATCATTATCAGATGACCACAGCTCCATGGGTGAATGTACGTATCCCTAACTTAGGACAATAATGATAGTGCCATAACAACACATCACTGACAGCAGTGTCCCACTCCCAGGAGGATGGATGTCTTTCCCCCACTGCATGACACACCACATGTGGGTGTGAGGACAAATAACACATGCATACCCACCCCTGGCAGATGCAGCACAATACACACACTGAGATCATGCCACAAGACTGTATAGTCATGTCACCCCCTAATAAACTAAGAAAGCCAATGAGAACACACACTGTCACGCACATCCCAGGACTGATAGGAATGTTCAGGTGCTGGGCTAGCCACCAAGATGTTGTCTGTCATGGAAGGAATAGGGTGGAGTTCCCACAGATACAATGGCCACAATTGTGAGTCAGGTGTTCAAATACCCAGCAGAACAAGTACCATATGTGTACTAGGCTGGGATTACACACATGCATTGTGCGGAAAAGGGACAATGTATCCATGAAGGCATGGCAAAATACTCTGTACACAGGTACAGTGAGTGCCAAGGATGGCACAGACAATGCAGCCGGACACATTGCTGAGCAGGCATGGCCAGAGTTGAAGGGATCCATCACCAACAAAGGACATGTAGACACAGGGCAACACAACAATTGTGCAACTCTCTGCAGGGGAGATGTCAGGTGCCACAGAGGAAGGAACACTCCTTGGGACAATGTCTCCAAACACAAAGAGCATACATGACAAAGAATCTTTGCAGCGACCTTGTGATGGCACGCAGATACCAGGTTCCGCCCCATGAGCAGCAGACTACAACATTTCCCTTAAACATAACACATGCCCACAACCCCAACTCCTGTAGCATCAGCATCAACATCAATACCTGAAATGCAAGACTTTTCAAACGATAAAGAAAATTGCTTTATTCAGCATGAAAATAATAATGTGTAAACAAGACTATTCACAAAGGCCAATGGCCAGTCCATATCATCAGTCCTTGGAGGGGGACACATGGCCATGCGTCTCCCGTGGCTTGCATGCACATCACAAGACTGTGTCGTCGACTGGGGGGGCATCATGTGGGGAAGGACCAGGCACCGCAGGGACAGGAGGGGGAAGGGTAGGTGTGGTAGGTGCAGGGATGAACGACTCCACCACAGGGGGTGGGGCAGCGCCAAAGGTGGAGGCGAGCTCGGCGCTGCACACTTTTGCCAGTTCTTCAAGCGTCACCCCTGCACCCGGAGAAACAACAGGCCCCAAGGAGGGGGGGGGGTCAGAGGGATGGGTTGCAGCGCTACTGGGGGAGGTGGTGGACGGGCTGGGGGACTTAACTCCCCTACCCTTGGAGTGCCTTGACCGTTTGCGTCCAGGTGAACTAGTGGGGCTGAGGCCCAGCCCAGCAAAGTAGGCCTCCTTCTCCGAATCTGGGGCAGGGGAGCCAAGGGGAGTGACATCGGAGGGACTGGGGAGTGAGTCATGTGGACGAGGACTGTGGCTGCGTGCCTGCCTGTGTTCCCCAGACCCAGTGGGTGTGCCTGCTTCCCCCTGAGTGTGCGTGTCAGGAGGTGTGCGCTTGCCCTTACGTGGTGGTGTGCTGCTTCTGTCTGGTGGGGTGCGTGTGTGTGGATGTCTTGGTGTGCTTGGGACAGGCATGGGCGTGGGACTTGTAGATGGGGCAGGGGTAGGGGGGGACGCAGCGTTGCAGGTGACTCGCTACTGCCATCAGTGACGAGTCCAGGGATCTCAGCAACATCCGTTGGTCAGACATTGCTGATGACATGCCCTCCATGTACAACACCATCTGGGTCAGCAGTCTGGTGTGGCCATGGAGGACAGTCAGGATCGATGTCTGCCCAACTTGCAACTATCGCTGAATGTCCACAGACTCGGCAGTGAGGGCAGCAGGGGGGACAGGGGCAGGGGATGCGGTGCCTGGCACGAAGGAGACACGGTGTGGCCTAGCACGGACAGAAGGGACTCGAGCAAGTGGGAGGGCGGTGATGGGAATGGAGGGAACGGCGAGAGATGTACTGCTGCTTTCAGCTGTGGGAGCAGCCTCCGCCCCCTCTGGGAGCTCAGCCTCAGACCCGTCTGCCTCGTAGTCAGTGTTGGTACTGGGCAGGTCCTCCGCCTCACTACCCTCGCCCTCCGTGCCACTAGATTCCACCGACTCCTCAGCAGTGATGGCACCACTGCTCGATCCCTCCTCCACGTCCCTGCCGGTGTCTCCCTCGGTGTCCTCCGATGATGCTGTGGGCAAGGTGAAGAGACAGGAAAAAATCTGTCACATGTATACATCTGACACATGAGTCCAAACAAAATAGGCAACAGTGCATATCAGGAAAGGCATCATGAGTAACATCTAGGATACTCCCCACATATGTAAGCCCTGCACCCCCCAGTTGGTTGACCCACCATGCCACTTGGAAACAATGAAAATTAGGACACAACAGCAAATAACTTGAAATCACAAGATCATGAGAAGCTAGTGTCTGGGATCAGTTGAGCACAGCAAGACTATGAAGGCATGCCACCTCTTGTTCACTGTGAAACAAACAGTATTGTCGCACCCAAGGCCAAATACCACATGCCAATGCAGAAGGTGTCCCCACACTCAGAGACCTGTGAGTACTTTTGACACCCCAAAGAAATACATTGTGACTCCTGGAGAATCACAACCCTTTACACAATGGACATGTCTAGCATGTGTGAATGTGGCACTCTGTGAACACAACACACATGTGTCTGTATAGCAGAAGTCACACAAGGAGGTGCACACCAAACTACATGTACACAGTTATTGTCTGAGCTGCCAGACTCATTCAAATCAGCCACTGTTAGGCAGAAATGGCGTATCAGTAAGTACATATACATGGCACCAGGTTGGTCTGGATGACTTGACACTCGTAAGTTGGTATCAGCAACAACCAAGGACTAACCCAAATGATAGCACACTGTGGGAACATGTATATGTATGAACTCCAAACAAGTTTTGTTCAAACTGTGCCTTACTTCAAAATGTGCCAGCGTGTCCCTGGAACGTGTAAAGGTGGTGTATTGTGCACTTCCTCGGGAGACATCTGTCATGCAGGCACATCATTGTCCTTCACAACCAAACAACAAGGTCAAGCATATGAAACATTGAGATATGTTGACAGGTGTAGTGAGTGACAGGAAGTATTACACACCTATCCCTAGGAACCCAACAGAGCGTCTGAACAAAACTATCACTGGTTTAGTCGACTCAGCAGAAAGTCAAGGGTGGCTGAGTGAGAAGGAGGCTTCCTTCCTCATCAAGAAAGAGCCCAGGACCCCCTATTTCTAAATTCTACCCAAGATTCATAAGGGGGTCACACCAGTGCCAGGACGCCCTATAGTGTCAGGCATCGACTCGATTCTCGAACCTCCATCACAATTTTGCGACCATTTCTTAAAACCACTGGTAAAATGTACACCATCATATATACAAGACACCACTGATGCGTTACGCCTGCTAGACCAGGTCCAGGACACCAACGACATCAACTTCCTCATCACTCTAGATGTTAAAGCCCTCTACACTAACAGCCCACAGAGGGCGACTCTAGAAGTGATTGAGGAAGTTTTGAGTAGATCTCCCTGGGAGTCACCTACTCCACCTTCATTCATCATAGACTGTGCCACGCTAGCCCTCACTGAAAACTTCTTTGAATTCAAAGGCCAACTCTACCACCAGATTCAAGGTACTTCCATGGGGAGTACCTTTGCTCCTAGTGTGGCCTGTCTCTATATGGCGTCATTTGAGGGAGAACACATCTTCTGTGACACTAACCCATACTGCCACAATATTCGTCTATGGAAACGCTTCATAGATGATATCCTGATTTTTTGGACAGGAGACTGTGAAAGCTACAATACTTTTTTCACATGGATCAATAATCTCAATCCTTACCTCAATTTCACTATAACAGCATCCCCCTCCCAGATTGCCTTTTTGGACTTAACTATCAAGCTCACACAAGGCAATTTCTCCACTACTCTATACAGGAAAGCTACTGATCGCAACAGCCTGTTACATTTTAACAGTCGCCATCCAAGATCACTCAAAGAAAATGTACCCTTTGGGCAGTTTCTGAGAGTAAGAAGGAATTGTAGCACATTGGACACATATAAAAATGAGTCAGCGATCCTTGCCCGCAACCTGAGGGAGAGACAATACCCGCTGAGGAGTATCACCCAGTCAAGAAAACGGGCTCGGAATAACAATAGAGAAGGACTGTTGGACCCCAAAGAAGAAAAAACTGATCCCCAAACATTGACCTGTGTTACGACTTTCACACCGGCCTCCAACCAAGTGACCAAGGTGCTGAAAAAACACTGGAACATCCTCAATACGGGGACCATGAGTCTTGAACTGCCCCGGTTTGCATACAAGCGTTCTAAGAACATTAAGGATATGATTGTACAAACCAGACCAAAACCCAAAACCAAGTCTTCACAAAGTACACTCTGGCAATTACCCACGGTAAAAGGACACTATCCATGCGGTATGTGTAGTGCATGTACTTTTACATCCATACACAAGACAGTTACACTCAACACTACCTTTATTTGGGAATTGAGGTCGCATACAAACTGCAACACAGCTAACTGTATTTATCTTATAACATGCCCCTGCGATTTATACTATGTGGGGATGACGACTCGACCAATCAAATTGCGCATTTGAGAACACCGCAGCAATTTCCGCTGCAACAAAAGTAACACCAAGATATGTGTACATTTTCTGGAGAAAAGACACTCGCCAGACTCGGTGAAATGGCTGATTTTAGAAGCTAACCCCCATTTTACCAAACAGAGCCTTTTTGCGAAAGAACAAAGATGGATACACCGCTTGTCCTCCGACATTGATGGTCTCAACGATGACATCCCATGGGGGGCAATCAAGACTTAACTAGTCTGTATCCTATATAACCCCATACAGGGCAATTGTTCTACAACTAGATTACCCACTGCACTGATATACCGTCTAGTGCTGACCTTCACTTCAGCCTACATTCTATCCTTTTTTAACTACTTGCCCCTCTTTTGGACACCAATCGATTTGATAAATGATCTAGCAAAAAACAATACACTTGTTCCACTGTCCGCATTGGACCTTCACGGTTTATATATTATTAAAATCTTTCCGCTATCCCATTCCAAAATGGCCGACACATTTGCCGATATTACTAAGTAAGCACACGTTAACATTACGTCGGCAACAATATGGGGATTTAATAATTACTAAAAGAATATTTCTCACGCCTTTTTTATCCTGTGCAGTGCATCTTTCCCATTCTATGATGTTTGTCTCCTTTAGTTACAATGACTTCCGTTGTACTGACTAAACTCGATCATATGTCAAGTGACACGTTCTTTTGTATAAGTCCTTCCTCCGTTGCCTTAGACGCTACCTTCCGGACTTGGTGGGAAGGGTAGGTCAAGACGCATGGCATGAGCGAGGCAAAATGTAAGTACTACAGCACCCCCAAACCCCCCCCCCCTTTTGGATTTGGCCGCAATATTTTGTTCCTCAAACTCTATTTACACAAATATATAGAGTAGATACCCCCAGCGTCCCTATCAAGCCGTTACCAGCTTAATTGCAATCAGTACTGCCTAGCATCCACATTGGATGTTACGTAAATTGCATTTTGGAAAACACTTTGATTTCATTACTGTTACATAGACTCGGCACCAAGCCGATGTTAACGCTTTGTCAGGGGGTTAGCAACAACTCTTGTGCTGACTCACGGTTAGAGTTTTTACTAGTACCTTTGGATGAATGTCTCTCATCGACCCTCATCTCGTACTGTGTAAATCGGTCTCCCTCCATCTACTGGGTTTCCACAGACCAACATTCCGTGGTTGAGTTCATGTTGTTAGTGTACGCTTAGCGCCCATTACGTTTCATAAGTTTGCCTCAATGTATGTTTTTTCAGACCACTTTACTTTGAATTTTTTATTTCTTCATTGGCCACATAGACCAGCTCAGAGGCGCTTCTACATAGGAGATATATTATACAGCTGATTAACTACTGCCTCTATGTTTTAGACTTGTCTCATACCACATGTTTATTTTATCTTCATTTTATTGTTGTCTTTACATTTCTGTCTTATTATTTCATTACCCATTCCACTACCGGTTCCCGGTTTAGTCCTACTTTTAGAGGATCTATCGCTTATGCTCAACCCATCAAGTACTCCACATAGGCGACTAGGCACTATAGTTCACTGTGGGGATACACCACTTATTAATTGTGTCCTGTTGCGCCCAGACGCATCAGTAATCACCACCGATTCATGCTAACTAGGATTCAATAGTCACATCGAAGGCTGTTTTTTATTGTCATGTCCATTGAATATCTATACATGATGAGTACAACCTACCTTCCTTTCTTTACAGGTAGTACCAGATTATGACAGGTATTTTAGTCAAGAGATACTGACTCGCTTAAAACCTGCTTTCACTGAGAGGATTAATATTATCAAGTTCTCTCCTTTTGTAGATAGTTTTTTTAGGTCCTGAAGAATCGCGAGTGTAACAGCTCCATGCGAGAAACATGTTGACCATTAAACACTGATATAGATCACTCCTACACGAGACATTATACTCTGTTGAGTGCTATACACACGTTTTTAATCAGGGAAGGAGGCCTTCAGAATAAAACTAAATTCCCAACCGGCACTTCCAACCCTGTTTTACATCACTTGTTCACATCTACATTAGTCAGGCCCCCACACCCGCACTTCACCATACGGCAGTTGGATTGAAGATCTCCGACAAAGTGCCCCTTTTTAGGGAGCCCGTTAGGCATTGCACCGCCGGCCCAACGAGGAGCAGCCCATATGATGAAGCATGACACCTGAAAGGGTGTGTGAGGGCATTATTATCCAACAAATGGATTACCAACTATATACACATTTTTGTATTTAGTTATATCCAGCCTTCTTGTTGACTCCTCCTTTCTTGTCTTGAGGAACAGCAGGTATACTCCTTTTTGGTAGTCTTCACCCTTGGGGCCACTTGTCCTGCTGGGCCTCCCACTCCCTTGTGAGTGGAAATAGCCCCTACTGTCCCTCTCTTTGTAGTTCAGGTGTAGTGAGTGCCAATGGACCTTTTCTCTGAGTAACAACTTGAATAATGTCATTTGTCACATGGCTATCCGTCACCTGATCACACAGTTGGCTACACATATGACCTACTGACTGTCATCTGGAGTGGCACACATGTCCACGCCCAGGACAATGCATAAGCTAATGGGCCTGCAATTGTTTAGCAAAAAAGCCCAGCTGTACTGTGGGTTCCCCCTCATGGCAAGCCAGAATGTACCCACAGATGTTAGCACACAAAGTCACAATTGTGTAGCATCTGAACCACACACAGGTGCCAAAAATGTACAAGCAGGATACATGGTTGTCAAAAACTGACACAGGCAATGAAGCACGAACATTAAGCACTGGCCAACATCACGGGGCACTGCACGATGAATTTCTGTACTGCGAATCATTACACACAAGTCAGAACTGGCAATGAAACATCAGGGTTGAACATGTACGCCCCTTCCGCACACACCCACCCATACCTGAGTCAATGTGACTGATACCGATCAAGAAGTGAAACCTCTTATTAAGGGTTACAATAACTGTGCTTGAAAACTAGCTTCATTAACACAACATCACCTTGTAGGGCTGCCAAAACATATTGGTCACAAACAAACATCAACAGATTGTTGTGAATAGCCACACAGGCACTGCCCAGTGTGAGTATGCACAAGCAAACTGGTGTATCCCTGTCCCGTGGGCAAATATATCACACATGTGAAAACTACTACCTAGGCCAGGGAACAATGCCACAGAGGCAGAGCCATGATGAACCCACATTGAATGTGCACAGTGTTGGATGACACACATGAGTAGGAGGGCAGGCTGTGTCAGGGGACTGTAGTGTGCACACTGCTCCATGGTCCTGGAATGAGCTGACTGTTACAGGAGCAACCGTCCCGGCACTATGCATATATCCCACTCATGCAAAACATGTCTGTGGCCATAACATTGGTAATGCATGCAGCAAGTCTGTTCATTTGAACCCTCACACTCCTATGTTGGGACTCAGCATCAGTGCCAACAATTATGCACCCCCAAATGACTGAACAGGACAGGGCACAGGCAGACCACCCCCCACACTTGATGCTGAAAGCAGTGTGCACCTTGATAAACTGGCAGCCTAGATGACCATGTGCAATAGTGATAACACACAGACCAGGTAACACAAGTCAAGGAGGGGAAGGGAGGAAGAACAGCACAGGTTGACTTTGGGGTACAGGATATGCACTGCACATATATAGCCTGGCAGTGTATCCAGGCGACAGAGCAGCTCCAAAAGCTGGCGACCCACAACAAACACACATGTACCTACCCCCTTCCTGCTGCTGTAACTCCTGTATCCGCCTATCCAGATCAGGAAAGACCACCGCCAGGACACGCCGCATCTGGTGGGTCAGGCGCCGGCGCCAGCCATGCTTGCGCGGAGGTGAGTCCTTCAGCATGACCCGGGCGATCCTCCGGGTCCTGCACTGGATGTCCTGCCATCTCTTCCTCACTTGTGGCAGGCGCCGACTGCGACCCTCCGCCGATTGCACGGCCTTGATGGCATCCTTCAAGATCTCCCCCTTGTGGTAGGGGGATACCTGTGTGGATGACAAAGTGGGACAACATCACTACACCTGCACCATGTCACAGAGACACACATTTGAACATCTTAGATTTGTTGAACAGGGCATAGTATGCTGGCAAGTAATAGCACCTTAGTCATAGGGACTTTTTCCACTGGGGACGCACCAATGCACTACATGGCATAGTAAGTACACAGGGGTGCGAAACAATCCCTGATCATGGCACACACTGTGCATCCCAAGCAACACAAGGCTGATGGACAGCACCGCAAAGCAGTCACATGCCCCAGGCCACTGACGAAACCTCAGCAGAGTACACAGACACACACTGGCACACATCAATCACCTGCCATTGGCAACAGCGGATGCAAACCTCACTCTGCACATGTGACACTTGCCAGGGGGGGTCACAGGTGTGGGGCTAGCTCAGCAAGTCAGACACACAGCACGGCTTACTTCACACATCAGATTGATTGAGAAGTTCCCTCCTCCATGCAGCTGTGGTGCAACACTCCACATAGACACTCGCCCACATGACAAGAAACATTCACACACATAAATGTCCAGGGGGCGTACACATCATTTGGACACACTCACCACTCGTGCCGACGTCACTCCGCACATAGCAGTTTTTTACGGGAGACAAAAACTGCCAGGAAATTGAGGACGACGCGAACAAGGAGCACCGGTACGCGATGGAGAGCGATGGACCCCAACCTACGCATCATCCCGGCCCTCATAGCCTACGACCTCGTGTTCAGAAACCGATGCAGACGCCGCAGAAGGTCAGAACAACCCCCAGGGGCAAAGGGGGGGGTGCAAGGGGCAACCTATTCCCCACAAAATACTAATACATCCTGCACATTAATTACCTCCATGGTCTGGTCACTTCGGGGGCGTGTCCACCAATCCCACGTCTCGCCACAACGGAAGTGGACGTGGACGCGTACCCGTCACCACCACAATGGTGGTACGGGACGTACCCATGCCCCTCAGAGCGTGGGTACGGTCCATACCACCATTGTAGTGGTGATGTAGGGGTACGTGTGTACGGACCGTACCCACGCCCCCAGAGCGTGGGTATGGTCAGTACACGCGTACCCCTACGTCACCACTACAATGGTGGTACGGCCCGTACCCACGCCCCCCAGAGCGTGTGTACGGGCCGTACCACTATTGTAGTGGTGATGTAGGGGTACGCGTGTACGGACCGTACCCACGCCCCCAGAGCGTGGGTACGGTCCGTACACGCATACCCCTACATCACCACTACAATGGTGGTACAGACCGTATCCACGCCCCCCAGAGCGTGGGTACGGGCCGTACCACCATTGTAGTGGTGATGTAGGGGTACGCATGTACGGACCATACCCACACTCCCAGAGCGTGGGTACGATCCGTACACGCGTACCCCTACATCACCACTACAATGGTGGTACGGACCGTACCCACGCCCCAGAGCGTGGGTACGGGCCGTACCACGTGTACCCCTACAGCCCCATTACATGATGGATACAAGGCGTACACACGCCACGGATGTAGGTGTACGGCTTGGTGCAGCACATCAGCTGTAAATTGGGGGTGGTGTATGCCCAGGACAGCAGTGTACCACAGCAAGGGTGCAAGTGGGTGGGTGGGTGGGTTTAGAGGACTCCCAGCAGTGCCCAGACATATGAGGGGTGGTTGCCTATCACTCCCAGCAGTGTCCAGACATATGAGGGGTGGGTGCCTATCACTCCCAGCAGTGCCCAGACATATGAGGGGTGGGTGCAGAGGACTCCCAGCAGTGCCCAGACATATGAGGGGTGGGTGCCTATCACACCCAGCAGTGCCCAGACATATGAGGGGTGGGTGCAGAGGACTCCCAGCAGTGCCCAGACATATGAGGGGTGGGTGCCTATCACTCCCAGCAGTGCCCCGACATATGAGGGGTGGGTGCAGAGGACTCCCAGAAGTGCCCAGACATATGAGGGGTGGGTGCCTATCAATCCCAGCAGTGCCCAGACATATGAGGGATGGGTGCCTATCACTCCCAGCAGTGCCCAGACATATGAGGGGTGGGTGCAGAGGACTCCCAGCAGTCCCCAGACATATGAGGGGTGGGTGCCTATCACTCCCAGCAGTGCTCAGACATATGAGGGGTGGGTGCAAAGGACTCCCAGCAGTGCCCAGACATATGAGGGGTGGGTGCCTATCACTCCCAGCAGTGCCCAGACATATGAGGGGTGGGTGCAGAGGACCCCCAGCAGTGCCCAGACATATGAGGGGTGGGTGCCCATCACTCCCAGCAGTGCCCAGACATATGAGGGGTGGGTGCCTATCACTCCCAGCAGTGCCCAGTCAAATGAGGGGTGGGTGCAGAGGCCTCCCAGCAGTGGACAGAGACATGGGGGTGGGTGCAGAGGCCTCCCAGCAGTGGACAGAGACATGGGGGTGGGTGCAGAGGACTCCCAGCAGTGGACAGAGACATGGGGGTGGGTGCAGAGGACTCCCAGCAGTGGACAGGGACATGGGGGTGGGTGCAGAGGACTCCCAGCAGTGGAGAGGGACATTTGAGGGGTGGGTGACCATCACTCCGAGCAGTGGACAGAGACATGGGGGTGGGTGCAGAGGACCCCCAGCAGTGGACAGAGACATGGGGGTGGGTGCAGAGGAATACCACCAGTGGACAGGGACATGTGAGGGGTGGGTGCCCATCACTCCCAGCAGTGGACAGAGACATGGGGGTGGGTGCAGAGGACTCCCAGCAGTGGACAGAGACATGGGGTGGGTGCAGAGGACTCCCAGCAGTGGACAGGGACATGTGAGGGGTGGGTGCCCATCACTCCCAGCAGTGGACAGAGACATGGGGGTGGGTGCAGAGGACTCCCAGCAGTGGACAGAGACATGGGGGTGGGTACAGTGGACTTGCAGCAGTGGACAGAGACATCGGGGTGGGTGCAGAGGACTCCCAGCAGTAGACAGGGACATGTGAGGGGTGGGTGCCCATCACTCCCAGCAGTGGACAGAGATATGGGGGTGGGTGCAGAGGACTCCCAGCAGTGGACAGAGACATGGGGGTGGGTGCAGAGGACTCCCAGCAGTGGACAGAGACATGGGGGGGGTGTACATCATTATCAGATGACCACAGCTCCATGGGTGAATGTACGTATCCCTAACTTAGGACAATGATGATAGTGCCATAACAACACATCACTGACAGCAGTGTCCCACTCCCAGGAGGATGGATGTCTTTCCCCCACTGCATGACACACCACATGTGGGTGTGAGGACAAATAACACATGCATACCCACCCCTGGCAGATGCAGCACAATACACACACTGAGATCATGCCACAAGACTGTATAGTCATGTCACCGCCTAATAAACTAAGAAAGCCAAAGAGAACACACACTGTCACGCACATCCCAGGACTGATAGGAATGTTCAGGTGCTGGGCTAGCCACCAAGATGTTGTCTGTCATGGAAGGAATAGGGTGGAGTTCCCACAGATACAATGGCCACAATTGTGAGTCAGGTGTTCAAATACCCAGCAGAACAAGTACCATATGTGTACTAGGCTGGGATTACACACATGCATTGTTCGGAAAAGGGACAATTTATCCATGAAGGCATGGCACAATACTCTGTACACAGGTACAGTGAGTACCAAGGATGGCACAGACAATGCAGCCGGACACATTGCTGAGCAGGCATGGCCAGAGTTGAAGGGATCCATCACCAACAAAGGACATGTAGACACAGGGCAACACAACAATTGTGCAACTCTCTGCAGGGGAGATGTCAGGTGCCACAGAGGAAGGAACACTCCTTGGGACAATGTCTCCAAACACAAAGAGCATACACGACAAAGAATCTTTGCAGCGACCTTGTGATGGCACGCAGATACCAGGTTCCACCCCATGAGCAGCAGACTACAACATTTCCCTTAAACATAACACATGCCCACAACCCCAACTCCTGTAGCATCAGCATCAACATCAATACCTGAAATGCAAGACTTTTCAAACGATAAAGAAAATTGCTTTATTCAGCATGAAAATAATAATGTGTAAACAAGACTATTCACAAAGGCCAATGGCCAGTCCATATCATCAGTCCTTGGAGGGGGACACATGGCCATGCGTCTCCCGTGGCTTGCATGCACATCACAAGACTGTGTCGTCGACTGGGGGGGCATCATGTGGGGAAGGACCAGGCACCGCAGGGACAGGAGGGGGAAGGGTAGGTGTGGTGGGTGCAGGGATGAACGACTCCACCACAGGGGGTGGGGCAGCGCCAAAGGTGGAGGCGAGCTCGGCGCTGCACACTTTTGCCAGTTCTTCAAGCGTCTCCCCTGCACCCGGAGAAACAACAGGCCCCAAGGAGGGGGGGGGTCAGAGGGATGGGTTGCAGCGCTACTGGGGGAGGTGGTGGACGGGCTGGGGGACTTAACTCCCCTACCCGTGGAGTGCCTTGACCGTTTGCGTCCAGGTGAACTAGTGGGGCTGAGGCCCAGCCCAGCAAAGTAGGCCTCCTTCTCCGAATCTGGGGCAGGGGAGTCAAGGGGAGTGACATCGGAGGGACTGGGGAGTGAGTCATGTGGACGAGGACTGTGGCTGCGTGCCTGCCTGTGTTCCCCAGACCCAGTGGGTGTGCCTGCTTCCCCCTGAGTGTGCGTGTCAGGAGGTGTGCGCTTGCCCTTACATGGTGGTGTGCTGCTTCTGTCTGGTGGGGTGCGTGTGTGTGGATGTCTTGGTGTGCTTGGGACAGGCATGGGCGTGGGACTTGTGGATGGGGCAGGGGTAGGGGGGATGCAGCGCTGCAGGTGACTCGCTACTGCCATCAGTGACGAGTCCAGGGATCTCAGCAACATCCGTTGGTCAGACATCGCTGATGACATGCCCTCCATGTACAACACCATCTGGGTCAGCAGTCTGGTGTGGCCATGGAGGACAGTCAGGATCGATGTCTGCCCAACTTGCAACTGCCGCTGAATGTCCACAGACTCGGAAGTGAGGGCAGCAGGGGGGACAGGGGCAGGGGATGCGGTGCCTGGCACAAAGGAGACACGGTGTGGCCTAGCACGGACAGAAGGGACTCGAGCAAGTGGGAGGGCGGTGATGGGAATGGAGGGGGCGGCAAGAGATATACTGCTGCTTTCAGCTGTGGGAGCAGCCTCCGCCCCCTCTGGGAGCTCAGCCTCAGACCCGTCTGCCTCGTAGTCAGTGTTGGTACTGGGCAGGTCCTCCGCCTCACTCCCCTCGCCCTCCGTGCCACTAGATTCCACCGACTCCTCAGCAGTGATGGCACCACTGCTCGATCCCTCCTCCACGTCCCTGCCGGTGTCTCCCTCGGTGTCCTCCGATGATGCTGTGGGCAAGGTGAAGAGACAGGAAAAAATCAGTCACATGTATACATCTGACACATGAGTCCAAACAAAATAGGCAACAGTGCATATCAGGAAAGGCATCATGAGTAACATCTAGGATACTCCCCACATATGTAAGCCCTGCACTCCCCAGTTGGTTGACCCACCATGCCACTTGGAAACAATGAAAATTAGGACACAACAGCAAATAACTTGAAATCACAAGATCATGAGAAGCTAGTGTCTGGGATCAGTTGAGCACAGCAAGACTATGAAGGCATGCCACCTCTTGTTCACTGTGAAACAAACAGTATTGTCGCACCCAAGGCCAAATACCACATGCCAATGCAGAAGGTGTCCCCACACTCAGAGACCTGTGAGTACTTTTGACACCCCAAAGAAATACATTGTGACTCCTGGAGAATCACAACCCTTTACACAATGGACATGTCTAGCATGTGTGAATGTGGCACTCTGTGAACACAACACACATGTGTCTGTATAGCAGAAGTCACACAAGGAGGTGCACACCAAACTACATGTACACAGTTATTGTCTGAGCTGCCAGACTCATTCAAATCAGCCACTGTTAGGCAGAAATGGAGTATCAGTAAGTACATATACATGGCACCAGGGTGGTCTGGATGACTTGACACTCGTAAGTTGGTATCAGAAACAACCAAGGACTAACCCAAATGATAGCACACTGTGGGAACATGTATATGTATGAGCTCCAAACAAGTTTTGTTCAAACTGTGGCTTACTTCAAAATGTGCCAGCGTGTCCCTGGAACGTGTAAAGGTGGTGTCTTGTGCACTTCCTCTGGAGACATCTGTCATGCAGGCACATCATTGTCCTTCACAACCAAACAACAAGGTCAAGCATATGAAACATTGAGACATGTTGACAGGTGTAGTGAGTGACAGGAAGTATTACACACCTATCCCTAGGAACCCAACAGAGCGTCTGAACAAAACTATCACTGGTTTAGTCGACTCAGCAGAAAGTCAAGGGTGGCTGAGCGAGAAGGAGGCTTCCTTCCTCATCAAGAAAGAGCCGAGGACCCCCTATTTCTATATTCTACCCAAGATTCATAAGGGGGTCACACCAGTGCCAGGACGCCCTATAGTGTCAGGCATCGACTCGATTCTCGAACCTCCATCACAATTTTGCGACCATTTCTTAAAACCACTGGTAAAATGTACACCATCATATATACAAGACACCACTGATGTGTTACGCCTGCTAGACCAGGTCCAGGACACCAACGACATCAACTTCCTCATCACTCTAGATGTTAAAGCCCTCTACACTAACATCCCACAGAGGGCGACTCTAGAAGTGATTGAGGAAGTTTTGAGTAGATCTCCCTGGGAGTCACCTACTCCACCTTCATTCATCATAGACTGTGCCACGCTAGCCCTCACTGAAAACTTTTTTGAATTCAAAGGCCAACTCTACCACCAGATTCAAGGTACTTCCATGGGGAGTACCTTTGCTCCTAGTGTGGCCTGTCTCTATATGGCGTCATTTGAGGGAGAACACATCTTCTGTGACACTAACCCATACCGCCACAATATTCGTCTATGGAAACGCTTCATAGATGATATCCTGATTTTTTGGACAGGAGACTGTGAAAGCTACAATACTTTTTTGACATGGATCAATAATCTCAATCCTTACCTCAATTTCACTATAACAGCATCCCCCTCCCAGATTGCCTTTTTGGACTTAACTATCAAGCTCACACAAGGCAATTTCTCCACTACTTTATACAGGAAAGCTACTGATCGCAACAGCCTGTTACATTTTAACAGTCACCATCCAAGATCACTCAAAGAAAATGTACCCTTTGGGCAGTTTCTGAGAGTAAGAAGGAATTTTAGCACATTTGACACATATAAAAATGAGTCAGCGATCCTTGCCCGCAACCTGAGGGAGAGACAATACCCGCTGAGGAGTATCACCCAGTCAAGAAAACGGGCTCGGAATAACAATAGAGAAGGACTGTTGGACCCCAAAGAAGAAAAAACTGATCCCCAAACATTGACCTGTGTTACGACTTTCACACCGGCCTCCAACCAAGTGACCAAGGTGCTGAAAAAACACTGGAACATCCTCAATACGGGGACCATGAGTCTTGAACTGCCCCGGTTTGCATACAAGCATTCTAAGAACATTAAGGATATGATTGTACAAACCAGACCAAAACCCAAAACCAAGCCTTCACAAAGTACGCTCTGGCAATTACCCACGGTAAAAGGACACTATCCATGCGGTATGTGTAGTGCATGTACTTTTACATCCATACACAAGACAGTTACACTCAACACTACCTTTATTTGGGAATTGAGGTCGCATACAAACTGCAACACAGCTAACTGTATTTATCTTATAACATGCCCCTGCGATTTATACTATGTGGGGATGACGACTCGACCCATCAAATTTCGCATTTGAGAACACCGCAGCAATGTCCGTTGCAACAAAAGTAACACCAAGATATGTGTACATTTTCTGGAGAAAAGACACTCGCCAGACTCGGTGAAATGGCTGATTTTAGAAGCTAACCCCCATTTTACCAAACAGAGCCTTTTTGCGAAAGAACAAAGATGGATACACCGCTTGTCCTCCGACATTGATGGTCTCAACGATGACATCCCATGGGGGGCAATCAAGACTTAACTAGTCTGTATCCTATATAACCCCATACAGGGCAATTGTTCTGCAACTAGATTACCCACTGCACTGATATACCGTCTAGTGCTGACCTTCACTTCAGCCTACATTCTATCCTTTTTTAACTACTTGCCCCTCTTTTGGACACCAATCGATTTGATAAATGATCTAGGAAGAAACAATACACTCGTTCCACTGTCCGCATTGGACCTTCACGGTTTATATATTATTAAAATCTTAAATCTTCCCGCTATCCCATTCCAAAATGGCCGACACATTTGCCGATATTACTAAGTAAGCACACGTTAACATTACGTCGGTAACAATATGGGGATTTAATAATAACTAAAAGAATATTTCTCACGCCTTTTTTATCCTGTGCAGTGCATCTTTCCCATTCTATGATGTTTGTCTCCTTTAGTTACAATGACTTCCATTGTACTGACTAAACTCGATCATATGTCAAGTGACACCTTCTTCTGTATAAGTCCTTCCTCCGTTGCCTTAGACGCTACCTTCCGGACTTGGTGGGAAGGGTAGGTCAAGACGCATGGCATGAGCGAGGCAAAATGTAAGTACTACAGCACCCCAAAACCCCCCCCTTTTGGATTTGGCCGAATATTTTGTTCCTCAAACTCTATTTACACAAATATATAGAGTAGATACCCCCAGCGTCCCTATCAAGCCGTTACCAGCTTAATTGCAATCAGTACTGCCTAGCATCCACATTGGTTGTTACGTATATTGCATTTTGGAAAACACTTTGATTTCATTATGTTACATAGACTCGGCACCAAGCCGATGTTAACGCTTTGTCAGGGGGTTAGCAACAACTCTTGTGCTGACTCACGGTTAGAGTTTTTACTAGTACCTTTGGATGAATGTCTCTCATCGACCCTCATTTCGTACTGTGTAAATCGGTCTCCCTCCATCTACTGGGTTTCAACAGACCAACATTCCGTGGTTGAGTTCATGTTGTTCGTGTATGCTTAGCGCCCATTACGTTTCATAAGTTTGCCTCAATGTATGTTTTTTCAGACCACTTTACTTTGAATTTTTTATTTCTTCATTGGCCACATAGACCAGCTCAGAGGCGCTTCTACATAGGAGATATATTATACAGCTGATTAACTACTGCCTCTATGTTTTAGACTTGTCTCATACCACATGTTTATTTTATCTTCATTTTCTTGTTGTCTTTACATTTCTGTCTTATTATTTCATTACCCATTCCACTACCGGTTCCCGGTTTAGTCCTACTTTTAGAGGATCTATCGCTTATGCTCAACCCACCAAGTACTGTTGTGGTCTGAATTTCTACTGAATAGGGTGAGTCAATTGAGTTTATTTCTTGCTGCTTCTTTTTTTTTAACGTACTCCACATAGGCGACTAGTCACTATAGTTCACTATGGGGATACACCACTTATTAATTGTGTCCTGTTGTGCCCAGACGCATCAGTAATCACCACCGATTCATGCTAACTGGGATTCAATAGTCACATCGAAGGCTGTTTTTTATTGTCATGTCCATTGAATATCTATACATGATGAGTATAACCTACCTTCCTTTCTTTACAGGTAGTACCAGATTATGACAGGTATTTTAGTCAAGAGATACTGACTCGCTTAAAACCTGCTTTCACTGAGAGGATTAATATTATCAAGTTCTCTCCTTTTGTAGATAGTTTTTTTAGGTCCTGAAGAATCGCGAGTGTAACAGCTCCATGCGAGAAACATGTTGACCATTAAACACTGATATAGATCACTCCTACACGAGACATTATACTCTGTTGAGTGCTATACACACGTTTTTAATCAGGGAAGGAGGCCTTCAGAATAAAACTAAATTCCCAACCGGCACTTCCAACCCTGTTTTACATCACTTGTTCACATCTACATTAGTTAGGCCCCCACACCCGCACTTCACCATACGGCAGTTGGATTGAAGATCTCCGACAAAGTGCCCCTTTTTAGGGAGCCCGTTAGGCATTGCACCGCCGGCCCGACGAGGAGCAGCCCATATGATGAAGTATGACACCTGAAAGGGTGTGTGAGGGCATTATTATCCAACAAATGGATTACTAACTATATACACATTTTTGTATTTAGTTATATCCAGCCTTCTTGTTGACTCCTCCTTTCTTGTCTTGAGGAACAGCAGGTATACTCCTTTTTGGTAGTCTTCACCCTTGGGGCCACTTGTCCTGCTGGGCCTCCCACTCCCTTGTGAGTGGAAATAGCCCCTACTGTCCCTCTCTTTGTAGTTCAGGTGTAGTGAGTGCCAATGGACCTTTTCTCTTAGTAACAACTTGAATAATGTCATTTGTCACATGGCTATCCGTCACCTGATCACACAGTTGGCTACACATATGACCTACTGACTGTCATCTGAAGTGGCACACATGTCCACACCCAGGACAATGCATAAGCTAATGGGCCTGCAATTGTTTAGCAAAAAAGCCCAGCTGTACTGTGGGTTCCCCCTCATGGAAAGCCAGAATGTACCCACAGATGTTAGCACACAAAGTCACAATTGTGTAGCATCTGAACCACACACAGGTGCCAAAAATGTACAAGCAGGATACATGGTTGTCAAAAACTGACACAGGCAATGAAGCACGAACATTAAGCACTGGTCAGCATCACGGGGCACTGCACGATGAATTTCTGTATTGCGAATCATTACACACAAGTCAGAACTGGCAATGAAACATCAGGGTTGAACATGTACGCCCCTTCCGCACACACCCACCCATACCTGAGTCAATGTGACTGATACCGATCAAGAAGTGAAACCTCTAATTAAGGGTTACAATAACTGTGCTTGAAAACTAGCTTCATTAACACGACATCACCTTGTAGGGCTGCCAAAACATATTGGTCACAAACAAACATCAACAGATTGTTGTGAATAGCCACACAGGCACTGCCCAGTGTGAGTATGCACAAGCAAACTGGTGTATCCCTGTCCCGTGGGCAAATATATCACACATGTGAAAACTACTACCTAGGCCAGGGAACAATGCCACAGAGGCAGAGCCATGATGAACCCACAGTGAATGTGCACAGTGTTGGATGACACACATGAGTAGGAGGGCAGGCTGTGTCAGGGGACTGTAGTGTGCACACTGCTTCATGGTCCTGGAATGAGCTGACTGTTACAGGAGCAACCGTCCCGGCACTATGCATATATCCCACTCATGCACAACATGTCTGTGGCCATAACATTGGTAATGCATGCAGCAAGTCTGTTCATTTGAACCCTCACACTCCTATGTTGGGACTCAGCATCAGTGCCAACAATTATGCACCCCCAAATGACTGAACAGGACAGGGCACAGGCAGACCACCCCCACACTTGATGCTGAAAGCAGTGTGCACCTTGATAAACTGGCAGCCTAGATGACCATGTGCAATAGTGATAACACACAGACCAGGTAACACAAGTCAAGGAGGGGAAGGGAGGAAGAACAGCACAGGTTGACTTTGGGGTACAGGATATGCACTGCACATATACAGCCTGGCAGTGTATCCAGGCGACTGAGCAGCTCCAAAAGCTGGCAACACACAACAAACACACATGTACCTATCCCCTTCCTGCTGCTGTAACTCCTGTATCCGCCTATCCAGCTCAGGGAAGACCACCGCCAGGACACGCCGCATCTGGTGGGTCAGGCGCCGGCGCCCACCATGCTTGCGAGGAGGTGAGTCCTTTAGCATGACCCGGGCGATCCTCCGGGTCCTGCACCGGATGTCCTGCCATCTCTTCCTCACTTGTGGCAGGCGCCGACTGCGACCCTCCGCCGACTGCACGGCCTTGACGGCATCCTTCAAGATCTTCCCCTTGTGGTAGGGGGATACCTGTGTGGATGACTAAGTGGGACAACATCACTACACCTGCACTATGTCACAGAGACACACATTTGAACATCTTAGATTTGTTGAACAGGGCATAGTATGCTGGCAAGTAATAGCACCTTAGTCATAGGAACTTTTTCCACTGGGGACGCACCAATGCACTACATGGCATAGTAAGTACACAGGTGGCATGAGGGGTGCGAAACAATCCCTGATCATGGCACACACTGTGCATCCCAAGCAACACAAGGCTGATGGACAGCACCGCAAAGCAGTCACATGCCCCAGGCCACTGACGAAACCTCAGCAGAGTACACAGACACACACTGGCACACATCAATCACCTTCCATTGGCAACAGCGGATGCAAACCTCACTCTGCACATGTGACACTTGCCAGGGGGGGTCACAGGTGTGGGGCTAGCTCAGCAAGTCAGACACACAGCACGGCTTACTTCACACATCAGATTGATTGAGAAGTTGCCTCCTCCATGCAGCTGTGGTGCAACACTCCACATAGACACTCGCCCACATGACAAGAAACATTCACACACATACATGTCCAGGGGGCGTACACATCATTTGGACACACTCACCACTCTCACCACAGCTCCACTCAACTCTCACACACATCTGTGGGTGCAGTCACCTGTCACACCGGGGTGACCACTGAATCACCGCAGGAAAATAGAACAAGAATGCCCAAGAGGATTAGGATGGCGGAATGTGCCATGCACTATGCAGTGAATGTCACAGTAAGCACAATGCAAGTGAGGAGTGCACACATGAACTACATCAAGCCCTGCATGAGAGACATAAGCCACCCCCCCCCGGGACCCACTCCACCCAACATTGCATGTCTGTCACACCTGGCCACAATGCCAGAAGTGACAGACACAATAAAGGTGCACAGGCAAAGGTAGTGGAGTCAGCACTCACCTGCTCCCCTGGTCGACCATACAGCATGGGGTACCGTGGGAGGATCACATCCAGCAGGGCCTCGTTCTCCTCCTGGGTGAAAGGCTGGGCCCTCTCCACAGTCCTTTACATGGTGCCAGAGGGAGACAATACAGCAGCAGTGGTATCGACTGACATGTTGTGCAGGCAAGTGCCCTCTCATGGGTTCTGCCTGCCTTATATCTGCCTTGCTGGCCTATTTCATTTACAGGAGTACAGAGTGATTGGTCAGACTCATTTGCATCCTACGTTTCCTCCAATCCCTTTAAACATACACCAGTGACAGCCTTTGCATCTTTCGATTTTGCAGCATCATGTCAAGTCAACAGCCACTTTGTAACAATGTAAAATGTGGCCAACTGCTTTTTCCAGACCACATGATTTACAATTTTGAACTTGAAACTCGGTATCCATGACAACCAGCATGCATTTAGGCCCTAATACTTGTCCCTCATGTGTCCCAATTGTAATTCTTAAATCCCCACATAGGTACGGCGTGTTTCACACGTACCCCTAGGGCACCATCACTACAGTGATACGGGCCGTACTCACGCGTGTACGGGCCGTACACGCGTGAGTACGTGCCTATCACAATAGTTGGGGGTTGGTTCGACTGATACGGCACATACTCACGCGTGTACGGGCCGTACACACGTGAGTACGTGCCTATCACTATAGTCGTGTTACTGTAGGTTCGAGTGATACGGCACGTACACACGCGTGTACGGGCCGTACACGCGTGAGTACGTGCCGTATCACTCGGACCTACACTAACACAACTATAGTGATAGGCACGTACTCACGCGTGTGCGGCAGGTACTCACGCATGAGTACGGGCCCTACACACGCCCTCAGAGCGTGTGTACTGCGTTTCACTGCTTACACTGGTGATAGGAGGCGCACATGAAAGGAATGGAGGTGTCAGACTCGCACAAGGCTGTACTTCAAGTCATTGTCAGTGCAGTCCTTCATATGCAGGGCCTAGGTGTGTCAGGCAGTGATGTGGCACATGTCTCCTCATGTTGTGGCACAATAGATGTGTGATGAGCTGTTAACACATGTCATGTGTGATGGGGCACTACGTGGCACACTTCCCCTTCACACTTTGCACATGTGTGCATGTACGACACACGTGTCAAGCACTGCATCACTGGTATGGCACAGTCAGCAACACCCGCAACTGTCCCCTGATGCCAGGTACACGGATAATACCACCTGACATGTGACTCCCAGCGTGCCATGATGTGACTATGTCATGTGTGTGTCATGTGTTCCCATGAGCTTTCCGTTGGTGTTCCGTCAACTCCATCTGCTGTTGCAGCATCCAACATGTGTCTGTGTGCATATGTGCATGACACACATATACACACACCATGCCACATGGGGACTCACACGTTACATGTGTCATGATGGTTCGAAGATGACTTCCTGACATGAGGCAATATCTGCGTTCTCTCAATGTCTGTGTAATCAGTTTTTGACATGGACCCCTTAATGGAAATGTGTGTTATCTGTCCATTTCCAGATGACATGTGACCTGTGCGTCTAGACTCCCGCCAGCTGTCTGTATGAGATGACATCCTTCAAATGCTGATATGTGGATGTCTGTACTCATGTAATGTGTCTGACTTGTCACTTACACTGGCCCACAGCTATTTTAATGGCACGTCACGTCAACATTGCCATGCAACTATTGTGGCTGGCTCTTGGTAGGAGTATCACCTGGCTGGCCCACGTGTCCTGGATGTATTGCACAGCAGAGACTCTGTATTAAGCAGATGTGTATTAGCTGTTGAACATGTGCTCACCTCAGTGACATTGGTGTGGTAATGTACTCACTCTTTGTTATTCCTTCCAAATCTCTGCAGGGCACCGCCTCTCCCCAGATGAATGCCAGACCTGGATGCCATGCGTGAACATGACTGCATACGCAAATACCGCTTCTCGCAAGAGTTGATAGAGGACTTGACCCGCCGGCTTGCACCACACCTCCAACCACAACACAGGTATCCTACAGCTCTGACCCCCAAGGTGAAGGTGATGGCAGCCCTACATTTTTTTGCCACCGGCACGTTTCAATTGACCACAGCTTATGTCGGTGGCATGTCCCAGACAATGTTCAGCCATGTCCTGCATGATGTTATAGAAGCCATGTTGGTGCACCTGGATGAATTCATCCATTTTCAAGGGTGAGTTCTATGCCCTGGGAGGGATGCCTCATGTAATTGGGGCCATTGATGGGACACATGTGGCTTTGGAACCACCACAGGCACAGGAGGTAGCCTATAGAAACAGAAAACATTGCCATTCCATTAATGCCCTTGTGGTGTGTCTTGCTAACATGCTGATTTCCCATGTCTGTTCCCGTTTTCCAGGGTCCGCACACGATGCATACATCATGAGGCGTAGCAGGGTGCCAGAAATGATGCTGCAGCTGCACGCGGAACGAGCATGTCTTGTTGGTGGGTATACTCTGTTAGTCCTGTGTTCAGCGCTATCTTTGTATCTTACCGCATCTCCTGACCCACTTCTTCACATGATGTTTCCATGTAGGGGACTCTGGCTATCCCAACATGCCGTGGCTGATGACGCATCTCCGCAACCCAGAACAGCCGCAGAACACCGGTACAACGACACCCATGGGCAGACGAGGCGCATGATTGAGAGGATGTTTGGACTCCTGAAGAGCAGATTCCGGTGCCTCCACAAGACCGGTGGCGCCCTCCCATATGCCCCAGTGAAGGTCTGCAAAATCTTCATTGTGTGCTGCATGCTGCACAACATGGCAGTGGAGAAGGCCGTGCCACTCATCTTTGATCCGGATGAGCAGGATCATCCACCCGTGGAGGATAAAGGGCTCGGGCACGGGGCAAGTGAGGATGAGGATGAGGATGAGGACATCCGGAGTCAGCTTATCCGCAACTTCTTCTCATGATGGTGAGTCCCTGTGTCTGAGTGTGCACGCTTTGAGCCTTGTGTGGCATGTGTTGCAATGTGTGTGTCGAGCTGACTGTGTGCTAAGTGACTTGGAGGTGTGTTCTGATGTGTCATTCAAGTGATGATGTCATTCCACACATATTAGCTGGGACACTAAATTTATTAAGGGCATGGTGACAACATCATTCCTGTAGAGTAAATGTACATGTATGAGGATTACTAGCTCTTCGCTGACTTGTTGTGTGTCTGGCCTCCACAGGTTCTTGCGGCTGTCGTCTGCTGATGTCATCATTGCCCTCCTGCTATTCCTCATGAGTATTGCAACGTGTGCTGGATCAGGGTTACATGCACAGACATGGTGAAAAGTCATTTGGGGTAAGGAGTGCAGCAAGGCATTTTGTGGGTGGTACGTGTTTGTGCTATGTGGGGACTGCTCCTGTGCATGTTGTGTTACCATGCATACATGTCGACTCACCATGGGCCACATGACGTGTTGCATGGCTCCCATGAATTGATGGTCACCCTTCCTGACAGTCATCTGTAAAGGTTTGTGGATTATGATGAAGGCATCAATGTGTGTATAACGTCCCTCAGGAACATACGGGATGCTAATGGTGGACATAGTGTGGGACATCCCCATATGAGGCTCAATGGGGAATTGTAGACTCTCCGTGTGCAGCAAGGGGTGTTAGGCTCAACCCCTTCACTTGTGTGCCAGCTCAGTAGGATTTACACATCTGTGTGTTGAAGGGGGTGTCCAGTGTAGGTCACACATGGTCAGCCAAATGGCCTGTGAGTCTGTTCCAATTTATGCATTTCCCTTAGTGTGAGGCTGAGTAATAAAGGTGTTCGTCACACTCCAAGGTGCCTCATCTCTGTCAATGCAGGTCTTTTGCCACTTTGCATGTGGCATATCTGGCATAGTTGTGGAAGATTATGCATAGGAGTCCATGTGTAGTTTAGCAACATGCATGCAGTTGCTCATGGGTTAGGCTCCCTATTGGGCATGAAGTACATGGTCGTGTATGTTTTTTGGCATGTTGGTCCACACAATGGGCCATCAACAGCTGCTGAGGGTGTGTCTCCTGTGCGCAGGTCGGCCTTCAGTTTCCTAAACCGGTGTCATGCTTCTTTGGTGATTGTGCATGCATTGTCTCTGGGTGTGCTATGTGACACTGGACACTCCTTACTTTACACACACGCCTGTTGCAGTTGTCCTTCTGACATCCTAGTCTATGTGTGCAAATTCTGTCATTTTGCAAGGAGATGCCGCCTGCTGCCGCGGCCCCTGCAGCAAGGGCCCACAGAGTATCCAGATTTGGCAACACACACGCCTCCAAGATGCTCCTCACTTCCTCCCTCCACCAATTCATTTGGCTGTCCTCAGCTTGTCTATGCCACTGTTGCCGCCACGCGGTGCAAAAGGCTGGACCATCAGCACATGCAAGGTGCACATTGCACCACCATCCTGTCCTTGCATAACCCACATCACACTACAGTCTGATGTATCAGCCACACTCCGAGCTATGTCCATCCGCACATCTAACGCCTGCTGTCAGACATACCCTGGGCACACACACAACACCTTTGCATGCTGAGTGTGCAACTCCAACTGCCTACACTGCGCTGCCATGCCTTCCAGGCCTTCGACACCTTCCAGGTCACGTTCCTAATACTCCCCACAGGCTCTGTAGCCCAGCAAGGGCATGGGAGTGGGACTCAAGGCTTCAGCATGTAGTATGGTGTCATCGTCTGGGACATGGCACAGGTATCATCTCTCAGCATGTCAATCTACAGAGTGTCCAGGACCCCCCTCTCCACCATCACATGCGCACAGCACCTCATCATCAGCTCATATGCCATTGACAGCCAGGTGCTCCTCACCCTCAACAAAGACAGACATTGGCAGTTCCATCATTCAAGTATGCATGAGATCCATTGATGAATGGCTGCACACGAGCCACCTGAGGCTGGACTTGTACAGGACTGAGGTGATCATCTGAGGATTGTCCCCTTCCAGCTGGGTCAAGTGCCTGTGTCCCACCCGCAAGAGCCCTGCACAAGCACCCAGTGGCCACACACACAAGATGGTGTGCATCATGTTTGGCTCGCTCACATATGCCATGCTAGTCCACACCATCTGTACCTCATGCTGCAACGCCCTCTGCATTATGCACATGATCCACAGATAGATCCACTCCAAGAAAAGACAGACCATATCCCCCAGGTCCATGGCAACATCCGTGTCAAATACTGCCCTGCCCTCTACGGAGCAAGCACATCCAAACTCCCAGGAAACTGGACCACTTCCAGGGTGCACACCTCAGATTCAACACCCTGCGCACCAGCCACCTCACCGTCCACCATAGATAGCTGCAATGGATCACTGTCTGCTGCAGGATGACCTCCACACTCCCCACCCACACTCAGGAGGCAGTCCACAACCCCGACCCCAACCAACCTTGTAAGTCTGTCATCCTAGATCCCGCTGGGCCATCTCCATGCATCCAACCTTGCCCTGCCCACCGTTCTTCACATCCACCGTACTCCAGCATACAGGACATTGTTCTCCCACCTGGCCACACATACCTGAGACTCCCTCCCCGGGAACCTCCACATGAGCCATGACCTCTACACCTTGATGATGATCTCCCAAATAGGTCTCTCTGCACAGTTTAGCAAGCACCCCCTCAGCAGCCAGAGGCCATCACAGGTGAGTGTTGTGCTCCATGCCTACATTGAATGATACATTGTGACTCATGTGTGTCCTGTACCAGACTCTGATCCCAGGGTATCGATGGCTGGAGTTAGTTCAACACTCAGGCATAGTTTGACATTTCCACACACATATGTCGTTGAATAATGCAAAATGACAGGAACGTCTCATGTCCAAAGTTATATATTTATTTGCGGTGGGGTAAGTGGTTTGGTAGATGCAATTAGGTGCTCTACCGGGGGAATAGAATCCAAAGTTCACAGGGGGAGATGGTATCCTTGGCATTGGAAGTCATCAGAGTCCAGGGCACAGTGTTGGTCATCATTGGTCAGACTGTGACCAGCAAGTCCATGTGGAAGAGAATGTCATTGGATGAGGTGCTGCTGTTGCGCCAGAGGGCCAGGTGCCAGGCCAGGTGACCTGGGAGATGTGGATGGTCCGCTGACTCTCACGGTCTTTTCCGTGGATGACCCACCTTCCTCCGGGGACCCTCAGATGCAGGCCTTGACGATGCTGGGGATGCTCCATCAGACGAATCTTCCTCCTCCTCCTCCCTCCCTGTGTCTGGTGCTGGTCTACGCCTGGTGGCACAGGGAGGGTTGCCGATGCTTTGGGCGATCTGACGGAGTGATTGGCTCACGTCCCTGTGCACCGCCAGGAGCTCAGCCAGTCTTGCCTCCATCCATCCTTGGTGTTGTTGATGACTGGCATGATGGTCGACCTGCAGGTTCTTAATCTCATCGAGGGTCCCCTGCATCTCGGAGAGTCTGGACACAACCTGGTTGATGCCTCTGGTGTCACGCCAGTATGAGTCCAGGATGTTGCGTATGTGTGACATACCGGTGTCCTGAGCTGGCTGGTCAGGTTCGCGCCTCCGCCTTTTCTCCACTCCCACCACCCCTGCCCACTTGAGCCTCGCCTGCCCTTGTGGGCACATCGGGTCTACGGGACCCCTGAGGGATGGCATTTGCAGGGTTGCCTGCCTCCTCCTGGGTGCCCAGAGAACCTTGTCCCTCCTGGTCAGACTGGCTCTGTTGTTCAGTGCGAGCAGGGCTCCTCGGTGTGTCCTGGGATGTGACAGGAATGGGGGTGGTGGTTGGCACAGATATACCTGACGCAGGTGCTGCAGGGGCTTGGGCACCAGAGGGTCCAGGTTGGTCGGGGTCATCCACGAAGTGGTGAGAGTCGTCGCTGCCAGTGGTATCATCTTCACGTGGAGCCTGGGACTGTGATTCTTTCCCCCCAGTGTTGGGGGGAGATCGTCGACGTTGCCCTGTGTGTGAGAGAGAGACAATGTTAATGGTGTTTCATGCGACATCTATGTTTCATACATATTCAAGTTGACACAGTTCCTCCAGGTAGTTGGATGTGCCTAGCATTCCTCTCAATGTCCACTTGGGGATGGGTATGTTGCGGGGGACAGATTGGGATGTTCTCCTGAGTGTTTGACCTGTAGATTGTTGGCTCTGATGCTTATTTGGCACTGGATTGTTCTTGTTGTGTCACATGTCCATTGTGGGAGTGTGTAAATCTGTTGCCTGCCCCGGGGGTGTGTGCTTGTGTTGGGGGGGGGTTGTGACCGGGCGTGCTGTTGTGTGTAGTGTGAGTTGTCATTGGGTCTGAGTGTGAGTTCCTGTGCTAGATACCTGTGCTTGTGGAGTTGGTGTTTGAGTGTACAGTGGTCCAAGGAGGGCCTTGTGCTGCATACAGCAGGGCCAAGTGTCAGCTACCTTGTCAGTACTTTGCCAGTCCCCGTGCATTGTGCATGGGTATGTACCTATGCCATATGGGCTGAGGGCATTGGTGTCTGCGTCTCATTTTCACAATGTGTTGTGTGGGGCCCAGCCTCCCGGATATCCAGTCTTGTGTTTGTGGTTGTTGTAGCCTTGGACATGGCCTTGCCTTGATTTGTGAAGGGTGCATGGAGACGTTAGTGGCATGAGCGTGGTTTTTGAGTGTGGTTGTGTGCGGTGAGTGCTTGGGGGAAGTTGCGTGCATTTGGTGTATATGTGGTGTGGACCTCATTGCCCCCATGTTACATAAGTTGTTTGTGTACTCACCAGGCTCTGTGACTCCTTCCACTCCGTGTACTCCCACCGGCGGTAGCAGGGCCATCACCTTCTCCTCCCAGGGATGGTAGTGTACGGGTCTGCGGGGCGGCCCACCTCCAGTGATGTTACTCTGATCATACTCTTCGTTCATTTTCCTCTTGACCGCCCTGCGCAGATCGTACCACCTGGCTTGGCATTCATGCCTGGTCCTTCGGATTGGCGCAACAGCATTAACCTTATCTACAATCCTCTGCCACATGGCAGTTTTTTCAGCTATGCTGGTCTGTCTGACCAATGTTCCAAACAGCTGTGGCTCGACTCTGATGACTTCGTTGACAAGGAGGTCCAGCTCCGCCGTTGTGAACTTTGGATTCTTGTCTGTGGGCATGGTGTGGGGTGTGGGTGTGGGTGTGGATGGTTGTGGGTGTGTGGGTGTGAATGTGACGGTGTGTGTGTGAATGTGAAGAGGGGGATGTTTGTGGAGGAGGTTGTGTGAAGGTGTGTGAGTGAAGGTGTAGTGGAGGTATGAGTAATGTGGAGTTGTTTCTCAGTGGAGTTGTTTCTCAGTGGGGTCTGGCAGCAGTGGGTCTGTTGCAAAGGCTCATGGGTTGTGTGTGTAGGCCCTTTTTATTGGTCCATTTTTGGGTGTGGCTGTGTTTGAATTTTGGTGGGTGTGTTATAAGAGGTGGTTGTGATTTGGGGCCTCTGTTTGCCTGTTTGGATGTGCAAGGTCAGTCATTGAGATGTATTTTGTCACGTAGACGTGTTTTGTGGAGTTGTGCGAGTCGAATTGACCCTCCTTGTGCTGTTTTACAGTGTCCTGGTTCTGTTAGAGTCTTTTTCACGTAGGTACGATCCGTACATACGCGATGCAGGGTGAGGGTGCTGGGGTACGGCGCGTACATGCGGTGGGGGTTCGGTGCGTACACATGTGTCCCTGGGGTACGGCGCGTACATGCGGAGGTACGGCACGTACATGGGGGGTAAGGCGCGTACATGGGTGGGGAGGGCGCGTTCATGGGGGGAGGGCGCGTACATGTGGTGGGGGTACGGTGCGTACAGGTGCGGCCCTGGGGTACGGCACGTACATGCGGAGGTACGGCACGTACATGGGGGGGTAAGGCACGTACATGCTGTGGGGGCACGGTGCGTACACGTGCGGCCCTGGGGTACGGCGCGTACATGCAGACGTACGGCACGTACATGCAGGGGTGATGCGCCTACGGGGGTGGAAGGCACGTACATGGGGGGGTACGGCGCGTACAGGTGCGGGGCTGGGGTACAGTGCGGACAGGGGGGTAAGGCGTGTACATGGGGGGGTACGGCTTTTAATAGATATATATATTAGCGTAATATTATTAAAAAATAATCAATATTTTTAGCGTAGGATAGCGGGAGGGTAACATTTACTCTTACCACTCCAGAGAGTGCAACAGTAGGGAAAGCATCAGATAGCGTAGGGGTAAAAATTACTATTCCCACTACAGAGAGTGCAATAGTAGGCAAAGCGTTGGATAGCGTAGGGGTAAAAATTACTATACCCACTCCAGATAGTGCAACAGTAGGGAAAGCGTTGGATAGTAGGAGGGTAAAATTTACTATTCCCACTCCAGTGAGTGCAACAATAGGGAAAGCGTCGAATAGCGTAGGGGTAAAAATTACTATTCCCACTCCAGAGAGTGCAACAGTAGGGAAAGTGTTGGATAACGGGAAGGTAAAATTTACTATTCCCACTCCAGAGAGTGCAACAGTAGGGAAAGCGTTGGACAGCGTAGGAGTAAAAATTGCTATTCCCACTCCAAAGAGTGCAACAGTAGGGAAAGCGTTGGATAGAGTAGGGGTAAAAATTACTATTCCCACTCCAAAGAGAGCAACAGTAGGGAAAGTGTTGGATAGCGTAGGGGTCAAAATTACTATTCCCACTCCAGAGAGTGCAACAGTAGGGAAAGCGTTGGATAGCGAGAGGGTAAAAATTACTATTCCCACTCCAGAGAGTGCCTCAGTAGGGAAAGCGTTGGATAGCGGGAGGGTAAAAATTACTATTCCCACTCCAGTGATTGCAACAGTAAGGAAAGCGTTGGATAACGTAGGGGTAACAATTACTATTCCCACTCCAAAGAGTGCAACAGTAGGGAAAGCATTGGATAGCGTAGGGGTAGAAATTACTATTCCCACTCCAGAGAGCGCAACAGTAGGGAAAGCGTTGGATAGCGTAGGGGTAAAAATTACTATTCCCACTCCAGTAAGTGCAACAGTAGGGAAAATAATAATCTAATATTTTATTAAAAATAAATTAATTTCAATACCAATAAAAAAAAAAAATTAAAATTAATTACCAATTGCAAAATATTTCATAATTAATTAATTATAAATACCAATATATTTTTTTGTAATTACCTATTAATAATTAACAACCAATTAATTTTCAATACCAAAAATTAAGAAATAAAAATAATACAAATTATTAATTAATTAATAGTAAATGAAATATCAATACACAAAAATAATTTCAATAATTAATTATTTACAATTAAATTACTTCCCACCATAGTCCCCTATAAACCCACAACCCGCTACAAATAATAAATTAATATGATTAACATAATTACCAATTAATCAATTAATAAAAATTAATCACCAATAAATACAAATTAATTACCAATTAAGAATTAATTAACAACCAATTAATTTTCAATACCAAAAATTAATAAATAATAAAAAAGATCACATAATAATTAATTAACAGTAAATTAATTATTAATACACAAACATATTTTCTTTTTCTTTCTTTTTTTTTTTTTTTATTGTTCCACAAAAATCATACATTAACAATTAACAGACAATCATGAAAACCGAAAAGAAATAGTTACACATGGTTATGATATATAGCGGAGCCAAACACCGTTATTTACAAATCAAAATAATCTTTTAGCGGGCGCCAAATAATAAGACCAAATCGTCTCTTACGTGGTTTTTTCAACATATACAGACTAGTTTCCAGGTTATACATATTAAGTAATTTAGAGCGCCATCTATCAAAGCTCGGGGGTTGTGGTTGTAACCATGCTGTTGCTATTGATAAACGTATCATAGCGGCTATAATGAAAAGAAAAAAACGAAACTCATACAGGGGGTGTCCTTGGGTAGCTTCCTCCCCAATACCCAATAAGATTAAATTCGATGACAGTGATACCGATTTACCAAGCACATACCCCAAAAATCTGGAAATTTGATTAAAAAAAGGTGTTAAAGAGGGACAAGTATAAAACACATGTACTATGTCAGCTTTACTAGCTTTACAGCGAAAACATTCGCCGGAGTTAGAGTATAGAGAAGAGCTACCCCATTTCATCATCACCGCAGGAGTGCGGTATAAATTAAAAATAGTTTTATATAACTGAGCCTTCAATGACGCAGAGTACAACACCATATGGGCCATTTTTATAGATTCTTGTATATTAATAGATGTGGATAGAAGCCGAGATGACCATTTTGCGTTAGTTATGTGGATATCATCTTTACGATGTGCTATAAGCTCCTTATAAATAATTCCGATAGGTGCTTGCAATCTAATAACATCTATGATACGGATTGAAGACAGGGACGTGGTGTGTTTAGAAAGAAAATCGCGTATCTGTAAATATTTAAAGAATTGAGTATTGGATAAATCAAATTGCTGTCTTAATGTATCAAAAGAAAGAAGAGCACCCTCGTCAGAAACAAAATCACCTAGACATGTAATCCCCTTAGAGTACCAGCCTCGTGCGACTGAATCACCAAAAATAGACGGTAGTAGATAAGGTGCCCTAAGGGGAGTATATATCAGAAATTTGGGTATGTTACACATTTTACGAACAGATCTCCACACATTGTAAGCCGAAATAATAGTTTTAAACCGGGTACGCTTATAGTAGCTACCATCAATATTAGAGATCAAACATTTTTTTGCAATTGAGCCCAGCGTAATTTGATAAATTGACGGTGTTTCTGCCACATTAGACAATTCCTCTCCGGTCAGGAGGATACGCATCCTTAGAAGTAAACATGAGATCTGATAAAGAGCAAAATCCGGAACACCCCACCCCCCACGAGCAGGTGGCAGTGTCATAAAGCGAGAAGCTCTACGAATTTTTCCTGGGGCCCAGAGGTATTTTTCACAGACCGATTGTAATTGGCGAATCTGACATCCAGGTATCAAAAGGGGAACAGCACGAAAAAAATAGAGTACTCTGGGAAGTATGATCATTTTAAGTAAATTAGCTCTACCAACCAGAGTTAAATGGAGACTCTGCCATGACTCCAGTGCATGTTTGGTTTTATCTAGTATATCAATCCAATTAACATTGATAAGATCCTCCAACTTAGGCCTGATTTTAATGCCCAAGTAAACCACTTCTTCCACGATCCTACTATCAGAAGCTACCGTTTGGTCCGTACATAAGCATTGGGTCTTAGCTTTGTTAAGTTTATATCCAGAATATCTGCCAAAACAGTCCGCTAATTGCTCTATAGTAGGTATAGCAGTATTTAAATCAGACGTGATGACAGCTATATCATCCGCGTAAGCGAGAACACTATACTTCGTGCCGTGAGCAATATAGGGGGGAATTTGTGAATTAAGATCGAGCATTCTAATGAAGGGATTAATATAAAAAGCAAAAAGAATACAAACATATTTTCAATAATTAATTAATTACAATTAAATTACTTCCCACCATATTCCCCTATAAACCCACAACCCGCTACAAAAAATAAATTAATACAATTAACATAATTATCAATTAATTAATACTAATTAATTACTAATTAATACAAATTATTACCAATTAATAATTAATAAATTAATTATCAATACCAATAAATAAAAATAAATAGTTACTTAATTACAATTAAATTACTTCCCACCCTATTCCCCTATAAACCCACAACCCGCTACAGAACTAAAATGCAAAATTAACCCCTTCCATGCTCATGACGGAACGATTCCGTCATGAGCATCGGTTGAGCTGTGCTCATGACGGAACCGTTCCGTCATGGCCCCGCCCGCGCTCGAACCCTTCAGCACGGCGGGGGAATCCGCGCAGCGCTGAAGGGGTTAAATTAAAAATAATTTGTAATTCCTAAAAATTATTATTTAATTTACTATAATTAAATACCTTCACACCCTATTCCCCTATAAACCCACAACCTGCTACGGAATTAAATTACTCAAAAATTTAAAAACATAAAATTTATTACTTTAAAAAAAATTACATTACAAAAACTAATATACACTTTTAACACATATACTAACATACAAAACACTTTAGAAAATACGATATTAATAAAAATTCGATATTTTTTAATGCCTATATTATGTACTTCGATATTACTTACCTGCATTTTGATATTTTTAACAACTATATTATGTCCATTCGATTTTATGTCCATTCTATTTTTTGTACTCAATATTATGTCCATTCTATATATTTTTTTCGATATTTTGTCTATTTACCGTATGCACTCTCTGGTCTCCCACACTAATTCTCATGTTCAGGGTTCTTTCTTGTAACACCAATAGGTATAGGTGAACTGACTCTGTAATATCTGAAGACATCAAAAGAGGTCCGACGGTGCTGATATTTCACTGAATAACAAAACTCTGGTATGTGTGTTGTCAAGGGGGTGTTTTCTGCATTGGTGATGATGTGTAAAGGAGGTACTTGTGTTGACTACATGGCACTTAACTACCTTGATGATGTGAGTCAACTAAGGAGGACAAAAGATGGTGTCTCTAGTTTTCACTTGAGGTCCCCTCTTCTGCTTTGTTATCACTATGACAGTCTGGTTTTGGTCAAATTTCAGGAGCTTCCTCTTGACCTTTTCTGGGCTGGTGAACCTACCTCTGGTTTCTGTGAGTGGCTTTTCTTTGCACTGCCTTTGGGTCTGCCTGTGGTCTCTTCTGAGTGGGAGGTCCGGCAGGCTCCTGGGGCCACGGGTGTGTGTGGTATTTAGTGGCTTTGTGCCATTTCTCACTATGTTACACTATCTGGTCTTTGTCACCAGGGAATCCTCCAACCAGGTGTTCTACAGGGGATCCCATGTCTCTTTGGTGAACCTTTTGAGCCATTGTGTGTAATTATTCCCTTGTCTCAATGGGTCGGTTCTAATGTGTACAATCCTATATTTAGTTCCAATGTTGTTTCTACTGGATAGGATATGTCCCAAGTTTTATTTTTTATGTGGCATTTTGATGCGTTTCTCATGTACTAAATCACTACATTTTGAAGGTGTTTGAGGAATGCGTAAATGAGGACCTGTGCACCACAGTGATTGTCTGTGGGCCCACTGAAATATTAATGTGACTTCAATATCACTCTCCACGAAGTGGCATCCGTGACAAACATGAAGATCTAAACGAAGGTTCACTTGTATTCTTCCTTTATAACTTCCCTCAACATCCATAGATGGGATAAACTTCCCAACTTAAGGTCTGGATAATATATTAACTCAAATATTCTATATTAGTCACCTGATCTAATTCTGTCACGTATATATATGTTATTGGGAGACCTAAAGATGATGTACCATCAATACCTAGGCATTCATGAATTTATCCCATTAAGGAATTATTAGATGATGCTGGCAATGGTAGGTTGTTGCCTTCTCCAGTGGCACTGACCCAGTAGACTGACTTATAAAGAAGGATAACTAAATCAGGGACCTGTTTTGATTGATCACTCGCGAACTGTTGAGATATTTGCCTAACTCAGTCTATTACTTAAAACTTCCTTTCCTGAAATTATACACTATCCATCATAAAAGAAAATCTGTCAATTTGTTCCTAAGTTATAAGTCATGTGACATACATTATATAACAACATTACTCTGCGGCCCCATTTTTATTTACATGTATGAACACATATTCATCGCCTTTTTGTAGTCATAAACACTTTTCTTTTACCTACCTCTAAAATCAATCAGAAATACTTAATCTAAACTACATAATAGGTTGATAATCATTGGTCACTGCCCTCCACATTCATAGGGGGGATAAACACCACTATTTGTGACTACAATTGTGACTTCCAGACTTTAGGTGTAGGATTCCCAGACTGACTTGAGAATTTCATTCTTACTCAGGGTAAAGTTTGATGACACCGGGAAAGCCATCACTTTGCTGCAATGACAAACATACACTGGAGGATCCATTCTCAAGTCCTACTCTGCCTTGACCACTTTCCACTGTTTATTGAAGTACCCTGTATCTTCCAGTCTCACCACAGGGATCACAAAATATCTTTCGAAATCAACACCTGGATCAATAAAAATTGTGTCATTTCATTCATAAACAATCATGCATGCAAATACAAGAATCGTCCATATTACATTGACAAATGCTGACTTTTTAATTAAAAGAGAATTCACAATGTACTCACCGTAGAGATGCCAACTTCAGGTCCTGCCCACCCTGTGAATAAGTATAACTTTAATGAAATTGGTGTCTACTTACCTTTTTTCCAATTGCGCAATCTATTTGACTGTATGTAGACTGTATTCCAGATGGTGGTAATTGGTGAGGCCAAATGGTACTCCTGGCTGACTTGCCAATTTTTTGGAGGGAAATCTGAAAAAGAAAAAACAAATACAAAATTGTAAAAGTAATATTAGGTTTAATATAATACTGCAGGGGAGATGTCACCTCCTTAGAGCTGAAATCTGATGCCCAAAGTACTGCTCGCAAGCAGTGATATTTATGCAGAATAACCAGAAGATATTAGTTTCAAAACTTATTGACCGTTCAGCTGTTTCCATGCATGATAAGTGGAAAGCCCCAATGTGAGTTTCTGTTCTCAGAATTTAGGGGAAGCAAGAATATGTTTATGTGACTGCAAACTGCGTAGTTATATTATGCTAAATGCTATTTGTGCCAAGCTATCTGACCATTAAATATGGTTTCTACAGCAGCATGTGAATTTTTGTCAGCATGTGTTCTAAGGCATGATGAGACACAAAGGTGCCGATTCCGATCCTGTAAAACCCGGGTACGAACCGTTGGACGGAGCGTTTTCTCCGTCCGACTCGTACCCGGGAAAAACATCGTACAAACCCGCAAGTACCAGAAACACCATTTCCGTACGGATCGTGAAAAAAAACCGACCGGCTAAAATATACCCACAATTCCGATCCGGGACACCGCGTACACGACATTTGCACGGAGTCAGGCAGCGTTTTACGGACCAGCAATGACAATTCGTACCCACAGCACTTCGCACGGCAATATTTTTACGGGACCCAAAAAGAGCCGGAAAAGCTAAGCACGCCACGATGCATGGCAAAAAGGGGGCCCGGTCCCTACACGTCTGCACTGTACCCCCACCCCACCCCACCCCTGTGGGTCCGCACCATACCTACGGGGGTGGGGGTACGCTCCGTACCTACGGGGGTGGGGGTATGCTCCGTACCTATGGGGGTGGGGGTACACTCCGTATCTACGGGGGTGGGGGTACGCTCAATACCTACACGCTGGGGTTACGCTCTGTACCTATGGGGGTGGGGGTACGCTCCGTACCTATGGGGGTGGGGGTACGCTCCGTACCTACGGAGGTGGGGGTACGCTCCGTGCCTATGGGGGTGGGGGTACGCTCCGTACCTATGGGGGTGGGGGTACGCTCTGTACCTACGGGGGTGGGGGTACGCTCCGTCCCTACGTGCTGGAGGTACGCTCCGTACCTATGGGGGTGGGGGTACCCTCCGTACCTACGGTGGTGGGGGTACGCTCTGTGCCTACGGGGGTGGGGGTACGCTCCATACCTATGGGGTGGGGGTACGCTCCATACCTACGGGGGTGGGGGTACGCTCCGTGCCTATGGGATGGGGGTACGCTCCGTACTTACGGGGGTGGAGTGGGGGTACGGCGCGTACATGAGGGGGGCTGGGGGTATGGCGCGTACTTGGGGGGGGTGGGCTGGGGGGGTGTTTGCGCGTATGCGGGCACATGTTTGGACGTCTCCATGGTTGCCATGGGAATTCCCTCCGTGCTGTGTTTTTTCCATACGGTTGTGCATTCGACGGACGGGACGGATCATACTTGCGCGCTCGGACTTGAGTTTACCGATTTGTACGTAAAACTGTCCGGGGACGTGTCGGACACTTTTTCCGACCCGAGGACGTGTCGGGGAATTTTCACAATGCGATTCGTATATGGATTTTTTAACATACGAATCGTACTTGCCAGTTTGTACGGGACTTGTACGAGTCGTACGTAAAAAAAATCCGGATATGATTCGTACAGGGAATATTTTTCACGGATCGGAATCGGCACCAAGGTGTCTCATCCTGTATACGTGTTCAAACAGGGGTATGAGGAACTGGAGCGCTTAGAGGGGAAGCGGGCCTTATGTGATTAGTGCATCTTGGCCCCTTCCCCTAGCAGATGTGGATTGTGGTGATCTATTTTCTTGCAATGGCCTATCTGACTTAACCATGAGATGTTATTTCAAGTTTCCTGAAACTGAAGTGTGATATTATTTGTCTGTTCCAGTTTTCCCACTGTCTTTCAGCTCATATCAGTTTCCAAGTACTAGTATGTTGTTTCTTGCAGAGATTTGATGCTATCCCTAACCTGAAAGATCTGTATGGGGGTTGGAGTCTTAGGCTTTGGCGGACCACCATCATGTGCATTTCATTTTGCCCTACATCAAAACCAGTAGCATTCATCCAAAACGTTGTGGGTGAAAATGAAAAAAGATTCAAATTCTTACATTCATCTTTGTTCTTCTACTTCATCACAATATACATACACAATTCAGTGCTTGATGTGCAAGACCTTTCCAAGTCACGAACCCTTCAATTCTTAGGATCAGAGGATTCACAATCACAAAATATTGTTTTATTAGTTAGTAAACCCATTTCGGTAGTCCAAAAAGCTTTTATGATTTGCAAACGGAGTTCCGAGACTCATTTCTCACCTGAGTTAGGAGGCTACATGAATGAGGGATCCTTCCTAACTGTGATTCACAGTGACATCTGAACGTTTGGTGACCAAAGCTGTAGTCGCAAACCATTGATCAGATACCGATACCCTAGTTGCTGCAATATCTGCTTCACCTTCTCTTTGATGTTTCCATTGAGCGGCCTCAGGCAAGTGTACACTGGGCCAGGGAACAACAACATTGCTTCCCTGATGTTTTTCCAAAAGTTAATTTTTTTAACAATGGAACCTGCCCCTATCAGAGACATGGGCCACTTTAAAAGAAAGTTTTCAGTTTGTAAATGTGACCTTGAGAATTAAGCTCTGAAGTCTCTTGCAGGCCGCCATCCCTCTGTGCAAATTATAGAGGGTGACAAACAGTAGCTTCCCTAATAAATACAAATTATGCAAGTAATTTTGCAACACTCTCTGAATAGGCATTTTGTGAAGTGACCTATCGGTACTTAAGTGGCATCCCCAACATTTCAGGCAGGTATCAAAAACTCTGTGGGCATTTGCTCCCACTATTTGCAACCTGTCTGTACTTGCATCTAACTCTTTCATTTTGAGGCATTACAGTTGATCTATAATGGCTCTGTTCCTTCTATTTCTGCACATGGTTTGCACATGTTTGCATCGCTGAAACGTTAAAATAATATGTTTAAACATAAAATTGGCAGTTGGCAAATAGAAGTCTTGGCGATGCATTTCATTTATTTAGTGATGGGTTTTAATAAACATGTTTATGATTTCTTTAGGAAGAGATACTTTGGAAGGGCAAAATGCCGAGAAGTATACATGAGTAGAATTTTTAAATCATAGTGATAAAATGGAAATTCCTCCAGTGGATTGTTTAGTCATTTTAGCACTAACTCCATCAATGAAATTAAATGACTAAGGAGGTTGTTTAGTGCTTGTAGCCAAGCACCCTGTTCACCAAACTGGCGGGAAATCCACTTCAGGTGAATCTTCATGTTTCTGCCAGTGAAGACCCTGCTGGCTCCCCCGGCAGAACCTTAAATCAATGGCAACACAGACATTGGCCATTGACCTTTGTAAATTAGACTGTTTGCCCTATCTGGAGCAGACAATCTGACATAATTTTTTTTCCTGTTCAGGATTGTATAATTCTGGAGGTTCTGAACTTCTGAACAGAAATAAAATACAAATGAACCACACAACCTAGGAGAAATATCTAAGGGTGTTATGGCCATTAGTTTTTTATTACTATTTTTAATAGAGACTCCTGGTTTTGGTACCTTTCTTTTTAAAGACACAAATATTTGCTTAGCGGGTGCATGAAAAATAGGGGCCGCTTAGCAAACCCACAGTGCTGTCTGAGGACCTGCTGTGTTGGTCTCTCTTTTGGAGGCCCAGAGTTCTCCACCAAGCAAGCAAATACCTCCAAATATGGTGGCCTGTTATTTACCAGGGTGGCGGATGATATAACCTCTTCCACACTGGCAGGATGCCCACCAAAATTCAAATAGCCTCTTTGTCTTATTCCCAACTTTCGAATGAGACTGTAGAGACCAAGAGTACATAAGCATGTTGCTGCATTCAAAATATTATCAACTGTTAGCAAATGTAATGATTCACCTATTCACTGTTCTTATATTTATAGAAACCCCATTGGCGATGGAGTAGCTCAATCCCCTGTCTATGACACTGATTAAAAATATCTTGAGATAAAATATAATTATCAGTTCTGTTAACAACTGCTATTGTTTTTAAATATATCACTTTATCACTCACTTTATAACTGTTCTATTTACAGAAACCCCAATAGTGATGGTTTAGCTGAGTGGCCAGTGTATGCTGCTGATGAGCAATATCTTCAGATAAGCCTACATCCGAAAGCAGGAAAACAACTTAAGGAACATAGAGTGACTTTCTGGAGCAAGACCCTGCCTGAAAAACTTGATGCAATTAATGCACAAAGGAAAAAACATGAAGAGTTGTGATAAACCACATAGGAATGGGGCTTGAATTGTGATTTATTAATTTACCACAATCAATGAGGGTATAATTAGTGTGTGGGTTTCTTCCAACAAAAAATACTAGTTGAGTTTTCTGCCCTACTAAAGGCAGAACACCAAATTAAAAACAGCAGGTTAGAGCTTGAGCTCTGACTCACCAGGAACTAATTGTGTAAACTCTATACATTCTGAATATCCCTTCTATAGTTGCAAACATATGTTATTTAAACCAGCAGTTAAAGGGATCCCATGACAACGTAGAAAAAATTATTTGCCAATTAAACTAAAACGTTATGTAAATTGTGTTTATATTCGAGACATACTTTTATATACTTAGTAAATTTTGTGTCACTAGTGAACCCTGTCCATGGCCATTATGTTTACTCTATCGGTCTGTATTACTGGATTTTACAGTTGCAGGAGCAATAAAGAATTTACTATTCACTGGTGATGGGATCAGATGAACTACATGCACATTAATAGATTTACAAATAAAATTCAGTTTTTTTAATTCAATTGGCCAAGTGTGATGCTGATTCTTTTTTGCACATATTTAATTTTATGAGTTAATTAACCTACAAGTGGTATGATGAAAAGGTTCCTTATCTGAAGTTACATATGGAAAGTCTGTTGGCTTTAATGGGAGTAGGCAAAAAGTTGACTTTGCAAATTGAAGGCCGCCAAGGTAATTACCCAAGATTTATGAGAATGCCTTGTTTTTAGAGTTTTGTGGAAGGTAATGACTACTAACAACACAAAACTGTCTTGTGCACCTTTCTAACAAGTCTCGTTTTTGTGCCATTGATACCAATAAGGATGAAGCCAAGAGCAAACTGAGCAAGCTACTGATTTTTCTTGCAGGTTGGGGGAAGTGCTTTTCCACCACAGTGGATGGTGTGAGAATTCCAGTGGCTGCATCCTCCTTGCGAGGGTTCTTACACTTTACACTAAGAACGATCTTGAGATGTAAAATACAAAATGGTTGTTTTGCATTCCGCAGAACACTGAATCACCTTGTCAGTCATTCTGTTATTCTATTATTTTATCTTTTTTAATATTGCACACATTCACCAATTCCTTCATATGCTACTTGAATCATTTATAGTACTCTGATAAGGGATTTGTGAGTTTTCCTATATAGGCTCTGGATGAGGTTGAGCTCGCCACTGGATAGACTTTCACCCAATCTGTAACAATGGTGTTGAATAGGGGCACCCAGCAATTGTGTTCTTTTAATATACTGCCAAGTCAACGAAGAGTTGTTCTATGTTTGTGTTGTACATCGCTGGAGGGTGTGGGCTTTTGAACCCTCTCTTTTAACACAAGTAAATTCTGAAGATTTACTCAGCCACTTGGGGTCATGGACTAATTACAGCATAGACTGGATAAAATCTTTCTACTGTGTTGGTCAGTGATTGTGCTAGTGATATCAGTGTAAGTTACTAGTACCACTTTTGTTGTTGTTTTTCAGCTGAGCCTGCAGTTGATAAATTAATTGCTAGATATTTCCTTCGCTATCTAGTTTGGTTAGGGTACTCAACCACTTTTTGCAGATCTGAGCTATAGTCTGTCTGGTCCAGTTTCACCCAATGGCCCTATTTCGACTTCCCAATCCTTGATGGAGTGTGTTCGAGCTGATCCGGTTGAAATATTTGAGGATTTCCCACTCTTGCATACTTTGATACCCTTCCTCCCATTTGTCATGTGTCCCAGTTAGGCCTAAAAGAAAACTTTGCCATTTTACATGAACACAAGGCTTCCCTAAAGTTGCCTTTACTTTTTAAATTGGCCTCTTTTTATAGCTTTTATACTTTTTAATTTTGTCTTTTTGTATGCTTTGAGTCTCCACATAGCATGAGTGCCTGTTTTTTGTGCTTTCTTCTAAACAATTTTAATGTATGATTTTTTAGTTGCATTTGTAGTAGTAGGGTTTTTTAGCTTTAGATAGCTTCTTAGTGAACGTATGTCCCAGGAGTGGGTGTCATGTGTCTCAGTTAGGCCTAGAAGGAAACATTGCCATTTTCCATGAACATAGGGCTTTCCTAAAGTTGCCTTCACTTTTCACATTGACTTTTGACACACATTTGCAATTGGGATCTTTGGGTCAGTTCCCTAGAAACACCAACCTTGCTTACATGAGTCGACTTCAAAAGAATACTATTGCATTGCCTAGGCAATATGTACAAGGCCTACACATACTTTGTGCAAATGTGCTTGTTATTTTTATCCATATGGAGACACAGCTATCTGTAGCACACAAACAATGGCAGCCTGATCACATTCTCAGTCTAAGGCAAGTATGCCTTTTCTATAAATAAACATCTGTTTCAGGGTTTAGGCAGAGGAGGCACTTATGTTGACTTCGAGATGTCTCTACATGCTGACACTTTCATGCAGCAGATGACTGACATCTCCATGAGGGGTTTCCTGCTCGTGACCAAGATGGGATCCTACATTCTCACCCACCAGGTAATGAGATTGGATCATCCAGTAAGGGGATTCTTGGCAGAACATACACATATGCCCTAGACACACTGGTTAGGGTCCGCATAGTAGGAGTACACCAGATTGTTATATTATTTCATTTGCTTGCATATATATATATATTTTTAAAGAGTTTTATATAGCTCAAACTTAACCAGAAACGGATATCAGAGCACTTTACATGAGCACCAGTTGCATTACAGACGGACACATTCATTTTTCTTGAGCACGGGGAGATTACGTGATTTGCCCAGAATCACAGGATGTTTAGCGTCATTGTCGAGACTCGAACGCACTTCCCCAGATTCGAGATCGACCGCCCTAACCGTTAGGCCAGCTCCTCTGCCCTATATACACATTGTTTCAGCACGACAGTGAAACTTTTTATTCTGTTCACTGTCCTGACACTCATAACTTTCATCTGCTTCTGTATATTGATCATTGCAGCGCATATATTTTACAGAAGAATCACGTTGGTTCAGTAAACATTGAAAACGTCCCTCTATGTATTCTTTCTACATTTCTCTGAGCAAAAGAGAGCAAAAGTGTATGAGCGAAAGGTTTTAGGTCTGTCACTACAGGTCCTGAGGGAACAGGGTTGTCATGTTCAGCGGTTGCCAGAACTGTTTGCTCCCTGTCTAGGTTTAGGGGGCTTATAGTGGCACTGTGAGCTAGCTGGTCTAAGGGGCAATATATCCTGCAGGGGTCTACAGAATCAGTCTAGCACCATCCCAAAGTTTGTGTCATCCGCAAATGTGCAGTTCCTACTGACTAGTGGAACCTACATGACACATTGAACACTAACTTCATTCTCATTTCTCTTTACCATGCTAGGCATTGAGGACTTTATCTGGTGATATTATATGATGTGTGTGGTTGATGTCTTTTTAGTGGTATCATAGATTATTTAATGATTTGTGAGATGGTGGAAGAAGAACTACATAACAATCTAGAGCTAGCATTGTGAGTTGCTGTGAGTGAGATTCAACATTGTTTGGCTGCTAGGTTTCAAATAATTATATGTGTATTTCTATCATGTGGGCTGTGGTAGTCAGAAAGATCAGTTTGTCTCACAGGCGTCAGGTGTTGCCACTGAGGTCTTTTATCTTTCACCCTTATATTTCACCCCATGGGCCCTCAGACAGAGTTTTGCAATACGGCATCATGTTCCTAATTTTTTTAAATTTATTTTGTTAACAATTCCATGTTTTTTTAAATCACATCTATCAGCATTTATTCACACTTATTTTTTCACGTCAGGAAAAGAAGAAGCTGCAATTAGTACTTTCCCACATTTTCTACAGCAAAAATTTACATGTAGTCGGCTGTATTAGGACACACTGAGGCTTGGGGGCTTTCCTGCAAATAAGCTTTCCACATTCTAACAATATGCCTCTCAACTTTATAGAGAACATATATAACCACCTCTAAATCACAGCATATTTATTGTGACATTGTGTCTGTGTGAGTATCCAAGTGTTCAAATAGCCATCAAAAAATAAAGAAGTAGCAGTAAAGATGTGAGATAGTTTTTAACTAAGAAAGGATTCTGTGTATTGGGTCTGTTTTGCAACACCATGCTCAGTGTGTCAAAGACCTATCTGATATGCTACAATATTGGAGTTCACCATAGACTATGAAGGACAAAGGAATACAAAGAGAGTGATTAAGACTGGTCAGACCTGATAGCTTTCTAACAGAGAAGCTGCCCGCCCCCTATTAAATAAACTTTGCTGCCAGGTGCACCAGTGCCCAGGTGTCAATACATTTGATTATTTGGGGAGGAGGACATGTGTGGGGCCCCTTCCTTGAGCCAATAACTGCTCCAGGGACTCCATCAAACAGGGCTGGCTTCCCTTTGGTGTCTTGGGGAGCCCACCCCTGGGACACTGTTTCTCTGCACGCTAGAGACATTGCAGGGAACACTTATCTGCTCCCACTCACAAGGAACTTTAAAAATGTTCCCACCAATTTGGAGCAGACATTTTTTTCCCTGTCATGCTCCTGCAGCCAGGGAAAAGCAGATTTTTCCCACCCAGCGGAAGCAATAGAGACAACCAGCTCCAGCAGGTTGAAAGGAATACCGGTCCCCGCTACACCCGACGATAGGAGCATGAGGGGAGCCAGCAGGGAAATTGGGGTCTCCACCCGTGACCCCTAAAATAGCATCTAGTGGATGCTCTAGGTGGACTTGAATTATAGTTAATTTAGGGTATGAGATATAGTTACTTGAGATAACTATAACTGGCAAATTTAATTGTTTTATGTAGTTTAAAACATTACGCTGTCACTAACATTTTCACCTAACTATAACGTCCCTTCAACCTTTGTTTGTTCATTGAATTTCTATGGTTTTGTACTGCAAAGTAAGATGTCTACCACTGTGGGCGGTGTGGGATTGGCTATCTAACCTGTGCCATGCATACTTTAAAAAAATCCTACAGATTCCTGAGCCTATAAACATCCACCGAATGATTATCATAGACAGTTTAAGAGACCTAAAAAAAAATATTTTATTAAAAGATTAGATGAAAATTGCAGCTCCTCCAAAGAACTCTTCAAATTTGTAAAGGAACTGTCCCAGCCAGTTAGTATATCACAAGTTATCATCCCCTCAGCCCCTCACTCTGAAGCAATAGCCAATTATTTCACAGATTAAATACAAAATGTTTTGTACGTTTGATACCCAAATGTTCCTAGATGATTTTCCCTGGTCTTAGACAGGTCCACACACAGAAGCTAGAGCCCACTTAAGCAATCTTGCTAGTGTATTTAGGGAACAGGTCGAAAATATAATGGTAGAAGTTAAGTTAGGTTCTCCACTGGACCCCTACCCTCATTTAATTTTTTCTCATCAAAAATCCATCTTGAGAGACCAACCGACTCAAATTTCTAGCTTTTCATTGACGAATGCTCTGTACCTGGACAACTGGAAGCAAGCATTTAGTGTCCCTTTAGCCAAAAAAGCTGGACTTGATTTATCTTACCTAAATGTTGTCCTTGTTCCTTACTTCCATACATGCCCAAAGTCCTCAAAAGACTTCTCAATTACCAACTGACAGCTTTCTGTGAGGACAATAATTTATGAGATCCTTCCCAGATGGGATTCAGAGCCAATTACAGCTTGGAATGCACTCTTCTGGCTGTTTTGGACAACACTTGCTTATAAGTAGATCAGGGCAAGACTGTTGCCCTTATTCTACTAGATATATCTGCTGCATTCAACACAGTCTAACACAGTCGGTTGATAAAAAAACTCCGTGAGATAGGGCTTCATTCCTCTGCCCTTCAGTGGTTTGGATATTTTTTGTGCAAAGTAACTCAGCTAAACAAAGTTAGATCGTCCCCCCACAGCTCAAAATGTGGTGTACCGCAAGGCTCCTCATGTTGCCAGACACCCTTTAACCTGTACATCACATCTCCTGCTGCGCTGGTCAAAAAGTGGAGATTTGACATATGCTCTTATGCAGATGATACCCAACTGGTCACCTCAAAAGGAGAGAGGCATGTAGAAACTAAGAAAAATCTTGCTGGCTCTCTCTTCGAGTTGGCCAGTTGGATAATGGCCCACTGTTTAAAACTGAATGCCAAAAACAATGTGTTTCTCTTATTCGGTGAATCCGATCATATTTGGGATGCATCGTGGTGCCCTGCAACCCCAGGCACTGCACCAGAACCCAAAACAGCAGCAACAAAATGTGGGGGGTATAATTTGATCAGTCATTATCCATGCAGGACCAGGTCAATGTCACTTATGGCAAATACTTTGGTCTGCTTAAACTTCCAAGGAAACGTTTCCATTGTGTTCAGTCGATTGACGCAGAACTGTGATTCAGGCTCTAATTGCCAGTAGATTAGATTATGAAAATGCTCTTTATGTGTTAATGGCTGATTATCTGTTCACTCGTTTGCAGGTTATTCAAAATGCAGCCACAAAACACATCCGCAACAAAGACAGATACAGCTTTGCCTCTGCCAGTCTAAAAATGCTTCATTGGCTGCCCAGACAAAAATGAGCGAAATTCAAGATTCTCTGCCATGCTCATAGGGCTCTTTATGCCTCCAGTCCTACGATTCTCAGATCAAAGGTGGGGTTCTACCAACCCACCAGAAAACTGAGATCTACAAATCAAGATCTAGTAAACACAAAACACATCAGGAAAGTTAGATTTAGAGGCCATTCCTTTAAGTATCTGGCTGCAGACCAATGGAATTTACTTCGCTTGGATACCCGCCCTACTGAGGACTATTTTAGATTTAGGAAAAAAGTGAAAGAATGGCTTTTTCCAGATTAATCAACCTTATGTACTAACCTGCTCCCTCCCCAGTATTCTTGCTGCCTGAGTGTATGGCAAGATTAGCACCAAGATATACCTTTGGGGATGTGTGCTCATGCTCTACAAATAACGCGCAATAAACAAAAAGTAAGTAGAAAATAGCTCACAATAATCTGAAGCAATATTAATGCCACTACACATACAACTCACTTGAGTAAAGCAATCTTCTGTTATGTGCAACAGTGACACTATATAATATACTCCATAGGTGACCGAGCTCTTGGTGACAATCAACCACACATGGATGGGTAAACCATACTGCACACAGTCTTCCATCTGTATACAAGTGTTCAGAGAAAAACAATTCCTCTCGCCACTCAATCTCTGTTACATAGCTAATGCCTGACTACGGACAGCATTTAGCGTGTATCAAACCCTTCACAGTTAGAGAACCTTTTGTGAGAAATAAAGCAAACATGAATAGAAATGTCTCTACTATAAACAGTGAATACCATATACTGAGAGTTCAACCGGTACCAAATTGTTTGTAGACAGCCAAACTCTCTTGAGGAATATACAACAGATTATTAAACTATATCTACAGAACACTGCTCACTCTTTGCAAATCCCTCTCCAAAGAGAGATCATTTACTGTAAATACCCAATGCCTGAAGGTGCTAAAGGTCATACTACTCACACCCTTTATACTCTGCTAAAAATGTTATAGATAGATCGGTTTCAGTGGCTTAACAAGCACATATACATGGGCAAGCACCTGCTGCGCACAGTCGTCTGTCATTCCTATCTAAAAATGATCGTGTTGATATGATCCTCTTAAAATACTCAAGGCTGCTTATAATACTTAGTATTTACTACATAAACTCATTGTGCTGTTACAAACATTTTATTTCAACAACAAAAAAACTTGTGCATGAGTCATCAACTATCCCCTACACACACTGTTAATCCTGTACACAAACATTCAAAACATGCTCAATACCTTTACACACCTATGACCCATTAGGAGCATAAACATTTATTAAACACACCTTTCAGCAGCAAAGATGTTGTACAAAATTAGGCAGAGAACTAGGATGATACCTACATGTCACTATGCAAAGTATAAAACAAACTAGCACACTCATTGAATTATGTCATCATTGATGTCATTTGAGATGTCATTAGTGATGTTATAAATGATGTCATAGAACACGTCATGACTGATGTAAGTCAGAAGCCAGGCGCCTTCAAACTGGGGCGCAGGCCCCCTAGGGGTGGCCTCAAATGATCCTCGGGGGGCCCAGGTTCTGGCCAAAGAAGCATTATGCTGATAGCAGTGCTTTGTTTTTATCAGGGAGAAAAAAGAGCAGCAGGAAGCTGCTCTATATTGGGCCATCACTAACATCTTTTGTAATTTATATCTTAGCTGGGAGTATATGTTAAAAAGGAAGGGACTCCAAATAGTCTTCAAAACCCCTGCCCTATTTCTAATAATCATACTGTGGATACTTTTACAATTTAGTTAGGTCTGCCTGACCAGAATAGTATGTTTGTCAATCATATATTTCATTGTATTTTTAAAACAGTAGTAAAATTTAACCGCAATGTTTAAATATGTCTTGTGCATAAATAAGTCAAGACGTATGTAAACATTGCCAATTTAATAGAATAATTGTGAAAGATTCTGAGGGGGGTCCCTGATCCCTGATGAATTTTATTTTTTCACTTGGGGAACTCAGCATTACAAAGTCTGAAGGCCGCTGTTATATGCAGTGTATGGCAGGGTCACAAGTTATAGTTAGGCGCCTCTATATACAGGTATGTATGTATGTATATATATATATATATATATTCACTGAAAAAACCATAGGTTTCAGGGGCGTTATAGTTAGCTGGACTTTTCACACGTACAAAACCATTGAAATTCCCCCGTTATAGTTAGTTCAGCTAACTATAACTCGCGCGCCCGCAATGCACTGCTGATTCCATCACATATTACATCACTCATGACATGGTCAGTGACATCACTCATGACATCTCAAATGACATCACTGATGACATCACTGATGACATCATCCAGTGAATGTGTGTTTTTCTGAAAATTACATATGTTTTATATATGTATATCTCAAGGTCGATGGAAGAATAAATGGGTATATAAGTGTCTAAATGGATGATTTGTTTTTGAAAAATTGATTGTATAACTGACTGATTAAGTGTATCTTAGTGAATACATGGATTAGTGAGTAATGTTTAAATATGCAAATATCTGTATCAGTCTCTCACTTTGTGTATACGTGGCTGCATGGGTTGGTGAGTAGCTACATGAGTGTCTATATAGGTTATTAGTTGGTTTTTTGAGTATCAGTATGAGTGTCTGAGTGTCTGTATGGTTCGGTGGGGTGTATTATGTAGTGCATAGGTGCATGATAGGGGTGGGCGGAATTTGCGTAATTGCGTTACGCAAATCTCTGCGAAACGGTAAAAAATCTCCGCGAACACGCAGAAATTCCGCGAACACGCGGAATTGCTTGTTCGCGATGCTTTTTTCCTGTTCACAATTGCTGTTTGCGTGCTCGGGGAGAAATATCTTGCGAACACGCATTTTGAGAACGCGAACAAGCAAAATTTCGCGAAATCGCGGAAAGCAGACTTTTGAGCAATTTCGCGTTCTCCGCGGAACGCGAAATTCCGCAAATTCCGCAAATTCCGCGAGCGGAACGGAATTTACCGCCCAGGCCTAGTGCATGAATGAGTGACTCGCTGTTTGTATGTGTTGAAGACAGCATGTGTACAGGACTGTATGGGTGGATGAGTGTGTGCATGGGTGTGTTAGTGAGTGAATGACTGTCTCAATAGTGTCTTTATGAGTAACTACATATGTTTTAAACTAGTATATGTGACTATTGGTGTATATAAGTGAGTATATGTGAGAGTGAGAGATTGAAAGAGTTCCTGTATGAATAAGTATGTGTTTCTATAAGTGATTGTTTAAAAGACTAAGTATGTGTAAGTTTCTGTAGAAGTAAGTGTGGTGGTGTGTGTATAACTGTATATGCAAGTAAATGGATGTTTGATTCTTTATTAGCATGAGTGACTATGTGTGTGAGTAACTCTATGGATGAATGGTGTTGTGTAACAGGATGTATAGGTGTAAGAGTACATATGATGAGTGATTACATGTATGAGTGACTGTATAGGATTGTTGGTGAATGAGTGGATGTGCACCGCCCCTCAGAGACGATGTGAAGCAGGAACCACGAGGAGAGAGGAACCACGAAGAGTGAGAGGTAAGGGGATTGGGCATGGGGTGTTTTTTTTTATGTAGGGTTTAGGGTAGTGCAGTGGTGTTTGGGTAGTGTGGGGGGTCGTGCTGGGGGTAGTGTTTTAGGGTTTAGGGTAGTACAGTGGTGTTTGGGTCGTGTAGGGGCTTGTGCTGGGGTAGTGTTTTAGGGTTTAGGGTAGTGCAGTAGTGTAGGGGGTCGTGCTGGAGTAGTTTTTTAGGGTTTATGGTAGTGCAGTGATGTATGGGTTGTGTAGGGGTCGTGCTGGGGGTAGTGTTTTAGGGTTTATGGTACAGCAATTGGGATTGTGTAGTGTAGGAGGTCATGCTGGGGGTAGTGTTTTATGGTTTAGGGTAGTGCAGTGGTGTTTGGGTAGTGTAGGGGGTCGTGCTGGGGTAGATTTAGGGTTTAGGGTAGTGCAGTGGTGTTTGGGTAGTGTAGGGACTAGGGAGTAGTGCTGGGGGTAGTGTTTTAGGGTTTAGGGTAGTGCAGTGGTGTTTGTGAAGTGTAGGGGGTTGTGCTGGGGTAGTGTTTTAGGGTGTATGGTAGTGCAGTGGTATTTGAGTAGTGTAGGGGGTAGTGCTGGGGTAGTGTTTTAGGGTTTAGGCTAGTGCAGTGGTGTTTGTGTAGTATAGGGGTAGTGCTGGGGGTAGTGTTTTAGTGTTTAGGGTAGTGCAGTGGTGTTTGTGTAGTGTAAGGGGTAGTGTTTTAGGTTTTAGGGTAGTGCAGTGGTGTTTGTGCAATGTAGGGGTCATGTTTTAGGGTCTAGGGTTGTGCAGTGGTGTTTGGGTAGTGAAGGGGGTCATGCTGGGGGTAGTGTTTTAGGGTTTAGGGTAGTGCAGTTGTGTTTAGGTAGTGAAGGGGTCATGCAGGGGGTAGTGTTTTAGGGTTTAGGGTAGTGCAGTGGTGTTTGTGTAGTGTAGAGGGTCATGCTGGGGTAGATTTAGTGTTTAGAGTAGTGCAGTGGTGTTTGTGTAGTGTAGTGGGTCATGTCGGGGTAGTGTTTATGGTTTAAGGCAGTGCAGTGGTGTTTGTGTAGTGAAGGGGGTCGTGCTGGGGGTGGTGTTTTAGGGTGCAGGGCAGGGCAGTGGTGTTCTGACAGTGTAGGGGGTCGTGCTGGGGGTAGTGTTTTAGGGTTTAGGGTAGTGCAGTGGTGTTTGTATAGTGTAGAGGGTTGTGCTGGGGGTAGATTTAGGGTTAAGGGTAGTGCAGTGGTGTTTGGGTAGTGTAGGGAGTCGTGCTGATGGTAGTGTTTTAGGGTTTAGGATAGTGCAGTGGTGTTTATGTAGTATAGGGGTAGTGCTGGGGGTAGTGTTTTAGGGTTTAGGGTAGTGCAGTGGTGTTTGTGTAGTGTAGGGGGTAGTGTTTTAAGGTTTAGGGTAGTGCAGTGGTGTTTGTGTAATGTAGGGGTCATGTTTTAGGGTCTAGGGTTGTGCAGTGGTGTTTGGGTAGTGAAAGGGGTCCTGCTGGGGGTAGTGTTTTAGGGTTTAGGGTAGTGCAGTTGTGTTTAGGTAGTGAAGGGGTCATGCTGGGGGTAGTGTTTTAGGGTTTAGGGTAGTGCAGTGGTGTTTTTGTAGTGTAGTGGGTCATGGGGTAGTGTTTAGGGTTTAAGGCAGTGCAGTGGTGATTGTGTAGTGAAGGGGGCCATGCTGGGGGTGGTGTTTTAGGGTAGGGCAGTGGTGTTCTGATAGTGTAGGGGGTCGGGCTGGGGGTAGTGTTTTAGGGTTTAGGGTAGTGCAGTGGTGTTTGTATAGTGTAGGGGGTTGTGCTGGGGTAGATTTAGGGTTTAGGGTAGTGCAGTGGTGTTTGGGTAGTGTAGGGAGTCGTGCTGATGGTAGTGTTTTAGGGTTTAGGATAGTGCAGTGGTGTTTGTGTAGTATAGGGGTAGTGCTGGGGGTAGTGTTTTAGGGTTTAGGGTAGTGCAGTGGTGTTTGTGTAGTGTAGGGGGTAGTGTTTTAAGGTTTAGGGTAGTGCAGTGGTGTTTGTGTAATGTAGGGGTCATGTTTTAGGGTCTAGGGTTGTGCCGTGGTGTTTGGATAGTGAAGGGGATCATGCTGGGGGTAGTGTTTTAGGGTTTAGGGTAGTGCAGTTGTGTTTAGGTAGTGAAGGGGTCATGCTGGGGGTAGTGTTTTAGGGTTTAGGGTAGTGCAGTGGTGTTTGTGTAGTGTAGTGGGTCATGGGGTAGTGTTTAGGGTTTAAGGCAGTGCAGTGGTGTTTGTGTAGTGAAGGGGGCCATGCTGGGGGTGGTGTTTTAGGGTAGGGCAGTGGTGTTCTGACAGTGTAGGGGGTCGTGCTGGGGGTAGTGTTTTAGGGTTTAGGGTAGGGCAGTGGTGTTTGTATAGTGTAGGGGGTTGTGCTGGGGTAGATTTAGGGTTTAGGGTAGTGCAGTGGTGTTTGGGCAGTGTAGGGAGTAGTGCTGATGGTAGTGTTTTAGGATTTAGGGTAGTGCAGTTATGTTTGGGTAGTGAAGGGTATCGTGCTGGGGTAGTGTTTTAGGGTTTAGAATAGTGCAGTGGTGTTTGGGTAGTGGAGGGGGTAGTGTTTTAGGGTTTAGGGTAGTGCATCCAACCAGCCACAATATCCATGGACAAAGGGAATCCTGACTCTTTTGAACGCTCCGCCAATGTAATAATTTGCGTCAAGGGCCCTACCACGTCCAAGACCTATCAATTCCTTTCTTGGGATCCCTCATATACTTGGAGAAAAAAGTGCATCGTTTTTCATCCATTTCAGGCGTGTGTGTCACCTTCCCCTTCAGTGAGGAGAAATCGTCCTCCGATACACCCTCTCCCTCTAAGGGAAACAGCCGTCGGGGTCTACAATAGTGGTGACAGCGTCACAATTTTCTCCGGACTCCTCCTCCGCCCGGCAGGGTGCATGTTTTAGCGTTCGCGCATTCTCTAGGAAGGTCTCCGTAAGTTTATCAAATCCTTCCAAGTGCCCCGTGTGATGCTTAACGGCCCTTTTATTCCCCATCTGGTAGCTACTGGGACCCGCCACAACCAGATCTGGGTCACTGAACAACCCAGGGATGCTTTTCGTCAGCTTATCAACCTGATCCCTAAGAGATTCCAGAACCCTAGAAATAGCCAGAGAGAGGGCTTGGTCCACTGCTGGATAGAGAAGTTTGGGGGCCATTGCTCCTCCACTTACTGGTAGGAGGAGTGAAAATGGTCTTCTGGAGAAGACATGATAGCAGAGCGTGTGAGCACAGAACAAATGCCCTTAAAATCCTTAAGACAGCCCCTCGCTGGTGCTCGAACAGCTGGGCTTTCCCCAAAGCTGTTGTAAGAATAGACTGAGGTGCAATACCAATTACCACCAATAGCGGTGGTCACTAACGTAGCCGTGTGAGGAAATCACCGCTTAGAGGTGTCAAAATTAGGTGAGGGTTGGTCGGGAATCAAGCGGGCACTAAAGGAGTGACCGGATTCCCAAACGCGCGTAAAGACCAGCGGGAGCGCTCGACGGAGCTGCCTCCCTCGGACCAGACGTGCCTGAGAGGATCTCACTGCGGGCACAGCACACAGCAGGAGAAACTGTGAGGGAGAGAATGCACTTGGGCAAGACCCTGCTGTGCAGGGATTATGAAACAATACCAAGGCAATAATGCTAATAACGTGCACAAGAAACCGCTATACAAACAGCAACAACGTTAGATTAAGCCAAGAATGTAAGGAATGAACTTAACTGACAAGCAGTGAAGAAAGAGGAAACGGAAGGGATGTCACGATATTATATACGATGAACTGTGATATGATTGGACTATAGTTGCCTTGGAGACTAACCCACTAATGGTTCATGGGTTGTGTAGTCTTTTGTTTAATGATTGTTGTGTTACGTTTTCTTTGAACTGCTATGCAAATAAAGTGAGGAAAGATATGCATAATCCTAGCCTCCGTCCTGCCATAGAATTCATTAAACTTTATTTGATCTGATTTAGAAACATAGATCATAAAAGTGCACATAAAAACAGTAAATCCTCTTTCCTAATACAATACAGTGAGAATGAATTAAAACCAGTAGGTAAAAACGGGTGTTACAAAGCACTGTTCAGAGCAACTTCAGGTTAACAGAATCGTAAAGATGAATGTTTCGCAAGATCAATCTCATGTACTTCGTGCAAAATACGCAATAAGGGGTCCAAGTAAGATGTAACGCTCCAATACCGGACCAGTCTGCACTATATAAAACTGCAGAAAAACTAAAAATAAAAAGTGTTTTGCACACTTCTGTCATTGGGCTATATGTGGGCTACATCTGGGTGATATTTGTGCTACATTTGGGCTCTTTTTCTCTGGTGGCCATCTTGGGAAACTTATTTGTTATGAAGTTTCCTAATTTCCTCATTTACTGCAGTCTCCTCAGTAGGAAATGCTTTTAGCTTTTTACTTTGATTCCATCAAGAAGGCATTCAGATGTGTCACACATTTGCCATAAATTCAGAATGTTAGCACTCTATTTGTTCATTAGATCACTGTAGTAAAGCTACTGCTCACCAGGGAGTTAACTGGAAGTCTACTGCTGGTATTGAAAGCGATTGTTTCAGTCTGCATGTCAGAATTTTCTAATGAAATAGAAGAGGATTTGAGATCTCACTTAAATCATGCCCTAAATTATCTTTTTGCAGCACTAACCATAATTTCTATGGCAACGTGAAACCCCTCATATTGTTCCTTTTTTAATTAAATGTTTTAAGTGTTACCAGTCTATTCCAATCAAGATGGCTTCAGGTGTGCCATAATGTTGTCATACGTAAGACTGTTAACTCTCTAGTTGTTCTTTATAACACTCTGGAAGCTGCAGTAGAACACAAAGGCATCAACTGACAGGCTGCTCCTCTTGAAATATAACAGGAAGATATTTGAGATCTCACTTAAAACATGTCCTAATTTTTCTTTCTACAGCACTAACCATAATTTATATGGCAAAATGAACCCCCTCATTGTGTTCCTTTTTAAATTAAATGTTTTAAGTGTTACCAGTTTATTCAAAACAAGATGGCTTCAGGTGTGCCAACATTTTGTCATAAGTAAGACTGTTAGCACTCTAGTTGTTCTTTATAACACTCTGGGAAGCTGCAGTAGAACACAAAGGCATCAACTGACAGGCTGCTCCTGTTGAAATATAACAGGAAGATATTTGAGATCACACTTGAAATATGTCCTAATTTTTCTTTCTACAGCACCAACCATAATTTCTATGACAAAATGAACCCCATCATTTTGTTCCTTTTTTAAATAAAATGTTTTAAGTGTTACCAGTTTATTCTAATCAAGATGGCTTCAGGCGTGCCATACTGTTGTCATAAGTAAGGCTGTTAGCGCTCTAGTTGTTCTTTATAACACTCTGGGAAGCTGCAGTAGAACACAAACGCTTCAACAGACAGGCTGCACCTGTTGAAATATAACAGGAAGATATTTGAGATCTCACTTAAAACATGTCCTAATTTTTCTTTCTACAGCACTAACCATAATTTCTATGACAAAATGAACCCCCTCATTTTGTTCCTTTTTAAATTACATGTTTTAAGTGTTACCAGTTTATTCCAATCAAGATGGCTTCAGGTGTGCCATACTTTTGTCATAAGTAAGGCTGTTAATGCTCTAGTTGTTCTTTAGAATACTCTGGGAATCTACAGTAGAACACAAAGTAATCAACTGACAGTCTCTGCCCTTGTTGGATGTACATGATTTACTGAGAATGACAGACTTCATTCTCACATGACTGAGAAAGATAATGTGTATTTACAGATAATATGCTCTCATTTTAGCTTCAGTTTTCTCTCAAACATGATTCATGATATCCCAGCAGAAGGTTTTTTACAGGGTAAAATCACCTTAGAACACACCACAATTGCTGAAATTAGTATGGTACCATCAACAAATGAATTCTAATATAACTAAAGTCTGTTATCACCCTTTATAGTTCTCCTTTTGGTAACCCTCAAAATCTTCAATTCACTACAATGCATTTCAATAGGGTACTATCATGCATATTGGTCCCAAGATGGCTGCCAGCAATTCCAGGATGAAGTGCTGACAGCCAATCAGATTTACGATGAGATGTGTCATTAGTCTCCGCCCAGATATTGAAACTTTTTCGTTATCTAATTTCTCATGAACTAGTCAACGGATTTGCACCACTTAACAAAAAGGGATCTTTCTGAACCAAGGGCTACCTTTTCACCAAATTTGGTGTAATTCCGTTCAGCAGTTTTGGCTGTAGCCGTGTCTAAAGTTTCCTATGGGAATTAACATGGAGGCAACACGTTTTGGGACCCTCCTTTTTTCTTGGCCCCCGCTTGCCGAATCACCCCAAAACTTTTAAGATAGGAGGTGACCAAAGCGCCCCACGAGTTTTGAAAATTTTGTGAAGATTTGTCAACCGACGCCAAATTTATTGGGAAAAGAATGTCACGATTTTCCTATGGATAATAGGTCCTAACTATAACTACCTACTGGCAACCGCCAGTAGGTAATATAGATATATATATATCACTGCTTTCTGTGTTTTTCCTCGAGAATCTCTCCTCTAAAAACAGACCTGGAACGTCAAGTTAGTGCAATTATTTCTTTATTCTCACAATGTCGCCATAACATTTCGGCTCGTCCGAGCCTTGTTCACATGACATTGTACTGGTATTCAACTTCAGAATTTAAAATGACAAGTGCTGATTGCCTTGAATCACGTGAGTGTAGCATCAATAGACATGGAAGAGTTTTCAATTCATCCACATTTGTTATACTGCAATTTTAAAATAAATAATGACAGTTTTGATACACGCTAAAAACTATGTTTGAATACAGGCTAAAATATAGGTTATAATAAAGTTTCTCATTACAATACAAAATAGTATTAGTGCAAGACAATAGTGGCCTAATGGTGAAGATGTATTTGCTGATATTAATTAAATATCCGATTCTTGTACGCTAAACTATTTTGTATACTGAACCACTTTGAATTAAACCTGTGTTAGCCTATTCCCGTTATACTCGATAAGAGATACTCCGGTCATGGAACCCATATTGACTCTTTAATAATCCTTGCTGTCGGCTGGATTTTGCATGTATATTGGATATCACTATTATTGTGTAGTATTGCAATGTCAGGGTTAAATCCCCTTTCTAATGTTGCATATACATCATATCCCTCCTAAATGTCTATTGAACTGCTGCATGTGAGTATGATAAATATTAAATGTGATGGATTTGCATTCCGATAGTTACATGTGAAATTAATCACGATAAAGCGTCTCTGAGTCATGCGGCTGTTGAGTTTTGTATTGGCAATTCTATGTGATCACTAGGAGGATTGTGGTAATAAGTCAAATATTGTCTGTGTGTCTAAGATCTACTCATTGCCATATTTTTTGTCTACAATATAGCCCCCTGATATCGACCCTCAAACTATCACCTCTTACTTTCTTCTCTGTGTATTGTGAAAACTTACTATGCATGTAAATGAATAAATAAATACATACAAATATAAGAATACATCCTCATAAATACATACATATATATATATAAATGAGTAAGTTTGAATATATAAACATATAACTAAGTAAAACCCAAGTATAAAATATATTTACACTGATGTTTGATAAATACATGTATATGATTTAAAAAAGTAGTTGAGAGGTTAAGAATTAAGGATTAAAAAGAGCCCCAATGTTGTGCATATTAAAAGACTAGTGTATCCATTCAGCCTAAACATGAATGTAAATCCTCTGTAGCATTTAATCCCTCTGGGGTTTTGAAATCAGACTGTAAGGTGTATCTCGTCTCTCATCTGTGTAGTTTAGATTTCCTGTCTCCTCCCCTTGTGCTGGGTGGAATTGTATCTACCACAAAGTATTTAAAACCGGCATTGTTGCTGTTGTGTACCTCCCTAAAATGTACACATATATGTATAGATACATACATACATATATATATATATATATATACATACACTCACACACCCACTCACACACCCATACAGACACTCACACCCCCATGCAGACCCATACAGCCACTCACACTCCCAGTCACGGACCCATACAGTTATTGATACACCCACTCACAGACCCATACAGACACTAACAAAACCACTCACACAGCACTCACTCACTACTCACAAACCCACACTCCCACTTATACATCTACAAACCTACTCACACACCCACTCACAGACCCATACAACCACTCACACACCAGACCCATACAGCCACTCACACACCCACTGTCAAAGGTTACAGTTACATTACAGTTAGGAAATAACGTTTAAATAACCTTAGAAATTCACAAAAAATCAAAGGTTACAGGGACATTATAGTTAGGAAATACCATTACAAAACTGTAGAAATTCATTGCAAAAAACAAAGGTTGCAGGGATGTTACAGTTAGGAAATAACACTATAGTTTTAAGGAAAAAACAAAGATTAAAGGGATACTATAGTAAGGTTCAGATTTTACCCACAGAAAACCATACAAATTCAGCAGATATAGGGAGCTGAACTATTTATAACTTCTGCCCCACAATGCACTGATTGTGAGTTCACATATTACATTACTGATGCAATTGCTGATGACATCTCAAATGAAATCACTGATGACATCATCCAGCAACATAAACTTCAATGTACTTCATAAAATAACTTTTAGATTTGTTAAAAGTAAAAAGTAAACACAGGTGAGAGACATACAGCGCAGAGCTCCATGTAACCTACTACCACATTCACTAATCACCTAAGACACAGTTCTCAGTGGATAGTCCTGTCTCTGCTGAACCACTACTCTAAACAATAATGACCAAAGTAATATGTCTCACTTTAGGCTAGTCTATTGCAAACCACAAGAACACAATTTTTGAACTTGGAACAAAGCTGCAAATGACAAATTTCACAAACCTCTATAACATAGAACCAGTAGAGATGTCTTAGTGGATAGGCTACTGTGTGACAAAACACTACAAACGTTATTCTTCATCCTGGACAAAAGTTTGAGGATTTTGGTGAGTCTGTTGTAAAAGTCTACTGCACTAGCCATCACCTCAAAGAAAGGTCTTAGTGAACAGATTATTTCATTTCAGTATACAACTACAGTCATTGATCAAAAAAGAGGGAGGTCTAAGGAAACTGGCTGGTATGTCATAAAAGAGAAATATACTCAGCCGTCACTGTGGAGTGAAGTCTCAATGAACAGCTTAGACAGTTGCTAAGCACTACCCTGCACATACATTAGCAGGGGACATGTGTCAGTGTAGAGGCTAACTTACTGATAAATAGTATACCCACTTTAAAAATGAGATTATAGATCATTTGACATATGTTAGAAATAGTATCACTAATAAGTAGTACAGAAATAATACTAATTTAACTATTGCTATAGCTTAGTATATATCTTTAACTCTAAAAAACGTTTACGAAACACACTCACTGCATGATGTCATGGGTAATGTCATTTGAGATGTCTTCAGTGATATCAATGGCCATGTCATGAGTTTTGTAATAAGTGAGATCATAAACTGTGCATTGTGGGGGTATAAGCTATAGTTAGCTCAGATAACTATACCTGCTGAATTTCTATGGTTTTGTGTGTGTAAAAACTAAGCCTAACTATAAAGTCCCTGTAAACCTTTGGTCTCTTCGGTTCATTTCTAAGGTATTTTAATGATATATCCTAACTATACTGTGAGAAGTTGGCCTGGTATATGCTGGTCACTAGTTAAAGTAGCCACCTTGCACCAGTACAATTCACCTCTTATGGTAGATTGGTTTCAGACAACCTTTTAAAGAAAGCTATCCTAGTGGTAGCTGTGGAGAGCAGCCTTCAGGCTAAGTCTTTATAGGAATGTAAAGCAGCTTGTTTTACCTTATAATCTCTTGAATTACTAAATGAAAGGACACCACACAGGTATAAATATAAAATATATATTTATTTATTACTAGACACACTCTACTAATCTCTTTGTGAGATTAGAAGTCAGGAACATATGCACAAATCAACGTTTCACAACAAGTTAAGCACAAATATGGCTGGGGCCCTAGGGGCGTACCAGACCATATAATAAAAAAGAGGTTAAGGAATATCGACTTGCAAGGGGACAAGGCCTAGGGCCTTCAGAAGCGCTGGGGCCTCACTAATCCACCCAAGGCAGGTAAGTAAAGGACCCACGGGAGACGCCTGCAGTGTGAGAACACAGCCGGGATCCCAATAGACTTCAATGGAGCAAGTTGTGGTTGGAATTTTAAAGTTTTAGGATACTTCAGGAGAGTCTACAAGCAAGTCACTTACAGGGTAAGTAGTTCAAGAGCCGACACACACAGGAGCACCATAGTGCATGAGTTACCTCACCCAGGGAAGCCGGGTGCATAGGTGTCTTTTGGTGTCGGGTCGCGGCGTCGTTTTCAATGGGAGACAAAGAACACTTGCTGCTTGTGAAGACAGAAGAAGTGTCCGGTGGAATCCAAGGCTGGATTCAGAAGAAAGAAGACCTGAAAGCAGAAGGGACAGTGTTCAAAGTCAGTGACCCGGGGCCAGGAAGCTGGATGCCCACAGTCATCGGATGATTTCAGGTGATAATGGGTGTCTTGACTCTTCAGCCATGAGGTCCAAGAGGTGTTGACGACAACCAGGAGCTGGATTCGGCGTGGCCCATGAAGTTTGCAGCTTACTGAGGTATCGGCGACCAGATTGGAGCCAACAAGCCTTGGCAACAGCAAGTCTTGTGGAAAGTGTAAAAAGTCAGCGGTGCAGACCAGCAAGGTCTGAGGGACTCACCCAGCACTGGTAAGTTAGGGCAGGCCTGGAGCAACCAGGGGAGCCCTTTTGTTTTGTAGAAAAGTCTTCTGTGGACCCACAAGTCAACTGGCAAGGGATCGTGAAGACACCTCAGGAGGATTCACTCAAAAGGAGCCCACTGTCACTTGGGACAGGGTAGGCCTCTGATCTTTGGTGGAAATCCTGCAGGAGGCTTGGACCACAGGTGTTCTAATGCACAAGTTCATAGAACATTGTGAAGGAGTTGCACTCGAAAATAGTGCCTGGTACCCAGGTATTACAGTTCCTCATCACTCGTGGGATCCACTTGCCTCAACTTCACTGGGGACTCATGATGGCCTTGGAGAAGTCAGGAAATCCCCTTCTGGGGCTGCAGGGACTTTGGACTCTGGCAGGAGCAGGAAAGTTTGCGAACCTTGATTCAAAGTTTTGGTGCCTGCCAAGCAGGGGAGTCATTCCTTGGCTCCAAGGGAGATTCTTCAGTCTTCCAAAGGTAGTGGAACATCGAAGGGCCAGGATTCTTCTTCAGAGCATCGTCCAGGGATATCTAGTTTGCAATGGTAAGGGTTCCCTAACTTATACTACAAGGAAGGGAGAGACTAGCTCTATGACACCTCCTATGGGAGGGTCAGGGGAGTGGGTGGCTACACCCACTTCCCTTTTTTTTCCAGTTTCATGCCAGAGCAGGGGCAGGTAGCCCCTGAACCGGTTTGAGCTGGCATATGCACAGAGGAGCCTACTACTCCCCCAGTGCAGGACTTCAAAGAACTCTAGGAGTGCACCCACCCAGCCCCAATACACTAAATCCTGTCTGGTAGGTGGTGACACCTCCCTGTGACAGGATGCCTATTGTTGGGCCTCCTCCACTGTGAGTTTCGGTCAGCAGCAGGAGGGCAGCCCAGTGTCTGTGCTGGTGGCATTCATTTTGTGATGCCAGGATTCTACCGTGTTTCGACAGTGGGTACATGTCTATCCCTCTAGAAGGGTGGGATCATACTCCCACACCAGTTACTGGTGTGGGGGTATGATTCCAAAGCATTTGACACCAAACATGACATGTTTTGATGCAGCCATCCCAGAGTTAGCATTTACCGCAAGGTTATAATGCACTTAAGAGTATATGGTTTACCCGCATCCACAAACAGCCACAGAGAATGGACTCTGAGAGCTGCAGAGGAGCCCTGCTCAGGCAGAGGCACCCCCTCACATGGAAACCAAGCACTCAGCCCTCAGGATTGATAGGGCCTGCCTTAGGGGTGACTGATAGGTTTATATGTGTGCGCAGGTAGAGATATAGGGAACCTATATCTCAGTGAGGAGTGCTAACACTACCTCATCCAGGCTGCAGTAGCAGGCCTGTGGTATCAGATTTAGTCCGCTTCCCAGGGGTGGCATAATACATGCTTCAGCCCCTGGTAGGCCTGTGAAGTACCTATGCCCTTGGTACCTAAGGTACCATATACTAGGGACTCATAAGGTACCACAGTATCCAATCACTAGTGCATCTAGCATGCGCTCCAAGTTGTTTAGAGAGAACAGAGAGGCTGGGGCCCTGATTAGCAGGGTCCCAGCCAGACTATAGCCAGAAACCAGTGTTAACATCAGAAAAAAAGTGGGGGCAACATAAGTGCAGATCCTACTCTCCTACATATACCATCCCTGTAACCTTTGTTTTTGGCAGACTTAGGAAATAACATTATAGTTATATATATATCTGTCAAAACTAGTGGGGTGCCCCAGTCAGCTCCTGTCTTGAAAGTTTCGGGGTAATTTGTCAAGCGGGGGCAGAGAAAAAAGGGAGCTCCCAAAACGCGTTTTTCCCACATGAATTTCCATAGAAACTTTAACAAAGCTACAGCCCGAACTGCCAAACGGAATCAAAGAAAGAGCCCTTTTTTAAAATGTATATCCGTTCAGTAGTTGCCAGGGAGGGTTCGCTAACCCTCCCTGGCACGAGCTTCACTCTGATTGGCTGTCAACACACCAAACCAGGATGTATTGGCAGCCATCTTGTGACTCGGTAGCCGAGTCACAAGAAAAGAGTTTAAAAAAAAGGTAAAAAACAAGAAAAGGGGGCAGGGTAGAAACACCCTGACCGCCTGGGCCTGCTCAGGGGGTCGGAGGACGAAGTTCACTTGTGTCCTGAGGACCTCCTGAGGACCTCAGGACACAATTGGACTTTATCGTCCAAGCAGCAGTGCGTCAGAAGCAGCATTTGCAGAGTCGTGTAAAAAGGGGCGTGCCCCGGACCACCTCTCTGCAATCCAGCTGTGTGGCGCTTACTGGAGGTACCCGGTGGGCTAGTCGGCCCTCTGGAACCCTCATTATTCAAGGGGACTTATTCCGCCAACTCAGAACGCACCAGAGGGTGCATTTGCAGAGTGGTGGAGAAAGAGGGCGTGGCATTTGTCCACCTCTCAGCAATTCCACTGTGTGGGGCTTACTGGAGGTAAGAGGTAGGCTAGTTGGTCCCTAAAGGACCCCCAGCACCGAAGGGGACTTCAATCCCCATCCAAGAGCGCACCAGGGAATGCGTTTGTAGAGTGGTGGGAAAAGGGGGCGTGGGCTGCTCTTGAAACTTACCAATGCTGCTATGTGGGACTTACTGGCGGTAGTAGGAGGGGTAGCTGGCCCCCAAGAATGTCCTTGTGGACCAACTACCCCTCTTGTTACCTCCAGTAGGTCCCGCACAGTGGGATTGCTAAAACGTCTTCGGAGGCCATCTCCACCATTCTGCAAACGCTCCTCCTGGCAGACTACGGGATGGGGATGAAGTCCTATTTACTCCTGAGGGACTTTGGGGGCCAAGAAGCCCTACTGGTACCTCCTGTAAGCCCTACGCACTGGAATTCTTGAGTGCTGGTCGGAGGCCCAGCGCCCTTTCTCCACCACTCTGCAAACGCTACTACTATTTAAAGAAGTGTTTGCAATGTAATAGGTTTCGCATTTGCGAGAATTAGAGCTATTGACATTGTAAATGCAAAAGTTTTTTCATAATGTTTTGTGGAGTGGAGTGGATGTATGTTTTGTGTAGTGGAAATATGTGATATGTTGTGCAGTTAAATTAGGTGGATAGAAAGTATGTGGTATTTACTGTATAGGAATTATGTAGAGTGGGATTATCTGTTATGGAGAGTAATTATGTGGTATGGTAGTCTGTGTTGTGGAGTGGTAACCTCAGCTTTAGTCTTCCTCATTTCCATAGAAGCTCAACTATGAACTAAGTGAGACAAAAAAAGATGGAATCACTGAGGAGCACTTGTGGACATAGTCAGAGGTATGAGCAGGGCCACTGGCATTATGTGACTGTTTGGCTGAAACGACTTTCGCACAATTATACATTTTCCGCATTAGCCACATAATTCATCATCAGTACCCTAATCTGCAGATTTGAAAAAAAAAGCCTTGTTTCTAGCTGAAACGGGTCAAACGTTACCAAAAATGCAGCAACAAGTGTTACAGCGTGGTGGAAGGCCCTATGCAAACCTAGAATGGTCACCTGTTACTTATTGCTAAATGTGGGTGTTAAATTGGTACTAATGGTGTGCAAGCCACTCCTGCTTCCCTCTGCGCCTCTCTTGCCTCTTTCTGCATTTCTGTTGCTTCTTTCTGCACGTTTCTTTCTTTTTCTGCACTTCTCTGGACCTCATTCTGCACCTCACTTGTTCCTTTCTACACTTCTCTTGACTCTTTCTGCACCCCGTTGCTTCATTCAGCACTTTCCATGCTTCTTTCTGCACCTGCCCTGCTTTTTTCTGCACCACTGATGTCTATTTATGTACCTCTTTTGCCTCTTTCTGTAGTTTTTTTGCCTTTTTCTGCACCTCTCTTCCCTCTTTCTGCACGTCTGTTGCCTCTTTCTGCACCTCATTTGCTTCTTTCTGCTCCCCTGTTGTGTGTTTCTGCATTCGTCTTCCCTCTTTCTGTACTCTTCCTGCCTGGTTTTGCATCTCTTTTGCCACTTTCTGCACTTTTCTTGCCTTTTTCTGCACGTCTTGTCCCTCTTTCTGCACGCCTGTTGGCTCTTTCTGCACCTCATTTGCTTCATCCTGCACCCCTGTTGTCTCTTTATGTACCTCTATTGCCTCTTTCTGAACTTCTCTTGCCTTTTTCTGTACCTCTTTTCCCTCTTTCTGCATGTCTGCTGCCTTTTTCTCCCACCTCATTTGCTTCTTTCTGCACCCCCGTTGTCTCTTTCTGCACTCGTCTTCCCATTTTCTGTACCTTTCCTGCCTGTGTTTGCATCTCACTTGCCTCTTTCAGCACTTTTCTTTTTTATTTCCACAACTCTGTTGCTTCTTTCAGCAATTCTCTTGCCTCTTATTGCACTTCTCTGCCTGTTTCGTTTCTGCACCTCTCTTGCGTCTTTTTGCTCCTCTGTTGGCTTTTTCTGCACCTCACTTGCTCCTTTCTATACTTTTCTTGCCTCTTTCTGCACACCTGTTGCTTCATTCTGAAATTTCCATGCTTCTTTCTGCACCTGTCTTGCTTCTTTCTGCACCCCTGTTGTCTCTTTATGTACCACTTTTGTTTCTTTCTGCACTAAACTTGCCTTTTTCTGCACCTCTCTTCCCTCTTTCTTCATGTCTGTTGCATCTTTCTGCACCTCATTTGCGTATTTCTTCACCCCTGTTGTCGCTTTCTGCACTCTCTTCCCTCTTTCTGTACCTTTCCTGCCTGTTTTTTCATCTCACTTGCCTCTTTCTGCACTTTTCTTGCTTCTTTCTACACCTCAGATTTTCACCTAAAAGCTCTGCATCTGGCTGGTATACGTCGGATTTGCGTGCTGAGAAAAGCGCCTGTAAAAAACTGGAGCGGTCATGGCGCCACTCACACGACGAATATGCTAAAATCTTGTATAAAGCAGCTATGACAAATTACCATAAAAATGTCAAATTAGCCCGTAAATCCCATATTGCAGCAGCTTTGGAGCAGGCGGGTAATAATGTAAGGCTACTTTTCCAAATTGTACATGATTTTATAAACCCCAAATCCTGCCAGACTAAGGATAGCTTCTCCCAGTCGCTATGTGACAATATCTCCTCCTTTTTTGTACAAAAGATAGAGAAGATTTATCATAATATTACCTCATCCAATACTTTTGCTTCTAGCGCTGCAGAAATTATGCCACAACTTACTACTGAGGGACCTCGTTTGACTATTTTCCCCCCTATCTCTGTCACTGAAGTGCAAATTCTTTTGGAATGCACTAGATCTGGATCCCCACTGGATATTTTACCTGCTAAAATCTCTTCCCGCTTTGCGGCCCTGCTGGCACCCCCAGTTTGCTCGATAGTCAACGCTTCTTTGAAATCTGCGACTCTTCCTCTAAAATGGAAACATGCTCAGATCATTCCTATTCGTAAGAACTCTAACATCTCCCCGGAGGAAGTATCAAACTATCGTCCTATTTCGCTGCTCCCTCTACAGAGCAAGATAGCGGAGAAGTACGTCAATAAACATCTATCTGCTTTTCTCGAGTCTTGTAAGGCTCTGGACGTCTCTCAGTCAGGCTTTCGTGCTAAACATAGCACTGAAACGGCTCTGGTGGAGGTTGTGGATAATATCAGAATGGCTCTGGACCAAGGTCAAGCGGCACTTCTGGTGCTGCTTGACCTATCAGCAGCTTTTGACACCATTTCCCATCAAATCCTCCTACAAAGACTCCAGGAGATTGGTGTGGAGGGATCTGCACTTAGTTGGCTGACTAATTTTCTGTCTAACCGTACTCAGGCAGTGGCAATGGGGCCCTTTACATCGACTCCCACACAGGTTACCAGAGGCGTCCCGCAGGGCTCATGTTTGAGTCCTACCTTATTTAACATCTATGTGACGCCTCTGGCTAAACTGATGAGAGACCTGGGGTTCAACCCCATTTCCTATGCAGACGATACCCAGCTCCTCCTCACCTTCGATAAAACGAGATCCGACACACATACCATCTTCTCTCAGGGCATGATGGCTATTGCCGCCTGGATGAAAACCAACTATCTCCAGTTAAACTCTGAGAAGTCTGAGATCCTATTATTCGGAGGTGCAGACATCTGTAGGACACCTAGATGGTGGCCTGAGGAGCTGGGTAAACCCCCTGCTCCTAAAGAGGTAGTCAAAAACTTAGGCATTAAGCTTGATAAAAAACTCACGATGCAAACCCACGTTAACACCATTGTAGGGTCTTGCTATCACATCCTAAGTTTACTTAGAAGAGTTTTTCCATTGCTTCCTATTTCAACCAGGAAGACTTTAATTCAAGCATTACTAATGAGCAAGATAGATTATTGCAATGCTCTTCTTTTCTCTGCTCATGCCGCCTCTTTGGACAAATTGCAGGTTGTTCAGAACACGGCTGCTCGCCTAGTTACTGACTCACCAGCCAGGACTCCTTCACAGCCCCTTTTGCGGGAATTACATTGGCTATCAATTAGGAAAAGAGTGCATTTCAAAATTGGTTGCATGATTTTTAAGGCTATAAATGAACTTAGCCCTCACTATCTCGTTAAGAAATTGGTAATGTATCACCCTATATCCTCCCTCAGATCGGGTTCGCAGAAACTGCTCTCTGTTCCTAGAATTAAGAAAGCTCGTTCAGGTGGCAAGGCTTTCTCATATCTGGCACCTATTTTTTGGAACAGTCTTCCCCTCTTCCTTCGTATGGAAATGCCTCTTTCTCACTTTAGGAAACTAATGAAGACTCATCTTTTCTAGCTTCCCGACTAGTTCGCTGTTGCTAGCGCAGAGATACCCCCAGGGGTGATTCAGCGCGATATAAAATTATAAATCAAATCAAATCAATCAAACCTCTGTTGCTTGTTTCAGCAAATCTCTTGCCTCTTTTTGCACTTCTCTTGCCTGTTTCTGCACTTCTCTTGCCTCTTTTTGCACCCATGTTACTCCATTCTGTACTTTCCATGCATCTTTCTGCACCTTGCTTGCTTCTTTCTGCACCCCTGTTGTCCCTTTATGCACCTCAGTTGCATCTTTCTGCACCCCTGTTGTCTCTTTCTGCACTCGTCTTCCGTCTTTCTGTACCTTTCCTGCCTGTTTTTGCATCTCACATGCCTCTTTATGCACTTTTCATGCTTCTTTCTATACCTCTGTTGCTTCTTTCAGAAATTCTCTTGCCACTTTGTGCACTTCTCTTGCCTGTTTCTGCACCTCTCATGCCTCTATTTGCACATCTGTTAGCTCTCTCTGCACTTCACTTGCTCCTTTCTAAACTTCTCTTGCCTCTTTCTGTACCCCTCTTGCTTCATTCTTCACTTTCCATGCTTCTTTCTGTACTTGTCTTGCTTCTTTCTGCACCCATGTTGTCTCTTTATGTACCTCTTTTGCATCTTTCTGCACTTTTCTTGCCTTTTTCTGAACATCTCTTCCCTCTTTCTGCACATCTGTTGCCTCTTTCTGCACCTCATTTGCTTCTTTCTACACCTTTCCTGTCTGTTTTTGAATCTCACTTGCCTCTTTCTGCACTTTTCTTGCTTCTTTCTACATCTCTGTTGCTTCTTTCAGTAAATCTCTTGCCTCTTTGTGCACTTCTCTTGCTTCTTTCTACATCTCTGTTGCTTCTTTCAGTAAATCTCTTGCCTCTTTGTGCACTTCTCTTGCCTGTTTCTGCACTTCTCTTGCCTCTTTCTGCACCCCTGTTGCTTCATCCTGTACTTTCCATGCTTCTTTCTGCACCTGTCTTGCTTCTTTCTGCACCCCTGTTGTCTCTTAATGTACCTCACTTGCCTCTTTCATCACCCCTGTTGCTTCATTCTGCACTTTCCATGCTTCTTTCTGCACCTGTCTTGCTCCTTTCTGCACCCCTGTTGTCTCTTTATGTACCGCTTTTTCCTCTTTCTGCACCTCATTTGCTTCTTTCTGCACCCCCGTTGTCTCTTTCTGCACTCTCTTCCCTCTTTCTGTACCTGTCCTGGCTGTTTTTGCATCTCACTCGTCTCTATCTGCACTTTTCGTGCTTTCTTCTATACCTCTGTTGCTCCTTTCAGCACTTCTCTTGCCTCTTTGTGCACCTCTCTTGCTTCATTCTGCACTTTCCATGCTTCTTTCTGCACCGGTATTGCTTCTTTCTGCACCCCTGTTGTCTCTTTCTGCACTCGTCTTCCCTCTCTCTATATCCTTCCTGACGGTTTTTGCATCTCGCTTGCCTCTTTCTGCACTTTTCTTGCTGCTTTCTGTGAGAAGTTGGCCCGGTACATGCTGTTCACCAATTATAGTGGGCACCTTGCACCAGTCCAAACAACCCCTTATTGATGATAGGTTAAAGACAACCTTTATTGAAAGCTATCCTAGTGGTAGCTATGGAGAGCAGCCTTCAGGCTAAGTCTTGAAGGAATGTGAAGCAGCTTGTTTTACCAGTCTATAATCTCCTGAATGGCTAAATAAGAGACAACCACACCAGGTATATATCTAAAATATATGTATTTATTTCTAAACACACCCTATTAGTCTCTTTATGAGGCTAGAGGTCAAAACACATAAGTTACATTTGAAATATTACAGTAAAATAAGGGTCGAGCCAAACCATATACTAAAATAGTGGTATAAGAACCACAACTTAACTACACACAAGGCCTAGAGCCTGTAGAATCGCTGGGACCCCAAGAAACCACCCAAGGTAGTTTCAAAGGGGACCCACGGGAGCTGTGTGCAGTGTGAGAACACAGCTGCGAGCTCCCGTTAGCTTCTATGGGGAAAGTCACGGTTAGATTTTTAAAGATTAGGGACACTTGGAAATGAGTCAGGACCAAACCTTTTGGGACTTAGGAAGTTCTAGGGTCAACACCCATGGGAGCACCGGAGTACTCGTGTTACCTCACCCAGGGAAGCCGGGTGCATAGTTATCAAATGTCGTTGGGTCGCGCCGTCGATTTCAATGGGAGCTGGCAAAGAAGTGCTGCTGCCGGGAAGATGCGAATTCTCCGAAGAGATTCAAGCCTGGATCGAAGATGAGAAGAACCTGAAAGCAGAGGGGACAGAGTCTGGGTCACTTTGTAGAAATAAAAACCTTTTTAGGGGTTCACTGATGCACCTGGTCCTTAAACCAACAAAGAAGAGATTGGCACGGAAGCTGTAATATCAAAAGAACAAGTTTATTAACCTCACATGAGGGAGACTGTGTCATACAGTACCCTCAGGCCACTGTAGGAGACAGTCTAGCAGTACAGAGAACAGGGGCCTTTTATGGCCAGTTTATTGCTGAGTTAGCATGAAGACTCAAAAAGAGGCAGTACAAGTGTGCACACAAATACATATAAGGATACATAAGAATCGCTTAGTCAACAGAGTGGGAGGAGAGACTAAACTGTTTACATCAGTAAGAATAGCCGGACAGTTACATTGTAGGACAGGGTTATTGGCAGCTACAGGTCTTTCTGAGAATGTGCAAGGCTCTGGCTCAGTGCTGAAGGAGTAAACTATATCACATGACACAAGGAGAATACAAGGGCAGTCAACAGTGAAGAGGGAGAAAGCACATGGCGAATCATGGCTAACTAAAATGGCCGCCACAAACAAAATGGCTTCAGCTGATGCTAACAGCCATGGCAGCTAGTTTTCCACAGATGGCATTTTTAGCATTAGCTGAAGACATCCGCTATGATCTAGATGGAACATAGGAAATATTTTGCACATTCATTCTCATAAATGAATATCTTGATCCATTGCTAGGTGGGTATTTACATTCTAAACATTGTTAAGCGGGCATATATAAGGTATAGACAGGAGCACAAAGGGAACAGCGCATTGGGTCATAATGAACACACAGATAGCAGGAGAAAATAATGGCTATTATTACAAACAGAACTATCAATATTTTCCAACCCCAAGCAGAAAGCAAATCACAAAACCATCCAGTCCAATTCTATGTAAAAGACATTTTCAATAGAACTTTCCAGTGTTCTTTTCATGAGGGCTAGAGTATCAATTAATATATTTTAGGAGGAGGGAAAAGAAGAATTTATCAATTGTTTAGCAAAATGCTTCTCTTGCAGAATAAACATTACTAATGCAAATATGGAAGAAAATACAAGGATCATTACAAAAACTATCTTGGCTGCAGGGGACCAGGAGGACCAAATGGGGCCATGGGAATTAGCCGCAAAGGGCTGCTCTTCCTCAAAAATGGGACGACCAAACGGGTACATTACTAACAAAAAGTCCTTGGGAATTAAAGCCGCTGTACAACCAGCCAGAGGGGAGTCTTCTCCCTGTGTCCATCTGAGCCTCACAGGCAGGCTCCTATTGTTCATCCAACGGTGGAGCTGCACAACTTGCAACTCAAGAAAGCAATCACGGCCCAGTCTTAAGGGAAAAGTTTCTTCTTTCAGGATAGGGCAATCACCCTCCGGGGCAAATGCCCTCAACGATCCTGACCAGTATCTCAGGCAGTGTACCAGTTTTCTTCACTTTAATCTAACAGGCACCAAAGGCGCAGCATCTGTACCCTGAACTCAAGTCCTTCCCTAACTCCTGTGTTGCTCCGCTGACGCACTGCTCTTTTGTTGGGGCCAAAGATTGTACCCAGTATCCCCAGGTATCTCTTGATCAACAAACAGAGGTGCAGACTTGCATTCACTTGGAGACCAGGACTCAAAGGCTTGATGCTGGGATATCTGAAGTAACCTTTGTTTCAAAGGGGGTCACCTAAAGCAAAAGCCTCCTTGCCGTCCTTGTCAGTCTGTGACTCTCTCAGTTGGCTATCAAAAACTGCATTCACAATTTCTCCATTCTGATTTGTGACCCCGTCTTTCGCCCAAGACAGTGGCAGGGGTACACACTTCACGTCCCAGTGCTTCCTGCCTTCTACCCTCACTGAGGTCCTAGTTGCCAGCAATGTCTGTGCTGGTTCCCTTCACCTTGGCTTCAAGCTGGACTGGCGCTGACTCCTCAGGCTGGATCTGATGTCCGGGCCCCTCTGGCAATGGTTGTAGGGCAGCAAATATCTATTGGTGGACAGAACAAAAATCTTTAGACAAGGCATACAATTAATCTATCAACAGAGAGGATAGTGTCAGAATACTTTCTTTGTCTTGGGGTGCCCCATACATTAGCAAGGCACCCAAGAACCACTTCATCTATCTGAGAGTAAACAAAAACACACAGGACCTATTAGCGAGTATAAAACAAACTTTTTGGTGAACTGAGAAGAGTAAAACCTTACACTATTTGAAGCAGCCAAGGAAATCTATGTTTATTTATTAAATTCTGAGGGGAAAAAAAGAAAAACAATACAGATATATTCTAAATCCTTACATTTGTATATTCCTATATTATTCATCTTAAGAACCCCAAGAAAGGGAAGTTTTAGAATAAGCATTCTTTAGTGCTTCTTGTCTTAACAAGCTTGTGTTTCATAAGTCATAAACTTTCACTACTTGTACAGGACTGCAGACACTTCTAAAATGATTTTTCTTACATAAAAGCACCTACATTTTATGCTTAGGACCATGCTCTCATGTTATAGGTGCAGCGGGAAAATCTAAAACGTAGTGGGTTCATAATTTTCTCCAGCAGAACATGTTGTAACAAGCAAACTCCTATAAAACAATATTTTCCTTCAAAAATGTTTGCTGAGGATCACATGGGCGTCTTTCCTGACATTATGAACCTCGTGCATTCTACTTTTCACGATCTGGACTATGCAACATCATTTTCAAAGAAAGAAAACCCATTCACCAGCTCTAATAGGGGCTGTCAGTTTATTTACACAGACTAACTAACAAGAGACTAGCAATGCCCTTACACAACTGTATATAGCATGAGAATAACATATAGTTCCCCTTAAAGGTCAAATAAGGGAACAGCAACCTAAACTACTTATCCTTTCATAATTTCATCAGACAGGATTGGCAGTAACATGACGTACTTATTTACTTATTTTATTAATGCTAACAATAATTTTAAAACAGTTTTATGGAATAGCCAATTAAATGTCTCATGGCAGTTCCAAGACAGCTTAGACAGGCTCCAAAGAGAGTGAGAAAACGAGAGAGAAAACATAAATTTGCTTACCCTTAATTTGTGCAGGAGCCAACCTCCTTTCTCCCATTTTGACAGTAGGAAACCTATACAGGTGACCCTCTGTCGAAATACTTATAGGAGGTAAATAGCTATGGGAATCCATATCAAGGAGGCCATATCCAATATATTGAACTGTACCATTTTATACATTTTGGTGTACAAACTGTTGGAAATGGCCGTTTTTTCAGTGTTATCCCCAAACTCTGTTGGCTCTTCTACTCTTTATTTTAATTAATTATCTATGATTGGCTTATTTGTCTTACCAGTATGTTCCTAGTAAAGTGCACAATGTATATCAGGGCTGGTGATTCAAATGCTACTAGTGGGCCAGCAGCACTGATTGTGCCACCCACATAAGTAGTCCTAAAATGGTGTCTCAGGCCTGCCACCACAGTGCCCCAACGCAGTCTGTGAACTGTCATGTTGTCCTGGCCAGTGTACACACATGCCAGGCCTGACCCTTCCCTTTTCTCACACATTGGACACCCCTATGGTAGGCCCCAAGTACCCCCCTGGGCAGGGTGCAATGTATGTAAAAGGTAGAGCATCTATTAGTGTGGGTAACATGTCCTGATAGTGAAATACTGTCAATTTCGTTTTTCACTATTGAAAGGCTATCTTGGTTACAGAGTAACATGGGAATGCTGTGTAACATGTTTACCTACATATCTCCATAACGGCAAGATGGTTATTAAATTCTGAACTCAGAATTTAATAACCCATTGTTAGAAATGGGATTTCTGATTGGCTAGGGCTTGCGCCAAAGCCAGGCAGAAACCACCACACTAGTCAGGGCTGGGGAGTTACACGCCAAAGATAACCCCTGCTCACCCCCTTGGTAGCTTGGCACGAACAGTCAGGCTTATCCCGGAGGCGATGTGTAAAGCGTTAGCGCGCGCACCCAGCAACAATACCTAAGGCCCACCACAAAAGAAACTCCACACAAGGTATTATATAAAAATAGCCTTTGTATTATACCAAAACACATTAGATAAAAACACACACTCTACAATGTGCCAACAGGCACGGGCAGAATTTACAAGGGATTATATGTACAGGGGACAGGGCCACATGGACCACTGTCAGGAATTAGCACTTTTAGAATTTAGCACTTAGAACATAGGATATAAAATTACTGTAGCACGAAATAACACATGTAGCACACAACCAGTAACTACTGGTAAGAGGTAAGTACCACCTACGCAACACTAACCACCTTAGGAAAATATTACGCAGGGAATCAGGACCTCACTAGCACCACCTGTACTAGGAGAAAAACAACCACCTAAGTATTACACTACCTGTAGGGGTATAAGCACATTACACTTGACGCATAAAAACACATTCAGAGGTGTAAACCCAAGGCACATGACGCATAAAAACACATTCAGAGGTGCAGGTTAGGGACAATAGCGCAAAACTCACATTTGCCACCACGGGTGGCAGTCCCTAGGCCAACTGGCGTCGTAGGGGCCTAGGACGCCCTGTGTCCAGCAGAGTCAGGGCTAGACTGCGCAGGCTGCACAAGCCAAGCGTAAAGGGCACAACCTACACGTTGCAGCTGCCCACGAAGTGCTGGGCAGCTGTGGAAGGAGCCTGGGCACCACTGTGCCTGTACATCAATTGTGCAGCGCGTAGGGGGCCTCATGGGCTTTAGATCACCCAAAGAGAAATATGCTCCAAAACAGCGTGGGAGCCTCGGGGGCTCTAGGACACAAATATGCCCCAAAATGCTGGAGCGGCCCGCTGCCTTCCGGGGCCGCTCTTATCATTACAACGAAAATGCCCCCGTAGCTGGAGCCTCACTGGGCTCGTGACTATTATTGCCCCCGTAACGTTGGAGCCTTCTCGGGGCTCGAGCAATAAATAATGCCCCCGGGGTTGGAGTTCCGCTTCGGGGAACTCGCGAGCCTCGCAGACTCTAAAAACAATGTGCCCCTTCGTTGGAGCCTCTCGGGGGCTCAAGGACACTGCCCCCTATGTTGGAGTCCCACTCGGGGGACTCGTGACATCACCGCGGCCCGCGTTGGAGCCTCACAGGCTCGAGAAGGACTGCCCCCCCCTTCGATGGAGTGTCAGGCGCTCTGCAAACAACAATGCTGCCCCCACTCACCGGACTCTGGCGGCTGCTCCGGACACTCCAGCGGCAGGGCTCTCTCCTCCGGTTGCGAGAGCGGGGTGGGCTCCCGCCTCTCTTTAGTGGTGACCCGGGTCTCCCTCAGCTCACGGGAGGCCTGACTACTTCCGGGGGCGCGTCACAAGCCCCGCCCGCAATCAGGGGTTCCCTGATTCCTTCCAGGTCGCTGCAGGCAGCGCGGTGGCCCAGGGTTTCTCGGCGGCGATACGGTGGCAATGAGGGGTAGGCTCCCTCTTCCTTAATCATACGAGCGGGGTGGGCACCCGCTCGAGGTTGCAACAATGCGGGGTGGGCACCCGCTCACCAATGAAATATAAAAACGCGGGGTGGGCACCCGCTATCAGCAAATCACTCCTTCAGGCGGCAATAATGCGGGGTGGGCACCCGCGATGAAAAGCAGCAAAAAGCGTAGAATCCCTACGTCGGGATTCCCTTGCAAAGGATCGCCGTCCAGCGCTGTGTCTCTTCACGAAGGCGCTCCTCAGTCTCAATATGCAGTGCTTCTGCCCTGGGAAACACAGCGCTCCCCCAACAAGGCAAGGCTCTGGACAAAGTCTTTTAGAAAGCAGGGGGGGCAAGGGCTGGGCCCAGGGGCCAGCTCGCAGGGCCCTCCAGGCAGGGAGACAGTCCCCAGTGGTGGTCTCTCCTGGCGCCCAGCAGCAGCAGCAGCCCCCCCAGTTAGGATTAGCCAAGAACATTTTACTTGGGGTCACAGCCCCTTCTTATAAACAGGATTCCTTTGTCTCAAGGTGCAGGGAAGGGGCGAACCAGTTACAACTGGTTCCTGAGCACTTTGTTTTGCTCAGCCCCTCTCCCTATTTAGAGAACAGGGCAGGGTCATCAGTCGCACCACAGGGGTGGAGCCAGCATTGTGTGGGGAAACCCCAGCCCTATTCGGGACCCAGGTGTACTCCTCCCACCCATCTAGCTGCTGATCTCCCTATTCAACACTGGGTGACTCCTCCTGACTCGGGGGATTCCCTAGCCCGTCACATGACCTCAGCCAGCCAATCGCCAGACAAGGCACACATTACACACTGCACACAGAAGTGCCCACTTCTAGAAGTGGCACTTCCATACTAGGTACATGCACGCCGCACACATCATCGCGCAGCATTTCATCACACGAGTCCCCACATACCAGACTCGACCCTGCACACCCCATGCATCAGGAACTACCAGGGGCACATACATTCCCCATGCATTCCTATGGGAGGGCAGGCCTATCTCACCACATGCACTCAGAGTGCGCACGCACTTTACTCTGGGACACAAGGAAAGTGCGCAGAAACCAAAAATCACTACCACCAGGTCACCAGTAAAAGCAAAAAAGTTCAGGGGTGAACCTGCCAGAAGGGCCAAGTCCAACACCCATCTGTTAGGAAGGATTGTTCCTAAATTCTGTGTTTGAAAATAGCACTTTAGAAAGTGGCTATTTTCTTGTTTAGCCTGACACAAGCACATTGAGTTAACTTAGAAAGAATTAATAACCAATTACCAATTCCCTTAGCAATTGTACTATGTTAACATGAGGGTGCATGAATGAAAACTAAATCCCATTGCCTCCTTATCTTAGCCCTTGCACAGTAATCTTTAAGCTAAAACCATCACGTTTATATACATGGCAGAGCTATGCTCTATGCAAAAAGAACTGTTGATGGACAGAATGCAGAAGAATGTCATACATTCACCCCAGTACAGAGATCTGGGCCTAAATCCATCGTTGTTTTGCTCACCATGCCATTCCAGTATGAACCCAGCCATATGCAAATCAGTCTTGACCCTGTGCCTCATGGGAACAGTCCAGCCCGAACTGCCAAGCCAGGTCCTCCCTGGACTGGAACCAAGCATCCTAGGACCGGTTTCGGGGTTTCACCCCTCTTCAGCCAGGATACCTTGATTCCAGTGGCATGGAGAGCACGGGACACACGTCTGAGCATACCCGACCCACTCGGGGTGACAAATGCAAAAAGAACTGTTGATGGACAGAACGCAGAACAATGTCATACATTCACCCCAGTACAGACATCTGGGCCAGAAATCTATCGTTGTTTTGCTCACCATGCCATTCCAGTATGAACCCAGCCATATGCAAATCAGTCTTGACCCTGTGCCTCATGGGAACAGTCCAGCCCGAACTGCCAAGCCAGGTCCTCCCTGGACTGGAACCAAGCATCCTAGGACCGGTTTCGGGGTTTCACCCCTCTTCAGCCAGGATAGCTTGATTCCAGTGGCATGGAGAGCACGGGACTCACGTCTGAGCATACCCGACCCACTCAGGGTGACAAATGCAAAAAGAACTGTTGATGGACAGAATGCAGAACAATGTCATACATTCACCCCAGTACAGAGATCTGGGCCTAAATCCATCGTTGTTTTGCTCACCATGCCATTCCAGTATGAACCCAGCCATATGCAAATCAGTCTTGACCCTGTGCCTCATGGGAACAGTCCAGCCCGAACTGCCAAGCCAGGTCCTCCCTGGACTGGAACCAAGCATCCTAGGACCGGTTTCGGGGTTTCACCCCTCTTCAGCCAGGATAGCTTGATTCCAGTGGCATGGAGAGCACGGGACTCACGTCTGAGCATACCCGACCCACTCGGGTGACAAATGCAAAAAGAACTGTTGATGGACAGAATGCAGAACAATGTCATACATTCACCCCAGTACAGAGATCTGGGCCTAAATCCATCGTTGTTTTACTCACCATGCCATTCCAGTATGAACCCAGCCATATGCAAATCAGTCTTGACCCTGTGCCTCATGGGAACAGTCCAGCCCGAACTGCCAAGCCAGGTCCTCCCTGAACTGGAACCAAGCATCCTAGGACCGGTTTCGGGGTTTCACCCCTCTTCAGCCAGGATAGCTTGATTCCAGTGGCATGGAGAGCACGGGACTCACGTCTGAGCATACCCGACCCACTCGGGGTGACAAATGCAAAAAGAACTGTTGATGGACAGAATGCAGAACAATGTCATACATTCACCCCAGTACAGAGATCTGGGCCTAAATCCATCGTTGTTTTGCTCACCATGCCATTCCAGTATGAACCCAGCCATATGCAAATCAGTCTTGACCCTGTGCCTCATGGGAACAGTCCAGCCCGAACTGCCAAGCCAGGTCCTCCCTGGACTGGAACCAAGCATCCTAGGACCGGTTTCGGGGTTTCACCCCTCTTCAGCCAGGATAGCTTGATTCCAGTGGCATGGAGAGCATGGGACACACGTCTGAGCATACCCGACCCACTCGGGGTGACAAATGCAAAAAGAACTGTTGATGGACAGAATGCAGAACAATGTCATACATTCACCCCAGTACAGACATCTGGGCCAGAAATCTATCGTTGTTTTGCTCACCATGCCATTCCAGTATGAACCCAGCCATATGCAAATCAGTCTTGACCCTGTGCCTCATGGGAACAGTCCAGCCCGAACTGCCAAGCCAGGTCCTCCCTGGACTGGAACCAAGCATCCTAGGACCGGTTTCGGGGTTTCACCCCTCTTCAGCCAGGATAGCTTGATTCCAGTGGCATGGAGAGCACGGGACTCACGTCTGAGCATACCCGACCCACTCGGGGTGACAAATGCAAAAAGAACTGTTGATGGACAGAATGCAGAACAATGTCATACATTCACCCCAGTACAGAGATCTGGGCCTAAATCCATCGTTGTTTTGCTCACCATGCCATTCCAGTATGAACCCAGCCATATGCAAATCAGTCTTGACCCTGTGCCTCATGGGAACAGTCCAGCCCGAACTGCCAAGCCAGGTCCTCCCTGGACTGGAACCAAGCATCCTAGGACCGGTTTCAGGGTTTCACCCCTCTTCAGCCAGGATAGCTTGATTCCAGTGGCATGGAGAGCACGGGACTCACGTCTGAGCATACTCGACCCACTCGGGGTGACAAATGCAAAAAGAACTGTTGATGGACAGAATGCAGAACAATGTCATACATTCACCCCAGTACAGAGATCTGGGCCTAAATCCATCGTTGTTTTGCTCACCATGCCATTCCAGTATGAACGCAGCCATATGCAAATCAGTCTTGACCCTGTGCCTCATGGGAACAGTCCAGCCCGAACTGCCAAGCCAGGTCCTCCCTGGACTGGAACCAAGCATCCTAGGACCGGTTTCGGGGTTTCACCCCTCTTCAGCCAGGATAGCTTGATTCCAGTGGCATGGAGAGCACGGGACTCACGTCTGAGCATACCCGACCCACTCGGGGTGACAAATGCAAAAAGAACTGTTGATGGACAGAATGCAGAACAATGTCATACATTCACCCCAGTACAGAGATCTGGGCCTAAATCCATCGTTGTTTTGCTCACCATGCCATTCCAGTATGAACCCAGCCATATGCAAATCAGTCTTGACCCTGTGCCTCATGGGAACAGTCCAGCCCGAACTGCCAAGCCAGGTCCTCCCTGGACTGGAACCAAGCATCCTAGGACCGGTTTCGGGGTTTCACCCCTCTTCAGCCAGGATAGCTTGATTCCAGTGGCATGGAGAGCACGGGACTCACGTCTGAGCATACCCGACCCACTCGGGGTGACAAATGCAAAAAGAACTGTTGATGGACAGAATGCAGAACAATGTCATACATTCACCCCAGTACAGAGATCTGGGCCTAAATCCATCGTTGTTTTGCTCACCATGCCATTCCAGTATGAACCCAGCCATATGCAAATCAGTCTTGACCCTGTGCCTCATGGGAACAGTCCAGCCCGAACTGCCTAGCCAGGTCCTCCCTGGACTGGAGCCAAGCATCCTAGGACCGGTTTCGGGGTTTCACCCCTCTTCAGCCAGGATAGCTTGATTCCAGTGGCATGGAGAGCACAGGACTCACGTCTGAGCATACCCGACCCACTCGGGGTGACAAATGCAAAAAGAACTGTTGATGGACAGAATGCAGAACAATGTCATACATTCACCCCAGTACAGAGATCTGGGCCTAAATCCATTGTTGTTTTGCTCACCATGCCATTCCAGTATGAACCCAGCCATATGCAAATCAGTCTTGACCCTGTGCCTCATGGGAACAGTCCAGCCCGAACTGCCAAGCCAGGTCCTCCCTGGACTGGAACCAAGCATCCTAGGACCGGTTTCGGGGTTTCACCCCTCTTCAGCCAGGATAGCTTGATTCCAGTGGCATGGAGAGCACGGGACTCACGTCTGAGCATACCCAACCCACTCGGGGTGACAAATGCAAAAAGAACTGTTGATGGACAGAATGCAGAACAACGTCATACATTCACCCCAGTACAGAGATCTGGGCCTAAATCCATCGTTGTTTTGCTCACCAAGCCATTTCAGTATGAACCCAGCCATATGCAAATCAGTCTTGACCCTGTGCCTCATGGGAACAGTCCAGCCCGAACTGCCAAGCCAGGTCCTCCCTGGACTGGAACCAAGCATCCTAGGACCGGTTTCGGGGTTTCACCCCTCTTCAGCCAGGATAGCTTGTTTCCAGTGGCATGGAGAGCACGGGACTCACGTCTGAGCATAACCAACCCACTCGGGGTGACAAATTCAAAAAGAACTGTTGATGGACAGAATGCAGAACAATGTCATACTTTCCCCCCAGTACAGAGATCTGGGCCTAAATCCATCGTTGTTTTGCTCGCCATTCAAGTATGAACCCAGCCATATGCAAATCAGTCTTGACCCTGTGCCTCATGGGAACAGTCCAGCCCGAACTGCCAAGCCAGGTCCTCCCTGGACTGGAACCAAGCATCCTAGGACCGGTTTCGGGGTTTCACCCCTCTTCAGCCAGGATAGCTTGATTCCAGTGGCATGGAGAGCACGGGACTCACGTCTGAGCATACCCGACCCACTCGGGGTGACAAATGCAAAAAGAACTGTTGATGGACAGAATGCAGAACAATGTCATACATTCACCCCAGTACAGAGATCTGGGCCTAAATCCATCGTTGTTTTGCTCACCATGCCATTCCAGTATGAACGCAGCCATATGCAAATCAGTCTTGACCCTGTGCCTCATGGGAACAGTCCAGCCCGAACTGCCAAGCCAGGTCCTCCCTGGACTGGAACCAAGCATCCTAGGACCGGTTTCGGGGTTTCACCCCTCTTCAGCCAGGATAGCTTGATTCCAGTGGCATGGAGAGCACGGGACTCACGTCTGAGCATACCCGACCCACTCGGGGTGACAAATGCAAAAAGAAATGTTGATGGACAGAATGCAGAACAATGTCATACATTCACCCCAGTACAGAGATCTGGGCCTAAATCCATCGTTGTTTTGCTCACCATGCCATTCCAGTATGAACCCAGCCATATGCAAATCAGTCTTGACCCTGTGCCTCATGGGAACAGTCCAGCCCGAACTGCCAAGCCAGGTCCTCCCTGGACTGGAACCAAGCATCCTATGACCGGTTTCGGGGTTTCACCCCTCTTCAGCCAGGATAGCTTGATTCCAGTGGCATGGAGAGCACGGGACTCACGTCTGAGCATACCCGACCCACTCGGGGTGACAAATGCAAAAAGAACTGTTGATGGACAGAATGCAGAACAATGTCATACATTCACCCCAGTACAGAGATCTGGGCCTAAATCCATCGTTGTTTTGCTCACCATGCCATTCCAGTATGAACCCAGCCATATGCAAATCAGTCTTGACCCTGTGCCTCATGAGAACAGTCCAGCCTGAACTGCCAAGCCAGGTCCTCCCTGGACTGGAACCAAGCATCCTAGGACCGGTTTCGGGGTTTCACCCCTCTTCAGCCAGGATAGCTTGATTCCAGTGGCATGGAGAGCACAGGACTCACATCTGAGCATACCCGACCCACTCGGGGTGACAAATGCAAAAAGAACTGTTGATGGACAGAATGCAGAACAATGTCATACATTCACCCCAGTACAGAGATCTGGGCCTAAATCCATCGTTGTTTTGCTCACCATGCCATTCCAGTATGAACCCAGCCATATGCAAATCAGTCTTGACCCTGTGCCTCATGGGAACAGTCCAGCCCGAACTGCCAAGCCAGGTCCTCCCTGGACTGGAACCAAGCATCCTAGGACCGGTTTCGGGGTTTCACCCCTCTTCAGCCAGGATAGCTTGATTCCAGTGGCATGGAGAGCACGGGACTCACGTCTGAGCATACCCAACCCACTCGGGGTGACAAATGCAAAAAGAACTGTTGATGGACAGAATGCAGAACAATGTCATACATTCACCCCAGTACAGAGATCTGGGCCTAAATCCATCGTTGTTTTGCTCACCATGCCATTCCAGTATGAACCCAGCCATATGCAAATCAGTCTTGACCCTGTGCCTCATGGGAACAGTCCAGCCCGAAATGCCAAGCCAGGTCCTCCCTGGACTGGAACCAAGCATCCTAGGACCGGTTTCGGGGTTTCACCCCTCTTCAGCCAGGATAGCTTGATTCCAGTGGCATGGAGAGCACGGGACTCACGTCTGAGCATACCCAACCCACTCGGGGTGACAAATGCAAAAAGAACTGTTGATGGACAGAATGCAGAACAATGTCATACTTTCCCCCCAGTACAGAGATCTGGGCCTAAATCCATCGTTGTTTTGCTCACCATGCCATTCCAGTATGAACCCAGCCATATGCAAATCAGTCTTGACCCTGTGCCTCATGGGAACAGTCCAGCCCGAACTGCCAAGCCAGGTCCTCCCTGGACTGGAACCAAGCATCCTAGGACCGGTTTCGGGGTTTCACCCCTCTTCAGCCAGGATAGCTTGATTCCAGTGTGCTCTACACAGGGCCCACATACGTTACTGCCTTTCCTTCTCTTCCTATGACTGTGCAAAACTTGCTTGGTCGTTTGTCAAAAATAATAAGCAAAGCTTCTCTTTCTCTCTCTGCACTGTCATCTCTTCTTTCAGAATCTTTTCAGAGGTCGAAGTGCCATAGCAAACCTTGCCCTTAGCCCTGCTAGGCTGCTAAATGCAGAACTCGACCCCTGACCCTTAAACCAGCTGTCCCATCTCTGTGCAAGGGCTATCTATTCCAACGTGGCTATCACAACTCAAAGTAACGCTCACTCTAGAACAATGGCTGAAAAATATTCCTACTCTGTGCCTGTGTGCTGACATTTTAGAAGGTAGGATTTAACTTATATTCCATATTATTATTTATTTCTTGTGCACTGTGCGTTCTAGCACCTAAATAACTAAAGTTTTCATAATGCCATAATGTGCCCAGAATTCTTGTACAAGAAAGATTGCATAAAGGCTTGTAATGTAATTCACATGTCTGTGTACTCTTTGCATAACTTTGTAAATGTATTTGAGACTGCAGCAAACAGGCTATACTAGGAATCATTAAGATTATCCCTAAGATTCAGTAATGTTGTCATTGTTAGAAAAACTAATAGTTGCCTTTTAAATTATGATGCACAGTATTGAACCATCTAAACATTGAAATGTAACGCACAACGTGCACAGAGTAATTTTCTACTGTGCTAAATATTATTGAATTTTCACAATAGTGGTATTAGACATTAGAACAATCCTGTCAGTGTAAAAACGATTTTAATGCAATGGCTTTTAACAATTTTTTTCATATAGTCATCTTTCCTGAATAATGATCACTAACCCCTTTTGATCGTTCCACATATGAAAAGCAAGCCTCATGCATTTCCTTTCGCCTTAAAATGCATTTATTTATAACACTAAGCACAAAAGCTTTACTGAAACATGAAATAGCCTGTGCTACTTTTTAAAGGGCAGTAATTATTTTACCATCAGATCCACAGATGTACTTATGTAAAAAGCAACAAGAAAGTCCTACACTTTTGATCCTTTCTATTTTATCCAAAATAAGAAAACTGTAATTCTAACTTTTCAAAATCAGTAACCTTTAATGCACGTGCCTTTATAAAATATTAACTTAAGATCTAGTTTACCCAGCATTTTCCTCTGTGGATTGTGGCCAGGAATAGCCATGTGTTATTTACTCAGCTGTGCTTTTTACGACCAGCAGGCATCAACTTCTTAAGCTTTTTCAGGAGAAACCCCCTTTTACTGTATTGTAATGTCCTGAAAAAGTTTGCAAAACATTACTAACCTCTGCTGTTCATACAGCTTCCTTCGGTACAGACAGCTTTGAACAGCTGCACAAAGAAAGGCTTTCTTTCTGGTGCTGAAATGTGAGCATGTTTAGTCTATTTAAAACTCAGGCATTGCAAGCCAGTCAAAATCTATTGTTTTATAATGTTGTACAAAAGAGCCGCTTTTATTTAACCAGCAACTAATTACAAGATAATGTGAATTCCTTTTAATATCTAATACAATGTATCTAAGGAAAATGCTGTAACATTTTATATTAAGTCCTAGGTGTGTAAAGCGCACAATTTCATTTTTTATTCCTTTCTATGAGGCCTATTTTATTCCTATTGATTGTGAATTCTAATTTATCTTTACCATTGTGGCAATTTGAACATCCAGACTTTGTTATTATTTTATTTCTTTTATTTTTTATTTTTTTTATTTTTTATTAGCAATTCCAATAAATACAGATAAACAAGTAAGCCAAATAAAAAAAAATATAGCAGCTTTGTCTAAATACATTAATACATACTTAATGATGACATTAAGAATACATAAAGAGATATACAATACAGTATGAAACAAAAGAAAAGAAAAGTGGCTTCGGTCAGACATTATACAGATTTCTTAATGTTGCCATACTCCATTCATCCAAGCTGTAATTGGTGCCCAAATTTTATCACCCAGAATTCTAGACCGCAATGCTCTAGTAGCAAAAATGGCTTTCTCTTGATTGTACACCCCCAAAAATCTGTCTAACCACATCTGGAAGCTAGGGGGATGTGGATCTTTCCATTGTGCTGCTAATATTATTCTAAAAACAGCTGTCCCTATAAAGAGACATGCCTCTTCCTCTTCGCTAAAGCCTAGAGTATTATCATATCCGAGAATAAAAAGTGTACTAGAGTATGCCATCTTGTGACCAAATACCTCTTCCCAGAATCCTAGCACCATATTTTTAAGTGAGGTTAATGTAGGGCAATCTGAGAACATATGTGGAAGAGTAGCCGGCCCTATCCCACATCTTGGGCAGGAATCGTCTGTTCTTTTACCCCAAAAAAACAGCTTGGCAGGAGTAAAATACAGATTAAAGATTGTCTTATATAATTGTGCTTTCAGCTTTGAGGATAGAAGCAATTGAGATATTAGAACCAAACTCATGTCAATATCAATGTTGGGATTGAGCAATTTTTCGACCCATGAGGATTCAACACTGTCTAAATCACTTGGAAGCTTCTCCTGAAGTATACCATATATGGACCCAATGCTAGTAGAATTTCTAACAATGACATCCATGAATGGGACGGTTTCAAGAGAGATAGTATTGGACCCTAAGATAGAATTGATTTGAATAAATTTAAAGTAGTCATTATTCGAAATTCCAAAAGTGTTTTGTATGTTCAAGAATCTGTGGCCTGTCCCATCCCCCAGAAAGTCACCAATAGTTTGTACTCCTGTTTTTTCCCATTTTTTTGCGATTGCATCATAAGCATGTGATGGTAATATCGAGGATTGCCAAAGAGGGGTATATCTATTAATTTTCGGGATTTCCACCAGCTTAGCTGCCTGCCTCCAAACCTTCCATGAACTAATAACAACCCTCAATCTGGTTTTTCTATAGTATCTTACTTCAGTTTGTCTTAGCAAAAGTCCTTGAGCTTCTTTCCCCAATGCTATTTCATAAATAGAATGAATCACATCATCTTGATTCGTCGCAAAGAGAGGTACCATTTGTTGGAGAAGGGCGGCCCAGTGATACAGCCTCAAGTTTGGAGCGGCTAGCCCCCCTCTGTTTTGAGGGAGAGATAAATATTTTAGTGATCTCCTAATTTTACTGTACTGCCATATAAAACTAGAGATTTGTGACTCCAGCAATTTCATAATTTTTTCGTCTAAGAACAAGGGGATAGCCCGAAATAGATACAAAATCTTAGGGAGTGTGTTCATTTTTAAATAGTTACATCTGCCAATAATGGATAAATGTAGATTGTTTACCCTTAAGAGATTTTTGGCTATATTTTTAATTAATGGGTAATAATTCAAATTATTAATATATTCTATTTTCGCCGTGAGGCAAACTCCTAAATAGGTCGTATTTGTTACAATCCTAGGGTCAGTAAAGATAGCATTTTCAGTACAAAGAATAACCGTCTTGTCTCTATTTAATGAATATCCCGAGTATTGGCCAAATTGGTGTGTGACTATTTCAATTTCTGCAACAGCCTCAGCGGGATCTGATGTTAAAACTGCCACATCATCAGCATATGCTAGAATTTTGGTCTCATATTCCCCAACGATGACTGGTTTTATTTTCTGACTGTGCAATAATCTAATAATCAAGGGATTAATATATAGCGCAAACAGATACGGGGAGCAAGGACACCCCTGTCTGGTTCCACTCAAGATATCAATGGATCTGGATTCAATTCCCATCATCTGCAGTTTGGCCCTTGGTTGTTGGTACATGGCCTTTATAGAACTAATAAACCCAGGCCCAAAATTATTCTGTTCTAGAACTCTCCACAGGAATCTCCAGGACACCCGATCAAACGCTTTTTCGGCGTCTAGGAGGATCATTGACATCGGGTCTCCCGTTTTGGACATAATATCAAATAAGGTAATTACCCTGCGGATGTGATCGGTTGTACCTTTACCAGGGACAAAACCATGTTGCCACGGGGAGACCAGATGTTCAATAACCCTCCCGAGTCGATTAGCCATAATTTTTGCATAGATTTTTGAATCGGAATTAATCAAGGAAATTGGCATGTACGATGTAGGTAGGTCTGCTGGCTTGCCTTTCTTCGGAAAACAATTATATTAGTATCTCTCCAGGATTCAGGGGGGTTCCCACTTGATTGTATACCGATAAATAGATCTACTATATATGGCAAAATTTGTATACCCAGGACTTTATAGAGTTCGAGGGGAATTTTGTCGGGACCAGCTGCTTTCCCTGAAGCTAAGCTTGATAGAGCTAATTGCAGCTCTATAATATCGATTTCTCTGTCCAGATCTTCCCTGGTATCATTATCGAGTATTTTATTGCCTTCTGCATCCCTCATAAATTCCCTAATAAAATTTTCTATTTCCTCTGAGTCATTCGGATCATCTGAGCCAGCTGGGATATCATTTAGGTATAGCTTTTGGTAGTACTGTTGAAAAATTTCAACGATATCCACAGAGTTTGTATATATCTGGCTATTTGCTTTGATTGTGGTTATAGTGTTGTATGTAGACTTCTGCAGGGTATGCATCGCCAATTGCTTCCCCACCCTCTCTCCATTTTCATACACCTTGGCTCGATTTGCTTGGAACGTCTCTGCTGCTTTATGATTGAGCCAGCTATTAAGTTCTGTTTTCAGGACAAGTATGTGACGCAAACTAGACCTCGACTCCTCATCGTTTGATATTAAAGACATATGTTTCTCTTCAGCTCTTATCAGTTCCTGCATCAATGCTTGTTTCTCCATGGCTTTTTTTTTCCGGAGCCTTGCCACATAACTAATCGTTTCACCTCTAAGGGCGGCCTTAAAACAGTCCCAAACCATTCTCCTTGATGCACTATAACGGTTCATGTCAAAGAATTGTTGTGTCCAATTTTTTATATATACGATGTAATCTTGATTGACTAATAATTTTCTATCAAATGTCCGGGTAAAGCAGGGTCTGATAAAATTATCTAGTTGGAGTGACAGGGACAAGGGGTTATGGTCAGATAATATTTTAGGGAGTTTAGTGATCTTGGCATGTTCAACCAAGTCCTTTGTTACAAGTATATAATCTATTCTGACATATTTGTTATGGGGGTGAGAGAAATAGGTGTACCCGGGATCTAAGTGATTTTTTTTAGCTCAAACATCCACTAAACCATGGATATCCTGAAGTTGACGAATTGCCTTATATACTTTTGGTTTTCTTCTCACATATCCTAGATAGTTTATGCTTTCATCAGGGGATCTCATAGAGATATTAAAGTCTCCGCAAAAAAACATCGATTTAGGCCAGAAAACAAGTTCTGATTCAAGATCTTTAAATATTTGAGGGTCATCCAGGTTCGAGCCGTAGACTGAACAAACAGTTATGCCACATGCTAGTTCTATAATTGCCCATCTCCCGAGGGCATCAGCTAATTTGTGCGTAGTTGTTTGAATAGATGATTTCACCAGTATAGTTACTCCCCGATTGTTAGATGTTTGTGTTGTACTAACCGCAATATCATATCCTCCAAGTTTAAGCAGATCTTTTTTTTCCCAGGTTAAATAAGTCTCCTGTAAGCATACTATATCAAAAGATTCTTGCCTAATTATTTCCCCTAGTCGAATTCTTTTATTTCTATCATTCAAACCAGCCACATTCCAAGAACAAATTGTTAATCTCCCCATCTCACATACTTCATTAGGCTCCCAGCGCTTATCATTTTAATTATGTTGTTCATTAAAAAATAAGCCAAAATTATCCACATGGTTATTTGTTTTGCCACTGCTTTCAGATTATTTATTGGAAATGTTTTTTTCCCCCCCATTTTAGCTGCCCCTCCCTCCCATTCACCCAACACCCAGTGCGAGGCATACAGACACCAAGGTCTGTTCGTGATGGTCGTGCCCAAAGCAACCAGGGCATGTACCGATTAATCTCAAATTCAATGTGCTGAATTCATTGATAGCCCATATTGGCACATAGCAAGAAAGAAAAGCAGCAAGGGAATTTTTTTTTTCTCTTTTCTTTTCCTTTCGCCTTTACCTAACAACAACAAAAAAAGAAAAAAAAAACCTGCATTATCCTCCATAACCCACGGCCCCGACCTTCTATTATTTCTATATAATTCCTCTTTGACACCTTAGTCCCAGTTTGGTAATCATATTTCCCCTTTTTTTTTTCCCTTTTTTTTTTCCCTTCCATTCCGCTTTCCGCCCTCTTATTCTACTTTACTACATTGCTCTTGTCTTTTTCTCTTTTTTTCTTCTTTTTTTCTCTCTTTCTTCTTATTTTACCTTTTCTCTTTTCCCCCTCTCCTTCTTCCTTAGCTTCTCCCTTCCCTTTTCCTTTTTCCCCCTCCTTTCCTGTTTCTTTTCCCACAGCGGTAATAGGAGAACGAAGGACAAAAAGATGAACATTCCCCCCCCTTTCCTTTCTCCTTCCTCCTCCTTTTCTCTTCTTACCCTCTTTAATCTCTTATTTTCCCTGTTATTGTGTCTAATTCAGCCCTTCTAGATATTCCTTCGCCTTTATTTCTGAGGTAAAAAACTTTATCTCTCCTCCCCAGATCACCTTCAGCCTTGCGGGATTATTTAGGTAGGCTTGAGCTTTTTTATCCTGAAAAGGTTTGATTAACTGGTGCAGCCTCCAGCGTCTTTCGACGGTTGGATGGCAAAAATCCAGGCGAACGAAGGAAGAAATGTCATTCCTCGTTCGCTTAGATTCCGGCCTGGCTTTTTCAAAAACCGCCTGTCTTAGCAAGAAGTTACCGAAGAAAATAAGAATCGCGCGAGGATATGCACCAGGTTTCTGTGGCTGTCTTAAAGTAAATGGCATGCGGTGGGCTCGTTGAACTTCTTTGGCCCAATCCATCTAGCATGCTCGGGCATGGAATCACGAAACAAATCTATGACAAAGGAGCGAACATCCCCCCCCCCCCCCCTCCACCCCCTCGGGAACCCCCAGCAGTCGCAAATTATTCCTACGCTGGCGATTTTCGAATTCCTCTAGTTTCCATTTAACATCTGTCAGCTCGGAGTCGTGAGAGATAACCCTAGCTGTAACTGCTGCTGTCGCAGTCTCGTTGGAGACAATCCTAGACTCAATTTCAGTCAGTCACTCTCCGAAGGAATTGCATGTCCTCGTTAGTTTGCGAACTACGCCCTGAACTTTGCGCAGAGCATTCTGCGCCTTACGCCAATCCTGAGATGTTTCTTCCCGATGTGCAGCAATAGCCTGTAGGACAGCATCGAGGGCTAAAGGTACAGGGTCTAGATGTACTGAGGGGTCAGGCTGTTGTTGGGAAGATGGCGTAGGGCAGGGAACGGTCAATTGACTAGTAGGCGAATAGTCCCATGCTAAGTCCATCAAACCAGGATAATTATTTTTTTTCCCCTTTTTCAAAACCGTTTTTGAATTAGCCCCGATGTCTCTATTATTCTCCTCTGATCCGCTTTTATCAGAAGTGCATGAATCAGATTCATCTGAAAGCCCGGCCCCATCCGACACGTAAAAAAAGTCACTGGGATCGAGTTCAATATCTAGTTCACCACTGCTCTCTATGCTCTCCGTATTCTCATGAGCATGTATGCAATTTAACGCATCATCTAAATTGCTGGTGGCTTCCTTGTTGTAGCGCTGGGCCTTGCCCCCTAAACAGTCTTCATTGTCAGCGTTATTACAGGTTCCAAAAGAGGAGAAAATCTGGGTAACCATACCTTTATCCACTTCCGCACTGCTGGAGGATGTACCAAGATCTGGGACGTCAGGAGCGGTTGCAGCCTTGCAGCCTCCACCCGACGGAGATGGTGATGACAGAGCTGCCGGCTCGCCTCGCCCTACGACTTCCATCTCCCCCACTAGCACCGGCGTTGGTGCGACCTCTATGCCTTGGACTCCATCACCATCTCTGCAGAGTCCGCTCTTCCTCTCCTGACCCGGATGCGTTCTAACGGGTGCTTTCTGAAATAGCTCGGCCACCGTAGGGCCGGTCGTTGTTTTCCCCTCCTTTGGCTTGGTAGTGATTCCGCGCCCTGCTACCCTGGGAGCTGGGGGAGCGATGTCGGGCATTTCAGCAGGGCATCTCACTGTTTTCTCACTCGACTCGGCAGGCTCCACATGCTCTCGTTGCACTTGTCTTGCTGCTTTCGCCTTGGCCGCCGGTATCTTTGGTGCCATTGAAGCGCCTGGGCCGATCTCAAGGTAAGTCACTGGCGTTTCATGTACTCTCCCCAAGTATCGTAGAGCTGTCAGCCCGATTAGCATTGCCAATCTCAAAATCAAATGTTTGTCCTCCGCGGGATATTTTGCGGTAAAGTTCAGAGCCATTTATAATCCTTAGGCAGTCATCGGCAGCTCAGCATCTATCTCTGCCTTTCCTTAACCGGTACAGCTCTGGTTGATGCGCACTGCAGTCTCAAGCGACCGCCATCTTGCCTCTCGTTGCTATTTTATTTCTAATGTGCTAATTAGCATATGTTACATAATTTATTTCTTGAAGTTTTAAAATGTAATTCTTTCAATGACATTTGCATAACAAAATAACAACAACAAACAAATTGAGCTCATTCCAGACATTTTCAAGAAGGGTGTCATACACTCAGAACACCCAACACTGCTTGTTACAGCAAGCCATTCTCACACAAAAAACATAGTTTATTTACTGAAACAAGTACTTCACAAGCATGTCAGTCCACAACCACATACAACAAAAAAACAATTAACCCACAAATCAAATACTTAGGACAAAGCAAGACACAGCTCACAGACTGTACTCAAACCAAACCATTTGTAAATACCAATTGTAAGTCATATTTACAAATGAAAGGACTCTCAAATAAAGGTACACCAAGACAAATAGACAGCCAAAATACTGCCATCTTCAAAAAGACAGGCTCGCGCCTCAGACCTTTTCCAATAATACACCAAATTACCAGTTGGGCTGACAGAACACTCAAAAGATCTCCATGTCACCTCTAATGAATTTTACTAAGTGCGCAGATCCGGATCCGTTTTATATATATATATATATATATATATATATATATATATATATATATATATATATATAGATATATATATATGATGCTCCGAGTTGCCCACAAGCGACGCGCACTCTGGATGCGATGAATCTCGCTTCCCCCTAGGAGCCAGACGTGATTTCAAGCCCCACGGCCCGCTTGCATGTGCGGTGTTGCGCTGTCCACGGTTGGGCTACCGTGAAAATATTCTGCTCCAAGTTGCCCATTCAGCGAAGCGCACTCTAGATGCAATAAATCTCCTCAGGCCTCAACACACAGTGGGATGTAGCCGACGCGTTTCGGATAGTATTCCTTCTTCATAGGCTGGTTTACCAAGTTCACAGCGTTTCTTGCCACACCTTAATACCACTTTCTGCCTTCTGATAGGCTGATAGGCTTGCTCCAATGAGCTTTCTCCAAGGACTTATGGGAGTTGTAGTGCAGTTCATTCTACCCAAATGGGTGCTGTGTGCATAGGGTCCCCAAATCAAACCCTCAAATGGGCCCCATCGTGTGCTGGGTCTCTATTGCTGGGTATTGCTTCTCCCAGGGCACCTCACGTGATTCCAAGCCCCTCAAACCGCTGTTATGATGCGGTGGTGCGCATTCCACGGCTGGGCTGCCGTGAAAACATGATGCTCCGAGTTGCCCACAAGCGACGCGCACTCTGGATGCGATGAATCTCGCTTCCCCCTAGGAGCCAGACGTGATTTCAAGCCCCACGGCCCGCTTGCATGTGCGGTGTTGCGCTGTCCACGGTTGGGCTACCGTGAAAATATTCTGCTCCAAGTTGCCCATTCAGCGAAGCGCACTCTAGATGCAATAAATCTCTATATATATATATATATGAATAAACAAAGCGCCCTGAAGCTCGAGAGGGCACTCAACGATGTTCCGCCCATCCGGGCTGTTGGCCTCTCAGTAACTCGCCCGCTTGCTTCCCAAAAGTTTAAACATCCATGCCCGACGCGTTTCGAGGCCAATACGCCTCTTCCTCATGGGCTCTTTCATGAAAAACACGGACAGCTCACCTCTGCATTCAAAACATTATTTTATTGGATTCTTTGAATTGATCCGCCCTGAGTGGGTGTGGCTTGTGCTCACTGGCATGATGGTTGTCGTAGTCCATAGAGGTGAGTAAAATTATATTCCCTTAAGTAGGTATAAAATAATGTTTTGAATGCCGAGGTGAGCTGTCCGTGTTTTTCATGAAAGAGCCCATGAGGAAGAGGCGTATTGGCCTCGAAACGCGTCGGGCATTGATGTTTAAACTTTTGGGAAGCAAGCGGGCGAGTTACTGAGAGGCCAACAGCCCGGATGGGCGGAACATCGTTGAGTGCCCTCTCGAGCTTCAGGGCGCTTTGTTTATTCACATTTTGCACACGGCCTGCCCGGTCGTGGAGAGGAGCACCATTTCTAAGCATTGGAAAGGCTGTGATGGAAAGATTCCCGTCATGCGGCACGATGTTCCAACAGGAATAAACAGCTCGCCTTATCTGGTTTCCCTTTCCTACTAAAGGCTATGAACTCTTAATGCACATGAAAACATGGAACCTACTTAAGGGAATATAATTTTACTCACCTCTATGGACTACGACAACCATCATGCCAGTGAGCACAAGCCACACCCACTCAGGGCGGATCAATTCAAAGAATCCAATAAAATAATGTTTTGAATGCAGAGGTGAGCTGTCCGTGTTTTTCATGAAAGAGCCCATGAGGAAGAGGCGTATTGGCCTCGAAACGCGTCGGGCATGGATGTTTAAACTTTTGGGAAGCAAGCGGGCGAGTTACTGAGAGGCCAACAGCCCGGATGGGCGGAACATCGTTGAGTGCCCTCTCGAGCTTCAGGGCGCTTTGTTTATTCACATTTTGCACACGGCCTGCCCGGTCGTGGAGAGGAGCACCATTTCTAAGCATTGGAAAGGCTGTGATGGAAAGATTCCCGTCATGCGGCACGATGTTCCAACAGGAATAAACAGCTCGCCTTATCTGGTTTCCCTTTCCTACTAAAGGCTATGAACTCTTAATGCACATGAAAACATGGAACCTACTTAAGGGAATATAATTTTACTCACCTCTATGGACTACGACAACCATCATGCCAGTGAGCACAAGCCACACCCACTCAGGGCGGATCAATTCAAAGAATCCAATAAAATAATGTTTTGAATGCAGAGGTGAGCTGTCCGTGTTTTTCATGAAAGAGCCCATGAGGAAGAGGCGTATTGGCCTCGAAACGCGTCGGGCATGGATGTTTAAACTTTTGGGAAGCAAGCGGGCGAGTTACTGAGAGGCCAACAGCCCGGATGGGCGGAACATCGTTGAGTCCCCTCTCGAGCTTCAGGGCGCTTTGTTTATTCACATTTTGCACACGGCCTGCCCGGTCGTGGAGAGGAGCACCATTTCTAAGCATTGGAAAGGCTGTGATGGAAAGATTCCCGTCATGCGGCACGATGTTCCAACAGGAATAAACAGCTCGCCTTATCTGGTTTCCCTTTCCTACTAAAGGCTATGAACTCTTAATGCACATGAAAACATGGAACCTACTTAAGGGAATATAATTTTACTCACCTCTATGGACTACGACAACCATCATGCCAGTGAGCACAAGCCACACCCACTCAGGGCGGATCAATTCAAAGAATCCAATAAAATAATGTTTTGAATGCAGAGGTGAGCTGTCCGTGTTTTTCATGAAAGAGCCCATGAGGAAGAGGCGTATTGGCCTCGAAATGTGTCGGGCATGGATGTTTAAACTTTTGGGAAGCAAGCGGGCGAGTTACTGAGAGGCCAACAGCCCGGATGGGCGGAACATCGTTGAGTGCCCTCTCGAGCTTCAGGGCGCTTTGTTTATTCATATATATATATATATATATATATATATATATATATATATATATATATATATATATATATATAGATATAGATATATATATATATATATATATATATGTTTTGTTCCATGTTGTACTAGTCAGCATGGAAGAAATACCATTTTTTTTTAATACACCTAAACCTATTTAGGTATCCCCTCTAGGGGAATAAGCTGAGTACTTCCTAAATCCATATTGGTACCTCCAAGATAGCAACACTTTCTACGAAGTGTGCTAAAAACAGGCATGCCAAGAATATTGTAGCATATACAATATTATTCACCAAGGGGCACTTAACTCAATGTGTGCCGTTCAGGTTTTCAAAATTAGAGAAAAATCTCCTCATTACCTGCCTTCATTTGCTGCAGCAAACAAACAAACCAAAAGCCTGGCCAGGTCATTCCAAAAAGTGTTGCTACAGCAACCTTACCAAACCAAAGTCTCCAGCTTTCTCTGCCATTCTGCCAAGTTCTGAGTGACCTAACGGTCATTTTAAAATATGCACGCCAAAGAAGTTCTCAGTCGGGAGCGGCAAACACTCGGAGGGTCAGATCAGCAAAAAACCAGAAACACATTGGGCTGCAAGGACAAAGAATCTCCGTGCGCAGGGTCCCACCTCAGTAGACACCTCACCTGTCCTGCTCAGTAGATTCCTGTCTTCCGTCAATACTACTCCCTTGAATAGCCGCTTCTCCGATGAGGTCCACGTTGGGCACCAATTTGTAGAAATAAAAACCTTTTTAGGGGTTCACTGGTGCGCCTTGTCCTTAAACCAACAAAGAGATTGGCACGGAAGCTGGATTTCAAAAGAACAAGTTTATTAACCTCACATGAGGGAGACTGCGTCATACAGTACCCTCAGGCCACTTTAGGAGACAGTCTAAGGAGTGCAGAGAACAGGGGCCTTTTATGGCCAGTTTATTGCTGAGTTAGCATGAAGACTCAAAAGGAGACAGTACAAGTGTGCACACAAATACATATACGGATACATAGGAATCGCTTAGTCAACAGAATGGGAGGAGAGACTAAACTGCTTACATCAGTAAGAATAGCCTGACAGTTACACAGTAGAACAGGGGTATTGGCAGCTACAGGTCTTTCTGAGAATGTACAAGGCTCTGGCTCAGTGCTGAAGGAGTAAACTATATCACATGACACAAGCAGAATACAAGGGCAGTCAACAGTGAAGAGGGAGAAAGCACATGGCGAATCATGGCTAACTAAAATGGCTGCCACAAACAAAATGGCTTCAGCTGATGCTAACAGCCATGGCAGCTAGTTTTCCACAACTTGCCAGTGGCCAGGAAGACGATAGGCGAATGCCCACCGATGTCGGGTGTTTCGGGTGAAGAAGGTGAAGCTTGACTCTTCAGCCATGAGGACCAGGAGGCGTTGAGGATGACCAGGATCTGGATTTGAGCTGTGCCACAAAGGATGTTGAGTGTTGCAGCATCGGTGTCCGGATTGGCCACAACAAGCCTTGGCAACAGCAACCCACACAGAAAGGAGAAAGATACTTCGGTGCAGACCAGCAAGGTCTGAGGGACTCACCACTTGGTTGGGAGTCAGGGCACATCTGGAGCAACCAGGGAAGCCCAAGGAAATTCAAAGTTACCTTCACAGGGACCCACCAGTTGACAGACCAGAAATCGCGAAGGGACCTCAAGAGGACACACAAAATGGCGGCCCACGGGTTACTCGGGTGACTAGGCCAAGAATCTTTGGTGGATTCTCTACTGGAGCTGGGGGCTACAAGTAACCCCAAGCATGACTTAAAAGAGATGTCGAGAAGTCAATGCACTTGCACACATCCCCAGTGATCAGGAGTTCCGGTTCCATGCTACTCACGCCGGCTGCAGGTCTCAGCTTTGCTGGGGTCTCGGGTCAGCCTCTGAGATGTCTGGAAATCCTCTTCCTGGGCTGCAAATACTTTGGAGTCTGGCGGTAGCTTCGGAAATGCAGACCAGCAAAATGCTTTGTTGGTCCCTGCCAAGCAGGGGAGTCACTCCTTGACCCCAAGGGAGATTTCTTCAGTCCTCTGGTCTTTAGTAGAGCATCGAAGTTCCAGGATTCAGCTTCAGAGTATTGTCCAGGGATATCTAAAGTTCTGGTTACAGAGGTTCCTTACTTATACCTAAGGAAGGGATTGGACTAGCTCTGGGGATCCACCTATGGGAGGGTTTGGAAAGAGGGGTGGCTACACCCATTTCCTTTGTCTAGTTTTGCATCAGAGCAGGGGCTGGAAACCCCTGAACTGGTTTGAGCTGGACTATGCAGAGGGACACCAAACGTGCCCCCAGTGCAGGACTTCAAAGTACTCTCAGAGTGCTCTCACCCAGCCTCAATACCATCAGCCTGTCTGGGAGGTGGTTACACCTCCCTGTTACAGGAAACCTATTTTCCAGGCCTCCCTTGCCAGAGTCTCAGTCAGCAGCAGGAGGCCAGACTTGCATATGTGGCTGCAGCATCCATTTTGTGGTGTGGGGGTTTGATTCCAAGGTGTTTGACACCAAACACAACATGTTTCCATGCAGCCAGTCCAAAGTTAGCATTTACTGTTGGGTTATAATGTATTTAAGAGTATATGGTCAGGCTGCACCTCTGACAACCCCGGAGAAGAGATTCCAAAGGCTACAGAGGGGCTCAGCTCATGCCTGGGTACCCTCTCACATATAACCAAGCACCCTGTCTTCAGGATTGATAAGGCCTGCCATAGGGGTGACTGATAGGTTTGTATGTGAAGTGATAGGTGAGGTATAGTGAACCTATCCCTCAGTAAGGGGTTCATGCACCACCTTACCCAGGCTGCAGTAGCATACCTGTGGTGTCATTTAGGGTGGCTTTCCAGGGGTGGCATAATACATGCTTCAGCCCCTGGTACGCCTCTGGGGTACCTATGCCCTGGGTACATAGTATACCATATGCTAGGGACTCACAAGGGTACTTTAGGATCCAATCTGTGGTGTACCTAAAGTACATGCAATCAATTTAGAGAGGGAGCAGCTAGGCTGAGGCCCTGAATAGCAGGGTCCCAGCCAGACTAAAGTCGAAAAACAGTGAAACACCAGCGAAAAGTGGGGGTAAACATGTGAAGCAGATCCTACTCTCCTACACAACCCCCCCAAACGCAGGGACATTAAACTAACCTTGACCAATTGAGTCTTCATGTCTTAAATGGAAATATCTGGAGAGTCCATCTGCAGTGGCATGGTTACTCCCAGGTCTATGTTCCACTGTATAGTCCATCCCCTGTAGGGAAATGGATCACCTGAGCAGTTTGGGATTTTCACCCTTCATCTGTTTTAGCCATAAGAGGGGCTTATGGTCTGTCTGAACAATGAAGTGAATACCAAACAAGTATGGCCTCAACTTCTTCAGAGCCCAAACCACAGCAAAGGCCTCCCTCTCAATGGCTGACCAACGTTTCTCTCAGGGGGTCAACATTCTGCTTATGAAAGCTACTGATTGATTCTGACCTTCATCATTCAACTGTGACAATACAGCCCCTACCCCCAACACAGATGCTTCTGTTTGGACAATTAACCTTTTGGAGTAGTCAGGACTTTGCAGAATGGGAGCAGTGCACATGGCCTGCTTCAGGTCATCAAATGCCTTTTAACAGCTAGTGGTCCACTGAACATTTTTGTCATTTTCTTAGAGGTTAAGTCATTCAGGGGTGTCACTATTGATCCATGCCCCTTGACAAATCTTCTATAGTACCCAGTCAGGCCTAAGAAGGCTCTCACCGGAGTCTGGGTAGTGGGAGCAACCCAGTCCATTATGGTCTGGATTTTGCTCTGCAATGGTTGAACCTGCCCTCTACCTACAAGGTGGCCCAGGTACACAACTCCCCAAATGCAGGGACACTAAACTAACCTTGACCAGTTGAGTCTTCGTGTTCTAAGTGGAAATACCTTGAGAGTCTATCTGCATAGGCATGTTGGGTCCCAGGTCTATGTTCCACTGTATAGCCCATCCCCTGTAGGGAAATGGACCACCGTAAAAGTTTTGGGTTTTCACCTTTCATCTGTTTAAGCCATAGGAGGGGCTTGTGGTCAGTCTGAACTATGAAGTGAGTGCCAAACAAGTATGGCCTCAGCTTCTTCAGGGCCCAACACACAGCAGAGGCCTCCCTCTCTATAGCTGACCAACGTTTATCTCTAGGGGTCAACCTTCTGCTAATAAAAGCTACTGGCTGGTCTTGACCTTCATCATTCAGTTGAAACAGTACAGCTCCCACACCCAGCTCAGAAGCATCTGTTTGGACAATGAACTTTTTGGTGTAGTCTTAACTCTGTAAGATGGGAGCAGTGCACATGGCCTGCTTTAGGTCTTCAAATGCCTTCTGACAGCTAGCTGTCCACTGAACCTTTTTTGGCATTTGTTTGAGGTAAGATCATTCAAGGAGATCACTATAGATTCATACCCCTTTACAAACCTCCTATAGTACCCAGTAAGGCCTAAGAAGGCTCTCACCTGTGTCTGGGTGATTGGAGCAACCCATTCCATTATGGTTTGGCTTTTGCTCTGTAAAGGCTGAACCTGGCCTCCACCTACAAGGTGGCCCAGGTACACAACCTGACTCTGCCCTCTCTGGCACTTAGTAGCCTTCATAGTTAGGCCTGCCTTTTACAGGGCCTCCAAAGGATTCCTCAGGTGGACCAAGTGATCCTCCCAGGTGGAGCTAAAGACAGCAATATCATCTAGATATGCTGCACTATAGTCTTCCAGACCTGTAAGGAATTGATTCACCAACCTTTGGAAAGTGGCAGGTGCATTCTTCAAACCAAAAGCCATTACCACAAATTGATAGTGCCCACTAGGCGTAGAAAATGCTGTCTTTGGATTTGCATCATCAGCTAGTCAGATCTGCCAGTAGCCAGCTGTCAGGTCAAATGTGCTTAGAAACTTGGCTGAGGCCAAAGTATCTATCAGCTCATCTGCCAAGGATATGGGATGGGCATCAGGCCTAGTGACTGCATTGAGACCCCTGTTGTCTACACAAAACCTCATCTCCTGCCATCTTTGGTGTGAGGTTTAGGTACCAGGGCTACTGGACTAGCCCAAGGGCTATCTGAGGGTTCAATAACTCCCAAATCCAACTTTTTTTGGACTTCTGTCCTTATACAGTCCCTGAGATTGTCAGGTTGCCTGTAGATCTTATCCTTCACAGAAGTTTTCTGCAGTCAGTTTGCTGCTGGGCAGTGAGGCTGCCTGCCAAGGCTACACCATCAACTGACCCATCATCAGGGTTCTGAGAAAGCAGGTCAGGGAGTGGGTCACTCTCTTCCTCCTGTCCTTCATCAGTAGCCATGAGCAAGCCCATGTCTGCCCTGTCAACATATGGTTTAAGCCTGTTGACATGAAGTGCCCTGTGGGGACTCCCAGGGGTTCCAAGGTCTACCAAGTAGGTGACCTCCCCTTTCTGTTCAACAATTATATGGGGCAACTCCATTTGTTCTGGAGGGCTGCTGGGACCACAGGCTCCAACACCCACACTTTCTATCCTGGCTGGTAGACAGTCAGTACAGCCTTTTGATCATGCCAGGCTTTTTGTAAATCCAGGCTAGCCTCAATGTTTTTGGTTGCCTTTTTCATATACTCAGCCATCCTGGAGTGAAGACCAAGTACATAGTCCAATATGTCCTGTTTGGGGGGCTTGAGAGGTAACTCCCATCCTTCCTTAACCAGACACAATGGACCCCTGACAGGGTGACCAAACAAAAGTTCAAAGGGCTGTAGCCAACCCCCTTTTGAGGCACCTCCCTGTATACAAATAAAAGGCAGGGCAAGAGTATGTCCGATCTTTGCCTAAGCTTTTCTGGGAGCCCTTTAATCATGCCCTTTAAGGTTTTGTTAAACCTTTCAACTAAACCATTGTATTGTGGGTGATATGGTGTGGTGAATTTGTAATTCAGTCCACACTCCTTTCACATAGCCGTTAAGTAACTTGACATAAAGTTTTGCATCTCTGTCAGATACTACCTCCTTAGGGAAGCCTACTCTTGAGAATATACCCAAGAGAGATCTTGCCACTACAGGTGCTGTAGTGGTCCTAAGTGTAGTGGCTTCTGGTTACCAGGTGGCATGGTCCATCACAAACTAGTATAAACCTGTGACCAGATGCTGTCTGAGGATCCATGGGACCAACAATGTCAATACAACCCTCTCAAAGGGAACCCCCACCGCAGGTAGTGGAATCAGAGGGGCCTTTGTGGTTCCACCTGCCTTGCTACTGTGCTACTGGCTTGACAGGCCACACAGGAGCGACAAAACTCCTTAGTGTCTTCAGACATGTGGGGCCAGTGAAATTGAGGGACAATTCTGTCCCAAGATTTGTTATGACCCAGGTGTCCTGCTAGGGGAATATCATGGGCTAGTTTCAATAGGAAGCCCCTAAACTTCAGAGGTATAACCAACCTCCTGGATGCACCAGGCTTGGGGTCTCTACACTCTGAATACAGGAGTCCATCATCTCAATAAAGTTTATAGCCGCCACTAGCATTCCCAGCAGCCTCATCAGCAGCTTGCTTTCGGAGGGGTTCAAGAGAGGGTCAGGTTTTCTGCTCCTGGATCAGATCAGACCTGGAAGGGCCCCCTGTCCCCAATAACTCAACCTGAGGAGACTGATCTGCATTCTGAGTCAGGTGAGAAGGCACTGCCTAAACCCTACTGTTCCTCCTCTTGGGAGGCACCTGGTCCATTCTTCCAGAATCCAGGGCCTGTTCAGTTTGAGACATTTTGGCCTGTGACCTAGTCACAGCAAAGACATGAGCAGGGATCCCTAACATTTCTGCATGTGTCCTGAGCTCCACCTCAGCCCAAGCTGAAGTTTCCAGATCATTGGCAAGCAAGCACTGTACTGGTAGGTCTGCACTTACCACAACCTTCTTAAGGCCACTTACCCCTCCCCAGGAGAAGTTAACAACTGCCAGAGAATCATCTGTTCTGACGTTGCTAGCATTGGTCACTTGACACATTTCACCAAGTATAATCTGCCCAGGATTCACAAGATCTTTTGTCACCATTGTGACACTTGCTTCTGTGTCCCTGAATGCCAAAGCTTCTTTTCCATTTATTAAAGGCTGTTGTCTGTATTTGCCCAGATTACTGGGACTCACAAAGGGGGACATATCATTGCCCCCATCACAGACTAGAACAGCCTGATTTGGAACTCTGACTAGGCCAGAGTCCATCTCAGAACCCAGGGTCAACCCTACTACACCCTTATTCTGAACATTACCACCACCAATTGTAGCTGTACTAGGGGGAACAGTTGCCTTAGGGGCAATGGTGGCTGGAGAAGATTCTTTGGACTAGGTGCAATCACTGGTCCAGTGAGTTTTCTGTTTACAAATATTGCACCATGGTTTCTTTTAGCCTTTTCCCTTGTTAGACTGTGAATCCCCACCTGAAGAAGATTTTTGTGGCCCTTGTGAAGACTTCTGATCTTTACTTCTCTCCCCACCCTGGTTCTGACCCACTTGTCTGCCTTCTTTCCCAATTCTTGGGGAGAAGTCACATCAGAGACCACCAGGTACTGGTGCAACAGCTGATTTTGACAATTATTATGGATCTTCTCCCTCATAATCAAATTGTACAATCCTTGATAGTCATGCACTTTACTGCCAAGTAACCAACCTTCCAGAGCCTTAGTAGCACAACCTACAAAGTCTACCCAGTCTTGATTCTGTGCCTTTTTTGGTATCCCTGAACTTTAACCTGTATTGCTCAGTGGTTAGGCCAAACTCTACAATTAAGGCACTCTTCAGACTGTTGTAATGATCTGCCTCCTCCTCTCTAACAGTGAGGAGCTTATCTCTACCTTTGTCTGCAAAGGAGAGCCATAAGATTGCTGCCCACTGCTCCTGAGGGACCCTTTGAACTTTACAGGCCCTTTCCACTGCAGCTATCCATTTGTGGATGTCATCTCCACTCTGGTAGGGTGGGACAATCTTATTCAGGTTTCTATGGTAATGAGACCTTTCCGTATCTATAGGGATGTTGCTGCCACCATGGGACTCTAGTCCCAACTTTTTCCTAGCTCTGTAGAGCTCTAGGGCCTCCTTATCTAGGGCTACCTGCTTTCTTCTGATTTCAAGCTGAGCTTCCTCATACTTGAGCAATCTCTCCCTCCTCTCTTGAGATGTTTCCCTCCTATGAGAGGAGATTGAGGTCCCTATAGATGAGTAAGAATGGTTAGACTCCAATAAAGGAGATCTTGACCTTCTAGGCCCACTACCAACTCTTCCAAGAGGGACAAAGAAGGGCCCATTGTGGCCCTCTCCATCACCTTCTAGGGGAATTGGGATTTCCAGGTCCAGGTCATTGTCATCTGCCTGGCCAGCCTCAGAGGTCAGGTCATGGGGACTTTCACCCCTAGGCCCTTCCTCAGGTGCTGCACCGCCCACTCTGCCTGCCCCTTCAGACCCTATAGGTCTTCTGAGATCATCCAGCCTGAGTACCTCTATGAGATGATGGGTGGTTGGACTTTTGCCTGTCTTCAGTTTCCTAGCTGTGCATAATGCTCTCAGTTCCAAGAATGGGAGGTTATCATACTTGGAAACTAGAAGCCCATTGGCTTCTGGCAGAGACCCACTGGTTCCTGGCCTTCAAGACATTACTAGTGAGGTGTGGTGTATTGCACTCCCTACTCTAGTGTGGCCTACTAAACTCTCTTGAGTTGTAGAAAGAGTGTGCTAAGCCCTTAACACACAACTCTATGTTCAGTAGAACTTACTATATTCTAATGCTTGTATTATATGTACCTACGGTACCTTTTAGTGGTTTTCAGTTAGTCACTCAATTGAGATTATCTGGTAATACAATAGCAAGCTGGAATCCCACACGCTGCACACCAATGTGAGAAGTTGACCTGGTATATGCTGTCCACTAGTTATAGTGGGCACCTTGCACCAGTCCAAACAACCCCTTATTGGTTATAGTTTAAAGAAACCTTTATTGAAAGCTATCCTAGTGGTAGCTATGGAGAGCAGCCTTCAGGTTAAGTGTTGAAGGAATGTAAAGCAGCTTGTTTTACCAGTCTATAATCTCTTGAGTGCCTAAATGAAAGACAACCACACCACGTATATATATAAAATATATGTATTTATTACTAAATACACCCTCCTAGTCACTCTATGCAACTATAGGTCAAAACACATAAGTTACACTTCAAACATTACAATAAAATAGCACAAATATACGTCAGGCCCTAGGGATGAGAACATAAATAGTGGTATAAGAAGCACGACTTGACTAGACACAAGGCCTAGAGCCTGCAGAATCGCTGAGACCCCAAGGAACCACCCAAGGTAGTGACACAGGGGACCTACGGGGGCCATGTGCAGTGTATGAACACAGCCGCGAGCTCCCGTTAGCTTCTATGGGGAAAGTCGCGTGTGAGAAGTTGGCCTGGTATATGCTGTTCACTAGTTAAAGTGGACATCTTGCACAAGTACAATTCAACACTTAAAGTAGTAGGTTTAAGACGACCTTTTAAAGAAAGCTATCCTAGTGGTCTTTAGAGGAATGTAAAGCAGCTTGTTTTACCTTATAATCTCTTGAATCACTAAATGAAAGGACACCACATAGGTATATATATCAAATATATATGTATGTATTACTAACAACTCTCTGCTAATCTCTTTATGAGATTAGAAGTCAGGAACATATGCACAAATCAAAGTTTCACAACTAATTAAGCACAAATATGACTGGGGCCCTAGGGGCGTACCAGACCATATTCTAAAAAAGAGACTTAAGAACAACGACTTGCAAAGGGAAAAGGCCTAGGGCCTTCAGAAGTGCTGAGGCCTCACGAAACCACCCAAGGCAGTTAAGTAAAGGACCCACGGGAGACGCATGCAGTGTGTTCACACAGCCGCAAATCCCTATTGACTTCAATGGAGCAAGTCGCGATTGGATATTAAGAGTTTAAGGATACTTCAGGAGAGTCTGTAAGCAAGTCACTTACAGGGTAAGTAGCTCTAGAGCCAACACCCACAGGAGCACTGTAGTGCTGGAGTTACCTGACCCAGGGAATCCAGGTGGATAGGGGTCTTTTGATGTTGGGTCGCGGCGTCGTTTTCAATGGGAGCCAATGAAGACTTGCTGCTTGTGAAGACAGGAGAAGTGTCCAGTGGAATCCAAGGCTGGACTCAGAATAAGGAAGACCTGAAAGCAGAGGGGACAGTGTTCAAAGTCACTTGGCAGTGACCCTGGGCAAGGAAGATGGATGCCCACAGTTATCTGGTGATTTCAGGTTATCCACAGGTGTCTTGACTCTTCAGCCACGAGGTCCAGGAGGTGTCGACGACAACCAGGAGCTGGATTTGGCGTGTCCCACAAAGTCTGCAGCTTAGTGCGGTGTCAGTGACAATATTGGAGCCAACAAGCCTTGGCAACAGCAAGTCTTGTGAAAAGGATAAAAAGTCAGCGGTGCAGACCAGCAAGGTCTGAGGGACTCACCCAGCAATGGTAAGTCAGGGCAGGCCTGGAGCAACCAGAGGAGCCCTTTGGAACTGTAGAAAAGTCTTCTGGGGACCCACAAGCCAACTGGCAAGGGATCGCAAAGACACCTCGGGAGGATTCACTCAACAGGTGCCCACGGTCAATCGGGACAGGGTAGTCCTCTGATCTTCAGAGGGATTCCTGCTGGAGGCTTGAACCACATGTGGTCCAATGCACAGGTTCGTAGAATGTCGAGAAGGGGTTGCACTAAAAAATAGTGCATGGTACCCAGGGATTGTGGTTTCTCATCACTCATGGGGTGCACTTGCCTCAGCATCGCTAAAGACTCATGATGGCCTTGTAGAAGTCAGGAAATCCTTTTCCTGGACTGCAGGGACTTCGGGCTCCGGCGGGAGCGGTGGAGTTTGCGACTGTTGATTGCAAGATTTGGTGCCTGACAAGCAGGGGAGTCACTCCTTAACTCTAAGGGAGATTCTTCCATCTTCCAGAGGTAATGGAATGTCGAAGGTCCAGGTTTTGTCTTCAGGGCATCGTCCAGGGGTATATAGTTTGCAATGGCAAGGGTTCCCTAACATATACTGAAAGGAAGGGAGGGACTAGCTTTATGACCCCACCTATGGAAGGGTCAGGGGAGTGGGTGGCTACACCCACTTCCCTTTGTCCAGCTTTGCACCAGAGCAGGGCAGGTTGCCCCTGAGCTGGTTTGAACTAGTGTATGCACAGAGGAGACTACTGCTCCCCAGTGCAGGACTTCAAAGCACTCTAGGAGTGAACCACCCAGCCCCAATGTACTAAACCCTGTCTGGGAGGTGGCCACACCTCCCTGTGACAGGATACCTATTGCTGGGCCTCCTCCGCTGTGAGTTTTGGTCATCAGCAGGAGGTCAGCCCAGTGTGTGTGACTGGTGGCATCCATTTTGTGATGGCAGGTCTCTTCAGGATTCTACCGCGTTTCCACAGTAGGTACATGTCTATCCCTCTAGAAGGGTGGGATAATACTCCCACACCAGTTACTGGGGTATGATTCCAAAGCATTTGACACCAAACACAAGATGTTTTGATGCAGCCATTCCAAAGTTAGCATTAACCGCAAGGTTATAATGCACTTACGAATATATGGTTTGAATGCATCCGCAAACAACCCCAGAGAATAGACTCTGAGAGCTGCAGAGGGGCCCTGCTCAGGCAGAGGCACCCCCTCACATGGAAACCAAGCACCCTGCCCTCAGTATTGATAGGGCCTGCCTTAGGGGTGACTGATAGGTTTAAATGTGTGTGCAGGGAGAGATATAGTGAAACTATATCTCAGTGAGGAGTGCTAGCACCACCTCACCCAGGCTGCAGCAGCAGCCCTTTGGTGTCAGATTAAGTCTGCTTCCCAGGGGTGGCATAATACATGCTTCAGCCCCTGGTAGGCCTGTGAAGTACCTATGCCCTGGTACCTAAGGTACCATATACTAGGGATTAATAAGACACCACAGTATCCAATCACTAGTGCACCTAATATGCACTCCATGTTGTTTTAGAGAGAACAGAGAGGCTGGGGCCCTGATTAGCAGGGCCCCAGCCAGACAATAGCCAGAAACCAGTGTAAACATCAGAAAAATGTAGGGGCAACATAAGAGGCAGATCCTACTCTCCTACATCGCGGTTAGATTTTAAAAGTTTAGGGACACTTAGAATTGAGTCAGGACCAAACCCTTGTTTGGGTCGCGTCGTCAATTTCAATGGGAGTTGGCGAAGAAGTGCTGCTGCCGAGAAGATGAGAAGTGTCTGAAGAGATCCAAGCCTGGATCGAAGTTGAGAAGAACCTGAAAGCAGAGGGGACAGTGTCTGGGCACTAGCCAGTGACCAGGAACGCGATAGGCAGATGCCCACCGATGTCGGGTGATTTCAGGTGAAGAAGGTGAAGCTTGACTCTTCAGCCACGAGGACCAGGATGAGTCGACGATGACCAGGAGCAACCCTCGCAGAAATGAGAAAGCTGCTTCGGTGCAGGCCAGCAAGGTCTGTGGGACTCACCACTTGGGAGGGAGTCAGGGCACATCTGTAGCAATCAGGGAAGCTCAAGGAAATACAAAGTTATCCCCGCAGGGACCCACCAGTCGACGGACCATGGATCGTGAAGGGACCTCAAGACAAAACACAAAATGGTGGCCCACGGGTCACTCGGGGTGACTAGGCCGACAATCTTTGGTGGATTCAGGGCTCGTGGTAGGGGCTACAAGTCAGCCCAAGCATGACTTCAGGAAATGTCAAGAAGTCAATGCACTTGCAAAAGTGCACAGTTCCAGTTCCACGCTATTCACAAGGGCTGCAGGTCTCAGCTTTGCTGGGGCCTCGAGTCAGCCTCTGAGATGTCTAGAAATCCTCTTCCTGGGCTGCAAATACTTCGGAGTCCGACAGGAGCTTTGGAAATGCAGACCAGCAAATTGCTTTGTTGGTGCCTGCCAAGCAGGGGTGTCACTCCTTGACCCCAAGGGAAATTTCTTCAGTCCTCTAGTCTTGAGTAGAGAGTCTAAGTTCCAGGATTCTGCTTCAGAGTTTTGTCCAGGGGTTTCTAAAGTTCTGGTTACAGGGTTTCCTTACTTATACCTAAGGAAGGGGTTGGACTAAGTCTGGACCCACCTATGGGAGGGTTTGGAAAGAGGAGTTGCTACACCCATTTCCTTTGTCCAGTTTTGCACCAGAGCAGGAGCTGGAAGACCCTGAACCGGTTTGAGCTGGACTGTGCACAGGGTCACCAAATGTGCCCCCAGTGCAGGACTTCAAAGCACTCTGAGAGTGCTTCCATCCAGCCCTAATACACATCAGCCTATCTGGGAGGTGGTTACACCACCATGTGACAGGAAAACCTATTGTCCAGGCCTCCCCTGCCGGAGTTTCGGTAAGCAGTAGGAGGCCAGACTTGTGTCTGTAGCTGCAGCATCCATTTTGTGATGCCGGGGCTCTATTGGATTTCTACTGGGTATACCAGTGCTGCCATGTCTCTCCCTCTAAAATGGTGGGATCATACTCCCACACCAGTTACTGGTGTGGGGGGAAGATTCCAAGGTGTTTGACACCAAACGCAACATCTTTCCGTGCAGCCAGTCCAAAGTTAGCATTTACCGTTTGGTTATAATGCACTTAAGAGTATATGGTCAGGCTGCACCACTGACAACCCCAGAGGAGAGATTCTGAAGGCTGCAGAGGGGCTCAGCTCATGCTTGGGGACCCCCTCACATATAACCAAGCACTCTGCCTTCAGGATTGTTAAGGCCTGCCATAGGAGTGACTTATAGGTTTGTATGTGCAGTGATAGGTGAGGTACAGTGAACCTATACCTTAGTAATGGGTGCATGCACCACCTTAACCAGGCAGCAGTAGCAGACCTGTGGTGTCATTTTGCATGGCTTTCCAGGGGTGGCATAATACATGCTTCACCCCTGGTAGGCCTCTGGGGTACCTATACCCTGGGTACATAGTATACCATATACTAGGGACTCACAAGGGTACCTCAGGATCCAATCTGTGGTATACCTAAAGTATATGCAATCAATTTAGAGAGGAAGCAGCTAGGCTGGGGCCCTGAATAGCAGGGTCCCAGCCACACTAAAGTAAAAAAAATAGTGAAACATCAGCAAAAAGTGGGGGTAAACATGTGAAGTAGATCCTACTCTCCTACACTTCCTGCCTGTTTTTGCATTTCGCGTGCCTTTTTCTTCACTTTTCTAGGTTCTTTCTACACATCTATTGCTTCTTTCAGCAATGCTCTTACCTCTTTGTGCACTTCTCTTACCTGTTTCTGCACCACTTTTTCCTCTTTATGCACCTCTGCTGGTTCTTTCTGCACCTCACTTGGTCCTTTCTACACTTCTCTTACCTCTTTCTGCACCCCTGTTGCTTCATTCTGCACTTTCCATGCTTCTTTCTGCACCTGTCATGCTTCTTTCTGCACACCTGTTGTCTCTTTATGTACCTCTTTTGCCTCTTTCTTCACTTTTCTTACCTTTTTCTGCACCTCTCTTCCCTCTTTCTGCATGTCTGTTGCCTCTTTCTGCACCTCATTTGCTTCTTTCTTCACCCCTGTTGTCTCTTTCTGCACCATTCCTGCCTGTTTTTGCATCTTGCTTGCCTCTTTCTGCACTTTTCTTGGTTCTTTCTACACCTCTTGCTTCTTTCAGCAATTCTCTTGCCCCTTTCTTCTGAACTTCTCTTGTCTGTTTCTGCACTTCTCTTGCCTCTTTCTGCACGCCTGTTGCTTCATTCTGTGCTTTCCATGCTTCTTTCTGCACCTGTCTTGCGTCTTCCTTCACCCCTGTTGCTTCTTTCAGCAATACTCTTGCATCTTTAGTCACTTCTCGTGGCTGTTCTGCACTTCTCTTGCATGTTTCTGCACCCCTGTTGCTTCATTCTGCACTTCCCATGCTTCTTTCTGCATCTGTCTTGCTTCTTTCTGCACCCCTGTTGTCACTTTATGTATCTCTTTTGCCTCTTTCTGTACTTTCCTTGCCTTTTTCAGCACATCCCTTCCCTCTTTCTGCACATCTGATGCCTCTTTCTGCACCTCATTTGCTTCTTTCTGCACCCCTTTTGTCTCTTTCTACACTCGTCTTCCGTCTTTCTTTACCTTTCCTGCCTGTTTTTGCATCTCACATGCCTCTTTCTGCACTTGTTCTTGCTTCTTTCCACACCTCTGTTGCTTCTTTCAGCAATTTTCTTGCCTCTTTGTACACTTCTCTTGCCTGTTTCTGTACCTCTCTTGCCTCTTTTTGAAGCTCTGTTGGCTCTTTCTGCATCTCACTTGCTCCTTTCTACACTTCTCTTTTTTTATTTTTTATTTTTTATTTTTTTTAATTGATTTTTATATAAAATTAAACAAACAAACAGGTTTGCATGAGTTGGACCAATACATTCGCATTAAAACATTCTTTGTGTATGACATCAGTGAGGCATTGATTCCCAGACCTTTACATACCGAGGTGTGGACAATAAAAAAAATTGCATATCATCTGGCAAGCACCCTGCTACTCCCAGAATAGAAAGATGTACTCGTATAATGCGAACAATAGGAAACCAGGCAATTACAGTACATCTACTACATAACATGTCATCATCCGGGCTAGGGCATACAAATTATACTAACGCAAACAATAGTTAGCCTAAGATACCATCATCACATACAGAAGCTCCGCCTACGGCGCTAGGTGTTACATCCCCAGTTCGTGCTCGTAACCAATCAAGGAAAGGTGCCCATATGTCTCTATGTCTGGACGCTGAGGGCATCAATTCTCAAAAGGTCGCCAGCTGTGCCTGGCCATATGTTACATCCTGAATCCAGGATTGCAGCCTAGGAGCACTCCCACGACCCCACATGATCGCAACTTTCCTTTTAGCAAACAGGAGTAAGAGTGCATGCAATTTGCGCTTCGGTACTGGCGTGAGAGCCATGTATCCCAAGACTCCCACCAACGGGGAGGGACTAATCCTTATGTCCAAAATGTGGTCAATAGCCGTGAAGACCTGTGACCAGAAACCCTCTACTACCGGGCATTCCCACGCCATGTGTAAAAAGGAGGCTTCCTGTGCCCCACACCTCCAACAGTGATCATCAGGTCTGAGGCCCATTCTGCGTAAACCTAAAGGCGTCCTGTAATAGCGATGTAGAAATTTAAAGTGTACCAAGCGCAGCCTGTAGTTCGGCGACAGTTCCGCCATTTGAGCGAAACAATACTTCCACGGTTCATCAGTCAAAGGGGACACCATTTCTGCATCCATTCTGAACCGGGCACCCACAGACACGATCGGGGCACCAGTCTGCATACAGGAGTATAATCGAGTTATAAGCCTCCGGGGCGACGGAGTGGCCAATATATTCTCCAAAGCCCGCAAGACTGGAGGCTGGGCCGGAAAATCAGCATGTAAAGCCCGACAGGCCAACCGGATTTTATGATATAGAAATGTGACCCCAAATGGTACCTCCGTATTGTCTACCCCATCTGGTGGCGCTCTGAACTGTCCATCTGGATATAGATCAGCAAAGGTGCGGATCTCCAGAGTCCGCGCCGCCTTGCCACTGATTTCATCTTTTATGCCGGGTATTATAGGATTATGCACAAGTGCAGCAGAAGGTGCATATAGCAGTGGCAGTCCTGCCCTCTTCTGTAACCCTTCCCAAGCCCAACGCAATGTCTCAACGGTGTCGACCTCCTCAAGGGATCGCCTATAAGGTTGGAAAATTGCCACTTGCAATGGTAAGGGCTTGGCAATCGCCCGCTCAACGGCAACATGCGGCTGAAAGGGTTTAGGGTGAACCCAGTAATGTAAATATTGCGCTTGCGCACAAAGAGCATATAGCTGTACATCAGGCGCACCCAAACCACCCTGTTTGGTGGGCAATGTCAACTGCTCCCAGGACAATCTAGCCGGTCCCCCCGCCCAGGCCAACGAAATCAACAAAGACCGCATGGTTTTAAAAAAGGCCTGCGTAAGCACCAGCGGTAGGTTAACAAACAGATATAAAAATTTGGGTAAGACAATCATTTTGGCCAGTGCCATTCTACCCGCCAGGGACAACCGAAGTCTGCACCACAATGCCACTTTGTCCTCCAACCAGTCCACTGCCGTTCCATAATTCAAAGTCCATAAAGCCTGTATGTCTCTGCTGATCCTAACCCCTAGATATTTTGCTTCCGCCCCTTCCCACTTAATTGGAAACTCAGAACCAACCTGTGTTGTGTTGTCCGTAAGTGGAAATAACATCGATTTGCCCCAGTTGATAGAGATGCCCGAAAGACCACTGAATCTGGTAAACTCTCGAAGCACCACATCTAGGTTTTGCGATGGGTTAGTGATATATAAAGTCACGTCGTCTGCATATAGCGATATTAGCAAGCTACGGGCCGCAAACCCAATACCTTTATCTGTATGGTGCTGACGTATTCGAGCAGCGAGGGGCTCCATAGCTATTGTGAATAGCAGTGGAGAAAGCGGACAACCTTGTCTAGTGCCACGCGTAATTTTAAATGGGGCTGAGATGAGAGTATTGGCGCACACCCTAGCCGAAGGACTATTATAAAGCAATTTTATCCAACGTATCAACATGGGCCCGATGCCCATCCGTTTTAAGGATCTTAAATAGGAATGGCCATTCTAAGGAATCAAAGGCCTTAGTGGCATCTAGGAACGCGGCTATTGCCTGAGTTTCAGGTTGATGGTGGTGTATTACAGAGAACAGCATACGGAGGTTGTGGGAAGTGAATCTACCCGGTATAAAACCAGATTGATCTGGTGGCGCAATCATGGGAAGTAGGGGCTGCAATTTATTAGCTATTAATTTGGCCAGGATTTTGGCATCAACATTTATAAGGGAGAGAGGTCTGTACGAATCCAGCTCGTACTCAGATTTGCCTGGCTTCAACAGCGTGATAATTATGGCCTCGCGCATCGATGTAGGTAGTACCCCAGACTCAAACGCCTCAGCATAAACTGCCAGTAACCGAGGTGCCAGCTCCTCCGTGTATGCCTTATAGAAGGCCGTAGTCAGTCCATCAGGCCCAGGAGCCTTATTTGATGGCATGGACGAGATTACCTGCTGGACATCTTCGATTGTGATGGGCAAATGCATATATTCTCTGTGCCTATCATTGAACCAGACTAGCGCTATAGAGTCTAAAAAGTCTCCCAGATCTACCGGACATTCCCTTTGTGTGGATGAGTATACGTCAGCATAAAAGGACGAAAAGACATCAAGGATAGCGGGGAAACCCCGGACTATGGCGCATTAAGGAGTATGCAGCTCGGATATAAATGTCTTGTTATGTGGCACTTTCAGCAATCCCGCCAAGGTGCGCCCAGGTCTGTCCCCTTCCCCATATCTCCGCGCTGCTGCATATTTCCCTAGGAATTTAATCTCTCGGTGTGCTTCCTCCTCATATTTCAACAGTTTCGCCTTCAGATCTGTGCACAACTCTGACCCTCCCCCCCCCGGAAATACGATCTTCCAGATTCTTGATAGTTGTTTAAATGTTCTCCAAGGTAGTTCTGATCGCTTTAAGGACGCCAGCCTGGCTGGACATGCATTTGCCTCTGATCACCACCTTAAAGGCGTCCCAGAGGGAAGCCTCCGAGTCAACCGAGCCTTCATTTAGTTCGAAATATTCCTCAATATCGGCGCAAAGTTCTTCTTTGAAAGCGTCGTCAAGCAATGCGTGTGGCGGTAGACGCCATGTAAAATCCCAGCGCTTTGTATGTGGTAGAGACAGAGTCATATAGCATGGAGCATGGTCCGAAAGGGTACGAGCCAAATACCTCACCCCCACAACCCAGTCAACCATATCTTTAGATAACAACCAATAATCCAATCCGGACCAAGCACCACGGGATTCAGAGAAACATGTGCCCTCCCTGACCAGCGGATTGCGCAAGCGCCAGATGTCGACCATCCCCTCCTCCTCAAGCATAGTGTTCAGAATCATGCTTGCCGCAGGATGGTGAACCCTAGTACTCCCCTGCCTATCCAGTGCGTCCTGTAAAACAGCATTGAAATCTCCCCCCCAGAGTGTAGTAGCGCAGCCAGTAGATTTCACCCTGGCCCATATCTCTTGGAAAAACCCCGGGGAGTCCACATTCGGGCCATATAGTGCCACAAGCGTCAGCGGTGTGCCCCCTAGATAGCCTAGCAGCAAGACGTATCTACCATCAGGGTCATTATACACTTCACAATCTCTCCAGTCAACTCCCCTCCTAATTAAGACCGCCGCTCCTCTAGAATAGTTGGTGTATATAGAGGAGTAAGTGGGACCCCACCGCTGAGACCGGAGCTTCGCCGAGGAATGAGTGCAAAGGTGTGTTTCCTGTAGCATACAAATGTCTAAATTATGCCTGGGTAAATACGCATGCACCATACGTGTTTTTCTGCCATCATTGAGACCTCGTATGTTCCAGGTTAAACAGTTTATCACAGTAGTATGCATCGTGCAAAAAGTCCACCCCCCGAAATGCACTGCCCCATAACAATTCGCCTTTCAATATCAATTAGGTTAGCTCGCCTCATGCAACATAACCCTTTAACTTGCAACCAAACATAACCCCCACCACTCCCTCCCATCCCTCCCACCTCAACCCCCCAACCAGGTTGAAGCAACCCCCATATCCCAATCTGAACAGCATACGGGAAATCTCCCATGGGTATGTGCTAATCCGGCAAACTTCCCCAAACAAGATCGGGGTGGCCAGGAAACTGCCCAAGGCAATTATAAAAAAAAAGACAATAATTTGCAACCTTATAGAGCGGCAGACCTGTGCAATGAACTCATTACAATCTAGCGGAATACAGAACCAGGTGGTAGAGAATAGAAACTGCAGAGTCCGATGCAGACACAGAGTAATTTCAGGACATGGAACATTACCAGTGTGGCAAAAGAGCAGTAAAGGAAGAAGAAAATAAAAAATAATAAACAAAAGGAGCAGCAGGCGTTATATAGGCACTGTACCAAGCAATAAGTCCATGACACACCTACTCCTTGCATCTTACAAATTAAGAGCCAATAAAACAGTGATATCAAGGTTCAGATTATGTCGTAGATTAGTCATTGTCACTTAGCTGATCTCCAGACACCTCTGCAACCCTGGGGCTCGCCTTCCCTGCCTTGCCACCGATGTGTTTTGCGAACTTTAATGCTGATTTAGCATCTGTGAAAAAATGGCTTGTTCCGTCATAGGAGACCTTCGGTTTCGCAGGATACAACAAGGAATATGGAACATGAGACTGTAGGAGTATACGCTTCACCGACATAAACTCTCTCCTTGCAGCCTGAACTGCAGGGGTGTAGTCTGGATAGAAGGCTAGCTGATTGCCCTGGTGAGTAATCTTACCCATCAGGCGGGCCTGCCGCAACACCACCTCTCTGTCTTGGTAATTCAAGAGCCTAGCCAGTATAGGACGTGGCGTAGCCCCCACAGGAGGCAGAGGCCCCAGGGCACAATGGGCCCTCTCCACCGCGAAAAGTGGGGAGAGGTGCGCAGCAAATAGATCTTGTAATAGGTCAGCTACATAGACTTCCATCTTGCTGATAGACGTCGTCTCCGGCACTCCTGTGATTTGCACGTTGTTGCGGCGCGATCTGGCTTCCAAATCCTCGTTCTTGGCCCTAATCACCTGTTGGATCTTGTCCATCTGCGACACCTGGTCTTTCGTTTCAACTTGGAAGTCATGTAAATCTGAATGTCTATTTTCTAAGACATCTAGGCGTTTTTCATGAGCACCGACCTGAGATTTGACAGCGTCCATCTGGGCCGTCAGGTTGTCCAGCTTAGTGTCGATATTGCGGAGACTTGAGCTCACCTCCTACATAATCGTGCGCAAATCTTCTTCAGGGGTCTCTGGGGGCCTCTCCGTCTGCCCACCAATAGCCCCGTCTCCATCGAGTTCAGCATGCCTGCCCGTACGTTGCTGCTCAAAGGATATTTTCTGTTGCTTAGTGTCCGTTTTGCCCATGATGAGGTCTTAAGGCCAGGCAGCAATCCTCTGTTCGCCCAAGCAGGCCGCAGCTAGGCCAGGCTGTTGGCGCAATAGAAATAGTGCCGGAATATTGCAGCAGACGCCATGGGCAGCGCCGTTGCGGGAGCCCCACCACACCCCCCCCAGTTCACGAAGGTCCACACACTGCAAATACGTTGCAACAATCAGGGGGGGGCCGACTGTCCAGCCTCCCAGGGCGCCCGCCTAGTGCAATGCCTCCAGCCCGCCGTCTGCCGCACAAATCACCACTTCTGCACCTGCAGGGCACCTCCGGTGCATAGTGAAGCCTCGGCGCACGCCCAACTACGGCAGCAGCGCCCACAGCGCCCCCACAGCGGATGCAAAGGCGGCCTCCTCTTCACTATGCCAGTCCAAGCGCTGCCTCAGGTGTGGGTACGCACTACTCACTCTGTCTGGATCGTCCAGCGCGTTCACTCCACCGAGGTGTAATTAAGTATTGCGGGGGCGCCGTCCTCGGACCAAGTGTGCAGATCAACACTCAGACCCAACGTGAAGCAAGGGACTCCAGCACCTCCCTTAACCGGCTCAGGGCTCCAGACCACCCGTCCGCCGACACGCTGCCAATCGCCCGCCTCCGCTGCCGAACACACCGCCAGGTATCCGCCAGGTGATTATAACATCGCAAGAACCAGGTGTTCCGCTCTCGGCCGCTTAAACGATGTGTGTAATGCCCCGGTAAAAGAGCGGATCAATGAAGAAATCACATCCCGGCCGGCGGAGCGAGCTCAGAAAGCCGCCATTCCGCAGCTCGGCAAACCACGCTCCCCTTTCTACACTTCTCTTGCCTCTATCTGCACCCCTGTTGGTCATTCTGCACTTTCCATGCTTCTTTCTACACCTGTCTTGCTTCCTTCTACATCCCTATTGTCTCTTTATGTACCTTACTTGCCTCTTTCTGCACTTAACTTGCTTTTTTCTGCACATGTTTTCCCACTTTAAGCACCTCTGTTGCTTCTTTCTGCACATCTGTTGCCTCTTACTGCACCTCATTTGCTTCTTTCTGCACCCCTGTTGTCTCTTTCTGCACTCATCTGCCCTCTTTCTGTACCTTTCCTGCCTGTTTTTCCATCTCACTTGCCTCTTTCTGCACTTTTCTTGCTTCTTTCTACACCTCTGTTGCTTCATTCTGTGCTTTCCATGCATATTTCTGCACCTGTCTTGCGTCTTCCTTCACCCCTGTTGCTTTTTTCAGCAATACTCTTGCATCTTTCTGCACTTCTCTTGCCTGTTTCTGCACTTCTCTTGCCTGTTTCAGCACCCCTGTTGCTTCATTCTCCACTTCCCATGCTTCTTTCTGCACCTGTATTGCTTCTTTCTGGACCCCTGTTGTCTCTTTATAAATCTCTTTTGCCTCTTTCTGTACTTTTCTTGCCTTTTTCAGCACCTCTATTCCCTCTTTCTGCACATCTGATGCCTCTTTCTGCACCTCATTTGCTTCTTTCTGCACCCCTTTTGTCTCTTTCCATACTCGTCTTCCGTCTTTCTTTACCTTTCCTGCCTGTTTTTGCATAGCACATGCCTTTTTCTGCACTTGTTCTTGCTTCTTTCCACACCTCTGTTGCTTCTTTCAGCATTTTTATTGCCTCTTTGTACACTTCTCTTGCCTGTTTCTGTACCTCTCTTGCCTCTTTTTGAAGCTCTGTTGGCTCTTTCTGCACCTCACGTGCTCCGTTCTACACTTCTCTTACCTTTTTCTGCACCCCTGTTTCTTTATTCTGCACTTTTCATGCTTATTTCTACACCTGTCTTGCTCCTTTCTGCACCCCTGTTGTCTCTTTGTGCACCTCTCTTCCCTCTTTCTGCATGTCTGTTGCCTCTTTCTGAACCTCATTTGCTTCTTTATGCACCCCTGTTGTCTCTTTCTGCACTCGTTTTCTATCTTTCTGAACCTTCCCTGCCTGTTTTTGCATCACACTTGCCTCTTTCTGCACTTCTCTTGCCTGTTTCTGCACCTGTCTTCTCTATTTTTTGCACCTCTTTTGGCTCTTTCTGCACCTCACTTGCTCCTTTCTAATCTTCTCTTGCCTCTTTTTGCAGCCATGTTGCTTCATTCTGCACTTTCCATGCTTCTTTCTGCTCCTATCTTGCTTCTTTCTGCACCCCTGTTGTCTCTTTCTGCACTCGTCTTTTCTCTTTCTGTATCTTTCCTGCCTGTTTTTGCATCTCACTTGCCTCTTTCTGCACGTTTCTTGCTTCTTTCTACACCTCTGTTGTTTCTTTCAGCAATTCTGTTGCCTTGTGCACTTCTCCTGCCTGTTTCTCCACCTCTCTTGCCTCTTTTTGCACCCCTGTTGCTTCATTCTGCACTTTCCATGCTTCTTTCTGCACCTGTCTTGCTTATTTCTGCTCCGCTGTTGTCTCTTTATGTACCTCTTTTGCCTCTTTCTGCACTTTCCTTGCCTTTTTCTGCACCTCTCGTCCCTCTTTCTGCATGTCTGTTGCCTCTTTATGAACCTCATTTGCTTATTTCTGCACACTTGTTGTCTCTTTCTGCACTCGTCTTCCTTGTTTCTGAACATTTCCTTCTTGTTTTTGCATCTCATTTGCCTCTTTCTGCACCCCTGTTGTCTCTTTCTGCACTCGTCTTCCCTCTTTCTGTACTTCACTTGCTTTTTTCTGCACATGTCTTGCCTCTTTAGGCACCTCTGTTGCTTCTTTCTGTAGTTCTCTTGCCTCCTTCTGCACCTCTTAGTTAGAGTTAGCTTTAATCCCCCTGCCCTATTATGTACTAGCGCCATATAGGGGAGGCCATGCCAATCACAGTGGTACCCCAACCCATAGTGTACCCAAGTGTATGTAGCTGTTTTTAATCTATTCTAAGTGTCTTTCAGCATAGCACTGGCTCTGGGCCTGGTTAGTCAGAGTCAGTTACCACCAGTACCAGTCAACAAAAAGTTGGGGGCACAGGATGACTTTGCAATACAGGCGTCTTTCTGCTGCTTTGTTGGTTCTTTTTGCACATCTCTTGCTTCTTTCTGCACCTTTCTTCATCTTTCTGCACATGTCCTACATCTGTAGGCATAGTTAGAAATTAGCATTCAAAAAACCTTTGAAATTCACTGAAAATAACACAGTTTTCAGGGACGTTATAATTAGAAATTAGCATTTAAAAAACATTAGAAATTAACTGAAAAAATCACAGGTTTCAGGGACGTTATAGTTAGTTGGGCATTTCACCCCTAAAAAACCAGAGAAAGTTGGCCGTTATACTTAGTTCAGCTAACTATAACTCGCGCCCCCGCAATGCACTGCTGATGACGTCACATATTACATCATTCATGACATGGTAAGTGACATCACTGATGACTTCACTGATGACATCATCTAGTGACTGTGTGTTTCTGTAAAGTTTAAATATGTTTATATATATATATATATATATATATATATATATATATACATATATATATATATATATAAAAATTACCTACTGGCATTCGCCAGTAGGTAGTTATAGTTAGGACCTATTATCCATAGGAAATACGCAAAATTCTAATTGGAATAAGTTTGGTGCCGGTTAACGAATCTTCTCGAAATTTTTAAAACTGGTGGGGCGCTCCAGTCCGCTCCTATCCTGAAAGTCTCGGGGTGATTTGTCAAGTGGGGGCCGAGAAAAAAGGGGGGTCCCAAAACGTGTTTTCCCCATGCAATTTTCCATTGGAACCTTTAATTGCAGCTGTAGCCCGAACTGCTCATTGGAATTACGCCAAATTTGGCAAAGAGGTAGCCCTTCATTCACACTCGTGCCTTTTTGTTAAATGGTGTAAATCAGTTCAGTAGTTCCTGAGAAAATGAAAAGTAAAATCATAGATATATCTATGGCCTCGGAGGGTCCGCGTAGCCTCCCAATCACCAGATGTATGCTAATTGGCTGTCAACACTGCAAGCCAGGAAGTGTTGTCCCCAGGCGCGTTTGCAGATGGGGAACGAATTCCCCCTGAATACTGGGGGTCCCTGGGGGCCAACTAGCCCACCAGGAACCTCCAGTATGCGCCAGGGGACTGCGTTGCAGAGAGGTGTTCTGAGGCCACGCCCCTTTTTACACCTCTCTGCAACACAGCTCTGTGGCGCTTAGTGGAGGTAGCTGGTGGGCTAGTTGCACCCCAGGGACCCTCAGGATTCAAGGGGGTTAATCCCCCAACTTAAAATGTGCCACAGGGCACGTTTGCACAGTGGTGAAGGGAGGGGGCCGGGCCTGAGTTCACATGTGTGGAAACACGCCCTGTGGTGCGATTTAAGTTCAGGAATTAATTCCTCGTCAATCCTGAAGGTCCCTGGGGGCCAACTAGCCCACCAGGTATCTCCAGTAAGAGCCACGGAGGTGCGTTGCCGAGTGTTGTAAAAAGGGGTGTGGCCTCTGAACACCTCTCTGCAACGCAGCTCTCTGGTGCATACTGGAGGTACCTGGTGGGCTAGTTGGCCCCTAGAGACCCTTGGGATTGAGGAGGAATTAATTTTCCAACATAAAACGCGCCAGAGGGCGTGTTTGCAGACATGTCATCTCAGGCCCCGCCCCTGCCTTCACCATTGTGCAAACGCGCCCTGTGGTGCGTTTTAAGTTGAGGAATTAATTCCTCTTCAATCTTCAAACTCTCTGCAATGCAGCACTGTGACGCCTACTGGAGCTACCTAGTGGGCTAGTTTGACCCTAGGGACCCTCAGGATTCAAGGGGACCTAATCTCCCAACTTAAAATGGACACAGGGTGCGTTAACACAGGGGCGAAGGGAGGGGACGGGGCGTGAGGTGACATGTGCAAAAACGCCCTGTGGTGTGTTTCAGGTTGGAGAAATAATTCCCCTTCAATCCTGAGAGCCCCTGGGGCCAACTAGCCCACCAGGTGCTTCCAATAAGCACCATTGTGCTGCGTTGCAGAGAGGTGGTCCAGGTTGTACCCCTTTTTACCCCTCTCTGCAACAGCGCTTACTGGAGGTACCGAGTGGGCAAATTTGATCCTAGGGACCTTCAGGTTTCAAGGGGACTTAATCGCCCAACTTAAAACTGACACAGGGTGTGTTTACACAGTGGGGAAGGGAGGGGACGGGGCCTGAGGTGACGTGTGAAAACACGACCTGTGGCACATTTTAAGTTGGGGAAATAATTCCCCTTCAATCCTGAGGGCCCCTGGGGGCTAACTAGCCCACCAGGTTCTTCCAGTAAGCGCCACTGCGCTGTGTTTCAGAGAGGTGGCCCAGGCCGTGCCCCTTTTTACACCTCTCTGCAACGCAGCTCCATGGTGCTTACTGGAGGTACCTAGTGAGTTACTTGGACCCTAGGGAAACTCCAGATTCAAGGCTACTTAATCTCACAAACTAAAACAGACACAGGGCGCATTTACACAGTGGTGAAGGGAGGGGATGGTGTAGGAAAGTGGTTCTACATTTACTGGCCAAAGTAAAATCAGCCAAACTACGAACTCCGATTTACTCACCTGTTATCAGGAGAGACCTCAGTGCTGCATCTTTGAGCCCAGTACTGATCCTGAAAAGTAATTCTAACCGTACTTACCAGTAACTTTAATTTCCTTCCATAGGCTAACATTGGCTGGTTTCACTTGGAAATTCTTCTAGGTGTAGAGTTTTGGAACGTTAAAATATTCATCGAAAATCAGCCGAACTACAATTCCGATTTACTCATCTGTTAACAGGAGAGACCTCAGTGCGGCATCTTTGAGCCTAGTACTGATCCTGAAAAGTAATTTTAACCATACTTACCAGTAACTTGAATTTCCTTCCATAGTATATCATTGCCTGCTTTTGGCTGAAAAAGTTTCTGATTGTCGATTTTTGAAACTTACAAATATTCTTCTAAAATCAGCCAAACTACGAATTCTGATTTACTCACCTGTTATCAGGAAAGACCTCAGTGCTGCATCTCTAAGCCCAGTGCTGATCCTGAAAAGTAATTCTAACCATACTTACCAGTAACTTGAATTTCCTTTCATAGGCTGACATTGACTGGTTTTACTTGGGAATTCTTCTAAGTGTGGAGTTTTGGAACTTTAAAAAATTCATCGAAAATCAGCCGAACTACAATTCCGATTTACTCACCTGTTATCAGGAGAGACCTCTGTGCTACATCTTTGAGCCCAGTACTGATCCTGAGAAGTATTTCTAACCGTACCTAGCAGTAACTTGAATTTCCTTACGTAGGCTAACATTGACTGCTTTCACTTGGAAATTCTTCCAAATGTGGAGTTTTGGAACTTTAAAATATTCCTCTAAAATCAGCCGAACTACGAATTCCGATTTACTCATCTATTATCAGGAGAGACCGCAGGGCTGCATCTTTGAGACCAGTACTGATCCTGAAAAGTAATTCTAACCGTACTTCCCAGTAACTTGAATTTCCTTCCCTAGGCTAACATTGACTGGTTTCACTTGGGAATTCTTCTAAGTGTGGAGTTTTGGAACTTTAAAATATTAATCGAAAATCAGCTGAACTACGAATTCCCCAATTTACTCTCCTGTTATCAGGAGAGACCTCAGTGCTGCATCTTTGAGCCTAGTACTGATCCTGAAAAGTAAATTTAACCGTACTTACCAGTAACTTGAATTTCCTTCCATAGTATATCATTGCCTGCTTTTGGCTAAAAAAGTTTCTAATTGTCGATTTTTTGAACTTACAAATATTCTTCTAAAATCAGCCAAACTACGAATTCCGATTTACTCACCTGTTATCAGGAGAGACCTCAGTGCTGCATCTCTAAGCCCAGTGCTGATCCTGAAAAGTAATTCTAACCGTACATACCAGTAACTTGAATTTCCTTCCATAGGATAACTTTGACTGGTTTCACTTGGGAATTCTTCATAAGTGTGGAGTTTTGGAACTTTAAAATATTCATCTAAAATCAGCCGAACTACGAATTCCGATTTACTCACCTGTTATCATGAGAGACCTCAGTGCTGCATCTTTGAGCCCAGTACTCATCCTGAAAAGTAATTCTAACCATACTTACCAGCAGTAACTTGAATTTCCTTCCATAGGCTGACATTGACTGGGTTCACTTGGAAATTCTTCTAAGTGTGGAATTTTGGAACTTTAAAATATTCCTCTAAAATCAGCCGAACTACGAATTCCGATTTACTCACCTGTTATTAGGAGAGACCTCAGTGCTGCATCTTTGAGCCTAGTACTGATCCTGAAAAGTAATTTTAACCATACTTACAAATAACTTTAATTTCCTTCCATAGGATATCATTGCCTGCTTTTGGCTGAAAAAGTTTCTAATTGTCGATTTTTGAAACTCACAAATATTCCTCTAAAATCAGCGGAACTATGAATTCCAATTTACTCACCTGTTATTAGGAGAGACCTCAGTGCTGCATCTCTAAGCCCAGTGTTGTTCCTGAAAAGTAATTCTAACCGTACTTACCAGTAACTTGAATTTCCTATAATAGGCTAACATTGTCTGGTTTCACTTGGAAATTCTTCAAAGTGTGGAGTTTTGGAACTTTAAAATATTCATGTAAAATCAGCCGAACTTCAAATTCTGATTTACTCACCTGTTATGATGAGAGACCTCAGTGCTGCATCTTTGAGCCCAGTACTGATCCTGAAAAGTAATTCTAACCGAACTTACCAGTAACTTGAATTTCCTTCCATAGGATATCATTGCCTGCTTTTTGCTAAAAAAGTTTCTAAGTGTCGATTATTTAAACTTGCAAATATTCCTTTAAAATCAGCTAAACTACGAATTCTGATTTACTCACCTGTTATCAGGAGAAACCTCAGTGCTCCATCTTTAAGCCCAGTACTGATCCTGAAATGTAATTCTAACCGTACTTACCAGTAACTTGAATTTCCTTCCATATGCTAACATTGACTGGTTTCACTTGGGAATTCTTGTAAGTGTGGAGTTTTGGAACTTTAAAATATTCATCTAAAATGAGGTGAACTACAAATTCCGATTTACTCACCTGTTATCAGGAGAGACCTCAGTGCTGCATCTTTGAGCCCAGTACTGATCCTGAAAAGTAATTCTAAACATACTTACCTGTAACTTGAATTTCCTTCCATAGTATATCATTGCCTGCTTTTTGCTGAAAAAGTTTCTAAGTGTCGATTTTTGAAACTTACAAATATTCCTGTAAAATCAGCCAAACTACGAATTCCGATTTACTTACCTGTTATCAGGAGAGACCTCAGTGCTGCATCTTTAAACCCAGTACTGATTCTGAAAAGTAATTCTAACCATACTTACCAGTAACTTAAATTTCCTTCCATAGGCTAACATTGACTGTTTTCACTTGGGAATTCTTCCAAGTGTGGAGTTTTGGAAATTTAAAATATTCATCGAAAATCAGCCGAACTACAATTCCGATTTACTCACCTGTTATCAGGAGAGACCTCTGTGCTACATCTTTGAGCCCAGTACTGATCCTGAGAAGTATTTCTAACAGTACCTAGCAGTAACTTGAATTTCCTTCCGTAGGCTAACATTGACTGCTTTCACTTGGAAATTCTTCCAAGTGTGGAGTTTTGGAACTTTAAAATATTCCTCTAAAATCAGCCGAACTACGAATTCTGATTTACTCATCTGTTATCAGGAGAGACCGCAGTGCTGCATCTTTGAGACCAGTACTGATCCTGAAAAGTAATTCTAACCGTACTTACCAGTAACTTGAATTTCCTTCCCTAGGCTAACATTGACTGGTTTCACTTGGGAATTTTTCTAAGTGTGGAGTTTTGGAACTTTAAAATATTCATCGAAAATCAGCCAAACTACGAATTCCCCAATTTACTCACCTGTTATCAGGAGAGACCTCAGTGCTGCAGCTTTGAGCCTAGTACTGATCCTGAAAAGTAAATTTAACCGTACTTACCAGTAACTTGAATTTCCTTCCATAGTATATCATTGCCTGCTTTTGGCTGAAAAAGTTTCTAATTGTCGATTTTTTAAACTTACGAATATTCTTCTATAATCAGCCAAACTACGAATTCCGATTTACTCACCTGTTATCAGGAGAGACCTCAGTGCTGCATCTATAAGCCTAGTGCTGATCCTGAAAAGTAATTCTAACCGTATATACCAGTAACTTGAATTTCCTTCCATAGGCTAACATTGACTGGTTTCACTTGGGAATTCTTCTAAGTGTGGAGTTTTGGAACTTTAAAATATTCATCCAAAATCAGCCGAACTACGAATTCCGATTTACTCGCCTGTTATCATGAGAGACCTCAGTGCTGCATCTTTGAGCCCAGTACTCATCCTGAAAAGTAATTCTAACCATACTTACCAGCAGTAACTTGAATTTCCTTCCATAGGCTGACATTGACTGGGTTCACTTGGAAATTCTTCTAAGTGTGGAGTTTTGGAACTTTAAAATATTCCTCTAAAATCAGCCGAACTACAAATTCCGATTTACTCACCTGTTATCATGAGAGACCTCAGTGCTGCATCTTTGAGCCCAGTACTGGTCCTGAAAAGTGATTCTAACCATACTTACCAGCAGTAACTTGAATTTCCTTCCATAGGCTGACATTGACTGGGTTCACTTGGAAATTCTTCTAAGTGTGGAGTTTTGGAACTTTAAAATATTCCTCTAAAATCAGCCGAACTACGAATTCCGATTTACTCACCTGTTATCAGGAGAGACCTCAGTGCTGCATCTTTGAGCCTAGTACTGATCCTGAAAAGTAATTTTAACCATACTTACAAATAACTTGAATTTCCTTCCATAGGATATCATTGCCTGCTTTTTGCTAAAAAAGTTTCTAAGTGTCGATTATTTAAACTTGCAAATATTCCTTTAAAATCAGCTAAACTACGAATTCTGATTTACTCACCTGTTATCAGGAGAAACCTCAGTGCTCCATCTTTAAGCCCAGTACTGATCCTGAAATGTAATTCTAACCGTACTTACCAGTAACTTGAATTTCCTTCCATATGCTAACATTGACTGGTTTCACTTGGGAATTCTTGTAAGTGTGGAGTTTTGGAACTTTAAAATATTCATCTAAAATCAGGTGAACTACAAATTCCGATTTACTCACCTGTTATCAGGAGAGACCTCAGTGCTGCATCTTTGAGCCCAGTACTGATCCTGAAAAGTAATTCTAAACATACTTACCTGTAACTTGAATTTCCTTCCATAGTATATCATTGCCTGCTTTTTGCTGAAAAAGTTTCTAAGTGTCGATTTTTGAAACTTACAAATATTCCTGTAAAATCAGCCAAACTACGAATTCCGATTTACTTACCTGTTATCAGGAGAGACCTCAGTGCTGCATCTTTAAACCCAGTACTGATTCTGAAAAGTAATTCTAACCATACTTACCAGTAACTTAAATTTCCTTCCATAGGCTAACATTGACTGTTTTCACTTGGGAATTCTTCCAAGTGTGGAGTTTTGGAAATTTAAAATATTCATCGAAAATCAGCCGAACTACAATTCCGATTTACTCACCTGTTATCAGGAGAGACCTCTGTGCTACATCTTTGAGCCCAGTACTGATCCTGAGAAGTATTTCTAACAGTACCTAGCAGTAACTTGAATTTCCTTCCGTAGGCTAACATTGACTGCTTTCACTTGGAAATTCTTCCAAGTGTGGAGTTTTGGAACTTTAAAATATTCCTCTAAAATCAGCCGAACTACGAATTCTGATTTACTCATCTGTTATCAGGAGAGACCGCAGTGCTGCATCTTTGAGACCAGTACTGATCCTGAAAAGTAATTCTAACCGTACTTACCAGTAACTTGAATTTCCTTCCCTAGGCTAACATTGACTGGTTTCACTTGGGAATTTTTCTAAGTGTGGAGTTTTGGAACTTTAAAATATTCATCGAAAATCAGCCAAACTACGAATTCCCCAATTTACTCACCTGTTATCAGGAGAGACCTCAGTGCTGCAGCTTTGAGCCTAGTACTGATCCTGAAAAGTAAATTTAACCGTACTTACCAGTAACTTGAATTTCCTTCCATAGTATATCATTGCCTGCTTTTGGCTGAAAAAGTTTCTAATTGTCGATTTTTTAAACTTACGAATATTCTTCTATAATCAGCCAAACTACGAATTCCGATTTACTCACCTGTTATCAGGAGAGACCTCAGTGCTGCATCTATAAGCCTAGTGCTGATCCTGAAAAGTAATTCTAACCGTATATACCAGTAACTTGAATTTCCTTCCATAGGCTAACATTGACTGGTTTCACTTGGGAATTCTTCTAAGTGTGGAGTTTTGGAACTTTAAAATATTCATCCAAAATCAGCCGAACTACGAATTCCGATTTACTCACCTGTTATCATGAGAGACCTCAGTGCTGCATCTTTGAGCCCAGTACTCATCCTGAAAAGTAATTCTAACCATACTTACCAGCAGTAACTTGAATTTCCTTCCATAGGCTGACATTGACTGGGTTCACTTGGAAATTCTTCTAAGTGTGGAGTTTTGGAACTTTAAAATATTCCTCTAAAATCAGCCGAACTACAAATTCCGATTTACTCACCTGTTATCATGAGAGACCTCAGTGCTGCATCTTTGAGCCCAGTACTGGTCCTGAAAAGTGATTCTAACCATACTTACCAGCAGTAACTTGAATTTCCTTCCATAGGCTGACATTGACTGGGTTCACTTGGAAATTCTTCTAAGTGTGGAGTTTTGGAACTTTAAAATATTCCTCTAAAATCAGCCGAACTACGAATTCCGATTTACTCACCTGTTATCAGGAGAGACCTCAGTGCTGCATCTTTGAGCCTAGTACTGATCCTGAAAAGTAATTTTAACCATACTTACAAATAACTTGAATTTCCTTCCATAGGATATCATTGCCTGCTTTTGGCTGAAAAAGTTTCTAATTATCGATTTTTGAAACTTACAAATATTCCTCTAAAATCAGCGGAACTACGAATTCCAATTAACTCACCTGTTATCGGGAGAGACCTCAGTGCTGCATCTCTAAGCCCAGTGCTGATCCTGAAATGTAATTCTAACCGTACTTACCAGTAACTTGAATTTCCTTCCATATGCTAACATTGACTGGTTTCACTTGGGAATTCTTGTAAGTGTGGAGTTTTGGAACTTTAAAATATTCATCTAAAATCAGGTGAACTACAAATTCCGATTTACTCACCTGTTATCAGGAGAGACCTCAGTGCTGCATCTTCGAGCCCAGTACTGATCCTGAAAAGTAATTCTAAACATACTTACTTGTAACTTGAATTTCCTTCCATAGTATATCATTGCCTGCTTTTTGCTGAAAAAGTTTCTAAGTGTCGATTTTTGAAACGTACAAATATTCCTGTAAAATCAGCCGAACTATGAATTCCGATTTACTTACCTGTTATCAGGAAAGACCTCAGGGCTGCATCTTTAAACCCAGTACTGATTCTGAAAAGTAATTCTAACCACACTTACCAGTAACTTTAATTTCCTTCCATAGGCTAACATTGACTGGTTTCACTTGGGAATTCTTCCAAGTGTGGAGTTTTGGAACTTTAAAATATTCATCGAAAATCAGCCGAACTACAATTCCAATTTACTCACCTGTTATCAGGAGAGACCTCTGTGCTACATCTTTGAGCCCAGTACTGATCCTGAGAAGTATTTCTAACAGTATCTAGCAGTAACTTGAATTTCCTTCCGTAGGCTAACATTGACTGCTTTCACTTGGAAATTCTTCCAAGTGTGGAGTTTTGGAACTTTAAAATATTCATCTAAAATCGGCCGAACTACGAATTCCGATTTACTCACCTGTTATCATGAGAGACCTCAGTGCTGCATCTCTAAGCGCAGTGCTAATCCTGAAAAGTAAATCTAACCGTACATACCAGTAACTTGAATTTCCTTCCATAGGCTAACATTGACTGGTTTCACTTGGGAATTCTTCTAAGTGTGGAGTTTGTAACTTTAAAATATTCCTCTAACATCAGCCGAACTACGAATTCCGATTTACTCACCTGTTATCAGGAGAGACCTCGGTGCTGCATCTTCGAGCCCAGTACTGATCCTGAAAAGTAATTCTAAACATACTTACCTGTAACTTGAATTTCCTTCCATAGTATATCATTGCCTGCTTTTTGCTGAAAAAGTTTCTAAGTGTCGATTTTTGAAACGTACAAATATTCCTGTAAAATCAGCCGAACTACGAATTCCGATTTACTTACCTGTTATCAGGAAAGACCTCAGTGCTGCATCTTTAAACCCAGTACTGATTCTGAAAAGTAATTCTAACCATACTTACCAGTAACTTAAATTTCCTTCCATAGGCTAACATTGACTGGTTTCACTTGGGAATTCTTCCAAGTGTGGAGTTTTGGAACTTTAAAATATTCATCAAAAATCAGCCGAACTACAATTCCGATTTACTCACCTGTTATCAGGAGAGACCTCTGTGCTACATCTTTGAGCCCAGTACTGATCCTGAGAAGTATTTCTAACAGTACCTAGCAGTAACTTGAATTTCCTTCCGTAGGCTAACATTGACTGCTTTCACTTGGAAATTCTTCCAAGTGTGGAGTTTTGGAACTTTAAAATATTCATCAAAAATCAGCCGAACTACAATTCCGATTTACTCACCTGTTATCAGAAGAGACCTCTGTGCTACATCTTTGAGCCCAGTACTGATCCTGAGAAGTATTTCTAACAGTACCTAGCAGTAACTTGAATTTCCTTCCATAGGCTAACATTGACTGCTTTCACTTGGAAATTCTTCCAAGTGTGGAGTTTTGGAACTTTAAAATATTCATCTAAAATCGGCCGAACTACGAATTCCGATTTACTCACCTGTTATCATGAGAGACCTCAGTGCTGCATCTCTAAGCGCAGTGCTAATCCTGAAAAGTAAATCTAACCGTACATACCAGTAACTTGAATTTCCTTCCATAGGCTAACATTGACTGGTTTCACTTGGGAATTCTTCTAAGTGTGGAGTTTGTAACTTTAAAATATTCCTCTAACATCAGCCGAACTACGAATTCCGATTTACTCACCTGTTATCAGGAGAGACCTCTGTGGTGCATCTTTGAGCCCAGTACTGATCCTGAAAAGTAATTCTAACCGTACTTACCAGTAACTTGAATTTCCTTCAATAGGATATCATTGCCTGCTTTTTGCTGAAAAAGTTTCTAAGTGTCGATTTTTTAAACTTGCAACTATTCCTCTAAAATCAGCTGGACTATGAATTCTGATTTACTCACTTGTTATCAGGAGAAGCCTCAGTGCTCCATCTTTAAGCCCAGTACTGATGATGAAAAGTAATTCTAACCATACTTACCAGTAACTTGAATTTCCTTCCATATGCTAACACTGACTGGTTTCACTTGGGAATTCTTCTATGTGTGGAGTTTTGGAACATTAAAATATTCATCTAAAATCAGGTGAACTACAAATTCCAATTTACTCACCTGTTATCAGGAGAGACCTCAGTGCTGCATCTTTGAGCCCAGTACTGATCCTGAAAAGTAATTCTAACCATACCTACCAGTAACTTGAATTTCCTTCTGTAGGCGAACATTGACAGCTTTCACTTGGAAATTCTTCTAAGTGTGGAGTTTTGGAACTTTAAAATATTCCTCTAAAATCAGCCGAACTACAAAATCTGATTTACTCACCTGTTATCATGAGAGACCTCAGTGCTGCATCTTTGAGCCCAGTACTGATCCTGAAAAGTTATTCTAACCATACTTACCAGCAGTAACTTGAATTTCCTTCCATAGGCTGACATTGACTGGGTTCACTTGGAAATTCTTCTAGGTGTGGAGTTTTGGAACTTTAAAATATTCCTCTGAAATCAGCCGAACTACGAATTCCGATTTACTCACCTGTTATCAGGAGAGACCTCAGTGCTGCATCTTTGAGCCTAGTACTGATCCTGAAAAGTAATTTTAACCATACTTACAAATAACTTGAATTTCCTTCCATAGGATATCATTGCCTGTTTTTGGCTGAAAAAGTTTCTAATTGTCGATTTTTGAAACTTACAAATATTTCTCTAAAATCAGCGGAACTACGAATTTCAATTAACTCACCTGTTATCAGGAGAGACCTCAGTGCTGCATCTCTAAGCCCAGTGCTGATCCTGAAATGTAATTCTAACCGTACTTACCAGTAACTTGAATTTCCTTCCATATGCTAACATTGACTGGTTTCACTTGGGAATTCTTGTAAGTTTGGAGTTTTGGAACTTTAAAATATTCATCTAAAATCAGGTGAACTACAAATTCCGATTTACTCACCTGTTATCAGGAGAGACCTCAGTGCTGCATCTTTGAGCCCAGTACTGATCCTGAAAAGTAATTCTAAACATGCTTACCTGTAACTTGAATTTCCTTCCATAGTATATCATTGTCTGCTTTTTGCTGAAAAAGTTTCTGTCGATTTTTGAAACTTACAAATATTCCTGTAAAATCAGCCGAACTACGAATTCCGATTTACTCATCTGTTATCAGGAGAGACCGCAGTGCTGCATCTTTGAGACCAGTACTGATCCTGAAAAGTAATTCTAACCGTACTTACCAGTAACTTGAATTTCCTTCCCTAGGCTAACATTGACTGGTTTCACTTGAGAATTCTTCTAAGTGTGGAGTATTGGAACTTTAAAATATTCATCGAAAATCAGCCGAAATACGAATTCCCCAATTTACTCACCTGTTATCAGGAGAGACCTCAGTGCTGCATCTTTGAGCCTAGTACTGATCCTGAAAAGTAAATTTAACCGTACTTACCAGTAACTTGAATTTCCTTCCATAGTATATCATTGCCTGCTTTTGGCTGAAAAAGTTTCTAATTGTCGATTTTTTAAACTTACAAATATTCTTCTAAAATCAGCCAAACAACGAATTCCGATTTCCTCACCTGTTATCAGGAGAGACCTCAGTGCTGCATCTATAAGCCTAGTGCTGATCCTGAAAAGTAATTCTAACCATACATACCAGTAACTTGAATTTCCTTCCATAGGCTAACATTGACTGGTTTCACTTGGGAATTCTTCTAAGTGTGGAGTTTTGGAACTCTAAAATATTCATCTAAAATCAGTCGAACTACGAATTCCGATTTACTCACCTGTTATCATGAGAGACCTCAGTGCTGCATCTTTGAGCCCAGTACTGATACTGAAAAGTAATTCTAACCATACTTACCAGCAGTAACTTGAATTTCCTTCCATAGGCTAACATTGACTGGTTTCACTTGGGAATTCTTCTAAGTGTGGAATTTTGGAACTCTAAAATATTCCTCTAAAATCAGCCGAACTACGAATTCCGATTTACTCACCTGTTATCAGGAGAGACCTCAGTGCTGCATCTTTGAGCCTAGTACTGATCCTGAAAAGTGATTTTAACCATACTTACAAATAACTTGAATTTCCTTCCATAGGATATCATTGCCTGCTTTTGGCTGAAAAAGTTTCTAATTGTCGATTTTTGAAACTTACAAATATTCCTCTAAAATCAGCGGAACTACGATTTCCAATTAACTCACCTGTTATCGGGAGAGACCTCAGTGCTGCATCTCTAAGCCCAGTGCTGATCCTGAAATGCAATTCTAACCGTACTTACCAGTAACTTGAATTTCCTTCTATATGCTAACATTGACTGGTTTCACTTGGGAATTCTTCCAAGTGTGGAGTTTTGGAACTTTAAAATATTCATCTAAAATCGGCCGAACTACGAATTCCGATTTACTCACCTGTTATCATGAGAGACCTCAGTGCTGCATCTCTAAGCGCAGTGCTAATCCTGAAAAGTAAATCTAACCATACATACCAGTAACTTGAATTTCCTTCCATAGGATAACATTGACTGGTTTCACTTGGGAATTCTTCTAAGTGTGGAGTTTGTAACTTTAAAATATTCCTCTAACATCAGCCGAACTACGAATTCCGATTTACTCACCTGTTATCAGGAGAGACCTCGGTGCTGCATCTTCGAGCCCAGTACTGATCCTGAAAAGTAATTCTAAACATATTTACCTGTAACTTGAATTTCCTTCCATAGTATATCATTGCCTGCTTTTTGCTGAAAAAGTTTCTAAGTGTCGATTTTTGAAACGTACAAATATTCCTGTAAAATCAGCCGAACTACGAATTCCGATTTACTTACCTGTTATCAGGAAAGACCTCAGTGCTGCATCTTTAAACCCAGTACTGATTCTGAAAAGTAATTCTAACCATACTTACCAGTAACTTAAATTTCCTTCCATAGGCTAACATTGACTGGTTTCACTTGGGAATTCTTCCAAGTGTGGAGTTTTGGAACTTTAAAATATTCATCAAAAATCAGCCGAACTACAATTCCGATTTACTCACCTGTTATCAGGAGAGACCTCTGTGCTACATCTTTGAGCCCAGTACTGATCCTGAGAAGTATTTCTAACAGTACCTAGCAGTAACTTGAATTTCCTTCCGTAGGCTAACATTGACTGCTTTCACTTGGAAATTCTTCCAAGTGTGGAGTTTTGGAACTTTAAAATATTCATCTAAAATCGGCCGAACTACGAATTCCGATTTACTCACCTGTTATCATGAGAGACCTCAGTGCTGCATCTCTAAGGGCAGTGCTAATCCTGAAAAGTAAATCTAACCGTACATACCAGTAACTTGAATTTCCTTCCATAGGTTAACATTGACTGGTTTCACTTGGGAATTCTTCTAAGTGTGGAGTTTGTAACTTTAAAATATTCCTCTAACATCAGCCGAACTACGAATTCCGATTTACTCACCTGTTATCAGGAGAGACCTCGGTGCTGCATCTTTGAGCCCAGTACTGATCCTGAAAAGTAATTCTAACCGTACTTACCAGTAACTTGAATTTCCTTCAATAGGATATCATTGCCTGCTTTTTGCTGAAAAAGTTTCTAATTGTCGATTTTTGAAACTTACAAATATTTCTCTAAAATCAGCGGAACTACGATTTCCAATTAACTCACCTGTTATCGGGAGAGACCTCAGTGCTGCATCTCTAAGCCCAGTGCTGATCCTGAAATGCAATTCTAACCGTACTTACCAGTAACTTGAATTTCCTTCCATATGCTAACATTGACTGGTTTCACTTGGAAATTGTTCTAAATGTGGAGTTTTGGAACTTTAAAATATTCCTCTAAAATCAGCCGAACTACGAATTCCGATTTACTCACCTGTTATCAGGAGAGACCTCAGTGCTGCATCTTTGAGCCTACACTGATCCTGAAAAGTAATTTTAACCATACTTACAAATAACTTGAATTTCCTTCCATAGGATATCATTGCCTGCTTTTGGCTGAAAAAGTTTCTAATTGTCGATTTTTGAAACTTACAAATATTCCTCTAAAATCAGCGGAACTACGAATTCCAATTAACTCACCTGTTATCGGGAGAGACCTCAGTGCTGCATCTCTAAGCCCAGTGCTGATCCTGAAATGTAATTCTAACCGTACTTACCAGTAACTTGAATTTCCTTCCATATGCTAACATTGACTGGTTTCACTTGGGAATTCTTGTAAGTGTGGAGTTTTGGAACTTTAAAATATTCATCTAAAATCAGGTGAACTACACATTCCGATTTACTCACCTGTTTTCAGGAGAGACCTCAGTGCTGCATCTTTGAGCCCAGTACTGATCCTGAAAAGTAATTCTAAACATACTTACCTGTAACTTGAATTTCCTTCCATAGTATATCATTGCCTGCTTTTTGCTGAAAAAGTTTCTAAGTGTCGATTTTTGAAACTTACAAATATTCCTGTAAAATCAGCCGAACTACGAATTCCGATTTACTTACCTGTTATCAGGAGAGACCTCAGTGCTGCATCTTTAAACCCAGTACTGATTCTGAAAAGTAATTCTAACCATACTTACCAGTAACTTAAATTTCCTTCCATAGGCTAACATTGACTGGTTTCACTTGGGAATTCTTCCAAGTGTGGAGTTTTGGAACTTTAAAATATTCATCGAAAATCAGCCGAACTACAATTCCGATTTACTCACCTGTTATCAGGAGAGACCTCTGTGCTACATCTTTGAGCCCAGTACTGATCCTGAGAAGTATTTCTAACAGTACCTAGCAGTAACTTGAATTTCCTTCCGTAGGCTAACATTGACTGCTTTCACTTGGAAATTCTTCCAAGTGTGGAGTTTTGGAACTTTAAAATATTCATCAAAAATCAGCCGAACTACAATTCCGATTTACTCACCTGTTATCAGGAGAGACCTCTGTGCTACATCTTTGAGCCCAGTACTGATCCTGAGAAGTATTTCTAACAGTACCTAGCAGTAACTTGAATTTCCTTCCGTAGGCTAACATTGACTGCTTTCACTTGGAAATTCTTCCAAGTGTGGAGTTTTGGAACTTTAAAATATTCATCTAAAATCAGCCGAACTACGAATTCCGATTTACTCACCTGTTATCATGAGAGACCTCAGTGCTGTATCTCTAAGCGCAGTGCTGATCCTGAAAAGTAAATCTAACCGTAGATACCAGTAACTTGAATTTCCTTCCATAGGCTAACATTGACTGGTTTCACTTGGGAATTCTTCTAAGTGTGGAGTTTGTAACTTTAAAATATTCCTCTAACATCAGCCGAACTACGAATTCCGATTTACTCACCTGTTATCAGGAGAGACCTCGGTGCTGCATCTTTGAGCCCAGTACTGATCCTGAAAAGTAATTCTAACCGTACTTACCAGTAACTTGAATTTCCTTCAATAGGATATCATTGCCTGCTTTTTGCTGAAAAAGTTTCTAAGTGTCGATTTTTTAAACTTGCAACTATTCCTCTAAAATCAGCTGGACTATGAATTCTGATTTACTCACTTGTTATCAGGAGAAGCCTCAGTGCTCCATCTTTAAGCCCAGTACTGATGATGAAAAGTAATTCTAACCATACTTACCAGTAACTTGAATTTCCTTCCATATGCTAACACTGACTGGTTTCACTTGGGAATTCTTCTATGTGTGGAGTTTTGGAACATTAAAATATTCATCTAAAATCAGGTGAACTACAAATTCCAATTTACTCACCTGTTATCAGGAGAGACCTCAGTGCTGCATCTTTGAGCCCAGTACTGATCCTGAAAAGTAATTCTAACCATACCTACCAGTAACTTGAATTTCCTTCTGTAGGCGAACATTGACAGCTTTCACTTGGAAATTCTTCTAAGTGTGGAGTTTTGGAACTTTAAAATATTCCTCTTTAATCAGCCGAACTACAAAATCTGATTTACTCACCTGTTATCATGAGAGACCTCAGTGCTGCATCTTTGAGCCCAGTACTGATCCTGAAAAGTTATTCTAACCATACTTACCAGCAGTAACTTGAATTTCCTTCCATAGGCTGACATTGACTGGGTTCACTTGGAAATTCTTCTAAGTGTGGAGTTTTGGAACTTTAAAATATTCCTCTAAAATCAGCCGAACTACGAATTCCGATTTACTCACCTGTTATCAGGAGAGACCTCAGTGCTGCATCTTTGAGCCTAGTACTGATCCTGAAAAGTAATTTTAACCATACTTACAAATAACTTGAATTTCCTTCCATAGGATATCATTGCCTGCTTTTGGCTGAAAAAGTTTCTAATTGTCGATTTTTGAAACTTACAAATATTTCTCTAAAATCAGCGGAACTACGAATTTCAATTAACTCACCTGTTATCAGGAGAGACCTCAGTGCTGCATCTCTAAGCCCAGTGCTGATCCTGAAATGTAATTCTAACCGTACTTACCAGTAACTTGAATTTCCTTCCATATGCTAACATTGACTGGTTTCACTTGGGAATTCTTGTAAGTTTGGAGTTTTGGAACTTTAAAATATTCATCTAAAATCATGTGAACTACAAATTCCGATTTACTCACCTGTTATCAGGAGAGACCTCAGTGCTGCATCTTTGAGCCCAGTACTGATCCTGAAAAGTAATTCTAAACATGCTTACCTGTAACTTGAATTTCCTTCCATAGTATATCATTGCCTGCTTTTTGCTGAAAAAGTTTCTGTCGATTTTTGAAACTTACAAATATTCCTGTAAAATCAGCCGAACTACGAATTCCGATTTACTCATCTGTTATCAGGAGAGACCGCAGTGCTGCATCTTTGAGACCAGTACTGATCCTGAAAAGTAATTCTAACCGTACTTACCAGTAACTTGAATTTCCTTCCCGAGGCTAACATTGACTGGTTTCACTTGGGAATTCTTCTAAGTGTGGAGTATTGGAACTTTAAAATATTCATCGAAAATCAGCCGAACTACGAATTCCCCAATTTGCTCACCTGTTATCAGGAGAGACCTCAGTGCTGCATCTTTGAGCCTAGTACTGATCCTGAAAAGTAAATTTAACCATAATTACCAGTAACTTGAATTTCCTTCCATAGTATATCATTGCCTGCTTTTGGCTGAAAAAGTTTCTAATTGTTGATTTTTTAAACTTACAAATATTCTTCTAAAATCAGCCAAACTACGAATTCCGATTTACTCACCTGTTATCAGGAGAGACCTCAGTGCTGCATCTATAAGCCTAGTGCTGATCCTGAAAAGTAATTCTAACCGTACATACCAGTAACTTGAATTTCCTTCCATAGGCTAACATTGACTGGTTTCACTTGGGAATTCTTCTAAGTGTGGAGTTTTGGAACTCTAAAATATTCATCTAAAATCAGTCGAACTACGAATTCCGATTTACTCACCTGTTATCATGAGAGACCTCAGTGCTGCATCTTTGAGCCCAGTACTGATCCTGAAAAGTAATTCTAACCATACTTACCAGCAGTAACTTGAATTTCCTTCCATAGGCTGACAGTGACTGGGTTCACTTGGAAATTCTTCTAAGTGTGGAGTTTTGGAACTTTAAAATATTCCTCTAAAATCAGCCGAAATACGAATTCCGATTTACTCACCTGTTATCAGGAGAGACCTCAGTGCTGCATCTTTGAGCCTAGTACTGATCCTGAAAAGTAATTTTAACCATACTTACAAATAACTTGAATTTCCTTCCATAGGATATCATTGCCTGCTTTTGGCTGAAAAAGTTTCTAATTGTCGATTTTTGAAACTTACAAATATTCCTCTAAAATCAGCGGAACTACGATTTCCAATTAACTCACCTGTTATCGGGAGAGACCTCAGTGCTGCATCTCTAAGCCCAGTGCTGATCCTGAAATGCAATTCTAACCGGACTTACCAGTAACTTGAATTTCCTTCCATATGCTAACATTGACTCGTTTCACTTGGGAATTCTTGTAAGTGTGGAGTTTTGGAACTTTAAAATATTCATCTAAAATCAGGTGAACTACAAATTCCGATTTACTCACCTGTTATCAGGAGAGACCTCAGTGCTGCATCTTTGAGCCCAGTACTGATCCTGAAAAGTAATTCTAAACATACTTACCTGTAACTTGAATTTCCTTCCATAGTATACCACTGCCTGCTTTTTGCTGAAAAAGTTTCTAAGTGTCGATTTTTGAAACTTACAAATATTCCTGTAAAATCAGCCGAACTACGAATTCCGATTTACTTACCTGTTATCAGGAGAGACCTCAGTGCTGCATCTTTAAACCCAGTACTGATTCTGAAAAGTAATTCTAACCATACTTACCAGTAACTTAAATTTCCTTCCATAGGCTAACATTGACTGGTTTCACTTGGGAATTCTTCCAAGTGTGGAGTTTTGGAACTTTAAAATATTCATCGAAAATCAGCCGAACTACAATTCCGATTTACTCACCTGTTATCAGGAGAGACCTCTGTGCTACATCTTTGATCCCAGTACTGATCCTGAGAAGTATTTCTAACAGTACCTAGCAGTAACTTGAATTTCCTTCCGTAGGCTAACATTGACTGCTTTCACTTGGAAATTCTTCCAAGTGTAGAGTTTTGGAACTTTAAAATATTCATCTAAAATCAGCCGAACTAGGAATTCCGATTTACTCACCTGTTATCATGAGAGACCTCAGTGCTGCATCTCTAAGCGCAGTGCTGATCCTGAAAAGTAAATCTAACCGTAGATACCAGTAACTTGAATTTCCTTCCATAGGCTAACATTGACTGGTTTCACTTGTGAATTCTTCTAAGTGTGGAGTTTGTAACTTTAAAATATTCCTCTAACATCAGCCGAACTACGAATTCCGATTTACTCACCTGTTATCAGGAGAGACCTTGGTGCTGCATCTTTGAGCCCAGTACTGATCCTGAAAAGTAATTCTAATCGTACTTACCAGTAACTTGAATTTCCTTCCATAGGATATCATTGCCTGCTTTTTGCTGAAAAAGTTTCTAAGTGTCGATTTTTTAAACTTGCAAATATTCCTCTAAAATCAGCGGAACTATGAATTCTGATTTACTCACCTGTTATCAGGAGAAGCCTCAGTGCTCCATCTTTAAGCCCAGTACTGATGATGAAAAGTAATTCTAACCGTACTTACCAGTAACTTGAATTTCCTTCCATATGCTAACACTGACTGGTTTCACTTGGGAATTTTTCTATGTGTGGAGTTTTGGAACTTTAAAATATTCATCTAAAATCAGGTGAACTACAAATTCCAATTTACTCACCTGTTATCAGGAGAGACCTCAGTGCTGCATCTTTGATCCCAGTACTGATCCTGAAAAGTAATTCTAACCATACCTACCAGTAACTTGAATTTCCTTCCGTAGGCGAACATTGACTGCTTTCACTTGGAAATTCTTCTAAGTGTGGAGTTTTGGAACATTAAAATATTCCTCTAAAATCAGCCGAACTACAAATTCCGATTTACTCACCTGTTATCATGAGAGACCTCAGTGCTGCATCTTTGAGCCCAGTACTGATCCTGAAAAGTAGTTCTAACCATACTTACCAGCAGTAACTTGAATTTCCTTCCATAGGCTGACATTGACTGGGTTCACTTGGAAATTCTTCTAAGTGTGGAGTTTTGGAACTTTAAAATATTCCTCTAAAATCAGTCAAACTACGAATTCCGATTTACTCACCTGTTATCAGGAGAGACCTCAGTGCTGCATCTTTGAGCCTAGTACTGATCCTGAAAAGTAATTTTAACCATACTTACAAATAACTTGAATTTCCTTCCATAGGATATCATTGCCTGCTTTTGGCTGAAAAAGAATCTAATTGTCGATTTTTGAAACTTACAAATATTCCTCTAAAATCAGCGGAATTACGAATTCCAATTAACTCACCTGTTATCAGGAGAGACCTCAGTGCTGCTTCTCTAAGCCCAGTGCTGATCCTGAAATGTAATTCTAACCGTACTTACCAGTAACTTGAATTTCCTTCCATATGCTAACATTGACTGGTTTCACTTGGGAATTCTTGTAAGTGTGGAGTTTTGGAACTTTAAAATATTCATCTAAAATCAGGTGAACTACAAATTCCGATTTACTCACCTGTTATCAGGAGAGACCTCAGTGCTGCATCTTTGAGCCCAGTACTGATCCTGAAAAGTAATTCTAAACATACTTACCTGTAACTTGAATTTCCTTCCATAGTATACCACTGCCTGCTTTTTGCTGAAAAAGTTTCTAAGTGTCGATTTTTGAAACTTACAAATATTCCTGTAAAATCAGCCGAACTACCAATTCCGATTTACTTACCTGTTATCAGGAGAGACCTCAGTGCTGCATCTTTAAACCCAGTACTGATTCTGAAAAGTAATTCTAACCATACTTACCAGTAACTTAAATTTCATTCCATAGGCTAACATTGACTGGTTTCACTTGGGAATTCTTCCAAGTGTGGAGTTTTGGAACTTTAAAATATTCATCGAAAATCAGCCGAACTACAATTCCGATTTACTCACCTGTTATCAGGAGAGACCTCTGTGCTACATCTTTGATCCCAGTACTGATCCTGAGAAGTATTTCTAACAGTACCTAGCAGTAACTTGAATTTCCTTCCGTAGGCTAACATTGACTGCTTTCACTTGGAAATTCTTCCAAGTGTAGAGTTTTGGAACTTTAAAATATTCATCTAAAATCAGCCGAACTAGGAATTCCGATTTACTCACCTGTTATCATGAGAGACCTCAGTGCTGCATCTCTAAGCGCAGTGCTGATCCTGAAAAGTAAATCTAACCGTACATACCAGTAACTTGAATTTCCTTCCATAGGCTAACATTGACTGGTTTCACTTGGGAATTCTTCTAAGTGTGGAGTTTGTAACTTTAAAATATTCCTCTAACATCAGCCGAACTACAAATTCCGATTTACTCACCTGTTATCAGGAGAGACCTTGGTGCTGCATCTTTGAGCCCAGTACTGATCCTGAAAAGTAATTCTAATCGTACTTACCAGTAACTTGAATTTCCTTCCATAGGATATCATTGCCTGCTTTTTGCTGAAAAAGTTTCTAAGTGTCGATTTTTTAAACTTGCAAATATTCCTCTAAAATCAGCGGAACTATGAATTCTGATTTACTCACCTGTTATCAGGAGAAGCCTCAGTGCTCCATCTTTAAGCCCAGTACTGATGATGAAAAGTAATTCTAACCGTACTTACCAGTAACTTGAATTTCCTTCCATATGCTAACACTGACTGGTTTCACTTGGGAATTTTTCTATGTGTGGAGTTTGGAACTTTAAAATATTCATCTAAAATCAGGTGAACTACAAATTCCAATTTACTCACCTGTTATCAGGAGAGACCTCAGTGCTGCATCTTTGATCCCAGTACTGATCCTGAAAAGTAATTCTAACCATACCTACCAGTAACTTGAATTTCCTTCCGTAGGCGAACATTGACTGGTTTCACTTGGGAATTCTTCTAAGTGTGGAGTTTTGGAACTTTAAAATATTCATCTAAAATCAGCCGAACTACGAATTCCGATTTACTCACCTGTTATCATGAGAGACCTCAGTGCTGCATCTTTGAGCCCAGTACTCATCCTGAAAAGTAATTCTAACCATACTTACCAGCAGTAACTTGAATTTCCTTCCATAGGCTGACATTGACTGGGTTCACTTGGAAATTCTTCTAAGTGTGGAGTTTTGGAACTTTAAAATATTCCTCTAAAATCAGCCGAACTACAAATTCCGATTTACTCACCTGTTATCATGAGAGACCTCAGTGCTGCATCTTTGAGCCCAATACTGATCCTGAAAAGTAATTCTAACCATTCTTACCAGCAGTAACTTGAATTTCCTTCCATAGGCTGACATTGACTGGGTTCACTTGGAAATTCTTCTAAATGTGGAGTTTTGGAACTTTAAAATATTCCTCTAAAATCAGCCGAACTACGAATTCCGATTTACTCACCTGTTATCAGGAGAGACCTCAGTGCTGCATCTTTGAGCCTAGTACTGATCCTGAAAAGTGATTTTAACCATACTTACAAATAACTTGAATTTCCTTCCATAGGATATCATTGCCTGCTTTTGGCTGAAAAAGTTTCTAATTGTCGATTTTTGAAACTTACAAATATTCCTCTAACATCAGCGGAACTACGATTTCCAATTAACTCACCTGTTATCGGGAGAGACCTCAGTGCTGCATCTCTAAGCCCAGTGCTGATCCTGAAATGTAATTCTAACCGTACTTACCAGTAACTTGAATTTCCTTCCATATGCTAACATTGACTGGTTTCACTTGGGAATTCTTGTAAGTGTGGAGTTTTGGAACTTTAAAATATTCATCTAAAATCAGGTGAACTACAAATTCCGATTTACTCACCTGTTATCAGGAGAGACCTCAGTGCTGCATCTTTGAGCCCAGTACTGATCCTGAAAACTAATTCTAAACATGCTTACCTGTAACTTGAATTTCCTTCCATAGTATATCATTACCTGCTTTTTGCTGAAAAAGTTTCTAAGAGTCGATTTTTGAAACTTACAAATATTCCTGTAAAATCAGCCGAACTACGAATTCCAATTTACTTATCTGTTATCAGGAGAGACCGCAGTGCTGCATCTTTGAGACCAGTACTGATCCTGAAAAGTAATTTTAACCGTACCTACCAGTAACTTGAATTTCCTTCCCTAGGCTAACATTGACTGGTTTCACTTGGGAATTCTTCTAAGTGTGGAGTTTTGTAACTTTAAAATATTCATCGAAAATCAGCCGAACTACGAATTCCCCAATTTACTCACCTGTTATCAGGAGAGACCTCAGTGCTGCATCTTTGAGCCTAGTACTGATCCTGAAAAGTAAATTTAACCGTACTTACCAGTAACTTGAATTTCCTTCCATAGTATATCATTGTCTGCTTTTGGCTAAAAAAGTTTCTAATTGTCGATTTTTTAAACTTACAAATATTCTTCTAAAATCAGCCAAACTACGAATTCCGATTTACTCACCTGTTATCAGGAGAGACCTCAGTGCTGCATCTATAAGCCCAGTGCTGATCCTGAAAAGTAATCCTAACCGTACATACCAGTAACTTGAATTTCCTTCCATAGGCTAACATTGACTGGTTTCACTTGGGAATTCTTCTAAGTGTGGAGTTTTGGAACTTTAAAATATTCATCTAAAATCAGCCGAACTACGAATTCCGATGTACTCACCTGTTATCATGAGAGACCTCAGTGCTGCATCTTTGAGCCCAGTACTCATCCTGAAAAGTAATTCTAACCATACTTACCAGCAGTAACTTGAATTTCCTTCCATAGGCTGACATTGACTGGGTTCACTTGGAAATTCTTCTAAGTGTGGAGTTTTGGAACTTTAAAATATTCCTCTAAAATCAGCCGAACTACAAATTCCGATTTACTCACCTGTTATCATGAGAGACCTCAGTGCTGCATCTTTGAGCCCAATACTGATCCTGAAAAGTAATTCTAACCATACTTACCAGCAGTAACTTGAATTTCCTTCCATAGGCTGACATTGACTGGGTTCACTTGGAAATTCTTCTAAATGTGGAGTTTTGGAACTTTAAAATATTCCTCTAAAATCAGCCGAACTACGAATTCCGATTTACTCACCTGTTATCAGGAGAGACCTCAGTGCTGCATCTTTGAGCCTAGTACTGATCCTGAAAAGTAATTTTAACCATACTTACAAATAACTTGAATTTCCTTCCATAGGATATCATTGCCTGCTTTTGGCTGAAAAAGTTTCTAATTGTCGGTTTTTGAAACTTACAAATATTCCTCTAAAATCAGCGGAACTACGAATTCCAATTAACTCACCTGTTATCGGGAGAGACCTCAGTGCTGCATCTCTAAGCCCAGTGCTGATCCTGAAATGTAATTCTAACCGTACTTACCAGTAACTTGAATTTCCTTCCATATGCTAACATTGACTGGTTTCACTTGGGAATTCTTGTAAGTGTGGAGTTTTGGAACTTTAAAATATTCATCTAAAATCAGGTGAACTACACATTCCGATTTACTCACCTGTTTTCAGGAGAGACCTCAGTGCTGCATCTTTGAGCCCAGTACTGATCCTGAAAAGTAATTCTAAACATACTTACCTGTAACTTGAATTTCCTTCCATAGTATATCATTGCCTGCTTTTTGCTGAAAAAGTTTCCAAGTGTCGATTTTTGAAACTTACAAATATTCCTGGAAAATCAGCCGAACTACGAATTCCGATTTACTTACCTGTTATCAGGAGAGACCTCAGTGCTGCATCTTTAAACCCAGTACTGATTCTGAAAAGTAATTCTAACCATACTTACCAGTAACTTAAATTTCCTTCCATAGGCTAACATTGACTGGTTTCACTTGGGAATTCTTCCAAGTGTGGAGTTTTGGAACTTTAAAATATTCATCGAAAATCAGCCGAACTACAATTCCGATTTACTCACCTGTTATCAGGAGAGACCTCTGTGCTACATCTTTGAGCCCAGTACTGATCCTGAGAAGTATTTCTAACAGTACCTAGCTGTAACTTGAATTTCCTTCCGTAGGCTAACATTGACTGCTTTCACTTGGAAATTCTTCCAAGTGTGGAGTTTTGGAACTTTAAAATATTCATCTAAAATCAGCCGAACTACGAATTCCGATTTACTCACCTGTTATCATGAGAGACCTCAGTGCTGTATCTCTAAGCGCAGTGCTGATCCTGAAAAGTAAATCTAACCGTACATACCAGTAACTTGAATTTCCTTCCATAGGCTAACATTGACTGGTTTCACTTGGGAATTCTTCTAAGTGTGGAGTTTGTAACTTTAAAATATTCCTCTAACATCAGCCGAACTACGAATTCCGATTTACTCACCTGTTATCAGGAGAGACCTCGGTGCTGCATCTTTGAGCCCAGTACTGATCCTGAAAAGTAATTCTAACCGTACTTACCAGTAACTTGAATTTCCTTCCATAGGATATCATTGCCTGCTTTGGACAGTCACACACCTCCCATCCAACTACACACACATTCACTCTCTCATACAAATACTCACTTAACTAATTAAAAACTAATATAGAGTTCCACATAGCTAGCAACCAACTTATGCATTAGTTTACACAACAAGAGACAGAGTGATACAGATATTCACACAGTTAAATCACTATCCCATATATTTAGTGAGACACTTTAACTTAGTCACTTAGACAGTCAATCACAGTACTACTAAATCCTCCATCCAGGCACGTATACATCCACTCAGTCTTCAATGCAGATTCCTATATATATAATACTTATTTAAATGTGGAAACAAACCACATTCACTGGATGATGTCATCAGTGATGTCATCAGTGATGTCATTTGAGATGTCATCAGTGATGTCATCAGTGATGTCACTGACCATGTCATGAATGATGTAATATGTGACATCATCAGCAGTGGATTCCGGGCGTTAGTACAACTAACTATAACAGAGGAATTTCAATTTTTCAGTAAAAATAAATATATATATATATAAAATTTCACCATGCAAACAAGATTGCACGTGTGCACTCCTTCCAAATAAACTGTGATTTTCAGATTGATCGATTTAAACTTTTGTAAAGTGCATTATAGCCCAAAAAAAAAAGTAAAAAATAGCAACCCTGCGCGTTTCGGCGAAATATTGCCTTGCTGACGGGTAACTTTACACAAAATAAACCGACATATAAACACTAGCATCGAATTTACGTACACCGTCATGGAACTAAACATGAAGAGAGGAGTAATGTCTCAAAGAAACGTCAGCCATCATAGAATGGTTTAAACAAGCGATTGTCAGATTCACCTTCACTTTTTACATCAGATGAAAAAGAAATTGTAACGCCAGATATAAAGTATCTTACATTATTATCGCATCTGGTCCACTGAATTCCCCAAAATGTATCTTTTCTTATTTCAATTTATAGTGGGCAACCCTACTGGCTAGGATGTATATAACCTTTTGCCGCCCAGCACACTAACCTAATTAGCGTGTTTGTAAAATACGTTGGGCAGAGTTTCCAACAAATCGCTAATACATTAAACAACCTCTGCACAAACCATATTTAAATAATAGAAAAAAACAAAAATCTAAATGCCTTTCCAATATATGTTTCCCAGGTCTGTTGGAAACCTAGACAAATATCATATCTTTATCAATCAGATCTACATAAAGATCCAAAACAATCAAAATAAATATAAATTCAATATTAATTCATATTCATTCATTTCAACAGATAGACTTATCAATTTTGGGTGCATAGACATCAATCATTCTCTGAGCCTATAATAGATGGATTAGAAATGAAATTACATTCAATGCATAAAATACATATGTCCAAAATCTCAACCGTCAAGAACAGGTATTCAAAATTTCAATTTTTCGATTTTTTTTATTTAATTTGATTTTTTTCTCTCCCAAGTTTCAAAATTACATATTAAACCCCAGTGGCTGAAAAATTAATATTCAGATTACAGAATGTTACTCCATTTAAAGAGAACGAATTATAGATTTCAAATTCCATACTTCGCCCTAGTGGGCACTCGATTATTTCTCTTAAGTACACATTTTTTGGACCGGTTCTTCTCCACACAACGACACCACCTAAACACAAACGAATGAACAGAGGATGTAAACAGTGTTGTCAGCCCATACAGTTTCTAAGAACAATTGACTCCATTATGTGTACGTATTAAAAAACATATAAGACAAAATAACACCAGAATCACATCGGAGACTACATTGAAACAAATTGATCATTGTATAAGTTATAAATGTTCTATTATGCACATTGAGATAGAAAATAGCAAAACAGTCTAATAAAAGACATGGAGAGTAAGACTGAAGAGACAAGAACTGTCAGATGTATACATCACTGTCAGGTATATAGAAATCACTAAAAACAGGGGAATTGAGTTTATTCTCCCAAATGCCAAGACAGATCTTCATCGGAGTTTAAGCCCCCAGGAATCTTTGTGTCAAGTTCAAGGATATACCTTGATTCTAGCTGGTGTAGTTTGCAAATTCTGTCATCCCCCCCCTGTTAGAAGGCAAGACCCTATCAATCACACAGAATCGCAACAAATTTTGACTACTTTTGTGAAACTTCTCAAAATGTCTTGCTACGGAAGATAACTTGTCATTGTTCTGAATTGCTCTCATGTGTTCCAAAATGCGTTTTTTTGCCTCAAACATAGTAATGCCCACGTATTTTTTACGACATGGACACAGTAATCAGAATGGCAAGTAAGATGTTTCTCGATAGACCTATTTGTATCAATGACTGGATAATACACACTTTTGACATTGGTGCTGGTCTTACAAGCTTTGCACGACATGCAGGTAAAAAAGCCTTGAATGCCCATATTAAAACTCTTATTATATGGCACTTCATTACTGCATAGTCTATCCTTCAATGAATTCGCCTTTCTGTAGGTGATGTTCGGAAAGTTGCCCACTACATCAACTAGAGTGGATTCTGTTTAAAGGACTTTCCAGTGTCTAATGAGACATTTCTTAACCTCCCATGAGCTGGAATTAAAGGTGGTAATGAATCTAATAACCTGGTCAACTTTCTCCACTGTCTTCTCATTAGGTCCTAGCAATTCGTTTTGTGTATATATATATATATATATATATATATATATATATATATATATATATATATATATATATATATATATATATATAATCTACTGGCCAGTAGATAGTTATAGTTAGGACCTATTTTCCATAGGAAATCCGCAACATTCTATTGAGAATATCTTTGGCGGCGATTGACGAATCTTCGCGAAATTCTCCAAACTTTTGGCCAGCTCCGCTCCACTCCTACCCTGAAAGTTTTGCGGTGATCCGTAAAGCAGGGGCCGAGAAAAAAGGGGGGTCCCAAAACGCGTTTTCCCCATGCAATTTCCCATGGGATCTGTTGTCGCAGCTACAGCCCGAACCGCTGAACGGAATGACACCAAGTTTGGCAAAGAGGTAGTCCTCAGTTCGGACTCGTGCCTTTTGCATATTTGGTGTGAATCTGTTCAGTAGTTCCTGAGAAAATTAGGGTAAAATTGTTAGTGATATCTATGGCCGCGGAGGATCCGCGGACCGTACCCGCACCGTTAGCGCACCCTCCCCGAACGGAGCATGCACCCTCCCGATCACGCGCTGAATGCTAATTGGCTGTCGAGTGTCTCTCTACATTAGAAACCAGGAACTGTTGGCGGCCATTTTCTGCCTCGGTAGAAGCGAGGCTGAAGATGGAAGGGGAATAAGTGTGTAAAAGATAGAAAGAGGGCAGAGTGGAAATACTCTGACCCTCTAGATCTGCTTGGGGGGTCCCAGAAGGACCCCCTGTGGCCCCCCTTTTTTTTTTTAATTGGTTGTATAACAACTTTCTACACTGAAAGGTAGGGTGTATATTTTTGTTTTTTAAAGGTATGATTGTTATTGGTTAACAAAAACAGATTGCAAGGAACATTATATATGATAAGCTGATATGTTGAAAAGTCAAACACACTTCCTGCCTTGTGTAGGAACATTGTGTGCTGAACTTGTGACCTGTGAGCTCAGTGCAGTGTTCCATGAACTGTTTCTATGGTAACAGGCAGAAGGCAGATTGGGGGAAGGGTTGAAATGTATTTCAGTTGGAAAGGGTTGAAATGTTTAACAAATAGAAATGTGTGCTTGCTTTTGAGTTTATGTGCGAAGGATTGTGATTTGATGTTTACATGTATATGTGTGGAAAATGAAAGGGAAATTTTTTCATTCTTTGCTTTTGCTGAGAGGTGCACAGTGCAGAGATTCTGTAATAGAAAATATGGTGAGTGATTGATATACTCCTTAATCTACAAAATAACTTGAAAGATTAGTTATTTAATTGTGAGGGGATGTATGTAGACTATTTTGATTTTAATCAGACTAATGTATTTTTCCTGCTAAAGTGTAGGGAGTACTTTTTTTCTCTACAATGTGTGTGCATGTAGAAACCATTCTGTGATAGGCATTTGTGTTTTTCATGTGTTTGTAGACAGATAACTGTGCAGTTTTTATATTTTGGTAGAATTAGAAACCAGTCATTGTTTATGAATTTGTGAAATGAGTTATGTTATGTTTCTATACTAAAATGTAGTCCTACTTCTAGATGAAGAAATGTGTTTTGATATAGTGCAAGGGATAGTGTTGTTTGTCTAGAATCACACAGTGAGTCTGTATGCATTTGGGAACCACTGTGAGAGAAGCATTTGGTAACATCGTGTATTTGATGACAGATAACTGTTTTAAAACCAGTCAGGTTGTCAAGTTTTAGTAGCATTAGAAGATAGTTATGGCTTATGCTTTCATTAAATGAGTGAGGCATTGACAATAAATTGCAGTCGTGAAATATGTAGATTGTGTGCAGTTCCCTTACCACTTGCACTGTAGTGAATGAGTTTTGGTAAGCTCATAGGGAAAGTGGTGCTTGTCTAGAATCACACTGTGAGTTAGTGTGTATTTGGGATCAGTGTGAGAGAATCATTTGGTAACATCATGTATTTGCTGACAGATAACTGTTTTAAAATCTGTCATGTTGTGAAGTTTTAGTAGCATTAGAATCCAGTCTTTGCTTATATGTTGATTAAATGAGTCATGCTTTGACACTGATGAGCTGTACTTAAATATGTAGATTGTGTGCAGTCCCCTTACCCCTTCCACAGTAGTGAATGAGTTTTGGTAAAGTCCTAGGATAGTGTTGATTGTCTAAAATCACACTGTGAGTCTGTGTGCATTTGGGTAAGGATTGTGAGAGAAGCATTTGGTAACATCGTGTATTTGCTGACATATACCTGTTTTAAAACCGGTCATGTTGTGAAGTTTTAGTAGCATTAGAAGCCAGTCTTTGCTTATGCTTTGATTAAATGAGTCAGGCTTTGACACAAAAGTGCAGTCCTGAAATATGAAGATTGTGTGCAGTTCGCTTACCACTTCCACAGTAGTGAATTATTTTTGGTAAACTCCTAGGTATAGTGGTTGTTGTCTAGAATTACACTGTGAGTATGTGTGCATTTGAGAACCACTGTGAGAGAAGCATTTGGTAACATCGTGTATTTGCTGACAGATAAATAATTTAAAACCTCTCATGTTGTCAAGTTTTAATAGCATTAGAAGCTAGTCTTTGCATTGATAAAATAAGTCAGGGTTTGACACTAAGGTGCAGTACCATGTACTATTCTGTTCACTGTGGCAGACCTGAACATTTAAAAGTTTTACCTAAGCACTGTCCTAGAAGCAGTCTCATTGTTTAGTCAGTTTCTAAGTACCAAATAGACTGGTTCAAATGTCTATGCAGTATGCATGTAGTGTTCTAACATACTATAGACTTGTCTTTTACACCTTCAATTCCCTAGTCAGTATCCATACACTTCCAGGAAAGATCCTGTCACTTCCCTTGCAGTCCTCTAGAGACCCATTCAACAGCATGTACTAATCCATTCACTGTGCCAAAACCCAAACACTTATAAATTCACCAAGACACTCTCTTTCCAGTACTCTTATGATTCAGTCACTGCCTAAGTATTCATGCACTGAGCCAGGTCTTAGCACATGCACTTCTTCAAACCCCTATCCACTATGCATGCAGTCCCACTTGTCTTTCACACCTTCAATTCCCCAGTCAGTATCTGTTCACTTCCAGCAAACACCCTGTCACTCCATTTGCATTCCTCTAGTGACCCATTCAGCATCATGTACTAATCCATTCACTGCGCCAAACCCTAATAAATTCACCCAGGCACTCTCCTTGCAGTACTCTAATCATTCAGTCAGTACCCAAGTACTCATCCAGTGACCCAGGCCTTAGTATATGGACTGCTTCAAACCCTTATCCACTATGCATGCAGTCCTCTAACCACCTACACAATTGTCTTTCTCACCTTCAATTCCCTAGTCAGTATCCATACACTTCCAGGAAATACCCTGTCACTCCCTTTGCAGTCCTCTAGTGACCCATTAAGCACCATGTAATAATCCATTCACTGTGCTAAAACCCAAACACTTATAAATTCACCAAGATACTATCTTTGCAGTACTCTAATCATTCAGTCAGTGCCTAAGTATTCATACACTGAGCCAGGCCTTAGCACATGGACTGCTTCAAACCCCTATGCACTATGCATGCAGTCTTCTAACCACCTAGACACTTGTCTTTCACACTTTCAATTTCCTAGTCAGTATCCATACAGTCCAGCACTTGTGACTGCCTTTGCACTCCTCTAGTGACCCATTCAGTACCAAGTACTAATCAATTCCCTGTGAGAAAAGCCTAGCACTTATAAATTCACCTAGGCACTCTCCTTGCTGTACTCTAATCATTCAGTCAGTACCCAAGTAGTCATGCAGTGAGCCAGGCCTTAGCACATGGACTGATTTAAATGCCTATGCAGTATGGATGCAGTCCTCTAATCACCTACACAGTTGTGTTTCACACCTTCAATTCCCTAGTTAGTATTCATACTCTTCTAGCAAACACCCTGTCACTCACCCAGTGTGTCTCCTTATAGTACTGTAATCATTTAGTCAGTTAGCATGTAGTCTTTTAGTGAGGTAGGCTTTAGGGCATGAACTGCTTCAAAGTAGTATGCACTATGCATGTAGTGTTTTAACGATCGTCACACTTGTGGTTCAGGGCTATAGTTTCTTAGTCAGTTTTTATATAAAATGTGTTTGTACAGTAATGGAATAGTATAAATTTGAAAGTTATTAATATACATTTATTTGTGATTCTTTTTTACAAATACAGAACAGGAGTGTTTCTCATCTGTTTGCACTCTTCTCATGCAAGATTGTTTGGATGAAGGGTCCTTAGGTGTTTAATCATACTTGCTGTGCCGCACGAGTATTGTCACTGATTAGACCGACCTGTGTGAAGTCGTAGCCCCAATCCACAGAAACGACGAGAATACCTCCACACTCTCGTGCGCTATCCACAGAAGCGTGATCTTCTATACACTCTAACAGTAGACAGAACCCGAGAGATGTGGGGACACGGTTTGGAAGTGCTCACTTGATTCCCCCAGCCGGTGTTTCCTAATGGGTACAGCAGAAAACAACCTGTAGCAAAGACAATAAGAGTGATTACTCTCTATTCTTTCGCAGTTATGTAAGACTACCATACATTCTAATGTTAAGGTGAACCATGCGCTCCCCTGTTTCCCTCTTACCCGCTGGACATCTCGTTACGCCTTAAAAAGCAACTCAGCTGGGCCTTTGTAGAATCAGCAGGGCAGGTGAGTAATATCCACCAGGAACAGAACAGGAGGGCGGAGTCACCTTTGGTCACGAATGAGAGGGGAATGCTACAAGCCCAATGGCCAGTGTTGAAGGTTCCAAGGAGAATATAACACAAGGGGTATACCAGGGGTTCGTATGCGATAATGCTCAAGGGAAGAGAATACCCAAAGGGAAAGGGGAACTTCTTCAAACATAAGAAATCCTACGAGGCATAACTACAATAAATAAAAGTGTGACCGAAAAGTCTGCCTTATGCACAACAAGTGTGCCAAGAAATTACAGTGAGGATCCTCAAAAGAATTTCTGTAACGCGCCCCAGCGCGTGTGACAAAAATTACCTTCAGCTGCTCATAACGCGAGTCGGGCGTGAATAATAGAAACAATGTATCCGACTGCCCTAGCAAACACGCTTATGGCGCTGAGGAATGGAATCACTCGAACCGAGCATTAGGGAGCATTAACAAAGCAACAATGTTGCCATTCTGCCGCGGTCACGTTTCTTATAAATAAAATACGCGACTGCTTCTGAACTAGAGACAGGGACTCGGAGGTCCAGGGATTACCTCCGAAATTGCATCCTAGCCCAGAGGAGGAGGTCGGAGAGGGGAGCAGGAACAAGGAAACTAGGCAGAGAGAGCAACGAAGCGGGCTCCGAAGGAAACAGGAACACTGCTAGGAGGGGCGTGGACTAAGGACTCTAGGAATCTGAAAGCCAAGCACCAGTTTGCTGCCGAGGAGAACTATTTAAGGGAGGGAACCTGTGTAACTCCCCCCACCTACCCTCAATAAGGGAGCGTCTACAAAGTACATGTTTCTACCATCTCTCTTCCCTGAATCCCAGCAATGACACAAGAGGCTTGTCGTGTAACAGTTCTCCCACCCATAGGCTGCCGCACAGGGCGAGGTTGGTCAGGATGTAGGGCATGAAATCTACGAACCAGAACAGGAGCATGCACGTTTTCTGCCGGTTCCCATGAACGATCCTCAGGAGTAAACCTAACCAATCAACTAAGTATTGCAGTTTTCCTCGATATCTACGAGAATCCAAGATTTTCTTGATTTCATATTCTAGATCATCACCTACTAGTACAGGGGGAGGAGGAACTTCAGGAGTCATAGGGATTTGATGTTCTTTCAAAAGGGTCACATGGAATACTGGATGTATTTGCATTTCGTCAGGTATCTCTAGTTTCATAGATACAGGAGTGATTGTCTTGATTATCTTATAGGGTCCTATGTAACGGGGTTGTAGTTTACGAGGACCTGGCAATTTTAGATTTCCCGTAGACAACCACACCTGATCACCAACCTTATATTCTGGGGCTGGCCGTCTATGTTTATCTGCCTGTCTCTTCATAGCTTCTTGGGTTTTACTTAACTCTCTAGACGCAGCCATCCAGGTCTCTAAAATGGTAGCATGATGACGATGAACTGCAGGTATGCGATCTAGATGCATAGGTACTGGTAAAGGCAGGAACCTAGGATTGTGTGCCTGAGCAAAAAAGAAGGGGGAAACCCCCGTGGAGGAATGCATGGAGTTGTTATAAGCGAATTCCGCTAAAGAGAGGGCATGCACCCAATTCGAAATGACTGTTGACAGGAAACATCTCAGGTATTGTTCAAATGTTTAATTCGTTCTCTCAGTCTGGCCGTCAGTTTGGGGATGATACGCTGTGGACAATCTATGATCTATTCCTAACGCTGTACATAACCCCTGCCAAAACCGAGAAACAAACTGGACACCTCTGTCAGTGATAATCACATAATCACATGCAATCTGATAATTTGATCTATGAACACTTGTGCCAAGTATTTAGCAGTGGGCAATTTTTTTAAAGGAATGAAATGAGCCATCTTTGTAAATAAATCCACAACTACTAAGACTGTATTGTACCCCTGTACTGAAGGCAAATCAGTGATGAAATCCATACTAACTGTATGCCAAGGAATAGTAGGTATGGATATGGGACGCAGCAATCCTGCCGGAGCGGAATGCGATGCTTTCTGTCTTGCGCATATCTGACATTGCGCTACATAAGACGTTACATCCTTACTCATTCCTTTCCACCAAAACCATCTTTGACATAACTGAATAGTTTTGTCAGCACCCGGATGAGCCGTTATGGACGAGTCATGACACCATTTGATTATCTGTTGTTGTAGAGTCGTAAGAGGGATGTATATCCTATCATTGTGTAGGTATAACCCGTCCTTAATGGTTCGTTGATAATCTGTGGTCCACTCTAGTGGAGAGATCTCTCCATATGCTTCCATAAGCTGATCCATAAAGGGTGCAGGGGGTTGATTCGGAGCAGTAACCCCGACTATTTTATCGCAAGGAATGAGTGGAGTGGGTTCGCTTATGTGGATTCTATGATCTGCACCTAAGCGGGATAACGCATCAGCTTTTCCCTGTTGTGTCCCTGGCCGATAGGTTATGATGAAATCGAATTCACTAAAGAATAACACCCATCTCAGTTGTCTAGGGGTTAGGGCTTTGGCTGATTTAAAAAATTGCAGATTGCGATGGTCTGTGTAGATAGTGATCGTATGCGGTGACCCCAGTAAATAATGTCTCCACTCCTGAAAGGCAAGTTTTATGGCCAGGAGTTCTCTTTCCCCTATAGTATAGTTCTGTTCGGCAGGGAGGAGTTTCTTAGAGAAATACGCTACAGGATGTAGACGCCTAGTGGTGGTGTTCCGTTGCGATAACACTCCTCCTACCGCATATTGTGAAGCGTCGGCTTCCACATAATATGGTTGTGAGTTGTCTGCATGACACATGATAGGTGCTGTAGTGAATCTTTTCTTTAGTTGCACAAACGCATTTTCTGCTTCCTCTGACCACCTAAATTGACTACCCTTACGCAATAACTTCGTAATGGGTGTGATGATATCAGAAAAATGATCGATGAAGCGTCTATAAAAATTTGCAAACCCAATGAACGATTGCACCTCCTTCACTGAGGTGGGACTAGGCCATTTGACTAATGCATCTATCTTTTTTGGGTCCATAAGAATGCCTTCCGCCGAGATGATGAATCCCAAAAATTCCACTTTATCTGTGTGAAATGAGCTTTTATCTAACTTAGCAAAAAGATGATTGGCCATTAGTCTTTTCAAAACCTTTTTTACGTGATCGACATGTTCGTTCTCAGATTTGGAAAATATCAAAATATCGTCAATGTAGACAATGACGAAGAGGTCAAGAAATTCACGTAGGATGTCATTAATAAAATACTGAAAGGCGGCAGGGGCATTGCATAGCCTGAATGGCATGACACAGTACTCGAATAATCCAAACTTTGTACGAAAATCTGTCTTCCACTCGTTGCCCTGTTTTACCCTGATCAAATGATAAGCACTGCTCAAATCCAATTTGGTGAATATCGTAGCTCCTCGCACTTGATCCAGAAGTACTGAAATGAGAGGCAATGGGTACTTGTTCTTGATTGTTGCCTTATTTAAGGCACGGCAGTCTAGACAGGCTCGTAAACCCCCTTCACTTTTTGGAATGAAGAAGAGGGGAGAGGATACTGGGGAGGTAGAGTGTCGTATGAACCCCTTGTCCAACATTTCCGCAAGATATTGTTGAAGGTACTCTCCTTCAGGTTCCGTGAGAGCATATACCCGACTCAAGGGCAATTCGACCCCAGGAATAAGATCTATTCTACAGTCGTAACTTCGATGCAGAGGTAAGGCCGCGGCCTTCTCCACATCGAATACTTCTGCAAATTTGCAATACATAGGCGGAAGAGAGGACTCCGACGTCTCCACAGCACAACATAGAGGCATCTCCCACTCATGAGCTTCATTATAACAATGTAGCATACAATATGCTGATTTAAGGGTGATGTTGCGGGAACTCCAGTCAATATAGGGGTTATGTGTCTGTAGCCATGGCACCCCTAGGATGGCCCCAAAGTTTGGTGTGTCTATAAGATCAAACTCCACTTGTTCAGAATGCCCATTACTGCACACCATAGTCAACTTAGGAGTATGGTATGTGACCAAACCAGAGGATAAATCCTTCCCATCCACTGCTCTAATGGGTTCTGGTTTAGCTTTGGGCAAAAAAGGTATTTGCAGGGTTTGAGCCAATTGTATATCTAGGAAATTGTCAGTCGCCCCTGAGTCTAAAAGGATGGATAAGGTCTTTCGGCTTTGAATGGACACAATGAGAGTAACTGATAAGGTGAAATGGCGCGCCAAGGGTGTGTGAATACCAGCCACCTCTCCAGAGACCTTCCCACCTATATCACTCGAAGAACCGGTCTCGTCTTTCTTCAAGTGCTGTAGTTTCCCGACGGTGCTCCATATTCTTGGCACATAGCGGCGGTCTTAGGGATCGGTCATGTTTTACCGGGACAACCTCTCGCATAATGTCCCCCTTTTCCACAATAAAGATAGAGATTTTGTTTCCTACGTCTGTCTTTTTCTTCGATGGTCAAAGGATTTCTCACACCTCCGATTTGCATCGGTTCACTAGTGTCTTTGATTTCTTTGATTTCTTTATTTTCTCTTTTGTCCCCTCGCACTATAAGTAAACGAGCTAGATTTCCACGGGATTTCTCCCCTTTTCTTTCCGTTAAACAGTGATTGAGTTTCACCACTAAGTCAATAAAGGAATAACAATCCTCTGGAGGGTCCACGATATGAGACAAAAGATCTTTCAAGTCATCGTTTAAACCTCTATAGAAGAGAGAGGTCCTTATCTCTTCTGGCCATTGCGTTTCTATGATCAACCTATTGAATTCTGTCCCATAGGTCAATAGATCCTTACTGCCTTGTTTCAAGCTTAATAATTCACTATCACTAGCTTGTACATAGGTATGCTTCGCAAACAGACTTCTCAATTTATCCTTAAAAAGCGGAAAATTGTATAGAAGGGGATCATTGCTTTCCACTAAAGGGACCGCCCAATTAGCAGCATCACCCCCTAAGTATGAAACTACAAACGCAACTTTAGCCGCGTCATCGGGAAAGGCATTAGCCTTACAAAGAAAATGTAACTGACATTGATTAAGGAAAACACTAAATTTAGTGCTGTCACCATAAAACCTTTCTGGGACCGCTAAAGGAACGGGGATAGGTGTATGCACATCTACCTGTATGGCTTGGGGAGTGGAAGTACTAGCGGTCACAGGCACAACCAGCGGAGAAGGAACTTGAAAACGGGCAGGTTGTATGTATGTTCTTTTACTCTTCTGTGGAGTTTCTGACACCGTATCCCTATCTACATGGTGTTGTCTTTCTAGTTCTAGGTGTAGTTGGTGGTTTTCTGTCCTAAGTCTCCCTACTTCTCTCTGTAGATCCAACAGGGCTGCTGCCAACTCATCTATAGTAGGACTAGGATGAGGGTTCTCAGATATTAAACTAGCTCCTTCCATATTCATCGTCGTTCGGGTGGACTTAATTCGTAGGCTTGGCTTTCAGTCACTGATAGACCCACCTGTGTGAAGTCGTAGCCCCAATCCCCAAAAATGACGAGAATACCCCCACACTCTCGTGCGCTATCCACTGAAGCGTGATCTTCTATACACTCTAACAGTAGACAGAACCCGAGAGATGTGGGGACAAGGTTTGGAAGCGCTCACTTGATTCCCCCAGCGGGTGTTTCCTAATGGGTACAGCAGAAAACAACCTGTAGCAAAGACAATAAAGACAATAAGAGTGATTACTCTCTATGTTCTCGCAGTTATGTAAGACTACCATAGATTCTAATGTTAAGGTGAACCATGCGCTCCTCTGTTTCCCTCTTACCCGCTGGACATCTCGTTACGCCTTAAATAGCGACTCAGCTGGGCCTTTGTAGAATCAGCAGGGCAGGTGAGTAATATCCACCAGGAACAGAACAGGAGGGCGGAGTCACCTTTGGTCACGAATGAGAGGGGAATGCTACAAGCCCAATGGCCAGTCTTGAAGGTTCCAAGGAGAATATAACACAAGAGTTATACCAGGGGTTCGTATGCGATAATGCTCAAGGGAAGAGAATACCCAAAGGGAAAGGGGAACTTCTTCAAACATAAGAAACCCTACGAGGCATAACTACAATAAATAAAAGTGTGACCAAAAAGTCTGCCTTATGCACAACAAGTGTGCCAAGAAATTACAGTGAGGATCCTCAAAAGAATTTCTGTAACGCGCCCTAGCGCGTGTGACAAAAATTACCTTCAGCTGCTCACAACGCGAGTCGGGTGCGAATAATAGAAACAATGTATCCGACTGCCCTAGCACACACGCTTATGGCGCTGAGGAATGGAATCGCTCGAACCGAGCATTAGGGAGCATTAACAAAGCAACAATGTTGCCGTTCTGCCGCGGTCGCGTTTCTTATAAACAAATACGCGACTGCTTCTGAACTAGAGACAGGGACTTGGAGGTCCAGGGATTACCTCCGAAATTGCATCCTAGCTATGAGGAGGAGGTCGGAGAGGGGAGCAGGAACAAGGAAACTAGGCAGAGAGAGCAACGAAGCGGGCTCCGAAGGAAACAGGAACACTGCTAGAAGGGGCGTGGACTAAGGACTCTAGGAATCTGAAAGCCAAGCACCGGTTTGCTGCCGAGGAGAACTATTTAAGGGAGGGAACCTGTGTAACTCCCCCCACCTACCCTCAATAAGGGAGCGTCTACAAAGTACATGTTTCTACCATCTTTCTGCCCTGAATCCCAGCAATGACACAAGAGGCTTGTCGTGTAACAAGTATTTTTTGTTAGGATCCCCTCGTAACAGAACTCTTTGGCAAATCTTGCGAATGAAGAAGGTGGCATTGGTCTTTGTTTGCCCCTTGGAAAAAGTTAAAAATTCCTTCACCACTGAAGAAAAACGTTGTGGGCGTGGTGCCTTCTGCAAAAAAAATTCCTCAGATTCGGTAAATATTTTAAAGCGGCAACATTAACAGTTTTTGTAAGTTAAACTTATAAAATTTTGTTAGCTGTATACATTTTATATATCTGTTATTTTTTTTCTTGTGGTATTTTGTTGAGAATACCATGTTGTTTTTTTTTTTACCAATCTTTCTGATTTTCCAGGTCTGTCGTCGACATCCGTGGTTCCCACAGCAGTGTTCCGCCTTGTTGTTTTGTATTATTGTTGTTACATTTTGTTTATTAGTTATATTTATGTTAATAAAAAAATAAAGTTTGAAAATAGTTTATCGTTTATATATTTATTATTATAAAAAATAAAGCTTGAAAAAAAAATGTATAATCTTTTTGGTTGTTCTCTTAACTGTTGTGTGACTCTTTCTTGTTCTTATTACTGTTATTTGATGGAGTCCACCATGGTGTTAAATTTTGGGGCACTTATCGCTGTAATACTGGTGATATCTGCAGTTTGCACCAACTTCTGAATAGTGTGTTAGATTTATCTCAACTTTACTTCCGTTAAAGTGCTGATAATGAAATGGAGAGTAGCCGTTCCCGTGCAAAAAGACACGAGGTGCACCTTTGCGATTTATTCGAAATACTAAAATCTTGTATTGTATTGCACTGAGGTATTGGCTGCACTTACAGTGTACACACAAAATCTATTAAGAAATCTCATTGTATTTATATTGATTGGAAATAGTGCGTCAGGTGCTGGATCTTGACGAGATACACTGCTCAGTTCGTATATTGTTGTGCGCATGAAAAAAATCACATCACAACTTTCACACCAATTGCAATGTGATACAAATTCCGGCGATAAGACATGTTAGCACCAGGGATTTTACACCTGCTTTCTGCTGATGTTAAGCAGGACAACTGCCTGCACCATGAAAGGGAACACAGCCAAGAGCCACATCAGAACACCCACAGGTGCCATAGAGTCAATGAGCTTGATACAGGGATACCCATGAGGGCCAGAAGACTCATCTCAACAACTCCAGGACTGTCAATGTCCCCCAAACCCACATCTTAGTAAGTGTGTCCCTGTGGTCATTGTCTTAGCATGATAGGCACGAGCCCTGCAACATCATAGTGTGCTGTCACCTCAGCGTTGGCAGTGAGCCTGGATGTGTAGCTACGTACGCATCCTCCTGCATGCACAACTGGCGTGTGCTGGTCTGTCGTTCACAGGTCAGTGCAGGGGTGTGCCTATCCGGCAAGGGGAACGGGGTGTCTCAGACATGTCCGTGTACAGGAAGTGCGGTAAGTTTTTCTCTGTGTTCTGGTGTGGCCTGTTACAAGAGCCGCAGCAGTCGATGTTGTAAAGTGGTATGCACCACCTCCAAACGGCACTGTGATGTTGTAGTTGGAATGTAGGAGGACATGCGCAAAAAGGCATTACAATGGCGTGCCGTACGAGTGCATGAGATACAACAGCTCACCGTACAAAAGTGTGGGGGCCTGTGGGAGGGAGGAGCAGCCGTTTGGCAACATAACACACAGTGAACTCGACCATGTGCCACATGCTGGGCATCTCATCCATGATGACCACGGTCGCAGACATCCTACAACACCAACGACTGGCCTTTGTACACATCCTGTATGAATGCAGCGTGGTTTTCACTTCTATGCTCGTTCAGTGGTGTGATGTTGGCAGGTTGTGTGACTTGTGCTCCTTGTTGGTGTGTTTCATTTTGGCCATTGTTAGTCTATATGTGTGTTGTACTTAATTGTGCATGTGTGCCATTCTGCCCATCTCCCCCCTCCCCCCACTCCCTGTTTCTTCCTTTTCCTAGTGCTGTTGTGTCTATAATTTTGTTGCTGCACACATAAATACATGTAAAGAATAAATTAGAATAGTTCCTTGATTCTTTTAGGTTTCAAAACTTCTCTATTGGTTTCTTTTTAATTTTCCATATGAACCGTTTTTTTAAATATTCAATAACACATAGAAGTCAGAAGTGCAACGTATTCTATCAACACACTTTCTAGAACATTCTACAATACGTGCAGGTTAAAAGTTCATCAATTTTTAAAAACTTTACGATATTTTTTTGTAACATTTTCTTGAACATTTAACAACACGTGCAGGTTAAAAGTTGACGATTGTTTTAAGTTTGAACAGTGCCTTCCAAATGCAAGTAGCAGGAGTGGTTGAGCTGAGCAAATTTTATCCTATGATATGTACTCCACGTTGAAACTGTTTTTTCTTAACCAATCACAAAGATGCTTTTCCACAAAACTAATGTGCACCCTACTTTTAAAAAAGAATGCTTTTCATGATATCCTCAGAGATAAGTTATAGATAGGAATTAGCATTTAAAAAACCTTTGAAATTCACTGAAAAAACCATAGGTTTCATGCACGTTATAGTTAGGAATTGGCATTTAAAAAACCTTTGAAATTCACTGAAAAATCCATAGGTTTCAGGGGCGTTATAGTTAGGAATTGGCATTTAAAAAACCCTTAGAAATTCACTGAAAAAACCATAGGTTTCAGGGGTGTTATAGTTAGCTGGACATTTCCCTCGTACAAAACCCTAGAAATTCCTCTGTTATAGTTAGTTCAGCTAACTATAACTCACGCCCCCACAATGCACTGCTGATGACGTCACATATTACATCACTCATGACATGGTCAGTGACATCGCTGATGACATCACTGATGACATCTCAAATGACATCACTGATGACATCATCCATTGAATATGTGTTTCTGAACAGTTTTATAATGTTTAATATATATAGGGAAAGGCCTGTTGAAAAATAGGTGGGTGTACAAGTGTGTGAATGGATGATTTTCTAGGTGCGTAACTGAGTCTATAAGTGAGTCATTAAATGTATCTTACTGCAGACTAGTGACTAAACTTTGTGAATGTCTGTATGTGTCTGTGTATTGGTGCATAAGTGGCTGCATGGTTTTGTGAATAGCTATATGAGTGTCTATATGGGTTATTGATTGGTTGTCTGAGTATCTGTATGGGTGCCTGAGTGTTTGTGTGGGTAGGGTGTGTGTGATTCTGTGACTAGATGTGTGATGTGTATCTATCTATCTATCTATCTATCTATCTATCTATCTATCTATCTATCTATCTATCTATCTATCTATCTATCTATCTATCTATCTATCTATCTATCTATCTATCTATCTATCTATCTATCTATCTATCTATCTATCTATCTATCTATCTATCTATCTATATATATTCCAAGGTGTGTTGAAAAATGAGTGGGTGTATAAGTGTCTGAATGGATGACTTGGTTGGTGCGTGACTGACTGTATAAGGGAGTGCTTACATGTGCCTGACTGAATTCATGGGTTAGTGACTAAACTGTGTATCAGTCTGTATCAGTCTGTGAGTTGGTGTGTAAGTGGCTGCATGGGTTGGTGTTGGTGAGTTGCTACGTGAGTGTCTATTTGGGTTATTGATTTGTTGTGTGAGTATCTGTATGGGTACCTGGGTGTCTCTGTGGATGGGTTGGGGGTGACTCTGTGCATGAGTGTATGTATGGGTGTGTTAGTGATTGAATGTATATCTCAGTTGTACATGTGTCAGTAACTACATATGTGAAACACAGTGTATATGTGTGAGTGTGTGATTTTGGGAGTGGCTGTATGCGCCATAGTGCAAGGATATCTGTGTCATGTGCTGTTTGTTTTTCTGCAGGAAGACACAGAATTTGTTAGTATTTTTATGAGTAAGTGAACTTGAGTGTTTTTAACTGTATAGGTGAGTAAATTTTACTGTGATTAATTATTTGCATGACTGACTAGATGTGTCAGTACTTCAATGGATGATTGGCGGTGTGTGAATGTCTATATAGGTGTATAAATGCACGGAGTGACTGTAAGTATGAGTGACTGTACAGGTGAGTGAGTGGAGATGTATGTTGACTTAAAAGTAAATGAGTGGGTGAGTAGTTATTGGTATTGGAGTATCTATGGTTGTCAAAATGGCCATCTGAAATTTTGAGTCGGTGTATCAAAGGTTATATTAGGGTGTGAAAAGATGCACTAATTTTTCACATGGATGACGTCATCAGTGATGTTATGAGTGATGTCATTTGAGATGTCATCAGTGATGTCATCAGTGATGTCACTGACCATGTCATGAGTGATGTAATATGTGACGTTATCAGCAGTGCATTGTGGGGGCGCGAGTTATAGTTAGCTGAACTAACTATAACAGGGAAATTTCTAGGGTTTTGTATGAGGGAAATGTCCAGCTAACTATAACACCCCTGAAACCTATGGTTTTTTCAGTGAATTTCTAAGGTTTTTTAAATGCCAACCCCTAACTATAACGCCCCTGAAACCTATGGTTTTTTCAGTGATATATATATATATATATATATACATCTGAGATCCTTGAATAAACAAGCAGATATTGAACAAGAATCCCGTGGTCCGTGCTCCCTTCTACTCAGCTGGTTTGACACGAGTGAGGAGAGTGCTTTGTTGATATATATATATATATATATCACCCTACTGGCGGTCGCCTGTAGGTAATTATAGTTAGGACCTACTGTCCATAGGAAATCCACAACATTCTATTTGGAATAACTTTTATGCCGGTTGACGAATCTTCACGAATTTTCAAAACTCGTGGTCCGCTCCGGTCCGCTCCTATCCTGAAAGTCTCAGGGTGATTCGTCAAGTGGGGGCCGAGAAAAATGGGGTGTCCAAAAACGTGTTTTCCCCATGCAATTTTCCATAGGGACCTTTAGTTGCATCTACAGCCCGAACTGGTGATTGGAATTACACCAAATTTGGCAGAAAGGTAGACCTTGGTTCTTAAATGGTGTAAATCCGTTCAGTAGTTCCTGATAAAATCAAAATCACATATATATCTGGGCGGAGCCTAACCACACATCTCATCGTGAGATCTGATTTGCTTTCAGCACTTCATCCAAGAAGTGTTGGCAATCATCTTGGGACCAATATACATGATAGCACATCATTAAAAAGCATTGCAGTTAATAGAAAGTTTTAAGACTTTAGTTACATTATAAATCATTTGTTGATGGTACCATACTCATTTTAGGAATTGTGGTGTGCTCTAAGATGATTTTACCATGTGAAAAAGCCTTCTGCTGGGATATCATGAATCATGTTTGAGAGAAAAATATTTTCTCATGCTTTTCCCACAGAGGTTTGGTAGGTGATCTATTAGCTAAACTGAGGGCATATTTTCTGTAAATTCACATTATCTTTCTCAGTCATGTGAGAATGAAGTCTAACATTCTCAGTAAAACATGTACATCCAACAAGGGCAGATACTGTCAGTTGATTCCTTTGTGTTCTACTGCAGCTTCCCAGAGTGTTCTAAAGAACCAGTAGAGCACTAACAGTCTTACTTATGACAAAAGTATGGCACACCTGAAGTCATCTTGATTGGAATAAAGTGGTAACACGTAAAACATTTAATTTGCAAAGGAAACAAATGAGGGGTTTAATTTTGAAATGGAAATTATGATTAATGCTGCAGAAAGAAAAATTAGGGCACATTTTGACTTCTCAAATCCTTTTCTATTTCATTAAATAAATCTGACATGCAGACTGAAACATGCACTTTGAATACCAGCAGCAGACTTCCCTGGTGAGCAGTAGCTTTACTACAGTGATCTAATGAGCAACTGGAGTGCAACCATTCAGAATTCATGGCAAATGTGTGATACATCTGAATGCCTTCTTGATGGAACAAAAGTAAACAAGCATTGAAAATGCAATAGGTCTCGCCCTTGTTTAAGTTAAAGCAATTCTGTTTGTAATTAGGTGGCTTTTTAGCTTTGAAAAACACTAATACAAGCAAACTGTCATGTACATAACATGCATATGTATGCATAGATGTATATGTATATGTATGCATGCATTTATATTTGCATTTAAATAGATATGCAGATTATATATATGTTTAAATATGTTGTATATATAGATATACACAAACGTATACATAAATGCATATGCATATCTATGCATATATATATGTGCATATGTGTGCGTGTATTGAGAGGTAGAGAGGTAGAGGTGTAGAGGTAGCGAGGTAGTGGTAGAGAGGTAGAGGTAGAGAGGTAGAGAGTAGTAGAGAAAGAGGTAGAGTGAAGTAGAGAGGTAGAGAGTAGAGAGTGAGTAATAGAGAGTGAAGAGTGAGTAGTAGAGAGTAGCAGAGAGTAGTAGAGAGCAGTAGAGAGAGTAGCAGAGAGTGAGTAGTAGAGAGTAGTAGAGTGAGTAGTAGAGAGTGAGTAATAGAGAGTGAGTAGTAGAGATTAGTAGAGAGTGAGTAGTAGAGAGTGAGTAGTAGAGAGTGAGTGGTAGAGTGAGTAGTTGAGTAGTAGAGAGTAGTAGAGAGTGAGTAGTACAGAGTGAGTAGTAAAGAGTGAGTTTTAGAGAGAAGTAGAGAGTGAGTAGTAGAGAGTGAGTAGCAGAGAGAGGAGTAGAGAGTAGTAGAGAGTGAGTAGTAGAGTGAGTAGTAGAGATCACTAGAGAGAGAATAGTAGAGAGTGAGTAGTAGAGAGTAGTAGACTGTGAGTAGTAAAGAGTTAATAGTACACTGAGTAATAGAGTGAGTAGTAGAGAGTGAGTAGTAGAGAGTAGTAGAGAGTAGTAGTAGAGAGAGTAGTATAGAGTGAGTAGTAGAGAGGAGCAGAGAATGAGTAGTAGAGAGTAGCAGAGAGTGGGTAGTAGAGAGTGAGTAGTAGAGGGAGTAGTAGAGAGTGAGTAGTAGAGAGTGAGTAGTCGACAGTGAGTAGTAGAGATAGAGTAGTAGAGATTAGTAGAGTAGGAGAGAGTGAGTTGTAGAGAGGGAGTAGTAGAGAGTAGTGGAGTAGTAGAAAGTGAGTAGTAGAGTGAGTAGTAGAGAGTAGTTGAGAGCGAGTAGTAGAGAGTGACTAGTGGAGAGCGAGCAGTAGAGAGTAGTAGAGAGCGAGTGGTAGAGAGTGAGTAGTAGAGAGTGAGTAGTGGAGAGTGAGTAGTAGAGTGTAGTAGAGAGTGAGTAGTAGAGAGAGTAGTAGAGAGGGAGTAGTAGAGAGTAGTAGAGTGAGTAGTAGAGAGTGAGTAGTAGAGAGAGAGTAGTAGAGAGTGAGTAGTAGAGTACTAAAGAGTGAGTGGTAAAGAGTAGCAGAGAGTACTAGAGTGAGTAGTAGAGATAAGTAAGTAGTAGAGAGAGTAGTAGAGAGTAGTAGAATAGTAGAGAGTAAGTAGTAGAGAGTAGTAGAGAGCGAGTAGTAGAGAGTGAATTGTAGAGAGTGAGTAGTAGAGAGTAGTATAGTGAGTAGTAGAGAGTGAGTAGTAGAGAGTAGTAGAGTGAGTAGTAGAGAGTAGTAGAGAGTGATTAGTAGAGAGCAAGTAGTAGAGAGTTTTGGTAGAGAGTGAGTAGTAGAGAGCAGTAGAGAGTGAGTAGTAGAGAGAGTAGTAGAGAGTGAGAAGTAGAGAGAGTAGTAGAGAGTAGTAGAGTAGTAGAGAGTGAGTAATAGAGTGAGTAGTAGAGAGTAGTTGAGAGCGAGTAGTAGAGAGTGACTAGTGGAGAGTGAGCAGTAGAGAGTAGTAGAGAGCGAGTGGTAGAGAGTGAGTAGTAGAGAGTGAGTAGTGGAGAGTGAGTAGTAGAGTGTAGTAGAGAGTGAGTAGTAGAGAGTGAGTAGTAGAGAGTGAGTAGTAGAGAGAGAGTAGTAGAGAGTGAGTAGTAGAGTACTAAAGAGTGAGTGGTAAAGAGTAGCAGAGAGTAGTAGAGTGAGTAGTAGAGATAAGTAAGTAGTAGAGAGAGTAGTAGAGAGTAGTAGAATAGTAGAGAGTAAGTAGGAGAGAGTAGTAGAGAGCGAGTAGTAGAGAGTGAATTGTAGAGAGTGAGTAGTAGAGAGTATTATAGTGAGTAGTAGAGAGTGAGTAGCAGAGAGTGAGTAGTAGAGAGTAGTAGAGTGAGTAGTAGAAAGTGAGTAGTAGAGAGTAGAAGAGAGTGAGTAGTAGAGAGTGAGTGGTAGAGAGTAGTAGAGAGAAGTAGAGTGAGTAGTAGAGAGTAGTAGAGAGTGAGTAGTAGAGAGTGAGTAGTAGTATAGAGCAGTAGTGAGTAGTAGAGAGTAGTAGAGAGTGAGTATTAGAGAGTAGTAGAGAGTGAGTAGTAGAGAGTAGTAGAGTAGTAGAGAGTGAGTAGTATAGAGTAGTAGAGAGTGAGTAGTAGAGAGTGAGTAGTAGAGAGAGTAGTAGAGAGTGAGTAGTAGAATATTAGAGAGTAGTCAGTCAGTGTCAGTGTCAGTCAGTCAGTGTCCGTCAGTCTGTGTCAGTGTCAGTCAGTCAGTGTTAGTGTCAATCAGTGTCAGTGTCAGTCAGTCAGTGAGTAGTAGAGAGAGAGTAGTAGAGAGAGAGTAGTAGAGAGCGAGTAGCAGAGACTGAGTAGTAGAGAGTGAGTAGAAGAGAGTGAATAGTAGAGAGTGAGTAGTAGAGAGTGAGTAGTAGAGAGTGAGTAGTAGTGAGTAGTAGAGTGAGTAGTAGAAAGTGAGTAGTAGAAAGTAGAAGAGAGTGAGTAGTATAGAGTGAGTGGTAGAGAGTAGTAGAGAGAAGTAGAGTGAGTAGTAGAGAGTAGTAGAGTAGTAGAGAGTGAGTAGTAAAGAGTAGTAGAGAGTGAGTAGTAGAGAGTGAGTAGTAGAGAGAGTAGTAGAGAGTTGTAGAGAGTGAGAAGTAGAGTATTAGAGAGTAGTCAGTCAGTGTCAGTCAGTCAGTGTCAGTCAGTCTGTGTCAGTGTCAGTCAGTCAGTGTCAGTCAGTCAGTGTCATTCAGTCAGTCAGTGTCAGTCAATCAGTGTCAGTCAGTGTCAGTCAGTCAGTGTCAGTCAATCAGTGTTGGTCAGTCTCACTCAGTCAGTCATTCAGTGTCAGTCAGTCGGTGTCAGTCAATCAGTGTCAGTCATTGTCAGTCAGTCAGTGACAGTCAATCAGTGTCAGTCAGTGTCAGTCAGTCAGTGTCAGTCAGTCAGTGTCAGTCAGTCAGTGTCAGCTAACCTGGGTCTCTGGCTCTAAAGCAGCTCTGCTAACCTGGTTCTCTCCTTTTAAAGCAGCTCTGCTGACCTGGTTTATCTGGCTCTACAGCAGGTCTGCTCTACCTGGTTCTCTGGCTTTAGAGCAGCTCTGCTGACCTAGTTCTTAGGCTACAGAGCAGCTCTGCTGATCTGGTTCTCTGGCTCTACAACAGCTCTGCTGACCTGGTTCTGTGGCTCTAAAGCAGCTCTGCTTACCCGGTTCTGGGGCTCTAAAGCAGTTCTACTGACATGGTTCTCTGGCTCTAGAGCAGCTCTGCTGACCTGGTTCTCTGGCTCTAGAGCAGCTCTGCTGACCTGGTTTTATGGCTCTAAAGCAGCTCTGCTGACCTGGTTCTCTCCCTCTAAAGTAGCTCTGCTGACTCGGTTCTATGGCTCTAAAGCAGTTCTGTTGACCTGGTTTCTCTGGCTATAGAGCAGCTCTGCTGACCTGGTTCTCTCCCTCTAACGCAGCTCTGCTGACCTGGTGCTCTCCCTCTAAAGTAGCTCGGCTGACCTGGTTTCTCTGGCTCTACAGCAGCTCTGCTGACCTGGTTCTCTGGCTCTAGAGCAGCTCTGCTGACCTAGTTCTTAGGCTCTAGAGCAGCTCTGCTGGCCTGGTTCTCTGGCTCTACAACAGCTCTGCTGACCTGGTTCTCTGGCTCTAAAGCAGCTCTGCTGACCCGGTTCTATGGCTCTAAAGCAGTTCTGCTGACCTGGTTCTCTGGCACTATAGCAGCTCTGCTGACCTAGTCCCTTGGCTCTAAAGCAGACCTGCTGACCTTGTTCTCCCCTCTAAAGCATCTTTGCTGTCCTGGTTCTCTCGCTCTAAAGCAGCTATAGAGATCTGGTTTCTCTGGCTCTACAGCAGCTCTGCTGACCTGGTTCTCTGGCTCTAGAGCATTTCTGCTGACCTGGTTTCTCTGGCTCTACAGCAGCTCTGCTGACCTGGTCCTCGGCCTCTAGAGCAGCTCTGCTGACCTGGGTTTGTGGCTCTAAAGCAGCTCTGCCGATCTGGTTCTCTGGCTCTAGAGCAGCTCCGCTGACCTGGTTCTCTGGCTCTAAAGCAGCTCTGCTGACCCGGTTCTATGGCTCTAAAGCAGTTCTGCTGACCTGGTCCTCTGGCTATAGAGCAGCTCTGCTGACCTGGTTCTCTCCCTCTAAAACAGCTCTGCTGACCTGGTTCTCTTGCTCTAAAGCAGCTCTACTGACCTGGTTTCTCTGGCTCTACAGCAGCTCTGCTGACCTGGTTCTCTGGCTCTAGAGCAGCTCTGCTGACCTGGTTTCTCTGGCTCTACAGCAGCTCTGCTGACCTGGTTCTGGCCCTCTAGAGCAGCTCTGCTGACCTGGGTCTCTGGCTCTAAAGCAGCTCTGCTGACCGGGTTCTCTGGCTCTAGAGCAGCTCTGCTGACCTAGTTCTCTGGCTCTAAAGCAGCCCTGCTGACCTGGTTCTCTCCCTCTAAATCAGCTCTGCTGACCTGGTTTCTCTGGCTCTAGAGCAGCTCTGCTGACCTGGTTTCTCTGGCTCTACAGCAGCTCTGCTGACCTGGTTCTCGGCCTCTAGAGCAGCTCTGCTGACCCGGGTTTGTGGCTCTAAAGCAGCTCTGCTGACCTGGTTCTATGGCTCCAAAGCAGCTCGGCTGACCTGGGTCTGTGGCTCCAGAGCAGCTCTGCTGACCTGGTTCTCTGGCTCTAAAGCAGCTCTGCTGACCTGGTTCTCTCCCTCTAAAGAGCTCTGCTGACTTTGTTCTCTGGCTCTAAAGCAGTTCTGCTGACCTGGTTCTCTGCCTCTAGAGCAGCTCTGCTGACCTGGTTCTATGGCTCTAAAGCAGCTCTGCTGACCTGGTTCTCTGGCTCTAGAGCAGCTCTGCTGACATGGTTCTCTGGTTCTAAAGCAGTTCTGCTGACCTGGATCTCTCCCTCTAAAGCATCTCTGCTGACCTGGTTTCTCTGGCTCTACAGCAGCTCTGCTGACCTGGTTCTCAGCCTCTAGAGCAGCTCTGCTGACCTAGGTCTCTGGCTCTAGAACAGCTCTCCTGACCTGGGTCTCTGGTTCTAGAGCAGCTCTGCTGACCTGCTTCTTAGGCTTTAGAGCAGCTCTGCTGACCTGGTTCTCTGGCTCTACAACGGCTCTGCTGACCTGGTTTCTCTGGCTCTACAACACCTTTCCTGACCAGGTTCTCTGCACTCACGATGCATGCACCCGACTTTGCGAAAATATATTTAAAAGTAGCACACGTTTATTATGAGTACAAATATGTTATTTGTATGACTATCTTAGATAATCTCTTGCCCTAATATGTATATTAAAGACACATACATATCATTTTGGAACATAATGTTTTTTTTGCGGGAGTCACGCACCCAGCGTGCCCCAGCACATATATGACGTCATGCGGAACCCACCACCGCACAAGCATCTCGTACCATAATGCACATGTGTGGCAAATGCGCGGTAGCAGGAGTCGCGGACTGGTCGCATACCAATCGCGCACATCACGTAATAATAAATATATATGATGTAACTGAAAATCATGCAGCTGTCGCACACCGTATGCGGATCCTTCGCGACTTTTCTAAAATATCGGCTAGAATCCGTGCACCCACTGTGATGTGTACGCTTTGAGTGTGCGACTCCGAAATTTTTTGGGAAAAAACTTTTTTTTCAAGAAAATAATATAAATATATTAAAATAAAAAATGAAAACAAAAAAATAATCTATATTTCAGTTTGAATTTTCTTCTTTTTTGCAATTTTCAGAAAAATATATATTGTTATTTAATGAATAAAATATTTAAAAAATGAACAGTTAAACTGTAGAAAATCAGTACAAAAAAATAGGTATATTTACAATCACACTTAAAAATTAGCATTTAAAAAACCTTTGAAATTTCTGAAGAAAAAACCATAGGTTTTAGAGAGGTTATAGTTAGAAATTAGCATTTAAAAAAGCTTTGAAATTCACAGAAAAAACCATAGGTGATGTCACTGACCATGTCATGAATGATGCAATATGTGACATCATCAGCAGTGCATTGCGGGCGCGCGAGTTATAGTTAGCAGAACTAACTATAATGGAGGAATTTTTATGGTTTTGTACAAATGAAATGGCGAGCTAACTATAACACCCCTGAAACCTATGTTTTTTCTGAGAATTTCTAAGGTTTTTTAAATGCTAATTTCTAACTATAACGTCTCTGAAACCAATGGTTTTTTCAGTCTATTCCAAAGCTTTTTTAACCGCTTCGACACTCATGATGAGCCCAGCTCGTCATGAGGCACAGTGGAGCTGTGCTCATGATGAGCTTGGCTCGTCATAACCGTCGCGGCCCGCCCACGCGCAGTTGATTCCCTGCCTGCGCTGTGCAGGAGAATCAATCAGTGGGCTGGGTCATGACGAGCTCAGCTCGTCATGAGCACAGCTCCACTGTGCCTCATGATGAGCTGGGCTCGTCATCAGCACAGCACCAACGCCGCCGCCCTCCGTGCCCCGGGAGAATTACCCCCACGTGGAAGGGGTTAAATGCTAATTTCTAACTATAACGTCTCTGAAATCTATGTTTTTCAGTGAATATCTATCTATCTATCTATCTATCTATCTATCTATCTATCTATCTATCTATCTATATATATATATATTCCAAGGTGTTTTGAAAAATGAGTGGGTGTATAAGTGTCTGAATGGATGACTTAGTAGGTGCGTGACTGACTGTATAAGGGAGTGCTTACATGTGCCTGACTGAATGCATGGGTTAGTGACTAAACTGTGTAAATGTCTGTATCAGTCTGTGAGTTGGTGTGTAAGTGGCTGCATGGGTTGGTGTTGGTGAGTAGCTACTTGAGTGTCTATTTGGGTTATTGATTTGTTGTGTGAGTATCTGTATGGGTACCTGGGTGTCTCTGTGGATGGGTTGGGGTGACTCTGTGCATGGATGTGTGAGTGGGCGATTCACTGGGTGTATGGGTTCAAGAGTGCATCTGTGAAGGATTGTGTGGGTGGGTGAGTGTGTGTATGGGTGTGTTGGTGAGTGAATGGATATCTCAGTGGTACATGTGTGAGTAACTGAATATGAGAAAGGTGGTATATGTGAGTGTTGGAGTATATAAATGCCTATACGTGAGAGTGAGTGATTGTGAGAGTGGCTGTATGGATGAGTGTGCGTTTGTATCATTGATTGTATAAGAGAGTAAGTATGTGTTATTATCTGTATGAATAAGTGAGGTGGTGTGTTTATAACTGTATAGGAAAGTAAATGGGAGTGTGATTGATTCTTTGCATGACTGACTAGGTGTGTGAGTAACACTATGGATGAGTGGCAATGGTCTAAGAAAAATAAATTTGTCTTTATTAAAGCTAGATTTGGTTGTTTGCCAGGATTATGTCACTTACCTCCATGGAAGAGAACAGAGGAGGACAAACTATGCAGGCTATGTAAATCCAGCCAGGAGAACATTATCCATTTACTGTGTCTTTGTCTGGAGTTGGAATATGAAAGAAAATCCACTCTTAAGAAATTATTTAATAATCGTGGTGTAAGGACATGTAGGCAAGCCCTGATAGCATGTTTTAACCCTGAAGATTTATTAATGAATTCTGCATTTGTAAAATGTATATGTGCTGTTGGGAAAAAGCTGGACGTATTTATTTGATTTTATAATGGATTGTGCTAATATATTTTATGTAAGTACGTTTTCTTAAATATAAATATGACTGATTGTTTTATTGAACTTGATGATATTTTAGCAATTTTTGTAAGATTTTAATTAATCAAACAAATAAAATAAACTTGAAACTTGAGTGGCAGTGTGTGAGTGTCTGTATAGGTGTATGAATGCAAATGATAGTGCTGTATTGATGAGTGACTGCATTTGTGAGTGACTGTATTGGTGAATGAGTGGATGTGTGTGTAGACCTAGGAATCAGAGACTGGGTATGTAGTAACTGGTATTGGTGTGTTTATGGCTTTGAAAATTGTAGTCTGTATTTTAAAGTATGTGTATCAAAGGCTATATTAGAGTGTGAGGTGGTGCATCAGATTATCACATGGATGATGTCATCAGTGATGTCATTTGAGATGTCATTAGTGATGTCACTGACCATGTCATGAATGATGTAATATATGACGTCATCAGCAATGCATTGTGGGGGCGTGAGTTATAGTTAGCTCAACTAACTGTAACTACCAAGTTTCTCAGGTTTTATACGAGTGAAATGTCCAATTAACTATAACGTCCCTGAAACCTATGGTTTTTTCGGGGAATTTCTATGGTTTTTAAAATGCTAATTTCTAACTATAGCGTCCCTGAAATCTATGTTTTTTTTCATTAAATATATATATATTACCTACTGGCGGTTGCCAGTAGGTAGTTATAGTTAGGACCTAGTTTCCATAGGAAAAGCGTTTTTATTTCCCAATAACTTTGGCGCCGGTTGACGAATCTTCTCTAAATTTTTAAAACTAGTGATCAGCTCCGGTCAGCTCCTGTCTTGAAAGTTTCGGGGTGATTCACTAAGCGAAGGGCCAAGAAAAAAGGAGGGTCTCAAAACGTGTTTTCCCCATGTATTTTTCCTTAGGAAACTTTAGAAAAAGCGACAGCCCGAACTGCTGAACGGAATTACACCAAATTTGGCAAAAAGGTAGGTCTTGGTTCAGAAAGAGTCCTTTTTGTTCAATGGTGTAAATCCGTTCAGTAGTTCCTGAGAAATTTGAAAATCAAAAAATATCGATATCTAGTGCAGCGGTAGTTTCGCGAACCCCCCCTACCACAAGCTTCATTCTAAATTGCTGCCAACACTACAAACCAGGAACTGTTGGCAGCCATCTTGTGACTCGGTACAATTGAGTCACAAGAAAACAGTAAAACAAAGTGTAAGATGAAGAAAAGGGGGCAGGGTAGAAACCCCCTGACCCCCTAGGGCTGCTTAGGGGGTCCCACAAGGACCCCCAGGGACAAAAAATATATATATATTTTTTTTTGAAACGGTGGAAGTCGCGTTGGGGTCGTGACCCCTGCCAAGAAAAATAAAAAAAGAAGCGCGGACTGTCGTTTCCAAAAAGCCCCCGGTTGGGCCAGGTCATGGGGGCATTTGCGAATTAATGTGTGGGGACCTGTGGGGGCACCTGCAGCCCTGGGGACTGCCACCTCCCCGGGGCAGTTAATATTTAAATGCGGGGGTCCATTGCAGACCACTGGGCCCTGGGGACCACCACCTCCCCGGGGTAATGGGACCACCACTTCCCCTCCAGGAGCCCTCGAAGGCCCTGAGGACCGCCACCCCCCAGGGCTGGCTCTTGCAGTGTGCCGGGGTGCCCACCCCCAAGACACTGCTGTTTGCAATGACAGGGCATGAGCCTCATTGCAAACTCCTACATTGCTTTATGGAAGTTAGAACAGGGAAACCTGCTCTTGCTTCTATGAAGCAAAGCAGGATTGCTTTTCCACAAGGGGAGCAAGAAGCAGCTCCCATTGTGGAAAAGCAATGCCGGCTCCCACAGGAGGCGGTGAGCCGGCAGGCCTGTGGGGGCATTAGGGCTCCCCACACTGTCCCTAACTGTGAGGCTATGCCCCGGTGGATGGGGTCCCCGGGGCCAAAAATGGCCTGGGAGGGGGGCCACACAGTCCCCCCTTCTTTTTTATAAAAAAGAAATTGGCATGTCCTGTGGGATGGGGTCTCCGGCGCGAATATAAATTAATTAAAGTAGACTTTTTTTTGCCATAGTTTGGAGTTGCGACCCTTGTGTGGTGCTCAGCGCGGCCCCTGGTGTAAACGCAAGGGGTACATGTTACTCAGCATGGCCCATGGTGTGCACGCGAGGGGTGCACAGCTCCCTAGTGTAAACACGAGGGGTGCACGGTTCTCAGTGTGGCCCCCTAGTGTGAACGCGAGGGATGGGCGGCTCCCAGCGTGGCCTCCTAGTGTGAACGCAAGGGGTGCGTGGCTGTTAGTCTAGTCGCACTGTGTACGCAATTCCAGGCAAAAAAATATATTTTTTTATATAAATCTAGGTTACCTGTTGGGTTATTGAGTGGCTCTAAAAAGAGCCCTTGTTTTCATTGGGAGATTGTTGTAGCTAGTAGTGGGGCTACGCGGAGCGCGCAAGTGTGCGTAGATTTGGGCACATTATGTGATGCTTCACGTAGCCCCACTCCGCTCACTCCGCCCAGGGTTAGCTTTTTCAATCTGAGGACAAAATTGATTGGACCACTTCCCTTTCTGTCTTTGGCATATGTTGGAGTATAAAAAGACAGTTTGGGAGAAAAGCAACATCAATTCTGCAAAGGTGTCCTTCATTAGCATTTCCAGACCTACTCCAGTCAATGTGCCTAGGTCATTGCCACCACAGTGCACAATCATGAGGTCAGGGGCTTGGAGAAACAAAAAGGTTTTAACCAAAGGCATCAAATTGTGCCACTTTAATCCTCTCTGTCCAATCCAATTACTGTCTACATTTTGCAAAGCTAGGTCTTTGTCAATACCTCTGCATTCAGCATACCTTTTGCACCAGAAAACGTAGCTGTGCCGAACAATCCACACTGAAATCATCTTGAAGTGATGACAGTAGGTAATGAAAAAATGTCTGTAGCTGAGGTATTCAGTTGGTAGAATGAGAGATAACATAAATAGTGGAGAAGATGCTGTTTTTAAGAAAGTAGAGATTTGATTGGCTGTTTAAGAACATTGTACATTCAAAACTAGGGTGCATTTTACTTTGTTTAAAAAGCAAGTTTCTTAATGGTTAGTAAAAAATGTTTGAAAGGTACAGCAGAAAGGATAAGGTCATGTTTTGCAAAGCCAACCACACCTACTGTTCTCATTTGCAACATTGTGTGGTGAACTTGTGACCTGTCAGTTAAGTTGAATGTTGCATGACCTGTTGCTTTGGAAACTGACATTAAGCAGAAGGGGTGAAGAAGTCAGGTGATAAGGGTTAATATCTGTGACCAACGGAAATGTGTTTTACAATTTGAAAATCTCTGGGAAGCAATGTAATTTGTTGCTTATTTGTACTTGTATGGAAAAAAAGAGGGAAACCTTGCCATTACTGGTTTCACCTTGCAGAGTCTGGTGATTTATATTGACTGTGTGTAAAAGAAAATCCTGTCTGAGTGTGGGAGATTTTTCATTCAACAGATTTATTTTTGTATTCCTCATTTACTGCCATGGTTCCAGACTACTGAAAGCCTGCTGCTTGGGTAACAGGAGCTACGGGCGCACCGTTGTGCCGGCGCAGCAATTGCTGGGAGGGCAAACGGTGAGAGATCAAATATAGAAGCCCTACAGCCACCACGGCCGCCCTAACAGCTCAACCCTTGCTAGCCAGCTGACAGAAGTTAACCATCTCTGTGGTTATTCATGCTGGAAAGGATATATGCGCCTGGGCAAGAGAAAGAGGGAGACCATCAATGAGACAGCAAGGTGGCACTATGGCAGAATAATCATCGGAGCTGGGAAAAAAAAAAAAAAAAAACAGCAAGTTCAAGCAGTCCGATCCAGCATCTTCCAGTATTTTCTCCTGTCACGATTACCGGCCCTAGCTATATCTAGTTTAGAGAGCTGAAGCAAAGAACTACGCCACTCAAAAAAAAGATGGTGGCGTAGGTTCTTTCCAACGTTTACAAATTTCTCTTCGAGCCGCTAACATTGCGTAGAATAGTAGGTTACCAGCCATAGATCGTAAATTGTCTACTGTTCCAAAAATTACAAGTTTCAGATCTATTAATATTGGACGACCCAGGCTGGCCGAGAGTTTATTGTTAATTGCATCCCAAAAAGGAGTTAAATGGGGACACTCAAAGAACATATGTGTATCAGCCGCCTCCATAAGTCCACATCTCGGGCAAGCCACCGGGCCTCCGGCAGAAAATTTCGAAAGTCTTTGTGGAGAATAATAAGCTCTATGTAAAGTGAACAGGTGATTCCTGCGAAGCCAAGCTGGTTTGACTAATTCCCACAACAGTTTACAGGACCTCAACCAGAGATCTACCACATTGGAGGCTGGCAGTGAAGAGCTCCAGAGCTGTTTTGGGAGATCAAAATCGCCGTCCATTTCGTCCAATATTAAAGAATACCATAGTGAAACCTCTTTTATTGCAGGAGTCTGATCAACCAAAAGAGTTTCCAAGTGGTTTCCTCCCCCTAGAACAAACTTATCAAGCCGTGTGGATCGTGATGTTACTGCTTGGGACCAACTTACTATTTGTAAATACTTAAATCTTGAGAGATTGGGCCCAACTTTACGAACTAAATCCTCCCAGGGGATCAAGATCCCTTCCACAAAAAGATCTCCCCAAACAGCTATCCCTGATTCCCTGAGTGGTACTGCAAGTGCATCACTTAGCCAGTTTGGGGGCTCTGGAAGATCCCAAAGGGGAGCTCTGCTAGAATAATACCCTAGTTTAGTAGAAAATTTAATTTTTGCCCAAGTTCTTGCCAGGCCCTGTAAAATCTTTAACTTCACCTTTTTGAAAAATTTGGGGTCTCCAAACTTAAACAAAAAACCTGACTGCCCAGCTCCTTCGCTCTTCAACAAGGTAGAAAACAAGTTGCCAGTCCCATCACCTGCAGGAGTTTTTAAGAGCATACGTGAGTGGGAAAGCTGAAAAGCCCAGGCATAAGTTTGTAGATCGGGCCCTGCCAAGCCCCCCTTCTCCCTTCGACGCCTTATCTTTTTCCAAGCTATCCTTGGATTTTTATTGCACCAGATGAAAGAACTGATCTCACCCTGAAGTTTAGACAACAACAGGTTCAAAATAAAGAGGGATTGTATTAAACAAAAAAGAGATTTTGGGAAGGATAGACATTTTGACTCTGCCAATTAGAGTAAGAGGAAGATGCACCCAAGCTCTCATCAATTTCCGACATTCTTTTGCGATCCTGGCAAAATTATTGGACGCGATCAAAGTAATGTCTTTAATAATATTTAACCCCAAATATCGAAGGCATTTATTTGAGCCGTTGCTAAAACTGCTCCCGACGTCATTCCATACCAACGTTTCAGTTTTGGCAGCATTTACCTCGTAACCGGAAACATTTCCAAATTCGGCTGCCAAACTGATAACTGCCGGGAAAGCAGTATCGATGTCTGATGTCATAACCATGAGGTCATCCGCGTACAACGCGACTTTCTTCTCCCATTCCCTATATATAAAAGGTTTGATACGGGGTTCCTCACAAATTTTTTGGGCCAAAGGTTCGATATAGAGGTCAAATAAAAGAGGGGAAAGAGGACAGCCCTGACGGGTCCCTCTAGAGATGGAAAATGATTCAGAGAGACCGCCATTAACAAGTACCCGAGCTGTTGGACAATTATATAACAACCGTACAGCCCTTTGAAAGTTTCCCCCCACGCCAAACTTAGCCAAGACCCCCGACAGGTACAACCAATTTACCCTATCGAAGGCCTTGGTGGCGTCGAGCGTGAGAATGGCCAACGGGGCTGCATTCAAGGTGGCCATATCTATGGCCCCAATTAAATCATATGTTAACTCGAAGAGCTGGCGGCCTCTAATAAATCCCTTTTGGTTAGGATGAACTAAAGCGGGTATGACTTGACCCAGTCTTCTAGCCAATAAGGAGGCAAAGATTTTGTAGTCTGCATTTAAAATGGATATGGGGCGATAAGAACCACAGTCATCAGGAGGCTTACCGGGTTTTAATATAAGAGTAATAGAAGCTTCATTCCAAGTTGCTGGTGGTATGGCCCCTCCTACTATGATATGGTTAAATAATATTGTAAGAAAGGGAGAGATTTCTTCTACCAGGATCTTATATAGTTCTGCTGGTAGGCCATCCGGACCAGCGGCTTTCCCCCTCTTACTAGCACAGATTGCCGCTTCTACCTCTTCCTTGGTTACCTCCTTTTCCAACATATCGCGTTGCAGATCCGAGAGTCTTGGGAGAGAGATACCCCTTAGCCAACTCTCTATATCTGCTAAGTCAATATTCTTGTCCTCCAGATAGATGGTCTGAAATTTTTTTTTTAAGGCGGTTCTAATCTCTATATCAGAGGAAGCAGTACCCTGGGTGGTTGTTACCTCGCTAATAATGTTACGCGCTCTATCAGACTTTGCCTTCCAGGCCAACAGTTTACCAGACCCCTCTCCATATTCAAAATGCGACAGCTTACTCGCTTCCCATTTTTGCAAGATACGTGTATTTAATACGTCGGATAAACCCGCTTTAAGGGAAGCCAACTTCTCTTGGAGCGGAGAATAAATATCTGTAAGATCTTTATTAGTAACATTAATTTCTGCTTGCACTTCCAGAAGCGCAGCTTCAATAGATGTTACCTCCTGGACATAGAGCCTCCTACGATGTACAGCCTTATTTTTAATCACTCCACGAAAGATTTGAGACCATTTTAAAAACGGTGTTGTTTGAAATATATTATTAAATGTAGAGATGTATATTGGAATTAGTTTCATTGTACTTGAAGTTTGTTTAAAAAACAGTCTGTACAGTAATATGTATATTTTTAAGCCTGTTCAAAGGTATAGCTGAATGATGCCTCATATTTTTAGATAGTTGGTTGAAGATGCAATACAAATGTGTATTTTGAAAGATGTTCATATAAGGTGTAGTTTATTAGGCTTCATTTTTTCTTCTCTCTACAAAGGTTAAATGATACTGCATAACTATAGATACTTTTTTAAAGATGCAGCACAATTGTGGTGTTTTAAAGATGATCATATAAGGTGTTATTAGTTTGTACAGAAAGTAAAGTTAAATGATGGCATATATTTAAAGAAAGAATGGTGAAATAAGGTGCTGTTAATTAGGTTTCTTTTTGTAGTCTAAGCAAAGGTATAGTTGAATGATGCCACATCATTTTAGATACAAAGCTGAAGATATATGTGGTTTTTAAAAGTGATCATTAAAAGTGTTGTTAATTGATTTTCTTTCATAAGTCTGTTGAGAGGTATAGTTTAATGATGTTGCATATTCGTAGATTGAATGGTCATAGTGTAACTCAAAAATAAACCACCATGTATTACCCTTTGTGGCATATTGTACTTATCTACTTAACTAGATAGTAAATTATGAGTTATCTATGTGTTCAGATTCTATTTAAACAGTTGCATGTATGCTTAGTGTACTCATGCAATGACCCAGGCACTAACTCATGCACTTCTACAATCCCTTGAGCACTACCTATACAGTTCAGTAATTTCCCTGTTACTACCTATGCACTCCTCCAATCACTCAACCAGTTCCATGTCCTTATCAAATTATTGCACCAAAACCCAAGCACTTATAAATTTGCCATGCACTCTCCTTGCAGTACTCTAATCATCCAGTCAGTACAGGTGAACTCATGAAATTACCCAGGCGCTAACTCATACACTTATACAATCCCTTAAGTGCTATCTATATAGTTTAGTAATCTCCCTGTTACTATCTATGCACTCCTCTAATTACCCAGCCAGTACCATGTCCTTATCCAATCACAACACCAAAACCCAAACACTTATGAATTCACTATGGACTCTCCTTGCAGTACTCTCATCATCCAGTCACTACCCATGCAATGACCAAGGCACTAACTCATGCACTTCTACAATCCCTTGAGCACTACCGATACAGTTCAGTAATCTCCCTGTTACTACCTATGAACTCCTCCAATCACCCAGCCAGTCCCATGTCTTTATCTAATCATTGCGCCAAAACCCAAACACTTATAAATTCACCCTGCACTCTCATTTCAGTACTCTACTCATGCAGTCACTACCCATGCAATGGTCCAGGCACTAACTCATGCACTTTTACAACCCCTTGAGCACTAACTATACAGTTCAGTAATCTCCCTGTTACTACCTATGCATTCCTCCAATCACCCAGCCAGTCCCATGTCCTTATCTAATCACTGCGCCAAAACCCAAGCATTAATACATTCACCATGCACTCACCTTGCAGTACTCTAATCATCCAGTCACTACCCATGCAATGACCCAGGCACTAACTCATGCACTTCTACAATCCTTTGAGCACTACCTATACAGTTTAGTAATTTTCCTCTTACTAGTTATGCACTCCTCCAATCACCCTGACAGTCCCATGTCCTTATCTAATCATTCTGCCAAAACTCAAGCACTTATAAATTCACCATGCACTCACCTTGCAGTACTCTAATCATCCAGTCACTACCCATGCACTCATTCAATGACCCAGGAACTAACACATGCACTGCTACAATCACCTGTGCACTTCCCATACAGTTCAGTAATCTCCCTTTTACTACCTATGCACTCCTCCAATCATCCATCAAGTCCCTTGTCCTTATCCAATCCAAGCGCCAAAACCCAAGCACTTATAATTTCACCATGCACTCTCCTTGCAGTACTCTAATCATCCAGTCAGTACTCATGTACTAATGCAATGACCCAGTCACTAACACATGCACTGCTGCAATCCACTATGCACAACACATGCAGTCCTCTAACCACTTACACACTTCTCATTTGCTCCTTCAATTCCCCAGGTAATAGCCATGCACTCCAGCAATCACCCTGTCACTCCCAGTGCACTCCTCCAGTCATCCAGCCACTACCATGTACTAGTCCAAACACTCCGCCAATAACCAAGCACTTATAAATTCACCACGCACTCTCCTTGCAGTACTTTAATCATCCACTCAGTACCCATGTACTCATGCAATGACTCAGTCACTAACACATGCACTGCTGCAATCCCCTATGCACTACCCATGCAGTCCTCTAACTACTTACACACTTCTCATTCACTCCTTCAATTCCCCAGGTAGTACCCATGCAGTCAGGCAATCACCCTGTCACTCCTCATGCACTGCTCCAGTCACCCAGTCACTACCATGCCCTAATCCAAACACTCTGCCAATACTCAACCACTTATAAATTCACCATGCACTCTCCTCGCACTTCTCCATTCACTGAGGTTCTCCCCATACACTCATGCAATAACTCAGGTACTACCCATGCACTGATCCAATCACTTATGCACTACCAAAGCACTAATGCAATTACTCAGACATTACCCATGTACACATCCAATTATAAAGGCACTACACATACTCTCATGCAAGCACCTGCGTACTACTAATGCACTAATGCAATCACCCAGGTACTACTCATGTACTCATGCAATCACTCATGCAATAGTTACACAATCTTCCAACCATCTACTCAGTACCTAAGCAGTCATCCAATCACTCTTATATTAACCAAGCAATTATCTCCACATCCAGGTAGTATTTATGCACCCATGTTATCATGCAGATATTATCTGTACAATTCATACACAACATAGAAATGTCTCTTTTTTAACCAGAATAGGTAGTTCTAACAAGAACAGTTTTTTTCTTCTTTAGCTATTTTATATTTTTTGTGATATTTTAACTTTTTTACATTTTTTGTTGTTTTTTCAAAAATGAAACAAAAATAAACAGAATAAACTGTGAAAACTTTCGCAACATTTTGCAATTAGTAACATTGCAAAAGCAACACAAAAATGTAACAAAAGTGGTTTGAGATTTCAAATACAATTGCATCTATGGATTGTTCTCCAATGCGGAGAACTTTGTTGCATTTTTCACAACTCTGTTTAAGTCTTCCAAATTCAGGCTTGATGCTGGTTGTCATGGCAGTTGGAGAACCAGATGATGTGCTTGCACCTCCAGATTGGGCTTGTCCTGCAGCCTACTTTGCCATTGCACAAAGATGTTGCTCTCGTGCAACCGCCCTTGGATGAATAGTCTGCAGATGTTTCAGCCTGGATGAGGTGCCACACGAATACTTCTTTTCCGACCCACGTGACAGGACCCTTTGGCACAGAGTGCACTTAACTTTCCGTGCAATTACTTTCTTTTGGCCTTAAGGGATGGAAAAGTAAGCCCAGACAACACTTTCATACCTTTCCTTCACTGGTTCTGGTTCATCATCTTCTTCCTCTGGATGAACCTGTGGTGGAATGTTGGAAGAAGCCAAGTACAGAGAAATCACAGCTGCAGTCTCTCTGCTGAGGTTCTGAAAAGTAGAATAAAATATTGGTGGAGTCTTGAAACTTTCAGAATGAAAAAGGTATGAACCAATGAAATTCTTCCTTTGAAAATCTCACCTGAATTCGCGCACCACGTATGCACACCGCGTGCACCCATCGCGAATTCTGAAAAATAAATTTACTAGTAATTTATCTTTATTCTACTTACAAAGATATAATTTCTGTAAAAAACGTAAATAATTTCTTGGTTTAATATACATGTAAAAGTTATATATATATAGCTTAAGAATCTAAGAAGTCAAGGCGGATTTGCGCACCCAGCGCGAGGCCCGCAACTCTGTGCATAACGTTACATGGGGTCAAATTTCTCACACCCGTCGCTTATGAAGCGTGTGTCCTACTTGACTTTACCAAAATGTGCACCGATCGAGATGGGTACACGATGGGTGCGCGACTCCAATTTTTTATTTAAAAATAATGAATATTTATCTTTTACAAAGTACAAAATAATACAAAAATGTCATAATAATTAAAAAAATTGGAAAAAATATTTAAAAAACATTAGCCTTAGAAAAAAGCATTTAAAAAACCTTTGAAATTCACTGAAAAAACCATAGGTTTCAGGCATGTTATAGTTAGAAATTAGCATTTAAAAAACCTTAGAACTTCACTGAAAAAAACAGGTTTCAGGGATGTTATAGTTAGTTGGACATTTCACTCGTACAAAACCAGAGAAATATAGCTGTTATAGGTAATTCAGCTAACTATCACTCGCGCCCACGCAATGCACTGCTGATGACGTCCCATATTACATCTTTCATGACAATGTCAGTGACATCACTGATGACATCTCAAATAACATCACTGATGACATCACTGATGACATCATCCATGTGATAATCTGATGCACATACTGATGCCCTAATATAAACTTTGATACACGCACTCTAAAATACAAGTTACTATTTTTGAAATGATACACACAACAATGCCAGATACTACATACCACCCACTATTTCCTAGTTCTACACTCACATCCAGTCACTGATACATGCAGTTACTCATCAATACAGTACTATAATAAGCACTCATACACCTATACATACAGTCACACTCCGCCATTCATCCATAGAGCTACTCACACACCTAGTCAGTCATGCAAAGAATCAATCACATACCCATTTACTCATGAATACAGTTATACACACCAACTCCATTATCTATACACACACCACATCACTTATTTATGCAAATACTATCACATACTTACTGTCTTATACAATCACTGATACAAGCAGACACTCATTTATACAACCACTCTTCAAATAACTTACTCTCACCTATAGTCATTGATATACTCCAACACTCACATATACTGCCTTAAAACATATGCAGTTACTCACGCATATACCACTGAGACATTCATTCACTCACCAACACACCCATACACACAATAACTCACCCATACAACCCTTCCCAGATACACTTTTAAATCCATACAACCAGTGCATTACCCACTCAGACATCTATGCACAGAGTCACACACCCCCCCCACCCACCCACACAGAGACTCAGGCATCCATACAGATAGTCAGACAACAAATCAATAACCCATATAGACACTCATGTAGCTACTCAACAACCCATGCAGCTGCTTATACACCAACTGAGAGACTAATACAGACTTTCTCACCGTTTAGTCACTAAGCCATGCATTCAGTAAAACACGTTCAATCACTCACTTATACAGTCAGTCACACACCTACTAAATAATCCATTCAGGCACTTGTAAATCCACTCATTCTTCAATACACTATGGCATAGATATATATGAAAAATATTTAAACTTTACAGAAACACACATTCACTGGATGATGTCATCAGTGATGTAAAATGTGACGTCATCACCAGTGCATTGCGGGCGCGCGACTTATAGTTAGCTCAACTAACTAAAGCAGGCGAATTTCTCTAGTTTTATATGAGTGAAATGTGCAACTAACTATAACGTCCCTGAAACCTATGGTTTTTTAGTGAATTTCAAAGGTTTTTTAAATGCTATTTCCTAAGTATAGCGTCTGTAAAACCTATGGTTTTTTCAGTGAATATATATATATATATATATTCACTGAAAAAACCATAGGTTTCAGACATGTTATAGTTAGGAATTAGCATTTAAAAAACCTTAGAAATTCACTGAAAAAACCATAAGTTTCAGGGACGTTATAGTTAGCTGGACATTTCACTCGTACAAAACCATAGAAATTCCTCCATTATAGTTAGTTCTGCTCACTATAACTCGCGCGCCCGCAATGCACTGCTGATGATGTCACATATTACATCATTCATGACATGGTCAGTGACATCACTGATGACATCACTGATGACATCTCAAATGACATCATTGATGACATCATCCTTGTGATAGAGTGGCAGACCTCCTCTCCCCCTAATATAACCTTTGGTGTTTGGGTAGTGTAGGGGGTCGTGCCGGGGGTAGTGTTTTAGAGATTAGGGTAGCGCAGTGATGTTCGGGTAGTGTAGGGGGTCATGCCGGGGGTAGTGTTTTAGGGTTTAGGGTAGTGCAGTGGTGTTTGGGTAGTGTAGGGGGTCGTGCTGCGTAGTGTTTTAGGGTTTAGGGTAGCGCAGTGGTGTTTGGGTAGTGTAAGGGGTCGTGCTTGGGGTAGATTTAAGGTTTAGGGTAGTGTAGTGGTGCTTGCGTAGTAGAGGGGGTAGTGCTGGTGTAGTGTTTTAGGGTTTAGGGTAGTGCAGTGCTGTTTGTGTAGTGTATGGGGTAGTGTTTTAGGGATTAGGGCACTGCAGTGGTATTTATGTAGTATAGGGGTTTGTGCTGGGTGTAGTGTTTTAGGGTTTAGGGTAGTGCAGTGGTGTTCGGGTAGTGTAGGGTGTCGTGCTGGGGGCAGTGTTTTAGGGTTTAGGGTAGTGCAGTGGTGTTTGTGTAGTATAGGGGGTCATGCTGGGGTAGATTTAAGGTTTAGGGTAGTGCAAAGGTGTTTGAGTAGTGTAGGGGGTCGAGCTGGGGTAGTGTTTTAGGGTTTAGGGTAGCGCAGTTGTGTTTGGGTAGTGTAGGGGGTCATGCTGGGGGTAGTGTTTTAGGGTTTAGGGTAGCGCAGTAGTGTTTGAGTATTGTAGGGGGTCATGCCGGGGGAAGTGTTTTCGGGTTTAGGGTAGCGCAGTGGTGTTTGTTTAGTGTAGGGGTCGTGCCAGGGGTAGTGTTTTAGGGTTTAGGGTAGCACAGTGGTGTTTGGGTAGTGTAGGGGGTCATGCTGGGGGTATTGCTTTAGGGTTTAGGGTAGTGCAGTGGTGTTTGGGTAGTGTAAGGGGTCGTGCTGAGGGTAGATTTAAGGTTTAGGTTAGTGCAATTGTATTTGTGACGTGTAGGGGTAGTGCTGAGGGTAGTGTTTTGGGGTTTAGGGTAGTGCAGTGGTGTTTGTGTATTATAGGTGGTCATGCTGGGTGTAGTGTTTTAGGGTTTAGGGTAGTGCCGTGGTGTTTATGTAGTGTAGGGGATCGTGCTTGGGGTAGTGTTTAAGGGTTTAGGGTAGTGCAGTCATGTTTCGGTAGTGTAGGGGGTCATGCTTGGGGTAGTGTTTTAGGGTTTAGGGTAGTGCAGTGGTGTTTGTGTAGTATAGGGGGGTCGTGCTGGGGGTAGATTTAGGGTTTAGGGTAGAGCATTGGTGTTTGTGTAGTGCAGGGGGACATGCTGGGGTAGATTTAGAGTTTAGGGTAGTGCAGTGATGTTTGTGTAGTGTAGGGGGTCATGCTGTGGTAGTGTTTTACGGTTTAGGGTAGTGCAGTGTTTATGTAGTGTTGGGGGTCGTTCTGGGGGTAGTGTTTTAGGGTTTAGGTAGTGCAGTGGTGTTTGTGTAGTATAGGGTGTCGGGCTGGGGATAGATTTAGGGTTTAGGGTAGTGTATTGGTGTTTGTGTAGTGCAGGGGGTCATGCTGGGCGTAGATTTAGAGTTTAGAGTAGTGCAGTGGTGTTTGTGTAGTTTAGGGGGTCATTCTGGGATAGTGATTTACGGTTTAGGGTAGTGCAGTGGTGTTTGGGTAGTGTAGGGGGTTGTGCTGGTGTAGATTTAGAGTTTAGGGTAGTGCAATGGTGTTTGGGTAGTTTAGGGGGTTGTGCTGGAGTAGTGTTTCAGGGATTAGGGTAGTGCAGTGGTGTTTGGGTAGTATAGGGGGTTATTGCTGTGGACAGATTTAGGGTTTAGTGTAGTGCAGTGGTGTTTGGGTAGTGTAGGGGGTCATGCTGGGGGTAGTGTATAAGAGTTTAGGGTAGTTCAGTGGTGTTTGTGTAGTGTAGGGGATAGCTTTTTAGGGTTTAGTGTAGCGCAGTGGTGTTTGAGTAGTGTCGGGGGTCGTGCTGGGGGTGGATTTAGGGTTTAGGGTTGTACAGTGGTGTTTGGGTAGTGTAGGGGTCGTGCTGGGGTAGTATTTTAGGTTTTAGGGTAATGCAGAGGTGTTTGGGTAGTGTAGGGGGTCATGCTGGGGTAGTGAATTAGTGTTTAGGGTAGCGCTCTGGTGTTTGGGTTGTATAGGGGGTCATGCTGGAGATAGTGTTTAGGGCTAAGGGAAGCTCAGTGGTGTTTGTGTACTGTAGGAGGTTGTTTTTAGGTTTTAGGGTAGTGCAGTGGTGTTTGTGTAGTGTAGTTGGTCGTGCTGGGGTAGTGTTTTAGGGTTTAGGGTAGTGCAGTGGTGTTTTGGTAGTGTAGGGGGTAGTGCTCACCAGGGAGTTAACTGGAAGTCCACTGCTTGTATTGAAAGTGATTGTTCAGTCTGTATGTCAGAATTTTCTAATTAAGTAGAAGAGGATTTGAGATCTCTCTTAAAACATGCCCTAATTTTTCTTTCTACAGCACTAACCATAATTTCTATGACAAAATGAACCCCCTCATTTTGTTCCTTTTTAAATGAAATGTTTTAAGTATTACCAGTTTATTCCAATCAAGATGGCTTCAGGTGTGCCATAATTTTATCATAAGTACGACTGTTAGCGCGCTAGTTGTTCTTTAGAACACTCTGGGAAGCTGCAGTAGAACACAAAGGAATCAACTGCCAGACTGCTCCTGTTGAAATATAGCAGGAAGATATTTGAGATCTCAGTTAAAACATGTCCTAACTTTTCTTTCTACAGCACTAACCATAATTTCTAGGACAAAATGAACCCCCTCATTTTATTCCTTTTTAAATTGAATGTTTTAAGTGTTACCAGTTTATTCCAATCAAAATGGCTTCAGGTGTGCCATAATTTTGTCATACGTATGACTGTTAACGCTCTAGTTATTTTTAGAACACTCTGGGAAGCTGCAGTAGAACACAAAGGAGTCAACTGACAGGCTGGTCCTGTTGAAATATAGCAAGAAGATATTTGAGATCTCATTTAAAACATGTCATAATTTTTCTTTCTACGGCACTAACCATAATTTCTATGACAAAATTAACCCCATCATTGTGTTGCTTTTTAAATTAAATGTTTTAAGTGTTACCAGTTTATTCAAATCAAGATGGCTCTGGGAAACTGCAGTAGAACACAAAGGATTCAACTGGCAGTCTCTGCCCTTGTTGGATGTACATTTTTTAATGAGAATGTCAGACTTAATTCACACATGACTTAGAAAGATAATGTGAATTTACAGAAAATATGCTCTCATTTTAGCTTCTGGAGCACCTTCCAAACCTCTATGGGACAAGCATGAGAAAATAGTTTTCTCTCACAAATTGATTCAAGCTATCCCAGCAGATGGTTTTTCACAAGGTAAAATCAACTTAGAACACACCACAATTGCTAAAGTTAGTATGGTACCATCAACAAATGAATTCTAATGTAACTAAAGTCCGTTATTACCTTTTATAGTTCTCCTTTTGGTGACCCTCAAAACCTTCTATTCACTAAAATGCATTTCAATGAGGTGTTATCTTGTATATTGGTCCCAACATGGCTGCCAGCAATTCCAGGATGAAGTGCTGACAGCCAATCAGATCTCACGATGAGATGTGTCGATATTTTTTCTTTTTATAATTTCTCATGAACTACTGCACGGATTTACACCATTTAACCCCTTGGCTGCGGCAGGAATTCCGCCGCAGCGCTGGGGGGGGTTTGGGGGCAGCGCGGTGGCGCTGTGCTCATGACGGTGCCACTCCGTCATGAGTCACGGTTGAGCTGTGCTCATGACGGAGTGGTTCCGTCACGACTCCGCCCACTGCGCTAATCGCCCGCACAGGCGGGGTATTAGCGCCGCGTGGGCGGAGCGGCGGCCGATGGGCGCAGCATGACGGAGCCACTCCGTCATGAGCACACGGCACCCGTGGCTCATGACGGAGTGGTTCGTCATGAGCGGGGAAGGGGTTAACAAAAAGGCACCTTTCTGAACCTAGGGCTACCTCTTTGCCAAATTTGGGGTAATTCCGTTCAGCAGTTCGGGCTGTAGCCGCGGCTAAAGATTCCTACGGAAAATTGCATGGGGAAAATATGTTTTGGGACCCTCCTTTTTTCTCACCCCCTGCTTGTTTAATCACCCCAAAACTTTCAGGATAGGAGCGGACCGGAGCGACCCACGAGTTTTGAAATTTTCGCGAAGATGCATCGGGTCTTATTGGGAATAGAATGTTGCGGATTTCCTATGGAAAATAGGTCCTAACTATAACTACCTACTGGCGACCGCCAGTAGGTAATATATATATATATATATATATACTTGGGGAAGGTACTTACCGGGCGTCCCTACTTCTGCTACACCCACCGTGTCTATCTCCAGGATTCAGTAATAGTGTCCGCCACCGCATTTTTATAACATGTTAGTTAATACAGGCTCCACCATAGATGTACATTAGATTTAAAAAGGTTGACTGGTACCCTACTGAGCCTGGTCCGTCCTGGGGCGGACTGAATGATGGCCATAATTACTTCATTTATTTCTATAGGTATAGTAAAAAATTGTGGATCTAGATCTAAGATAACAGATCTAGTTAGATCTTTGCTAGCGTGGAGGCAGCTTTCATTTTCCGGAAAATGCCCTTGAAATAACCCCCCCCACTTGTTTTCCTGGATCAACGATTCCAATTTTGGGACATCTTGGTCAGAAAAAACCAGGTGATTTATTACCTCCCACACTTGGTACTATTCCTCAACAATGCAGCAACTGATAAGTCCTCAAAGGCTTTATGTCTTATCTCCCTTTACCTCTCTTCTATTGGGTCCTCATATTGGCGTCTGACATTTCGAATATCAATTAAGGATCTGGGGGTTGATTTAAGTGTGGACTTCAGGCGTTAATGGGCAGCAGTGCAGGCAGCACTTAACCATTGATGTAAAGGTACTTCACAGTTTTGCCTGTTTATGGTTAGTCCATCTGCAATTAATCTGCCTGTTTCCTATATACAGGTAATATCAAAAGTGGAAACAAAGCTTATCCAATCCGTGTTTTTTAGCTTTGTGTGGGCACCCAAAATATTCCAAGTGGCACTGTTAAAAAGCTGTTTCTTTTGCAGGCTTACTCCTATTTGTTAGCAGACTCACATCAATGTCAGGAAATGTGAAATCCAAGGGAAGTTCGCCTGGTGATTAATACTCAATAACTTTGGAGTAATTGGATAGAAGTAATTTGCTCCCCGCTAAAATCGATGCAGAGGTTTTCTCAACTGCCTCTGAAAGAGCAATTGTTTGTGTACAAGAAACTTCAATGTTTTTATCCTTAACTCTTACTTTGTGGTAAGACATGTCTTTTCATCGGGATAGTGCAGTTTTTGAGTTTTCTTGTTGTCATAGTAGCTCTTGTACACGGGTAGAATGCTACAGGGAAGAAGTTTATATACTTTGTATTAACTACATAATATGGTTCTTAGAGGCATATTTACAAGGCAGCGATAGAAAATGATCGCCGCTTTTGCAGCCGTTTTCGGCTGAAAAGCGGCGATAATTTTATCGCCTAATTAGCAAGGTCACGCTAACGCATGAAACCTTGCATTAGCGCACGTGTTCTTAACGCCCAGCTTTGCATCTCTAATGAGATGCAAAGTGTGCGTTCCTGACATGACATGACAGGAGAAATGTCGCTAAGCGACATTTCTCCTGTCATCAAGCCCCACGCTATGAAGCATAGCGGCAAGAAAAGTAGCAATAACCCCTGTTATCGCTACTTTCCTTACGCCTGCTTCAGGACTGACTTAGCCATGATATCCTATGGAAGGTGGATATCATGGCTAAGTTTGTGAGGCCCTATCAACAAGCTAACGCCACATTTCGTGGGATTATCGCTGGGTTTCCAGTGATAATCTCACGTTCGGCAGTTAGCGCTAGGATTTGTATCGCTTTTGAGAGAAGCGTTGATAATAGCACGCTATCTCAGCAATAAAAATCCACGTTGGCCGGCGATAATTATCCTAGCGCTCAGTGCGCTTAGCGATAATTATCGCCGGTTGTTGCTGATATGCCCCTTAATTTGGTGGACTGAGAACTTCAGTTGATTAGTATCCCAGAGCGTTGATGATAAAAATAGATAAATGGAAGAAATTACAAGCTCAAAAATTGAAATATGTGAAACCAGCACCTATTTCAAATGCGATAACAGAATTAAAAATAAATAACTCACCTTTCCTTAGAATGCTGATTGCTGCCTTCACCCACATGCACTAAGGATTAATATTACATTTGTCTAGGATACCTTTCAACTAGCTCCTTCAGATTCACTCAAAAGTAAAAGTCAGAAGAAGAAAATATGTGGAGCACCAACAGCAGCACACTGCAGGTGTTTTAACTAAATCTGATTGATTTGGGAGCTATGATTCATCGAGTTATATTCTTTCAGGATGCCAACCGTGGGGTCGAAATCCCCAATAAAAGTTCAACTGTGTCACTCTTACATTTGAGGGCGCCAAATCTAGGCCACCAGTTGGTCACATTGTGCGGCCAACTTCAGCTCCCCAAGATGGTGGCCGGACACTTTGCTCGCCCCTATAGTGCACCCTTAAGAGTGCAGCAAGCCCACGCATCAACCAATGTGGGAGCAAGAGTGCAAGGTGTTCCAAATCTCCAATACTTTGAGGGACGTCCCTTGGGAGAATAAATTCTTCCACGTCTTCTATCAAAAAGAGCTACAGTGCTGGGCCACGGCAGGCTCACTCCAGAGCACCAAAAATGGGGTAAAGGAGTGGAGCAATTCAGCACAAAGCAGTTCAAGGCAAGTAAACTCCCGGAACAGGCTAGCAGATGAGCAGTTTCAAAGTGGGGCCCATAGTGCCCAAGAGTACTTTAGTATGCTGCTGGACTTTTCTTCATGTCCGTTCAAATTAACAGCTTTGTTAGCAAATGCAGTGATTTTTAAGTATATCACTTATTCAATATTCTCTTATTTACAGGAGCCTAGTGGTTGTAGAGTGGCCAGTCTATAACATTGATGCAATAACAAATAATGATCTGTGCTGTTAACAAATGCAATCATTTTTAAATGTATCCCTGTTCTGTTTACAGAAATCCCAATGGTGATGGTTTATTCGAGTGGCCAAGGTATGCTGCTGATGAACAATATCTCCAAATAAGCCTACAGCAGAACACAGGAATACTGCTCAAGCAACATAGAATGATGTTCTGGAGCAAGACACTGCCTGAAACAATTAATGCAATTAAGGCACTAAAGAAAGAGCGTCAAGAGTTATGGTGCACCACACAGATGGGAATGGTGCTTGAAATGCAATTAAATAATTAAAATGAATAATTTAAAAATTATTGTTATTCGTACTGCTTATTTTGGAAATCTTTAATGTACAGGCTGATTAGGTGAAACTATTGTATTAGGGACCTTCCCACGAGAATATTTATTAAGCCTTCTGTCTGACTAAAGGTAGAACACCAAATTAGATACAGCAAATTCGACTCACAAGGAACTAATCATGTCCGCTCAAAACATGCTTATCATCCCTACTAAAGTTGCTAACATACAAAATATTTAAAACCGCTTTATAAGGGAGATCCCTTGATACCTTAGAAAATTTGATTTGTGAAATCAAGTATAAAGTCGCATCAATGTTGTTTGTACTCAAGACACTCTTTTATATACTTACTTTCCTTCACCAATGAACTCTGTCCGTGGTCTTTACTTTTAATGTATGGGACTATAACCCTAGATTTTAGAGTAAAGGGATCAATACATTATTTATGCATTTGTTTCTCACTGATGTTGGGATCAGATAAAACACATGCACATTAAAACAAAAATTCATAAAACAATATATCCTTCGTTTGGATTTCATTGACCAAGTGTGAGTGTGTGTAATGGGCAGATGATGCATTGTGGTTTATGTACATGTATCATGAAATAAGTTCATCAATATATCTGTGTCATGTTGAATAGGTTTCTTATGTGCACTTACACATGGAAAGTCGGTTGGATTTAATGGAAGAAGGCCAACCAATGACTGTAAATTCAGGGCTGCTGAGGCAATTATGTCAAGCTGTATGAGAATGTCTTGTAGTTAGATTTTTGTGAAAGGGAACAGCTACGAATACTGCAAAACTGCATTGTGCACCTCTCTATAAATGCCCCTGCAACAAAAACAATATTTCTGCAATTGATACAACTAGGGCAAACCGCTGATTGTATTGCAGTCTGTGTGACATGCTTTTTTCCACTGGGGCTAACTCATGGGTTCCTCCCCTGTGACCTGCTCAGGGGTTCCAGTGATTACATAATCCTTGAGACGGTTTCTGCACTTCACATATTGAAAATGCTCTTGAGATGTAAAATCAAAATGTGCACTGCTTCCCACAAACAACAGAATCATATTGTCAGTCATGCTGTTGTTCTAGTATTTTACTCTTTTTATATTGCCCACATTTGCCAGTTACTTCATATACTACTTAAATTCTTCATAGTACTCTGCTGCAGAGCTAGACGGAATTTGTGGGTTTTCCTACATAGGCTGTTAATGGGGATGGGAGTGCCATTGGACAGATGCTGGCCCAATATGCAAGCATGGTGTGATACAGGTGTGCCCAATGACTAAGTTTCTTTGGAATACCGCAAAGTCCATGTGGAGTTGATGTGTGTTTCTGTAGCCTCCACAAAGTACCTCACAGTAGGGTGCGGCTTTCGGACCCTCTGTCTTAACCCAGGTCAGTTCTGAAAGTTTAGTCCGTCAGTCTGGGATGTGAACAGTGTACAGCATAGACTAAATAATTCCGTATATTTGTCTGTGATTGTGCTAATGGTCAGCAGTGTAAGTTACTAGATGCAGTTGTGTCATTGTTCCTAAGCTGAAACTGCACTTGACAAATTAGTTGTTGCATCTTTTTCTGCGACATGAGAATATCTGCATTACCTACCATGGTTAGGGAAGTCAAACACTTTCTCCGGACCTGAGCAGCATTCTATCTGGTCCAGAGTTACCAAGCATCCCTATTGTGACTTTCCCATTTCTGATACAGGGTGCTTTAACTGATGTGGCTTAAATGATTGAGGGTTTCTCACTCTTGCATATTCTGATACCTTTCCTCTCATCGGCAACTCTTCCTTTTTTCTTTTTGATGGTTTCTTTATGTGGTCATGTTTGCTGTGTGTGGTGTGTATTTCTTCAGTGGTACAAAGTACTATTTTGTGGTTTGTGAGATAATATAGGAACTACATCACAAACAAAAGCTAGCATTGTGAGCTACTGCGAAGTGAGAATCAATTTTGTTTGGCCTGTAGGCTTCAGTTTAGACCATGTGTATTTCCATTATGTGGGACTTATGTGTAATGCAGCAATATATTATGCTGTGGTATTAGCCTTGTTTTATGAGCCTTTTACCACTATAGGCACAGTAATACAGCATTGCATTGGTAAAATACCATCCAAGCCAACCTAGAATGAATAAAAGCAACTCCTGACACATGCTTTGCTCTAGTTAGAGCTCTTCAGAAAGGTACAGCTTTGACCAGAAATGGTAAAAGGCTTTTGTAAATTGTTCTGCTTAGCATGAATGCCACTCTGCGTATCCTTTACTTGAAGACTTTGCTGTAAAAATTACAAAAGGCTTTGTTCCTGCAACAAGAAATCATAAAAACAGAAAAAAGGGCCTTCCTCTATATCTGAAGTGCATGAAGCTCCAGCTCGGAGGGCTTAAAAATACTATAATAAATCTTAAACACTACAGGACACCGTGAGGCGCCCAAAGGGATGGGGTACTAGGGCCTCAAATGGCTCAGGGAGGAGGAATGCATGATCCCTCCATTTTAATTTTAATTGGCCCCTGGGGGTGGGGTCCTATCATCCCCCCTCTTTTTTTCCATCTATTTGACCTATTTTAATTCTCCTTGGGTCATGGATTTATTGACCCAGGAGATTCACTATTTGTTTTGTTTTGTGTTGATAGGGGGGATTCTGCACTCCCTGTAGCACCCCACAACATTAAAGCAAATCTTAGTGGCACCACAAGTATGAACATTTGATTTTTAAAATGCCTTAGGGCATTATGGGGCGCTCTTATGTAGGCTCCTAATAATTTTTTCATTGAAGACAGTAATTTAACTTTATGTATACAGGTATTGATTATTTGGTACATTCAGCGGCAACATAGTTCTGGATGGTACATATGCCAATCATTTTCACAGATTCAGATTTCACACTGAACAGCATGCAAAGGATAATCAAGGACGGGAAAGGTAGGGGGAAGAGGGGGAGAACAGATGTTTCCACAATATACATTGCGTTTAGTCCATATTTGAAACAATTTCTTTGGACACCCTCTGGAAACATACACTGTTTTCTCTCTAAACATGCACCAGTCCATGTCCTGTTTCCACAATTTTAGGCCAGTGGCCTCTTTAGCTCCCCACATCCTGGCAATATTTTGCTTAGCTATCACTTGCCCCAAGGTTGCCCATAATTTCTCCTTGCTACTCAAGTCTGTCGGCCCCCACACATTGAGCAAACACAAGGTTCAGGTCCTGATCCAGCACCTCTGTCATACATTATAGAGCACACGTTTTTACGAATGATGTCGCAGTCCCATAGGATATGGGCCCAGTAAGACTCAACTTGGCGGGTCTGGAGTAAAGTGCTCTGGCGTAGGATTCTCCAGGTAGAATCCATCTATCTGGGTTGTTATGTGGCCGGTATGTGCACTGGTTAATTGCTGCTAATTGCGCCGCCCAGTAGTATCTTTTGATATCCGGGAGTCCGATTCCTCTATCGCACCAGTTCCGCGCCAATTTAGGAAATTATATTCGAGGTGTACCCTTTACCCACAGGAGGGCTCTTTGCTTGCCTTCTATTGCCACAAAGTAGGTCGCTGGGATGGGAGTGGGCGAGTTGTGTGAAATATACAGGAAGTGGTGTAGGGACATCATTTTAAAAAGTGCTGCACTGCCCAGCAGAAGAGATTTCCAGTGCTCCACATAACTTCAAAGTCGCCGCAGTGGTGGCAGAAGGTTGTAGTCATAATGCAACCTAGAGTCTCCAGTGGTATAGATGCCAAGATATTTAAAGCCTTCCACTGCCTCTGTCAGTCTACACCCCCTGGGCAGGAGCAGAAACCCTCCCCTAAGCACCTAGATCAATGATTTAGTCCAGTTGATGGCATACCCAGAGTACCTGCCGAAGGTGGTGAATATATCAAGGACTCTATTTATCGAGGCCCGCGGTGATGCCAAGTATAAAAAGACGGCGTCAGCATTTAGGGAGATATGATCCTCCCATTCCTCTGACCATTTCAGACGCCTTACGATTGGGTGTCTATGGATCCAGCTTGCCAGGGGCTCCAGTGCCAGGGTAAAGAGCAGCGGGACAGAGGGCATCCCTGCCTTGTCCCCCTTCCGAGAGTGAAAATCGCGGACTTTTTATTACTCACTACCACCTGCGCCAATGGTTACGAGTACAGGAGTTTCACCCATCCAATTCATTTCGGGCCAAACCTCATCTTCAGCACCACGAAGAGATAGGACCATTCAATCATATCGAATGCCATGGTGGCATCCAGGGACATCACCACAGCATCCTCCCTCAGCGTGTCTACTCTCCCAAGTGCCCCGTGGAGTCGATGGCGAATTAGAGAGGTGTTTATTGATAGCATGAAGCCAGATTGATCCGGATGGACCAGGCCAGAAATCACTCCAACCAAACGTGTCAACAACAGTTTGGCTAATATCTTCACCTTGGCATTCAATAGTGAAACGGGTCTATATGAGGAGCACTTGTCCCTGGTTTACCTTCCTTATGTATGACCACCACTGTGGCGAGTCGTTGATCCTGGAGAAGTCGGCCAATCTCTCGGCTTTCCTCGTACATGACTTTCAGGTAGGGGGCTATTTTATTGGGCTTTAATTTGTAAAGTTCTATTGGGAGGACGTTTGGGCCCATAGCCTTCCCTAATCCCTAATGACCAGTGCTACTTCATCGTTCGTAAGTTCGCTATCAAGGAAGTCACAGTCTCGGAAAGTATTGGAAGCCCAATGTCAGTTAATAGGGCCCTCAACTCTTCAACTAGAGGGTCAGAATGAGATTTTTATATCGGAGTGTAATATTTGGCAAATTCATCCGCAATTAACTGCGTGTCTGAGATTATCTCCCCCACTTCAGCTGTAAATTCCGTGACCAGGCGATTTGCATGATCACGTCAGTCTAGCCATGCAAGTAATTTGCCTGCTCTGTCCCCAAGCTCGTATATTCTACCAAGTTTATCCCTTTGTAATGTTCTGGCTCTATCCATAACTACACTTTTATATTCTTCCTTCTTAAGGTTGAGTTTGTGTGTTTTGTCAGGGTCCCCAGACACTAGCAATTCCCCTTCTAGTGCTAAGATCTCTTCTTCCAACTTTGTCAGTTCAGCATTCTTCTCTTTTCTTGCCCTGGTAATCTGAGAGATTGCCCCCCCAAACCCCTGTTTTAAATGCGTCCCAGAGCTTCTGCGCCGAGCTCACAGATCCCTCATTGTCTTGGAAATAATGCTGAGTTATCAAGGCTATGTTCTGCTTTATGGTGGGGTTACATAAGTGCCACAGATTCATGGGAGCTATTCTACCCACCTAACCGTCACCGCCTCCCACCTGCACCCATATTTGAGAGTGGTCAGATATACCCAGTGCCATATGTCTAATTTCTGTGATATGTCCCACCTGATCTGCGGTTGTGAGGGTGTAGTCAATACTGGAGAGGCTATTGTGTGCTCCGGAGTGAAATGTAAACTGGTTATCAGTGGGATGGCGTATTCGCCATGCGTCCGCCAATCCAATAGCATCTAGAAAGGTGGGCAGTACCAATTGCGCAGGCCCCAGGTCTCTAGGGGTGCAGCGATCCCGCCTGCCACATACACTGGAGTTGAAGCCCCCTCCAAGCATCAGGATCCCCTCTGGAAAGTCTACCATAGTGCTCTCCAAAGCTCGAAATGTCATTACCTGTAGCCCTGGGGGGACATAGACTGACACAAGGATCAGTGACCCTCCCTCCCATTTTCCTGACACTGCTGCATATCTACCCAATTCGTCAGTCCAGGTGTGTTCAGTGGACATCGGAACAGAAAGGATTTGTGCACCATAATGCCGACACCCCGTGAGCCTGAGGTAAACCCTGAATGAAAAACCAGGTGGTAGCCCCACCTGTCTAGTACTCTACATGTGTTTCCTACTAGATGTGTCTCCTGGAGCAAGACCACATCTGGGGCATGCCTTTTAATATATTGTAAAAAAATTCCCCTTTTTAGCTTATCCCCCAAACCATTTACATTTCAGGATAGAAGTCTGAGTTTTGTTTTTACCCACCAAACCCATTTTCACCTCCCCCACGCCCCTCCCTTGTTCTGTTTTTAACTCCTGTAACTAGGCGTGAGGGAATGTTTACCTTGCTGATCACAGACACCCTAGGGCCTTTTGTTGTTGCAACACATTTACCACCTCTCTCAAACCCATCTGTGAAATTTACTTGGCTGTCCCTCAATTGAACTGATTTAACACTTAATCCCCAGCTTCCCCCACCATCTCCCCTCCCTGTCTCCCCGCACTCTGGGCATAAAACTGCCCAAACTCCAATAGTGCAGCGTGCCTGTCGCCCTATGCTGCTAAACTAACTATTAAATCGGGGGGTGTTGACACCCCTCCCTCGGCTGTACGCCTGCTACTATATGTCCCCATTCTGTTTACTGACACATATTTGAACTCAAACTGAGTTACTTAGCGTAGGTATTGTCCACTTGATCTGCCGGTTGTGTTTCGCCGTAGCGTTGTCCGAAGAAATAGGTTCTAACCCAAACCTGTTCCAGTCGGTACTCATTTAAGCTTGATTGTTTTAGGATAAATATCTTGTGGGAAAAGGGGTCCTTAGTCATCGTGCATTATGGTCCTTCGCCGGTCTCCAGCCCTCCAACCATTCCTGTGCTGCCTCTGGGGTGTTGAAGAACCAAGTCCTGCCGTCCACCTCTATTCGCAGTTTTGCGGAAAACAGCATTGAATAACAAATTCCTTTGTCTCTCAACAGTTTCTTGATATTGAGTAAGGTTCTTTTTTGTCTCTGGACCTCGATGGTAAAATCCAGAAAGAAGGACAGTTCACTGTTCTCAAATTCGAGGGGAGGATTCGATCGAGCCATCTGCAGTATAGTGTCGCTGTCCCTGAAATTCAAGAGCTTCGCCAGGATTGGGCACGGTGGAACTCCCAGTTTAGGCCTTCCCCCTGGTATCCTATGCGCTCTTGCTACTGTGAAGTATTTTGATAGGGTTTTGGGCCGAAGGTGATTCAGTATTAAGTCCTCTACGAATAGGTCCAGTGTTGTCTCCTCTGCCCTCTCAGGAATCCCTAGTGATCCTAACGTTGTGTCAAAATCGACCTCCATAGTCATCCAGCAAATTTTCAGTCCTTTTCTGAGTGGCCTGAAGTTCTCTAATCTCTAGTCGCATCTGATGGGCTTCACTACTGAGCTCAGTGGTGACCACTTCCATGTTTTTCACTTACTCGCTTGTCTTCTGCAAATCGGCTCTTATCAGTGTCATTTCAATAGTAATGGTATCCATTCTTTTCTAGTGATGTGCGTATTCCTGCTATGGCTGCCATGACGTCCTTGAGCGTGGCCTCCTCTGTACTGTAGCCGGGCTCACCGTTTTTTCTGCCTCTACTTTGTTGGCAGCATCCCCTCCTCCCTGCTTTTGAGTGGCATATTTGTCCAATTTGGTTTGGAGTGTACTTTTGTCTTTCGGCCCCAGACATTTTATTTTCTGTTCATGTCCAGAGCGGTTGCCACTTTGGGTGTTGCCCGCTGCCTCATCTCGGGATCTGCCTCCCGTGGCAGCCTGCCGGGGTTTGTCAGAGGTCCTGAAATGCGACACTCCCTGGGCCACTTCTGGGTGATGTTCCCCACTCCTTGGTGCTTATTGGGAGGGCCACTTACTTTTGGCTCCCCACACCCACTGTTTAACAGGAGAGTTGTCTCCGAGCGTATCTCCTAGGTGCCCAGTCCCTCTGAATATTGCACTTGTTCTTACATGGTAGATGCTGCATCGGGCCTCTCAAATCCACGCCGGTTTTAAACTCGTCCCACACCAGGTTCTTATTTCCTGGGTAACTTCCTATTTATGCCTAGGGGGGCCCTGAGTGTGTTCGTGGTTGATGCTTCCCTCTGGTACTCCTGTGAGTCCTTACTCCACCAAATTATATGTTGGCACATTATTTGGTATTAATATCAATGCTGCGGCTTGTCCTGGCTAGGGCCACCCCTAGTAGTTGCTCAAAACAGAGAGGCCAACACTCGAACCTGGTTCTGCATGAATCCGGCATGGCCACACTTACTTGGAGCCGAAGGTTGAGTCATATGAAGAGTCCAGCTACCAAGCAGTCACCGGATCGTCATGCTAACATGTCACCGGGAAGTCTGTCTGGGCTGATTTGGTCTGCCACAGATTAGGATGAGCACGGTGGCACCCTCTCGTGTCCCCTGCCTCTCTGCACCAAGGAGGTGAGGTGCCTCTCCGCAGGGCTCGTTACGGGGTTCCTCTTGTTTGCTTTCGATTGCGGTTGTTGGAGAAGCCACGGCGTTCCCTGAACAGTGACTGCCTCTCCTGGAAGTCACTTGCGGCCAGCGCAAAACTGAAGCCCGGGGCTTCTCGGGCCTAAATAGTGTGCGGATCGTGAGTGTCGTCTCCTACACTGGTGCTTTTAATCAGTGGTGGCAGAGATGTTCCTATGCTACGCTTCTGGGGTGATTTACAGATCCTTGTATGGATATTTTGGCAGGTTTAGGCTGTGGAAGGTGGGAGTTTTAGTGACGTGCGGCTATTGCGATCGGTGCCCAAGCCACGCCCCCTGCTGCTCATACAATAATAGTTTTTTCTTTTATTTTGTGTGTCCCGGTCAACATCCGAGAGACCCAGATACATTCTTTTTTGGCAGTGACCGCAGGGTAGCCCCAGAGCCCTGTGACCCTGCCAGGTACTCTGCCAGCACCCACCCTAAGTGCTGGCAGGAGCAGCTGTTTTTCTTTTTTTACTATTGGGTAGGAGGCACAATACCCCACTCCCCAAACCTCTATGGCCCCGGGTCACCATCCCCTGAGCATATTTTATTTAATTGAAGGGAGGGATAGCATAGACCCCCCCTCAAGCCTCTACTGACCACAGGTACCCCATCCCCAGGACCCTATTTTATTTTAAGGGTAAGTAGATATGTAGTCCTTCTCCCTGAGCCACTAGTGGCCCCGGGGTCCCCATCTTACTATATTTTTTATTATATACTTAAAGGGGCTTTACGTGGGTGCACAGCACCCTATGCCAGGGGCAACCGAGGAGTCCCAGTGCCACCATGGCTCTGCCGGCTACCCGCATGCACTCATCCCATGTGCATTGAGAGCTGTCTTTCATCCCGCTTGGAGGGAGCAACTGTTTTTGGTTGCTCCTCCAGGCGGAAGAGTGCGGACAGAGAAACATCTGCTCCTAACCGGCAGGAGCATTGTTAAATCTCGCACTGGTTGGGACCAGACATGCCTTCCCTGCCTTCGTTTCTACTGGCAAGAAAACAACTGTGTCCAGAGGGGGGTTCTGCAGAACACAGTGAGGCACCCAGAGGGATGGGTTCTCGGACCTTATACAACTCAGGGAGGGGAGCAGCATGCTCCCTCCCTTTTAATTTAAATATTGGCCCTGAGGGTGTGTGGTCCTGGGTCCTTTTCAGGCTCCAGGGAGAGGACGACCCCTCTTTTTAATCTATTTGGCCTCGGGATGGGGTCCCTCGGGCCTTTTCAGGCTCAGGGAAAGGAGCTGCACGTCCCCCCTCCCCTTCTAATTATATCGGCCCCGGGGGCGTGGCCAAGAAGGTAGCATGAACGGACGTGTCTCCCTGCCACTCAGTCCCTACCGCTTCTACTGCATAGGTGTACGGTGCCATCCACCGCACTCGTCGGCTTTGGAGCAGCCCGTGAAGGAGGCCCTCTACGGAGTGGATCCACATTGCCCCTTCCTGCTCCACGTGGGATCCACACCTGGACCGGCTACCTTCTGCGGGTGGCTCAGAAGTGGCTCAGAGGTCCTTCTCTCTTGCAGGAGCCCGCAGTACTGGGGCATTTATGCAGTGCCTTTGACAGTGGTTGGATACCCATTCCCTGCCAAGAGGTTGAAAGGAGGCATCGCAACTCGCATGATAGGTGCAAATTGCGACAGACTTGGCCCGCAGCCCTATATAAGTGGTGGCTTCCCCTCAGTAAGCTGTACCTGTTGCGAAGAGGCCTAAAGGGGGACCAGCAGGCTTGGGTCCCATGTCGCAATGGGTTCAGGGCCTCCTGCACCACCCTTTGGAGCAGTGAGTGGTGCAGCATGGTGGAGCTTCCTGGCCCCCGGGTGGATAATTGAGGCCTGAAGGAAGATAGCGGCCAGTCAGTCCTGCACCCTAACTGAGGTACACAGAGATATCGGTGATCGGCTGGCTACTTGAAACTTGGATGGGCTGGCAGTGGTGAGCGTCTCAGTGACACCTGGAGTTTAGATTCACTGCCGGCAGATCTGGGCCCTTGCGCCTGTGGGAGAGACCTGTTCAACTTGAAAGATCCCTGCGTGGCATTGGATTGCTAGTGGAGGCCCTGCATTGACCTTCTCCTGGGGGCCAGTGTCTGGGGCTCTGTGGCGCTCCTGCTACGTCTGGCTTGGCCTTCGCCCTAGCTTATTCAGGGCGAAGGCCAAGATTCTCCATGGGTGAATTTTAACAATATGGCCTCTACCAATTCCAAGGAGGATCACACCCTGCGGGCTATGCTCCTTAAAGATCCTGGAGAGCCCACAGGTGACAGATCGGGCTGCAGATCTAGGTCCCGGGGGCAGTGGTGAGGTCCTCTGAGGGCCCCATTATTCGCACATTTTTGATGTCCCTATTGGCTTCTCTACATGAGGACTTACAGGCAATAAAAAAGGACCATTCTTCAGATCTGAAAGAGGAGCGAAGAGACCTAGATAAGGTGGGGGAATGGGTGGCTGTCCTGGAGAGCGGTGCTATTGCCAGAGATAACGAGATTGAGAATCTCCAGCAGGAAGTAATTTGCCTTCAGGAGCCGCAGATCGTCCTACAGGTGCATGCAGAGGACCTTGAAAACAGGTCCAGGAGGAATAACATTTGCATATGAGGAGTGCCAACTGCATCAGAAGGTTCTGATCTGGAGGAGTACATCAAAACATTGTTCTGTTCTGGGTTACCCAGTGGAAGATGAGAATAAATTTGTTAAGTGCCATCAGGTCGGGCCACCCAGAGCAGCGAAACAACCTCCAGCCGACATCCCGGTCTATATCTACGACTTCAAAAAGAAAGAAGCTATCCTATGTAAAGCTCGGGATACCCAGTCATTGCAGTGTTGCGGGCACACCCCCAGTTGTATCAGCACTTAGCAACAATCATGTTGCAAAAAAGGACGGACTTTCACCCAGTCACAGCTCATCTGAGGAGCGCCGGCATTTCCTACTCCTGGGCCATCCCTTTCGCCTGATCTTTTGTTGGGACTCACCAACTTTGATCATTTGCAGAGGCCTGCAGGGTTCTAAATATTGACCCCATACATCAGAGAGCACAATTGGCTTCTGCTCGAGCCCTCACTTCATAAGTCTACCCAGGAGGGTCTTTCCATCGACTCCACCACAATTGCATGGGAACATGAAGCTGTCCTTCACTCCCTGTACAGCGACGGAGTGGATAATGCTGGGTCTTCACTCCAGAAGGACTAAGTGAGGCCTGGATGCAATGGGTGGGCTGTAGAGGGCGGTGCGGGTGGTGGGTGTGGTTCGATTTAACTGATGGATGCCCCTAAAGGAGCCACCCCGTCACTGTATTTCTATATTTGATGGACTGCTTTTCCTGCACTATGATTATTTTTTATTGTTGCGGATGTTTAGTTTACTAGGGTTCGTCCTTCCTACAATTTCCCATGTGCAAGGGTGACCCGATTTGGGGGTCCCTGCCTGTCGCTACAAGCTTACATACTGATTCACGGTCTTTTCTTGGCTAGAGGGGTGGCCTGATCATAGCACATTCTCCTCTATGTATTCTTGATAGAGCTTAAATTGCTAAGTCTCAATGTTCGAGGCTCAAACAATCCCAAGAAGCGTTCGGCCATCCTTTCACTCCTTGAAAATGCAGGGGGGGCACAGGAGACTCATTTGTTATCCAAAGATGTCCATAGGATGCAATCTTGGAGTTTACCACAGTAATACCGGTCTACAGGTCCTGCCTAGAAGGGCAGGTTAGCCATCCTCTTTTCTAATGTCTTCCATGAGACTGTTCTGGGTACAGTTGTAGACCAAAAGGGACGCCTCTTGGCTCTTCAGGAGCGGGTGGGCACTTATCTTTTCACACTTGCTTCAATCAAGGTTACAAATGAGCGTCAGTAAGGGTTCTTGATTGATTCCTTTGCCAAGGTCCTGTGGGTGCTTCTATGGTGGTGGGGGGAGATATGAACTAGGTGATGGATTCTGGTCTGGATCGCTCTGATCAGATATCCGGCATAACTGGAGCTTTCGCACCCGAGGGCCTTCACTGGATTGCCAAATGCGGTTTGCAAGAGCTATGGCGCTGGTATTACCCTGGGGACAGGTACTATACCTTTTTTTCACGGCGCACAAGACATGCTCGTATTGATCACTTTTTGGCTTCTCCGGGTGTGCTGAAGTGGGTGGTCAACACTATCAAACTCCGCTCCCCCTTGGATCACGTGCCTATCCATTGATGCTCCAAATGCCTCCGCCTGCCTCTCTATCACTGCGTTGGTGGCTTAGGGACTTTATGCTTTTGTCCCCTGCCATGGTGGATGCAATCCGTGAGGTGCTTAAGGAATATCTGGCCCTTAATGACACCGGGGTGACGGCTCCACCCTAAGACTGGGAGACTTTGAAGCTGGTCATTCATGAAGAGCTTATTGCTCATGCAACCGAGAATCGTAGGCAACATGACAAACAGAACGTTTTTGAAAGGAGAGTCTCTGAACTAGAGGCCATCTATAGATGGTCAGGTGCCCCCAGGGTGTAGAGGGAGCTAGAGAAGGGGTGTTTGCAACTATGCCGTCTAGACCTAGGCTGGGAAAAATACGCTATGCTGCATCTTAAGCATGGATTCTATCTGGGTAACAATCGAGGGGGCTGCATGTTAGCACACCGTCTTTGTAGCACGCAATTTTCAGGCTCGATAAGGGCTATTACTACAGTCGCTAATTGTGAGGTCCGAGATCCCGAACGTATTGCAACGGCCTTCCAAGAATTGTATGTCTCATGCTACTCTACAATAGATAGCCTGTCCGCTGATTGCCTAGACTACTTAAATAGTGCCATCCTTATTCCCCTTCCCTCCACTGAGGCTGACACATTAGATATCCCCATTCGTGAAGAGGAGGTGATCACGGCTATTGCCCAACTGAAGACCCTGAAATCCACTGCATGGCTTTAGCACCAGATTCTAAAAAGCTTTCTGCTCCAAGTTGGCTCCTTTACTTGTGAAACTGTTTCATTCCTTCTCTGATTCGGGCCCTCTGAAGGAGTCTGTAAGAGGCCTCCATCTCGGTGAGCCCTAAGCCTGGTAAGGACCGATCTCAATGCGGGTCTTCACGACCCATCTCGCTGCTGAACATTGATGCGACACTCTTTGCAGGTGTCTTGGCACACTGTCTTAATTATTATTTAACAAGTAAGGTCTGAGGAAGATACCTCAGAGACCTGTGAAGTATGGAGACATCCTTTAAGTAATCAAAGGCGAGGGGATATACACTCCAACAGAAATAATCTAATTCAAAAATAGTATCCTCTCAGCTTACGACAAAGGTGATGGAGTCGAAAATGAGATACACCGTATACTTACACCTCACTTAGAGGTGAGAAGAGGAGAAACCTCCTTTTTATTATTTATAACCCTCACCCACTTTAGTAGTGGCATGCTTCATCATCTGGTTCTCCCTGACTCCTGAAGGTCAGGGTGAGCTCAACTTTATTCCAGATCCAGGGAGCACTTAGAAAACAATTAGTTATGTTTTTTTTTTTTACACATTTAAGATAAAAAAAAAACTCTCTCACCCCCAGCTATCCCTTTATTTGTGGGGTGGGTGGGGAGTTAAAAATTATGGAAAGGGGGAATAAGGATGTTGTGGTCCTATGACCCTATTATAACAACATGTTTCTGCCCGATTCTACTGGCCCATTGAGTCCAGGGCATTCGTCAGGGTGGTACCAGAGAAGAGATCCCCAGTAAAGTCACCTTGTGATTGCTATCTAAGCGAACGTGTGGTGCCTGTGAGTTTGCGAGGGCTTGCTATCTTCAATGTTAAAACCCCCAAAACAACATAACTAATTGTCTTTGAAGTGCTCCCTGGAATACGTTGAGCCCACCGCGACCTTCAGGAGTCCCAGTGAACTCAATGATGCAGCATGGTACTACTAGAGTGGGTGAGGGTTATAAAAAAAAAAGAGGTTTCTCCTCTTCCCACCTATGAGTGAGGCGGAAGTATATGGTGTATCTTCTTTGCCACTCCATCACCTTTGTCGTAAGCTGAGAGGATACTATTTTTTAATTAGACATGGTCTTAATGCCCATATGCTTGGGCTGATTGATCCAGACCCATCGGGTTTTATCCCTTCTCGTCAATGCGGAGGCAATACCAAACTCATCTGCCATCTTATAGAAAACTGTTCGCGCAAAGAGCCACTCCTGCTCTCTATTTAAGTAGAGAAGGCATTTGACCAAGTTCATTGGCTTGATCTTTTTGAAACCTTGATGCAGTTTGGCACTGGTGAGAGGTTCAGGAAGTGGGTTTGGTGTATTTACAGTATCCTCGAGCATCGGGAAGGGTCTCAGCACTTCCTCATCTATCGAGGCACCCGCAAGGGCTGCCCAGTTTCCCTGCACCTTATTGCCCTCTACCTGGAGCCTTTAGTGCAGAGGCTGCAAGACAATCCGGCAGCCACTGGGATCCCGTTTGGCACTGAATGCCACTTGGTCAGTCTATACACTGACAATGTCATCTTTTCGGTCACAGAAACCTTGGCTTCACTTGCGACTATTGAAGCAGAGCTATGGCTTTTTGGATCCGTTTCAGGCTTTTAGGTCAACTTGCAGAAGTTCCATATCTTGAATCTTAAGGTCTCCAAGGATACAGAGCGAGTTTTGAGAGCATGATTTGCTTTCTCATGGGGGACCGAGGACCCCTATCTGGGCCTCTCCCTGACCCGAACGCTACCTAGGATGGTGGTTGTAAATTACGCATCCTTAGCGGCCCAGATTTGCAAAGACCTAGTGATATGGCACCATTTATCACTGTCATGGTTATGCCGGATTGCAGTAGTTAAAATATCCATCCTCCCTCTCACCCTCTACATCTTCCAAAAACTGCTGCTGACACCACCTGTTGGGTTAATTCGATCTTTTCAACTCAATATCAATAATTTCATATGGGGGGGGCAAGAAACCTAGGCTTCAGAAATACCCATTGTATCGGGTAAAGCAGGAGGGGGTACAGGCTGTTCCATTGCTGTCACGCTAGTATCTAGACACCCAGCTCCGCTACCTCATTAAATGGAACAGGACCCTTTCCGAGAAACACGAGGTCTTCATGAACCAGGTGGTAGCGGGCTCTCAGATTTGGAAGGAGATGTGGCTTTCACAATGACATAGGGCCTGGGGTCTCTACTCATCACCTGTGACTTGCTCGGCACTGAAGGTCTGGGACACTGTGGTAGTCAAAGCAGGCCTGACAACTTTACCCTCCCCTATGGCACCTCTTTTTGCAAACCCAGAATTCCCTCCCGGGACGGAGCAGGTTCGCTTTCGCAGATGAGTGGAAGGGGGCTGTAAGCGCCTCGGCTGCTATTTGAGCTGTATGGTCTTCTTTCCTTTGATCAGCTTGAGCGTGGCTACTCCTTGACGGCGGTGGACCAGCTTTTGTTTTTGCAGTTCTGCCACTGGGTGTTTAGTTCAGCCACGCGGGTTGCCCGATGACTCGTTTCGAAAATCGGTTGCTTCTTAAAGCAGACGATAAGCGCCTGATCTTGGAGATTTTTGTTCATCTAGATAGGGCAGGACTCTGCCCATGGACTCCGGGCCAGAGGCAGTGGGAGACCAAACTTTGTAGATCCCTCTCAGACAGGGAGTGGGAGGACATATTTTAAAGAGTACACCATTCAGCACACACGATTATAAACACCGAAACGGCTTACAAAATAGCCTTCTATTGGTATTACACCCCTAGTCGCACCCAGAAGTGGAATATAGCTTGCTTGGGTGACTGTTGTAGGGGCTGTGGGTGGTAACTGGTACCCTACTCCACCTTTTATGGCACTGCCCAAAACTCACTAGGTAATGGGAACAAGTCCTGGAGGAAATTGCTCTCGCTTTTCAAACAACCATCCCACGATTCCCAGCATACGCTGTCCTTGGGCTTCCTAATGCATTAACATTTCCTTTGCGCTCGCTCCGGGGTAGACAGATGGCCCTCGTGCTGAATGCAGCCCTCTGGGTAATTCTCTCATTATGGGGTGCTGACAAGGCACCGGACCATACTGCATGGTTACATCAATTGAGTTCCAATTGGGAATTGAGAAGCTATCATTGGTGGTCACTCCTGGGGGTTCCTCTTACCCAGATTTGTGGGCTCCCTTTATCTTGATACTCTCTAGGGATTTAGGGAATTGTCCTGCCGATCCTATCTTTCCATCCTACAACTGATACCCAGGGCTCCCCCCCTCCCTTGAGTTCTGATGAGTGAAATAGTAGGCATTATGGATGGGGCTTCTGGATGCGGGCAGGTGGACCACACTTGACTCCCCCTTTAGCAGTAGGAATGAGGGTGGGGGCGGTGGTAGGAGTTGTTCTTTTCTTGTATTTTCTTGTTTTGTATTCCTTAACAAATCAAAACTCAGTCTTTTTTTGCAGTGTATCTCATAGCAATTATGGCGATCCAGAACTTTGAGTGAATGCGGCCGGCCCTTTTGGGTTGTAGGCCGCATGCTATGCACTGCTGTATATGGGCTGTGTTAATAAACAGAGTTGATCCTAATTATATTGGCCCCAGGGCATGGTGTGACCTGGGTATTCCAGAGGCTTGGGGAGGGCAGCCAAGTGCCCCTTCCCTAAATGTTACTGTGCAACCCCCGAAGACCTGGTATTTTTTTAAGTCGTTTTCAAAAGAAATTGTGCTGCAAATTCATGTATCCACTGCAAATTTGTAGCAAAATAAATATAACAAAGCTGTTTGTGGCCTCAGGGAAAGTCCCTCTGAGACCCCTTCATCATCCAAAGGGGGGCAGGGTATCCTACCATGCCACCATATATATATGTTGTTTACATTTTTTGTAGGAGTCCAGGGTCCTAAGATGGCTGCCACTACATTGGTGTTGATGTGTGGTAGCCAATCACATTTCAGCTTGAGATCAGCCAGGTTCATGGATCCTCTGCACATGATATATACAAAGTTTTTGAGCCGTAATTGTTGAAAAACTACTGAATAGATTTACAACAAATCACAAAAATCACATTTTCAGGACCAAGGTCTAGCTTTCTTCCAAATTTGATACAAATCCATATAGCCATTTGGGCTGTAGCTGTATCTAAATTTCCTATGGGAAAAATGCATTTTGGGAAACCTCTTTTTCTCGGCCCCCACTTGGTGGATCACCCCAAACCTTTCCAGAAAGGAGTTGATGTGAAAGAACGTTTTGGGAAAGTTTCATGAAGAATAATCAAACTGCCAACATTTTTGGGAATCCCCAAAAAACCTTTCCTATGGAAAAACAATCTTAACTATAACTACTCAGTGGCAACCGCCACTGGGTAACACACATCGTCCCTCCTTAAACAAAGAGGCAATGTGGAAATCATGCCATGGAGTTGCACATGGATGAGGTTCACAGGCAGGTATCTGGTAGCCAATGTTATTCTGTGGTCTCCAGAACAGCATATTCACATGCTTTGCCATACCTTTTTTGATTTGTTGGTAGAATGTTTAGAAAGGGGTCAAAGTGAAATATAGGAATTTACATTCTTAACATGTGATCATCCAAAAATGGCCAAAGATGCAAATAAGACCCCCAGTATGCCTGTCATATCTTCGTGTGGGGATTTGCTTCGAAATATATGGACTTTTTCTTTGTTATATCCTGGTTACCACACCATCCTCATCTATCAATGACAGCTGTGATTGTTGTGGCATACATACATAGTATCACTTAGGATACAAGCTATTTACTCATTACCTTTGTCTATGCCCTCTATACAAGTATCAATCATTCTCTTAGGGTGCAATACTGCAAACATTTTTGAGATTTAGGCCAATGGCCAGTTTGTTTTTGTACTGAATTCTTCATCAATATGATCTTTAACTTTTTGAATACAATTTTTCTTTTCTTTTTGACAACGCAATGTATAAACAAATAAAAACATTTGGCATGGGCACCTGCTTCACCCTTCACCTAGGTGTGTGTGGTTTATACTACAGAGGTCTAACCACTCGCAAGATCAAAGTATGTATTCAAGAACATTTGAGTACTATGAAAGCTGGGAAACTAACAACACGATTGGTACGCCATTCTAAAGAACAAGGCCATAACCAACTAGCATTGAAATAGACTGTTCTAGAACAAGTAATTTGTGTGACAGGCGATGTGGAAGAGATCCTTGCAAGGAGGGAGGCCCGTTGGATCTACTCTGAAAAGGCTGACTAATCAGGTCTAAACGATTCTATTGAGTGGAATAGGATCAGCAGATAGATTGTAGTTAATTTATGAGAGCTGATCTTAATGTAGGCCACTGATGAGAGATGACGGTGGCTACTTTGGTCTCAGTGAAGGTGGTTATTTTGGTCTTAGTGAGGATGGCCTCTATGATTGAAGGAGATGATGTATTATACAGAACTAGCCATAATGGGACTGTGTATCAATGGATTACGAGTAATTAATTTTTTTTGACACTTTGAAAATTGTTAAATGCTGAGGATTCACGTTATAATGCATGGATACACCACTAAAAGATGGTGCCCCTGCCTGGCCAGCGACATTACATAGCATAGACAGCTGATGATGTATCATACTGAACTATCAATTATGGGATTGTGTATTAATAGATCATGAGCAATGAATGGTTATGTAACACTTTGGAAATTGTTAAATGCTTAAGATTCATGTAACAATGCATACATACACCTTTCAAAGATAGCGCCCATATTGGGGCAGCGACATGATGTAGCACAGACAGCTGACCGTGATTGCTCCGCCGGCATGCACATTTAAAAACACTGTGTTTTGCCAGCAGTGGTGTCCCGGAACAAGTGAAGGTCCACTGTCAAGGGAAACGTGGTAAGGGTGCGCGTGTGTCTAAGCATAATTATCGAGTGCAACTTGGTGGGTGTCACGCCAGGACAAATGTTTAAAAACATTGTGTATGATTAGGAGAAATACACCTGAACGAGTGGAGGCTCGTCAAGTCAAGAGTCATGTTACGGGTGTATATGTTGGAAAACACTGCATTTGATCAGGAGAAACACGTCTAAATGAGTGAAGGCTCACTAAGTCAAGAGTCATGGTATGGGTGTATGTGTAGTCAAGCAGAATCTTGAGTGTAATTTTGCTTTCAAGTTTCGAAGGCCATTGACTAGAGAGCGGGTAAATGCAGTGTATACATGAAGTACACTGTCCTATTTACGAAGTTTAGAACTGACGGGGTGATTAGGCAGACATGTCGTAAGGCTATCACTGTAATGGGACCGAGAGGAGGCAATATGCTGAGGTTTTGTGTTAATTGTAGCACATAGAAATATTCAAATGGACGAGGTGACTTGGCAATTGGTTATGGAGTTGCTCTGTCAGGTTGAGAGAGTGGGGGTGAAACACGGTATGCTCTGGTCGACCCCATTTCATAATAACTGACTATGTAATGCATGTCTCCACAGGTGTATTAACGGTAACTGAATGTGCCAGAGGGGATTTATAGTTGAAGACAACACCCCTTGGTGGAAAGCTGGTATGATTGACCTTGGCTGTCACAGTGTAATGATACATTATACAACAGTGCTGTTTGAATCAAGTTTGACTTTTACATTTAATAAAAGGTGTTGATGTCACCCAGACCAGTTGGATGTTCTAATTGTTATGTGTCTTTACTATGTTTATCAGTCACTCTTCATATGAAAGTTGGAGTCCAGTGAGGTGAATGACGACCTCAAGTCCTGATGAAATTGCCGTATAAACGATAGGCAATGAAACATGTTGGCCCATCATTAAATGGTCTACAACGTGCAATTTGGTTTTAAATTTGAGTAGGCTCACGATTTGGAATAACATTGGAGTCTGGTACATGTGAGTCCTAACTCAATTTTATGTTGGAGGAACACTTTCCTCCTATGCACTTTATGGGGTCTGTTTTAGACACACAAATTGTCTGCACCTCTTTCTTCTGTACTGGACACATTTTTCTTCACTGGTGAGAGATATTCCGATGATGAGAAATGTGGGCAAACTGGTGAGAACCAACCAGCAGCTCCTCTGGTGAAGCGCACATGAGGGACTCTCTCACCTTCACGTACTTTTTTGTCGGCTTTCATACACTTTCTTAGTAAGGGGGTATGTTTGTGTTGAGGGGACTGATAGACAATTGTTTTTAGAAGAAATCGTGGGGCATTTGGGACTGGATAAGACTGGTAATTATTAGTAACCAGCAGGGGATTTGAGGATATAGAAAAAAAAAATCCCCCCCTCCAGTGTCATAAAGGAAGCCATAATGTTGCCCTTCTTCATCAGGTCTTTGTGTTTATTGTGATTTAAATGTGGAAGCTGACCTGATGAATGACCCTCTGGAGCTCCTTATTGTAGTTCACTCCTAGTTATGCCAATTTGGTGATGGGCCAGTGGGAGGTGCAGATGGTTTGGGCACCCAATATGGTCAGATATAATTAACAGATTAGTATATGGATCGGATAAATAGATATTTTTATCATTTGGGTTGGTGAAAAAAGTCTGGCTGTGGAATTTCAATAGTTTCAATTTGTCACTTCTAATAGTAATCAAGCTATTGATTTCCTTAACATCAGAGTAACAATTGAAAATAAAGTTGCCACAGCTTTCTTTCTACAACTAACAGCAGCCAATAGTCTGCTACAAGTAGAAAATGGTCATCTTATGAAATTGAAGTAGAGTATTCCATTTGGTTAATTTTTACATGCCAAGCACAACTGAAGTGACAATGGCACTTTTCTCAGACAGCAAACATGCATGTTCTTAAAGATTTTGTGAAAGAGGTTACCCTTCCTGGGTTCTATAACAAGCAAAACAGAATGGACAGGAATTATTTAATTTACCCCTACAAATCTCTAGACAGAGAGGATAGCAGCATCTGGGTTATCAAGTCTTTTAAATTCTACTGATGTCACTAAGCTAATGAAAAACATTGGCAAAGTCAACTCATACTATTTTGTGTTAAACCGTCAATGCCAATGTTAGCATTACATTCAGGCATAGCAGATCATTGAGAGATTACTGGGGAAGAAATTAACTACTGGTATGACTAACAAGAATCTATAATTTCCTGGCCTCCTCACATGTAACAAGTGTAAGGCTTGCTGGAATAGTTTTAATGTGAAAACCTATGCTGCACCCCACTCAAACAAAACTTCCAGTAACATAATTTCTGAACTGCCACTAAGACTCTGTGATATGCTTTAGAATGCCATTGTGACATGTAGTATATTTATTTATTTATATTTATTTATAGCATTTGTAGAGCGCTACTGTAACCCTACGGGCATCCTGGTGCTGTGTACATATTGCTGAAAATACTGTGCAACAGAGGAGGGGGGAGTATAAAGTTCTGGTGAAATTAGACTTTGGGGAAAAGCCATGTTTTCACCTTTTTACGGAAAGCCATCAGTTCGTCTGTTTTCCTGATGTCGATAGGCAATTTGTTCCACAGATGGGCTGCGGCTAAGCTGAAAGCTCTGCCACCATAAGTGGCTTTCCTGATTCTGGGTATGCTTATCAGATTGGAAGATGAGGAACGGAGGGACCGTGTTGGTATATACCATTTGAATTTCTTTTGAAGTGGTCGGGGGCCCATTCCGTGTACTGCCCTAAAGACAATGCAGAGGGATTTAAAGCAGATCCTTTGATGTACAGGTAGCCAGTGAAGATCGGCTAGAGCGAGGGTGGTAGAGGATCTTCGCTCTCGGGAGAGTGCCAGCTTCGCTGCTGCCGCCTGGATGCTTTGCAATCTGGAGATCAAATAGGCCGGGGATTCCAGAAGCAGAGCATTACAGTAGTCCAGGCGGCTGAGAATGGTGCTCCTAACTATGGTGGTTCTGACCTGCGCTGGTAAGAGGGGTAGCAGCTTTCGCAGTCCTCTCATCAAGGCGAAGCAGCTACTCATCTGCTTGTTGACATTGGTCTCTAAGCTCAGACGGTCGTTAAAGCTGACTCCGAGATTCTTCACTGATTTCACTGGGGCTAATGACTCCCCCAAGTACATGGGCCAAAAATCGGTGGGTAGACTTCTGGTAATTCTGCCAACTGCGCAGTGCATTATTTCCGTTTTATCACTATTAAATTGTAGTGAGTTCTGGTTTAGCCAGATTGTCATTTCTGCCATACAGGTATGGAAAGCCGTGAGTGGGTTGGCCTGGGCACCATCAAGGGAAATCATCAGCTGCGTGTCATCCGCATAGTTGATCACGCTGATACCGTGGGCCTTGATAATGCCCAACAGGGGTTGCATATATATATTAAAAAGTATCGGGCTGATTGCGGACCCTTGTGGGACGCCATGTGGGACTTTGATAAATTCCGACTGATATGGGGGGATGGCTACTGCCTGCCATCTGTCTTTTAAATAGGAGTGAAACCAATCAAGCGCCACTCCGCCGATTCCAATGTTTTTTAGTCTTGTCAGCAGGATGTCGTGGCTCACCGTATCGAAAGCGGCGGACAGGTCCAGCAGAATCAGGATTGCTGATTCCCCCCTGTCCGCCCTCATTCGCAGGTCATCCAGAACTGTCAGCAGAGCTGACTCGGTTCCGTGAGCTGGTCTGAAACCGAATTGCTCCTCTTCCAGGATGTTGTTGGTTTCTAGGAAGAGTGTAAGGGATCTGCTGACCCACCGCTCTATGATCTTTATAGGGTAAGGCAGGAGCGATATAGGACGGTAGTTTTTTTTGCAGTTCGGGTCTAGGTTAGGTTTCTTTAATAGGGGGTTAACGACCGCCAATTTCCATTCTTTTGGCACTGTGCCAGAAATGAGGGATTGATTGCAAAGCTGTTGCAATACTGGGAAAAGGTCATCCCTGAACTCCTTTACTATTTTGCGGGGCAAAGGGTCCAGAGGGGACCCTGAAGTTGTATTAAGAGCAGTTTTAGTGAAGTCTTGTTCTGTAAGGACTTTAAAATGTTCTAAGGTAGCCTTTGGGTTGGGTCGTCCTGCGTTGTCTTCGCTCTTTTCCCTATTCTTGGGGTTACTGATATCCTGCTCAGAGGAGATAGAAGCACCCTTCATTCCCTCAATGATTTTAGTGATTTTTTCCTGAAAGAAGGAAGCTAAATCATCGCATAATTCTTGTGAGGGCTTAATTTGACTGTTCGCACAATCCGGATTGGATAACTCTCTGATTATCCTGAAAGTGTCACGGGACTTATTAGAGCTGTGGAGTAGTAAGTCGGCGAAATAGTTTGCTTTGGCTGCGATGATATCTTTTTTGTATCTTACAATGGTTTGTCTCCATATCAGTTTCTCCGGCTCCGAGTAATTTTTTCTCCACATCCTTTCGGCATTTTTACAGGCTCTTTTCAGTGCCTTCAGATTATCCGTGTACCAGGGCGCGGAGGGTCTTCCTCTTTTCCTGATTACTTTTAGGGGTACAGTATCGTCGAGCTTTTTGGTTACTTCTTTACACAGCGTGAGATAGTTAGTGGTGATGTCGTTCTCTGGGTTGAATGAATTCCCAATGTGATGGAGATTGAACTTTCCTTTCTCTTTCCTTTTTAGCAGGCCTTTCCAATCGCGTCCGATAAAGGATCTGCTCTGTGTATTAGTAGGTCCTGTATTAGTCAAGGTGTGAATGTTGAAAAGTAGGAGGTGATGGTCTGACCAATCCACTGGGAGCGTAGTTCTCATTGTAATAAGATCCTCTGCCGCAAATATTAAATCCAGTGTATTTCCCTGTTTATGTGTGGGGGTAGTTATCCACTGTTTCAGCCCTAAGTTTTCCCAAGAGTGGGTGATATTGTGGAAGGCCGTGTGTAGTTGATCATTATCCCAAAGATTGAAATCTCCTAGTACCAGTAGTTTGCTGTGTGAGATTGATATGTTGTTGATGACGGCAATCAATTCCTGCTGTTGTGTTGCGTTGATATGTCCCGGGGTCCTGTAGCAGATTAGGCTCGTGAGGCAGTGGCCTGAGTCATGTCTGATCGATATCCCAAGTATTTCAGTACATGAAACCGTGTCGACATCTAAGGTAGCAATATTTAGCTCCTCTTTGAAGATGATCCCTATTCCTCCTCCTCGTCCTATGGTCCTAGGTTTATGAATGATCTTGTATCCTGGCGGGCAGGCCGGCCCTAGCTCTAATTCCATTCCCGCAGCCGTCCATGTCTCAGTCAGAAATAAAATGTCCAGATAGTTGGACTCGACCAAAAGCTGTATTTCAGTGGCGTGTTTCGGCAGAGACCTGACGTTTAAAAGTCCACTGACTAGTTCTCCCTTAATGGTCTGTTTGGGGACGGCGTGTGTTGGCAGAAAGTGCCTATATCCTGTGTTCTGCTCGGGGTTCGAATGTAAAACTAGTGGGAGGGGATTGATATGAGGCAGGCGCCCTAGGCAGTTGGGACATAGACTATTGGCCTCGGACTCAAAGTGGGGACTTAGACGAGGGCAGTTAGCTCTGCCTGCCAAAGGGTTTAGTAGCATGAGTGTTTCTCTACTGTATCTGTTTGCCTTGTGGAGCGGGAGAGCTCGGGCAGAGGGGGATGCCCTAGGCCCGGTCTCGGCGCGGACGAGCGCAGACGAGCTTGCCTTAAGCGCGCTTTCGGCGCGCAATCGTCGCGCCCGCTGCGCTCGTCCGCTGCGCTTCCTGTAAGGACACATCTTACATAGGGGTGAAGTGAGCAGTGAAAAGGGGCGTGGCTACGGTTGGTGGGCGTGGCTTTCTGTTCCAGCCAATTGTGCCTCAGCAATACAAACAAACCCCCGCCCTCGGCAGCGTTTTCCGCTGTGCGAGGAGTAAGGTGCAGTGATTAAGCTGTTAAAAACAGAAATGAAACAACACAAGTTTAAAATGGTGCAAGGGGTCCCTTCTCCCGGCTGTGCCTCAGGAGATTTCAGCAGTAAGACGCAGCGCTCGTGTTCAGCGCGCGTATTGGCAGAAAAGGGGCGTGGCTACGGTTGGTGGGCGTGGCTTTCTGTTCCAGCCAATTGTGCCTCAGCAATACAAACAAACCCCCGCCCTCGGCAGCGTTTTCCGCTGTACGAGGAGTAAGGTGCAGTGATTAAGCTGTTAAAAACAGAAATGAAACAACACAAGTTTAAAATGGTGCAAGGGGTCCCTTGCACCATTTTATGGTTGCATAATATATCCGGGGAAAAAGGCATTTTGGAACATCTTCCGTCACATAGAATAATATAGTTGGTTTCACATCAGTAGCCCTAATCTCCTGAGATTTTATGTGTTAGTTCGAATCAGACGGAGAATGAGAGGTGGGGGACAGAGAACTGACCCTCTGGCACCTATGGTCAAGATATATAATTTAATTGGAGACCATATTGTCATTTGATTTGAATCATGAAGTAGATTTGAGTATTCATTTGGGAAGCATTTAAGATGGAACAATGCATAATAAGGGTATTATAAGATTGGTTTTAAATGTATAATTTTATATATTTTCTGTATATATTTTTTCTTTATTTTTGTAGGGTTTTATCTGGAGATATATTTCTAAAAAACTTTTTTGCTTCAAGTGCTGTTGATGTTTTGACACCTATACTGACTTCTTCTAACCACACACATTATTTATTTCATCGTGCCACCCTAGTTTACCAACAGGGGTATTACATAATTAAAATTGGTTTGTAGAAAAGATTATGAACATCTTTGATACAGATATTGACATATTCCAAAGTGATTTAATGCGTGTTTTGTATTTCGATAAATGGATACAATAAGGCTGAATGATTTATATTTATCATATCAGCCAACATGACAATAGATTGATGCTATATGTATTTGGGTCTCCTATATTCAGGCACTGCTCTGTATATATATTGTTCACTGGACCAGTATTGTAGAATGTAGCTGTCAAATGCACTAATATTTACTTTGCCAATCTATGTCTCCACATCCATTCAAAAATGGCATTCACTACATAATGTGATGCTGCTTTTTGTTGCTAATCATCTTGTTTATTGTATTTTGGAATACATCTACCATGATTTTCAATTCAGTAGCCACCAGTGAAAAAGGCTGCTGCCAAAACGTGTTGGGTGTTAAGAAGTTTTAGCTACTTGCTAAATAAACTTTGAACAAGCAGGCTTGTGAGTGTGCTTTCTTTGGCCAGTGCAGATTGGATTTGTTTGCCAGGCTTGTCTCACTCAGTCCCCAGTAACCTATCATCAGAAAGGTTCTGGTAGGCTAAGACTAGAGGAGTTTTGGAAAGTTTTATTTATGTATATATGCTCAGTTGAAGGCGTAAGCCGAAATACATTGGCGTCCTATTTTTGTATGGTGCACTGACCTCAATAAAAATATAAAGCAACTTTCTGGACCCTGCTATGTCTGGTTGAACTGGTTGAAGTACTTGAAGTACCTGAATATTCAGATCTATCTATCTATCTATCTATCTATCTATCTATCTATCTATCTATCTATCTATCTATCTATCTATCTATCTATCTGTCTGTCTGTCTGTCTGTCTGTCTGTCTGTCTGTCTGTCTGTCTGTCTGTCTGTCTGTCTGTCTATCTGTCTGTCTGTCTGTCTGTCTGTCTGTCTGTCTGTCTGTCTGTCTGTCTGTCTGTCTGTCTATCTATCTATCTATCTATCTGTCTGTCTGTCTGTCTGTCTGTCTGTCTGTCTGTCTGTCAGTCTATCCACCAGTAGGAAGTTAAAGTTAGGACCAAAGTTCCCATAGGAATTTCTTTTTTTTTTTGCCATAAGATTTTGCCAATAATATTCGTGACGCTTGACGAATCTTCACCAAAAGTTCAAGAAACGTCACCTTTTTGGTTCAGCTGCTGTGTTAAAAGCTTTGGTGTGATCCGTCCAGTGGGGCCTAAGAAAAAAGGGGGATCCCAAAACACATTTTGCCCATGTTATGTCTATGGAGATTTTTATATTTTTTGAACTCGACTATAGCCCGTTTTGGTTTTCTGTACGGAATTACACAAGATTTGACAGAAAGCTAGATGTTGGTCCAGAAAGCGTGCGTTTTGTGATCTGGTTCAAATCCGTTAAGTAGTTTCAAAGACATTCAAGTTTAGAAAATATAGATATCTGGGGACACATGTCCTTGCAGTGGACTCATGGATCCTAATAAAATAGATTGGATGCCAATACTTCAACCAAGAAGTGTTGGCAGCCATCTTGTGACTTAAAAGGAGGCAGGGTAGGAATACCCTGGCCCCCCAAATATGGTGAGGGGTCCCACAGAGACCCCTGCTGGGGGTCAAAAGCATTTATTTAATTTAATTTTGCTGCGAATCTGTTAGTCGATCCGCTGCAAAATTAAAAAAAAATACACATCTTTTATAGAAGTCCCCTGGTGGGTCAAATCCCGGCTGCAGTTTTTATAATGTGAGGGGTGCCATGCAGCACCCCCACATGCTGGGGAATGCCACCTCCCCAGGGCAAACAAAAATAAACATGTGGGGAAGGCTATTCCATAAATTCGTGTGGAGGAGGACCATGTGGTGACCAGTTGTGGGCTCTGGGGAGGCACAGATTCTGGTGCCTGCCATTTGGGTTTATTTGCCTGTGGCTCACCTCGCCTATAGGACCTGAGAGTGGACTCAGCTTGAATCATCCAGTTCGATCTACCCTTCACATAACGGGTCCGCTCAGAAATGATTGGAATACGGCGTACGTGACACACCTAGACTGCGCATAGCAATAGGAATGTGGTTGATATGAAGCATTGAGATAGCGCATGGTGCTCGTTATTGGATTGACAATACAAATATACCATCATAATACACCTGGATTTATAGCTTGCCCTGAAGAAGTCCAATCTTTAGGACGAAACAAGTTGGCTGTTTTTCTGCTGTATATACAATTTTTTACATGATCATGACTGAATAATAGAAGAATTTTGAGAATACTTTTGGATATCAATCTGAATTTTTTGAGTACTCTAAAGATAACTGTTGTATGGTGCACCTTCTTATTGTTCTGAAATGTTATAGTCCTAATTAGAATGCACCTTGGCAGTGGGTGCTTATGAAGTGTGCACAATGCCAGGTACATGGCACTTCCTTTCTTCTATTTGACACACATGGGAATATCACGAGAGGTGCTTTTTTCTCTTTGGGTTCCATTGTCGTGCCCAGGGGAGGAGGTCCCTGGGGCCGAAATCCACCCAGGGAGGGAGACTTCGCTGCCCACTCCCTTTTTCTTTAAATATATGAATAAAGGCTGGTCCCAGGGTATGGGGCCTGAAGATGAAATCGGCCCGGGGAGGGGGGAGCATGTGGCACCCCTCCCTGTAAGTTTTAAAGCTTTTTTTTAAATGCTGGGTACTGGGGTATGGGGTCCCCAGGGCTGAAATCGGCCCAGGGCGGGGGGGGGCGTGCTCCCCCTCCCACATAAAAAAAAGGCCTGGCCCAGGAGGATGGGGTCCCTTTGGCTAAAATAGGCCCAGGGAAGGGGGAGACACAGCCCCCTTCCCTAACAAAAGCAAGAAAGAAAACCGACCACCAAATCACCGGAGGTCCCAACTCTTTTCTGTACCATTCTGCAAATGCACGTCCTGGCACGCTATTGGTTAGGGGATGAAGTCCCCTTGGAGTCTGAGGGTTCTTGGGGGCCAAGAACCCCTTCTGTTAACTCCAGTAAGTCCCAGACAGCAGGATTGCAGAGCGGTCTTTGCAGGCCATTCCCCCTTTTGCCACTACTCTGCAAACGCACCTCCTGGCACACTACTGGTTGGGGAATAAAGTCCAATTTACTTCTGAGGGTCCTTGGGGGCAAACTACCCCTGTTGTTACCTCCAGTAAATCCCACACAGCAGATTGCTGAGAGGTTGTCTGTGGCCATGCTTCCGTTCACCACCACTCTGCAAACACACCTCCTGGTGCATTACTTGTTGGGGGATGAAGTCTCATTATCCGCTGAGGGTCCTTCTGTTCGAAAACCCCTCCTGTTACCTCCAGTAAGTAAACACAAGGAGATTATGGACGGAGCGCTGAAACATTTCAGACACTCACCCCCAGTCACAGATCTGGGTTGAATCCATCATCGTTCTTTAGCTCACTTCACCACCTCAGTTCAGACCCAGTTATATGAAAATCAGTCTTGACCCTGTGCCTCATGGGAACAGTCCAACCTGAACTGCAAAGCCAGGTCTTCCTTGAAGCGGAAATGAGCATCCTGGGACCGGTTTCAGGGTAACATCCTTCATCAGCCAGGCTAGCTTGAATCCAGTGGCAAAGTGAGCAAGGGACTCACGTCGGGGCATACCCTACAAAATTAGGGTGAATAAAGCAAATACAAGGAGGTGATGGACGGAGCACTGAAACTTATCAGACACTCACCCCCAGTCACAGATCTGGGTTGAATCCATCATCATTCTTTAACTCACTTCACCACCTCCGTTCTGACACCGTTATATACAAATCAGTCTTGACACTGTGTCTCATGAGAACAGTCTAGCCCGAACTGCAAAGCCAGGTCTTCCTTGAACCAAAAACTAGCATCCTGGGACTGGTATCGGGGTAAACCAGTTCCATGTCATGAGTAATGTACTATGTGAGATCATCAGCAATGCATTGCGTGGGCATGAGTTATGGTTAGCCCAGCTAACTAGAACTGCTGAATTTCACTGCTTTCGTATGAGTGAAACCTGAGCCTAAGTATAATGTCCCTGTAACCTTTGGATTTTTTCAGTGAATAGCTAAGATTTTTTAAATTCCATTTCCTAACTATAACATCCCTGCAACCTTTGTTTTTGCATTGCATCTCTTTCTCTCTCTCTCTCTCTCTATATATATATATATAGCGAAGAAGACCACTTAACTAAAAGTAGACCTAGGACACAGCGGGGATGCATTTTGGCTTCCTTAGCCATCCTCAGACGCCGTTCACCACCAGATTGCACCTTCTCCCTCCTTAGTTTTTTCTTCGGCCCTCCCATTAATGGGAGAACAGCTGACCCTGCTAACTCAAAGCAGATGTAGTCAAATGTGAGACCACAGCTACCAGCATGCAGCAGGATGGTGACTACCATAGCAGGGTAAGTTACGATTCCAATGAGCGCTGGAATTGCCTTGTAAGGGGGTGCCATGTAGCGGTGGGTGCCGTCCGTATATGAGTGTCCAGGGTTCCGTCAAGTCCCCAACGCCCAAGCCACAATCCCAGTTCAGGTCGGGCGTAGAGAGAAACTACAGTAAGGCCTAACCCCGTGAAGTCACAGGCTGCCTCCTGGCAGTGGCCACTTGCATGGCCCATTCTCGTGGTGGTCCTGGGATAATCAATCCCTTGATTCACAAAAGTTAATTGCCAGCTGAAACCCCGTACTCTTCACTGGGCGGGTCCTTGTAACGTGCTCCTGGCAGACACCGTAATGTAGTGAAGAAGACCATTTAACTAAAAGTAGACCAAGGATACAGCGAGGATTTCTTCAGGAACCCTTTATTCACTGTCATAGCGCAGCATAATGCATTTCGGCTTCCTTAGCCTTCCTCAGACGCCGTTCAACACCATATTGGACCTTCTCCCTCCTTAGTTCATTCTTCGGCCCTCCCATTAATGGGAGAACAGCTGACCCTGCTAACTCAAAGCAGCTGTAGTCAAATGTGAGACCACAACTACCAGCATGCACCAGGATTGGAAATACCATAGCAGGGTAAGTTATGATTCCAATGAGCGCTGGAATTGCCTTGTAAGGGGGGCCATGTAGTGGCAGGTGTCATCTGTATATGTGTGTCCAGGGTTCCCTCGAGTGCCCAAGCCACAATCACGGTTCAGACCAGGCCGTGGGGAGAAACTACAGTGAGCCCTCCCCTGTGAAGTTACAAGCTGCCTCCTGGCAGTGGCCACTTGCATGGCCCATGCTCGTGGCGGTCCTGGGATAATCAATCCCTTGATTCACAATATTTCGTTGTCAGCTGAAACGTGGGACTCTTCACTGGGCGGGTCCTTGTTACGTGCTCCTGGCAGACACGGTAATGTAGTGAAGAAGACCACTTAACTAAAAGTAGACCAAGAACACAGTGGGGATTGCTTCAGGAACCCTTTATTCACTGTCATGGCACAGCGTACTGCATTTCGGCTTCCTTAGCCTTCCTCAGACGCCATTCACCACGAGAATGCACCTTCTCCCTCCTTAGTTCATTCTTCGTCCCACCCATTAATGGGAGACAGCTGACCCTGCTAACTTGAAGCACCTGTAGCCAAATGTGAGATCCCAGCTATGTGTGTGTATATATATATTCACTGAAAAAACCATAGGTTTCACACATGTTATAGTTAGCGGAAATTTTACTGATAAAAAACCAGTGAAATTCCCCCGTTATAGTTAGCGCAGGCAACTATAACTCACGCGACTGCAATCCTCTGCTGATGCTAATACTGTATTTAGACACTTATTTGCCCATGTCTTCTTCCATACATTTTTAGCTATACATATATTACAAATATTTTTTTTTCATAAAGACACATATGTCATCAGCAGAAGATTGCAGTCGCGTGAGTTATAGTTGCCTGCGCTAACTATAACGGGGGAATTTCACTGGTTTTTTATCAGTAAAATTTCCGCTAACTATAACATGTGTGAAACCTATGGTTTTTTCAGTGAATTTGCAAGGTTTTTTAAATGCTAAGTTTTTTTCCCTTATAATAAGCCCTGTACATTTGGTGGCCTTCGGCCACCAAAAGCACAGGGGGTGGGGTAAGTGTGGATAGTGTTTTTTGCCCTTAACATAAGCCCTGTACATTTGGTGGCCTTCGGCCACCAAAAGCACATGGGGTGGGGTAAGTGTGGATAGTGTTTTTTTTATTTTTATTTTTTTACCGTACGCTTACGGTAAGCGTACGGTAAGCGTACCCCGCGAAATTGCCGAAAAAAAAATAAAACCGTTTTTGCACTTGGGGGATGTTTGGGGACTCCCTCAACATGACTATGTGGGAGGGAGTTGTCAAAACAGCCCCTTTACATGTTTTTGGGCTTGATATTTTAAAAATCACTCTCAGTGCGAGAGACAAAATGGCGGTCGCCGCTTCCTGGTTTCGGCCGATTCGAATGTTTACTAAGATCTAAGAGCCAATCAGAATCGCGCTCGCGCACGCCACCGTACGCTTACCGTAAGCGTACGGTAAGCGTACCGTAAGCTGGCTCAGATATATATATTGATTTAAAGGCTATTTTCTCAGAATCTACTGAACAGATTTACACCAAACCTACAAAAGGCACTTCCTTGACCTAGGGACTACCTCTCTGCCAAATTTTGAGTAATTCTGTTCAGCCGTTCGGGCTGTAGCTCGTTCTAAAGGTCCTATGGAAAAATGCATGGGAAAAACGCGTTTTGGGACCCCCCTTTTATCTCAGCCCCCGCTAGACGGATCCCCCCGAGACTTTCAGGGTAGGAGCGGAGCGTAGCGCCCCACCTATTTTGAAAAATTTGCGAGGATTCGTCGACCGGCGCCAAAGTTATTCAAAATAGAATGTTGAGGTTTTCCTATGGAAACGTGGTCCTAACTATAACTACCTACTGGCTATCGCCAGTAGGTAATATATATATATATATATATATATATATATATATATATATATATATATATATATATATATATATATATATATATATATATATATATATATATATATATATATATATATATATATATATATATATATATATATATATATATATATATATATATATATATATATATATCAGAAACAACTCAGGAGGCAAAAATTAGTCTCAGGCTATCACGAGCACCTCACCAACAGTGCTCGCCTGACGCGTTTCGGATATCTTCCTTAATCATAGGCTCGACTCAAATTGCATGGCCAACAGCACGTTTTATTTAAATACTCGCCTCCAATGGGCTCCTCGCATGAGAATCCCAGTGCCTGCTGGGCAATGTAGTGTCCGTGGCTTACATCCTACCACAATGGGCTTGAGTCCACTGAAGAAAATCAGCCCCCAAATGAGCCAGAAATGTCTGTGATGCCTGCCATCGCTGACTTGTCTCCCCACAATAGACACATGACATGATTTCTGTGTCCGTGGCCCCTGTGAGATCCGAGGGTGGTGCAGCCCCTCACGCCCGGAGCCGGCGCGTACAACATCAGAAACAACTGCTCAGCAGAAAGGGGCGCACTCAGGAGGCAAAAATTAGTCTCAGGCTATCACGAGCACCTCACCAACAGTGCTCGCCTGACGCGTTTCGGATATCTTCCTTAATCATAGGCTCGACTCAAATTGCATGGCCAACAGCACGTTTTATTTAAATACTCGCCCTCCAATGGGCTCCTCGCATGAGAATCCCAGTGCCTGCTGGGCAATGTAGTGTCCGTTAGCTTACATCCTACCACAATGGGCTTGAGTCCACTGAAGAAAATCAGCCCCCAAATGAGCCAGAAATGTCCGTGATGCCTGCCATCGCTGACTTGTCTCCCCACAATAGACACATGACATGATTTCTGTGTCCGTGGCCCCTGTGAGATCCGAGGGTGGTGCAGCCCCTCGCGCCCGGAGCCGGCGCGTACAACATCAGAAACAACTGCTCAGCAGATAGGAGCGCACTCAGGAGGCAAAAATTAGTCTCATGCTATCACGAGCACCTCACCAATAGTGCTCGCCTGACGCGTTTCTGATATCTTCCTTAATCATAGGCTCGACTCAAATTGCATGGCCAACAGCACGTTTTCTTTAAATACTCGCCCTCCAATGGGCTCCTCGCATGAGAATCCCAGTGCCTGCTGGGCAATGTAGTGTCCGTGGCTTACATCCTACCACAATGGGCTTGAGTCCACTGAAGAAAATCAGCCCCCAAATGAGCCAGAAATGTCCGTGATGCCTGCCATCGCTGACTAGTCTCCCCACAATAGACACATGACATGATTTCTGTGTCCGTGGCCCCTGTGAGATCCGAGGGTGGTGCAGCCCCTCGCGCCCGGAGCCGGCGCGTACAACATCAGAAACAACTGCTCAGCAGATAGGGGCGCACTCAGGAGGCAAAAATTAGTCTCAGGCTATCACGAGCACCTCACCAACAGTGCTCGCCTGACGCGTTTCGGATATCTTCCTTAATCATAGGCTCGACTCAAATTGCATGGCCAACAGCACGTTTTATTTAAATACTCGCCCTCCAATGGGCTCCTCGCATGAGAATCCCAGTGCCTGCTGGGCAATGTAGTGTCCGTGGCTTACATCCTACCACAATGGGCTTGAGTCCACTGAAGAAAATCAGCCCCCAAATAAGCCAAAAATGTCCGAGGGCGAGTATTTAAATAAAACGTGCTGTTGGCCATGCAATTTGAGTATATATATATATATATATATATATATATATATATATATATATATATATATATATATATATATATATATATATTATCTACTGGCGGTCGCCAGTAGATAGTTATAGTTACAACCTAGTTTCCATAGGAAATCTCAAAATTCTATTTTGAATAACTTTGGCACCGGTTGACGAATCCTCGCGTAATTTTCAAAACTAATGGGGCGCTCCGTTCAGATCCTACCCTGAAAGTCTCGGGGTGATTCGTCAAGCAGGGGCCGAGAAAAAAGGGGGGCCCCAAAACGCGTTTTCCCCATGCATTTTTCCATAGGACCTTTAGACACAGCTACAGCCCGAACGGCTGAACAGAATTACTTGAAATTTGGCAGAGAGGTAGCCATAAGGTCAAGGAAGTGCCTTTTGCTGGTCTGGTGTAAATCTGTTCAGTATTTCCTGAGAAAATAGCATTTAAAAGCATATATATATGTGGGCGGAGCCTAACCACACATCTAATCCTGAGATCTGATTGGCTGTCAGCACTTCATCCAAGAAGTGTTGGCAGCCATCTTGGGACCAATATACATGATAGCACCTCATTAAAAAGCATTGCAGTTAATAGAAGGTTTTAAGACTTTAGTTACATTATAAATCATTTGTTGATGGTACCATACTCATTTTAGGAATTGTGGTATGTTCTAATGTGATTTCACCATGTGAAAAAGCATTCTGCTGGGATATCGTGATTGAGAGAAAAATATTTTCTCATGCTTTTACCACAGAGGTTTGGAAGGTGATCTATAAGCTAAACTGAGAGCTTATTTTCTGTAAATTCACATTATCTTTCTCAGTCATGTGAGAATGAAGTCTGACATTCTCAGTAAAACATGTACATCCAACAAGGGCAGAGACTGTCAGTTGATTCCTTTGTGTTCTACTGCAGCTTCCCAGAGTGTTCCAAAGAACTACTAGAGCGCTAACAGTCCTACTTATGATAAACGTATGGCACACCTGAAGCCATCTTGCTTGGATTAAAGTGGTAACTCTTAAAACATTTAATTTAAAAAGGAACAAAATGAGGGGGTTCATTTTTCCATAAAAAGTATGATTAGTGCTGCAGAAAGAAAAATTAGGGCACATTTTGAGTGACTTCTCAAATCCTCTTCTATTTCATTAAAAAATTCTGACATGCAGACTGAAACATGCACTTTCAATACCAGCAGCAGTTTTCCCTGGTGAGCAGTAGCTTTACTACAGTGATCTAATGAGCAAAAAGAGTGCTAACATTCTGAATTTATGGCAAATGTGTGACACATCTGAATGCCTTCTTGATGGAATCAAAGTAAAAAACTGAAAGTATTTCCTACTGAGGAGACTGCAGTAAATGAGGAAATTAGGAAACTTCATAAAAAATAAGTCTCCCAAGATGGCCACCAGAGACAAAAGAGCCCAAATGTAGCCCAAATATCACCCAGATGTAGCCCAAGTATAGCCCAATGACAGAATGTCCCAGAATGTTCTTAAAAACAACTAGAGCGCTTACTGTCTTCATTATGACAAAAGTATGGCACACCTGAAGCCATCTTGATTGGAATAAACTGTTAACACTTAAAACATTTAATTTAAAAAGGAACACAATGAGGGGGTTCATTTTGCCATAGAAATTATGATTAATGCTGAAGAAAGAAAATGAGGGCACATTTTGAGTGACTTCTCAAATCCTCTTCTATTTCATTAAAAAATTCTGACATGCAGACTGAAACATGCACTTTTAATTCCAGGAGCAGACTTCCATGGTGAACAGTAGTTTTACTACAGTGATCTAATGAGCAACTAGAGTGCTAACATTCAGAATTTATGGCAAATGTGTGACATATCTGAATACCTTCATGATGGAATCAAAGTAAAAAACTGAAAGCATTTCCTACTGAGGAGACTGCAGTACATGAGGAAATTAGGAAACTTCATAACAAATAAATCTCCCAAGATGGCCACCGGAGACAAAAGAGCCCAAATGTAGCCCAAAATCACCCAGATGTAGCCCAAATATAGCCCAATGACAGAAGTGTGCAAAACATTTGTTTTTGCAGTGTTATATAGTGCAGACTTGTCAGGTATTGGAGTGCTTTACATGAGCATTGGTTACATCACACAAGAACAAATTCATTTTGGTTGTAGACATGGGGAGACTAAGTGATTTGACAAGAATCACAGAATGTCGAGCTGAAGCAGAAACTTCAACCTGGTTCCCCAGTTGCAAAGTCTGCAGTTCTGGAAGTAACACCACATCCTCTCCCCTAAGTGCAACATTTAATCAAGTGGTCAACTGGATAAAAAAAACCTAAAGATAACAAATAATTTAAAAGTGCTTTGTCGCTATTTGAAAACTCAGAAAATATGTCCTTATTTTAGTCTTTTAGAGCACTAACCATAATTTTGATGCCAATAAGACCCTCTCATATATGTAATTTCTAAAGGAAATGCTCTAGGTATTACAGTTTTGATTACATCAAGATGATGTCAGGCGTTCCACACTTTTGTAATAAATATAGAATGTTAGCAATCTAGTTGTTCATTAGGATACTGTTGAGAGGCAGAGGCCAGGGGCATGGACTCTGAAAATTGAAGGCAGGTAGGAGGGTGCAAAGGCAACAATTTAACCACACTGAGCAGGCAGGAAGGGCAGTGGAAGCACAACAGACTATGGTGGGCAGTGGAAAGGGGAGCAGGGGCAACAAACCAACAATACAGGACTTGCAAGAGAGGCTGTGGCAATGTAATAGACCATTGTGGGCAGAAGGAAGAGGCAATGGTAGTACAACCATACATGCCAACAGACCCGATTCAGCCAGGAAACGTTCAATGTTTTTAAGCTCAAATGGGCTTTATTTGATCTGTCTCCTGTCTACAATATCCTCTTTTTCAATGTAACTCAAAGGGGAAAATCAATACCCCAGTTTTTTTTCAAAATCTCCCTCTTACCAAGTTCAAAATGTTCGCAAGTATGGTACATTGGATCATGGAAGGAAATGGGATAGGGACATGGACTTGGATAACAGAGGACAGGAGGGACATGGAGAGGTGCACCAAACTGACCCTGCAGGGCAGGCATCAGGGTTTGCAGCAGCACAATACACCACACAGGGCATGCAGGATGGGAGTGCAGCACAACAATCCATAGAAAGCAAGAGGGAGGGGACAGGACCATGCACATGGACAACAGAGAACAGAGGGGCAAGAGGCAATGGTAGCTAGCTGACCATAATGGACAGACAGGAGAGAAAGCTGCAGCATAACAGACCATAAAGGGCAGGAGGGACGGATCAGGGGCATTACAATGAAACAGACAAGCCAGGAGGGAGGGAGTAGGGGTCTGCACATGTAAACAGAGGGCTGGGGGCAAGGGGGCAGGGCAGGAGCAGCAAGATAGCCATGGACGTCAGGCAGGATGGGCACTAGAAGCAAGACACACCATGAAGAGCAACAGTGAGACTGTGATGGTATACACACAGACCATGGAGGGAAGGTGGGAGGGGGTCAGGGGCAGCTAACTGACCACACAGGGAAGGTGGGAGGGGCCATGGCAGCACAGAAGACCATGCATGGCAAGTGGGAGGGTTAGTGGCAGCACAATGGCTATGATAGGCAAGAAGGAGGGTGCAGGGGCATGCACAAAGGACGATGGAAGATAGAAGGGAGGGTCAGGACCTGTGCACAGACAAGAAAGTTCAGGGGAAGGGGCCTCACAACAGACCACACGGGGCAGGCAGGAGGAGCAGTTGCAGCACAACAGACCAGGGAGGGCAGAAGGGTGTGGCAGTACAATGGACCATGTAGGACAGGAGGAAGAGGATAGGGGCATGGCATGTGGACAGGCAGGGTGGAGGTGGCAGGGACAGGTTACAGTCATCTGACAATGCTAGGCAGGTGGGAGGGGAGTGGCAGCTCAACAGAACACTCAGAGTAGATAGGAGTGGCAGGTCCATGGGACATGGTGGGCAAAAAGGATGGAGCAGGGGCATGCACAAAGACATCGGAGGGCAGGGGGACGGAGAATAGGGGCAGCAAGCTAAGCGCAGAGTTTAAGCAGGAGGTCAATGATGGGGCATAGAATTGGGCAATGGAGGGCAGGAGGAGTGGACTGGTACATCATACTAAATTGAGGGCAGTGGCAGCACATCAGACCATGCATGGCAGGAGGGAGGAGGCTAGTCCATGGATTCACACAACAGAGGATAGGGAGGAGGGGGATGGGGCAGCAAGCTAACTGTTCAGAGAAGGCGGGTATTAGGAACTTTATTGTTTTTAAAACATTGTGTCTGTGCGAACTACTTAAAATATGAACAAGTATGCAGCATAATCTCACTTTTATTCAGGAAGAAGAGGACGTTTGTGACTGTGACTCCGGGCTCACTTGGCAGAAACACCCCCTGACCCTCCACCCCCTATCGCAAAATGTAATGCCCGTGAAAAGGGTAGGTGAACACAGTGTTATATAGAACATAGTCCTGAGAGCACGATTGAAAATGAAAACTAGATATAGTGTATGGTATAAACTATGCACCAAAAAGTGTGATATAAGATGAACCGGGCGTAAAATATAATATGCAATACATTGTGCGCAATGACAGATTCATTGGAGAGCGCGAGATAGCACAGGCACTAGCGCGTGCTATGCGATATGCGCCTTGGAGTGTAATATGCACAGGGCAGTGTTGTGTAACCTAACTAGTCTCTAAAGTTGTAATATAAAATATGTGCTGGGGAGTGTAACGTTGCATATGCACTGTGACAAAGATATGGATCCCAGATTGTAATATGTATGGCATAGCACTGTGCGTTATAACATAGGCATCGAGGAAGGCACGTTAGATGGGGCAATATAACCCGTGCGAAGACAAGTGTGGCATGACATATTCACGGGGTGGTGTTACAGTGCACATGGGCTAGAGAGTGTCATAGCATATGCACTAGCTAGTGGAATACAACACAGAGGTGTGTGGCACTCGGCAGGCAATGGTGGGTGTAACACAGCATTGGGCTCTGTCAGGAGCGCGCTGTGACTCCCAAGTGATGTTCGTCCCCTTTCCAGAGAGTAAAATAAAAACTATTACACATCCGGCAGTGGATGTGTGTTTTATTAACCGTGAGGGGGGTTTCTTGCATAGTTTTGGTCGAATTTTTGTGTATGTGTATTAAATGTGCCCGTCAATAGCTACCCATGTTTGTATAAATAAACGACAAGGGTGTCTACCGGGATTAGGCACGGTAGGGCATCAGACATGTCAGAGCTTCACTAGTGGTGTAAATACATTCCACGTGGATTCATTGCATGCATAGTCGCCTTTTAATGAATATCACACAAATCGTCATGGTGATAGGTACGTACGGTTTGTCCAGCATGTCCTAGGTGTGTCTATAAATATATATTTTTTAAAAATAATAAAAAACAGTGGCCGGCCCTGGGGATTGTTGTCAAAAAAATATAATTAGGAGACAGGCCCTGGTGGATGGGGTCATCAGGGCTAATAAATTAGAATAAGAAGGGGAACCACACAGCCCCCCTTCTTAAAAAATTAAAATAAATAAAAGACTGGCATCGTTCCGGAGGCCATGCCCCCTCCGTGCAGCACTCTGCAAACGCGCCCCCAACAGGCATCTCCAGTATGCGCCAGGGAGCTGCGCTGCAGACAGGTGTTCTGAGGCCAAGCCCCTTTTTACACCTCTCTGCAACGCAGCTCTGTGGCGCTTACTGGAGGTACCTAGTGGTCTAGTTTGACCCTAGGGACCCTTAGGATTCAAGGGGACTTAATCTCTCAACTTAGAACAGCCACAGGGCGCGTTTACACAGTGGTGAGGGGAGGGGACGGGGCCTGAGGTGACGTGTGCAAACACGCACTATGGCACGTTTTAAATTGGGGATATAATTTCCCTTCAATACTGAGGGCCCCTGGGGGCTAACTAGCCCACCAAGTGCTTCCAGTAAGCGCCACTGAGCTGCATTGCAGAGAGGTGGTCCAGGCCGTGCCACTTTTTACACCTCTCTGCAACGCAGCTCTGTGGCACTTACTGGAGGTACCTAGTGGGCTAGTTGGACCCTAGGGACCCTCAGGATTCAAATGAACTTAATCTCCCAACTAAAAACGGACACAGGGCGTGTTTACACAGTGGTGAAGGGAGGGGACGGGGCCTGAGTCAACGTGTGCAAAAACACCCTGTGGCCTGTTTTAAGAGGTAGTTTTAATCCCCATGCCCTATTATATATACTAGGGGCTTACAGAGGAGGTTATGCTAATCACAGGGGGACCCCAACGCATAATGTTCCCAAGTGTATGTAGGTGTTTTCACTGTATTCTAAGTGTCTTTTAACATAGCACTGGCTCTAGGACTGGTTAGTCAGACTCAGTTACCACCAGTATCCGTCTGAAAAAGTTGAGGGTACAGGATGATTTTGCAACAAGGCTTCTTTCTGCTCTTCTTTTTGTTCTTTCTGCACGTTATCCTTCTTCCTGCACTTATCTTCGTATTTGAGGACTTCTGTTGCTTCTTTCTGCACTTCTTTTGTTTCTTTCTGTGCATTTTTTCTTCTTTCTTCACATGTCCTATCTCTGTAGGCATAGTAAGAAATTAGCATTTAAAAAACCTTTGAAATTCACAGAAAAAAACATAGGTTTCAGGCACGTTATAGTTAGGAATTAGCATTTAAAAAACCTCCGAAAATTCACTGAAAAAACCATAGGTTTCAGGCACGTTATAGTTAGGAATTAGCATTTAAAAAACCTCAGAAATTCACTGACAAAACCATAGGTTTCAGGGGTGTTATAGTTAGCTGGACTTTTCACTTGTACAAAACCATTGAAATTCCCCCGTTATAGTTAGTTCAGCTAACTATAACTCGCGCACCCGCAATGCACTGCTGATGACGTCACATATTACATCACTCATGACATGGTCAGTGACATCACTCATGACATCACTGATGACATCTCAAATGACATCACTGATGACATCACTGATGACATCATCTTTGTGATAGAGTGGCAGACCTCCTCTCACCCTAATATAACCTTTGATACACACATTCAAAAATAGAGACTAAAATTTTCAAAACAATGGACACACCAATACCAGTTACAACAACCTCTTCAGTAATTCTAAGATCCACATACACATCCACTCATTCACCAACAGTCCTATACAGTCACTCATACATGTACTCACTCATCATATGTACTCATACACCTATACATCCTGTTACACAATGCCACTCATCCATAGAGTTACTCACACACATAGTCACTCATGGTAATAAAGAATCAAACATACATTTTCGTGCATATACAGTTATACACACACCACCACACTTACTTCTACGGAAACTTACACATACTTAGTCTTTTAAACAATCACTTATAGAAACACATACTTATTCATACAGGAACTCTTTCAATCTCTCACTCTCACATATACTCACATATATACACCAATAGTCACATATACTTGTTTAAAACATATGTAGTTACTCATAAAGACACTATTGAGACAGTCATTCACTCACTAACACACCCATACACACACTCATCCACCCATACAGTCCTGCATACATGCTGTGTTCAACACATACAAACAGTGAGTCACTCATTCATGCACCTATGCACTACGTAATACCCCCCACCGAACCATGCAGACACTCAGACTGATACTCAAAAAACCAACTAATAACCTATATAGACACCCATAGAGCTACTCACCAACCCATGCAGCCACTTATACACAAAGTGAGAGACAGATATTTACATATTTAAACATTACTCACTAAGCCATGTATTCACTATGATACACTTAATCAGTCAGTTACACAATCAATTTTTCAAAAACAAATCATCCATTTAGACACTTATATACCCATTTATTCTTCCATCGACCTTGAGATATACATATATAAAACATATTTAATTTTCAGAAAAACACACATTCACTGGATGATGTCATCAGTGATGTCATCAGTGATGTCATTTGAGATGTCATCAGTGATGTCATGAGTGATGTCACTGACCATGTCATGAGTGATGTAATATGTGACGTCATCAGCAGTGCATTGCGGGCGCGCAAGTTATAGTTAGCTGAACTAACTATAACGGGGGAATTTCAATGGTTTTGTACAAGTGAAAAGTCCAGCTAACTATAACACCCCTGAAACCTATGTTTTTTTCAGTGAATATATATATATATATATATATATATTCAGCACAAACAGATCTGAGAAAACCGCATCTTCATAATCTAGGTATTGAAAAAAGATTCATCTTCTTATTCATTCATCTTTTGATGTTTTATTCTTATTTTCTTTGAAGTCAAATTTACAAAGAGGTATCACAGTAATGCCAACACGTGTTTTGCGCACACTGCGCTTCTTCAGGGCTCTAATCTGTTGCTAGTCCCATTTCTTGAAATGTATCTTAAAGAAAAATCCTCCGTAAAGATGTTGAGTCCCCTTTATAGGCATAGGTTCATTTTGTTCCTTTCCAAATTAAATGTATTAAGTGTTACCACTTTATTCCACTCAAGATGGCTTCAGGTGTGCCATACTTTTGTCATAAGTAAGACTGTTAGCGCTCTAGTTGTTCTTTAGAACACTCTGGGACATTCTGTCATTGGGCTATACTTGGGCTACATCTGGTTGATATTTGTGCTACATTTGGGGTCTTTTTTCTCTGGTGGCCATTTTGTGAGACTTATTTGTTATGAAGTTTCCTAATTTCCTCATTTACTCCAGTCTCCTCAGTAGGAATACTTTCAGTTTTTTACTTTGATTCCATCAAGAAGGCATTCAGATGTGTCACACATTTGCCATAAATTCAGAATGTTAGCACTCTAGTTGCTCATTAGATCACTGTAGTAAAGCTACTGCTCACCAGGCAAGTCTGCTGCTGGTATTGAAAGTGCATATTTTAGTCTGCATGTCAGAATTTTTTTATGAAATAGAAGAGGATTTGAGAAGTCACTCAAAATGTGCCCTAATTTTTCTTTCTGCAGCACTAATCATACTTTCTATGGTTACCACTTTATTTCAATCAAGATGGCTTCAGGTGTGCCATTCGTTTGTCATAAGGACTGTTAGTGCTCTAGTTGTTCTTTGGAACACTCTGGGAAGCTGCAGTAGAACACAAAGGAATCAACTGGCAGTCTCTGCCCTTGTTGGATGTACATGTTTTACTGAGAATGTCAGACTTCATTCTCACATGATTGAGAAAGATAATGTGAATTTACAGAAAATATGTTCTCAGTTTAGATTATAGATCACCTTCCAAATCTCTGTGGGAAAAGCATGAGAAAATGGCTTTCTCTCAAACATGATTCATGATATCCCAGCAGAAGGCTTTTTCACATGATAAAATCACCTTAGAACACACCACAATTCCTAAAATGAGTATGGTACCATCAACAAATGATTTATAATGTAGCTAAAGTCTTAAAACCTTCTATGAACTGCAATGCTTTTTAATGAGGTGCTATCATGTATATTGGTCCCAAGATGGCTGCCAACACTTGTTGGATGAAGTGCTGACAGCCAATCAGATCTCACGATGAGATGTGTGGTGAGGCTCCGCCCTGATATATATGTGAATTTACTTTTGATTTTCTCAGGAACTACTGAATGGATTTACACCATTTCAGCAAAAGGCATGACTGTGAACCAAGATCTACCTTTCTGCCAAATTTGGTGTAATTCCGTTCAGCAGTGCGGGCTGTAGCTGCAACAAAAGGTCCCTATGGAAAATTGCATGGGGAAAACACGTTTTGGGACCCCCCTTTTTTCTCAGCCCCCGCTTGACGAATCACCTCGAGACTTTCAGGATAGGCGCAGACCGGCGCGGGCCACGAGTTTTGAAAATTTTGCAAAGATTCGGCAACTGGCGCCAAAGTTATTCTAAATAGAATGTTGCGCTTTTCCTATGGATAATAGGTCCTAACTATAACTACCTACTGGCGACCGCCAGTAGGTAATATATATATATATATATTCACTGAAAAAACCATAGGTTTCAGGCACGTTATAGTTAGGAATTAGCATTTAAAAAACCTTAGAAATTCACTGAAAAAACCATAGGTTTCGGGGGCGTTATAGTTAGCTGGACTTTTCACTCGTACAAAACCATTGAAATTCCCCCGTTATAGTTAGTTCAGCTAACTATAACTCGCGTGCCCGCAGTGCACTGCTGATGACGTCACATATTACATCACTCATGACATGGTCAGTGACATCACTCATGACATCACTGATGACATCTCAAAGGACATCACTGATGACATCATCCAGTGAATGTGTGTTTTTCTGAAAATTACATATGTTTTATATATGTATATCTCAAGGTCGATGGAAGAATAAATGGGTATATAAGTGTCTAAATGGATGATTTGTTTTTGAAAAATTGATTGTATAACCGACTGATTAAGTGTATCTTAGTGAATACATGGCTTAGTGAGTAATGTTTAAATGTGTAAATATCTGTATCAGTCTCTCACTTTGTGTATAAGTGGCTGCATGGGTTGGTGAGTAGCTACATGAGTGTCTATATAGATTATTAGTTGCTTTTTTGAGTTCGGTGGGGGTAATACGTAGTGCATAGGTGCATGAATGAGTGACTCACTGTTTGTATGTGTTGAAGACAGCATGTGTGCAGGACTGTATGGGTGGATGAGTGTGTGCATGGGTGTGTTAGTGAGTGATAGACTGTCTCAATAGTGTCTTTATGAGTAACTACATATGTTTTAAACTAGTATATGTGACTATTGGTGTATATAAGTGAGTATATGTGAGAGTGAGAGATTGAAAGAGTTCCTGTATGAATAAGTATGTGTTTCTATAAGTGATTGTTTAAAAGACTAAGTATGTGTAAGTTTCTGTAGAAGTAAGTGTGGTGGTGTGTGTATAACTGTATGTGCAAGTAAATGGATGTTTGATTCTTTATTAGCATGAGTGACTATGTGTGTGAGTAACTCTATGGATGAGTGGCGTTGTGTAACAGGATGTATAGGTGTGTGAGTACATATGATGAGTGAGTACATGTATGAGTGACTGTATAGGACTGTTGGTGAATGAGTGGATGTGTATGTGGATCTTAGAATTACTGAATAGGTTGTTATAACTGGTATTGGTATGTCCATTGTTTTGAACATTGTAGTTTCTATTTTTGAATGTGTGTATCAAAGGTTATATTAGAGGAAGAGGAGGTCTGCCACTCTATCACAAGGATGATGTCATCAGTGATGTCATTAGTGATGTCATTTGAGATGTCATCAGTGATGTCATGAGTGATGTCACTGACCATGTCATGAGTGATGTAATATGTGACATCATCAGCAGTGCATTGCGGGTGCGCGAGTTATAGTTAGTTGAACTAACTATAACGGGGGAATTTCAATGGTTTTGTACGAGTGAAAGTCCAACTAACTATAACGCCCCTGAAACCTATGTTTTTTTCAGTGAATTTCTAAGGTTTTTAAATGCTAATTCCTAACTATAACGTGCCTGAAACCTATGGTTTTTTCAGTGAATTTCAAAGGTTTTTTAAATGCTAATTTCTAACTATGCCTACAGAGAAAGGACATGTGAAGAAAGAAGAAAAAACGCACAGAAAGAAAAAAAAGAAATGCAGAAAGAAGCAACAGAAGTCATCAAAGACGAAGAAAAGTGCAGGAAGAAGGATAATGTGCAGAAAGAACAAACAGAAGAGCAGAAAGAAGCCTTGTTGCAAAATCATCCTGTACCCTCAACTTTTTCAGACGGATACTGGTGGTAACTGAGTCTGACTAACCAGTCCTAGAGCCAGTGCTATGTTAAAAGACACTCAGAATACAGTGAAAACACCTACATACACTAGGGAACACTATGCGTTGGGGTCCCCCTGTGATCAGCATGACCTCCTCTGTAAGCCCCTAGTATATAATAGGGCAGGGGATTAAAACTACCTCTTAAAATGCGCCACAGGGCGTGTTTGCACACGTCACCTCAGGCCCCGTCCCCTCACTTCCCCACTGTGTAAACGCGCCCTGTGGCCATTTTAAGTTGGGAGATTAAGTCCCCTTGAATCCTGAGGGTCCCTAGGGTCCAACTAGAACACTAGGTACCTCCAGTAAGCGCCACAGAGCTGCGTTGCAGAGAGATGTAAAAAGGGGCCCGGCCTAGACCACCTCTCTGCAACGCAGCGGAGTGGTGCTTACTGGAAGCACCTGGTGGGCTAGTTGGCCCCCATGGTCCCTCAGGATTGAAGGGGAATTATTTCCCCAACTTAAAACGTGCCACAGGGCTTGTTTGCACACGTTAACTCAGGCCCCGTCCCCTCCCTTCACCACTGTGTAAACACGCCCTGTGGCCATTTTTAGTTGGGAGATTAAGTTCACTTGAATCCTGAGGGTCCCTAGGGTCCAACTAGCCCACTAGGTACCTCCAGTATGCGCCACAGAGCTGCATTGCAGAGAGGTGTAAACAGTGGCACGGCCTGGACCACCTCTCTGCAACGCAGCTCAGTGGCGCTTACTGGAAGCACCTGGTGGGCTAGTTAGCCCCCAGGGGCCCTCAGGATTGAAGGGGAATTATTTCCGCAACTTAAAACGCGCCACAGGGCTTGTTTGCACATGTTAACTCAGGCCCCGTCCCCTCCCTTCACGACTGTGTAAACAAGCCCTGTGGCCGTTTTTAGTTAGGAGATTAAGTTAATTTGAATCCTGAGGGTCCCTAGGGTTCAACTAGCCCACTAGGTACCTCCAGTATGCGCCACAGAGCTGCGTTGCAGAGAGGTGTAAAAAGTGGCACAGCCTGGACCACCTCTCTGCAACGCAGCTCAGTGGCGCTTACTGGAAGCACCTGGTGGGCTAGTTAGCCCCCAGGGGCCCTCAGGATTGAAGGGGAATTATTTCCCCAACTTAAAACGCGCCATAGGGTGTGTTTGCACACGTCACCTTAGGCCCCGTCCCCTTCCTTCCCCTGTATGTACACATGCCCTGTGGCCGTTTTTTAAGTTGGGAGATTAAGTCCCCTTGAATCCTGAGGATCCCTAGGTGCAAAATAGCCCACTAGGAACCTCCAGTAAGCGCCACAGAGCTGTGTTGCATAGAGGTGTAAAAAGGAGCGTGGCCTCAGAACACCTGTCTGCAACGCAGCTCCCTGGCGCACACTGGAGATACCTGTTGGGCTAGTTGGCCCTCAGGGACCCTCAGTAGTGAAGGGGAATTAATTCCCCAACTTACAACTGGCCAGGGGGCGCGTTTGCAGAGTGCTGCAAGGAGGGGGCGTGGCCTCCAGCGCAATGCCGGTCTTTTATTTATTTTATTTTTTTAAGAAGGAGGGCTGTGTGGCCCCCCTTCATTTTCGAATTTACTGGCCCTGGGGACCCCATCCCCCAGGGCCTGCACCCTATTTTTTTTTGTTGAAAAAAATAAATTTGGCCGTCCCAAGGCCTTAATCGGCCCCGGGGACCCCAACCCCCGGGTCATGGCCTTTTTTTTATTTAAATTCTTTAGGAGGGGGCTGCGTTGCCCCCCTGCTCAGGCCACTTATGGCTCCGGGGACCCCATCCCCCGGGGCCGGCCTTTGTTTTTTATTATTTTAAAAATATATATATTTATAGAAACACCTAGGACATGCTGGACAAACCGTATGTACCTATCACCATGACGATTTGCGTGATATTCATTAAAAGGCGTCTATGCATAGAATGACTCCACATGGAATGAATTTACACCGCTAGTGAAGCTCTGACGTGTCTGACGCCCTACCGTGCCTAATACCGGTGCCCCCGCCGGTGGGTACTCTCCAAGTAGACACCCTTGTCGTTTATTTATACAAACATGGGTAGCTATTGACGTGCACATTTAATATACACACACACCAAGCCATTCAAAGGGGATTCGACAAAAATTCGACCAAACTATGCAAGAAACCCCCCTCACGGTTAATAAAAAACACATCCACCGCCGGATGTGTAATACTTTTTATTTTACTCTCTGGAAAGGAGACAAACCTCACTTGAGAGTCACAGCTTGCTCCTGGCTGAGCCCAATGCTGTGTTACACCCACCAGTGCCCGCCGATTGCCTCACACCTCTGTGTTGTATTCCACCAGCTAGTGCGTATGCTATGTCTAGCCCATATGCACTGTAACACCACCCCGTGAATATATCATGCCACACTTGCCTTCGCAAGGGTTATATTGCCCCATCTAACGTGCCTTCCTCGATGTGTATGTTATAACGCACAGCGCTATGCCATACATATTACAATCTGGGATCCATATCTTTGTCACAGTGCATATGCAACGTTACACTCCCCAGCACATATTTTATATTACAGCTTTAGAGTCTAGTTATGTTACACAACACTGCCCTGTGCATATTACACTCCAAGGCGCATATCGCATAGCACACGCTAGTGCCTGTGCTATCTCGCGCTCTCCAATGAATCTGTCATTGCGCACAATGTATTGCATATTATATTTCACGCCCCGGTTCATCTTATATCACACTTTTTGGTGTATAGTTTATACCATATACTACATCTAGTTTTCATTTTCAATCGTGCTCTCAGGACTAGTGTTCTATATAACACTGCGTCCACCTACCCTTTTCACGGGCATTACATTTTGCGATGGGGGTGGAGGGTCAGGGGGTGTTTCTGTCAAGTGAGCCCGGAGTCACAGTCACAAACGTCCTCTTCTTCCTGAATAAAAGTGAGAGTATGCTGCATACTTGTTCATATTTTAAGTAGTTCGCACAGACACACATTTTAAAAACAATAAAGTTCCTAATACCCACCTTCTCTGAACAGTTAGCTTGCTGCCCCATCCACCTCCTCCCTATCCTCTTTTGTCTGAATCCATGGACTAGCCTCCTCCCTCCTGCCATGCATGGTCTGATGTGCTGCCACTGCCCTCCATTCAGCATGATGTACCAGTCCACTCCTCCTGCCCTCGATTGCCCAATTCTATGGCCCATCATTGACCTCCTGCTTAGCCTCTATGCTTAGTTGCTGCCCCTATTCTCCTTCCCCCTGCCCTCCGATGTCTTTGTGCATGCCCCTGCTCCATCGTTTTTGCCCACTATGTTCCATGGACCTGCCACTCCTATCTACTCTTAGTGTTCTGTTGAGCTGCCACTCCCCTCCCACCTGCCTAGCATTGTCAGATGACTGTAACCTGTCCCTGCCACCTTCACCCTGCCTGTCCACATGACATGCCCCTATCCCCTTCCTCCTGTCCTCCATGGTCCATTTTACTGCCACACCCTTCTGCCCTCCCTGATCTGTTGTGCTGCAACTGCTCCTCCTGCCTGCCCCGCGCGGTCTGTTGTGAGGCCCCTTCCCCTGAACTCTCTTGTCTGTGCCCATGTCCTGACCCTCCCTTCTATCCTCCATGGTCCTTTGTGCATGCCCCTACACCCTCCTTCTTGCCCATCATAGCCATTGTGCTGCCACTAACCCTCCCGCTTGCCATGCATGGTCTTCTGTGCTGCCATGGCCCCTCCTACCTTCCCTGTGTGGTCAGCTAGCTGCCCCTGACCCCCTCCCACCTTCCCTCCATGGTCTGTGTGTATGCCACCATAGTCGCATTGTTGCTCTCCATGGTGTGTCTTGTTTCTAGTGCCCATCCTGCCTGACCTCCATGGTCATCTTGCTGCTCCTGCCCTGCCACCTTGCCCCCATTCCTCTGTTTCCATGTGCAGACCCCCTATTCCCTCCCTCCTGGCTTGTCTGTTCCATTGTAATGCCCCTGATCCGTCCCTCCTGCCCTTTATGGTCTGTTATGCAGCAGCTTTCTCTCCTGTCTGTCGATTATGGTCAGCTAGCTACCATTGCCTCTTTCCCATCTGTTCTCTGTTGTCCATGTGCATGGTCCTGTCCCCTCCCTATTGCTTTCTATGGATTGTTGTGCTGCACTCCCGTCCCGCATGCGCTGTGTGGTGTATTGTGCTGCTGCAAACCCTGATGCCTGCCCTGTAGGGTCAGTTTGGTGCACCTCTCAATGTCCCTCCTGTCCTCTGTTATCTGAGTCCATGTCCCTACCCCAATTCCTCCTGCTTACCATGATTCAATGTACCATACTTGCGAACATTTTGAACTTGGTAAGAGGGAGATTTTGAAAAAAAACTGGGGTATTGATTTTCCCCTTTGAGTTACATTAAAAAAGAGGAGATTGTAGACAGGAGACAGATCAAATAAAGCCCATTTGTGCTTAAAAACATTGGACGTTTCCTGGCTGAAACGGGTCTGTTGGCATGTATGGTTGTACTACCACTGCCTCTTCCTTCTGCCCACAATGGTCTATTATATTGCCACAGCCTCTCTTGCCAGTCCTGTATTGTTGGTTTGTTGCCCCTGCCCCCCTTTCCACTGCCCTCCATAGTCTGTTATGCTGCCACTGCCCTTCCTGCCTGACCAGTGTGGTCAAATTGTTGCCTCTGCACTCTCCTACCTGCCTTCAAATTTCAGAGTCCGTGCCCCTGGCCTCTGCCTCTCAACAGTATCCCAATGAACAACTAGATTGCTAACATTCTATATTTATTACAAAAGTGTGGAACGCCTGACGTCATCTTGATGTAATCAAAACTTTATTACCTGGAGTATTTCCTTTAGAAATTACATATATGAGAGGGTCTTATTTGCATCAAAATTATGGTTAGTGCTCTAAAAAACTAAAATGAGGACATATTTTCTGAGTTTTCAAATAGCGACAAAGAACTTTTAAATTTTTTGTAATCTTTATGTTTTTTTATCCAGTTGACCACTTGATTAAATGTTGCACCTTGGCGAGAGGATGTGGTGTTACTTCCAGAGCTGCAGACTTTGCAACTGGGGAACCAGGTTGGAGTTTCTGCTTCAGCTCAACCTTCTGTGATCACTTAATCTCCCCATGTCTACAACCAAAATGAATTTGATCTTGTGTGATGTAACCAATGCTCATGTAAATCATTCCAATACCTGACAAGTCTGCACTATATAAAACTGCAAATACACAAAAAATAAGTGTTTTGCACACTTCTGTCATTGGGCTACATGTGGGCTACATCTGGGTGATATTTGTGCTGCATTTAGGCTCTTTTGTGTCTGGTGGCCATCTTGGGAGATTTATTTGTTATGAAGTTTCCTAATTTCCTCATTTACTGCAGTCTCCTCAGTAGGAAATGCTTTCAGTTTTTTACTTTGATTCCATCAAGAAGGTATTCAGATATGTCACACATTTGCCATAAATTCTGAATGTTAGCACTTTAGTTGCTCATTAGATCACTGTAGTAAAGCTACTGCTCACCACGGAAGTCTGCTGCTGGTATTAAAAGTGCATGTTTCAGTCTGCATATCAGAATTTTTTAATGAAATAGAAGGGGATTTGAGAAGTCACTCAAAATGTGCCCTAATTTTTCTTTCTTCAGCACTAATCATAATTTCTATGGCAAAATGAATCCTCTCATTGTGTTCCTTTTTAAATTAAATGTTTTAAGTGTTACCAGTTTATTCCAATCAAGATGGCTTCAGGTGTGCCATACTTTTGTGATAAGTAAGACAGTAAGCGCTGTAGTTGTTCTTAAGAACACTCTGGGACATTCTGTCATTAGGCTATACTTGGGCTACATCTGGGTGATATTCGGGCTACATTTGGGCTCCTTTGTCTCTGGTGGCCATCTTGGGAGATTTATTTGTTATGAAGTTTCCTAATTTCCTCATTTACTGCAGTCTCCTCAGTGGGAATACTTTCAGTTTTTTATTTTGGTTCCATCAAGAAAACATTCAGATGTGTCACACATTTGCCATAAATTCTGAATGTTAGCACTCTAGTTGCTCATTAGATCACTGTAGTAAAACTACTGCTCACCAGGGAAGTCTGCTGCTGGTATTCAAAGTGCATGTTTCAGTCTGCATGTCAGAATTTGTTTATGAAATAGAAGAGGATTTGAGAAGTCAAAATGTGCCCTAATTTTTCTTTCTGCAGAACTAATCATAATTTCTATGGCAAAATGAACCCCCTCATTTTGTTCCTTTGTAAATTAAATGTTTTAAGTGTTACCACTTTATTCCAATCAAGATGGCTTCAGGTGTGCCATACTTTTGTCATAAGTAAGACTGTTAGCGCTCTAGTTGTTCGTTAGAACACTCTGGGACATTCTGTCATTGGGCTATACTTGGGCTACATCTGGGTGATATTTGGGCTACATTTGGGCTCTTTTGTCTCTGGTGGCCATCTTGGGAGATTTATTTGTTATGAAGTTTCCTAATTTCCTCATTTACTGCAGTCTCCTCAGTAGGAAATACTTTCAGTTTTTTACTTGGTTCCATCAAGATGGTATTCAGATGTGTCACACATTTGCCATAAATTCTGAATGTTAGCACTCTAGTTGCTCATTAGATCACTGTAGTAAAGCTACTGCTCACCAGGGAAGTCTGCTGCTAGTATTCAAAGTGCATGTTTCAGTCTGCATGTCAGAATTTTTTTATGACAGAAGAGGATTTGAGAAGTCAAAATGTGCCCTAATTTTTCTTTCTGCAGCACTAATCATAATTTCTATGGCAAAATGAATCCCCTCATTGTGTTCCTTTGTAAATTAAATGTTTTAAGTGTTACCACTTTATTCCATTCAAGATGGCTTCAGGTGTGCCATACTTTTGTCATAAGTAAGACTGTTAGCGCTCTAGTTGTTTGTTAGAACACTCTGGGACATTCTGTCATTGGGCTATACTTGGGCTACATCTGGGTGATATTTGGGCTACAGTTGGGCTCTTTTGTCTCTGGTGGCCATTTTGGGAGACTTATTTGTTATTATGTTTGAAGTACTGGGTATTTTAGACCCAGCGGTGCAGGGGCACACACCCTATGACTTCTGGGTTCACCCTGTTCCAGACCTACAGAAACACAGAGTCTTCTGGGTGAAGTCAAAGATTCGTTTATTGGCTGCAGACCAATGACAGGTATCCTAGAAGTACAACAGCGTGTATGTTCTCAGGAGACTGCTGCAAATCATAGGAACGGGCTTCTCCTTAAGTACAAAATATCATGCTCCAGGCACACATTCCTTGGTTTACGATATGGCCATTATAAGTATACATTACAAACGAAAAAGCAGAGTCATGATGACCATCCCACATTCCAGTTCGGCCAGCCCACAATGATTTACACAGTAAGGTTCAGATCCCACATTTGGTGTCAATAGACCCCCCAATAAACATGAGCATCTCCTGTTTTGGGAAACAAGTCATAAAGCAGGAACAAGCAGGTGTGGAAGAGATTAGCCGGGGGATTGTATAGAATGAAAGGGTTTTATGACGGGTCAAACCCTGATGCTAATCACAGGTGGACGGAGGAAAGGGGAGCTCGTGAGACCGGTTTGACCTGGGGCAGCAGAGCCAGCTGCCCAGGTCACAGAGAAGTCAGAGGGAAAGCCCATGTACTGTGAGGCCCGTATTTACTCCATTATAGCCTATGTGAGGGCAATGACAAGATGGCCACTGCTTCCAAAATGGAACCCGCGTAGTGAAGCAGAATAACGTGTACGCAGTGCATTCATAGCTAGAACGATATATAAAGCACTCGTACATGCCGCATTTACCATTTGCGGTTCGCTAATACCAAGATAGACAGGGGTAGGGCCCTGTCCCCTACGCGGTCCCGAATATTAAAGTACGACAGACCCTCCTTTTGCCCTTACATAGGCAATCACTATACTCATCTTAATCCGAGTCTAGGTCAATGTTCACAAAGTCATGGAGATGTTGCTGTAGCATCATCCTATTACTTAGTTCGTCCCTCGATACAGGTTTCCTTATACATAAGGTAGCACAGAGGCCACATATCGTAGGAGCACACTGTATGCACAGACAGAACAGGAAAAGAATGGCTAAGATCATTCCAATGACCATCAGAACTTTCCAACCCCAGGCAGATATCAATTCCCAGAACCACCCCACCAGTGACCAATCTCCCTTATCCACGTGTATGGCTTCAGATATTTTATGGAGTTTGGAGATGGCTTGATACACTGTTGGAGCATTGTCTGGTATGAAAATGCAGCAACTGGATTGGATTACCTTGCATACCCCACCGCGGTCTGCAAGAATAACGTCTAGAACAATGCGGTTCTGCAAAGTCATAAGGCGATCCGCTTGGAGCTCAGCTGTCAGATTACTAAGGGCACCAGCCGTTACATTGATAGTGGATTCAACCACACGTGTCAGCTGTCTCAGGTTCCTACTATTGACCATAGGTCCCCAAAACGGCAGGAAACCCAAGAAGAAGTCTCCCGCTTCCTGACCGGCAGTATCCTCCTTACTAATCACACCTCTCACAACTCTGGTCTTGTGATAGTCAGAGGCAGCAGTAAATGTCGGCGGTAGCAAGTTCGCAATATAACATGTGCCCGAGAAATCAGGGGGCAGCCATGTATATGCTCGGTCATTACAGATGAAATATGTGCCCTTGGCAGCCAAAAACGCAGGGGAAAACTGTGACGGGAAGGTGTACGTTTCAGTACAGTCACTTCTTCCCAGTTGAGCTCTAGGATTCTGACCATTACCCTGTAAGCAGAACCGACCCATGTGGGGTACGACCCAGATTGGAGATGAGATTTTTCGCTGTCTTTCACCCAGACTAATACTATACCCCGTCGCGTTCCATCCTACATAAGGTCTCAACTCTTCTTTGGGAATGGATGAGTATGCATCGATATCCCTACTCATATCGGCAACTCCTCTCATCAAAGCCTTATTATTGGTGATAGGTCTGATGGAACGCGGTTGGCGAGGGGAGTATGTATCTAGAGCATAGAGAAACATGGTTTGGAATGCCCATGACGATCCATTGTAACTATACGGCAACACCAGGTAGGGAATACCCTTGTTAATGGTATGTGGCATTAACCCACACACCCAGCAATTGGTCGTATTCATTACCAGTTGGTGCTGGTGCAAGAGCTGGATAAACGAGTTATTTACGAACTCTGATCGTCTGGTCTGTTCGTGCTCAGGCAAAGGGTGAAAAGAGTGAGAGGAGGCAGTAGAAGGAGATATAGGCTGTTCAGTGGGTGCAATGGGCTTTTGAGCGGAGAAAAACACAAATCCTACAACAAACATTATGATACTACACAGTATAAAAAGACACAAAAAGACAAAACATTTACTTTTCATAATTTTACACATCCTTGCGTTAGAGTTCATTTCCTCAATTGGTCTCTCCATCTTAAAAAACTCCATCCTCTACTCGGGCCGCTCGCGGTGGATGAGTTTCTTCTGCTGAGGGGCACGCCTGTCAGTCCAGGGAAACGCCCTAGACCAACCAGAACCGTCGACCTAGCGTCTTCGGCCTGTACCCCAAAGTCTTAGCACCGCGACCCTGCGGCAGAACCCGGATGGTGGTTCGAAAAACAAAAATCAAGAAAGTCCTTCAGATGGGAGAGCAAAAATGTCAAAAGGAAAATAGTGAGGAAATCTTTATTTGTCCATGGGCCTAGGTCTCAAATTATAGCGGAGACGGCCAGGTGCTGTTTGGTCTTGAAACAAAAGTTCAGGCTCAGTGGTGTCCAGTCGATTTGATGGCGGCACAGCTTCCTGCAGAATATTGTCACTCTCTTGGTCTGAAACTGTGCCTTTTATGCGTGCGTCGCTGAATGGTACAAAGCGAGGTACAATGTCTGTCTCCGAGTCGGCGGTACCCTCCTTGACCCACTGGTCATATGGCAGAGGCAAGGGGACTACTTTGCAGTGGGTACCATGAATCCAGTGCTTCTTCCCTTTCACTCGCACTGCTGATCTTGTCGAAAGAAGAACAAGATGAGGGCCGATCCAGCGAGGCTCGTCGTTGCTCTTGCGCTGGAAATTTCGGACTAGCACCCACGTACCAGGGTTGATAGGGTGTCCAGGAGGTTCAGAGGCTTGGGGAAGAGTATCATGTACCTGTTGGTGCAAAACACGCAGTTTAACAGTCAAATCATACAGGTAATCGAGTAGTACTGGATGTTCTATCTCACTAAATTTCGCCGGTCTTGGCACGCCCCATACATTAGCCGGGCGGCCAAAGACGACCTCATAAGGACTAAGTCCCACTCGTGAGTGTATGGTCATTCTGGTGGACAGGAGTGCTAGAGGCAGAGCGTCAGGCCATTTAAGACCGGTGCTCGTCTGGATTTTGGCCAGCTTGAGCTTTAAGGCTCCATTGTAGCGTTCTACTAATCCAGCCGATTGGGGGTGATTTGCAGCGTGGAACTTCTGCTTTATCCCGAGCCCTTCACATACATTCTTCATCACTTTACCCACAAACTCACTTCCGTTATCACACCACACCATTCTTGGCATCCCAAACCTAGGGAAAAACTCCTTCACAAGGGCTTTGGCTGTGGATAGGGCAGTGTTATCTTTCAGAGGATAAGCCTCTATCCATTTTGAGAAAGCACAAACAACCACCAGTACATATTTCAGGTTGTTGCATCTTTCCATGTGAATAAAGTCCAGCTGCAAAACTTCGAATGGACATGATGGGGGTGCAAAGTGACCAGCTGGAGTTGGGGTTCCCCTACCAGGGTTGTACTTCAAACATACTATGCAATTCTTGACCACATTCTCTGCACACTTGGGAATCCCAGCATTCTGCCATACTGGAGCCAACAACTTGCATATACCTTTCGTACTGATGTGTGCCATTCCATGTGCCATAGTAACCACTGGAAGCACATATGCGTCAGGCAACAACCATCGCCTATGTTCTGTCAGATCAATCCAACAACCATTCTCATCCAACTTACCCATACTTTCTCTCCACTTGCTTAACTCTTCCTCTGTGGCTTCAGCTTGAAGCGACTTCACACTCTCTATTGTGTTCTCACACATTCCCACATCATTAACCCATCTTGCGGGGCCTGCAACATACATTCTAGTCTTCACGTTCTGTGCTGTTTCTTTCGCGGTCTCATCAGCAAACGCATTCCCACGTCCAACATCATCTGTGACTTTCCTGTGCGCACTGCATTTCATGATCGCAACTTGCAACGGTAGGGTCAGTGACTCAAGGAGATCATTCACCAACTTGCCATTCTGAATTTTAGCTCCATGCGACGTCAGGAACCCACGCTCCTTCCACAGTCGCCCAAAATTATGAGCTACGCCAAAGGCGTACTGGCTATCTGTGTATATGTTTACTCTCATTCCTTCGGACAACACACATGCTCTCGTGAGGGCGAATAATTCTGCTGCTTGGGCCGAATTATGTGGCACTCGTGCAGTTTCCACGACCGTGTGCAAAGTCGTGATAGCATATGCAGCAGTCGTGTCACCATTAGGGAGCTTAAAACATGACCCATCTACCCATAAAGTGCCATCACACTCAGTCAGGGGAGTATCTTTTAGATCTACTCTCCCTTTCGTCTCTTCTTCTGTTCTGAACAGACAGTCATGTTGCTCAATCTCATCTGAGTCTGCTGGAATTGGCAACAATGTAGCTGGATTCAGCGTATTGCATCTCTTTATGTGTATGTGATTAGCTAACAGTGTAAGTTCATAACCTGATAGCCGCGCACTAGTCAAGTGTTGTGTCTTGGTCCTATTTAACAATGTGTCTACAGCGTGTGGAACCATAACAATCAATGTATTGTCCATTACCAAACCAGCAGATTGTCGGATAGACATCGCTGCAGCAGCTGTCGCTCTCAGACAGCTTGGCAATGCCCTCGCTACAGGGTCCAAGGTTGATGAAAAATATGCGCATGGGCGCGGTCTGTCGCCAAAAGGCTGTGTTAACACTGACAATGCACATCCATCTTTCTCGTGAACATACAATGTAAAAGGCTTACTGTAGTCAGGGGTACCCAACACAGGTGCTGAACACAATGCATTACGCAATTCCACAAAACTTTTCTGGCACTCTTCAGACCATGGGATAGGATTCGGTGTGTCTTTGCATGTTAGGGTTAACAAAGGTTTTGCCAATAAAGAAAAACTAGGGATCCAATGCCTACAGTATGAAGTGATGCCCAAGAAAGCACGTACTTCTCTCTGTGTTCTTGGCACACTCAACTGTGCAATGGCTTGAATTCTTTCTGGGGTCAGTTTCCTTCCCTCCTTCGATAAGAGATGACCTAAGTAGGTCACTTCTTGTCGACAATATTGCAGCTTAGAGAGAGACACCTTGTGATGGAAAGCGGATAAATGGCGCAACAGTGACAATGTGGCTTCTTTACAAATCTTCTCAGTATCCGCGGCGATCAGTAAATCGTCCACGTACTGAATCAGGATAGCGCCACTAGGTAAAACAAGTGCATCAAGCTGCGCTTTCAAAGCCTGACTGTATATGGATGGACTCTCACAGTAGCCCTGGGGAGCGCGTTTGAAGCGGAAGCTTCGGCCTCCCAGACTAAACCCAAAAATGTCTCTGCTCTCTTCTGCAATTGGGATACTAAAGAAAGCATTCTTTAAATCGATCACTGAAAACCATGCAGCAGAGGCTGGAATCATCGTTAACAAGGCGGTTATATCGGGGACAACCGGAAACTGTGGCACAACAATCTTATTAACCTCTCTGAGATCGATCACAAATCTGTAAACAGGTGGCTGTGAAGGATCCGTTCGTTTTAAGACAGGTAAAATCGGACTATTACAAACGTTGCCTCTTGTCTCTTCTATCACACCCTTATTAATCAAGTCGCTGACAATGTCTAACAATGCTTTCTGCCCTTCATTAGAGATCTTGTACTGGGGAATACGTGGCAGTCTGACATTAGCCTTTAGAGTCACCACATATGGCGGTATCTCCAAGAGGCCCACATCATTGGGACCAGTAGCCCAAAGGGCATCCGGAAGGGATGACAATTCAAGTGACATTGTATTTTTAGACAAATACATTGGGGAAATCACCTTCCTGCCTAATGTAAGTTGTACTCCTGAAGGAGAACAATACAGTGTAGCGTGCAATCTTTTCAACAAATCTAATCCCAGCAAATTCTCACCACAACCTGTTGTCAGAATCAGGGGTGCTTTCAGCTCGCAAGGTCCAACAGAAAGTGACATGGGACTGGAAATCGGGTTCCTAACCGGGGCGCCAGAAAAACCTACTGAAACATTTATATCGCCAGACAAAGGTGCGCCAGGGAGTTTTGAATGCATGATTGAACTCTTTGCAGCACCAGTGTCTAGCAGAAAAGGCTCCGTTATATTTGCTGTAGTCACCTTAACATACGGTCCACTCTGATCCACTGGCACTGAAACAACTCCCTCTCTCTGTTTACGGCTGTCCTAGTAGTCATTATTCTCTGCATCACCGTCCTCTGCATAATAATCATTATTATAATACTGGGCCGTATTACTAATCGCGTTAGCTTGCTGATCAAAGCTATTGATGGTAGTTTGAGGCGGCAGAGGACGCGCATTCTGGGGAGCGTTTCCACGCCCTCTGCCTCTAGGAGCTTGCTGACCACCCCTACCTCTTGTGCCATACGCGTTACCGTTCCGCTGCATTAATTTAGGGCAACTATATTTAAAATGACCTTCCTCTTTGCAATATGAACATTGGTTGGGACCTACAGGGACACGTGGTTGATAATACCCGTTCATTTGCTGGTTGTTCTGAAACTGTTGGGGTTGGTGATAGACACCTTGGGGTTGCCTATAATTATTCTGACCTCCACGTGGCGGATAGGCCTGCTGTAAAAGGACCTTTGTCTTCAGTTCTTTCGTTTTCTTTTCTGTTCTATCTTTCTCGTCTTTATCTCTATTTTCATAATACTGTGCAGTAGCCAGTATTTGCGCTGAAGAAGAAACAGCCCAGGAACTTTCTGAATCTTTTAATTTTTTACACAGGTCAGGAAGTAAATTCTGCACAAACTTATCCACAAATAACCGTTGGCCACCCTCAGTACTCATATCCTGCCCACTGTGATCAATAAACGTTTCTTCAAACCTAGTAAAGAAGTCTAACACTGTCTCATCTTTCTTCTGCTTGCATGCAGATAACTTGTCCCAATTTACGCGCATCGCAGGCATTATTGTCTTCATATACGTGATGATTCTACCAGGCAATTCAGCTACCAAAGGTTCTGGTTTCGCACCACCAGTTTGTCTAGCATCAGCAGCAACAATGTTGGCCCATGTATCCCCTAGTTCTGCATTGTGATCTACATTACGAATTGATCCCCATAAAGGCTGTGGAACAACATTACCAAACAACATGTCTATGTCGGCCAGATTCATAATACATGACCCTGCCGTCTGTGACAACTCTTTATAATAACCTGCTGGGTTCTTACGGGGATCAGGCAAGGACTGCTTAAGCGCTAACACCTCAGAGCGCTTCCATGGAACATGCACCCAAACACGCTGGAAATGCGCTGTCACAGCGGGGTTACCACCGACAGCTGCAACCGCTTCCTTCCATACCGGGGGAACTTCTCTCATAGGGTATTGGCGCGCTTTTGCCTTTTTCCCCACAAGGACCTCTTGTTCAAACAATGATTGTTGGCAATCATCATTCCTAAGTGACAATACAACCGCAACTGCTTTATCTACTTCGCGGTCCACAATTATACCAGTTCCAAAATCGAACCTCACTCTACACAATTCCTGCGGGTTCGGATTTTTACCACTATCCTCCAATTATTCACAGAGAATTTCGCACATTTTCTCAAACACATATCTCTGTTTCGGGGCATCCCATTGATGGAAAACGTTGACAACTGATTCCACATTATACAGTGAAGGAAAAACGATCCATCTACGCGCCATGTTATCTATTACCTTTTTCTCATCGGGGTTAGGCAATTGGCTGCGCAACTGCTTACGCTGTAAACCAGGAGTCGCACCAGATGACTCAAAGAGAGGACACATTAATGTAGTAACCACATTAGCTAAGCGTTGTTGCGCTGAAGGAGAAGCTGAGGCGAGAACAGGGGGAAAAACAGAGGGAAGAAAAGAGGATGTAGAGACGGGTTCTGGAGTGGTGGAAGGAAGAGTGTTAGGGGAGGCAGTTACTGGATTAGGCAAAGTCGCAGGAAGTGCGGGGGCAGTTGGAAGCACAACTGGCGGCGCTTGAGAGGGCTGCGCTACAGGAATAGGAACTGGCTGCAAAGCAACCGGCGGTTGCGGCAAGGCTTGCAGTATATGCACTGGAGGCGGCATATTTACAAGCTGGGGAGGCGCCGTGGCAGTTTGAGCATACGGGGGTGGCGAACTCAACAAATGTGACATCAGGGGATCTTTCTCCTTTTCTTCTGACTCATTCTGCTTAGAATGTGGCAAAGCTGGGTAACATTTGTCAATCCCTAACTTATGCTGCCTGTGCAATTGCTCACTCATTTGCTCCTCTTCATTGTCTTTAAATTGTACAGCTGCTTGCATTACTGACATACCTCTCTCTCTCTTATTCTTTTTCGCTAACTTAATTTCCTTTTGTTTGGCTTCCTTTCGCCATAAGCGGAAAGAGTCAAACATCGCCGGCCGGGCTTTCTTCTTAAACAATTTAATTTCCAAATTATCTAAAATATCGGTATCAAAACTACCATTTTGGGGCCATTTTAAAACACCATCTTTCCTGGTGTAGTGGATCCACACTTCGTTATATGCAATGGGGCCTACGCCATGTTTCACATAGAGCTCATAAGTTGGAGTTCCAACCGGAGGAACCGGACATGATTCCTCTAGCTGGAAATCTTTTCCACAACCCAAACAGAATATTCTACCAAATAGTCCAGAACCAGGCATCTTTGCTCACTAGTCTAGATCCAAACGTCAAAGGATTATCGAATACGATATTCTCGTGAATACACGAGTCCTCTGGTTTTGGCGTTTGCAAACTCCAAAGTACCAAATTACCAAATCAAACGATCCCGAAGGATACCAAAAACAAATAGGAGACGCTCCACTTATACTTAACTGAATATTGCTGATCGATGGCGTCACCAGAAGACTCTCTCGATTGTTTCGCTCTCTCAAAACTCGTCAAGGGTCCAAAACGGGTCGATTAATCAGGGCAGCAGTCCGTCGTAGCCGTCGGGACGCGGAGAACCTCGCAGAAAAGACTTTCGGACCACGTCGACATGCAGGGGTCGATGAAGTGGCGGCCTTCCTCCGGAATTTCCACACGAAGCTCCTCACGAACCTCTGGCTTGGACTGGTACCGCTGAAATCGTCCCGAGTTGGGCGCCAAACTTAAGTACTGGGTATTTTAGACCCAGCGGTGCAGGGGCACACACCCTATGACTTCTGGGTTCACCCTGTTCCAGACCTACAGAAACACAGAGTCTTCTGGGTGAAGTCAAAGATTTGTTTATTGGCTGCAGACCAATGACAGGTATCCTAGAAGTACAACAGCGTGTATGTTCTCAGGAGACTGCTGCAAATCATAGGAACGGGCTTCTCCTTAAGTGCAAAATATCATGCTCCAGGCACACATTCCTTGGTTTACGATATGGCCATTATAAGTATACATTACAAACGAAAAAGCAGAGTCATGATGACCATCCCACATTCCAGTTCGGCCAGCCCACAATGATTTACACAGTAAGGTTCAGATCCCACATTTGGTGTCAATAGACCCCCCAATAAACATGAGCATCTCCTGTTTTGGGAAACAAGTCATAAAGCAGGAACAAGCAGGTGTGGAAGAGATTAGCCGGGGGATTGTATAGAATGAAAGGGTTTTATGACGGGTCAAACCCTGATGCTAATCACAGGTGGACGGAGGAAAGGGGAGCTCGTGAGACCGGTTTGACCTGGGGCAGCAGAGCCAGCTGCCCAGGTCACAGAGAAGTCAGAGGGAAAGCCCATGTACTGTGAGGCCCGTATTTACTCCATTATAGCCTATGTGAGGGCAATGACAAGATGGCCACTGCTTCCAAAATGGAACCCGCGTAGTGAAGCAGAATAACGTGTACGCAGTGCATTCATAGCTAGAACGATATATAAAGCACTCGTACATGCCGCATTTACCATTTGCGGTTCGCTAATACCAAGATAGACAGGGGTAGGGCCCTGTCCCCTACGCGGTCCCGAATATTAAAGTACGACATGTTTCCTAATTTCCTCATTTACTACAGTCTCCTCAGTAGGAAATACTTTCAGTGTTTTACTTTGATTCCATCAAGAAGGCATTCAGATGTGTCACAAATTTGCCATAAATTCAGAATGTTAGCACTCTAGTTGCTTATTAGATCACTGTATTAAAGCTACTGCTCACCAGGGAAGTCTGATGCTGGTATTGAAAGTGCATGTTTCAGTCTGAATGTCAGAATTTTTTAATGAAATAGAAGAGGATTTGAGAAGTCACTCAAAATGTGCCCTAATTTTTCTTTCTGCAGCACTAATCATACTTTCTATGGCAAAATGAACCCCCTCATTTTGTTCCTTTTTAAATTAAATGGTTTAAGAATTACCACTTTATTCCAACCAAGATGGCTTCAGGTGTGCCATACGTTTGTCATAAGTAGGACTGTTAGAGCTCTAGTTGTTCTTTAGAACACTCTGGGAAGCTGCAGTAGAACACAAAGGAATCAACTGACAGTCTCTGCCCTTGTTGGATGTACATGTTTTACTGAGAATGTCAGACTTCATTCTCACATGACTGAGAAAGATAATGTGAATTTACAGAAAATATGCTCTCAGTTAGCTTATAGATCACCTTCCAAACCCCTGTGGGAAAATCATGAGAAAATAGTTTTCTCTCAAACATGATTCATGATATCACAGCAGAAGGCTTTTTCACATGGTAAAATCACCTTAGAACACACCACAATTCCTAAAATGAGTATGGTACCATCAACAAATGATTTATAATGTAACTAAAGTCTTAAAACCTTCTATTAACTGCAATGCTTTTTAATGAGGTGCTATCATGTATATTGGTCCCAAGATGGCTGCCAACACTTCTTGGATGAAGTGCTGACAGCCAATCAGATCTCACGATGAGAAGTGTGGTTAGGCTCCGCCCAGATATATATGTGATTTTACTTTTGATTTTCTCAGGAACTACTGAACGGATTTACACCATTTAAGCAAAAGGCACATGCCTGACCTGAGGACTACCTCTTTGCCAAATTTCAAGTAATTCTGTTCAGCCGTTCGGGCTGTACCTTCGACTAAAGGTCCTATGGGAAAATGCATGGGGAAAACGCGTTTTGGGACCCCCTTTTTTCTCAGCCCCCGCTTGACGAATCACCCCGAGACTTTCAGGGTAGGAGCTGAGCGGAGCGCCCCATTAGTTTTAAAAATTTCACGAAGATAAGTCAACCGGCGCCAAAGTTATTCAAATAGAATTTTCAGATTTCCTATGGGAACTCGGTCCTAACTAGAACAATCAACTGGCGACCGCCAGTAGATAATATATAATTACCTACTGGAGTTTGCCAGTAGGTAGTTATAGTTAGGACATAGTTTTCCATAGGAAAAGTGTTTTATGTTTTACCAATATCTTTGGCACCCTTTGACGAATCTTCACAAAATGTTTATAAGTAATGGGGCGCTCCGGTCAGCTCCTGTCTTGAAAGTTTGGGTGTGATTCATCAAGCGGGGGACGAGAAAAATGGGAGGTCCCAAAATGCATTTTCTCAATGTTCATTTCCATAGGAAATTTTGGAAGAGGCTAAAGCCCAAACTGCGGAATGGAATTACACCAAATTTAGCAAAAAGGTAGCTCTTGGTTCAGAAAGCATTCTTTTTTTAAATGATGTAAACCCGTTCAGTAGTTCCTGAAATATTCATATTTAAAATATGTATATATCTGGGGACCCTCCCGATCATGAGCTTCATTCTGATTGGCTGACAACATTCTAAACCAAAAAGTGTTGGCAGCCATCTTGTGACTCGGTTAAACCAAGTTTCAAGAAAAAAGGTTACAAATTTAAAAAAGGGATAGCGTAGAAACACCCTGACCCCATAGACCTGGTCACGGGGTCCCACAGGGAGCCCCAGGGCCCCCAAAAAGTTTCGACGGGATTCGTATAGAATCTGCAAATCCAAAAATAAAAAAAAAGCACGGGCTCCAGTTTGTTCTATGCCCCCGATGCGCCAGGGCCTGGGGCAATCCAGTATTAGGTATCGTAGGCTCATGGGGGCCCCCCACAGCCCTGGGGACCACCACATCCCCATGGCTTTGCGAATAATTCACAGGGGCACATGGCCCCCCTGCTGCCCCTGGGACTGCCACTTCTCTGGGGCTTAGTGAAACAAGTACATGGGGGGCCATTCCCCCCCATGCTGCCCCAGGGACCACCACTTCCACTTCTACTTCAATTTATTATGGGCGGGGGGCCTCGGCCCCCCAAAGCTCTAGGGACTGGCACCACCCTGGGCTACTTGTAAAACAAGTGTAGGGGGGCTCCAGCCCACCCACACTGCCCCAGGGATTACCATCTCCCCGGGGCACACTTCATTCAAATACAGGGGTCCGTTGCAGACTCCCGGCCCCGGGGCCCACCACCACCTCGGGGCTTCACATCAGTAGGGAGGGGGGCTGCACGGCCTCCCTCCAGGAGCCCTCCTTGGCCCTGGGGACCACCCCCACAGGGCTGCTCCACCCCTGGGACATTGTAGTTTGCAATGGCAGGACAGGAGCACTGCTCCCACCCTGTCATTGCAAACGTCTGCTTCGCTTCATGGAAGCGGGAGCAGGAAACCTGCTCTAGCTTCCATGAAGCAAAGCACAATTGCTTTTGGACAAGGGAAGCTGCATGTTTGCAGCTACTCTTGTCCAAAAGCAATGCCGGGTGCCGCAGGAGGCGGGGAGCTGACTGGGAACGCAGGGGCATTGGGGCTCCCCCTGTGGTCCCCAACATGAGGCCAGACCACGGGATATGGGGTCCCAGGGCCAAAAGTGGCCAAGCAAAGGGGGGTTACTCAGCCCCCCTCCCTCAAAATGAAAAAAGAAGAAAAAAGAGGCAAAGCCCTGGGGGATGGGGTCCCTGGGGCCAAAAAAAGCCCCAGGAGGGGTGCCGCATGGAAACCACAGGTTTCAGTGATGTTATAGTTAGTTGGACATTTCACTTGTACAAAACCAGAGAAATTCAACTGTTATAGTTAGTTGAGCTAACTATAACTCACGCCCCAGCAATGCACTGCTGATGACGTCACATATTACATCACTCATAAAAACCTGTGTTTTTTCAGTGAATTTCTAAGGTTTTTTAAATGCTAATTTCTAACTATAATGTCCCTGAAACCTGTGTGTTTTTTTCAGTGAATTTCTAAGGTTTTTTAAATGCTAATTACTAACTATAAAGTCCCTGAAATTGATCTTTTTCTCAGTGCATTACTAAGGTTTTTTAAATGCTAAATACTGACTAAAATGTCCCTGAAAGATATGATTTTTCCAGTGAATTACTAAGGTTTTTTAAATGTTAAATACTAACTATAATGTCCCTGAAACCTATGTTTTTTTCAGTGAATATGTAAGGTTTTTTATATGCTAATTTATAACTGTAAGGTAGTAGTTGCATTTGCAGAGTGGTGCAGCAAGGGGACTGGTCCTCCAACCAGTGCTCAGGAATTCTGCTGCGTAGGACTAACAGAAGGTACCAGGAGGGCTTCTTGGCGCCCAAAGTCAATCAGAGTAAAGGGGACTTCATCCCCCCAACCTGTAGTATGCCAGGAGGTGCATTTGCAGAGTGGTGGAGAAAGTGAGGCGTGGCCTCCAAAGACCTCTCAGCAATACCACTGTGTACGACTTACTGGGGGTAACAGGAGGGGTAGTTGGCCCCCAAGGATGTCCTTGAGGGCCAACTACCCCTCCATATTACCTCCAGTAAGTCCCACACAGCAGCATTGGTAAATTCTCAAAGCAGGCCATGCCCCTTTGCCTAGCAATCTGTAAACATGCTCCCTGGCGCACTCTTGGATGGAGAGTGAAGTCCCCTTCACTGCTGGGGGTCCTTAGGGGCCTACTAGTCTACCTGATACCGCCAGTAAGCCCCAGATAGTGGGATTGCTCTGAGTGGACACAGTCCATGTCCCCTTTCTCCACTACTCTGCAAACGTGCCTCTTGGTGCGCTCTTGATTGGGGGATGAAGTCCCCTTGCCTCCTGAGGGTCCCTGTGGGCCAACAAACCCTCCTGTTATCTCTAGTAAGCCCCACACAGCTGGATTGCTGAGAGTGGTCCGAGGTCACACACCCTTTTTACACCACTCTGCAAACGCACCTCCTGGTGCACTGCTGCTCAGGGGATGAAGTCCACTTTAGTCCTGAGGTCCTCAGGACACAAGAGGACCTCATTGCTCCACTATCAATGTGCTAAGAGGTGCATTTGCAGAGTGGTGTAAAAAGGGGCGTGGGCTCAGACCACCTCTCAGCATTCCCACTGTGTGGGGCTTACTGAAAATACCTGGTGGGCTAAGTGGCCCCTTAGGATTCAAGGGGACTTAATCCCCCAACCCAGAACATGCCAGAACGTGTGTTTGCATAGTGTTGCAGGGATGGGGCGGGCCTCTGGCAAGATGCCAGCTTCTCTTTCCTGTTTATATTTTCAGAAGGGGGGCTCTGTGGCCCCCGTTCTCTTAATTTTTTGGGGGGCCCTTGGGACCCCATCCCCCAGGGCTTGAGGCATGTTTAAATATATTTATTTATAAAAAGGGGAAGGGGCTGTGCGGCCCCCCTACCTGGGCCATTTTGGGCCCTGGGGACCCCATCCCCTGGAGTCTGGCCATTTTTTATGTAAAAAAGGGAGGGGGCCGAGTTGACCCACTCCTGTGCCATTTTTAGCCCCAGAGACCCCATCCCCCAGGGCTAGCCCTCTCGTTAGAGACTGCGGGGGGAGCCCCAAGGCCCTGCGGTCCCTGTCGGCTCCTTGCCTCCTTCGGAAGGCTATGAGGGTCAGGGTGTTTCTACCCTGCCCGTAGGCTGTCAACCTCTTGTGTGCATGCCTTTCAGTGCAAGACGGCCCCTTTCAATTTATTGTTTTAATTTATTTTATTTATATAAATATTTAGTATTTGTGGGGGTATTGCTGAGCCCAAAGGGGGGTCCATAATGGATTGAGCATATGGCATTCTTTCACAGATGTTGGATGTAATACATCAGTCACAAAACACTGGGCCCGATTCACAGAACTATCAAGACAAAATCCTAAACTTACTACCATTTTGGTATTCACAGAAGGCACTTACTCATTTTGATATTCACAGAAAGCACTTACTCATTGATGAGTAAGTTCCTTCTGTGAATACCAAAATGGTAGTAAGTTTAGGATTTTGTCATAAGTTAGTTCTGTGAATCACAGGCACTTACTCTTTTTGGTATTCACAGAAGGCACTTACTCATTGATGAGTAAGTGCCTTCTGTGAATACCAAAATTAGTAAGTGCCTTCTGTGAATACCAAAAAAATGGTAGTACATTTTGGATTTTGTCATAAGTTAGTTCTGTGAATCGGGCCCCCAGAATTTCAAAACATCTTACAAAAAGTTAAAAAAAACTACAGTTACCAAAGCTAAAAACAAATACAATTCCACAATTATGACTACATATGCAATCCATAGCTCACTCCAACAGCCATATAAACCATAACTCACACACTAAATGCAGTGCTTATGACCTCAGAATATTTGTAAAGATGAATAACAACACTTAAAAGCACATCAATAAATAACAGAAAATACTCAAAACAATATTTAATACTATATTCCTAGTCATTACATTATTAACATTAATGTTACTGTGATACCTATCAGATTATTTGTGACATTTGTAATAGCATCTGCACCATAAAGGGTGAAGTCTTGACCATAGCAGTTAGTGTCCAAGTTTGGGTAGTGTATTTTGCACACATGCATCATCAAATCCTCACTGTATATTGCTACAAATCCTCTGTAGGAACCATTAGGCCTATACACACCTATTATACCAAAGTTATTTGAAATGGTCATAAGACGAGGGGAATATAGGCTTGATCCAGCCATGTTGCTGTGACCATTACCAGGTCAACAGTTTCATCAATGATGAAATTGGAGAATTTAAAACATTGAAAGAAGAGCATCCTAAAATGGAACTGTTAGACCTGTCATCCTTAGGGTGGTTTTCCCCAAAACCTTTTGCCTGCCTACCTCCTCTTTTGGCTGCAACGTTTTGTTGGCCGTAGGACTCTGAGCACTTTACCACTGCTAACCAGTTCTAAAATACATGTGCTCCTCATGTAAACATGGTGACATTGGTATATACCTGATTGGCATATTTAGTTTAATTATAAGTCCCTTGTAAAGTGGTGTAACATATATCCAAGACCTGTAATCTAAATGCTAATAGTGGGCCTGAGGCGGTAAACAGACATAATATCGAATTCAAAATATCGACAGGACAGAATATCGAGTTTTTAATATAGAATGGACAGAATATCGAATTGCCAAAATATAGTGGTGAAGAATATCGAAAATCAGGTAAGAAAAAAAATATCGATTTAAATAATATAGAAGTAAGTAATATCGACAGTCATACTATAGTTGTTAAAAATATCGAATTTTTTTATAGTGTTTTAAGTGTTAGTATATGTGTTAAAAGTATGTATAAATTTTGGAATGTATGTTTGAATATTTTTAAAGTAATGAATTTTATGTTATTTAATTTTTGTGTAATTTAATTCCGTAGCGGGTTGTGGGTTTATAGGGGATTAGGGTGGGAAGTAATTTAATTATAGTACATTAAATAATAATTTTTAGGAATTATTAATTATTTTTAATTTAATTTTGCGTTTTACTTCTGTAGCGGGTTGTGGGTTTATAGGGGAATAGGGTGGGAAGTAATTTAATTGTTATTAGGTAATTATTAATTGGTATTGAAAATTAATCGGTTGTTGATTAATTATTAATTGGTAAATAATTAGTATTAATTGGTAATTAATTAGTATTAATTGTTTAATTGATAATTATGTTAATTGTATTAATTTATTATTTGTAGCGGGTTGTGGGTTTATAGGGGAATATGGTGGGAATTAATTTAATTGTAAATAATTAATTATTGAAATAATTTTTGTATATTGCTAATTAATTTATTCTTAATTAATTATTAATTGGTATTAATTTTATGTATTAAGTTTTTGGTATTGAAAATTAATTGGTTGTTAATTAATTATTAATAGGTTATTAATAAATAAAAATGGTATTTATAATAAAGTAATTATTAAATATTGTGCGATTGGTAATTAATTTAAATATTTTTATTTGGTATTAATAATTTATTTATTTTTAATAAAATATTAAATTATTATTTTCCCTACTATTGCACTCACTGGAGTGGGAATAGTAATTTTTACCCCTACGCTATCCAACGCTTTCCCTACTATTGCACTCACTGGAGTGGGAATAGTAAATTTTACCCTCCCGCTATCCAATGCTTTCCCTACTGTTGCACTCTCTGGAGTGGGAATAGTAATTGTTACCCCTACGCTATCCAACGCTTTCCCTACTGTTGCACTCTTTGGAGTGGGAATAGTAATTTTTACCCCTACTCTATCCAACGCTTTCCCTACTGTTGCACTCTTTGGAGTGGGAATAGTAGTTTTTACCCCTACGCTATCCAACGCTTTCCCTACTGTTGCACTCTTTGGAGTGGGAATAGTAATTTTTACCCTCCCGCTATCCAACGCTTTCCCTACTGTTGCACTCTCTGGAGTGGGAATAGTATTTTTTACCCCTACGCTATCCAACGCTTACCCTATAGTGGCACTCACTGGAGTGGGAATAGTATTTTTTACCCCTACGCTATCCAACGCTTTCCCTACTGTTGCACTCTCTGGAGTGGGAATAGTAATTTTTACCCCTACGCTACCCAACGCTTTCCCTACTGTTGCACTCTTTGGAGTGGGAATAGTAATTTTTACCCCTACGCCATCTGACGTTTTCCCTACTGTTGCACTCACTGGAGTGGGAATAGTAAATTTTGCCCTCCCGCTATCCAACGCTTTCCCTACTGTTGCACTCTCTGAAGTGGGAATAGTAATTTTTACCCCTACGCTATCCAACGCTTTCCCTACTGTGGCACTCTCTGGAGTGGGAATAGTAATTTTTAGCCCTACTCTATCCAACACTTTCCCTACTGTTGCACTCTTTGGAGTGGGAATAGTAATTTTTACCCCTACGCTATCCAATGCTTTCCCTACTGTTGAACTACCGGCAGTACCGCAGGACGGGTAGGTTTCCGGTCCCGTGAAGGAAGAACAGAACTTATCACGGCGCGGCACTACCGAAGGAGCCCTTCTCAGACGAGGGGAGGGTTGATAAGTAGGACTTTAGTATAAGAACGGGTCCTCCCAATCACTACCACAATCAGGTCTGTCTAGGGATACAGTGTGTCTTTTCCTGATCCCTGGTATTTCTTTTTCTTTAATTGGTCCTGATGAAGCGCTTAGGATCCCTTAGGGACCAATCTGTAGCGCGAAACATGTCGACCCCCTTTTTTTAAACTACACTTTATCACATTGACACTCGGGTTGAGAGAAGTGGGAATTTATTTGTTTTTATTTCCCCTCTCACAACGGCACATACGTGCATCTCCATCCCCGTTGACTTTTACTCTGAAGCAGGGGTCCTACGAATAAAACTGACAGGGCCTCCTGCTCCATTTTAATTCACATTCACTGACACCTTTTCCCACATACCCGCACTCACCACTGTGGCAAACTCCTAAAAGATCTCCGCTAGAGAGCCCCTTGGGGCCCGTGAGGGACTGCAGCGCCACCCCCACGAGGAGCAACATTGCCCGATGATGATGCTATACACTCGAAAGGGTGTGTGAGGGCACTACGTACAAAACCTAGGAGTACCTTTCTCTTTCTTCACACACTCACCTATCCCAGGAGACTACCCCTTTTCTTTATAACACCACATAATTAGTGGATGTTCCCCTTCATCCATAGGAACTGATACCATCCATTGTAATCTTAAGTTATAACTTTGGGAGCATTGGTTCAGGACCTTCTCTAATTGGCTCCCAGTCCCCCCTCTTCATTTTGTGATTAGTGTATTTTGCACACATGCATCATCAAATCCTCACTGTATATTGCTACAAATCCTCTGTAGGAACCATTAGGCCTATACACACCTATTATACCAAAGTTATTTGAAATGGTCATAAGACGAGGGGAATATAGGCTTGATCCAGCCATGTTGCTGTGACCATTACCAGGTCAACAGTTTCATCAATGATGAAATTGGAGAATTTAAAACATTGAAAGAAGAGCATCCTAAAATGGAACTGTTAGACCTGTCATCCTTAGGGTGGTTTTCCCCAAAACCTTTTGCCTGCCTACCTCCTCTTTTGGCTGCAACGTTTTGTTGGCCGTAGGACTCTGAGCACTTTACCACTGCTAACCAGTTCTAAAATACATGTGCTCCTCATGTAAACATGGTGACATTGGTATATACCTGATTGGCATATTTAGTTTAATTATAAGTCCCTTGTAAAGTGGTGTAACATATATCCAAGACCTGTAATCTAAATGCTAATAGTGGGCCTGAGGCGGTAAACAGACATAATATCGAATTCAAAATATCGACAGGACAGAATATCGAGTTTTTAATATAGAATGGACAGAATATCGAATTGCCAAAATATAGTGGTGAAGAATATCGAAAATCAGGTAAGAAAAAAAATATCGATTTAAATAATATAGAAGTAAGTAATATCGACAGTCATACTATAGTTGTTAAAAATATCGAATTTTTTTATAGTGTTTTAAGTGTTAGTATATGTGTTAAAAGTATGTATAAATTTTGGAATGTATGTTTGAATATTTTTAAAGTAATGAATTTTATGTTATTTAATTTTTGTGTAATTTAATTCCGTAGCGGGTTGTGGGTTTATAGGGGATTAGGGTGGGAAGTAATTTAATTATAGTACATTAAATAATAATTTTTAGGAATTATTAATTATTTTTAATTTAATTTTGCGTTTTACTTCTGTAGCGGGTTGTGGGTTTATAGGGGAATAGGGTGGGAAGTAATTTAATTGTTATTAGGTAATTATTAATTGGTATTGAAAATTAATCGGTTGTTGATTAATTATTAATTGGTAAATAATTAGTATTAATTGGTAATTAATTAGTATTAATTGTTTAATTGATAATTATGTTAATTGTATTAATTTATTATTTGTAGCGGGTTGTGGGTTTATAGGGGAATATGGTGGGAATTAATTTAATTGTAAATAATTAATTATTGAAATAATTTTTGTATATTGCTAATTAATTTATTCTTAATTAATTATTAATTGGTATTAATTTTATGTATTAAGTTTTTGGTATTGAAAATTAATTGGTTGTTAATTAATTATTAATAGGTTATTAATAAATAAAAATGGTATTTATAATAAAGTAATTATTAAATATTGTGCGATTGGTAATTAATTTAAATATTTTTATTTGGTATTAATAATTTATTTATTTTTAATAAAATATTAAATTATTATTTTCCCTACTATTGCACTCACTGGAGTGGGAATAGTAATTTTTACCCCTACGCTATCCAACGCTTTCCCTACTATTGCACTCACTGGAGTGGGAATAGTAAATTTTACCCTCCCGCTATCCAATGCTTTCCCTACTGTTGCACTCTCTGGAGTGGGAATAGTAATTGTTACCCCTACGCTATCCAACGCTTTCCCTACTGTTGCACTCTTTGGAGTGGGAATAGTAATTTTTACCCCTACTCTATCCAACGCTTTCCCTACTGTTGCACTCTTTGGAGTGGGAATAGTAGTTTTTACCCCTACGCTATCCAACGCTTTCCCTACTGTTGCACTCTTTGGAGTGGGAATAGTAATTTTTACCCTCCCGCTATCCAACGCTTTCCCTACTGTTGCACTCTCTGGAGTGGGAATAGTATTTTTTACCCCTACGCTATCCAACGCTTACCCTATAGTGGCACTCACTGGAGTGGGAATAGTATTTTTTACCCCTACGCTATCCAACGCTTTCCCTACTGTTGCACTCTCTGGAGTGGGAATAGTAATTTTTACCCCTACGCTACCCAACGCTTTCCCTACTGTTGCACTCTTTGGAGTGGGAATAGTAATTTTTACCCCTACGCCATCTGACGTTTTCCCTACTGTTGCACTCACTGGAGTGGGAATAGTAAATTTTGCCCTCCCGCTATCCAACGCTTTCCCTACTGTTGCACTCTCTGAAGTGGGAATAGTAATTTTTACCCCTACGCTATCCAACGCTTTCCCTACTGTGGCACTCTCTGGAGTGGGAATAGTAATTTTTAGCCCTACTCTATCCAACACTTTCCCTACTGTTGCACTCTTTGGAGTGGGAATAGTAATTTTTACCCCTACGCTATCCAATGCTTTCCCTACTGTTGAACTCACTGGAGTGGGAATAGTAAATTTTACCCTCCCGCTATCCAATGCTTTCCCTACTGTTGCACTCTCTGGAGTGTGAATATTAATTTTTACCCCTACGCTATCCAATGCTTTCCCTATTATTGCACTGTCTGGAGTGGGAATACTCATTTTTACCCTCCCGCTATCCAACGCTTTCCCTACTGTTGCACTCTCTGGAGTGGGAATAGTAATTTTTACCCTCCCGCTATCCAACGTTTTCCCTACTATTGCACTTACTGGAGTGGTAATAGTAAATTTTACCCACCCGCTATCCTACGCAAAAAAATATTGCATTTTTTAATATTACGTTAATATATATGTATTATTATTTCTTTTTTACTTACATTAATTATTTATTAATTTTAAAGTAATTTAAGTATTTTTAAGTATGTTTCAGTTAATTACATGTTTTATTTAATTAATTTTAAGACATTTACAATAATTTGATATTGTGAATAACTATATTTTTTACAACGATATTTCGGATCCTATATTTTTGTACTTACCTGTTTGGAGATAGGGCTTCGATATTTTGGCATTCTATATTTTTCCTTCAATATTTTGGCAATTCGATATTCTTCTTCTCGATATTTCATCAGTGATCCCCTGAGGCACCGGTTGTGCCACCCACCCAAGTAGCCTTTTAAACCTGCATCATGCCAGCAATTGCACGGCCTATATGTGCGTTTTCCTGTCATTTCGACTTGGCATTTAAAACCATTTTCCAAGCCTTCAACCCCCCTTTTTATTACACATAAGTCACCCCTAGGTTAGGCCCTAGCTAGCCCTAAGGGCAGGGCGCTGTGTAAATAAAAGGAAGGACATGTGCCTGTACGTTTTACATGTCCTAGTAGTGACAAACTGCTAAATTTGTTTTTCACTACTGTGAGGCCTACTCCTCTCATAGGCTTACATTGGCAATTCCTTAAAAACCTTTAAGCTTTAATTCCTTTTTAGAAAGTAATAGCTGCCTCATCTTGCATATCTTTGAAATAGCAATGAGAAATCCCTGTTCATGGCAAAGATGGATTTAACATTACTAGTTTAGAAAATCCAACTTTTAGAAAGTGGACATTTCTCTGCTCTTAACTTAGCTCTGTGTGCCTATCTCCAATACATGTTTGGGATGGGTGACAGCTACACTTTGTGAATTCTCTCCAGACAAACACAAACACAGGAAAGGTGGGTGTGACAGATAGAACTAATCTGCATTCATCTACATTCTGATAGCTCTTCCTGGGCTGGAATAGGCAGTGTCTTGGTCCCACTTAAGGGGTTTATTACCCCCTTACATATAGCCTGGAAGACAGGGCTAGGATGAAAGGGGACCTTTGCACTTGAAGGGTCTGCTTTGAAGTCACACTCACTTCAAAGGCACATTTGGGTATAAGAACTGGGGCTCTGACCCTACCAAGGCAGTACACTACTGGACCTATGAAGAAATCTGCCATGAGTAAAGAATGATGTGCCACAAGGATTGCCACTTTGCCTGACTTCTGCTCTGTAGGAACTGCTTCCTGATTTTCAGAGAAGCCCTGCTGACCTCTGCCCTGCTGATGAAAAGTACTGGACCCATCTCACTTTACCCCAGAGTGACTCCAAAGGTTTGCTGGTTTGCCCCCTGTTCCGAAGTCTCAGGGCTATCAAAGACTTCCTGCAACTCTGCAACAGCAGCTGGACTCTGCCATCTGTGAATCCTGCCCAGTCTCATAGTGCCAATAACGTCCTGGGCCTTTGAAAGGTGATTTCTCATGTCCAGAACCAACACAGTGAAGACTTTGTGCTTATCAGAACTCATGCATTGTCCTTCGACACAGATGCAGGAGCCAATCAACGGGATCACCTCAGTGAACTGCATGGCTAAATGACTACGCTGTGCCTGCACATTTACATTTACTGCATGGATTGGCGCCAACGCAGTGGCTCCTCACATCGAGTCTTCGACATTGACGCTGGCTCCATTCAAGGTACTTTGCCAGCGGACCTGCCTCAGTCCTGAAGCAGGCCTGCCCTCCATCGTGGTCAGCCTGAACTTTGGGTACAATGCAGTCCAGCAGGACCTCAAGTAACCCCTATTGACTTCTAAGCACTATTTTTGGTTTATTCTTTCAAAATTCAATAGTGCGGTTCTACTTTTTGGGGTTTGGTCATTTTTGGTCTTCTTTTATTCATACAATTATTCGTTATTCTTCTAAACCTCAGTAGAATATTTTTTGTGTTGTATTTTTGTTGTGTGCACTATGTGTGCTGCGCAAATACTTTACACATTGAATCTTTAGATAAGCCTGACAGCTTGGTGCCATGCTACCAGAGGGTGAGCACAGGTTATCTTTCAGTGTGTATGCAGCTTACCCTGACTAGGATTGTGATACCTACTAGGAAAATGTACATACCTTTGTTGACTTAAGCCCAATTTCTGAGAGGAACTGTAGGAAATTGAGTTATTAGTCAAGGGAGGGTGATTATCTACCTTAACTAATCATCACAATCCGCAAAAATGTGTTAAGCAGCATATTAGGTGTAACTTGAGGCTGACCACAATGGAATGTGGGTCGAACACAGGAAACGGGTTTGACTCATTCAAAGGTTTTACCTTCAGAGTTAGGGGTATATTTACTAAGATGTTGCGTTCTGTTTGCATCACAAAAGTTATGAAAATCAAATCAAAATCTTTTTTTTCTAATTTACTTTCCAGGGCAAATTTTGTTTGCACTGGAAATTTACGTGAGAGTAGCGCATCATTACTTAGTGCTAAGGGGGTATTCCATGGGTGGTGCATAGGCATTCCAATGCAACTACCAATGTTTTTTGATGCAACACCCTATTGACTAAAAAAATTAGACCAGATTTTGAAAAAATAACGCCCTTTAAAAATAGGTACTGTCAAGGAGAAATGCTTTTATTTCTCATTTCTTTTCCGTCTTTGCATATGTGCTGCACTGTTCAGCACACATACAATATAGGAAATATTTTACTGTTACTGTAAGTATAGTATTTTGTACTGAAAGGATACCCTTTCAGTACAAAACCTATGCTAGACTCTTACAAACACCTTTGCAATGTGGTGCAAATGTGTGTGTGGTGCTTGGCAGCATAATTGTACACCAGTGCAAGGAAGAGAGGAAAGTGTCATATCTCTGTAAATATGGCCATCTCCTACTATACCCTCAGACAATGCAGCACAGCATTTTTGGCTACTGTGCTGAGTTTAATAAGAATTTGGTAACTAGACCCCTTAGTTTAAAAAATAGAAGTCTAAAATCAAGGCAGCAGACATTAGGGAAAGAGGGATCCATGAGTTCGGATAGACATTGAATGTGGTCCTGGTTAAGTCATTGGTTTTTGGTGTCAATGCTCTGTGCTGGAGGAATTAGAATTTTGCACCCAGGAGAAGGTCCCTCGCTGGCAGGATACTTTTGAAGGTTTTTTTTTTAAGACACTGTCACTTTTTCAGTGTTCGGACTCCTTCAGTGGGGCAAGGCTGTAAGCTGTAGTTGAAGAGCACTCCACAAGACCAGATACATTTTTTACGTGTTTGCCAGTGCATCAGATTTGCTGCTACAGAGAAGCTTGCATCTTCGGCCAAGCAGCAACGCACCTTGGTTGGATCAGCATGGCAGGTTTCTTGCAGTCCTCCAGAGATCTTCAAATTGAAAAAGTTTTAAAGTCCAACATGTTCAGAGGTGGTAGGAGACGTACAGCCAGTCAGCCCCAAGGGTTTCAGGACCTCAGGAACCACATATTGGGTTCAAGACTCACTCCAGCAGAGGTCATCAGTAGGGCCCATTACAGGTCCAGTTGGAAATAATCAGTTGGACAGTTGCAGTAAAGGCCTCTTGCAGCTTGTTATATTCCTATAGCTTGAACAGTATGTCAACTTTATGATGCCTGGGGTCAACTTCTTTGTACAGTGTACCAGAGGAAGTTGGCCCAGCCATTTTGGACTTCTCGCAGGTCACAGACAGCAGGTTCAACCTTCTTCTGTTCTTCCTCAGGCTCAGAAAGTGTTTGGAAGAGGATGCCACATTTTTGCCTGGCACTAGCTTGTGGGTGCAGGTGACTCCTTGCCCCTCTCCAAAAAATATGTAAAATGTTACCAGGAGTAACTCTTCCCACTTTTGCAGAATTTCCTTTCTGCCATTCTGCAAACAGTTTCAAAGTTCCCCTCTGTAACTAAATCCAAGATGGTGAAACCCATCTTCTTCAAGAGGTGTGGTTAGGGTAACGAACAGCCTCTCCTCTGTGGTCACTTCAAACTACTTCAGGAGGGCAGCTCCCCACCCACTGTGATTGCAGTGGGGGTACAAAAGAAGGTGCCTGCCCAGGTGTTGTTCTGAAAACTGCCTGTGACAAGGGAGCCGGTTTGATGTAAATTGGGTACCCGGTCATAGAACAAATGGTCATCCTGCCAGAGGAACAAAAGGACCTCCCAACTCTAAGACCTTTGTCAGCTCTGGATGTAGTTTTCATATCTCATTCAGGGCCATTCTCTCAGATGGCTGCAGCAGGAGATTAATACAAATTAGCCTCATTTTCCTTAATATTTACTGGAAATCTGATTTCACCATTGAGGTGCCGATTCCGATCCGTTAAAAATAATTTGCGTCCGACCCGTATCCGCATATTTTTACCTACGAGTCGTAGAAGCACCGTACAAACGGCCAAGTATGATTCGTCCGTGAAAAATAACTACGAATAGCGTCGGGAAAAGTCTACGAGAGTGCGTCGGAAAGTTTTCACATCCGAATATCGTCGGGAAAAGTGTACGAGAGTGAGCCGGACATTTTTATGTGCAAATCGTAAAACACAAGTCCGAGCGTGCAAGTACGATCCAGACCGTCCGTCCGAATACACATTCGCACGTAAAATGGCCCGTACGGAGCCAACGCAGTGGCACACATGTACACGGGTAAATTCATGCCCGTGTACGAGCCGTACAGCCCCCCCACCCCCAAATATGTCAGCACCATACACCACCCTGTCCGCACTGTACCCCAGCCCCGCAACTGTACGCGCCGTACCCCCCCCATGTACGTGCCGTACCCCCATGTACGCGCCTTACCCCCCTGTTCGCACTGTACCCCAGCCCTGCATCTGTACGCGCCATACCCCCCATGTACGCGCCGTACCCCCACTCTGTAGGCGCATCACCCCGTATGTACACGCCGTACCTCCACATGTACGCGCCGTACCCCAGGGCCACACGTGTACGCACCGTACCCCCCCCCGCATGTACGCGCCATACCTTTGCATGTACGCGCCGTACCCCAGGTCCGCACGTGTACGCACCGTACCCCCACCGCATGTACGTGCCTTACCCCCCCATGTACGTGCCGTACCTCCGCATGTACGCGCCGTACCCCAGGGCCGCACCTGTACGCACCGTACCCCCACTGCATGTACGCGCCCTCCCCCCATGTACGTGCCCCCCATGTACGCGCATTCCCCCCATGTACGCGCCGTACCTCCGCATGTACGCGCCGTACCCCAGGTCCGCACGTGTGTGCACCGAACCCCCACCGCATGTACGCGCCGCACTCCAACACCGTACCCCAGCACCCCCCCAGCATCGCGTATGTACGGATCGTACCTACGCGAAAATGACTCTTACAGAACCAGGACACTGTAAAACAGCACAAGGAGGGTCAATTAGACTCGCACAACACCACAAAACACGTCTACATGATAAAATACATCTCAATGACTGACCTGGCACACTCAAACAGGCAAACAGAGGCCCCAAATCACAACCACCACTTATAACACACCCACAAAATTCAAACACAGCCACACCCAAAAATGGACCAATAAAAAGGGCCCACACACACAACCCATGAGCCTTTGCAACAGACCCACTGCTGCCAGACCCCACTGACAAACAACTCCACAGAGAAACTACTCCACATCACTCATACCTCCACTACACCTTCACTCACACACCTTCACACAACCTCCTCCACAATCATCCCCCTCTTCACATTCACACACACACCATCACATTCACACCCACACACCCACAACCATCCACACCCACACCATGCCCTCAGACAAGAATCCAAAGTTCACAACGGCGGAGCTGGACCTCCTTGTCAACGAAGTCATCAGAGTCGAGCCACAGCTGTTTGGAACATTGGTCAGACAGACCAGCATAGCTGAAAAATCTGCCATGTGGCAGAGGATTGTCGATAAGGTGAATGCTGTTGCGCCCATCCGAAGGACCAGGCATGAATGCCAAGCCTGGTGGTACGATCTGCGCAGGGCGGTCAAGAGGAAAATGAATGAAGAATATGCCCAGACTAACATCACTGGAGGTGGGCCACCCCGCAGACCCGTACACTACCATCCCTGGGAGGAGAAGGTGATGGCCCTGCTCCCGCCGGTGGGAGTACACGGAGTTGAAGGAGTCGCAGAGCCTGGTGAGTACACAAACAACTTACGTAACATGGGGGCAATGGGGTCCACACCACATATACACCAAATGCACGCAACTTCCCCCAAGCACTCACCGCAAACAACCACACTCAAAATCCACGCTCATGCCACTAACGTCTCCATGCACCCTTCACAAATCAAGGCAAGGCCATGTCCAACCCTACAACAACCACAAACACAAGACTGGATGTCCGGGAGCCTGGGAGGGTGGGCCGCACACAACACATTGTGAAAATGACACGCAGACACCAATGCCCTCAGCCCATATGGCATAGGTACATAACCATGCACAATGCACAGGGACTGGCAAAGTACTGAGAAGGTAGATGACACTTGGCCCTGCTGTATGCAGCACAAGGCCCTCCTTGGACCACTGTACACTCAAACACCAACTCCACAAGCACAGGTATCTAGCACAGGAACTCACACTCACTGCCATGCCAGCATGCACCATGAGGGGACAGACACATCACCTGGGAGACCGAATGACAACTCACACTACACACAACAGCAGGCCCGGTCACAACCCCTCTAACACAAGCACACACACCCGGGGCAGGCAACGGATTGACGCACTCCCACAATGGACATGTGACACAACAAGACCGATCCAGATCCAAATAAGCATCAGAGCAAACAATCTACAGGTCAAACACTCAGGAGAACATCCCAATCTGTCCCCCGCAACATACCCATCCCCAAGTGGATATTGAGAGGAATGCTAGGCACATCCAACTACCTGGAGGAAATGTGTCAACTTGAATATGTATGAAACATAGATGTCGCATGAAACACCATTAACATTGTCTCTCTCTCACACACAGGGCAACGTCGTCGATCTCCCCCAACACTGGGGAGAAGAATCACAGTCCCAGGCACCGCGTGAAGACGATCCCACCGGCAGCGACGACTCTCACCACTTCGTGGATGACCCCGACCAACCTGGACCCTCTGGTGCCCAAGCCCCTGCAGCACCTGCGTCAGGTACATCTGTGCCAACCACCACCCCCATTCCTGCCCCATCCCAGGACACACCCAGGAGCCCTGCTCACACTGAACAACAGAGCCAGTCTGACCAGGAGGGACAAGGTTCTCCGGGCACCCAGGAGGAGGCAGACAACCCTGCAAATGCCATTCCTCAGGGGACCCGTAGACCTGATGTGCCCACAAGGGCAGGCCAGGCTCAAGTGGGCAGGGGTGGTGGGAGTGGAGGCAAGCGGAGGCGCGAACCTGACCAGCCAGCTCAGGACACCGGTATGTCACACATACGCAACATCCTGGAATCATACCGGCGTGACACCAGAGGCATCAACCAGGTCGTATCAAGACTCTCCGAGATGCAGGGGACCCTCGATGACATTAAGAACCTGCAGGTCGAGCATCATGCCAGTCATCAACAACAACAAAGACGGATGGAGGCAAAACTGGTTGAGCTCCTGGCGGTGCACAGGGACGTGAGCCAATCACTCCGCCAGATCACCCAAAGCCTGGCAAACCCTTCCTGTGCCACCAGGCATAGACCAGCACCAGACACAGGGAGGGAGGAGGAGGAGGATTCATCTGACGGAGCGTCCCCAGCATCGTCAAGGCCTGCTTCTGAGGGTCCCCGGAGGAAGGTGGGTCGTCCACGGAAAAGACTGTGAGAGTCAGCGGACCATACCCATCTCCCAGGTCACCTGGCCTGGCACCTGGCCCTCTGGCGCAACAGCAGCACCTCATCCAATGACATTCTCTGCCACATGGACTTGCTGGTCACAGTCTGACCAATGATGACCAACACTGTGGTCTGGAATCCGATGACTTCCAATGCCAAGGATACCATCTCCCCCTGTGAACTTTGGATTCTATTCCCCCGGTACAGCACCTAATTGCATCTACCAAACCACTTACCCCACCGCAAATAAATATTTCACTTTGGACATAAGACGTTCCTGTCATTTTGCATTATTCAACGACATATGTGTGTGAAAATGTCAAACTATGCCTGAGTGTTGAACCAACTCCAGCCATCCATACCCTGGGATCAGAGTCTGGTACAGGACACACATGGGTCACAAGGTATCATTCAATGTAGGCATGGCACACAACACTTACCTGTGATGGCCGCTGGCTGCTGAGGGGGGGCTTGCTAAACTGTGCGGAGAGACCTATTTGGGAGATTATCATCAAGGCGTAGAGGTCATGGCTCATGTGGAGGTCCCCGGGGAGGGAGTCCCAGGTATGTGTGGCCAGGTGGGAGAACAATGTCCTGTATGCTGGAGTACGGTGGATGTGAAGAACGGTGGCCAGGGCAAGGTTGGATGCACGGAGATGGCCCAACGGGATCTAGGATGACAGACGTACAAGGTTGGTTGGGGTTGGGGTTGTGGACTGCCTCCTGAGTGTGGGTGGGGAGTGTGGAGGTCACCCTGCAGCAGACAGTGATCCATTGCAGCTATCCATGGTGGACGGTGAGGTGGCTGGGGCACAGGGGGTTGAATCTGAGGTGTGCAGATGCCCCCTGGAAGTGGACCAGTTTCCTGGGAGGTTGGATGTACTTGCTTCGTAGAGGGCAGGGCAGTATTTGACATGGATGTTGTCATGGACCTGGGGGATGGTCTGTCTTTTCTTGGAGTGGATCTACCTGTGGATCATGTGCATAATGCAGAGGGCGTTACAGCATGAGGTACAGATGCTGTGGACTAGCATGGCATATGTGAGCGAGCCAAACATGATGCACACCATCTTGTGTTTGTGGCCACTGGGTGCTTGTGCAGGGCTCTTGCGGGTGGGACACAGGCACCTGACCCAGCTGGAAGGGGACAATCCTCAGATGTTCACCTCAGTCCTGTACAAGTCCAGCCTCAGGTGGCTTGTGTGCAGCCATTCATCAATAGATCTCATGCATACTTGAATGATGGAACTGCCAATGTCTGTCTTTGTTGAGGGTGAGGAGCACCTGGCTGTCAATGGCATACGAGCTGATGATGAGGTGCTGTGCGCATGTGATGGTGGAGAGGGGGTCCTGGATCCTGGACACTCTGTAGATTGACATGCTGAGAGATGATGCCTGTGCCATGTCACAGACGATATCACCATACTACATGCTGAAGCCTTGAGTCCCACTCCCATGCCCTTGCTGGGCTACATAGCCGGTGGGGAGTATTAGGGACGTGACCTGGTTGGTGTGACAGGGCCTGGAAGGCGGGGCAGCGCAGTGTAGGCAGTTGGAGTTGCACACTCAGCATGCAAAGGTGTTGTGTGTGTACCCAGGGTATGTCTGACAGCAGGCGTTAGATGTGCGGATGGACATAGCTCGGAGTGTGGCTGATACATCAGACTGTAGTGTGATGTGGGTTATGCAAGGACAGGATGGTGGTGCAATGTGCACCTTGCATGTGCTGATGGTCCAGCCCTTGGCACCGCGTGGCGCCAACAGTGGCATACACAAGCTGAGGACAGCAAAATGAATGGGTGGAGGGAGGAAGTGAGGAGCATCTTGGAGGCGTGTGTGTTGCCAAATCTGGATACTCTGTTGGCCCTTGCTGCAGGGGCCGCAGCAGCAGGCGGCATCTCCTTGCAAAATGACAGAATTTGCACACATAGACTAGGATGTCAAAAGGACAACTGCAACAGGCGCGTGTGTAAAGTAAGGAGTGTCCAGTGTCACATGGCACACCCAGAGACAATGCATGCACAATCACCAAAGAAGCATGACACCGGATCAGGAAACTGAAGGCCGACCTGCGCACAGGAGACACACCCTCAGCAGCTGTTGATGGCCCATTGTGTGGACCAACATGCCAAAATACATACACAACCATGTACTACATGCCCAATAGGGAGCCTAACCCATGAGCAACTGCATGCATGTTGCTAAACTACACATGGACTCCTATGCATAATCTTCCACAACTATGCCAGATATGCTGCATGCAAAGTGGCAAGAGACCTGCATTGACAGAGATGAGGCACCTTGGAGTGTGACGAACACCTTTATTATTCAGCCTCACACTAAGGGAAATACATCAATTGGAACAGACTCACAGGTCATTTGGCTGACCATGTGTGACCTACACTGAACACCCCCTTCAACACACAGATGTGTAAATCCTACTGAGCTGGCACACAAGTGAAGGGGTTGAGCCTAACACAACTTGCTGCACACGGAGAGTCTACAATTCCCCATTGAGCATCATATGGGGATGTCCCACACTATGTCCACCATTAGCATCCCGTATGTTCCTGAGGGACGTTATACACACATTGATGCCTTCATCACAATCCACAAACCTTTACAGATGACTGTCAGGAAGGGTGACCATCAATTCATGGGAGCCATGCAACACGTCATGTGGCCCATGGTGAGTCGACATGTATGCATGGTAACACAACATGCACAGGAGCAGTCCCCACATATCACAAACACGTACCACCCACAAAATGCCTTGCTGCACTCCTTACCCCAAATGACTTTTCACCATGTCTGTGCATGTAACTCTGATCCAGCACACGTTGCAATACTCATGAGGAATAGCAGGAGGGCAATGATGACATGAGCAGACGACAGCCGCAAGAACCTGGGGAGGACAGACACACAACAAGTCAGCGAAGAGCTAGTAATCCTCAGACATGTAAATGTACTCTACAGGAATGATGTTGTCACCATGCCCTTAATAAATTTAGTGTCCAAGCTAATATGTGTGGAAGGACATCATCACTTGAATGACACATCAGAACACACCTCCAAGTCACTTAGCACACAGTCAGCTCGACACACACATTGCAACATATGCCACACAAGGCTCAAAGCGTGCACACTCAGACACAGGGACTCACCATCATGACAAGAAGTTGCGGATAAGCTGACTCTGGATGCCCTCATCCTCATCCTCACTTGCCCCGTGCCCGAGCCCTTCATCCTCCACGGGTGGATGATCCTGCTCATCCAGATCAAGGATGAGTGGCACGGCCTTCTCCACTGCCATGTTGTGCAGCATGCAGCACACAATGAAGATATTGCAGACCTTCACTGGGGATATGAGAGGGCGCCGCCGGTCTTGTGGAGGCACCGGAATCTGCTCTTCAGGAGTCCAAACATCCTCTCAATCACGCGCCTCGTCTGCCCATGGGTGTCGTTGTACCGGTGTTCTGCGGCTGTTCTGGGGTTGCGGAGAGGCGTCATCAGCCAAGTCATGTTGGGATAGCCAGAGTCCCCTACATGGGAACATCATGTGAAGAAGTGGGTCAGGAGATGCCGTAAGATACTGTAGTAAGGACTCCCTTAATACGTACATGCATTGTTAAGTTAGCATAACCACGTAGATGTTAGAAAGCCATCTTGCTGCTTTTGCGCACGACACTGCGTTTACACGTTATTGATTAAACAAACTGCTGACTCGAGCTTTGCCTCACATGAGAGCAATCTGTTGTTACCATCCCGAGCTCTGCGCAGCGACCTTGGTCTGTACATGGTGTGACAAACAGTCTGGGTTGTTAGACAATGCATGTTTTCCACTCTAGGTTGATCGACCCACTATTTAGCCATAACACACAGGCAGCTGCGAATACCTGAAAGCTGGGGCTTTTAATATTGCAGACATCATGTTTAATATTCAGACCGAAGACGAGCCTTCCTGCGAGAAGACTCCTGATGCTCCTGTGATGTGATTTCACCAAGCTGATCTTTGAGGTATGGGGTCCCCCATTCAAGCCTAAGAGACCTTTTATTAGCATAATAATAATATTAGCTTCTTAGTAAAGGGAAGGTGGTAGTATCCACTGTCATTTATAACATGATCACTCCTTTTATATTCTATGGTATTGTAACGATGCTGATGGTTTTGATTATAATCATTTGTCTGCTTGTATTAGCCAAAGTACTGCATCTTAGGACACGTGGTCTATAAAAATAAACTCTTTTTATTTTCACCGTGTCTGTGTTGATTCTTGTTGTGGACTGATGTGAGAATAATATACGAACAGGTATTTCCGATTCCCACCATTCCTGAGAGTACACTGAGTAGCTTGTTCTGGGTTGTCTTTTCATTGGGATCGCCGAGCCAAATCTCGGATAACGAATGGGACACTTATGCTAGCCGGATACTGGGTTCTGGGTTCTGAGGTGAGTTTCTGGTACACCACAATTCACTGAGGTCCTGGGGTTCTACGCATAGTTCTGTGTATAAGCAGAATCCCTGCAACATGGCGCACCTAACGTTTGGTCTATGAGTTGAAACGCCTTAGTAGTGCTTATATTAGTCCACAACACCCTCATTCTTGTTTCCGGATAACAAGTCTGACGGATTTAAACCTACCTATTTCTGTTGATATAGGTTTCTTCAAGCTTGATCATTAAAAAGGTTATTGAACCCTTGTGCTACTGATTACTTCGAGTGTAGCTTGTCCTTATGTCGGTAGAAATTGCGGCGCATAGCCGTGCAGCTCTGAAACGTCATTTGACGCAGTATGGGGTGCCGGACACTGGTATGAACGTCATCTTTGTGGTAGGAGCCGATGCGGCTCATCCTTATGAGTTGTTCTACTCTTGGGTGACGCTTCCGGCAGTGAGTGAGGACGATAATACCTTTCATTCTTACACAGCCACTGCCGTGCCAGCGAACTATACACCGTATAGGACACAGGAAATACCAATATCTGCTTGGCAGCATCTTATTTGGTTTAATGGCGCCCTTCCCCATGTGGTTATACTGCCGAGAATGGGCCCTTTATCGATTGCCGGGGCCACTTGGCCGGTACTAGCCGGATTTACGCCTCATCCCCGTTACCTCACGGTGACGGTGGCTGAATTGCGTGTACTACACACTGCCCTTATTACGGTATACAGGGCGTTGGTGCAGTATGTGTCGCGCAATGTGCAGGCGGGGGCACCTGCTGTTGCGGGACAGCCTACTGACCACCACGCGGTGGTCATTAGTCCTGTTATGGTTAATTCTGTTATGGGCAAGCACCCCCAAACGCGGGATGATTTCCCCTTTTGGCTTGCTGAAAAATTTGACCAGATAGAAGCGGTTTACCCGAATACATCTCCTGTGGAGAAACACAGGATCCTTACCATTAGTTTGCCTAAGGACTTGGTACCCGACATTGATGATTGTGTGAACTGGGGCAAGGTCTTTGCAGCGACGTACTCACAGTGCTTTGGCACTCCGTCTATGTCGGTGCTGCCCTCCGTTATTAAACGTGTTCAAGATAACCACGGAGCGGAGTCTGCGATAGAATTAGGCATGCGGCTCCTCGGACAGTTTGACCTGGTGGCTACCATGATAATGTGTAACCTTAAGGGTGATGCTATGCAGTTCCAAGTTCGTAATGAACTGAAGAAAGTTGCTGATGAGGATAAGCCGCGGGAATTTGCGAAAATAATCTTGTCTGCGTACAGAGATTTGGGTCGTAGCTCTTTAGGAGTTAAGCCTGTGATCAAAACTCCCGAAATTAAGCAGCAGGGTAAGGCGGAAGCCTCTGGTAAGGATGACCGTCCAAACTTTCCGAAACAAAATTGGCGGTCAAAACAACAGGGAAAGCAGCAGCAGAAACAGGGCTCTCGGCCTGCCTCTCCCGTACAGTCAAGTAGTGAACGCACTTATGATCTGCGTGATCGTGCTACTATTAAGTCTCCTGATAGATTTCAGGTTTCTGAACAACGTTCTCCTCGTTCTTCACAGGAAACATCGGCTTCACAGTCCGGTGGCGGAGGCGGTGGCAAAGGTCGGGGTGCTCCACAAACACGTGACCAGCCACGGCAGACTGAGGGTAAAGGCAAGCAGGACGAATTTGCACGACAAAGACCCCCGTTTCAGAAGAAGAAAGTGGCTGCTCTGACGGCAAGGTATGCCTCAGATAGTGCGGACACAGCTTCGGAACCGAACATGGGCGCTGACGCTCCTGGACAGCGCAGCGGAAATTACCATAGTCCGTCAAGCTCTGCGTCCATTTCTGGCGGCGACAGCAACTGATGTATTGGTTACTGTTGAAACAGCTGACACCAGAGTGGCTCCCCCTGACAGACTTTATGAAATAGTGTTACTAATTGAGGGTGACATACAACGTACAATAAAGGGGATTTTTTGGGATAATCTGACTACCACCTATGATATCCTCCTAGCGGAGGCAGATTGGCCCCCAGCTTTCATTTTAGAAGCTCCTAGAGGGGAGGAGGTAATCCTCCCGTCCTTTGCGCACACTGTGCCTAAGGACCAGGCTGAAGTGTACGCTGAGGAGTCGGCGCCGGCGCTTGCGCCGGCGGTGTATCGTACTCAGGTGGGATGGGACAGGTTGTCCCCCTGCCATGAGATTCCATTGCGGTCTATGCCCCAGCCTCAACCCCAATATCCCATGCGTCGTGAAGCTAGACCGCACGTCGCGGCAATCCTTGAACAATTGGAATATCAGGGTGTTATTGAAACTTGTGTGTCCCCTATGAATAACCCTTTATTCACTGTGACGAAGCCTGACGGATCGTACCGTTTAGTTTTGGATTACCAGTACCTAAATTCGCATTGCCGGACCTGCGCGGTACAAAATACTCACAGCTCGGCTCTTGTCGACAGTCTCGTGCGTAAGAGATTTAAAACGACACTTGACATTTCCAATGGCTTTTTTAGCCATAACCTGTCCACACTGAGTAGCCAGTGGACGGTGTTTACTTCGGGCGGCAAACAAAAACAGTTCACAAGATTAGCCATGGGCTATAAAAACAGCCCTGGCGTCTTTTCCGCTCGCGTGATCTCTCTCTTAGAGAGAATAGACCCCGACGCATACTCCTATGTTGACGATATCTACCTCACGGATGATGAGCTGATGCCACATCTGTCTCGAGTCGACAATATAATAGTGAGTTTTGCAGACTATGGCTACAAATTTAATTTTGCGAAGTCTCACATCGCGGAATATACAGTGTTGTTTTTGGGCTACGAGCTCAACAATGAAGGTAAGGGATTGGCTCCTCACTTTCTGGAGAAGTGCGCATGCTTGCGTGCTCCTACAACACTGAAAAAATTACAGTCTCTGCTGGGCTTTCTGAATTTCGGCCGTACGTATATTCCTGATTATGCCCAGTGTATCAAGCCACTATACGCCTTGGTACAACCTTCTTTTTCGAAGTCTAGCTGGCAACTAGAACATTCTGCTATTTTACAGTCTTTACAGGCTGATCTTCTTGCTTCACAATACTTGCTGACACGTGATAACCGCACTAACCTGGTAATAAGAATAGTGCCAGGCGCGGTGGGTTTTACGTATTTGACGTTCAATGAGGGCGATACAGTCCCCATTGCGTACAAATCACACTTGTACACCTCTGCTGAATTACGTTTTTCCACTGTTGAGAAAGTTCTGACGGCAGTACAGATGGCGATCCTTAAAGAACGCGCACTGTCGCATGGAAAACAGATACTGGTTGTGACACCGTATCCTGCCCTAGAGGCAGTGACAAAAGCAAGTGTACCAAATTCTAAAGCTTTGCATCCACGGTGGATACAATGGGCCACGACTCTGACATCACCAGATGTCACTTATATCTTTGACGCCTCTTTACAGACTCAGGAATACTTGCAGTATGAATTCGTTCATCCGGCTCCTCTGTCTTTGCGCCCGCTCGAAGAATACCATTGTGTCATATACACTGACGGCTCGGCGCAACCGGCGATTGGAGCAAAGCATGCCTATTCAGCGGCTTGCGCAATTGTCGTAGGTACATTCGTAAATGGTGAATTCCAATCTGATGCAGTGCATACGCAGTCATTGGGTGATTGTACCGCGCAATTGGCGGAGCTTCGAGCTCTGGTGCTTGCACTGGAGTTTGCTGATCCCCAAGTCACTACTCTTATAGTAAGTGACTCCTTTTATTGTGTCCAGTCCTACAATGACAATTTACACTTCTGGTCTCAAAACGATTACCGCGATACCAAAGGTAGCACAATTAAGCATAAATTGCTTTGGGTTCGAGTGGCAGACTTTAAAGAACGTCTCCCTCTTGTGAATGTTATTCACACTCTTGGTCACCAACGACTTGGTGTCCATGCTGTCGGTAACAGCTTGGCTGACGAGGCAGCTAAAACCGCAGTGGCTACATACTTAGTGGCAGCAGTTACAAGATCCAAAAGTAAGATTGATGATGACATCTTGGCAGCTATTGCTGCTACAGAGAAAGGATGTGATTACCCGAAGGGTTTTCCTTCTCGTTATTTTTATCACTTAAGTCCTGATAACGTCCCGTTAGTGAGGATTAATGACGTTGGTGACAGAATTATTCCCAACGCGGACTGCAGACCAGCTTTGATATTAGCAGCGCACGAGGGGTTGGCGTCAGCCCACGCCGGCGTGTCCGCTACTATATCTCTGTTACAACAACGTTACTGGTGGTTTGGTTTATATAAACAAGCGCGCGCTTATGTACTTGATTGTGACATTTGCCAACAGATTAAACCTTCCTCTGTTGCGCGCCCACCACAGACACAGTTGTACATATCTAATAAACCATTTGGTTGTGTTTATTTAGATCACTGCGGTCCTTTTTCTTCTGATACTGCGTACAAGTATATCTTGTTTGCAGTGGATTCGTGCACACGTTTTCTCTGGGTATGGCCACAAAGGAGTGCTGACTCGCGGACTGTCATCAGGGATTTGCGTGTCTTTGTGGGAACTTTTGCGTGTGGTACCTTCCATTCTAATCAGGGCCCTGCGTTCGCCTCTAAGGCTTACAAGGAGGCTATGAGAAATTTGGGGGTCCAAGTCAATTTTTCGTCCCCCTACCGACCTGAGGGTAATAGTGTGGTGGAGCGAATGAACCGTGACTTAAAGCAATCTTTGACAGCACGTGTTTTAGGCACAGGCCGGAACTGGCTAGCCCATTTGTATAACGTCCAACGTGCACTTAATAATCTCCCTAGAAGGTCTCTGGGTGGGCGGACCCCGTACATGATGCTCTTCGGAATCAGAATGTTTGTCCCAGACCTTGATGGTCTAGACATGGCGGCGTCGACCGCACCCTTTGACGTAGATGATCACTGTGCTGTTTTGCAGACTCTACAAGAAGCCAGAGACACTCTTTCGAAGGAACACTTGCCCTCCACATCTGAAGCTGAGGTTCAGATTCCGGTAGTCGGCTGGCTACCCCGAGTTGGAGACCTGGTCCGTGAGAAGGTGGAGAACAAGAAGGAGTTCGGCCCCTCTTATCGTGCACCAGTTCCAGTGCTTGGAGTGCAGGGTACAAGAACAGTCATTTTACCTCCGCTTCCTGGTCGAAAAGAAAACAGGTACATCTCTATTGACAATGTCAAACTTCAGCGAGTGGCCGATACTTCTTAGTCTGACTCCAGCAGTTTCATGCCAGACGATGCAAAGAAATTCAATGTTGGTTCCAGCTTCTAACACCTTGTCTGATGTTGCCATCGAGATGCAGTCAGTTACTGATCCCTTGTTACTACCACCGGCTGGTGGTCTGCCCGAAGAGACTGAGTATGCTTATCCTACAACTGGTCACTCGCCTGTTTTACAATCTACGGCGCTTGACCAGTCCCGTTTCTCCTTTGACACTGACTCGTTGCTCTCCACTCCCCCTTCGAACATTGCTGTATTTGCTAGTTGGTTTAAAAGACATTTTTTGGTTACCCCTTGGACATACATCTGCCTGGTGCTTTTGAGTATTTTTCTGTTTATGTCCATTGGATTTGTAATAGTGTTTTTCCGTCTGGTGAATGGACACTATCTCACTGAGAGATCTACAATTAGACTTATCAATGGAACATTGGTCCCCCACTCCTCGTCCCACATCATGAAAAGGGACCAGACTTTTGTGAATATTACTGCCTGGCCCGTTTTGGATGGAATTGCGTGGGATGCTGTTAAATTCCAAATTCATGGTCCTACCGAGGTCATCAATGTACCTAATGTATTTCGTGTTTCTATGGGTGATGTGGTTAAGCAGAACATTCGTTCTGATGATTGGGATGTTCATGCCATTGAAGCTCTGTTTTCTGATTTGAAATATTATGCCGCTTTTGATGCAGAAGATTTATATGAGAATGCGGCTAACTATGCAGAACAGTATTGTTTTCAGCATTATGGCAATCACTTCCTACATAAAGCTAATACATTTCGTAATTTTGTAAATTTTACCCAATGGGAACACTGCCCTACACCATCTTTAGGCAGTTCACCTACATTGGTTGATAAATATACTTATTTTACTGATTTCAGTGTTGCCAGCCCGGCATCATATTATTTTAAAGTGATGCCTGAGTCGGCCTCGAAGGTTAGACTGACACACACCAAATTACTCTATTCTAAGTCCTTTATGGATGAGTTGTCAATCAAAGGTTATGATCTGTGGAAGGCTACTATTGATCTAAAATCGGTTTGAGGTTCCAAACCGTGGCAGGTTCAGGGAACTGAAGCTTTACATCGTGCCTGTCTCGTAACAAATCATATGTTGTTTTTAAATTCAACCATCTTCCAGACCACCTGTTTCGGATTGGCCACTTCTAAAAAACTAAATTCCCCTTCTGTTCCGGATCTGGGATAACCACACAGATCTGTCCCTTCCTGCTTTGCAGTCATTGGTTTCTAATACATCTTTCAATATTTCGAAATTTAGTAGTGAAGGATGGTTGATTTGGCAAAGCAGTTCAGATACCTGTCAACGTCGTTTTCTAGGTCTGAAACCGGGGTATACGCAGCAGCGCGTGGACCCTCGGTTTGGGTCATCTCATACAGTAACTACCTACTCTGTAGGGAAATTATGTCAGTCCTGGCTGCGACATTCCACCTTGGCATCTGTCAAAGTTCATTTATCAAGATTACATGACAAAATAGATTTGAATGATTTTGTTAAAGGTCCTGTGGGTGGCAGATCCAAAAGGTGGGCATATGCTATTTACAACGAAGTATGGAAATTGTCGCAAATTGAGGCGGCTTCCAGATTGAGAGCTATTGATCAAGCGAATATGGAAAAGGTATTAGCAGTTATTGATAACAGCATTAACACTCTTTCTTCAAGACTTTATACATTAGATAATATTGTTTCTTCAATTGTTGATATTGTACATGATGATATGTCTGTATTGTATCATGGTCAAAACCAGTTGCGTTCTGTTATGCAGTTTGCATGGACATTACAAACGTTAAAGGCAGGAAAGGTCCCCTGGGACTATCTGAAAACAACATCATTATTTCTTCCCTTTAACCTTACTGAAAAACAGCAGTTCATGTCCATGAAAGATGCTACATATTCCTTGTTACATATTGAAAAATTGGAGCCGTTACCTTTCTCTGTGGCGGAATTGAATTCGGCTGTGTGGTTAGTAGTACATGGGTTGATCACTCTCCCTTTTGCGCTTTTTAAGTTTACGTCCTGTATGAAACACTATGCTCTGGGTAGATATGAACAGCTGGGTACCGCTTTCATACATGAGGTTTGGTCCCTCCCCTTTACGTATAGATGTACAAGAGACGGTACTGAGATTTATCTGAAAGGTGAGGAATGTACCACGACACCTGATCATTCTTTAGTATGTAGACACATTCAGTTGCACGGTGCTTGCAATGTACACGCCCCGAATTTGGCCTGCATCTTCAAAGGTATCCCGGTGCCAGTGATTACACCATCTTTCACGCTGCTTGCAAACGGTAGTTATTTGATTTTGAATAATGAAGCTTGCTGCGGGATGTTAGTGGGAATCCCATATATAGTAACTGTATCGCAGAGAGTAGTCTGCTGCAATAATGTTCTATTTCCTCCCCCGCATGGGCGGCTGGATGTTTCCATCTGGCCTTCGATTCCGACCTTGAAAGCAGGGTTCAACAAGATGAGCAGAATAAGAGCTCTATTGTCCCAAAAGGAGGTGCCATTGACTTCCTCGCGAGAAACATTTGTCCTTCACGTAGCAAATACGCGCACTGAGGTACAGGCGCTTTTGAATACTGACCTCCCCCTACATTTTGGTGCTTTGATCCAAACAATTTTCAATGCCTCGTCAACAACTGGCCTGGCTCATTTTTTTAAACTTGTGGGCTTAGGCCTCGTGACCTCCTTCCAAACTATTTTTGGTGTGATTCCGGCATTTTTTCATTCTATTTTTTCGAGCATCTTTGGCGGTGTCCCGCTGCTTCTGGCGCTGGTGGCAGGTGTGCTGCTTTTACTTTTCGTTCTGCGAAATGGCTGCTCTTCCTGTGCCACACGACAACCTGTCCCGGCTGCATCTTCTTCGTGACAGGATGCTTGACTATTATGGTAAGCTGCCATTGGCGACTTTGAGCCTGGCTTATGGATTATCCTTCCGATATTCCTACTTCGCCTGCGTGCAACCTGTTTTTCACTGCCTAGATTGTCCCTTTGAATGGCCTCTGGATTTGTGCTAACCAACACGGTGTCTCCGGTGCCGGATTGTGATCGACTGATGAGGCCCTTAGTGTCTCACGAGTTTGCCTGTTCTGGTGTTCGGATTATGGCCTGTGGTGCGGCGCATGGCATCCCGGGTAATTGGGACATCGGCTGCTTATGACTTCTTGAATATGAGCTATCTGGAGAAACACGTCGGTTGCCCTCTGATCGTGCTAGAGGCTCCGCTTATTGAAGAACATGTATGTTCCTTTTCTTTGATTAACTGGATGGCTGAAACTTTTGGTGGCAGTGCCAACGATTTTCTGTTGGAAGCTGTTACTACGTATGCTGCATACACGTTCATGGATTGAGTGAACTGTCTTCCGCTATGCTTTTTCCGCCATGTCATGAACCTTACGTTACCTGTGACTTTGGAGCGCTGGATAAAGCAGCATCCTTTTTGATTTTTTTCTTTCCCGTTTTTGAGGTTTTTTATATTTTTTTTGCTTGATTTCAATTTGAATTCGCCTTGTCCTGCTCGGTCGAAATTGAACTCTGCGTTCTCTCATTTCTTCCCTACTGGTTAGTGATTCGATCAAGGGGGCATGTAGTAAGGACTCCCTTAATACGTACATGCATTGTTAAGTTAGCATAACCACGTAGATGTTAGAAAGCCATCTTGCTGCTTTTGCGCACGACACTGCGTTTACACGTTATTGATTAAACAAACTGCTGACTCTAGCTTTGCCTCACATGAGAGCAATCTGTTGTTACCATCCCGAGCTCTGCGCAGCGACCTTGGTCTGTAGATGGTGTGACAAACAGTCTGGGTTGTTAGACAATGCATGTTTTCCACTCTAGGTTGATCGACCCACTATTTAGCCATAACACACAGGCAGCTGCGAATACCTGAAAGCTGGGGCTTTTAATATTGCAGACATCATGTTTAATATTCAGACCGAAGACGAGCCTTCCTGCGAGAAGACTCCTGATGCTCCTGTGATGTGATTTCACCAAGCTGATCTTTGAGGTATGGGGTCCCCCATTCAAGCCTAAGAGACCTTTTATTAGCATAATAATAATATTAGCTTCTTAGTAAAGGGAAGGTGGTAGTATCCACTGTCATTTATAACATGATCACTCCTTTCATATTCTATGGTATTGTAACGATGCTGATGGTTTTGATTATAATCATTTGTCTGCTTGTATTAGCCAAAGTACTGCATCTTAGGACACGTGGTCTATAAAAATAAACTCTTTTTATTTTCACTGTGTCTGTGTTGATTCTTGTTGTGGACTGATGTGAGAATAATATACGAACAGGTATTTCCGATTCCCACCATTCCTGAGAGTACACTGAGTAGCTTGTTCTGGGTTGTCTTTTCATTGGGATCGCCGAGCCAAATCTCGGATAACGAATGGGACACTTATGCTAGCCGGATACTGGGTTCTGGGTTCTGAGGTGAGTTTCTGGTACACCACAATTCACTGAGGTCCTGGGGTTCTACGCATAGTTCTGTGTATAAGCAGAATCCCTGCAACAATACAAAGATAGCGCTGAACACAGGACTAACAGAGTATACCCACCAACAAGACATGCTCGTTCCGCGTGCAGCTGCAGCATCATTTCTGGCACCCTGCTATGCCTCATGATGTATGCATCATGTGCGGACCCTGGAAAACGTGCACAGACATGGGAAATCAGCATGTTAGCAAGACACACCACAAGGGAATTAACCCCTTCAGTGCCCATGACGAGCTGGACTCGTCATGGGCTGCGGTGGCGCTGTGCCCATGACGAGTCCAGCTCGTCATGAACTCCGCCCGCTAATACAAAGCGCGGCACTGGGCGGGGAAAGGGGCGGGCATGCAAGGGGTTAATGGAGTGGTATTGTTTTCTGTTTCTATAGGCTACCTCCTGTACCTGTGGTGGTACCAAAGCCACATGTGTCCCATCAATGGCCCCAATTACATGAGGCATCCCTCCCAGGGCATAGAACTCACCCTTGACACCTGTCAACTGCTCACGAGTGGGAAAATGGATGAATTCATCCAGGTGCACCAACATGGCTTCTATAACATCATGCAGGACACGGCTGAACATAGTCTGGGACATGCCACCGACATCAGCTATGGTCAATTGAAACGTGCCAGTGGCAAAAAAATGTAGGGCTGCCATCACCTTCACCTTTGGGGTCAGAGCTGTAGGATATCTGTGTTGTGGTTGGAGGTGTGGTGCAAGCCGGAGGGTCAAGTCCTCTATCAACTCTTGCGAGAAGCGGTATCTGCGTATGCAGTCATGTTCACGCATGGCATCCAGGTCTGGCATTTGTCTGGGGAGAGGCGGTGCCCTGCAGAGATTTGGAAGGAATAACGAAGAGTGAGTACATTACCACACCAATGTCACTGAGGTGAGCACATGTTCAACAGCTAATACACATCTGCTCAATACAGAGTCTGTGCTGTGCAATACATCCAGGACACATGGGCCAGCCAGGTGATACTCCTACGAAGAGCCAGCCACAATAGTTGCATAGCAATGTTGACGTGACACGCCATGAAATAGCTGTTGGCCAGTGTAAGTGACAAGCCAGACACATTACAAGAGTGACAGACATCCACATATCAGCATTTGAAGGATGTCATCTCATACAGACAACTGGAGGGAGTCTAGACGCACAGGTCACATGTTATCTGGAAATGGACAGATGACACACATTTCCATTAAGGGGTCCATGTAAAAAACTGATGTCACAGACATTGAGACAACGCAGATATTGCCCACATGTGGCATGGTGTGCGTATATGTGTGTCATGCACATATGCACACAGACACATGTTGGATGCTGCAACAGCAGATGGAGTTGACGGAACGCCAACGGAAAGCTCATGGGAACACATGACACACACATGACAGAGTCACATCGTGGCACACTGGGAGTCACATGTGAGGTGTAATTATCCGTGTACCTGCCATCAGGGGACAGTTGCGGGTGAAGCTGACTGTGCCATACCAGTGATGCAGTGCTTGCACGTGTGTCGCACATGCACACATGTGCAAAGTGTGAAGGGGAAGTGTGCCACGTAGTGCCCCATCACACATGACATGTGTAAACAGCTCATCACACATCTATTGTGCCACAACATGAGGAGACATATGCCACATCACTGCCTGACACACCTAGGCCCTGCACATGAAGGACTGCACTGACAATGACTTGATGTACAGCCTTGTGCGAGTGTGACACCTCCATTCCTTTCGTGTGCACCTCCTATCACCAGTGTAAGCTGTGAAACGCAGTACACATGCTCTGAGGGCGTGTGTAGGGCCCGTACTCACGCGTGTACGGGCCGTACACGTGTGAGTACGTGCCGATCACTAGGCCCTACGGTACCCGCAACTATAGTGATAGGCACGTACTCACGAGTGTACGGCCCGTACACGCGTGAGTACGTGCCGATCACTAGGCCCTACGGTAACACAACTATAGTGATCGGCACGTACTCATGCGTGTATGGGCCGTAGACGCGTGAGTACGTGCCGTATCACTAGGCCCTATGGTACCCCCAACTATAGTGATCGGCACGTACTCAAGCGTGTATGGGCCGTACACGCGTGAGTACGTGCCTATCACTATAGTTGGGGGTACCGTAGGGCCTAGTGATACGGCACGTACTCACGCGTGTACGGCCCATACACGCGTGAGTACGTGCCGATCACTAGGCCCTACGGTAACACAACTATAGTGATAGGCACGTACTCACACGTGTACAGACCGTACACGCGTGAGTAGGGGCCGTATCACTGTAGTGATGGTGCCCTAGGGGTACGTTTGAAAATCGTCGTACCTGTGTGGGGATTGAAGAATTACAATGGGGACACATGAGGGACAAGTATTAGGGCCTAAATGCATGCTGGTTGTCACGGATACCGAGTTTCAAGTTCAAAATTTTACATCATGTGATCTGGAAAAATCAGTTGGCCACATTTAACATTGTTGCAAAGTGGTTGTTGACTTGACATGATGCTGCAAAATCGAAAGATGCAAAGGCTGTCACTGGTGTATGTTTAAAGGGATTGGAGGAAACGTAGGATGCAAATGAGTCTGACCAATCACTCTGTACTCCTGTAAATAAAATAGGCCAGCAAGGCAGATATAAGGCAGGCAGAACCCATGAGAGGGCACTTGCCTACACAACATGTCAGTCGATACCACTGCTGCTGTATTGTCTCCCTCTGGCACCATGTCAAGGACTGTGGAGAGGGCCCAACCTTTCACCCAGGAGGAGAACGAGGCCCTGCTGGATGTGATCCTTCCACAGTACCCCATGCTGTATGGTCGACCAGGGGAGCAGGTGAGTGCTGACTCCAGTACCTTTGCCTGTGCACCTTTATTGTGTCTGTCACTTCTGCCATTGTGGCCAGGTGTGACAGACATGCAATGTTGGGTGGAGTGGGTCCCAGGGAGGGGGGGTTTATGTCTCTCATGCAGGGCTTGATGTAGTTCATGTGTGCACTCCTCACTTGTATTGTGCTTACTGTGACATTCACTGCATAGTGCATGGCACATTCCGCCAGCCTAATCCTCTTGGGCATTTTGTTCTATTGTCCTGCGGTGATTCAGTGGTCATCACGGTGTGACAGGTGACTGCACCCACAGATGTGTGTGAGAGTTGAGTGGAGCTGTGGTGAGAGTGGTGAGAGTGTCCAAATGATGTGTACGCCCCCTGGACATTGATGTGTGTGAATGTTTCTTGTCATGTGGGTGAGTGTCCATGTGGAGTGTTGCACCACAGCTGCATGGAGGAGGCAACTGCTCAATCCATCTGATGTGTGAAGTAAGCCGTGCTGTGTGTCTGACTTGCTGAGCTAGCCCCACACCTGTGACCCCCCCCTGGCAAGTGGCACATGTGCAGAGTGAGGTGTGCATCCGCAGTTGGCAATGGCAGGTGATTGATGTGTGCCTGTGTGTGTCTGTGTACTCTGCTGAGGTTTTGTCAGTGGCCTGGGGCATGTGACTGATTTTCGGTGCTGTCCATCAGCCTTCTGTTGCTTGGGATGCACAGTGTGTGCCATGATCAGGGATTGTTTTGCACCCCTCATGCCACCTGTGCACTTACTATGCCATGTTGTGCATTGGTGCGCCCACAGTGAAAAAAGTCCCTATGACTAAGGTGCTATTACTTGCCAGCATACTATGCCCTGTTCAACAGATCAAAGATGTTCTAATGTGTGTCTCTGTGACATGGTGCAGGTGTAGTGATGTTGTCACACTGTGTCATACACACAGGTATCCCACTACCACAAGGGGAAGATCTGGAAGGATGCCGTAAAGGCAGTGCCATCGGTGGAGGGTCGCAGGCAGCACCTGCCACAAGTGAGGAAGAGATGGCAGGACATCCGGTGCTGGACCCGGAGGATCGGCCGGGTCATGCTGAAGGAGGAGGAGCCTCGCAAGCATGGCGGGCGCCGGCGCCTGACCCACCAGATGTGGCGTGTCCTGGCGGTGGTCTTCCCTGACCTGGATAGGCGGATACGGGAGTTACAGCAGCAGGAAGGGGGTAGGTACATGTGTGTTTGTTGTGTGTCGCCAGCTTTTGGATCTGCTCAGTCGCCTGGAGACACTGCCAGGGTATATATGTGCAGTGCATATCCAGTTTCCCAAAGTCAACCTGTGCTGTTCTTCCTCCCTTCCCCTCCTTGACATGTGTTACCTGGTCTGTGTGCCATCACTATTGCACATGGTCATCTAGGCTGCCAGTTTATCAAGGTGCACACTGCTTTCAGCATCATGTGTGGGGGTGGTCTGGCTGTGCCCTGTCCTGTTCGGTCATTTTGGGGTGCTTAAATGTTGGCACTGATGCTGAGTCTAAACATAGGAGTGTGAGGGTTCAAATGAACAGACTTGCTGCATGCATTACCAATGTTGTGGCCTCAGACATGATGTGCATGAGTGGGAGATATGCATAGTGCCGGGACGGTTGCTCCTGTAACAGTCAGCTCAATCCAGGACCATGGAGCAGTGTGCACACTACAGTCCCCTGACACAGCCTGCCCTCCTACTCATGTGTGTCATCCAACACTGTGCACATTCACTGTGGGTTCATAATGGCTCTGCCTCTGTGGCATTGTTCCCTGGCCTAGGTAGTAGTTTCACATGTGTGATACATTTGCCCACTGGACAGGGATACACCAGTTTGCTTGTGCATACTCACACTGGGCAGTGCCTGTGTGGCTATTCACAACAATCTGTTGATGTTTGTTTGTGACCAATATGTTTTGCCAGCCCTACAAGGTGATGTTGTGTTAATGAAGCTAGTTTTCAAGCACAGTTATTGTAACCCAGAATAAGAGCTTTCACTTCTTGATTGGTATCAGTTACATTGACTCAGGTATGGGTGGGTGTGCGCGGGAGGGGCGTACATTTTCAACCCTGATGTTCCATTGCCAGTTCTGACTTGTGTGTGATGATTCGCAGTACAGAAAGTCATCATGCAGTGCCCCCGTGATGTTGGCCAGAGCTTGCTGTTGGTGCTTCATTGCCTGTGTCAGTTCTTGGCAATCATGTATCCTGCTTGGACATTTTTGGCACCTGTGTGTGGTTCAGATGCTACACAGTTGTGACTTTGTGTGCTGACATCTGTGGGTACATTCTGGCTTGCCATGAGGGGGAACCCACAGTACAGCTAGGCTTTTTTGCTAAACAATTGCAGGCCCATTAGCTTATGAATTGTCCTGGGTGTGGACATGTGTGTCACTCCAGATGACAGTCAGTAGGTCATATGTGTAGCCAACTGTGTGATCAGGTGACGGATAGCCATGTGACAAATGACATTATTCAAGTTGTTACTCTGAGAAAATCTCCATTGGCACTCACTACACCTGTCAACATGTCTCAATGTTTCATATGCTTGACCTTGTTGTTTGGTTGTGAAGGACAATAATGTGCCTGCATGACAGATGTCTCCCAAGGAAGTGCACAAGACACCACCTTTACACTTTCCAGGGACACACTGGCACATTTTAGAGTAAGGCACAGTTTGAACAACACTTGTTTGGAGTTCATACATATACATGTTCCCGCAATGTGCTAGCATTTGGGTTAGTCCTTGGTTGTTGCTGATACCAACTTACGAGTGTCAAGTCATCCAGCCACCCTGGTGCCATGTATATGTACGTACTGCTACGCATTTTCTGCCTAACAGTGGCTGATTTGAATGTGTCTGGCAGCTCAGACAATGACTGTGTACATGTAGTTTGGTGTGCACCTCCTTGTGTGACTTCTGCTATACAGACACATGTGTGTTGTGTTCACAGAGTGCCACATTCACACATGCTATACATGTCCATTTTGTAAAGGGTTGTGATTCTCCAGGAGTCACAATGTATTTCTTTGGGGTGTCAAAAGTACTCACAGGTCTCAGAGTGTGGGGACACCTTCTGCATTGGCATGTGGTATTTGGCCTTGGGTGCGACAATACTGTTTGTTTCACAGTGAACAAGAGGTGGCATGCCTTCATAGTCTTGCTGTGCTCAACTGATCCCAGACACTAGCTTTTCATGATCTTGCGATTTCAAGTTATTTGCTGTTGTGTCCTAATTTTCATTGTTTGCAAGTGGCATGGTGCGTCAACCAACTGGGGAGTGCAGGGCTTACATATGTGGGGAGTATCCTAGATGTTACTCCTGATGCCTTTCCTGATATGCACTGTTGCCTATTTTGTTTGGACTCATGTGTCAGATGTATACAGGTGACTGATTTTTTCCTGTCTCTTCACCTTGCCCACAGCATCATCGGAGGACACCGAGGGAGACACCGGCACGGACGTGGAGGAGGGATTGAGCAGTGGTGCCACCACTGCTGTGGAGTCGGTGGGATCTAGTGGCACGGAGGGCGAGGGGAGTGAGGCAGAGGACCTGCCCAGTACCAACACAGACTACGAGGCAGACGGGTCCGAGGCTGAGCTCCCAGAGGGGGCGGAGGCTGCTCCCAGAGCTGAAAGCAGCAGTACATCTCTCGCCGCCCCCTCCATTCCCATCACCGCCCTCCCACTTGCTCGGGTCCCTTCTGTCCATGCTAGGCCACACCGTGTCTCCTTCGTGCCAGGCACCGCACCCCCTGCCCCTGTTCCCCCTGATGCCCTCACTGTCGAGTCTGTGGACATTCAGCGGCAGTTGCAAGTTGGGCAGACTTCGATCCTGACTGTCCTCCATGGCCACACCAGACTGCTGACCCAGATGGTGTTGTGCATGGAGGGCATGTCATCAGCGATGTCTGACCAACGGATGTTGCTGAGGTCCGTGGACTCGTCACTGACGGCAGTAGTGAGTCACCTGCAGCGCTGCCTCCCTTCCCCTACCCCTGGCCCATCCACAAGTCCAACACCCATGCCTGTCCCAAGCACACCAAGACATCCACACACACGCACCCCACCAGACACAAGCAGCACACCACCACGTAAGGGCAAGCACACACCTCCTGACACGCACACTCAGCGGGTAGCAGGTACACCCACTGGGTCTGGGGCACACAGGCAGGCACGCAGCCGTAGTCCTCATCCACATGACTCACTCCCCAGTCCCTCCGATGTCACTCCCCTTGGCTCCCCTGCCCCAGATTCGGAGAAGGAGGCCTACTTTGCTGGACTGGGCCTCAGCCCCACTAGTTCACCTGGACGCAAACGGTCACGGCACTCCACGGGTAGGGGCGTTAAGCCCCCAGCCCGTCCACCACCTCCCCCAGTAGCGCTGCAACCCATCCCTCCGACCCCCCCTCCTTGGGGCCTGTTGTTTCTCCGGGTGCAGGGGAGACGCTTGAAGAACTGGCAGAAGTGTGCAGTGCTGAGCTCACATCCACCTTTGGCGCTGCCCCACCCCCTGTGATGGAGTCGTCCGTCCCTGCACCCACCACACCTACCCTTCCCCCTCCTGTCCCTGCGGTGCCTGGTCCTTCCCCACATGATGCCCCCCCCCCCAGTCGACGACACAGTCTTGTGATGTGCAGGCAAGCTAGGGGAGACGCATGGCCATGTGTCCCCCCCAAGGACTGATGATATGGACTGGCCATTGGCCTTTGTGAATAGTCTTGTTTACACATTATTATTTTCATGCTGAATAAAGCATTTTCTTTTTCTTTGGAAAAGTCTTGCTTTTCAGGTATTTATGTTGATGCTGATGCTACAGGAGTTGGGGTTGTGGGCATGTGTTATGTTTCAGGGAAATGTTGTGGTCTGCTGCTCATGGTGTGGAACCTGGTATCTGTGTGCCATCATGCGATCTCTGCAAAGATTCTTTGTCGTGTATGCTCTTTGTGTTTGGAGACATTGTCCCAAGGAGTGTTCCTTCCTCTGTGGCACCTGACATCTCCCCTGCAGAGAGTTGCACAATTGTTGTGTAACCCTGTGTCTACATGTCCTTTGTTGGTGATGGATCCCTTCAACTCTGGCCATGCCTGCTCAGCAATGTGTCCGGCTGCATCGTCTGTGCCATCCTTGGTACTCACTGTACTTGTGTATAGAGTATTTTGCCATGCCTTCATGGATAAATGGTGCCTTTTATGCACAAAGTATGTGTGTAATCCCAGCCTAGTACACATATGGTACTTGTTCTGCTGGGTATTTGAACACCTGACTCACAATTGTGGCCATTGTATCTGTGGGAAGTCCACACTATTCCTTCCATGACAGACAACATCTTGGTGGCTAGCCCAGCACCTGTACATTCCTATCAGTCCTGGGATGTGCGTGACAGTTTGTGTTCTCTTTGGCTCTCTTAGTTTGTTAGGCAGTGACATGACTATACAGTCTTGTGGCATGAACTCAGTGTGTGTATTGTGCTGCATCTGCCAGGGGTGGGTATGCATGTGTTATTTGTCCTCACACCCACATGTGGTGTGTCATGCAGTGGGGGTAAGACCTCCTTCCTCCTGGGAGTGGGACACTGCTGTCAGTGATGTGTTGTTATGGCACTATCATCATTGTCCTAAGTTAGGGATACGTACATTCACCCATGGAGCTGTGGTCATCTGATAATGATGTACACCCCCATGTCTCTGTCCACTGCTGGGAGTCCTCTGCACACACCCCTCATATGTCTGGGCACTGCTGGGAGTGATAGGCACCCACCCCTCATATGTCTGGGCACTGCTGGGAGTCCTCTGCACCCACCCCTCATATGTCTGGGCACTGCTGGGAGTCCTCTGCACCCACCCCTCATATGTCTGGTCACTGCTGGGAGTGATAGGCACCCACCCCTCATATGTCTGGGCACTGCTGGGAGTGATAGGCACCCACCCCTCATTTGTCTGGGCACTGCTGGGAGTCCTCTGCACCCACCCCTCATACATCTGGGCACTGCTGGGAGTGATAGGCACACACCCCTCATATGTCTGGGCACTGCTGGGACACCTCTGCACCCACCCCCATTTCTCTGTCCACTGCTGGGAGTCCTCTGCACCCACCCCTCATATGTCTAGGCACTGCTGGGAGTGATAGGCACCCACCCCTCATATGTCTGGGCACTGCTGGGAGTGATAGGCACCCACCCCTCATATGTCTGGGCACTGCTGGGAGTGATAGGCACCCACCCCTCATATGTCTGGGCACTGCTGGGAGTCCTCTGCACCCACCCCTCATACGTCTGGGCACTGCTGGGAGTGATAGGCACACACCCCTCATATGTCTGGGCACTGCTGGGACTCCTCTGCACCCACCCCCATGTCTCTGTCCACTGCTGGGAGTCCTCTGCACCCACCCCTCATATGTCTGGGCACTGCTGGGAGTGATAGGCACCCATCCCTCATATGTCTGGGCACTGCCGGGAGTGATAGGCACCCACCCCTCATATGTCTGGGCACTGCTGGGAGTGATAGGCACCCACCCCTTATATGTCTGGGCACTGCTGGGACTCCTCTGCATCCTCCCCCATGTCTCTGTCCACTGCTGGGAGTCCTCTGCACCCACACCTCATATGTCTGGGCACTGCTGGGAGTCCTCTGCACCCACCCCTCATATGTCTGGGCACTGCTGGGAGTGATAGGCACCCACCCCTCATATGTCTGGGCACTGCTGGGAGTCCTCTGCACCCACCCCTCATATGTCTGGGCACTGCTGGGAGTGATGGGCACACACCCCTCATATGTCTGGGCACTGCTGGGAGTCCTCTGCACCCACCCGTCATATGTCTGGGCACTGCTGGGAGTGATAGGCACCCACCCCTCATATGTCTGGGCACTGCTGGGAGTCCTCTGCACCCACCCCTCATATGTCTGGGCACTGCTGGGGGTCCTCTGCACCCACCCACCTACCTGCGCCCTTGCTGTGGTACACTGCTGTCCTGGGCATACACCACCCCCAATTTACAGCTGATGTGCTGCACCAAGCCGTACACCTACATCCGTGGCGTGTGTACGCCTTGTATCCATCATGTATTGGGGCTGTAGGGGTACGCGTGTACGGACCGTACCCACGCTCTGGGGGCGTGGGTCCGGGCCGTACCAGCATAGTGGTGGTGATGTAGGGGTACGCGTGGTACGGCCCGTACCCATGCTCTGGGGGCGTGGGTACGGGCCGTACCACCATAGTGGCGGTGACGTAGGGGTATGCGTGGTATGGCCCGTACCCACGCTCTGGGGGCGTGGGTACTGGCCGTACCACCATAGTGGTGGTGACGTAGGGGTACGCGTGGCACGGCTCGTACCCACGCTCTGGGGGCGTGAGTACGGGCCGTACCACCATAGTGGCGGTGACGTAGGGGTACGCATGGTACGGCCCGTACCCATGCTCTGGGGGCGTGGGGACGGGCCGTACACACGTACCCCTACATCACCACTGCAATGGTGGTACGGGCCGTACCCACACTCTGGGGGGCGTGGGTATGGTCCGTACCCACGCTCTGAGGGGCGTGGGTACGTCCCGTACCACCATTGTGGTGGTGACGGGTACGCGTCCACGTCCACTTCTGTTGTGGCGGGACATGGGATTGGTGGACACGCCCCCGAAGTGACCAGACCATGGAGGTAATTAATGGGCAGGATGTATTAGTATTTTGTGGGGTGTGGGTTATGTTTCCTGCCCCTTGCACACCCCCCCCCTTGGCCCCTGGGGGTTGTTCTGACCTTCTGCGGCGTCTGCCTCGGTTTCTGAATACCAGGTCGTAGGCTATGAGGGCCAGGATGACGCGTAGGTTGGGGTCCATCGCTGTCCGTCGCGTACCGGTGTTCCTTGTTCGCGTCGTCCTCAATTTCCCGGCAGTTTTTGGCTCCCGTAAAAAATGCTGCGTGCGGAGTGACGTCGGCACGAATCGTACTTGCTGGTCCGTAAAACGCTGCCTGACTCCGTCCCGACGTCACGTATGCGCCGTCCAGAATGAGATTTGAATGTATTTTTTTGCCGGTCGGTGTTTTTTACGACTCGTACGGAAATGGTATTTCTGTGCGAATCGTACTTGCGAGTTTGTAAGGTGTTTTTCCCGGGTACGAGTCGGACGGAAAAAACGCTCCGTATGACCATTCGTACCCGGGTTTTACCGGATCGGAATCGGCACCTATATCGGGATTTTGATATATATTAAAAAGAGTTCTTCAAATCGTGCTTCAAGCTGGTCCCTACCCTGAAATAATAGAATTAATAATTAATATTGCTTTCCTGTGTTACCCCATGGTCCGGCAAGCCTTCCTACAGGTAAATTAGCATTTGTGTACTAGTGACAGGAGGACATGTTAATATTAAACCTTTACATGTCCTACTCTCAACTACCTGTTAAGAGGGTTTATTTTGACAGGCCAAATCGAATTGCAGTTGTTACTCTGCTCCAGTAAGGCTACAATTGTTGGCTTGAAGCCATATTTGCACTGCCACTGTAGCGGATGGCAAAATAGCAGCCCATTAGGGGCATTTAACTGCCAGGCCCTTGGTGCACTTTGTACCATAGATTAGAAACCTAAAGGCAAGCTAAATATGCCAGCTTAGAGTTTGCCACTTCATCCATGTTAAAGGGGGCACACAGGCAGTTTAATACTGGGCAGAAGGGGTAAAGTGTACAGAATTCTACTGCCAGCTAAAACTGGGTAAGATCTGGCGGTAAACCACACAGAAGATGATAATTTCCTACAGGAACAAGCCAAACTTTATATAATTTACAGATTTTCTCTAACATCATCATAGAGGACCTATACTAGACTGGCTGTTGACTTTTGTTGAATTTCACTGAGCCTGAGTGATTGTCTGGGTCATCTAATTCATATTATCTGTGAAGAAATATTCTCAAATTATTTGGGAACAAACGTTGCAATAAAAAGAAACCTTTACTTTAATTTGATATGCCTCCAAGATTCACTTAATCTGTCATCTTTATATAAACAATTGTGATAGTCAACAGACACAAATAAATGCATTGCTCCATGGTTCCTAGTTTACCTACCTGTCTGGATAAGTGACATCAATGTCAGCAGAGGCCAGTCAGCTCTTGGGAACCAGCGTCCCAAATTATGTTCTGAGGATTTAAGAATTGATTTTTTCCACGCAGTGGCTATGCATAAAGGGCTTTTATATGGGTTTACCTGTTCTACACAACTCTTGCCTCAGTAACCTATCATTGGGACATATTGAAACAATAAAATGCTTCCAGTGTTTTAACGTGGCATCCTTGCATTAATTCAGTCAGTCAAAACTAGTTTATTTCGGAAATAGTCCTTAAAAACAAGTACAACTCAAAAAAATAAAAAAACAACTCCGTATAACAGACAGAAAATGTAGAGGTACAGAAACTAATGACATTCTAATATAAAAACTGTCACATATATACCATCATATTACAAAGATCAGAATTTCCTTTGATGAATTACAGCTGATAGAAAATGAATCACAGCATAGCTGTGAAGGACGAGTCTAATGATTGTTTAAACAAAAATGCTGACCTGCAGTTGATAAGACTTCTCTGCGAGCTAATTTGTAAAAAGTGTACCAAAAAGGGAGTGGGTCGCGGTTTGGGTTGAAAAGTTATTACATGGACAGAATGTTAAATTATTGGAGTCAACGAAACCTTTTGGAAACAAAAGTAAATAGTAAAGAGACCCCCAATCAAACTCTAGAAACAGCATGCTATCAGAATTAGAAGTTACTAAATTAACTTAGGGTTCAAGCCCAAATGCGATTTTATCAGCAGACAGCTGTTCACAGTGGAATAATATTTCAAATGGCGAGCACACAATTTTTTTGCCCAAAACGTATATTTCGTAATAGTAAGCCAAAGTTAAAAAAATATGTACACAAAGCAATTCCCGATATTTAGACCATGGAAGTTTTAAAAACTTGTCTAGCATCGTAATATCAATGATAATTTGATGATTTAAACAGTTGCAGGCGTTTCAATCCGTTTAAAGGATGAGCGGATCATCATCAGGACTTTAATGACATGCTTGTTAAATAGAGCCTCATTAGCCGCAATTCCAGAATGAGGGAACTTAGGCGGGGAGACGAGGGCTGTTATAATGGCGGCTCCAGATGTGATGAATTACAGCTCGGGTACCGGGGAAGTCGCCTTCGCGTACTCTAACAGCTCAGTCGCCGGTATGTAGCAGGGAAGTTGCTGAATAGCAGGATTCTTCGGGGTGTGATTCCAGGGGAATAAACGGATCGAAACGCCGTTGACACCCTAATACACCTTATACGCAAAAAACCTTTCGTTCATTCCGCTGTAAAGGTGTTTTGTAGTGATTTGTTCTTGTAATACTGTATATCCTCCTTGTAAAACAAACCGGAAAAGCTTTGCCTGAGCCCCCTGTTGTTCGTTTCCTCCTTTGTTTATGTACTTTGCTGGCTAAGTAGGACACAGGATTGTGTCCCATTTTATGTACTGTTTTGTATGATTATATTCTAAACCTACAAGTAAATATCAGACCTCTGTCCGGCTGGACAAGTCCACTAAATATAGCTACGATTGAGTCTATATTAATTCCTTTGGTTTCCATTTCACTTTCTGGGGACCACTGTTGTTCAAAACGCTTAAATTCATAACAATAGGGGGGCCAATTTTATCCTGTCCACTAAGTAAGTGAAGCCTATCTCTTCCTGGCAGGCATACTTTGAGGTATCCTGAGAGATACCTAGTAGTTGTTTTCAAAATTAGTTTTCTAATAACTGTAGGGAAGAAGGTTCAACATGACCTCAAATACCAGCAATCCCCGCAAAGGGGCTTTTCAACACATTTGCTACTATAGATGTCCAACATACATTTAATTGGTTTGCTACCTAATATGGGAGCAAATCTGAATATGGAGCCTATTGACTGGGAAATATGTATTTTATGTGATTGTATGAATGTGACCATGAGCCAAAATCATCAGCTATGATTCCTAAATAACTAACTAAATGCTGCAACATTTTTAGTTTTTGTTCCCTTAGTATAAAACATTCTTGCAGCACATCTCCTGGGATCCAGGGACACAATGTGAGTCTTGGCAAAGTTGTTTTATAAAATGAGACCTAAAACTTCAAAAATCCCTGTAATCCCATACCTGTTCTGTTCATGATAAATGCATCATCCACAACGGGTAAGTCATAGTGCAAACATCTTTTTCTGGATTTATTTTCCTTAAGGCTTTATTCCAAAAATGATAAACTTTCCTCAACGGAAATTAACCTGGTCAAAAAGGTTTGCTTGATCTCAGCAAATATGTTTTCCATTATGATCGTATTAAGTTTTATACAATAAATAGGAGGGTGGTGGTAGTGTGATTTGCTGGGTGAGAGTTGGGACGCATCATCTGTCAATAACAATGTGTCATCAGAATTACCATTGCAATGTACCTCAGCCTTCACCACAATGGCACCTCATATACAGCATAAAACAAATTTGTTACAGTGAAAATCCACTGTTCAGTGCTTGCACTTTCTACATTCTTCAGCCAAAACATTATTAAGAACGGAGTGGGCTTTTGTTTTTTTACCACAATCTTTTCAGAGAGGGGAAACAGCAGCTTTCCTTTTCCCTACACGATGAGCCTTTCTGCCCCCCTGCCCCTCCATCTGTTCCTTGGTTCTTTCCTTTTTGAGTGGTACTCCCATATCTTCCAATACTGGTGGCAACTCATTCCCCATAATGTAGTCACTGGGCATCTGGGGACTGACTATGGCCTTTCTCTCTGTCACCTCCCATTCCAGTGACACCAGTGTCATAGATTGGAAGAAATCATGTCCATGGGCCTGGGTCACCCTACTCACCTGTCTAGTGTACTGATATGGGGTAACCAACCTTTCCACTACCATGGGCTGGCTGGCACTGTTGTTCCTCAAAGCAGTACAACAAACAAATGATGGACGGAATGCTGACAATGCAGACATTCTCCCCCAGTCAAGAGATCTGGGTTAAATCCATCGTTCTTTTGCCCACTACACCACCCCAGTTTAGACATGGCCATATGCAAATCAGTCTTGACCCTGTGCCTCATGGGAACAGTCCAGCCCGAACTGCCAAGCCATGTCTTCCCTGGACCGGAATCAAGCATCCTAGGACCGGTTTCTGGCTATCAGCCGTCATCAGCCAGGATAGCTTGACTCCAGTGGCGTAGTGAGCATGGGTCCCACGTCTGGGAATACCCATCCCACTTAGGGCGAAAAGCGTTACAACAAACAAATGATGGACGGAATGCTGACAATGCAGACATTCTCCCCCAGTCAAGAGATCTGGGTTAAATCCATCGTTCTTTTGCCCACTACACCACCCCAGTTTAGACATGGCCATATGCAAATCAGTCTTGACCCTGTGCCTCATGGGAACAGTCCAGCCCGAACTGCCAAGCCATGTCTTCCCTGGACCGGAATCAAGCATCCTAGGACCGGTTTCTGGCTATCAGCCGTCATCAGCCAGGATAGCTTGACTCCAGTGGCGTAGTGAGCACGGGTCCCACGTCTGGGAATACCCATCCCACTTAGGGCGAAAAGCGTTACAACAAACAAATGATGGACGGAATGCTGACAATGCATACATTCCCCCCCAGTCAAGAGATCTGGGTTAAATCCATTGTTCTTTTGCCCACTACACCACCCCAGTTTAGACATGTCCATATGCAAATCAGTCTTGACCCTGTGCCTCATGGGAACAGTCCAGCCCGAACTGCCAAGCCATGTCTTCCCTGGACCGGAATCAAGCATCCTAGGACCGGTTTCTGGCTATCAGCCGTCATCAGCCAGGATAGCTTGACTCCAGTGGCGTAGTGAGCACGGGTCCCACGTCTGGGAATACCCATCCCACTTAGGGCGAAAAGCGTTACAACAAACAAATGATGGACGGAATGCTGACAATGCAGACATTCTCCCCCAGTCAAGAGATCTGGGTTAAATCCATCGTTCTTTTGCCCACTACACCACCCCAGTTTAGACATGGCCATATGCAAATCAGTCTTGACCCTGTGCCTCATGGGAACAGTCCAGCCCGAACTGCCAAGCCATGTCTTCCCTGGACCGGAATCAAGCATCCTAGGACCGGTTTCTGGCTATCAGCCGTCATCAGCCAGGATAGCTTGACTCCAGTGGCGTAGTGAGCACGGGTCCCACGTCTGGGAATACCCATCCCACTTAGGGCGAAAAGCGTTACAACAAACAAATGATGGACGGAATGCTGACAATGCAGACATTCTCCCCCAGTCAAGAGATCTGGGTTAAATCCATCGTTCTTTTGCCCACTACACCACCCCAGTTTAGACATGGCCATATGCAAATCAGTCTTGACCCTGTGCCTCATGGGAACAGTCCAGCCCGAACTGCCAAGCCATGTCTTCCCTGGACCGGAATCAAGCATCCTAGGGCCGGTTTCTGGCTATCAGCCGTCATCAGCCAGGATAGCTTGACTCCAGTGGCGTAGTGAGCACGGGTCCCACGTCTGGGAATACCCATCCCACTTAGGGTATGCTCAGACGTGAGTCCCTTGCTCATTGCACCATCAGGATTCAGGCAAGCCGGGCCGACGAAGGCTGTGATGCCAGAAACCGGTCCCCGGAAGCTTGTTTCCTTCCCAGTATAAGAATTGGCTTGGTAGTTTGGTTTGCCCTGTTCCCATCATGCACTAGGACAGGTACAGACTAATTTGCATGTAGCCAGGTTCTGAGCTGGGATGGTGCAGTGAGCTAAAAAACGGTGATGGATTAAAACCATGATCTCTTGACTTGGTAAGAGTATTCTGCATCATTCAGAAACTCTGTCCATCACCACCCCCTTTTTCCCAAATCGATTTTATCCACACTCAGTGTGGGAGGGTATGCTCAGACGTGAGTCCCTTGCTCATTGCACCATCAGGATTCAGGCAAGCCGGGCCGACGAAGGCTGTGATGCCAGAAACCGGTCCCCGGAAGCTTGTTTCCTTCCCAGTATAAGAATTGGCTTGGTAGTTTGGTTTGCCCTGTTCCCATCATGCACTAGGACAGGTACAGACTAATTTGCATGTAGCCAGGTTCTGAGCTGGGATGGTGCAGTGAGCTAAAAAACGGTGATGGATTAAAACCATGATCTCTTGACTTGGTAAGAGTATTCTGCATCATTCAGAAACTCTGTCCATCACCACCCCCTTTTTCCCAAATCGATTTTATCCACACTCAGTGTGGGAGGGTATGCTCAGACGTGAGTCCCTTGCTCATTGCACCATCAGGATTCAGGCAAGCCGGGCCGACGAAGGCTGTGATGCCAGAAACCGGTCCCCGGAAGCTTGTTTCCTTCCCAGTATAAGAATTGGCTTGGTAGTTTGGTTTGCCCTGTTCCCATCATGCACTAGGACAGGTACAGACTAATTTGCATGTAGCCAGGTTCTGAGCTGGGATGGTGCAGTGAGCTAAAAAACGGTGATGGATTAAAACCATGATCTCTTGACTTGGTAAGAGTATTCTGCATCATTCAGAAACTCTGTCCATCACCACCCCCTTTTTCCCAAATCGATTTTATCCACACTCAGTGTGGGAGGGTATGCTCAGGCGTGAGTCCCTTGCTCATTGCACCATCAGGATTCAGGCAAGCCGGGCCGACGAAGGCTGTGATGCCAGAAACCGGTCCCCGGAAGCTTGTTTCCTTCCCAGTATAAGAATTGGCTTGGTAGTTTGGTTTGCCCTGTTCCCATCATGCACTAGGACAGGTACAGACTAATTTGCATGTAGCCAGGTTCTGAGCTGGGATGGTGCAGTGAGCTAAAAAACGGTGATGGATTAAAACCATGATCTCTTGACTTGGTAAGAGTATTCTGCATCATTCAGAAACTCTGTCCATCACCACCCCCTTTTTCCCAAATCGATTTTATCCACACTCAGTGTGGGAGGGTATGCTCAGACGTGAGTCCCTTGCTCATTGCACCATCAGGATTCAGGCAAGCCGGGCCGACGAAGGCTGTGATGCCAGAAACCGGTCCCCGGAAGCTTGTTTCCTTCCCAGTATAAGAATTGGCTTGGTAGTTTGGTTTGCCCTGTTCCCATCATGCACTAGGACAGGTACAGACTAATTTGCATGTAGCCAGGTTCTGAGCTGGGATGGTGCAGTGAGCTAAAAAACGGTGATGGATTAAAACCATGATCTCTTGACTTGGTAAGAGTATTCTGCATCATTCAGAAACTCTGTCCATCACCACCCCCTTGTTCCTCAAAGCAGTGACAGGGATCCCATGCATGGTGACCTGGTGGAAGTGACGACTTCCACCATCATGGATCACCAGTTCACCAGCTGAGTACATCTTCCAACTAATTCATGTTCTAGCCCCTTCACCTGGGGACTACTGACCCCTATTTCTTTATTTGCCACCTACCTAGAGATCCCACCAGTAAGTGGCTTCATAGGACAGAGCCCTATGCAATTTTTCCAGTTCACAACAATCAAAGCACTGGGGCTGGAAATGGGGCACCCTGGGCCACCGCTCACCAGAACCTCTCCCCTATTTCTCAGAAGAGCCTTGGGAACCCTTCCCCTTTTTAACCTGGGATGTGTCTGTGTCATCCTTGACCTCCCCTTCACTCTGCTGGGGGCAACTTAAGCTACTCTTCTTGGGGACATTGTCAGGTACCTTCTTAGACACACTGGTACTAATCCAGTGGTGTGCCTCCTTTGCAAGCTCCCTGGGGTCAGTTAGCTTGCTAACCAACAACAGGAGATTACCTGCCAAAAAGATTCAGATAGGCCCTTGGGAAGGGTCCTGATACTTACAAACACACACTTGTGCGGACAGAGGCAAATAACAGAATGATCCAACAATGGGACTATTCAATCAAAATAGTTTATCATTTTTATTTTCATGTTATCAAAAACATTTTATCAGAATATACCTATACCTGCCTTCATTACTTGTCAGGGGTCCCCGTTCCCTAGTAGTTGTCAGTTAGCTTGCTGTCAACCAGGTGCTGAGCATGTGCCTCAAGATAGGATTGTACAACCCAGTAAAACAATAACTTTGCTGCTCCTCACCCAGCAACTCAGTGCCTAGTTGGAGTCATCCAAGAAACCTACCAAGACTGTTTTGGCTGTTTCTGGCTGTCTCTAAAACTCTTCTGATACATTTTTGGGGTGAGCCCTAATTAGTTGACAAGAATATCCTTCATAGGGGCATACCTCATCTGACCTCCCCTCTAGTATAAATAGTGCGTCCCTCCCTACTGTCAGCATTTATTTCCACAAGCTAGCCCCCCCCCCCCCCCCAGTCCTGCGCTCCGAGCCTGTGCATTCTCAGGGCTACCTCATAGGCAGGAAAATCAATTATCTATGTTGTGCCCCACCAGATAGCTAGGCGCCAAGTCTTGTGGTATGGAGACTCTCACATCTCCAGTGGAAACTGAATGTATGCTGCCACATTACTGCTGGACTTTGCTTGTCTGGCTCTGATGTCCAGCTCCTTAAAACTCATCTCTCGAGCCATTCTCTTCTCTTTCAAGGCCCTCTGAGCAGTTACCTCCTCCTCCTTGGGTTTGGACATTTTCAGCCTGAACTCCCTCTCAGCTTTCCTGTCCACAAACTCCTCAGGGGACAGCCTTTGGGAGGATACACTACTCATTGCTTTGGGAGGGGCTTCATTTCTGTCACCAAGTTGTACTCCTCCTCAGGCTGCTGTAGCTCAGGGCTTGTGACCAGACCCTTCTCCTCCTCTTCCAAGTCCAGCTCCTCATCCTCCTCCTGGTTCTCTGCTGTGGCTTGCAACCAACATACTGCCCCCAGGTTCAAAGGGCCTTATGAAGCTCCTTCTTCGAGCTCTTACTTGCTGAAAGCTCCCCTCTGTGCAAAATCCTCTGAGCTCAGCTGCAGTGTTGCTTTCTAGGTTGTTGAGCTCAATCTCCATTGTTCCAAGTAGGGTCACAGGCAGAAACAGTCAGGTAGATTGGGAGTAAATATGAAAAAAACAAAAGATGCCAATTTAGGAGAATTTAAAAGGAAGTTGAATCTAGTATCAAATTATTTATAATGCGATTTTAGTGTTACACAAAATCACTGCATGGAACTGCACAAACAGAAAAAGTTGCCTTCTCAAAATCTATGGCAAAGAGTCCAGTGGGGGAAGCTGCAAGAAGAGTTGTGCAGACAGTCGCTGCAGTAGCACAAAGATCTTGTCGAGTGTTATGGACGATTTCTATTGGAGCTTCGCATTGGCGGTTACTGCATGCTTTCATCACTGTAGAGCAAAGTGCAGATCTCACATTGCCAGTCATCGCTGGCAGTCAATGTAGCACCAAGAGTCAGGTTCACCAGAGCTTTGCGTTAGTGATCATCATGGGTGGCAGGATCTCAGCATGAACAGGCCTATTTACATTCACAAAGAGCTCAAAACCTCAGGATTTCTCCTTTTCCTAAAAAGGAAGGCACCTCTTGGGAATCAGGAAATCACTGTAGCAGATGCCAGCAGGGCTCAGGCAGTTCCAGGTCCAGGCAGGTGCAGGTCAGCTGGGCAGTTGCAGGGAGGCCTCTGCTGCTTGTCATCTCCCTGTAGCTTTGAACAGGAGGTCAGCAACCTTACCCTTAGAGTCACTCTGCCTGGGATGCATGGAACAGGTCTCGTCTTTCTTTCCAGAGAGCAAGGCAGACCTCAAGCAGCAGGGCAGTCCTTCTTTTGTAGTACCCACAGGTCCAGGAATGTACTGAAGAATGGGTCTGAGGGTCCTAACTTTAAACATGGTGGCAGCTTTGAAGTGGAAGAACCTTCTGGAGTTTTCCCCAACAGACGGTTCTGGAATATCCTGCCTCCCTGCCCAGGCTACACTGGGACTGAGGATCGCAAAAGGCTAGTTTGTAGTTCTTTGTATGTATGCTGAGGCAGCTTCCTAGAAAAGTAAGTGGGGCTGTGCACAGTTTTGCCTCTCCCATCTCCACACCTACTCTACCTTTGTGTTACTGTCTGGGAGGAATCCACAAAACCCAACTACACCTAATCATGTGACCTAGGATACATTGTAGGCTCCAAATGGCTAGGACAAGAAAAAGCCAACTTTCTAAAATATTACATTTCCAGAATTGTGACCTAAAATCTGACATTACCTTGAAAGAATATTTTAAATTGCAATTATTTAGACACAAAACATGAAATTTCTATCTGTTCCCCAACAAAAGTTTTCCCTTATTAAATGTAATAAACCAATGTAATCCTATGGTAGAAGTAGGCCATACAGTAGTGAAAAACAAATTTGTGAGTTTTTCACTACCAGAACACGGAAAATGGAAACTTACAAAATTAAACATGTACTTTTAGGTACAATGCACTCTGCCATGTGGGCTGTTCAGGATGTACTTTATGGTGATTTATATATGTTAAAAGGGAGTTTTAGGCTTGGCCATAGGTTTATTTTGCCAAGTCGAATTGGCAGCTTAAAACTGGACACTGGCTGCAACGGCAGGCTGGACACATGTTTTAATAGGCTAGGGAACACAATAGGTCCTGCAGGCACACTAGTAGCATTTATATACAGTCCCTGGGTAGATGTAGTACTACTTTAATAAGGTTGTATGATTAAATTAAATGTGCCAATTGAGTGTAAGACAATTTTACCATGTTTAAAGGAGAGAACACATACACCTTAGCAATGTTAGCAGTAGTAAAGTGCACAGAGTACTAATGCCAATAAATACAAAATTTAGAAAACAGGATGGTTAAAGGCAAATGTTTGACGGTGACCCTCCCAAGTCCAAAAAATAGCAGCTGCTGGGAGTAAATTGTGTCAATGACCAACAAGGGAAGACTACAATTGAGCTAGAGTTTGCAGAATTTATACAAAGACATGAGTTTTATGTAGGTCATCCTAGCAGAATCGTGTCTCTGTAATTCTTTACATCAGGGTCACCTTCTAGAGGTGTTCTTCATAGGAGTTCCCCAGGAGTTTCTTTTGTCTGAAGTTTCACCTAACGGGATTGTCAGGTATTTAGGTTTTCCATTGCATTTCCCGTGGCAGTATGAACTAGTGTGTAAAGGTGTGTGTGAGGGATGCATTAAAACACCCAGCTGGCTCAGAAAGCAAATTTAAGCTCTCATTCTTTGTGGTGGAATTTCAATTTTAATCCCACACCTGTGTGTACTGATCCTGATGGGATTGGTAGTTCTTGGGGTTGGCTTTACAGCAGATTTAGAGATGAGAAAAGTGGGATAACTTAGAGAAGTGTTGCCTTCGCCCTGATTCCCCTATGTATTTCCTTTGCTCTGCGACCTTTTCCTGATGCACCTTTTAGTTTTAATAAGTCTGGGAAAAAAACAGCATCGTGTTTCATCAAACTAATGATTTGTAAAAACCAAAAACAGGCCAAAGCATGTTTCACCCTCAATGAAATCGAATCATGCAATTTGGGCCTGCATCCGAGGACCCGCATGCCTGAGATGGTATTCCTAGGTGTTTTGCTCTGAGCTGTGCCCTCTGTGCACCACATTCTACAATTCAAAATGACTACTTTTCAACTCTTTCTAAAAATATTTATAACTTTCCTCAAAATATTCTCGGACTGACTTTAGAATAGTAAAAAGGCCTCCTGTAATATTTGGGGAAAAGTTTATCTTTTCCCAAATATTCTAGGACTGGAGTTAGAGAAGGAAATTTGACCTTCCAGTGTCTGCCTAGCCCGCTGCTGTCAGGAGGGTGCAGTTTAGTGTAAAAAAAAATATTCTACCTCAAATGTATTCCCTTCATTTGGTCAGTAAACATGATGACCTATTTTATCAGGTCTGAGTCAGTATGCTATAATCATTTAGTGTACAGGTAATCATGTAGATATAATAACCCTTTCACCATTATTTAGATTTGCAAAATAAATCCCGCAAAATCCATGTTGTGTCCCAAAATCCTTATGTCATTTATTAGTTACATAACTTTTAAATCATTTCAGGCAAAAATCTAGTATCAATTAATATACATGACCACTTTCTCTTCACAGGTCTCCCTGGAAGTGATACATTAACTCTTCTCGTTCAACACAGAACTGTTAAAATCTCGGATCCATTTTCGCCTCTCATATCAGATCAAAGCGGAGGATAACAGTGATAACACAACTGTGTGCGCTTCGGGAAATGTTCCCTTTCTTGCCAGATTCAGCCTAGAAGTTTACTTGTCATGGAGCATCTTGACTATTGTAATGTGATTGTCAGAGGTCTCTCGGTGAATCTAATGGGCAGACTTCAACGACTCCTAAATCAAGCCACAGTGTGCAAAGATGCACCAATGTTTGAGGGCACCAACCCAGCTATGAAAGTGCTCCACTGTCTACGAGTGGATGTTGGGTTCAAATTCAAGTAACTTCACACTATCTATAAGGCCTTCTGGAACAGAGGCCCAACATACTGGTAACAAATTGGCTGTACACTACATCACAGCTAGGAATATTCTGGAATCATCTCACCATCGGTTTCCACCACTCCTCTTCTGCAGGCGAACGCAGTTCAGGCGCTCTGAGAAGGATGCCCTCTAATTTGTGGTAGGATTTTCATCCCTTTCTCATAGCTAATTCAAATTACAGTGGAATGCAGGTGATCTCCTGCTCTGAATCAAATTAACTACGATGCTGAAAACCTGACATTTGCCTGAAGTCTTTCCATAGGACCTTGCATCGCAGTAGCCACCACAGTCATCTGGAACGTAACAGTCAGGTCCTTTACCTGTTCATTGTTTAGTTTTGCTCCTTTAGTCAGTTTAAGGTAGAACATATTAATCAGCACTTTACAAAACATCGAAAGTAATAAATAAAAAAAAATAGCCACTCGAACGAAAGGTCTAGCAAGCCCCGCCTCTCTGCCCCCTCCCACCTAACACTAAAAGGTGCTGACAGCGAGATACAAAGGACAGACATTTCAAAGCGTGTTATTCAATGTTATTTTATATCAGCTGATATGAAATGTTGACTTTGTTATTGATCACGTTATGGAATTACCTGCATTGATTTGTCATCATGCTAATCTGTTCTTGCCATACTGAGAGAAAAGTGCTTGCAATATCTAAAAGCAAACATCACTAATGAACCCCTGACTCGTGAGTAATATATATCTATATGGTTTGGAAAGAGCAATTTAGAACTTTTTGCCAACTCATACTAACGAATCATGCAGTTTTCCTGAACAAGCATTTAGTTAGAGACCAAAACACATGTGGGAATAGCTGCACAGAGAAAACCATCCTTTAGGAACATCCACCTTCACAAATCAAGCTTCGTTGATAGCCACACAAATAGACGGAAGATTTATTGCCCGGTATACAGGTTCCTTTTTATATGATCTCATGTGGGAACATGAAATAAGCAAGTTGTCTCAGTTTTACATCAGACACATTAATGTGGATTGAAAATGTCCGGATACCCCTTCTGCCAGGAAATACCTCCTTTGCATTTTTACCTCCATATTTTTGGGACCGATGCTGCTGGTTTATTGACTTTGAGAATGCACTGATGCCCACTAATTAGACCTCAGTGCTAGTGTTCTAACCCCTTACAAATTGTATGTCATATTGATTACCCCAATTTATTTGCAAGGACTGACTTATTTGTAAATCCCTATTACACAGTACCCAGGGCATGGAAGGCAGAGTCTCCACCCAGAGATGCAGCACTGATTGAGTCACCCTATGTGTAAAACGAAATCACCAAAAGGAAGGGTACCTGGTAGTCCATTGGTTAGTGACCCTAAAATTGCCCTAAGGCACTTTCTTGGAAGAAATATGGCACCCCTGGCACACTGAACCTTAGATCATGTTAGAACTGAAACAATGACCGAAGAAGGACTGCCCTGCTGCCCCTTGGACTAACCCAGACCAAAGAAGTGACTCCGGGGGTCAGTCAACTGACCCTCCTGGAACCAACGCCAGTGCCATCAAAGCAGAAGTAGCCCAACTCGGAAAGTCAATAGCCACTTTGGAAGAATCCCTACTGACTGCCCCTGGGTGCCCCAAGAGACTGATACTTGGTGGCTAAAAGTTACACCAGAGTCTGCAGGAACCGGGAGTGTTGTCTGAGTCCATATTCGTCGTCCAAGAGAAGCACCAGTCTCCACCAAAGAATACCGCTAGGACCGCTGCATACTGAGACCAGTAGTCTAGCCTCCGCTAGCCATCTACTAGCTCAAAGAGGACTTTGAGTGACCCCAACATTTCATGGCCAAAATTACCCCACCTGACCCATGGACTGGGGAATAAATGCGAAGGCACTCCATCGATCTCCACAGCACTTGAAGCATCCTTGAGCAACTTCATCTCCTGCATCCGCAACATCAGGACCACTCCATTGAATTCTCTTGTGGTTATGCTGAAAATGTTGGAACTTGACTGAAAGACGCTCTGGTTACCAGGTAAACTGTCCAGATCTACCCCATTGACACCCCCTCCCCCTCCTAGACTGGCTCCTTGTTGGATTTGGTCGCCCAAGCCATACCAGAGTAGTCAAACAAACTTTTACAAACCTTTTCAAAAGTTTGCAAACTTTGCGGTTACCAGTGCTTGTTGCGGTTGGATTAAAATTTAAGTCTTCGTTTACAATCTATTCCTCCTGAAACCTCTGGTTGATTTTGCTCTTCTTGGGCTGTAAAAAGTTTAAAAAATATAGCCTGTTTTTATAAATTAGTGTCATGTTTCTTCTGTGTTGCATGACTTTCTTATTTCGTTGTTTGATGTTGCTAAATGCTTTACACTAGATCCTTTGTTCAAGCCTTGCTGCTCGAATCCATAGCTATCCAGGGTTGAGCTTAATGTTGTACAAAGGAGCCTGATTGGACTCAAGACAGTTTTTGTGAGTGTATTCCATGGTAAGGCTGCACAGCCATTCCATATTATGCACCCAAAATCTCGCATTGGTGCTTAGTGGTGGGATCCAAAACTTGGGTTTAGCTTTACCAGACAATTAATAAATTACCAACTACGAAAAGATCCTGCTAAGTTGACACTGAGCAAAAAGTTTGAAAAGTTGCCAAGTTCTGGATAATCAAGGCACTGGTTTTCCAGAAGCTAAAAAGTGGAAAACAAAGTCTTCACAAAGTGGCAAAAGGTTGTGTAAGGTGTTCAAAGATGAAAAACTGAGCAATCAACTTGGCCATCCTGCCCACACTAAAGATCAATGATTTAAGGGTGCTGTGTAGAGACAGGAAAATGAGCCCAGTGATCACTGCCAAGAAAAAGGACCCAGAGAAGCTTGGGAAGCAGCAAGGAGAGCTTAGGCTCAACTGAAAGAAGAGATCACCCCTGACAGTGGGGATGAAGAAGATAGCAGAGATCTCTTTAAAACTGAGGGAGACAACAAGAGTGTGGCCCCTGCAATGCGATCAAGGTATGACTCCATGTCTGGAACTGAAAGAAGCTCAATTTCTGTAAGGAGACCCAAGAATATTAAAGCCCAGCTCAGCCTACTTGAGATTCAGGATAGGAAGCAGGCTCTAGAATAAAAGAGCTTAGCCCTGTAAGAGAACAGGGTCAAATTGGGGGTGAAGCCTGAAGGGCAAGGTGGCAGCAATAAGGAACCAGAGGTAACTGTGGAGGGGGCCTATGATCCCATGTTGCCCAAGAGATATTGTTCCTCAGTATGTAGAGGGGAATGGCATAGACACATAATTGGTATCTTATGAGGGAGTTCTCAGGATGGGAAAGGTGGGTACCAGTCATTGGGGTTCCTTGGTGGAACTGATTCCAACAGTATGGAGAGATAGATTACTGACACAACAAGATGAGGTGGCAGAGTCATACAACCACATGAGGGAGGCACCCATCGAGCTATTTGAACTCAAACCAGATGAGTACAGACAAAAGTTCAGGAACGCATATGGGGGTCAACTCAGACATGGGTGGACTTTGTAGATGCCTCTGTGAGGTCACTGGAAGGCTGGGTCAAAGGTAACAGAGTCTTTCAGCTTTATTTCATCCAGCTGACACGAAGATGTGAGGCTCCCTCTCCTGTTCCCAACCAACTGATTTCTCATAGGCTTCTGGAATTCCACACATGATTCCATGAAGCACTATTACAACCCATAACTCAACGTCCCCCTTGCTAAGCCATTACAAAATGTCCCCTTTCTTTACACACAAATGATACAGGATCACAAAACAAAATGGCATGCTATTATTTCTACAGCGCATAACAATTCCTACTTCAGAGGTTAAACATACATATTGGTGCAATAAGAGGGAAAGAAAAGGAGGACAAGATGCTCCATTCACATTGCTAATGTAAAGGGGAAAAGAGAAATGGGATAAATGTTTGTACCTAAACGCCTAATATAAACTGTACCTTAGTACAAATAAATTCCACTGGCATATGACGCTGTCTACATCGTCGTTCTCTACCACCTCCACTGCCACCTTGGTTCACACTTCTTTCATTCCTCCCACTACCAACACTTTCATCTACTCCTTCACCACTCTTCTTCATCTCCAACACATCCACCAACACAAATCCACTTCCGCTTTGCTCACTTCCATCATGCACTTCCCATTTCCTGCAACACTGATGGCCCTTCCTACAATACAATGCCACCCTTCTAGTGTTCCACTTTTGACCATTCCACAAAACTATGTGCCAACCCTTTACCTTGTGTTCCTTCATGGGTTTATCAAACCTATTCACTCCATCTCCTCCCCTACCTAACTTGATTTTCACAAAGTCCTCTGCTTCTATTTTCCCAGCAAACACTACCTTTCTCTCCTATTTCACCACACTACCTTTAACCATTGCAGATACCTTTGTCTTGGTATCCCATCCTCTCATTCTCTTGAATGGTGTTTCACCAGAAACTTCATTCTCCGTGGTATTATAAGTCCCCACCATACTCTCTACGGCTCAGCTCACACTACTTCTACCACTCACTGCCATTTTTATGGTTCCTTTTGCCATACGATTCACCCACTCCATATTCCATTCCATGTGGGTTATACAAAGACATGGCGTACATGTTTTACTCCTTGTTCTTCCAAAAACAACTGCATGCTTGTAGACGAAAGTTGGGTTCCATTGTCCGTTACCAGTACACCTGGGCTACCATCTCTCATGAAAAACTGTTCCAATAATCTTATGGTAGTTTCCATTTGTTTATCATGAATTCAACCACCACGACTCTGAAACAAACATCCATAATCACCATAGCAAACCTGTTCCCTCACCCAGATAATCCACGGGTCTGCCGAAATCCAAACACACCTTAGTCCAAGCACCGCTGGCTTCACTCACTGAACCCATTCCTCCACCTTCTACCTTTAAATGCTTCTTACTCTCCCAACATTGTGCACACTCCTCCACCCACACATTCACATCACTGTCTAATCCAGGCCACAAAAACTTACCTTTCAACCTTTTTTTGTCAATGACTGTCCCAAATGACCTTTGTGGGCTAAGCTGAATAACTTCTTCCTCACTCCCTGAGGAAGAACATACATTTCCCCTCTCAACACCAATGCATCACTACCCCCTTCACTCAATTCTTCCTGAACCTTTACAAAACCCCTCAAAGAAAGTCTGGCATCCCCTTCTCGCTTCCACCCATCGCGAATACTCCTCCCCAAATCCTTGAAGTTGTTATCCTCCCTAACTGCCGCTTCCCACTCCTTCCAGGTTACTGTCTCAAACACCCCTTCCACTGCATCCTCTACACTTGTCACAACACAAACCACCTCTTTCTCAATTTTACTCTCATCCACTGTTGTCAAATGCAAACTAGATAAACAATTGGCCTGTACATTTTTCTATCTGGCCACATACTCCAACTCATACTTGTATTCTTACAGTGTAGATGCAAAGAGTGCCAACCTAGTAGACACCTTATCCTGACCCCCTGCTCTCAACACTCTAACTGAGGGCATGTGATGAGTCCTAAAAGTGAAATGCACACCCAATAAATATGTGCGAAGTACTCTGTTCACCAAGCCGCTGCTATGGCATTGCTTTCAATGACAGAGTAGTTTCAATCTGTTTGGCTCAAAGTCCCCAACACAAAAGGCTTATCCACACAAAAGGCTTATCCACACCACCCCTCACCTGGGAAAAAACCCCTATACCATGGGCACTTGTATCAACAGTCAAAATGCTTCTGTTCTCTGGTTCAAAAGGGGTTAGAAACTCTTCTTTAGTGATCTCTTTCTTCACTCTCACAAATGCACATTCTTGTTTGTCCAACTACTCAAATTCTTTCTCTTTCCTTAATAACTCCCTTAATACTTCAGTCTTCTCTAAAAATATTCCACAAACTTTGCATAATATTCAAGTAACGCCATGAAAGACCATAGTTGGTCTTTCCCTTCAGGTGTAGGAGCCAACCGTATTGACTTTATAAGGTCTTCTTTCGGTTTCACACCATGTTCAGAGATTGTAGATCCTAAGTACTCAATTTCTCTCAACAAAAACTGACATTTTTCTTTTTGCAATGTTAAACCTGCATCACTCAAGACTTTTACAACCCACGCTAATGCTCTGTTATGTTCCTTCTCTGAACTGCCAAAAATCTAAATCTCATCCTGGAAAAAATAAACGTTATGGGCATTGCCAAATAACTTGTGCATCATACACTGGAACACATTGATGCCGATGCTAGTCCAAAAGGCATTCTTTTAAATTGAAACACGCCATCCATTTTTACAAATGCTGTTTGTCTTGGACTTAGCATGTAACATGATCTGGTGATACGCTGACTTTAAATCCAGTCTTGAAAATTTGCATTGGTCAACATCAATACCATATCTGATATATTGGGTAAAGGGAAACTATCCATCACTATACATTGGCCTAATGCTCTCAAATCTACACAAATTCCAAATCTGCCACCCCCTTCTTTGTAATGCCTCCACCGGTTCAATGATCCCTCCTTTTGCATATCCTCCAACATTTTCGTGGCTTATCCTTGTACCACTATAGGAACTCGCCTGCCTCCATGTCTGATAGGTCTAGCCCCTTCTTTCAATTTTATTTCATGGGCATAACTCTTTAGCATGTCTATTTGATCCTTAAACACACTTGAAAATCTGTCCAAGATGACTTCCAACCCTAAACGTTCCTATATGGTCAATACCTGTTTGCTTGTTCTCAGGTCCAAAACTATATGTAGGTCATTACCAAAAATTGCTGGATCCCCTTTAGATACATACACCTTTCCCATTGCCTTCCTTCCCTTGAACTCCTACTCAGACTCTGTGTACCCTACTATCGGTGTGCTCTCTCCAATATAACCTTTGGGTTGAAAGTACCCCGGATGTAATTTAACCTCAGGCAAAGTTTGCTCCAAACTTTCCTTAGGAATTATTGTATACATTGAACTCGGATCCTCCATCAACTCAATTGGCATCCCTTTCATCAAGAAATCTGCCATCAATCTATGCGTTCTCACTACCTCTACATTTTCAATACATTTCACTATATCCTCTGCACAAGCTATCTGATTTCTAGTCATGTCTTTACACACCCTTGCTAACTGACCTCTCCTCCCACATTTTCGGTAGTCTTTGACCCTCGTAAAACACCCTCTAAATTCTGCAGCATGCCCCCTACTACGACATCAGTAGCACCCTCTAAATGCAGTCTTGCTTGCACTACTACTAAACCTTTCATTCACCTTCTCTACTGCTTGTTTGCCCTCAATACTGCATTTTCCCTTAAACTATCCCTTTGTCGGCACCTCTCTTTTATGAACTACATTAACACCTTCCTCACGTTTGGCTTCCAAAAACTGCATTTCCTTCATGCATGTATCAGATTCCGCTACTACCTTTGCAATTGCAATAACCTCCTGTAATGTTGGATTCCTTGCAGCCCACAATCTTTCTTGCATCCTGTTATTCTTGCATTGCACTATAAGTTGATCTCTGATCATCTGATCAATTATTGCACCAAACTCACACTTCATGGCCAACTTTCTTAACCTTGTCAGCAAATGAGCTACAGACTCTTGGGTTTTATGTGAATGGGTGTAAAATTTATGACGCTGCATGACAATATTCACTAGTTTACCATGATATTTTTCCAACCTTTTTTTGCTTCCAAGAACACATTTTCTATCACCTCACCATCCGCACCCCTCACCGGTGGTAAAAATGTAAAAACATGTTGCCCCCTCCTTGCCCAACGCATTTAGTAAAAGTGTCTTCCTTCTAGAAGCAGCAAATCTAAAATCCTCTATAGTCTCTAAATAATTGTAAAAAATTCTAATCTACTGTTCCCATTCTATTGAAGGTGGGCCTGTCTGGGACAAAAAGATTGGAGGGGGGCCACAGTCTGATTGCTTGCCATGATACTGTTTACTTAGTCTGACTATTTATAGGCTAATAAGCCTGTATACGATTATCAAGCAATTGTAACTAATTTAAGAAATTGCTAACTTTCTGTTCTCAACTGTGTCTAGATGAATGAGAAAACAAATCCCTCCAAAAATGGTCCCTCTTTTGTTGTCCTCCACAACAGTGCAATGTAGTCCTTTCTTTATTTCTATAGTTAAGACTCCGCCTATTCCTGACTCCGACGTGCTTTTCGATGCAGAAAATAGTAAGTGAAAAACACGGAACACAAGGAAAGATGCGGTAAATGCATTGGCTCCCACCTGAAAAACTTTTTCCTTGCAGTCTCTACCACGCCCGTACTATCTTACTAACAAATGCGCTCCATCTGCTGCGCTGCATTTCTGATTAAATCCTCCCAGTGTCCGTCTTTACCAATGCGATGAATGTACAGCTGCATCCGCATTATGATGACTTACGTGATGCAGCTACCCTCGTATTTGCTGCTCTCGAAGTCCGGCTTGCGGCCGACTGCCATATGTGAAATATGCAATAGCTGCACTCGCGGCCAGTCTTGCGGCTAGTTGCTGTACTTCAAATGCATCCTACAATATGTTCCGGCCACATCCTCACATACACCATAAAGAAGCAGCGAATAGCAGAAAAATACATAGGCCACAGCTAGGAAAGGTACTCCAATGACAAAGTTGTAAACAGCACAAAGAAGGTTAACACTGGATGCTCTCTCTCACTGATTTGAACATTGGAAAGAAGCTGCACCATGCATCCCAACTTCAGGCTGGTTTCAACCACACTGTGTTGGCAGTGTTGGACAGGCGATCATCACCAAAATGTAGTAAGAATACAAGGTCACGTATTATGTAATCCAGCAGACACGTGAGGCTTTCGCCCCTGTTTCCAACAAACTGACTTCTCAAAGGATTCTGGAATTCCACACACAATTCCATAAAGCACTATGACAACCCATGAATCAACTTCTCCCTTGCTAAGCCATCACTACAACCAGCATCTGGTAGATTATATCCTTTCTATCCCTAAAGAGTAGGGGAAGATGGCTGATGCATGGGTATGCAGTAGGGTGCCCAAAAGGTTCCAAGGTGGCGAACAGAAGAAAGGAGGATCAGGGAAAAGATGGGTCCAAGCTTAAAAAGTAAGAAAAACCCAAATTGGGGAGCACAGAGCCACATCCCAGTCACAGGGGAGGGGGTATCTAGGAAAGAACTATGCCCCTACAAAGATTGGGGTGTGCTATGTCTGCAAACAACCAGGTCTCAAGAGAGGAGATTATGTATGCACCAAGGAAGATACAGGTGCCAGCATCTCCATGAAGAAATAGAAACCTTCTCAGGGGTTTCACTGATACACCTGGTTCCTTTTAAACCAATAAAGCAGAGATTGGCACAGAAGCTTTAATATAAAAACAATGCATTTAGTAAAACTCACATGAGAGAGATTGCATCACACAGTACCCTCAAGTCACTGTGGGAGGCATTCTAAGGAGTACAGAGAACAGGGGCCTTATATACCCACACAGGGGCTCAAAAGAAGGCGGTACAAGTACACATGAGAAGAGTTACACGCATAGATGGTCATATAGAACATGCACAGTCAACAAGTAGGAGGAGTAATGAGTTGCTAACATCAGTTAGAACTGCCTGACAGTTCTATACTAGGAGCAGGTGCATTCTACTAGCTAGGCCTTTCTGAGCATGTGCGTGGTTCTGGAAGAGGGAGAAAGCAAATGGCTAGCACATAGCTAACTAAAATGGCTGCCAAGTACAAAATGGCTTTCAGCTCATGCTAACAGATTCCTGCAATCTTTAACAGATGGTCCTCTTAGCATGAGCTAAAGACATCCCTATGATCTAGTAGGAACATGGAAAATATTTTGCAAATGTATTTTCATAAATTAATCAATATCCTAATCCATTGCTAGGTGGGCATCTCTCATTCTAAATATTGTTAAGCGGGCATATATAAGGTATAAGCAGGAGTATAAAGGGAACAGAGCATTGGGCCATACAGATAGCAGGAGAGAGTAATGACTATTATCACAAACAGAACTACCAATATTTTTCAACCCTAAGCAGAAATCAAATCCTAGAACCATCTAGTCCAATTCTATGTAAAAAACATTTTCAATAGACGTTTCCAGTGTTTTTTTTATGAGGGCTAGAGTATCAATCATTATAGTCAAGAAAAGGATACAGTAACATTTGTCAACTGCTCAGATTAACTTTTCTCTCGCAGAATAAACATTATTCCTAATGCAAATATTAAAGCAGTCAGACATATTATTACAAAAACAATCCCGGTTCCAGGGGACCAGAGGACCACACAGGGCCATGAGAATTAGGACGAGGAGCTGCAAAGGGCTGCGCCTCCTCAAAAATGGGACGTCCAAAAGGGTACATTACTAACAAAACAAAAAAAGTCCTTAGGAAATTGAAGCCGCTGTACAATCAGCCAGAGAGGAGTCTTCTCCCTCTGTCCGTTTGAGCCTCACAGGCAGGCTCTTGTTGTTTCCACGGTGGAGCTGCACAACTCGCAACTCAGGAATCACGGCCCAGTTTCAAGGGAAAAGTTTCTTCTTTCAGGATAGGGCAATCACCTTCCGGGGCAAATGCCCTCAGCGATCCTGTCCAGTGTCTCAAGCAGTGAACCAGTTTTCTTCACTTCAATCTAACAGGCACCAAAGGCACAGCACCTGTACCCTGAACTCAAGTCCTTCCCTAACTCCTGTATTGCTCTGCTGGCACACTGCTCTTTCGTTGGGGCCACATATTGTATCCAGTGTGCCCAGGCATTCCGTGATCAACAAACAAAGGTGCAGACTTTACAGCCAGCATTCAGGAGTGTGATGCTGAAGTGCCTGAAGCAACCCTTATTTCAAAGGGGGTCACCTCAAGCAAAAACAACCTTGCCGTTCTGATTGGTCTGTGACTCTCAGCTGGGCATCAAAAACTTGAGCCACGATTTCTCCTTTCTGATTTGTGACCCCGTCTTTCACAAAAACCACTGGCAGGGGTACACACTTCACATCCCAGTGCTTCCAGCCTTCTACCTTCACTGAGATCCTAGTTGCCAGCAATGCCTGTGCAGGTTACATTCAACTTGGCTTCAAGCTGGACTGGTGCTGACTTCCCAGGCTGGATCTGATGTCCGGGCCCCTCTGGCAATGGTTGTAAGGCAGTTAATATCTATTGGTGGACAGAACAAAAGGTCTTTAGACAAGGCATACAAATAATCTATCAACAGAGAGGATATTCTCAAAATACTTCCTAGTCCTGGTGCGCCCCATATACTAGCAAGGCACTCAAGAACCACTTCATTTATCGGAGAGTAAAATACCCTGGACCTATTGCTCTATTTGAAGCAGCTAAGGAAGTCTGTGTTCATTTACTAACTTCTGAGGAAAAGAGAAAAACAATACAGACATTCTCTAAATCCTTACATGTGTGTATTCCTATATTATTCATCTGAAGACCCTCAAGAAAAAACGGAAATGTTCTACACTTTTACTCATAGACTTTGCATTACTTGTACAGGACTGCAGATACTTTTAAAATGATTTCTCTCAATAAAAGCACCTACATTGTACGCTTAGGACCATGCTCTCATGTTATTGGTGCAGCAAGAAAATCTAAAACTACTAATTTAACAGGGATTCCTATTACATAAAGAACTAAAAAACTCAACGTAGTGGGTACATAAATTTCTCCAGCAGAACATGTTGTGACAAATAAACTCCTATAAAACAATATTTTCCTCAAAAATGTTTGCTAAGGATCACATGGGCGTCTTTCCTGCATTCTACTTTTCACGATCCTAACTATGCAACATCAGCTCTAGTAAGGACTGTCAGTTTATTTACACAGACTTGCTAATAAAAGACTAGCAATGCCCTTGCAAAACTGTATGTAGCATGAGAATAACATAAACAATAATGGTGTTATCACCAGAGAATTTTAGAACAAAAACTACCCACATCAATTTCCCCTTAACGATCAAATAAGGGAACAGCAATCTAGACTACTCATCCTTTCATAATTTCATCAGACAGGATGGGCAGTAACATAGCATATTTATTTATTCATTTTATTAATGCTAATAATTTGTAAAACAGTATTACTGAATAGCCAATTAAATGTCTCATGGATATTTCCTAGACAATTTAGACAGGCTAAAAAAAAAGTGAGAAAAGGAGAGAGAAAACATAAATTTGCCTACCCTTAATTTGTAGAGAAGCTAGCCTCCTTCCCCCATTTCGACAATAGGAAAACCTGAAAAAGGTTTTACTTCTGTCGACACTATCCACTTCTATCTGTGGCAGCTGGGCACATATACACTTGTAGGAGGTAAATAGCACATTGAGCTAGCTTAAAACATGAATATTAGCAAATGTACAAGTGTAACATGAGGGCACCTGAATTCAAATTAAATCCCATTGCCTCCTTAACTCAGCCCTAAAAGCATTAGTGCTATATACATGGCAGAGCCATTCTCTTAATCAGAGTTCACATATACCATTATATTCCCCTCTGTTCATATGAGTGCACAAAAACTTGCTTTTGCCCAAAAAAAGTAAGCAAAACTTCTCTTTCTCTCCCTGCACTGCCATCTCGTCTTTCAAAAAGTTTCAGAGGTCGAAATGTCAAAGCAAACCTTGCTCTGAGCCCTGCTAGGCTTCTAAATGTAGAACTCGACCTTTAACCCTTTACCAGCTGTCCTATTTTGTGTGCAAGGCGTTCCATGCGGTTTTTCAATTCAAAGTGACTATGAAGAATCACAGCTGAAAGGCAGTCCTGTTATTCCTGTTTTTCAGTAATTCAAAGGTAAGAGAATAACTTCTGCTGGGTTTATTTATATTTGTAAGCAGTGTGCGGTATGCTTGTCTAGCAATATAGAGGTCAGCTATTCATTCTATACTTACATGTGTGCATTTACTGAAGCCTAAGAGCAGTTTGAAAGCTGCTCTGAGTGGCAGAACTGCTTTGAAATAGTGAATTTTCCCCAATTTCGACTTTGGTGTTTGGGGCACTTACAAATGAATATCCTACAATTTTTTGGCATAGTAGTCATCCCCAGAATGTCCTCTACAAATCACAGAGATGGGGGATCAGAAATGTATAAGGTACACCCTTATAAAAATGAGTTTTGTACTCCTGGGTGAAGTGACATTTTCCATTTTAGTTACCCCCATTGCTGTAAAACTCTGCTTAAATTCAACTTTAATGCTAGGAGTTCACAGTATTATTATTAGGCATTATAAAGATTGAAAAACGAATTTAATGCACTTATTTGTAATAACATGTTTTTTATCTAATCAAAATTCCCCTGTTTTTTTTTAATAACTCCAACCCTTTATATGGTTGCACATATGAAAAGCAAGCGTCATTCCTTTCTTATCATATTTAAACACATTCATTTATAAGACTCAATAAGAAAAAAACTGTGCCACGTTTTAAAGGACAGTAATTATTTAACATCAAAACCACGGATGTGCTTATGTAAAAAGGCATTAAGAAAGGAAATCCCTTCTTATCTTTTCTCTGTTATCCAAAATAATGAAACTGTATTTCTAACTTTTAAAACAGCAGTCTCTAATGCAGGCCTTTATACCAGGTTTACACTGACTTAAAATCTAGGTGACTCAGCATTTTCCCCTCTGCAGCCTGCAGTCAGAAATAGCCATGTGCTATTGACACAGCTGTTGCTTGTGATCAGCAGGCGTCGAGTTCTCACGCCTTTCAAGCCAGCACAAATCTATTGTTCTGTAATGTGTGTTTAGTTCAACAACAACCAACTCAGTCAGATGATGTGAACGCCTTTTAATACCTAATACATAATGATAAAATCTGCGACATTTTGTAACTTAGTCCAAATTATTGTAAAACCCACAATTTCGTTTTTTCTTCCTTTCTATGATGCCTATTTTATTCCTATTGATTGTGAATTCTAATTTTATTTTTAGCATTGTGGCAATTTGCACACATGTATAGTGTCTTACTCTGTCAATTTTAATGATAGCGTGCAGCTATTTAGCATATATTACATAATTCATTGCTGGATTATTTTTAAATATATTTTAATTATATTTTGCATAACAGAATGATGAGAAAAAAAACACATTTGAGCTCATTCCAGACATTTTCAGAAGGGTGTCATACACACAGAACACACAATAGAGCGCGCTTAAGGCTAGCCATTCTTACACAAAGAGCGCAATTGCTACTTACTCACACAAGTACCACCAATGACAAACCACATAGACATTTAAACACACAATTAACCCACAAATCAACATTTAGGACAGAAAGAAAAGAAAGCCCACACACTGTACTGAAACCAAACCATTTGTAAATATTAACTATGAGTCCTATTTACAAGAAAAGCTCTCGAAAGTAGTTCAAAAACAGCCCAAAAGACTGTTCCATTTTCAAGAAGCCAAAATACACCAAATTTGCTAGTTTTGGCTGGCAGAACACCAGAAATCGCTTTGCATATCACCACTTATGAATGTTACTAAGTGCACAGACTAGGATCCTTTTTATGTACATATTTAGTTCCTTGGGGTACTAGTCACCAAGGAAGAAATACATTTTTATACCTAAACCTATTTAGGTATCCCCTCTAGGGGAGCCGGCTGATTCCATACAAGTTCCATAATGGTACCTCCAAAAAAAAGCAACACATTCTATGATGTGTGCTATGAACAGGCATGCCAAGAATATTGCAGCATATACAATATTATACACAAAGTAGCACTTAACTCAAAGTGTGCCGTTCAAGTTTTCAAAAGTTTCTCATTACCTGCTTACATAAATCGCAATTTACATATTTCCAAATTCCAAATATTGGCCAATTTCCATATAATTCCAAAAAACGTCGCAACAAACGACCTTACCAAGCACAAAATCTCCAACCTCTCAATGCCAAGTTCTGAGTGACCTAACGGTCGTTTTTAGAATACACACACCAAAAAGGTTCTCAGTCAGGAGCGGTAAACATTTGGAGGAGTCAAATCAGGAAGACCAGGAGTATACTAGGCTGCAGAGACAGAGAATCTCTGTGCAGGATACCTCCTTAATAGAGTCCTGTTCTGTCCTCCTCAGTAGATTCCTGTCTCCCATCAAGACCACTCCCTTGGATAGCCACTCCTCTGATGAGGTCCACGTTGAGCGCCAATTGAAGAAATAGAAACCTTCTCAGGGGTTTCACTGATACACCTGGTCCTTTTAAACCAAAAAAGAAGAGATTGGCACAGAAGATGTAATATAAAAACAATGCATTTATTAAACCTTACATGAGGGAGATTGCGTCACACAGTACCCTCAAGTCACTGTAGTAGGCATTCTAAGGAGTACAGAGAACAGCGGCCTTATATACCCACACAGGGGCTCAAAAGAAGGTGGTACAATACACATGAGAAGAGTTACACACATAGATGGTCATACAGAAAATGCACAGTCAACAAGTAGCAGGAGTAATGAGTTGCGGACATCAGTTAGAACAGCCTGACAGTTCTATACTAGGAGCAGGTGCATTCTACTAGCTAGGCCTTTCTGAGCATGTGCGAGGTTCTGGAAGAAGGAGAAAGCAAATGGCTAGCACATAGCTAACTAAAATGGCTGCCAAGTACAAAATGGCTTTCAGCCCATGCTAACAGATTCCTGCGATCTTTAACAATCATGGTTATGGCTAAGCTAGTTTCCCCAGGTCAGACCAGTCCTGATGCGGTGTATCAGATGCTAAACTGACAATGTTATAAAGTCAGATACCATAGCTTTGATACACTTTGAGCGGGGAGGGGTGACTGACCCTAAGAAAGTAGCTGTGTCCCCTGCCATCCCAGAGAAGTGTATGCTGGGCAAGGACCTTAAAACTTTTGCCTGGGCAGAGGTGGAGAGAAGGACCCATGCAGCAATGCTGAGTCTGACTAAGTGGGTGTTAGTCTCCACTAGAGCACACAAGGCCTTAAGGGATAGTCAAGGTATTTGGAGCCTGGAAAAATGGCCCAATTCCTAGTATCAAGAGAAAGGGTAGGAAGTGTGGTATGGCCACTTCCGAAAGTCCACAGACTCAGAAGGAGCCTAACCCTCAGAGGGAAGGCCTGATGTTTGAGCAGGAGGGTGCTTCCTTGAGAGATTCATTAAGTCAAAATCTATGAACATGGTACACATAGAACTCGTCATCTCATAAGTGTACCCCAGTAGTTTCTCAGTTCAATTGAGTATATCCTCAAAAAGACACACAAGCAACATAAATAGCTTCAATAGTGACTATTTAATATCACAGTTATTAGAACAGATCACTGTAGAGATTACATATCAAAGCAGAGAAAGAGGGTTGCTCCAGGGGGAGTGTGGAAAAAAAGGATTGTGCTCGTGAGTATAGAACAGATATATGGGGAGGGAAATCAGAGAGTAGTTAAAACAATCAACTACACCTAGTAATGTCTTTAGTAAACTGGTTGCGGTTTACAATAGCACCAGTTTTACAATGGGGCCTGTCTCTCATGGATTCGAAAGTACTTTTCTGGTTCTTGATGTTGTACAGAGTATAATCTTCTGTAAAGGGGTAGGGATGGGGTGAAGTAGGGTACAGGCCCACTCAGGGAAAGTGTTGACGTTTCGACCCTGGCGCATAGAGGGTGGTTTGTATCTTCTGCAGGCCGGAGATAGGTGGGGAGAACAACCTGAATCAAGGCGAAGTCAGGGAGGGTTACAGCCCCTCAGGTGGCGGTCCGCATGATTGCAGCAGTGAATTAGAATTGGTATTGAAAATTCAATAAATAGTATTCAGGGCAGCAGTGTCGATTGAATCCTAACACTTGTGGATTAAGGCATCTTAGTAAGCCTTCCCGGCGCAGTCCCGGTGATCAGTGCTGAACTCCTCAAGGATTCTAATTCATGGAGCTGCCTGCTAGCCACGTCCCAATGCCAGTACTTTCTCCTTAAAATAATGCATATAAATTGGTAACCGCAATTGGAAAGCACTTTAACTCCCTTATAAGTCCCTGGTAAGTGGTACTAATAGTACCTAGGGCATGGGAGTTAAAGGGGTCACCAGGGCCTGAAGCACTGATTGTGTCACCCTGAGTCACCCAAGTAAACAGATGACAGTGGGCCTGATATTGCAGACTGGAAGAACAGTGCAACTGCTCACAGTGAGTGGCAAGGTCACGGCACTAATTGTAATATATGACAGTCACCCCTAAGGTAGGCCTCCTGAGCCCAGGAGGCAGGGTGAAATATTTTAAAGGTGTGGACATATACGTGCAAGCTTATATGTCCCTGTATTAGCCTCTTTCCATTAAGGGCTACTATATTGTAGAAAGGTTCATCAAGACCATGAAAGGCATGATAATGGGTTTGCCTGAGAAACTCAGGAAGAGATGGGATATTCTCCTGTCATGCCTGTTGTTTCCATACAGAGAGGTCCCCCAGAGAGGAGTAGGTTTCAAGCAATTTGTGCTGTTCTTTGTGCACCCTGTAAGATGTCCTTTAATTTTGGTAAGGGAAGGTTGGGGGAGACCTCTCAAAGAGCCCAACCAAGACATTTTGGACTATGTACTAGATTTTCGCTCAAGAATGGGTAACTATGTGAAGAAAGCAAACAGCAACTTGGAGGCCAGCCATGAGCTTGTAAAGCACTGGTATGACCAGAAGTCTTCAATGGTTGAGTACCAGACTGGACAACTGGTGTGGGTCCTAGACCCTGTAGCACCCAGAACCCTCCAAAATAAGTGGACTGGGCCTTATTGTATCTTAGAGAAAAAGAGTGAAGTAATGTTTCTGGGGGAATTGGGAACCCAAGACACCCCCATAGAGTGATATATGTGAATAGGCACAAGCTGTACCATGACAGAGCAGACACCACTATGTCCATTGTGCAAGATGGGGTAGAAGAGGAGGAGAGTGAGCCTCTCTCTAACCTACTGTATACCAATGTTGAGGATGGATCAGTGGAAGGAGTAGCCCTCTCTTCCATCTTAACACAGCAACAGCAAAAAAACTGTTACAACCTGATCAGTCAGTTTGCTGATCTCTTTTCCTTGACACAGTGTTTGACAACATGGTGTACCCAAAATGTGGACACCAGTGACAGTTTACCTGTCAAAAGCAAAATATATAGATTGACAGACCAGGTGAAAGCTAGCATCACAGATGAGGTTGCAAATGTGCTAGAGTTAGGGGTAAATGAGCCCACTAGTAATCCATGCGCTAGCCTGGCATTCTTGGTGCCTAAGCCTTATCCCAAGGGAGGAAAGCTGGAAATTAGATGAGAGACTTAAAAGGAGAGGTCTGCTTTTTCAACTTCTGAAGGTTACTTTCGATTCAAGGTGATGCCCTTTGGATTGAAAAATGCACCTGCCACCTTCCAGAGGTTGGGGAACAGAGTACTTTCAGGTTTGGAAGGCTTTAGTGCAGCATATCTGGATGATATTGCTGGCTGTGGTTCCACCTGGGAGGATCACCTGGTCAAGGGCTTTAAGCCCTTCAACAGGCAGGGCTGACAATGAAGGCAAGTGTAGATAGGAAAAGGGTCTGTAGTATACTTGGGCCACCAAGTTGGTGGAAGCCATGTACAACCTCTCCAACCGAAGGTCCAAAAATGTTCTGGCCTGGGAGGCTTCCAAGACACAGACCTGAGTCAGAGCCTTTCTTGGCCTAACAGGCTACTACAGGGGAATTGAGAAAGGGTATGGTACCATAGTGGCACCCTTTACAGAGTTAACTTCCAAAAAGCAGCCAAGCAGACAAAAGGCCTTTGACATGCTTAAGGAAGCTTAGTCCTCAGAACATCTCCTGAATGTACCTGACTTTAGCAAGGCGTTGTTGTCCAAATTGATGCTTCAGAGCATTTCTGTAAGGTTCAACAGGGTCCAGGCACAAATCGCCATTTTTGTTACATGTTTAAACTTGACAAATTTTGTAAATGGTGACTTTCTATGTGCTTTGCACGTATATGAAAACAAACTTAGACATTTTTCTGCAGTCAGTACCTTTCATAGAAGGCATATTATCAAGTGGCTTAGTACACTCTGTCCAAGGTGAGGAACATTGAGCACAATGCCTTTGTTTTTGGTTGTCCGACTGGAGACAGCACTGAGTCGCATGACAAATAGTGTGTCGGAGGTGTAGCGCTGATGTGATTGTGATTGCAACAATGTTTTCATTATATAAACCATCTCTGAGCCAAATACGCCAGAGGAGCACTTCTATGGAATATGTTGAAACGCTTTGCCTGTGACTGAGATGCAGCCCTACTGACTAAATCTCTATCCTGCAAAGAACGGCGACCTGTCTGCACCACACTGGCTTCCTGATACATCATACACAGGTATGGGGTGTTTGGTTGTCCCAAGAGATCTGGCAGAGGGTACCTTTACTATGCTCTCAATAGTATAGGTAGTTTTAGGTCGGAGTATAATTATTGGCATTATCTTCTTCACCATTCTTGTAATGCTTGTAACAATGCTTTGGTTCCTCCTGCTAATAATTGCAGCTCATGTTTTTTTTTATATATAAGAATACAATTGCTTCAATAAATGTTTAAAACACCACTTTGTATATTTCTTGTGTCTCCATATGGGCATGCCTAAGTAACAACAAATTGGTAGCTCTATTTTCACAATTTCCTAAGGGGAATTAGAGTTTTACCCCTCATCAGCCAGTCTAGCTTGAATCTGGTGTCGTAGCAAGCATAGGACCAATGTCTAGGCATGCCCTTCCCATTTCGGGTGACAAGTTCAAAAAGAAAGGATGATACATGGAATTCTGAACCAATCAAACTTTCACCCCATCACAGATCTGAGCTAAATCCATTGTTTTTTTCACACCATGCCAGTCCAATTTAGACCCAGCCACATGCAAATTAGTCTTCCCCCTGTTCCCCATTGGAACAGTCCAGCCCATATTGCCAAGCCTCCTAGTACCAGTTTCAGGGCTCCTCCCCTCATAAGCCAGGCTAGCTTGATACTGGTGGCGCAGTGAGCACGGGACTCACGTCTGGGAATACCCTTCCCACTTAGGGCAAAAAATGCAAAAAGAACCGATGATGGACCAATGCTGAACTAATCAACATTCGCCCCAGTCACAGATCTGGGTCAAATCCATAATTAGTTTTGCACCTTTTTTTGCATGCAAAGCCATTCCAGTTTACACCCAGCCATATGCAAATCAGTCTTGAACCTGTTCCCCATGAGAACAGTCTAGCCGAACTGCCAGTCCAGATCTTCCCTGTAGAAGAAAAAAGCATCCTAGGACCGGTTTTAGGTGTTCACACCTCATCAGTCAGGTTAGCTTGAATCTGATGGTGTAGCGAGCATGGGACCCACATCTGGGCATACCCTTCCCACTTAGGGCGACAAATGTAAAAAGAACAGATGATGGACGGAATGCTGAAACAATCAAACATTCACACCCATTCACAGATCTGGGTTAAATCCATAATTGTTTTGCACATCATGCCATTCCAGTTTAGACCCAGCCATATGCAAATCAGTCTTGACCCTGGTCCCCCTGGGAACAGTCCAGACAGAACTGCCAGGCCAGGTCTTCCCTGGACCAGAAACAAGTATCCTGGGACCGGATTTGGGGTTTCACCGCTCATCAGCAAGGCTAGCTTGAATCTGGTGGCGTAGTGAGCATGTGACCCAGGTCCAGGCAGACCCTTCTCACTTAGGGAGACAAATGCAAAAAGAACACATGATGGACGGAATGGTGAACTAATCAGACATTCACCCCATTCACAGATCTAGGTTAAATCCATTTTTTTGCACACCATGCCATTCCAGTTTAGACCCAGACATATAGAAATCAGTCTTGACCCTGTTCCCTATGGTAACAGTCCAGCCCAACCTGCCAGGCCAGGTCTTTCTTGGACCAGAAACAAGAATCCTAGGACCAGTTTCGGGGTTTCACCCCTCATCAGCCAGTCTAGCTTGACTCTGGTGGCGTAGCGAGCATGAGACCCATGTCTAGGCATATCCTTCCCACTTCGGGTGACAAGTTCAAAAACAACAGATGATACATGGAATTCTGAACCAATCAAACATTCACCCCATCACTGATCTGGGCTAAATCCATTGGTTTTTTTCATGCCATGCCAGTCCGATTTCGACCCAGCCATATGCAAATCAGTCTTCCCCCTGTTCCCCATGGGAACAGTCCAACCCAAACTGCCAGGCCAGGTCTTCCCTGGACCAGAAACAAGCCTCCTAGGACCAGTTTCAGGGGTCCCCCCTCATCAACCAGGCTAGCTTGAAACTGGTTGTGCAGTGATCAAGGGACCCACGTCTGGGAATACCCTTTCCACTTAGGACGACAAATGCAAAAAGAACAGATGATGGACGAATGTTGAACCAATCAGCATTTACCCCAGTCACAGGTCCGGGTTAAATCCATAATTTTTTTGCATCTTTTTTTGCATGCCAAGCCATTCCAGTTTAAACCCAGCCATATGCAAATCAGTCTTGACCCTGTTCCCCATTGGAACAGTCCAGGCCAATCTGCCAGCCCAGATCTTCCCTGGACAAGAAACAAGCATCCTAGGACTGGTTTCAGGGGTTCACCCCTCATCAGTCAGGCTAGCTTGAATCTGATGGTGTAGCAAGCATGGGACCCACATCTGGACATACCCTTCCCAGTTAGGGCGACAAATTCAAAACAGAACAGATGATGGACGGAATGCTGAAACAATCAAACATTCACCCCCAGTCACAGATCAGGGCTAAATCCATCATTATTTTGCACACCACGCCATTCTAGTTTAGACACAGCCATCTGCAAATCAGTCTTGACCTTGTTCCCTATGGAAACAGTCTAGCCAGAACTGCCAGGCCAGGCCTTCCCTGGACCAGAAACAAGCATATTGGGACCGGTTTTGGGGTTTCACCGCTCATCGGCTAGGCTAGCTTGAATCTGCTGGCGTAGTGAGCACAGGACCCACGTCCAGGCACACCCTTGCCACTGAGGGTGACAAATGCAAAAAGAACAGATGATGGACGGAATGCTGAACCAATCAAGCATTCATCCTCATTCACAGTTCTAGAATAAATAAAAAAATTAATTTGGCACGCCACGCCATTCCAGTTTAGACCCAGACATATACAAATCAGTCTTGACCGTGTTCCCCATGGGAACAGTCCAGGTCTTCTCTGGACCAGAAACAAGCATCCTAGGACTGGTTTTGGGGTTTCACCCCTCATCAGCCAGTCTAGCTTGAATCTGGTGGCGTAGCGAGCATGGGACCCATGTCTAGTCATACCCTTCCCACTTCAGGTGACAAGTTCAAAAAGATCAGATGATAGATGGAATTCTGAACCACTCAAACATTCACACCGCCACAGATCTGGGCTAAATCCAATGTTTTTTTCCCGCATGCCAGTTCAATTTAGACCCAGCCATATGCAAATAAGTCTTCCCCCTGTTTCCCATGGGAACAGTCCAGCGCAAACTGCCAGGCCAGGTCTTCCCTGGACCAGAAACAAGCCTCCTAGGACCAGTTTCAGGGTTCCCCCTCTCATCAGCCAGGCTAGCTTGAAACTGGTGGCGCAGTGAGCACGGGACCCACGTCTGGGAGTACCCTTCCCACTTAGGGCAACAAATGAAAAAAGAACAGATGATGGATGAATGCTGAACCAATCAACATTCACCCCATTCACAGATCTGGGTTAAATCCATCATTTTTTGCCTCTTTTTTTGCATGCCAAGCCATTCCAGTTTAGAACCAGCCATATGCCAATTAGTCTTGACCCTATTCCCCAATGAAACAGTCCAGCCTAAACTGCCAAGCCAGGTCTTCCCCGGACAAGAAACAAGCATCCTAGGACCAGTTTTGGGGGTTCACCCCTAATCAGCCAGGCTAGCTTGAATCTGATGGTGTAGCAAGCATGCGACCAACATTTGGGAATACCCTTCCCACTTAGGGCACCAAATACAAAAAGAACAGATGATGGACGGAATGCTGAACCAATCAAACATTCACCCCAGTCACAGATCTGGGTTAAAGCCCATCATTGTTTTGCACACCATGACATTCCAGTTTAGACCCAGGCATATGCAATTCAGTCTTGACCCTGTTCCCATGGGAACAGTCTAGCTGGAACTGCCAGGCCAGGTCTTCCCTGAACCAGAAACAAGCATCCTGGGACCGGTTTGGGGGTTTCACCGCTCATCAGCCAGGCTAGCTTGAATCAGGTGGCGTAGCGAGCATGGGACCCATGTCTAGGCATACCCTTCCCACTTCGGGTGACAAGTTCAAAAAGATCAGATGATAGATGGAATTCTGAACCACTCAAACATTCACACCGCCACAGATCTGGGCTAAATCCAATGTTTTTTTCCCGCATGCCAGTTCAATTTAGACCCAGCCATATGCAAATAAGTCTTCCCCCTGTTTCCCATGGGAACAGTCCAGCGCAAACTGCCAGGCCAGGTCTTCCCTGGACCAGAAACAAGCCTCCTAGGACCAGTTTCAGGGTTCCCCCTCTCATCAGCCAGGCTAGCTTGAAACTGGTGGCGCAGTGAGCACGGGACCCACGTCTGGGAGTACCCTTCCCACTTAGGGCAACAAATGAAAAAAGAACAGATGATGGATGAATGCTGAACCAATCAACATTCACCCCATTCACAGATCTGGGTTAAATCCATCATTTTTTGCCTCTTTTTTTGCATGCCAAGCCATTCCAGTTTAGAACCAGCCATATGCCAATTAGTCTTGACCCTATTCCCCAATGAAACAGTCCAGCCTAAACTGCCAAGCCAGGTCTTCCCCGGACAAGAAACAAGCATCCTAGGACCAGTTTTGGGGGTTCACCCCTAATCAGCCAGGCTAGCTTGAATCTGATGGTGTAGCAAGCATGCGACCAATATTTGGGAATACCCTTCCCACTTAGGGCACCAAATACAAAAAGAACAGATGATGGACGGAATGCTGAACCAATCAAACATTCACCCCAGTCACAGATCTGGGTTAAAGCCCATCATTGTTTTGCACACCATGACATTCCAGTTTAGACCCAGGCATATGCAATTCAGTCTTGACCCTGTTCCCATGGGAACAGTCTAGCTGGAACTGCCAGGCCAGGTCTTCCCTGAACCAGAAACAAGCATCCTGGGACCGGTTTGGGGGTTTCACCGCTCATCAGCCAGGCTAGCTTGAATCAGGTGGCGTAGTGAGCACGGGACCCACGTCCAGGCAGACTCTTCCCACTTAGGGCGACAAATGCAAAAACAGCAGATGATGGACGGAATGCTGAACCAATCAAACATTCACCCCCTTCACAGATCTAGGTTAAATCCATCTTTTTTTTGCACGCCACGCCATTCCAGCTCAGACTCAGACATATGCAAATCAGTCGTGACCCTGTTCCCTATGGGAACAGTCCCGCCCGAACTGCCAGCCCATGTCTTCCCTAGACAAGAAACAAGCATCCTAGGACCGGTTTCAGCGGTTCACCCATCACCAGCCAGGCTAGGTTGAATTTGATGGTGTAGCGAGCATGGGACCCACATCTGGGCACACCCTTCCCACTTAGGGCAACAAATGGAAAAAGAAGAGGTCATGGACGGAATGCTGAAACAATCAAACATTCACCCCCAGTTACAGATCAGGGTTAAATCCCTTCATTTATTTGCACACCACGCCATTCCAGTTTAAACCCAGCCATATGCAAATCCGTCTTGACCCTGTGCCCCATGGAAACAGTCCAGTCCAGACTGCCAGGGCAGGTCTTCCCTGGACCAAAAACAAGCATTCTAGGACTGGTTTTGGGGTTTCACCGCTCATCAGCCAGGCTAGCTTGAATCTGGTGGCGTAGCGAGCACGGGACCCATGACTGGGCATACCCTTCCCACTTAGGGCGACAAATGCAAAAAGAACAGATGATGGACGGAATGCCAAACCAATCAAACATTCACCCACAGCCACAGATCTTGGTTAACTCCACATTTTTTTTGCATGCCACGCCATTCCAGCTCAGACCCAGCCATATGCAAATCAGTCTTGACCCTGTTCCCCACGGGAACAGTCAAGCCCGAACTACAAGGCTAGATAGCAGGAAAAGTGGCTAAAGTTGAAAAATTCCTTTCTTCCTGTGTGATATCATTTGGAATTGGAATATTATCTTTAATGATCTTGTTTACAAAAAAGTGTTGCGTGCATTACACACGTTTTTAGAAGGAGAGATAGGTAATGTGACTCTATCAGGATTAGAGAGTTCTGATGCAATTTGAAAGATCTGCTTGGCTTTATTCATGGGGAGAAACATTTTATTTATAAAAAAAATTGATTTCACTTGCAGAATACGAATTGTATAGTCTTTGACATGATTTGAGATGATTTATATAGACCTCCTTCTTATCAGAGGAGTAGTCTTTCTGCCACTTACGCTCGTACCTGTGCAGTTCAAACGTAGCTAATTTTAGGTCGACCGTGAACCATTTAGATGTGTTGTGCCATCTGGCCAGTTTGGATTTATGTGGAGGAGCATGAATATTAGTAGCTGTGGTTAGCCAGTAAGCTAGCGCCTTTCCATAAAGATCAATGTTAATATTTTAAATCATGCAAAGAGGCTGCCAGGAAGTTACAGAAGGAACTCATATTGATACAAAGCCAACTCCTGGAGAGAGTTCCAGGGTGAGGTAGTAGTTTTTGGGGAACAGAATGGCCAATGAGAATTTAATAGGATAATGGTCAGACCACACACATGGTGATATCGTGAGGTTAGGCAAGAGTAAATTAGTGGACCAGACTTGGTCTAGCATGTGACCTTTAATGTGAGTTGGTGTTCAAGATTTAGACTACTGAGGTGGTATGAGTGGTCCATAGATATCTGTCCTCCCATCTCATCATTGGTCCAATAATTAAAATCGCTGACTAATGAAATTTTTGCAAGATTGATAAAGAGGGGGGAAATTAACTCATAGAATAGCTATGGAAAGTGCTGCATGTATTCAGGAGTTCTGTAGGTGAGGAAACATATGAATAGTGAAGTCAAGGATTCCAGCTTCATCGTTAACCTATCTACACCAGGTGAAGAACCAGAACCTTTTGGACCTGGCGGCGCAGGGTACGCCCTCCGTCTTCTGCGTTCACCTGCTTCGTTACACAGAGACACGGGACAATCTGTCGGCGTTAGAAGATTGGATTTATTTAGCTGCAGCTAGTACAGTTATCCTAGAAGTACACAAAGTAGGTTCTCAGGAGACTGCCACTTCACTCTGTGGCGCATCAGATTAAATACTATACAATACAGAATTATTAACAAAACACACGCCCAAGCAAAGAAGAAAAGAGCCAATAGGGTAAGTGGAAAACAAAGCAGAACCAGTAAGAAAGGTTTGAAAACAAAAAGATCAGATGACTCGAAGAGTCCTCTCCTCCAACTATGTTTGTCATCCCACCCCCGAACTGATTCATTAACAGAATACAACTGACTTGCAGGGGGTGAGATACGTTTGGGTGTATTGGAGGACAGGCATGACACAAGAGAATGCTAGCAGGAGACAGTGAAGGCCAGTCGATAAGATATGATCAGGAAAGAATGGTGTGAGCCTACAGATAGTTGAAACAGGGATTAGGAAAGCCAGACACGGATTAGTGTACTCGGCTAGTCCAAACACCAGCCTCGCAAACAAGGCCAAGGACGTATTTTGACACCAAGCTACGGGAAAAGCAGAATAGACTTTGTTCGCCGTGCTGCCTGAGTGATGGCAACACAAAATGGCGGCGGGTTACAAAATGGCGGGTCGATTCAATCGTGAACGAAAATCGAAGTTCCTCAGACCCTCTTTTTGCCAGAAGTCAGGCAAGATAGACTCACGTTAATCTGAGTCCACATCAAGGCCATTAGGTCATCGAGCTGTTGTTGTAGCATCATCCTTATGTTTTCTGTCACTTGAGGTTTGGGTCTGGAAATGCACATGGTAGCACAAAGATCACAGATAGTGGGACCACAGTGCATACAAAGGCAACAGGAAAATATGATTGTCAAAATTACTCCAAGGAATGTCAATACTTTCCAACCCCATTTGGACAGTAGTCCCCAAAACCATTCCGTTAAGGACCAATCTCCTTCGTCCTGATGAATAGACTCGGAGATTATATGCAACTTGGAAATCGCTTGGTATACTGTCGGAACGTCATTAGGAATGAAAATACAACAGCTTGACCCGATCAATTTACACACTCCACCACGATCGGCAAGAATAAAGTCTAAGGCAACTCGATTTTGTAAGGTCATAAGACGATCCGCCTGTAGTTCTGCCGTAATATTACTCAAGGCTCCTACAGTGATGTCTATTGTAGTCTCTACAACACGGACCAGTTGCCTTATATTTCTGCTGTTGGCCATTGGACCCCAGAAAGGAAGAAAACCTTTCAGGAAATCTCCTCCTTCTTGTCCCGTGGTGTCTTTGGAGTCAATAATTCCTCGGCTGAGACGGGTTCGGTGATAATTGGCAGAAGCAGTGCAAGTAGGAGGAAGAAGGAAAGCTATGTAGCAGGTACCAGAGAAACCCGTTGGCAACCAGGTATAAGCTCTATCATAGCAAATGAAATAGGTGCCTTGGGACGGTACTAGAGGAGGCGAGTTCAGAGAGGAATAAATGTATGTGTAGGAGCAGTTACTCTTTGGTGCAGTGTCAGAAGAGCGATCGTTTATTTTTAAACAGAAATTACCTTGGTGCGGTATAGTCCAGATTGGTGAGGATTTCTCCTTTCCCATTTTATTATTAAGACTCGACATGTATTGGGTGACATTCCAATTGGTGTAAGCTTTTCTCTCATCAATAGAAATCTTGCTGTTCTCCATAATTTTAGCCATAACTGCCATACCTTTAATCAAGGAACTATGACTAAAATCCAGATAATTAATTTGTGAAGCGACAGACCGTCTGAATTTACTTTGATACGCATTTGAGAAAATAACAAAGAATGCCCAAGCGGAACCCTCATAGGAGAAAGGGAGAACTAAATATGGTATTCCTTTTTCAGTAGTATGCGGCATAAGACCACATACCCAACAATCAGTTGTATTGACCACTAATTGATGTTGGTGCAATAGCTGGACAAAAGAATTGTTGTAATATTCGGTTCTTCTGACAAGTTCATGTGAAGGAAAAGTATGAAAGCGGTGTGGAGAGATAGTAGAAGAAGGCAAAGAGGAGGAAGGGGAGGTGTTTTTTGGCTGCCATACATAAACTATCCAACCAATAATCGCCAGAGCAATACATAATGATATTAAAATACATAGAGTTATACTGTAACGACTGTACATTACTTTATAAGATTCTTACTTTATTTCATTTCTTCTCTATTCAATACTTGGTGTAGTTTCCATTTTCACTAGTGGATGCTCACGGCAATCTTCCTCAATCACTAAAGTCACGATACTCAACCGTCCTAAGACACTGAAAGATCCTGCAGACCTATTGTCACTACTCAGGTCGTGACCTAGACTCCTACCGTGACCCTGTAACCTAAACAGAACACTACACAAGGGAGAAGAAAAAAAGTCTTCAAATGTTCTTTTGTCGGGGCCTAAGATTGTAGTGATCCTTCCCAGGAACACTCTGATCTTGAAACAATGTTTTTGGTTCAGTCGTGTTCAAGCGACGATGCAATGGAATCGTTTTCTGTAAAATGTTGTCGTCCTCTTTCTCAGACAATGTCCCATTCAGGTGTGCATCGCTAAAGGGCATGATTTGTGGAACTGTTTCGCCTTCACAGTCACCAATCCCTCTACGAACCCACTGATCGAAAGGCAAGGGCAAAGGTACTTTCTTGCAGTGCACACCGTGAACCCAATTTTTCTTTCCTTCAACTTTAATTGCTGTCCTTGTTGTGAGAAGGACCATTCGGGGCTTCCGCCATCTGGGCTCCAAATTCTTCTTCCTCTGAAAATTGTGGATGCAGACCCAGTCACCTGGACGGATGGAGTGACCTGGATCTGTGGAAGCCTCCGGTAAAGCACTCCGAACCTGTCGATGAAGGACATGCAATTTAGTTGTAAGGTCATGCAAATAGTCAATCAACATTGGGTAGGGCAAATCTGAGAACTTTCTAGGACGAGGTATTCCCCATATGTTGGCCGGACGGCCAAACACTACTTCGTAAGGGCTAAGTCCCAGACAAGAGTGTACTGCAGTTCTGGTGGATAGCAGAGCTAACAGCAAAGCATCAGGCCAATTAAGTCCCGTACTTGCTTGAATCTTCGCTAACTTTAACTTCAAGGTCCCATTGTAACATTCTACTAAACCCGCTGACTGTGGATGATTTGCCGCGTGGAACTTTTGCTTGATTCCAAGACCTGTACAAACTTTCTGCATGACTTGGCCAACAAATTCGCTCCCATTGTCACTCCAGACAATGCGCGACAATCCAAACCTGGGAAAGAACTCTTTTAGAAGGATTTTGGCTGTGGATAAAGCTGTGTTGTCTTTCAAAGGGTATGCTTCTATCCATCTCGAAAAGGCACATACTATCACCAGAACATATTTGAGGTTGTTGCATCGATCCATGTGAATGTAATCGATTTGCAACACTTCAAATGGGTATGTCGGAGGAGCAAAGTGACCTGCTGGAGTGGGGGTTCCCTTTCCTGCATTATACATCAGACAAACAATACAATGCTTTACTACGTTGTCTGCACATTTAGGGATGTTCTCATTCTGCCAAACTGGAGCTAGAAGTTTACAAATGCCTTTTGCACTAAGGTGAGCTGGACCATGAGCCATAGTAACCACTGGGAGTACATAAGCATCTGGCAACAATCAATGTTGATGTTCGGACAATTCTACCCAACAACTCATCTAACATTCCTGTGCTTTCTTTCCACATGCTCAGCTCTCTTTCTGTAGCCTCTTTCTGAATTATTTTCACGCTTTCCACTGTATTCTCACACATTCCTCTCTCTCTGACCCAATTCGCAGGACCTGCCATATACATTCGACTCATTGAATCTTTCGCTGTACTCTTTGCTGTTTCATCAGCAAACGCATTTCCCCGTCCAACATCATCCGTAATCTTCTTGTGAGCACTACACTTCACTATCGCTATTTGGACAGGTAAAGTAAGTGACTCAAGGAGATCAGTCACTAACTGACCATGCTGTATCTTAGTGCCATGTGAAGTTAGGTAACCCCTCTCTTTCCAGAGACACCCAAAATTGAACGCGACACCAAAGGCATACTGACTGTCAGTGTACACGTTCACTCTTTTCCCTTTTGATAGTACATAAGCTCTCGTCAGTGCTATCAACTCTGCTGCTTGCGCTGAGTTGTGTCTAACACGCGCAGTTTCCACAATCGTATGTAAGGTAGTTACAGCATAGGCTGAAACTGTATCTCCATTAGGCATCTTAAAACAGGAAACATCTACCCATAGAGTCCCATCTGGATTCTCTAACGGTGTGTCTCTCAAATCAATTCTTCCTTTGGTCTCTTCTTCAGTACAGAAGAAACAATCATGCTGATCCTCAACACTCTCCTCATTTGGAAGGGGCAATAAGGTAGCTGGATTCAGAGTATTGCATCGTTTGATGTGTACGTGACTAGCCAATAACGTCAGCTCGTAACCAGTTAAACGTGCACTTGTGAGATGCTGTGTCTTCGTTCTGTTTAGTAAGGTATCCACTGCATGTGGCACCATGACAATGAGAGTGTTATCTAACACTATCCCAGCGGACTGTCAAATAGAAATCGCTGCGGCTGCTGTGGCTTTGAGACAACTAGGCAATGCTTTAGCTACGGGATCTAACGTAGCCGAAAAATAAGCACATGGCCGCTGTCTATCGCCAAATTGCTGTGTCAAGACTGATAATGCACAACCTTCTTTCTCGTGAACATAGAGCGTAAAAGGCTTAGTGTAATCTGGGGTACCTAGTACAGGAGCAGAACACAGAGCAGTGCGTAAATCAGTGAAACTCTTTTGGCACTCATCAGTCCAAGAGAGGGGCTGAGGCATATCTTTTAAAGTGAGTGGCAACAGAGGTTTGGCGATCAAAGAGAAGTTAGGGATCCACTGTCTACAATAAGAAGTGATTCCCAGAAAAGCACGTACTTCCCTTTGTGTGGATGGCACAGAGATTCGAGCAACTGCATGAATTCGTTCGGGTGTCAATCGTCGTCCCTCCTTTGATAGGAGATGACCCAAGTAGGTAACCTCTCGACAAACATACTGTAGTTTGGAAGGTGAAACCTTGTGATTCAGCTTGAACAAGTGACGCAACAGTGCAACAGTGATATCCTTGCAGATATCTTCTGAATCGGCGGCGACTAACAAGTCGTCCATATGTTGAATAAGGGCGGCACCAGACGGCAAATGAAAAGTATCAAGATGACATTTGAAAGCTTGACTGTAAATGGAGGGACTTTCACAGTACCCTTGCGGTGCGCGCTTAAATCAGAAGCTTCGGCCTCCAAGAGAAAAACCAAAAATGTCCCTACTCTCTTCTGCAATTGGAATACTAAAGAAGGCATTCTTTAGATCGATAACAGAAAACCAAGTCGCTGTGGAAGGTATCATAGTCAACAAAGAAGTAATATCTGGGACAACAGGAAATTGTGGAATCACAATTTTGTTTACTTCTCGCAGATCAATCACAAACCGGTACACAGGAGGCTGAGAAGGATCAGTACGTTTAAGAACAGGAAGAATAGGACTATTGCATGTATTGCCTCTCGTTTCTTCGACCACACCCTTCCGAATTAGATGGTGAATCATTTCTAAAAGCGCTTTTTCACCTTCAGCAGAAATTCGATATTGTGGGATATGTGGTAACTCAACATTGGGCTTGAGAGTAACAACATAAGGTGGTATCTCAAGACAACCCACATCGTTCGGACCCGTGGCCCAAAGTGCTGTCGGAAGAGAAAGCAACTCAGGAGGAAACTGATCTTTAGACAGATACATTGGGGAGATTAACTTCTGACCTAGAGTGAGATGTACGCCTGAAGGAGAACAATTTATTGTAGCATGCATTCTTTTCAATAGGTCTAGACCCAACAGATTTTCACCACAACCATTCGTTAACAAAAGTGAAACTTCCAAATCATAAGGACCAACTGAAATTGGCAAAGGGCAAGAAACCGGATTGCGAACAGGGGCGCCAGAAAATCCTACGGAAATATTCGTTAAGCCAGACAAAGGTGCGCCAGGGAGTTTAGAATGAATTATCGAACTTCTCATTGCTCCAGTATCTAGAAGAAATGGCTCTGATACACCTATTGTAGTGACGTTAACATAAGGGCCATTTTGATCTACTGGGATTGGCACAACTCCTCTACTTTGTCCATGGCTGTCCTAGTTGGCATGAAGACTCTCATTCTCGCCTTCAACATAATGGTCCTCATTATAATATTGAGTGGATCTCACATTCTGCTGATCAAAGTAGTTCATGGAATTAGGAGAAGGAAGAGCACGCTGTTCTTGAGTTAACATACCTCGACCTCTACCTCTGTTTGCTGACTGGAGGCCAGCACGACCTCGTGGAGCAGATGACGCTCCATTGCACTGCAATAAAACCGGACAACTATTCTTAAAATGACCTTCCTCTTTACAATAGGCACATTGATTAGGACCTAACAAAGGTCGCGGAATGTATGGCTCAGGTTTCTGATACAATCTCTGAAACTGCGGTGGCTGTTGAGTCTGAGGCTGAACATAACGTGGCGGATAAGCTTGCTGCAAGAGAACCTTCGTTTTTAAATCTTTCGTCTTCTTCTCTTGCTTTTCTTTCCTTCTTTGTCCCTATTCTCGTAATATTGTGCAGTAGCCAATATTTGGGCAGAAGAAGAAACAGCCCAAGAACTTTCTGAATCCTTTAATTTGTGTGACAGCTCGGGAAGCAAATTGAATACAAATTTGTCCACGAATAGTCCCTGTCCACCCTCAGTAGCCATGTCCTGACCACTGTGATCAATAAATGTCTCCTCGAAACGAGTAAAGAAATCAGAGACACTTTCATCTTTCTTTTGTTTACATGCTGCTAGCTTATCCCAATTCACTCTCAATGCAGGCATCATAGTTTTCATTAAGGTATTGATTCTACCAGGAAGTTCCGAGATCAAAGCGTCAGGTTTTGCACCACCCACTTGGTCTCTATCTGTATCAGCTATGACATCCCAAGTAGCACCCAGTTCCTGTGCGTGATCCTCTCTACGAATCTTAGCCCATATTGTCTGTGGGACTACATTACCCATTAGCATATCAATATCTGCCAGATTCATAATACAAGCATCAATTGTCTGTGATAATTCTTTGTAATAACCTGCAGGGTTCTTACGAGGATCTGGTAGAGTCTGTTTAAGGGCCAAAACTTCAGATCTCTTCCATGGTACATGTACCCATATACGCTGAAAGTGAGCTGGAATAGCTGGATTAGCACCTACTCCCGCAACCTCTTCCTTCCATACTGGAGGAACCTCTCTCATAGGGTAATTTTTCGATGTCAGTTTAACCGACGGATCAGAATCAAGAAAAATCTTAGAAAACAATAAGGTTCTATAAGAGATGAGTGTCCTTACAGCTTCCTCAACTTTGGAACCTACAATAAGTCCTTTTTCAAAATCGGCTTGGACATCTAATAAATCTTGTGAGATCGGACTCGAACTCACATCTTCCCCTTCTTTAATGAGAATATCGCATATTACATTAAAAACATACCTTTGAGTAGGTGCATTCCATTGCAAAAAGGTAGGCATAATATCAGACACACTATATTGTGGACCCTTTTTGATCCATCTTTGTGCAAGAGAATCTAGCTTCTCTCGTTCCTCGAAATCTGGGAACTGACTACGTGATTGTCTTCGAGCAAAAGCCGGAGACGTATTAAGAGCTCCAAAGAAAGGAGATAAAATACTAGTTACGGAATCTGTGAGACGCTTACGCATAGATGGCGAATTAGACATCAGAACTGGAGACAGGATATTAGGAGAATTATCAAGAGGAGAACTAGAAATTACGCGAGGAGCAGAAGGCAAAGGAGAGCTAAGATCAGGAGATGAAGGTTGAGAAGCTGAGACTAATGGTAAAACCAGCAAGGGCGGTAGTACTGGAGGAGGCATATGCTGAAGAGCCGGAACCGGCGGAGGTACTACTAGCGGCTGAGCAGGCTGTAATGGCTGAGGCACATTGGCATTTTGCGCATAGGGCGGAGGCAACCTTAATAAATGAGACATTAGGGGATCTTCTTCTATATCTTTCTTATTATCAGACGGAGAAACAGGCAACACCGGATAGCATTTATCTATCGCCATACGATGTTGTCTTTCTGAGATTTCAGTCGCATTGTCAATTTCATCATTTTTGAACTGTTGAGCAGCCTGTATAATTGTCATACCCTGTGTTTTCCTAGCTCGTTTTGCTTGTTTAATTTCTTTCTGTTTGGCTTCCTTTCGCCAAAGGCGGAGAGAGTCAAACATTGCCGGCCGGGCTTTTCTTTTGAACAAAACTGTTTCTAAATTATCTAGCACATCAGGATCAAAACTACCGTTTTCTGGCCATTTAACAACACCATCTTTCTTCGTGTATCGAGTCCATGTCTCGTTAAAGGCAATTGGGCCGATACCATGTTTCGAGTAGAGCTCATATGTGGGAGTTCCAACCGAAGGAATCGGACAAGAGTCCTCAAGTCGGGAGTCCCTATTACAACCAAGACAACAAATTCCTCCAAACTTAGTCAGACCAGGCATTTCACAATGTCTCCGGACTGTTCACAAACTTCAAGGGAGTAAAACTTAGTTTACGCAGCACAAATGCACTTACCCTCGGCTTTAGTCTCTGCAAAAACTAAATCTAAGTAACCTAAGGACATCAAACAAAGAACCAAGATTTGTGGGCGTGACCCACAAAAATACTTAACTAAGGACGTCTTCTTCCACCAACAGAGGCCCGTCTATCGTCTCGCTTTACCATACATCACCAAAGGAATGGGCCAAAGCAGGGCAGCAGTCAGGGCAGCGGTCGCCAGTAGCCGTCAGGAAGGAGTAACCGTGCTGAAAAAGACCTTCGGACCACTTTCGACATACAGGGGTCGTTTAGTGTGGCTTGCGAACCCTCCGTAATTTTCTTGCGAGGTTCCTCACGACCTTCGAGCAGAACCGGTACCACTGAAGCCGCCCCACATTGGGCGCCAATTGAAGAACCAGAACCTTTTGGACCTGGCGGCGCGGGGTACGCCCTCCGTCTTCTGGGTTCACCTGCTTCGTTACACAGAGACACGGGACACTCTGTCGGCGTTAGAAGATTGGATTTATTTAGCTGCAGCTAGTACAGTTATCCTAGAAGTACACAAAGTAGGTTCTCAGGAGACTGCCACTTTACTCTGTGGCGCATCAGATTAAATACTATACAATACAGAATTATTAACAAAACACACGCCCAAGCAAAGAAGAAAAGAGCCAATAGGGTAAGTGGAAAACAAAGCAGAACCAGTAAGAAAGGTTTGAAAACAAAAAAATCAGATGACTCAAAGAGTCCTCTCCTCCAACTATGTTTGTCATCCCACCCCCGAACTGATTCATTAACAGAATACAACTGACTTGCAGGTGGTGAGATACGTTTGTGTGTATTGGAGGACGGGCATGACACAAGAGAATGCTAGCAGGAGACAGTGAAGGCCAGTCGATAAGATATGATCAGGAAAGAATGGTGTGAGCCTACAGATAGTTGAAACAGGGATTAGGAAAGCCAGACACGGATTAGTGTACTCGGCTAGTCCAAACACCAGCCTCGCAAACAAGGTCGAGGACGTATTTTGACACCAAGCTACGGGAAAAGCAGAATAGACTTTGTTCGCCGTGCTGCCTGAGTGATGGCAACACAAAATGGCGGCGGGTTACAAAATGGCGGGTCGATTTGATCGTGATCGAAAATCGAAGTTCCTCAGAGGGATGCTTAAATTAATTAATTTAGAAAATATTACATGTTTCATAAAGCACTGTGGCTACAACACCTCCTATTTTGCTGGTCGGCCTATTGTCATGAAGTATGTAACAGTTGTTGGGGAGGGTGGCTAGGATATCAGATGAGGATTCATCATTAAACCAAATTTCAGCCAAGAAAAGGATATTTGGTGAGTCGGAGTCTAATAAGTGGAAGATATCTATTTGGTGTTTTAAAAAGGAACAAGTATTGAGGTAAATAATCAGTAACTGGTCAGAATGGGAGCAGTGAATAGAATGATAAGTACTCCCAGCTCCATTGGCAAGTAATGGATCCATTGATCTAGCAGGATTAGCCGTGGAGTGGTAACTTTTGAGAGTCTTAAATTCTTACTAGAAAGTATATTTCTTAGCACAGTAACTAGTCCTGGTGGGGGCGCATGGACACAGATGGGCATGCCTTTGGTGGGCATTGGCGCACCCGCTCTGTGGCCAGTTTTAAATCAGCCTGGACATAGCTGATGATTAGAGCACTACCTGCTTAAAAATGGCGGCTATAGAAAAACGCCCGCAAGAATAAAAATGACGGTCTGTAAATGTCGGTATTCGTCTGGCTTGTTTAAATGTAACCCCATATATTTTAAAGTATCACAAACCTTCTTTTACAAATATGCCCCCAGAATAAAATTACGCTTTTAGACCAAAGCTAAAAAGTCCAATACAGTACAGTGAGCAAGACCACTGACTCATTGTCACCCCAAAGGACCCTACGATCAGCCCAGCTCTCCTACACCGTGGTCCCCCGCACCAGAAAGACCAGATCGGGAGGCCGCTCCTTCTCCTTCCTCGCGGCCAGATCCTGGAACGACCTTCTGCTGCACCTTAGACAGATAACATCGCTCCCCATCTTTGCAAGAAACCTCAAAACCTGGCTCTTCGACAGACCCCCTCCTTGATGGACTGGAACCTGTGAACCCCCTCCAAACCCCCAGCTTCGAGACCCTTACAGGTGAGTAGTCACACTTAAGAAGCACCTGATTTGAATCTAGTTCAAAGTGCAAACAAACAGCAATGTTAAAAAAACAGATGGGCTTAGATCCCTATTAAGTGCCACAGTTATTGTGCAAAAGACTCTAGTGAGGTCATTGTTAGGAATATGTAATCTTTAGGGGAAATAAGCATAAGTTTACCTCTATCACTGCGAGGTCCGTGCTGTGGTCAGCTTTAAATGGGCATGGTCACAGCTGGCAACTAGAGTGCTACCCGCTTAAAAATGGCGACTTTAGCAGGAAGCTCACAAGAATAAAAATGTCTGCCTGGAAATGAGGGCACTCTCTTTTTGGCTCAGTTAAATGTACCCCCATATAGTTTGAAGTCCCAAAATCCTATATTGGCAAATATCAACTCCGATATTCAAATTCAATTTTTACACCAAAGATAAAAGGCGCAGGAAAATACAATCTAGTTAAAAGTAGAAACAAACAGCAATGATAAAAAAGAAGATCTGAGGTCCCTATAAAGTGCAACAACTATTGTGCAAAAGGCTTTAGTAATGTTAACATTAGCACCATTAACAGCAGTAGAGCACGGTGCTCTATATTCAGGTCTAGTCAGACTACACAGATGCCTAACACAGTTGGTTATGAGAGCAGAAACAGCAACCCCCAGTGAAGGCTGTTCAAGTTGCGCAGCCACATATAGCCGTGCCTGCAATTAGTCCATTTATCATTAACCTCGTTGTGGGTAAGGCTCTCACCAGATGGGAGGAAGTTCTCTTCTGGCTTGCACAAAAATGCAAACCAGCTAGAAGCAGTATTTCCCTACACGATACCACAAGATAAACATAGATTTCTCACAATGTGCCTACTACTAGGGATGATGCCCCCTGTAGATAAATGTGCTACTCAAGGCACAGTTTTTGCTGCAATATATACCATAACACATGGCACACCATCAATAGCTGTTTTGCTTGAAGTGCTGAAACAGATTCAAAATAATATGGGGCTGCCCTAGCTTTGGTGATAACATTTATTAGCAACTATGCCACAGTCACCTTAATTATTTGAAGTAACATTAAAGGAGAAGCAGCAGCATAGGCAGTATGCAAAGGCCTCATGCAAGTTCCGTTAGCGGACCAAGAGCCCAAAGTACCAAAAATGATTGCTGAAACCTATACAGATATCCGTCGAGATGATTTGGGCTCCATAAGATATAAGCCACAGCTTAAGGATAATTCTGAAAAGGATAACTCAAAACAGGCACCTGAGTCTTCTAAAAAATGCTGGGACAAACAAAAACAAATTAAGAACAAGCAAAGACACAGATTGGATCTCCCCAAGGAGTTCACTGAAAAGCGCTATAACCTGTGTAACCGTGAAACAATTAAACAGCCTGATAGGTATCAGAATACTGGTGCACGTCCTTCTCTTTCCTTTCAGTATTCACCCAACAAATGTTCAAAGAAAGAAGGTCAATCAGAGTGCAGACAAGAAGAGTTCTTGAAACCGAGAAAGGACTCACAATGCTCGTCTGACATAATCGTAAAAAAGGAAGAGAAACTTTCATAGCAAAAAGTCCAGTTTAAACAGAAGTAAGTGGCAGGTATTGCCTTCAAATATGCCAAACATATTGAGAACAATTCTATGGAACAAGGGGTGGGCACTGACAGTGCTCGACAGCACAGCAGAGGTCATAATAGTTTGCCAGGCCTTTCAAGAATTACTGATGGCAGAGCAACTAATAATTTTATTCAAGTGGGAACACCAGATCAACAGGTTAGCTCTCCAGCTAGATTGTTTGATTTGGACATCCATATTTAGTGTGATATACTCGTACCATTGAAGTAATTTTGTGGGAATATGTAACACTTACCTATGACATTCTCTTGGATGAAAGGGATTGGCCACCTGGGTTTGTTTGGGAAGTCCCATAAGGGTAAATAAAAAAATCCCATCTCTCTCCGTCCATGTTCCTGAAGCAGTCAAACAAGCATATGCCACAGAGTTGGATCTTGCACAAGCCCCAGTATTATATCATATATATATTAAGGCTTGCCTTATCAAATTATACCTATAAGGTCCAACCTGCAAGTGCAACCACAATGCCCAATGCAGCATGAAGCCAAATGCCCAGTTAGAGAAATTCTAACACAGCTAGAATATCAAGTCATTATTAAGCCTTGTATCTCACAAATGAACAATCTTTTGGTTACAGTAGTGAGGCCAGATATTTCATATCCATTAGTCCTAAACTGCAGATATTTAAACAGTCACACAGGCACATTTTCAGTACAAAATGCACATTTCAAATGGCTTTTTTCTACCAAAACACAGCACCTGAAAGAAAGATTTAACCACATTCACTGCATTAGTGTGTCAGAAAGATTCTGTTGACTCCCTCAGGGACATAAGACCAGCCCTAGTCGGTTCTCTGCCCAAGTAACATCAATTTTATATGAAACTGACTCAGAAGCATTGTCCTATGTTGACGACCTATACCTTACGGATGATGACTTCCAGCCAGAGTAGATCACATAGTTGTGGGATTTTCTGAAAAAGGCTAACAACTAAACTTCCCAAAAACAACAGTTGCCTACCTTTGTGTCCTGTTCTTGGGATACAAGTTGTCAAATGAAGCCAACAGCATAGCACCTAATTTCTTAGAGATATGTGCACAATTAAAAATTTACAATCACTTTTTGGGCTTTCTCAACTTTTGGTAAAACATACATATGGGACTACGCACAATGGGTAAAACCATTTTTTGATTTATTCCTTCCAGACTTCTCAAGCACACATTAAACACCAGAACATATGCACATTCTGAGAACACAGCAAAAAGACAGGCTTGCATCCACACTTACACATGTGTAAACACCACAAATTTGATGATCCACATGATTGCATGAGTCACTGGCTTCATGCTCTGGCACTCCATTACCTAAAAAATGTCCAGAAAAACCCTCCCATCTACTGAGTCCCCAAAATATACCTTTTGATCGCATTCCTGGAGTGGGAGATCGAGTCATATCAAACAAAGACCGCAGTCCACAATTAATCATAGCTGCCCATGCATGTGTGGCGACTACAGATTCCCTACTACTGAAATGCTATAAGTGGCATGGTCTATATAAACAGATTAAGCAATATGTCCTTAGTTGTGATATTTGTCAACAAATTAAAACTCTCAGCCTCAAACAAACCATTGGCTTGTGTTTATCTTGACCAATGAGGACCTCTAAACTCAGACAGTTCCTTTTAATTCATTCTTTTGCTAGTGGATTTGTGTTCTAAATTTCTAGGGTATGGTCACAGCGATCGGCTGATGCTCACACTGTTATAAAAGACCTGCAAGTCTTTTTAAGGATGTATGCAGTTGCCCCACCAGGGACCAGCATTTGCCTCTATGGCTTTCTGATACTGTGGGCACTCTGGGTGTGGCTGTGCATTATTCCTCCTCCTATCATCCTGAGGGAAATTGGAGAGTGCAAAGGAAAAATCATGACTTAAAGCAGTCTTTAACAGCTAGAGTATTAGGTTCAGGTCATAGTTGGATCCATTATCTATATGGAGTCCAGAGAGCTTTAAATAATCTGCCTCGAAAACTCTTGGGTGGCAAGACTCCCTATGAAGTCCCATTCGACATCCAGATGTACATTCAAGACCTTAATAATTGTAGCACAGTGGTGGTAGATATGCCTTTTGACATCAATGAATGTTTCTGTCGGGAATCTACAGACTATTTCCTGCGTGATTTGCCAACATCCCCGGGGGTCACTAAGTAATCACGTTCTTGTCAGGGTCCCTTCATTCCCTTCTTAACTACCATGACTGTGTACATTGTCTTTCCACTTGCATTTACCAGTTCTTGTTTGACCAATGCTTGTTTGGTTGTGAACAATGCTTATTACTTTCTTTGAGGCTCTTTGGCATATGAGCTGCGTGTGGCAGATGAGTGCAGTAAAACATGTTTGACTTGTTACTATGCACTCTCCACGTTTGCTCCTCAAGACAGTTGCTTGTCTCGAAGCTCCCTGATTGGCAATAAATAGCCAATCCAAGTGTGCCTTCGTGTTTGGCTTTGTTTTCTGTTTTTGTTTCCAGGGTCAGATCCTTCAACCAGCCGTGTCATCAGGATTTTTCAAGCTGACGTCCGACATTCTTCAGAGCTCGGAAATTAAGCTAAATGACTCGTGCTCTCCAGGGGGCTTTTGCTTAAGCAATGCGCTCTCCACAGAACTGTTAGTGTGTGACTGGCATAGCTGTAAGCAAAGCGCTTTCCTTTGAATTGTGATTATATTATTATGTAACTTTACACTCTCTATGAGCATCGCGCTCGGCCTCAAGCTATTAATATGTGACTGGGCCAATCTAGTAAGCAAAGCGCTTTCCTTTGTAGTGTAATTATGTGACTATACATTCTTTGTGAGCATCCCGTTTGGCCTCAAATTGTTTAAAAGGTAAAAAGTGCATTCTTGCTCTGGAGATTTCCTCTTCATAACGTTTTCCACACACAGTGAACTTGGGCAGATGTGTGACATCTTTACTCCAAAGTATTCAAAGCAGACAATTGTATTTCTAGTTTAATTTCTCCTTGGATTACCCTGCGCAGGCTGGGTTTATTTTGGTTTAACCCTGCGCAGGAAGTGTAAAAGACCATTTTGCTCTCATGTATGTTCAGTTAATATTGTTATTATTAGTATTCTGTTTTCCTCATCTTCTTATCTCACAGAAAGTGCAAGAATTTTCATATTTTAGCATGCAGGATAGAACATGTGAAAAGACACATTTGAGAATGTCTGTACTAATTTGTGATGGTGTACATTGTTGTATAAGGTTTCTTCAAGTGCAAGAATAGTGGTAAGGACGGTGACAACAGCTGGAAATGAACCAGATTCAGGTGCATTCTAGAAGCCTTCTAGTGTGCCTCCTTATGCCACAAGGAAGAGAAAGTAAGCCTCCAAGAGCAAGAACCTGAATCACAGCGACACTGACAAAACGACCTGCACTCCCAAAGATTTTGGGTGCCCGTCTGGACCTCGCAGCAAGCTTTAGCAGTGTTTGTCTCCTTCTCTTCCAATCGCCTTCCTTTTTGGGACATCTGCCAGACCTCCTGTTTCATGCCAGGAGTGCTGTGAGGTGTTCCAGGAAGTTGGGGGGGCATATCATCACCCCTGCAGATGTCCTGCTTTTCAGGTGAGTGGCCGCATCATGACAGTATCACTGTCTTACAGGTGCTACAAGTTTTCCAAGTTGAGCTCTCAAATGCAATATCTAAACGTTCTGCCATTGAAGAAGGTGCAATCAGTGACTCCTGTCTGGATTCCAAAGACCAGGGATATAGATTAAAAAGAAGATTGTCAACAAGAAGGTGTTTGGCCCATCATATAGAGCACCCAACACAGTAGGCCACAAGAGCTCCTGGGCAGTTACCTGTCTTCTCTCACTACCATTCAGGAAATCCCGCTGCAAGTATTAAACAATACAGATATTGCTACACCCTGTTTTGGAACGTCAGACACTGAAGCTTTAATATTTCCTGTTACAACTGCTAACACCGTAAACACATAATATGTGAATTCACAGACTTCAACTTATACTTCTAATAATGAAGTTCTTTATTATCAATCACCTTTGGAGGTATAAACCAGTTCCACTTTGCTCCGTGAGCATGAGGTCCCTGTTTTTGGACAGGCTGCCTCTGGCTATTTTGCCGACGGATGACTTTCATTGCATGGGTTTCATGCATTTATTTTTTGGCTAAAACAGACTTACCTGATTCCACCTTGAACTTATATATTTGGATTGCCAGTCCCATTGCTCTTGCTCTTTGTGTGGATTGGATTTGTCACAGTTTTCTTTTTGCTCCTAATTGGACTTTATCTCCCAGAACACTCTTACTGGTAGCTGAGGTATTGAAGCTGCATTCTTCTTCCCATAACGTGCGATAGGACATGTCCCTTGTGAACACTTCTGCATTTCCTGTCCCTGATGGAATGTTTTGGAATAAGGTCCCATTTGATATTTTTGATCCTATGGAAACATTACAGATTCCTCATGTATTTAAATTTAGTATGGATGATGTTATTACTCCTGGCAGTTAGTTTTAATTTTGTGATATAACAACAGTACAATCAATGCCTTCTGAGCTAAAATCTTATACAGTATTTGATACTGAAGACGTACACGAATTCTGCTAATTATGGTGAAATGTTTTGTTATCATCATTATGCACACGAATATTTACACAGAGCTAGTATTCCATGCAAAGTTTTTAATTATAGACAATGGGAATATTGCCCAGCACCACCAATTGGTAGTTCAAAAACATACCTGCAAAAGTTTGGATATTTTTCTAGTAACAACCCTTTGGACCCAGAGCCTAACTATCCTAAAGAAACCCCTTCCCCAGCAAAGAAAAATATGCTGACCCAAACAAAGTTAATCTAGTCAGATTCATTTATTTCCCAACTGTCCCTACAAGGTTATGAATTTTGGAAAGACAACATTGATTTGAAATCGATTTGGGGAACAAGAAATTGGCAAGTGCAGGATAATGAAGCTTTGTTTAGAGGTTATTTAATTTCGAGACCAATGATTTTCCTGAACAAAACAGTGCAGCAAACCACCTGCCTGCATTTTGCTCAAATTAATTACACAAATACACCAAACATTCCCTTCATTGCACCTTTTGGCAGCTGTCAACACTTTAAAATTATACAGAGGAACAGCTCATCAACATGATACAGATTGTAGTACGTCACTTTTAGGTTTAGAAGAATGGTTATTGTGGCCCATAGACACTAATTGTTATCATGCATCTTTTTTAAACACTCAAAAGGTTTCAAAGTAAGCAGACCAGGCCCACATTATGTGGATATACAATATTCAGGAGGGGTTACTACCTACATTGTAGGGAAGTTATACCAGCAATAGTTATGACGTTCGACTTTATCTGCAGTTAAGGAACACTTGTCTCTCCTCTCTGATGATATGGATTTACAAGACTTCTTGTTAGGTTCTAAATCATCATGTTCTAAATGCTTTATTTATGCCATATAGAATGAACTTTGGAAAGTTTCCCAGCAGGAAGCTGCTGAACTTTTCCGAGAAATTGACCGGGCTAATTTGGAAAAGGCTTTTACTGTTGTGGATAACGACATGACCACATTGTCCACTCACATTTATTCTTTGAGTATTATTGTGTCATTTGCATTCAATATAACACAAAGTGACATATCCCTCTTACATCATGGGCAAAGTAAACTTGAATTGATTATGCGATTGAGTTGGACTTTGCAGATTTTGAAATCAAATCACGTGCCTTGAAAGTACCCGAATGTGACTGATTTTTTTTGCTTTATAATTTAACGTGCTCACAGAAACTAATGGTGAAAAAAGTCACAACTTACACCATGTTAAGCATTGAGCACTTCGAAATATTGGCCTTTACAGTATCTGAAACATCATCTTCCATGTGGTTAATCCACGGATTTAGTTCACAACCAATTCCTATGTTTCATTTTACATCTTGTTTGAAACATTTTTAAGTGGGTAGATATGAGGCATTAAGGGGGAGATTTGTACACGAGACATGGGTCCAGCCTTTTGATTAGAGATGTCAGAATGGGGAAACTGAAGTCTTTCTCAGCGGAAATGAATGTGAAACTTTATTTGGCCATTTATTACTGTATAAAGAGGTAACACTTCATGGCACATGTAATGCGTCCGTGGCCAATTTGGTGTGTTATCTGAAGGGTGCCCAGCTGCCTTAACCCCTTCAGTGCCCATGACGAGCTGGACTCGTCATGGGCCGCGGTGGCGCTGTGCCCATGACGAGTCCAGCTCGTCATAGACCCCGCCCGCTAATTCAACGGCCGGCACAGGGCGGGGAAAGGGGCGGGCACTGAAGGGGTTAATTCGGCCAGGTTTCATGTTACTTTCAAATGGAAGTTATTTGATTCTGAACGACCAAAGTTGTTGTGGGGTAAAACCAGGAGTATCATATGTGGTGATGGTTTCTAGGGTCTTGACCTGCTGCAACAATATATGCTTGCACACACATAGAAATTACACTATGGCCTTTAATTGTTATTTTTAATGTTAACTTTAATAGGTTAAGTCGACTGAAATCCTTATTGATTCAAAAGGACATTGCATTGACCTCTGCTGGAGACGTTTGATTCCCAAGTTGCAAGGTCTTCTGCTGAAATACAATCACTACTGTGCACAAACCTCCCACGACATTTTGGTGAACTTGTGCACTCTATATTTAATTCTTCAAATACTGCAAGAGTGGCACACTTTTTAAAGTGATTGGGTTTGGCTTTGTCAGCATGTTCCAGACTATATTTGGAGTGATTCCATTATTTATAAACTCTTTGTTTTTTAGTGTATTAGGAGGCATACCGTTAGTGTTATTCCTGATTGCTGGAATTGTGGTTCTATTTTTGTTGCTCTCCAAAGGATGTTCTACCTTGAGGGCAAACGGTGATGGAACTACAACATGTCCTCCTTCCTCCCAAGCAGGCTAGTGATGTGGCACATCAAAGCACTGAGCTTCAAAGGCTGCACCACCACTGATATGCATCAGGGCTGACTCCCACTAGAGGCACCAGCCTATTCCCTGCCCCAGGCACATTTTCAGGGAGGTGTACACCCCCTGAAGGCTGACCACATGTCCAGGGTGAGCAGTCTGATCTGTTTACCACAATTTGTTTCCTGCCATCTTTAGGAGTGGCAGAATTGTGGGTTATGGATAGAAAAGGTGACCTACACCCTCAGATGTGGTCATCCCAGGGGTGAACTAGCTGCAGGATCTAGCTGCCCATTGGTTACTAGCTCCCATACCCCTTACTCTCCTAAATCCCTTATTTAAGAGACCCCCTGACACCAGAACCACAGTTCTGAACAACTTGCTTCAAGGAAGGACCAAGAGGAGACATGTGTCTCAGACTACAGGACTTTGCCCCTAGCATCAAAGAAAAAGAGGGATACTTTGTCCTTTTGGCAACAGACTTAGAACTGAGTGACCAACCCTCGTCCTTGGCTAAAACGTAGCACTCCTGAAGTGAGGGACCCTTGTGGAGGTCAGAAGCACGCTAAGTTTCCCCTGGACTAGTGCCACTAGTCCTCTGCAAACTGCACGTAAAAACACTCACCTGGTGAAAGAATTGCTGGCAAATGGATCCAAATCCAAGTGGTCTAGTGCATTGTGGAAGTAGTCTGTCTTGCCCCAAAGTCTAAGGTCGCTACCTCGCTCCCCAGACCCTGTGAAGTTTCAGAAGCTTTTTGCGGTGCTTGCCGCTGCCAAGGCTTGTTGGTCGCAAGTCTGGCATCTGACCCCTTTATTCAATGCTGCTTCAAGAGGGAACCCCAACTGACCTGTGACCGACTTCAACAACCTCTTTGTTGTTGTCCCTTGGCAACTTTTCTCCCACAGCATAATTTTATCAGTAAAAGCAGATCTACGGGGGCTCCCGTTCAGCACCATGGACCCCCAGGACAACTCTGCACCCAAGCTCCACAAGCCAGGTAAAGGCCAGGTAAAATCTAACTGACTGTCTTGGCCCGGTCCTGGGATCTGCATCACCTTTACCCTGCAAGAGTACATCGCAACTCGACCTGCAAGTGACCAATTGTCACTAATGGTCTTTGCCATTGACTGTAATGTTATCTTTTGCATGTATTTCATTGTATTTATTTAATATTGCTTCAAAATCTATATTTTCAGTTATATGTATGTTATTCCATTCATTTTTGTGTCTAAGTAAAGATAAGAATACACTCTATTTTTATAAGTAGGTTTAAGATTTCTCTTGGGTCATGTCAATTACTTATCGTCCATGCTGGTAATCTGAAATGCTTAACACATGTCCCTCTAGTAAAGCCTGACTGCTCTTTGCCACTATACCAGGGCTGAGCTGAGGATTTATTAGTGTGAATCCAAGGACCATCTTTGGGGTAGTGTGATAATATTACATGGTAAGGCTACCTAGACATACCACATAATATTCAACTTTCCTACATTGGTGTTATAGCGGTGGGGATCCAGAACCTGTGTTTCACGGTACCAAATAGTCATATGTAATTTTGCATGGGAAATCCACTGAACTGACCTTACCATCAAAAATAGTTTTTTTTAGCCTTTTTGTTTATTTTTCTAATTGGGCTGTTGGGGTCCTGAGTAGACCTCTCCTCCCCCCACCCACCCAATTCCATTCCAGTTGTACATTTTAAAAGACTTAGGTTAGTTTGGGAAAGTCTTAAAAGATTTTCTAATTGTTTAAAATTGTGGTAACTTATGAGTAAAAGTTAGGCACATTGGAAGCTGGTCAGAATTTCAACCTGGCAGTCATCCCAGCCCTGAGGATCATGGAACTGAGGGTGTTATGCAAAGCAATGGGCATTAGTTATAAGGTAACAGCTCAAAGGTAGGACCTGGAGAGGCTCCTCAGCTCCAAGGAGAGATGGAGATTAGAGAGGGGGGGTCATGCCTCAGAATAAGATAGCAACAATAGTACCACGGAGAATGAGGAATTTTTTGACCCTAAAATCCTCAAAGGGATAGTTCTTAAGTTTAGTGATGGTGATGACATCGACAAGTGGCTAGCAGCCTTTGAGAGGGATTGCAGAATTAGGAGGATAGCATACCAGCACTGGGGCTTTCTACTTTGGAAGTCATTCTCAGTGAAGGGCAGATATAATTACCTCCTCATTGAGGGTCTGAACCCTGAGTACTATCAGCATATGAAGGAGACTTTGATAGAAGGGTTTAGACTCACTACAGAAGCACTAGATAGCTAGATCAAAGGCCATGAGGTGGACACTCATAAAGGGCTGTGTAATTTGATTATGAAGGAGCACATTTCACTAAGTGTACCACGGTGAAAGTGTATCAAATTTGGTGGATTTTAAGTTGTCTTCTCAAGAGAGCTGGGGAAGAAAAAATTACGAATGGGTAAGAACTAGGTTGTCCAGAAAGACTCATGGTGGGAGTGACCAGGAAAAGGGTTCACAGACTTCCCAGCAGGGGAAGGCAATGAGCAGCAAACCAGACTAAAAGAAAGAGTTCTCTAAAGGCCCCCAAAATGCTTCTATGGAGGTTGGGCACAAGACGTCTTCCAGTCCAAAGGTAAGGGGTACCAGGGTAAAAACTGGGATCCAGCAAATGCTTCCGGGTTAAGTCATGTCTGTCATCAGACAAGTCATAAGGAAAGAGATGCAGCATGCTCCAAAAAATTCCCCCGTGGAGGACAATCCAAGGGATTAGCTAGCATAGGAGTGGGGGTAGAGGTTTACTCAGGAGATGCCAGAGGTTACACAAAGGCTACTTTAGTTTTCCTGGGTAGGGTGGATATTGAAACCCTGGTTGTCTTGCCTCCAAATTTGTATACGTATAAACAAAGGCCAAAGATCAATAGAACTGAGGTAGAGGCTCTGAGGAATACAGGTGCCAGTGTCACTATGGTGACAGCTAAACTGGTTTTCCCAGACCAAATTTTACCTGATGTCAGTCACCATGTTACCAATGCTGATAAAGGGACTAAGCTTCATCAAATGGCCTTGATAAGCTAATAATGGGAAGGGGTTACTGGCCGAAGGAAGGTGGTTGAATTCCCCGCCATCCCAGTGGAGGGTCTGTCGGGAAATGATCTTAAGACTTGTGCTTGGACAGAGGTGGAGAGGAAGACTCATGTAGAAATGCTGGGTCTCCCTGAGTTGGTGTGTGCTATTATGTGGGGCATAGGCAGATTTGTGAGGGAAGTCAGGGGACTTAGTTCCTGAAACAGCAGACCAAGTGACACAGAGCAAGAGAAAGGCCAAGAAGTCTGCTGAGGCAGCTTCTAAGAGGCCACAGAACCAGAGGGAGAGTTCCCTTGAGGTTGATGCCTTAGTGCCTGAGGAGGGAACTGCAGCTGATGGATTCAGGTCTGACCTGGCAGAACTCATAAGTGCAGAGGAATCCTCCTGAGAGGACCTATGCCAAGGGCAAAAGTAGTGTCCTACTCTTGAAGGCATTAGGAAAAAGCTGCACAGCAGGAAGAGCGAGATGTCAAGGGTATGCACAATGTCTACTAGGAGGATGGGCTTCTGCACAGGCAGGCCAGGGACCCAAACCAGAGGCAGCCAGGTGTGTGGTGGTCCCCCAAATGTACAAAGCGTTTATCCTTACTTTGGCCCATGACATTCCCCTAGTTGGGCATCTTGGACAAACCAAAACCTGCTCCTGTGTGACTTGTTAATCCAGTAGAAAGACACACACACAACCAAAGGCTACCTTAATTCCACTGCCAGTGTTTGGAACACCCTTTGAGAGTTTAGGGATTTACATTGTTGGTCCCCTTGACCATCTAACTGCATTTGGCAATAGTTTAATCCTAGTGGTAGAGGACCATGTCACTAGATACACAGAGGCAATTCCCCATAGGACTGCAACTGCTCCTGCAATAGCAAAGACCCTCCTTGGCATCTTCCCCAGGGTTGGGTTTCCTAAAGAGGTGGTCTCTGATACAGGTACTAATTTCAAGTCTGCATGCCTAAAAGCGATGTTGGATGAATGTGGTGTGAGCTCTGAGTTCACTATCTCTATCACCTTCAGACAAATGGTTTAGTTGAAAGATTCAACAGAACTATGAAAGGCATGATAATGGGCCTCCCTGAAAAACTTAGAAGGAAATGGGATGTCCTGTTTCCTTGCCTACAGTTTGCATACAGAGAGGTGCTGTCAGGATTTACTTACGCCTCCGCAGGAACGCCAGGCAAATGATGCAAGATCCTCTACCTCCCCTGATCACCAACCGGACCCAACCAAGTCTAAGGACCGAATGGTAACACGGGGAAGAAGGGAGAAAACACGGTGGAAAGATACAAGGTCCCACGCTGCACCCCACTCAAGAACGAAACTGAAAACAGCCAAGGAAGTTATCTGTTAAGAAAAAGGACAAATAATATGTAAATATAGGGAACGTTGCTTGCTCAAATGAATTTACTTATGCAGGATTTATGTGCGAGGTGGGTGTCTACCTGAATTCTTCCTTTCCTCCAGAACATCTGGTAAGTAGAGTTAGGGTGGTAGAGGGTATGTGTCTAGAGAGAGAAATTTTAGAACAATAAAGTTACTTGTCTTTTGAAAAATAGAGAGAATACAGTAGGTTTTAGAAATTAGTATAGAAAGCTCACCAAAAAGGAATGTTGTGATTGCCTTTATCATATAAGTTATTCATGTAGATCAAGTAGTTCTTGATTCAATCTGAAGTATTTACAAAAAATAAATAAATACTCCACTTTAACTTCAGGGGAGTTCAACAATATTCCTTATTTTTTCTAGGAATAAAAGAAAAAGCAGATCTTCACAAATCACCAAGTCCATGTCAGAGAAGTAACTTAAAAATAAGATTTATAATGAATACATTCAGCTCCCAAGCGCTGTTATCAGAATTGAATTATGCAGCTTTGTCTTTTATTATTTTCTTTTCTCTCTTCAGGTACAACGCTGAAGGGCAAGGAGGTCGGTGACTCATAACAAACGGAGACTGGGAGACGAAGTGGGGCGCGCCAAAGGAAAACTGAGCCTGAAGAGCCGCTCCTATGAAAAGAACACCAAAGTAGGGACCCGGAAGGCCAGGTAAGGGCAGGAAGCACTGCACTCCTTCCCGAAGCAGGAACGTGAAGCGTCCCTGCTCGGGATTCAAGAGGATTTGTAATCATTGGCTGGCTCCCGCCAATGTGTGTTTGCGGGAGCCTGCCATTGTTGTAGTTCACCGGTCGCATGCGACCGGCAGCTCCGACAGTACACCCCCTCCAAGATCCCCCTACCAGCTTGGGTTTATCAGGATGGCTTCTGTGGTATAGTCGTAGTAGACGTGGGGCATGTACTTGGCTGGCTGGTTCCCAAGTACGTTCCTCAATACCATATACTTTCCAGTGTATTAAATACTGTAGTTCACGCCTCACCCTTCTCGAGTCAATGATTGTCCCCGACTTCATATTCAGGCTCATTGTCTACGAGTACTGGTACTGGAGCGTTAAGGATACGAGTGCCAGGTTCTACGGGTTTTAGGAGAGAGACTTGGAACACTGGATGTATCTTGGATACTCCAATGACAAGAACGCTGACGTAGGGACCCTGAAGGCCAGGCAGGAAGCGCTGCTGTGTCTTTTGCTTTCTCACCTTAAGTGCGCCAGGTATGCCCAGACGTGGGTCCTGGGCTCACTGTGCCACTGGAATCAAGCCATCCTGGCTGAAGAGGGATGAAACCCTGAAACCAGTCCTAGGATGCTTGTTTCCAGTCCAGGGAGGACCTGGCTTGGCAGTTCAGGCTGGACTGTTCCAATGAGGCACAGGGTCAAGACTGATTTGCATATGGCCAGGTCTAAACTGGGGTGGCATGGTGAGCAAAAGAATGATGGATTTAACCCAGATCTGTTGACTGGGGGTGAATGTTTTGATTTGTTCTACATTCCGTACATCAATTGTGTGTCTTTTGCTTTCTCGCCCCAAGTGCACCAGGTATGCCCTGACGTGGGTCCTGGGCTCACTGTGCCACTGGAATCAAGCTATCCTGGCTGAAGAGGGGTGAAACCCCGAAACCGGTCCTAGGATGCTTGTTTCCAGTCCAGGGAGGCCCTGGCTTGGCAGTTCGGGCTGGACTGTTCCCATGAGGCACAGGGTCAAGACTGATTTGCCTATGGCCAGGTTTTAACTGGGGTGGCATGGTGAGCAAAAGAATGATGGATTTAACCCAGATCTCTTGACTGGGGGTGAATGTTTTGATTTGTTCTGCATTCCGTCCATCAATTGTGTGTCTTTTGCACTCCTTGCCTGGCAGGAGCGTCCCTGCTCGGGATTCAGGAGGATTTGTAATCATTGGCTGTCTCCCGCGCATGCGTGTTTGCGGGAGCCCGCCATTGTTGTAGTTTACTGGTCGCGTACGACCGGCAGCTCCTACAGGTGCCACAAAAGGGGGTTGGATTCAGCCCATTGGACTTTTGTTTGGCCATCCTGTAAGGGGTCCATTAAGCTTTGTAAGGGAAGGATGGGAGAGACCTCTCAAAGAGCACAGGCAGGACAGAGTGGACTATGCAATAGGTCTGAGTTCACGTATGGCAGAGTAGATACAAATGGCAAACTGGAACCTAGTGGCCAAGAAGGAAGTTATCAAGCACTTTTATGACCAGAAGTCAGCACTGATGGAGTACCAACCAGGTCAGCTGGTGTGGGTGGACAAGTGGACTGGGGCCTATCCCATCTTAGAGAAGAGGGGGGGATGTCACCTATTTGGTTGACTTAGGCATCCCAAGTAGTCCTCACAGAGTTCTCCATGTAAATCGCGTAAAACCCCACCAGGATAAAGCTGACATACCCATGCTCGTGGGCACTAATGGAGGTCAGTAGGAGGAGAGTAAACCCCTCCCTGACCTGTTGTCAAACAACCCCCAGGATGGGTCAGTTGAAGGAGTTGTCTTGTCTGCCTCCATCACTGCGAAACAACAATCTTACTGCAGGCAGGTCCTGGGTCAGGTTGCTGAGAAATCTTTTTCTTGACCTCTGGTCAGACAACATGGTGTACCAATGATGTGGACACTGGTGACAGCCTCTTTATCAAAAATAGAATTTACATGTTCTCAGACTAAGTCAAGGATTGCATTAAGACTGACGTCAGAGAGATGTTAGAGCTTGGGGTTATAGAGCCTTCTGACAGTACCTGGGCCAGCCCAGTAGTGCTGGTCCACAAACTTCACTGAAAGCTGATAGAAGGTTCTGTGTGGATTACAGGGGTCTCGATGCAGTTACCAAAACTGATGCTCACCTGTAGGAAGCTGGCTCTTTATTTTCTATACCAAAAAGAGCAATAGTATGCACAGAGTCCAGTGAATCCCCACAAGTATAGCGGAGGCTAAAGAAGATAATACTAAAAGCTCTATTTGTGGTAGCGTGGTCGAGCAGTTAGGCTTATCAGAGGGTAGTGTTAAGCATTTGTTGTACACACTCTGGCAAGAAATGAAGTCGCACACTCAAAGACTGAATCCAAACCAATTGGTAAGTATAACAAGTTGTTACAAGATTTACTTAATACCAGATAAGTAATACTTTCACAACAATAGTATTTTTCAAGGTATGGGGTGCACTGGGTTTGTAGAAGCACACAAGTTACTTTGCAGTAGGGAAAATGTGTTGTAAACTGTTTACAATACTTGTGATTACTTTCTAGTTACTTTTGAAGCTTAGGACAAAACATACTCACAACACAGTTTAGGCACTACAGTACATCAGCAAGCAGGACAGCCCAGTTGTAGACACTAAGTTACTTTTAGTGCAATACAAGTCCACACTTGGGGAAAATGAAGTTAGCAATTGCAGGTAAGTAAAATTACTTTTGGTGTGGTCCTTTTGGGGGTAGAACCAAGGTTCTCCAAGGTTCAATTCTGTACTCAAGGTGCATCACCAGCGGCACTAGGGTGGCTGGGTGCAGAGTGCAGGGGAGCCAATGCTAGTCAAAGGGAACTAGGGACAACTCGGTTGGAGGCTGCTCATGGGCATGTAAAGTGTCCTTGGAGGGCAATCTCCAGAAGTTAAGGTAAGTGCAAAGGGGGGCCCAAGGCAACACCAAGACCACACCACCAGGAGCACAGGGGTGGCCAGGTGCAGGATGCTCACACAGTTTTGGACAGCCAATGTTGCCCTATGGTGATCGTTGGTTCCATTTCAGGCTGCAGATTCAGACCAGGAGGTCTCTTTGATGGAACCAACAGCCAGGGGAGGAAGTTGAGAAACCAGGTGATGGTGGGACACTGTAGGTTCTGGTCACCAGGACGCGGGCCGGAGGATGCAGAAATGTCTTTGGACGTCAGGTTACTCCTGACTGGGAAGGTCACGGTTGGGGGGGGCGTCGTAAAGAGGCTGCAGTTGTTGACACTGAACCTTGGAGGTGACACCCCTCAGTGGTTTGGAGGTCAGGACGACTGAGGAACTACTTCAAGACCAGTGGACCCTCTGTACATGGGTTGGGGATGGCGGCAGCAGAGGTAATTCCAGCAGGAGGGTTTTGCAGGCTGTGCAGGGTCTTGATCTTCTTTTGTGGACAGGGCCGCTGTCTTCAGGAGTCTCAAGTATTTATTGAAGTCCTTACCAAGTCTGGAGGTTGCTGATCCTATTTGGAGCAATTGTTTTCTTTCCAGGAGGGTTCGGAGCTAATGGCAGGCCGGGAGGGCTGGGGCCAAGTCAGTTGGGCCTGGAGTCTTCAATGCTGCAACATAGTCGGGTTCCAGTCTTCTTAGGTTGTCAATACTGAAGTCCTGGGTTCAGAGCTGCCCCTAAACACTGTATTTATGGGGCGTTTTAGGGGTCTTGAGGTAGTAGCCAATGGGCTTCTGACCTTAGGGTGACTACACTCTTGGTTTGTCCCACCTTACGTGGGGGAGTGAGCCCATACTCCAACCCTGATTGGGGGATATCCCCCATCAGCAAGATGGCAGGCACTGAGGCACTGAGGAGTGGGTTTCTCCTTGCCTCCTCCACCTGAGGGATGGAGTTGGCAGATGTGTGCACACCTCCTGGGCTTGCTAAAGTTTCCAGACTGTCTTCTCACTGAAAAGGAGGTGAGACAAGCAGGTGGCCTGCTTCTGATAGCAGGAGAGGCTGGGTGTCACATTGCAAAGGCTGCAAGGTATTTGAAGCTCCCCTGCTACAGGTGGTTCTTTCTGACCTGGGGAGGTGTGAATACCTCCACCCAGGAAACGCTTTGTTTCTGAGCCCTTGGAGCAAAGGCTACAACCTGTCTCGTGGTGGCAGACTGGTGTTCTCCAGTCAGGAACCCACCGGTGGTTGGATTGGTTCTGGTGCTTCCCTCTAGAGGGGACCCTTGAGAGCATGGGATAATAAATATGACACTGGAATCAGTGCAGGTTAATTATTCTGAAATGCTTGATGCCAAACATCCCAGGATTCAGCAAAGCCATTATGGTGCTAGTAAACTCATAGTGACCAGTTTCTAGACCAGATACTCAGTATGGCTTTACTGTGCACTTATAATATCAAAGAATGGCCTTAGATAGTGTAGGGGCCTGTCCACTCATGCAGATCGATCCTCACATGAGGTAAAGTGCACCATACTCTAAGGGTGACTTATCTAGACCTCATGCAGTGCTGGGAAGGCATGGCACACAGGGATGTGTGCTATGTCGACTCTTCACTTTTAGCTGCACCATAACATGCAGGCCGCAATGGCAGAAGTGCAAGTTTGTGATGAGAGGTCCCTGAGGGTGGCATAATACATTCTTCCGCCCTCAGATGCCTTTCCCTGGCTATCATGCCATTGGTACCATAGGTACCCCTTTCAAGGGACTTACAGGTAGGCCAGGGTTTGTCAATTGTGGAAACAATTGTACAGGTTAAGTAAAGAACGCAGGCACTGGGAACCTGATTGGCAATGACCCAGGACACATTAAGTCAAAGGGCATCAGAAATCAGGCAACAAGTGGGGTGGGTTACTGCAAAAGAAACCAACTTTTCTACATCTCCCCATTCCAAGAGCAGATGAATTGATTGACAAACTGGGTACAGCCATGTTTCTGAGTACTTTGACTCAACATCAGGGTACTGGAAGATTGGACTCACCCAGGGAGCAAAGGAGAGGTCATCATTCTCAACCCCAGACAGCCACTACTACTTCAGAGTAGTGCCTTTTGGATTACAAAATGCACCTGCTACAATCCAGAGGTTGGTGAGTCAAGTCATTTCATGCCTGGATGACTTTAGTGCAGAATATCTAGATGACTTAGTGGTCTTTAGCTCCACCTGGGAGGATCACCTGGTCCACCTCAAGGAACTGTTACAGGCCCTGCATCACACAAGCCTAACTATCAAGGCCAAAAGTGCCAGATAGGGGAGAGTTCTGTTGTGTACTTGGGCCACCTTGTAGGTGGAGGCCAAGTCCAACCGCTTAAACCCAGGGTGCAGACTATTCTAGACTGGGAGGCTTCCAAAATCCAGACTCAATTCAGGGACTAGCTTGGCTTGACTGGGTACTAGAGGAGGTATGTGAAGGGGTAAGATACAATTGTGGCCCCACTCACTGAACCTACCTCCAAGAAGCAGCCTAAGAAGGCCATCTGGACCACAGGATGCCAATAGGCCTTTGGCACCCTGAAGGAGGTTATCTGCTCAGCACCTGTACTGAAGGTACATGACTATGGAAAGGAGTTCCAGACATGGGATTGGGGAAGTGTTGGCACAAACAAACAATAAGGGTCAGGGTCAACCAGTTGCCTATATCAGCAGGCAACACCTCCCTAGAAAGTAGCGTTGAAGTGATATTGAGAAAGACGCCTTTGCTGTGGTTAGGTCCCCGGAGAAGCAGATACCCTACTTATTTGGGACTCACTTCATGCTTCAAACTGACAACAAGCCTCTCATATGGCTGATGCAGATGAGAGGAGAAATCTCTAATCTGCTGCGGTGGTCTATTTCCCTACAGGGTATGGGCTTTAGAGTGGAACACAGACCAGGGACTGACCATGCCAATTCATATGGGCTTTCCAGGTTTTTCCACTTAGACAATGAGAACTACCAGGGAATAGGTCAGTTGCTCATAACTTTTCTTATGAGGGTGGGGGCTCATGTAGGAAAGTGCCAAGTTTTGTATGGTCACTGTTGTATTTTATTGAATTGTTGTTACTCAAGCTGGTGGCTGCTGCTTAGCAACGGCAAGCTTCCACTCCTGGAATCCAGCTGTTGGAGGAATCCAGGAGATGGAGAGCGGACGTTGCTGGAAAGGCTCCTGCTGGAGGTTTATGTCTACTCTACTTAAATAAACTTCCTTCTTAAAGACATCTGAGTATTGTACTACTCAAAAAATGGCGACAAGGATGGGATGCAGCTGAAGGAGAAGGGAAGATTGTAGACATTAATTATTCTCGATTTTTTTTTAAGTCAGGTAATTGTGCGGCGACTTTTGGAATTCAAAATTCCTTAAACGAGCGAAGACCTCCAGCAGTGCTTGAAGAGTGCCTCTTTATTGAACTACAGGCAGAAATAAATATTCATGTAAGTAAGAAATACTTAACTTACATAGCAACCGTTTCTTGTGAACAGCGGTTGAAAGTGCGCGAGTCAGTGGAGCGGGAGACGTAGAAGACGCGAGCTGTGGAGGCATCATTTGAAGAGTGCGCATCTCCGGTCTGGCGTAATTGGTGAAGAGCGCATCAATCCTATGTTCCTCTTGCGAGTCTTGCTCGTCATGCGCTGCCTGACATGACCTTGCGTCTGAGGTCGCGCAAACGTGCCGCCATTATCCAACCACTACAGCGGCGTTTTCGCCAACTAGGAAGTAAAATCAAAAAATAAGACACGGAGAACGGCGGTAGCATTAGAAATTCAGTGCTTCATGCGCATTTGATCTGGGTCTCATTGAATTGAAATTGTAGAACGGCGGTGGCATTAGAAAATTCAGTGTTTCATGTGCATTGGATCTGGGTCTCATTGAATTGAAATTAAAGGCTACATTTAAATCAACACTACATTGGTACCTTGCAGTCGTCAGTGATAGGCACACCGCCTATCAATTCAGGTAACATGATGTCTCAAGTTATTGCCCCACCCCCTACATTTCTTCAGGAGCCGGGTTCTCCTTGTATGGCCTGGGAAGACTGGAAGGAGTCCTTCACAACCTATTTGGAGGCAATTGGGGATGAGGATTATGTTCACAAAAGGAAATTTGCAATTCTAAAACACCACTTAGGGGTGGAAGGAAGAAATGTACTAAAAACACTTCCCAAACCCTCCTCTATACCAAGGAATGACAGTACTTATTCCGATGATGAAGAAGACTCCTACGAAATAGCCTTAGCAATGTTGGAAGAAAACTATTGCAAGAAATTAAACATTGTTGTTGAAAGAAATACATTCTTTTCCCATAAACAACTACATGGTGGAAAAATTGAACAATATGTCGCAGCTTTAAGAAGGTTAGCAACCATGTGTAGGTTTAAAGATCTCAGGGATGAAATTATAAGAGATCAAATGATTAACGCTACCAACAACAAGAAAGTTCAGGAAAAATTGTTAGATTTGATTGACCCTACATTAGAGAAGGCCATAGGAATAGCCAAACGTATCGAAAATACGTCATTATATGTTAAAGAATTTCCAGATATCGAACCCAAAGTTGATCCCAATTCTACAAAAGTATGTAAAATAAGTGATAAAAACAAAAAGAGTATTGAAACAGATAAAGTCAAAAGTGATAAAAAAATGTAGTTAGTTTTAACAAATTATGCTACAGGTGTGGCAGTAACAGACATACATCTGACGCTAATCATTGTCTTGCAGCAAAAAGCAGATGTTATCAATGTAAAAGAATCTGTCATTTTTCAAGAGTTTGTAAATCTTCCAACACATTTCACTCAAAACCTGTCATTAATGTCATTAATGAAGATGTGTCTAATGAGTCAGTTGAAAGTGACATAGAGGTATATATGATTGACGAAGTTGATGATATTGGTTGCGTTGAAAATTACAACCTTCCTAAATGTAACATTTCTGTTGATGATAAGATCTTACCTATGTGGGCAGATTCATGTTCCCCGTTTACTTTTATCACCAAACAGAATTTGATAGATCTAGGTTCAAAAAAACTTAAAGTAACTGATGTCAGTCCTGTAGGATACTGTGGTCAGAAATTACCTGTCATTGGTTGTCAAAAATTGAGTTTCAAGGTAGGGAAACAATGGCTAAACTTTATGTTGTCGAAAAAGGAAAATCCTTACTTGGGTGGAAGGAACAAAAAGCCCTGAATATTATTCTTAATCCTAATCACCCTATGCAAGTTCTCTTAACTGAATCACAAAACGATAGCGAATGGGTGTCAAAATATCCTAACCTTTTTAAAGAAGAACTAGGATGTTTGAGGAAATGTAGACATCGGATCACACTTAAGGAAGGGGTTATACCAAAAGTACACAAAGTACGGAATGTGCCATTAGCGTTGAGGGAGCCCCTCAAAAAAGAGTTAGAAAGATTATGCAAGGAAGACATCATAAAGCCGATCGAAGCATCTGAGTGGCTAAGTCCGATTGTGATCGCACACAAACCTAATGGCTGTATCCGCATGTGTGTGGACTTAAGAGATCTAAACGAATGCATTTGGGTCGACCACCATCCTCTTCCCCACATTAACGATATGTTAGCTCTGTACACAATGGGAAATATTTTTTCACCCTAGACCTGTCTAGTGTATATAATCAAATCTTACTACAACCAGAATCTAAACACTTAATCCTTCATCACTCCGGAAGGAGCGTTTCAATTTATTCGCATGCCCTTCGGTCTGGCATCCGCCTCTGCTGTCTTCCAAAGAGTTATGCAAGGAATATTGAAGGAGATGGCCAATACTCTAGTGTTTCAGGATGACATTCTTGTGTGGGGAAAAGACAAAGTAGAGCATGATGATGTATTAAGCATAGTATTAAATAAGTTGGAACTAGCCGGCTTAACCATTAGTTTAAAGAAATGCAAATTCTGTCAAACTGAAGTGGACTATCTAGGTCACACCTTAACTCAAGAGGGGATCAAACCCAAGTTCAAGTTAGTGGCAGACTTGGAAAACGCACCTGTTCCACAAAATAAAGATCAATTAAGATCTTTCCTTGGACTTGCCGAATACTGCTCTAGATTTATTTTCAACTTCTCTAATTGCGTATTTCCACTTTGCGAATTAATGAAAAACAAGCAGCATACGAATGGTCTGACAAGTGTCAATACTCTTTTGAGGAAGTAAAAAAAGCAGTAGCCAATGCTATCTCCTTAAAACCTTTCAATGCTAATGATAAATGCATAATTGTTACAGACGCAAGTGGGTATGGGCTAGGTGCTGTTCTTATGAAAATCCATGAGGGCAAGGAGAGAGTAATAGCCTTCGCATCAAGAACACTTAGAGGAGCTGAGAGCACTTATTCTACCATAGAAAAGGAGGCGTTGGCGTGTTGGTGGGGAGTGCAACACTTCCGGAATTTTGTGTGGGACATTAATTTTGAACTGCATACAGACCATAAACCTTTGGTTGACGTTTTCTCCACTTTCGGTGCAGCTAGAGCTAGTCCACGCATTGCGAAATTGATTTATCGCCTACAGGAATATAATTTTAGCATTAAGTATGTACCAGGTGTAAGAAATGTGAACGCAGACTGTTTATCACGTCTTCCTGTTGAAAAGGTAGATTGTGGTGGATGTGACTCAGAAGTTGAGTATTGGGGAATCGCCAAGATAGGTGACGTTTGTCATGCCATGGAAGAATCTGATTGGATAAAAGCAGTTTTAGATGATGTTGACTTAAAAAGAATAGTTGATTGTCTTCCGATGAATGAAGGATGGAACTTACATGATGAATTATTAACCTTTAAGGAAGTCTGGTGTGAATTATCTGTAGTCGACAGTATTTTTAGAAGGAGCAATAAGCTGGTAGTCCCTTCTTCCATGAGATCGAGGTTGTTGCAATTGTTGCATGAGGGACATGGTGGCATGTCCGCCATGAAGAGGAAAGCCAGAGAAGACTTCTGGTGGCCTGGCATGGACAAACAGATTTAAAGATTTGTCAGAGATTGTGTAGCTTGTTCCCGTAGTGACAAAACACATGATATTCAAGAAACTCCTATCCACTAGGTAATCTGGCCTAAGCAGGCGTGGGAAAGATTAGCAATTGACATTTGTGTCCCTTTTGAAATCCTTGGTGTCGGGTGTAAATTTGCCATTGTACTAATGGATTATTTTTCCATATGGCCGGAGGTGACCTTTGTGTGTGAAGTAAAATCTAACAATGTGATTGAGTTTTGCGAAGAGGTTTTCAGAAGAGAAGGTTGCCCTGCAGAAATATTGACTGATAATGGCACCCAATTTACGTCCAATGAGTTTAGTGATTTTCTCATGAGATGGGGCATAAGACATTTAAAACTCCAGTTTATCATCCAAGGGGAAATGGTCTAATAGAACGTTTAACCGTGTCCTGGGTGAATGTGTACAGATGGCCGTGCATAATGAACTTGATTGGAAGAATTTAGTAAAAAAGAATGTTGTGGAATTACAGAACCACCCTACACTCAGTTACGGGGGAAACTCCGTTTTGCTTATTCAAGGGCAGAGTTCCATGTTCCATTGCTGTTCCTGGGTGGATGGGTAGATTTGGTAAAAAAACTATTGACGATAGTGTCATCAGAACAAAAGTTGAAAGTTATCAAAGTTCCTATGTGCGAAGGCACAATGATAAGTTAATTAAAAATCCTAAAATATTTGTTGCGGGAATGTTTGTAAGGGTAAAGTTGTGAGCTATTCAACACAAAGGATGTTCCGAGTTTTCCAATCCAAAGAAGATTATTTCTGTTAATGGTGATTTCATAAAGCTATCAGATGGAAAGTGGTGGAATACTAATCGTGTGTCCTTATGTAATGATACTGAAATGTGTGAATAGATGAAAGCCACTCCCAATTCAGTTGGGCACAGTGATCCAAAAGAGGTTCTTATCAAGGGTGTAAAGACTCACCTCAATTCTCAGTCCAAGGTTAGAGAACCCAGCACATGTGTCAGATCACCTCCTAAGAAACTACATGACTTTATTTGCAACTAGTTTCCACAAGTGTGCTTTCATCTGTATTTTTTTTATTTTATTGCTATTTTATTTATGATTTTTATTGTAATTTATTTTCTAAAGAAAGGGGATATGTTGTATTTTATTGATTTGTTGTTACTCAAGCTGGTGGCAGCTGCTTAGCAACGGCAAGCTTCCACTCCTGGAATCCAGCTGTTCGAGGAATCCAGGAGATGGAGAGCAGACGTTGCTGGAAAGGCTCCTGCTGGAGGTTTATGTCTACTCTACTTAAATAAACTTCCTTCTTAAAGACATCTGAGTATTGTACTACTCAAAAGTCACCCCACACATTTTGCTCCAAGTGCTAATAGTCATGACTCTGACAGTGCACTGGAGTCTGCTGCCTAGACCCCAATGCCTGTGCTCTCTCCCAAAACGGTAATCCCAAATTGGCAAATACTTTACACCCTTATAAGTCACTAGTATATGGTACCAGGGATACCCAGGGCATAGATAGTAAAGAGGTCCCCAGGACTGCTGCATGGCTTTGTGCCACTCTGGGTGACCCAAGCAAACTACTGACAGCAGGCTGCTATTGCAGACTGCAGGAGCAGTGCAAGCTGCTCAAACTTGACTGTGCCCTCACCATGAGCATCACAGTTAAATGCACTGCCTCTGGTATATGTAAGGCACCCCTAAGGTAGGCCTCCTCCACCCAGGAGGCAGGGTGTAGAATATTAAAGGTGAGGACATATAAGCGTGAGCCTTTATGTCCCTATAGTGGCGAACTCCACTGGAAACTACTATAGGTGTTAGCGGTCCATAGGATAACATGGGCTACCAATCAGGTACTTCTGAGATTGGCTGTTCCATTATGGTACCACTAAATATGTCATGTTTGGTATCAAACAACATGGCTTCTCATCACTGACACGTTTCTCATGCCTTGGGTGACTTGGTATTCAGTTTTCCAACAAGCCGCCAGTCTCTGTGCATTTAGCTATCTGTGATTCATGGGTTTTTATTATTGACTTCCTTTGAATAAAATAGAAAATTGAAAAAAGATAAAATGACGCATGTACAAATGAATTTACATCACGATAATTGTGTTATCTGAAATTTGAAATGTATTTTCTGTCTAAGGAAGATAATATAGGTGGTTTATAGAATATTATTCAGAAAGTAAATTTGGGTATCTTTGTTTATCTTTGTTTATCCACTATTTATTAAAAACGTTGTCTATAAAAAAGATATAAGAATATTAAAAAGGAAAAAATAAACAATTTATATTGTGTATTAGTATTGGTGTTTTCAGGATAGATATTCCAATTTAGTCTAGAGTTAAGATGCCATCCTAAGATATACACTGTGCCCAGTGTTTTTCGTTTTCCAAATAATTCACTCAGAAGGCACCTTAGAGGTTGCCCACCTGGTTGCCCCAGCTTCACTGTGCTCTGGCTGACCAGCCCGCGCTTTCCCGTGCCTGTTGCTGCCAAGACCCGATTTTGACCTTCTGCTAAGCAGTGTGATCACTCCTAGGAGTCATGAACAAAGGCTTTGACAGGAAGAAGGCCACATCTCCCTCCTCCCAAGCAGCCTAGTGATGTGGCACATCAAGGCTCTGTGCTTCAAAGGCTGTACCAACTCTGATATGCAACAGGACTTACTCCCACTCAAGGAAACAGCCTATCCCCTGCCCAGGCACATTTGCAGGGAGGCGTACACCCCCAGAAGACTGACCACACCTCAAGGGTGAGAAACCTGGACTGTGCACCACAATTTGATTTCTGCCATCATCAGGAGTGGTAGAATAGAGGTTTCTGGGTAGAAAAGATGACCTACACCCTCAGATGTGGTCACCCCAGGGGCAAACTATCTGTAGGGATAAGGGGTCCATTGGCTACTAGCTCCCACATCTCTAACTCCCATAAATCTAGGATTTAAGGGATCCCATGTGACACCAGAACCTCAGATCTGAACAACTTGCATCAAGGAAGGACCAAGAGGAGACATGTGTTGCCAAAAACAGGACTTTTCCCACAGCACCAAAGCAAAAGAGGGATACTTTGTCCCTGTGGCAACAGACCTGGAACTGAGTGAACGAACCTTGTTCTTGGCTAAACCCCAGCACTCCAAAACTGAGGTACCCCTGAGGAAGCCAGAAGCACCCTCAGCGTCCCCTGGACTGGTCGCACTAGTCCTCTGCAAACTGCAGGTAAAAATACTCACTGGATCTAAATAATCGCTCGCCATCAGGCCCTATATGGGATCACCCAATATCCAAGTGGTCTAGTGCATTGTGGGAGTTGTAGTCTCACCTGCCCCAAAATCTCAGGCCATTACTTCCCTGCCCCACACCCCGTGAAGATCCAGAATCTTTTTGCTGTGCTTGCCACTGCGAAGACTTCCTTCATTCAACGCTGAATCAAGAGGGGAATCCAACCAACCTGTGACCGACTTTAGCAACCTCTCCGTGGTTGTCCACTTGAATCTTTTTCCCCTGCAACATCGTTTCAGCTGTAAAAGCAGCTTTTCCCCAGCTCACATTCAGCACCGTTGACAGTCAGGACAACTCTGCGCCCAGGATCCACAGGCAGGCAAATTGAACTGACTGTTGTGGCTTGTCCTGGAACCCACATTACCTTTACCATGCAAGAGTAACACAACTTGACCGGTAATTGACCGATTGTCACTAGTGGTTTTTGCCATCGACTGCAATGTTATATTTTACATGAATTTTATTGCACTGATTTAATATTGCTTAAAAAATTAATACCTATGGTTAAATGTATGCTAATCTGTTAATTTTGGTGTCTAAAATAAGATAAAAATACACTCTATTTTTATAAATTGGTGTTGGATTTCTCTTGGGTTGTATCAATTACTTATCGTCCATGTTGGTGCTCTGAAATGCTTATCACATGTTCCCCTAGTAAATCCTGACTGCTCTTTGCTACTCTACCACGAATGAGTAAAAGATGACTTAGTGCTAATTCAAGGACCTTCCTTGGGTTATTTTGATAATATTACATGGTAAGGCTACCCCGCCATACCACATAATATTTCACTTTCCTATACCTGTGTTCCACTGTCTGCTGTGCACTTTTCAGTGTGTATTGGATCTGTTTCTTGGAATTCAATTGCTTCAAGATATGGATATGGATCTGTGGGTGCATCAGCTGAGGGTTCATCTTCAGTGTTTTACTATGAGACTACCTTTGCTACAGGATGCGTACTATTAGCCACTCCTGAATGCTTCGGCTCCTGGATTTCTGGATCCTGGCTCCTCCTCAGTGGGTACACTGCCGGCTGGCACGCCATCCACAGCTGCTGATTGGGCTGGATACAACCATGTTTGTTCTTTGGACCTTGCTAATCTGGGCCACCATAGAAACATTGACTGAGGTAGGGAGTTCCCTCCTGGATCCCATTGACTCTTAAAATATATAAAACATTTCAGGAGCTTCCTGATTTTTAATTCTGCATCTTGTTTTTATTTGAAATTGATTTTATTCATTTTATTAATTGCATGTTTTGTAACGCATTATGGCTCTCATTCACTTTTTTTATTAAAGTGCATTTTATATTCATTTTACACTAATTAGAAATATATATATTAAGTTTGACTTTTTGGACCATTTCTTTAGTTTAGTTTGATAAGGAAGTCTCCCTCGGTCAAGGAGTGGGTACACATTTAAACTTGACATATTTTCTAAACTGTGACTTCCGCAGGCAGTACATTTCTTATTAGGCATATTACCAAGTTGCCTAGTACACTCTGTCCAAGGCTAGAAACACTGAGCATAATGCCGTTGTTTTTGGTTGTCTTGCTAGAGACAGCTCTGAGTCGCAAGACAAACAATCACATCAGAACTGCACCTCTGACACAGTGTGATTGCAACAATGTTTTCATTATATAAACCACCTCTGAGCTAAATGCGCTAGAGGAGCACTTTCTTTGGATTATTCTGGAACACTTTGCCTGTGACTGAGATGCGGCCCTATTGACCCCAATCTCTATCCTGCAAAGGATAGTGGCTTGTTCTACACCAGACTGGCTTCCTGATACGTCATACACAGGTATGGAGAGTTTGGTTGTCACAAGAGATCTGGCAGAGAGTACTTTCACTATACTCTTGATAGTGTAGGTAGTGTTAGGTGGGAGTATAAGTATATGAATTCTCATTTATTCTAATAAACCCACAATAATGTCATAAGGTTTGAATTGTTTCTCTTCTTCACCATTCTTGTAATACTGGTAACAATACTTTGTTCCCTCCTGCTGATAATTGCAGGTCATGTTTTTTACAGAAGAATACAACTGCTTCAGTAAATGTTTGAAACTCCAATTTGTATTTGTGTGTAGTTCCTAGGACCCCCCAGGACCTGCATGTTTTGGATGACCTAAACTGAGGGCTTAGTGTGCAAACAGACTCTGGACACCCCCACAGGATAAGTCAGTCATTAGACCAGCGAGCTATACGGTGCCTCTACCACCTCCCTGTGCTCTACAGTGGTGTATGTAGTTTCTGGCCACAACTGAACATGACAACCCTGATTTCTCAGGTATCGTGGCAAACAATACAGTATCTTTTGCTCGGTCACTCGTGCTTACTTTGCCCAGAATACACATAGAATGATGATTGGAATGGTTTCAATAATTCATTATTGGTCAAGCATCAGTCTAGTATGAAACATATTTGCTGCGACAATCAACAGACAGGAGCAGACAAATGTTATCGCTATCACCAATATCATACATAGAAGATACATTTCTATCATAGTGCAAATAAGATGAATACAAGCAGATGATATAAAACAATAGATTTGGCGTACTCCTACAGCGCATTGCCTACCTAGATGTACCTAGCCTAGTGTGAAGCATGTGTATGTAAATGCTAGGATATGTCCTAATGGAGCCAAGAATCCCCCAGGGATGTGCTAACCTCTCACATGATGGTTCTGAATGAAGGACCCTGTCTCTGCGTCGAGGATGGCACCCCGCAAGGGATGTCAGGTCTTTGCCTGTCGAAAGATCAGCCTGCAGAGTCTTGGTACAGCCGATTCTCCTCTCTCTCTGTAAGGGCGAGTGAGGGTCTTTTATAGTAAAGTGGTCACTCCAGGGCTTCTTCTACAATCAATATGTTTTGATAACATTTGCTAATCCTCAGCTAATCCTATTCTAAACAAACATGATCATGCACAGCTGGCTGTTGGCCATGGATGAAAAAAAGTGGTGACCCTTATACAGAATAAACCTACTGTGCCTGGGGACATGTTTATGCAAGTCAGGTACAGGGATTACAATAGGGTACCAAGAGCCTGATGTCGGAGAGACAGAAGTAAGCTACTAGGTAAAAGGTCACCTGTGTAGAACCGTTATGTCATGTGGATGGGACAAAATGTATGTCATCGATATGTGTATGATGGGACTAACCTAAAGTACATGACAGTATATTTCTTGTTTCTCTCTTTGGACATGCCTAAGCAATAACGAAAGGGTAGATCTGTTTTCACAATTTCCTCGGGGAATTAGAGTGGTCATGTTCTGAGGTTGCAGATACCGTGAAGTGCCCTGTTATGGTTACAGGTCTGGATAGGGCACTGTCTTCTAGCTAGGAAGTAGGCCCACATACTCTGATGATATTGATTCACTCAGTCCCTATATTCTGACGTTTATGTAGTCCGGATACACAGTGCTATTTGATTCTAGGTAACTGTATGACATGATGGTATTGGTGCAGTACTATGACAAGTGAATGACCAGGGTCAAGATGAACCGGTAAGTTTTATCAGCAGGGGATTCCTCCCAGAAAGCAACACTGGAGTGCCATTCAGAGAGACCTTTTCCGTATTGTGAGGGGGCTATAGCCCGACTGTGCTATTGATTGAATGAACAAAAGAGGAATCTGGCAGGAATCGCGCTGCATAAGCGCCTGCCTAGACGTCTGACTACAACTCCCAGAAGGCAAAGGGAGAGGAGCCGGCGTCTACAAGAAGACGCATTGCACGAGCATCAAGCATGCCTGATTCTGTTGTTTGGGAAGGATTTTCCATTTGGCGGCAGGAAGCGTGGAATCGTACCGTGATTTTCATGGTGCTCTGGCTGAGCACGATAAAACTACTGGAAGTCGGTGAGTGTGCCGGTAACAAGTGTGGGTGGCAGTTCGGAGCCGCGGACGCCCTCAATATTGACATTTGATGAGTCCACGGCGCTTACGGGGTTGAAGAGGAACCGCAGACGCCGTTGACCCTTTGACCTGTTGTTGATCTACGGAGCTACTCAGAGCAGCGGTGTGCATCGCGGAAGTCTGTTGAGTGATTTCTGGGGATTTAACAGAGACTTCAGGACAGCAGTTAGGTACCATTGTTATCTACTTGTTTTTTATAAAGAGCAGCTGGGAGTTTCTTTTCGTTTTCAAAGTAGGAACAGATGATTCCTTCACTTTTTTGGATTAGGGCAAGTGTAGGAATTCCCATGTTCTTTTGATATCTGTCCACTTTGGCAAAGAATATTTTGGCCTCATGTTTCTTTTTTTTTTTTTGTTCGAGACTTTGACACTTTACTCATGGGTAAATTGCCCTCAGGAGAACCGGTGAGCATTGCAGTACTTGTTGCATGGTGTGTTAGACACAAGGTTTGTTAAGGGTGAATTGAGATGTCTGGAGATGGTATGAGGGTGTTCTCATCTTATGCATTAATATTTTCATAGGATTGTCTAGAGGAAATGCACTGGATGTTATTTCTGTATCAGGAACAGGAGTGTGCTGGCTCGTTAATGGATAAGGTATATGTATATATATGTCGTATTAGTGAGACTTTATGAGAGTTGTCATATATTTACATGTATTGTTGATCTATGTGGTTCTCTCTTCTAGGTTCTCATCCCTGCTGTTCCCCCTTTCCTTTCCCACACTTGATCGCCCTGATACTCTATAACATTGTGATTGGAGTTGGGGGATGTCAAAGGGTGGACCCTATATTGCATTATCCGGACCCTGAGGAGTACAGAAACCTGACAGAATTACGCACCCAAGAAAGGTTACTCCTCACGGTCAGGGTGTTCTCAATATATGGTGTCCATGGACGATGTGATTCAGGCATTGGCCTTAGTTCAACAGGAATTTGCGGCATCTAGGCTTGAGACAGCTGCTTTGCGAGATAGGGTAGATAAGTTAACCAGAAACTCTTTTGATGTATCTGTCACCAGTAACCCCCAAATACAAGTCACGGTCCCTCCACCTATCGCGTTAGCGAGTCCCAAAAGATATTCAGGAGATCCTCAGAAGATACAGATATTCCTAACCCAGATAATGCTTCATTTTTCATGCAAGCCCTCATCATTTCCTAACAATCATTCTAGGGTGGCTTTTGCAATCTCGTATTTCATAGGGGACACCGCCAATTGGGCAGATCCGTTGGTTAGAAACAATGACCCTGTATTATCAGATTGGGAAGCGTTCAGAGCCGCCTTTGAAAGAGTGTTCAACAGACGAACCACTACTTTTAGTGCAGATAGGGAGCGTTTGGAACTAAGACAAGGTAAACATGATCTGGTAACATACCTCACGTCTTTCAATCGTTTGGTGGCTGAAGCGGTGTGGACGGAAGAAAAGAGGATGCCTCTTTTCTATCAGGGGTTACCTGACGAATTAAAGGATATGATCGAACAAATCGATCCACAGCCTCTCAACCGTGCTGACTTAATCAGTTTGACGTTAAGATTAGATGGAAGGATATCTGAAAGAAGCAGCGAAAAGCCTAAAGGTGAGAGGTCCTTCTATAGATCGGACAAGAACTCAAGTAAAAGTCGGCCAACAGTGAAAATATAGGTGAACCCATGGAGATAGGAGCTATCAGGGTGCCTCTCTCGCGAACGGAAAGGGAGAGCCGTAGCACACAAGGTTTATGTATGTATTGCGGCAAAAGAGGGCATTTCGTATGTGAATGCCCATCCAAACCGAAGATCCAAGTTTTTCGTACAGGAATAAAAAGGCTGCGGTTTCTGTTTTAGGCACGGAGTCTGGTGCATCGGCAATGACTCCCTCTAATGGGTCAGGAGAAAAGGAATGGAAGATTCCATCCCTCTCGATTAACAAGTTAAAGGACACAGAATCACACATAGTTTTGGCTGTGGGTCTAGAATACAAACAACACATACATCAAGTATTAGCCATGTTGGATTCCCGAGCTACATTGACAGTGGGTTGGTGAAGCAGTTGGCAGTCGGTAGTGTACCCCGTGATATCCCTGAGAAGGTGTTGGCACTAGATGGGAAGCTGTTAAAATCAAGTCTCATTACTGATCAAACCGATTCCCTCAAACTTTCAATAGAAGATGGGAAGAGACAACACATGGAAGAAATAACCTTAAACATCATAGACGCCCCTCAATACGAGGTGATTCTAGGAATGCCATGGTTCTGGTAACATAACCCTACCATACACTGGAAAAACAAGACAGTGAGGTTTTTGTCAAAGGAATGTGAGGATCACTGTATGCAGGAACATAGGTCTCAAGCTGCAGCTTTGATGTACCATTTTTGTGTAGCTACAGCAGCAGAGAAAGAAGTAGTATTGCCAGAAGAGTATTCACATTTTTCGGATGTTTTCAGCAAGACACAGGCAGAACAGCTGCCGCACCATAGGATATACGATTGCCAGATTGACCTGATTGAGGGAGCTACCATTCCAGCTTGTAGGGTGTACGCTTTGTCGGATTCTGAAACTCATCACCTCAGAGAATACCTTGATCATTTCTTGGAAATTGGTTTCAATAGAACCTCTTGTTCTCCTGCATCCTCCCCTCTTTTCTTTACTACTAAAGCCAGTGGAAAGTTAAGAGCGTGTTGTGATTATAGAATGTTGAATAAAAACCCAGTTCGCAATAGATACCCTTTGACCCTGATTACGGTCTTGTTGGATCAGGTGCGGGAAGCCACCATCTACACTAGATTAGACCTACAAGGGGCATACCATTTGGTACGCATCAGAGAAGGGGATGAGTAGAAGACGGCTTTTAAGACACGGTATGGGTTGTTAAAATATGCTGTGATGCCTTTCGTGCTGTGTAATGCCCCAGCGGCTTTTCAGTATTTTCTTAATGACGTCCTGAAGGAGTATGTGAACCACTTCATGGTTGTCTATATCGATGATATCCTCATATACTCAGTGACAGATGAGGAGCATGTCAACCATGTAGTGTTGTTGTTGGAAAGGCTGAGGGAATTCCATCTGTTTTGTAAATTGAGCAAATGTGAATTTGGGGTGTGAGAAGTGGAGTTTCTAGGAGTGATGATGTGTCCAGAAGGGTTGAGCATGGCAGAACACAAAGTGCAAGCTGTGCAAGAATGGCCCATTCCAAAATGTACGAGGGACATGCAATGCTTTTTGGGTTTTGCTAATTATTATCGCAGGTTCATCTTGAATTTCTCCCAGGTGGCAGTACCTACCGCCAGGCTTCTTCGTCAGGGGGTTCCGCTTCTATGGACACCAGAGGCCTCTTTAGCCATTGCTTACTTGAAAAAAGCGTTTACCACAGCTCCTGTGCTCAAACATCCTCAAATGGAGGCTCCTTATATAGTTGAAGTGGGCGCTTCCGATGAAGCAATTGGAGCCATTCTGTCTCAGAGAGACAAAGACACAGGACAGTTACACCCAGTGGCCTAGCTATACAAAAAATTAATGCAGCCGAAAAGAACTACACCATTGCGGAGAAGGAACTGTTGTCCATAAAAAAGGCTTTCTAAGTGTGGCGGCATTATTTATGGGGGGCTCGCTATCCAATTACGGTGTATTCAGACCATCGTAACCTACAGTACATGAAGACGGCACATCATCTCACACAGAGGCAGATGAGATAGACGCTTTTTTTTGCTGAGTTTGATTTTGTTATTACTTTCAGGCCTGGTATGGACAATCGCAAGGCAGATTCCTTGTCTCAACAGGAATCTATAGGGGAGCCTCAAACCAGCACCCCCGAGGCAATCATAGATCCTGCAAAAGTCATCTGTGTTCTAAGAGCAGACATGTTTTTAACGGAGGTAACCAGGAACTAACCTTTGGTCTGGTGGGAGAGATGGGCTCAGGAGGATGTCACCCGTAGCCTCAAGCAAGGATTGCCTTTTCAGAACAATAAGTTGTATCGCTTGAATAAAGCGCTACAGAAAAATGTATATGAATGGTGTCATGTTTCTCCCTTGGCGGGACATCCAGGTATTCGAAAGACTGTAGATCTTGTGCAACGGCATTTTTGGTGGAAATCGTTGGCAAAAGACGTTTGCGCTTGGGTAACACAATGTGAACACTGTGCAAGAGGAAAAGGGGAAAACACTGGAAAGAAGGGGAGGCTCATACCCATGCCGACCCCTCAACAGCCATGGCAAAACATCAGTGTTAGAACTGGGGGTGTCTAGTTGGCAGAGGTAGGTATCTTTGACCAAATAGGGACCCTTACTTCTAGTCAGGGTAAGGGGGTACACTCCTAAAATAAATTCTGCTCACCCCCTTGGTAGCTTGGCACGAGCAGACAGGCTTATCTCAGAGGCAGTGTGTAAAGAATTTGTGAACACATACAGTAACCCAGTGACAACACTACAGATGGACACCACACAAGTTGTAGTATAAAAATACGTTTTTTTATAGAGCCTTAACACAAGACCACAAACAACAAAAATCCACAATACTGTACTTTAAAAATCGTAGAAGTAGCATAGTTCTCTTACGATGTTAAATGCAACACTTTGAATTTAATGCACCTTAGGATGCGTAACGCTATACAACGAAAGTGTTGCAAGAACAGTGATGCATCAGGTCCCTACTGGTGCGTATGGGATGCGTTGGTTCTTCTCTGTAAGGGGAGGTGATGCATCGGTTTCTTACTGCGCTTCCATGGCGATGCAGGCCCACAACGCCGTGATGCGATGAAGATCCGGTGCAATGAAACAAAAATGGCGGCTTCTCCTTGATGCGACACGATGCGTGCAAGCCCGACGGACGTGCGGCGACTCAACGATTCTTCTGAGCCGCGACAGGTCTTGCGACATGCTTCCTGGTGATGCAACGGCGCCTGAAGCGATGTCGATCTTCTTCTACGGCGATGTGAGGTGCATCGGCAACGATGCAAGAACTGCAGCGGCGACACGCTTTCCCAGCGATGCGACGACAGCGGCTGCGACACGCTTTGGCGATGATGCGGCGGTGTCTGGTGCGACGTCGATCCTCTTCTCCGGCGATGCGAGGCGCTTTCGCGTTGTAAACCGACAGCGGCAGTTCCGCGACACGCTTCTTCTAAGTGCATTGCGCAGTCCCTCAGAAAGCCCAGCACAGCAGCACGCTCTTCCAAAAGACTCTTGTGAAGCTGGTTGGTGAAGTCTGTTGTCCCTGAGACTTCAGAAGGAGGCAAGCTCTATCTAAAGCCCTTGGAGATTCTTCACAAGTTGATGAAAGTACACACAAAGTTCCTCTCTCCTTTCTTAGGCAGTCAGGCAACCACTGCAGGCCAATCCCCCAAACAGCACTCAGCTTATGGATAGTCTCTCCTCAGTCTCTCTGGTTCCTGCCCTCAGCAAAGTTTCTTCTTGTTTCCCAAAAGTGATCTAAAGTTCTGGGGCCTGGGTCCCCCTTTTTATACACAGTTTCTCTTGGTTCTCTGAAGGCAGAGAGGCCTTTGCCTAGGCCAAACCAGTTCTGGTCAGTACTGGAGCATTGCTTTGTCTGATCCTGAAACTCATCACCTCAGAGAATACCTTGATAATTTCTTAGAAATTGGTTTCATTAGACCCTCTCGTTCTCCTGCAGCCTCCCCTCTTTTCTTTATATTGAAAGCCAGTGGAGAGTTAAGAGCGTGTTGTGATTATGGAATGTTGAATAAAAACACCATTCGCAATAAATACCCTTTGACCCTGATTACGGTCTTGTTGGATCAGGTACGGGAAGCCACCATCTACGCTAGATTAGACCTACGAGGAGCATACCATTTGGTATGCATCAGAGAAGGGGATGAGTAGAAGACGGCTTTTAAGACACGGTATGGGTTGTTCGAATATACTGTGATGCCGTTCGTGCTATGTAATGCCCCGGCGGCTTTTCAGTATTTTCTTAATGACATCCTGAAGGAGTATGTGGACCTCTTCATTGTTGTCTATATCGATGATATCCTCATATACTCGGTGACAGATGAGGAGCATGTCATCCATGTAGTGTTGGTGTTGAAAAGGCTGAGGGAATTCCATCTATTTTGTAAATTCAGCAAATGTGAATTTGGGGAGCGAGAAGTGGAGTTTCTAGGAGTGATGATGTGTCCAGAAGGGTTGAGCATGGCAGAACACAAGGTGCAAGCTGTGCAAGAATTGCCCATTCCAAAATGTACGAGGGACGTGCAATGCTTTTTGGGTTTTGCTGATTATTATTGCAGGTTCATCTTGAATTTCTCCCGGGTGGCAGTACCTACCACCAGGCTGCTTCGTAAGGGGGTTCCGTTTGTACGGACACCAGAGGCCTCTGCAGCCTTTGCTTACTTGAAAAAAGCATTTACCACAGCTCCTTGTCACGGTCACCGGGTTATCCTCAGGATTGGATCGAAGCTCAAAAAGGGTCCACCTCTTGACAGCCCCAAGTCCGGATAGAATAAATCCTCTTGGACTAGTGAGATGGTCAAGCGAGGGAAGGAAAGGGTAGGAACAGCGGGGAGGGAGACCTGGGAACAGAGAAAAGAGAGAGAGAAAACAATATCAAAATATAATTCAATGTCTTAATGTTTGGTATCTAAAAGGACGTTTGGAATTGAAAACCCACTCTACCTGTAAAGCAAAATACGGATGGCTTTCTGCCGGGCGAGATGTGAGGGTGAGTACAAGGTAACAGCACATTCATATTCTAGTAAAGAAATGAGCATGTTTAGGAACGATTCGCATGTACATAGAACTATACATCCTTTGCTCTTGTGGTTATGTACCATACTATGTCACTCATACCTTTGTCATAGAACGTGCTTGCCCTTACCGGACCCCCTCAACTGATCTCCCCTAAAGGATGAGAATACAACAACCATAAGCCAAAGTTTGTTGCAGGAAAAGAGTAGACACAAAAGAGTCAGATATCCAAATACGCATCCATTAGATTAGATATGCACTCTGGTAAAACTGCAGTGTTAGTTTCCCTTCAGGATTAGATACCACCGCCTTGCTCCTGTAACATAATAGAACGGTAGATTTCACCAGCAGTATATTGTTCTCACAAAACAAACACAAGGGTTCCCACTCTTGCTTCAGAGAGAGAGAACGTAAATAAAGCCCCAGTCGTAATGCCTTGGTTAGAACTCACCTAGGGATCAAAACACACCCCCCGCATGAGACCGCCTGGAAATGCATGTCTCGCCAACGGGAGGAATCAAAGGAGAAGCGTGAAATGCAACAAAGATTCTTTTAGCCCTCCCGCATGAGACTGTTGAAAACGTGTGTCTCGCCAATGGGAGGAACCAACGTAGTGAGCAGTGTATACCTCCGTTGCCCCAGGAACCACAAGACACAGAAAAAATAACTGAGGTTGGTGCAGGAGCGCACCCTTACCCGGACCATACTTCAATCCACGAGACGTCTGCAGAATAATCGGCGTCTTCGTGAAAGCGCCGTCCCCAGATATCCATTTCCGAGGACGGCCCGTCAGCAGCGTGCCGCGTCATTACGTGTTACTGGCAGCACCGGCGGATGACAGGAATTGTAGTTCTCATTCCTGATTGCCTCAGCTGCTGCAGTCAGTGCGATCGCGCGGCATGTGCCCAGACACTCCTGTGCTCAAACATCCTCAAATGGAGGCTCCTTATATAGATGAAGCGGACACTTCCGATGAAGCAATTGGAGCCATTCTGTCTCAGAGAGACAAAGACACAGGACAGTTACACCCAGTGGCCTATCTATCCAAAAAACGTAATGCAGCCAAAAAGAACTATACCATTGCGGAGAAGGAACTGTTGTCCATAAAAAAGGCTTTCCAAGAATGGCGGCAATATTTATGGGGGGCTCGCTATCCAATTACGGTGTATTCAGACCATCGTAACCTACAGTACATGAAGACGGCACGTCATCTCACTCAGAGGCAGATGAGATAGATGCTTTTTTTTGCTGAGTTTGATTTTGTTATTACTTTCAGGCCTGGTACGGACAAGCGCAAAGCAGATTCCTTGTCCCGATAGAAATCTATAGGGGAGCCTCAAACCAGCACCCCCGAGACAATCGTAGATCCTGCAAAAGTCATCTGTGTTTTAAGAGCAGACAAGTTTTTAACGGAGGTGACCAGGAACAAACCTTCGGTCTGGTGGGAGAGATGGGCTCAGGAGGATGTCACCCGCAGCCTCAAGCAAGGATTGCCTTTTCAGAACAATTAGTTGTATTTCTTGACTAAAGCGCTACAGAAGAGGTAAATGAATGGTGTCATGTGTCTTCCTTGGCGGGACATCCAGGTATTCGAAAGACTGTAGATCTTGTCCAAAGGCATTTTTGGTTGAAAGTGTTGGCAAAAGATGTTTGTGCTTGGGTAGCGAAAAGTGAAGACTGTGCAAGAGGAAAAGGGGAAAACACTGGAAAGAAAGGGAGGCTCATGCCCATGCCGACCCCTCAACAGCCATGGCAAAGCATCAGTGTTAGAACTGGGGGTCTCTAGTTGGCAGAGGTAGGTATCGTTGACCAAATAGTGACCCTTGCTTCTAGTCAGGGTAAGGAGGAACACTCCTAAAATAACCTAGGCTCACCCCCTTGGTAGCTTGGCACGAGCAGACATGCTTATCTCAGAGGCAGTTTGTAAAGCATTTGTGAACACATACAGTAACCCAGTGACAACACTACAGATGGACACCACACAAGTTGTAGTATAAAAATTATTATTGCTATAGAGACTTAACACAAGACCACAAACAACAAAACTCCACAATACTATACTTTAAAAATGGTAGAAATAGCTTAGTTCTCTTAAGATGTTAAATTTGACACTTTGAGTTCAATGTACCTTAGGATGCGTAACGCTATACAACAAAATTATTGCAGGGAAGGTGATGCGTCGGTTCCTTACACGCATGAACGGTGATGCGTCAGGTCCCGACTGGTGCGTAGGAGATGCGTCGGTTCTTCTCTGTGAGGGGAGGTAATGCGTCAGTTTCTTAATGTGCTTCCATGGCGATGCAGCCCACAATGCCATGATGCGATGAAGATCAGGTGCAATGAAACAAAAATGGCATCTTCTCCTTGATGCGACACGATGCTTGCATGCCCGACGGCCATGCGGCAACTCAACGATTCTTTTGAGCCGTGACAGGCCCTGCGACATGCTTCCCGGTGATGGAGCGGCATCTGATCCAACGTTGATCCTCTTTGTGAGGCGCTTTGGAAATGATGCGATAACTGCAGCGTTGACACGCTTTCCCAGCGATGCGACGACAGCGGCTGCGACACGCTTCTCCGATGATGCGGCGGCGTCTGGTGCGACGTCGATCCTCTTCTCCGGTAATGTGAGGTGCTTTCGCGTTGTGAAGCGACAGCGGCAGTTCAGCGACACTCTTCTTCTTCGTGCATCGCGCAGTCCCTCAGAAAGCCCAGCACAGCAGCACGCACTTCCAAAAGACTCTTGGAAAGCTGCTTGATGAATTCTGTTGTCCCTGAGACTTCATCAGGAGGCAAGCTCTATCTCAAGCCCTTTGAGATCCTTCACAAGTTGATGAAAGTACACACAAAGTTCCTCTCTCCTTTCTTCGGCAGTCAGGCAACCACTGCAGGCCAATCCCCCAAACAGCACTCAGCTTAGGGATAGTCATGCCTCAGTCTCTCTGGTTCCTCTCCTCAGCAAAGGTTTCTTCTTGTTTCCCAAAAGTAATCTAAAGTTCTGGAGCCTGGGTCCCCCATTTTATACACAGTTTCTCTTTGTTCTCTAAAGGCAGAGAGGCCTTTGCCTAGTCCAAACTAGTTCTGGTCAGTCCTGGAGCACTTTGTTGACAAGAGTCCTTCTTTCCTTTCACAGTGTAGGCCAGGGACATCAGACGCACCACAGGAGGTGGAGCCAGCATTGTGGAGGGAAGGCACAGCCCTATTCAGGTCCCAGGTGCAACTCCTCCCACCCATCGACATTCAGATCTCTCTATTCAGACCTGTGCTGACTCACCCTGTCTCCTGGAATCCCCCAGCCCCTGTCACTCAGACTCCAGACAAGGAATACACAACCTAGTAGAGGCAGGCTTGGATAGTTAGGAAAGAAAATACCTACTTTCTAAAAGTGGTATTTTCAAACACAGAATGTTAAAACCAACTTCACTAAAAGATGTATTTTATCATTCTGAGTTCAGGCATACTAGACTCGAATTTTTACCTAATTCCCTGAGTCAGTTAGGATTATAAGATGTTATAATCAAACTGCCCATTCTGGCCTATGGGGAACAGGTAGCCTTCCAATAGTGAAAAACGAAAATGGCTGTAATTCACTATTAGGACATGCCACACACATCAAGGCTTGTCCTACCTTTTACCTACAATGCACCCTGGCCTTGGGCCTACCATAGGGGTGACTAACATGCAGAAAAGGGAACGTTTAGGGACTGGCAAGTGGGTTCACTTGCCCAGTCAGTATGGCAGTACCAGACTGCACATAGGCTCTGCAATGGCAGACCTGAGACACACTTTTACAGGCTGCTTCTGTGGGTGGCACAACCAGTGCTGCAAGACCACCAGCAGCATTTGGTTTACAAACCCTGGGCACACTCCGTGCACTGTACTAGGGTCTGACAAGTAAACCAAACCAACCAAGCATGGAATCACTAATCCATACATCAATTTACCAAAGGGAGCACTTGCACTGTGGCACTGAACAGCAGTGGCACAGTGCCCAAAGCATCTATACCCAGCAAAAACACATCAGGCAACAGCAGAAAATGGAAGGGAGACCCACGCCAAGGTGCCAGGTCTAACAATCAGTCTCAACTTCATCACTGGTTTGCCTATTGATCAGGGATGTTCTGCCATTTTGGTAGTAGTGGATAGCTTTACCAAGAGGGGTCATTTCATTCCATGCAAGAACTTTCCAACAGCAGGACAGACAGCACACCTGCTGATGGACGGACTAATCAGACTACATGGTTTGCTAAAAGTCATCGTGCCCGATAGGGGTCCACAATTCATTGCGAGTTTCTGGAGATCTTGGTGTAAGGCTCTGCAGATAGAATCGTCAGTTTCTACAAGCTTCCACCCGCAAACAGACGGTCAGACCGAAAGGCTTAATCAGACATTGAAAAAGTATCTGCGATGTTATCCTATGGAGGCTCAAGACTCTTGGGTGTCTCTGCTATGGTTGGCGGAGTTAGCATACAACAATGCCTTACACTGTTCTATCGGGGTGTCCGCGTTTGTGGCGAACTTCAGATACTGCGCAAAGACCTTGCCCATCAACTTGCCTGATGACCTTGCAGATCAGCCTTCTGTTCAGGCACACATCAAGACTTTACAATCTGTTCACAAGAAGGCGAGACGTCACTTATTGGTCGCTAAACAGGTGTACAAGAAGTGGGAGGATCGACACAGAACTGATGGGCCATGGTATCAGGTTGGTGATCTTGTTTGGTTGTCCACGAAGAACATAAAGTTCAAATTGCTCAGTGTGTTCCATACTAAATACATAGGCCCATACACTGTAGTGAGACAGATTAATCCAGTAGCCTACAAGTTAAAATTGCCTGGCAGTCTACGCATACATCCGGTGTTCCCTTGCAGTCTTCTGAAAACAGCTTGTGGAGCCTGACGGCGGGTGCCTCCTTCGGTGACCTGCGAGGGTGGATTGGAATATGAAGTGCTGAAGATCTTGGATTCGCAGTATCGAAGGGGCAAAGTGTGGTACCTCATCTCCTGGAAGGGATACACCTCAGAGGATGAATCTTGGGAGCCAAGTACTAACGTGCATCCCCCTGCTGCTGGGAATGCCTTTTTCCGCAGGTTCCCCACCAAACCTGGTTCTAGAAGCGCATGGTGGGAGGACCTACTGTCAGGAATCGCACTGCATAAGCGACTGCCTAGACATCTGACTACAACTCCCAGAAGGCAAAGGGAGAGGAGCTGGCGTCTACAAGAAGACGCATAGCACGCGCATCAAGCGTGCATAATTCTGTATGTTTGGGAAGGATTTCCCAATTTGTGGCGGAAAGCATACCGCGATTTTCATGGTGCTATTGCTGAGCACAATAAATCAACTACAAGTCAGTAAGTGTGCCGGTAACAAGTGTGGGCAGCGGTTCGGAACCGTGGACGCCCTCGATATTGACTTTTGATTAGTCCACGGCACTCACGGCGGTGAAGAGGAACCACAGATGCCGTTGACCCTTTGACCTGTTGTTGATCTACGGAGCTACACTGGTAGGCGGAGTGCTCCGCGGAAGCCTGTTGAGTGATTTCAGGGGATTTAAAAGAGACTTCAGGACAGCGTTTAGGTACCGTTGTTATCTACTCATTTTTTATAAAGAGTAGCTGGGAGTATCTTTTAGTTTTCAAAGTAGGAACAGATGATTCCTTCACTTTATTGGCTTAGGGCAAGTGTAGGAATTCCCATATTCTTTTGATTTCGGTCCCATATTCTTTTGATTTTGGTCCACTGTGGCAAAGAACATTTGGGCCTCTTGTTTCTTTCTTTTTTTTGTTCGAGACTTTAATCATTTACTCTGGGGTAAATTGCCCTCAGTAGAACCAGTGAGCATTGCAGTACTTGTTGCATAGTGTGTTAGACACAAGGTTTGTTAAGGGTGAATGGTGATGTCTGGAGGTGGCATGAGGGTGTTCTCATCTTATGCATTAATGTTTTCATTGGAATGTCCAGAGGAAATGTACTAGATGGTATTTCTGTATCACTGGCTCGTTAATGGATAAGGTATATGTATATATATGTCACATTAGTGAGGTTTTATGAGAATAGTCATATTTTTACATGTATTGTTGATCTATGTGGTTCTCTCTTCTAGGTTCTCATCCCTACTGCCCCCCCCCCCTTTCCTTTCCCTCACTTGATCACCCTGATACTCTATAACATTGTAATTGGAGTTCGGGGATGTCAAGGGGTGGACCCTGTATTGCATTATCCAGACCCTGAGGAGTACAGAAACCTGACAGAATCTGTATTATGAAATGGTGAATTATTTTTAGTGAAATTGGAATTGAAAATTTGTGTTCACTGACTATCAAGGGAGGATCTTCAAGGAAATGATATGTTCACATAAGCCCTGAAGAAGCAAATGTTTTTTGCGAAACACGTGTTGGTTGGCTGTGTACATTGTAATGTGTTGATGAAGATGGCTAAATGTCTTCGATGTAAATATCACACCAAGAAAGAAAAGTTCTGCAAGTGTATTTCAAGATGATCATGAAACAAAAGATATAATTATGGAAATTTGATTGTGTTATGAGTATCTTTCTCAGTACATAACCTACCATATGGATGATTCCCTGAGAGGAAAACAGGGAACTGAGAACTAGAGCCGGGCATTTTCTCTACTTTCCCTCTTTCTTTAAATTAACTAATATAATGCTTGGTATGGAGTGTATCATGGGAAATGCAAAATAACTGATTTATATTCACATTGGATACCTCCAAAAAGGCAAAATGACCCAACATTCTGTGTAGTTAACAAGAGGATGAATGGTTGGGACCTCCAATCATGCTTTAAGGACATACAGATTGTATAAGATAAACTACACAGAAGTGTACATGAAGTACCCAGGGTACAGAAATATGATCAGCATAACCTTTGTGCAGTGACATGCCCCAGGAATTGGCCTCAACGTCTGGGCCCAACAACTGTACAGTCATAGACCACGTGCACTGCAGGGATTCGCCATATTGCCCATGTGAGAAATGTTTTCTTTTTGATCTAATCACTCTTATTTGTTTTGGACTCATGCTGTTGATTTTGCTGACTCTGAGCATTATGACTCTGTTAACCAGACCCCAGTACATGTGGTCTGACTCTTAAAACAAATTGAAATTGGCTATACTCCCGATTGCCATATTAATCTTAACTACAAGCCCCTATGGAGTCATGTTTACTGAGGGTGTGTGAGTTATATGTTCCTAGTGGACTGTAGCACATATTGTGCACCACTAAAAACATGACTGCAGGCCTGCCACCTATAGCCTGGCTGTGCAGGTTTAAACTGCAAATTCAACCTGCCAAAATTATCCCTGTTGATTTATGTATTCCTATTCGCCAGTAAACTAGCCTTAAGTGCCCATAAGGTAGGGTGCATGGTTTAAGAGTGGGACATGGAAAGGTTTAAAGTAAAATATTTCCTTATGGTAAAACGGCCTAAAAAGCTATTTTCACTGTGGTAGGGTAGCTGTTCAATAGGAATGCATTCGGATTTAATGTAAAATATTAAATAATGTTATCTCCACCTAGGAACCATATAGAAAAATACTTCTTAAACTATGTTTTACCAATCCAATTAATTGGTAAATGGTAAAGTCAGATTTGTAACAAATATTTTACATAAAGTCATTTTAGAAAGTTACCTTTAGCCTCTAGAAGCCCATTTGCATTAGCTTCTAACTGCCATCAACGACCTGAGTAGTTCATTGATTAGGTGTGAATTGGCTCATAGATCTGGGACAAAAGGCCTTGGTGTGCCGAGGTGTCCAGTTCCTCTGACAGGATGAACAACTGGGCAATACACATGATTATCCAGTCGATCTTTGCTAATATAGGAGAGGGTTGCTGGATGTCATGTGATGACATTCAGATCCATATAAGGAGGATCAATTTTCGGAGACAAATGCCTAAGCCGGGTAAATGGGTCGCATTATAGACAGTGGATGGTTAGGTTTGCATTACCCAGCTCATGTTTGCCTCACAAAGGGTGGGTGTGGGGTTATTGAGCCTACTGACCACTATCCAGCATGGGGGGATGTCCAGCCTATGATAGGGAAGAAGGCACTTGAAAGAGCTGTTATGAAGCAAAACTTCTGTAATTATGCATTGGACAGCTCTGGCAAATACAGAGGATTGCTTGCCAAAATGGGTTGAGCGAGTGAGTGGTAGAGAAAAAGAATTCATTCTCTAGTAGCGGTCAGACAAGATGTAAAAGGGGACCCACTACGCAAATGTGGATGTGCGAAGGTTGCGAAAGGGGTGCAAGTGTGATGGTTCACAAGGTTCTGAGAGAACAGAGAGAGGGGAATTTGGATTAAGGATTTGGGAAAAGATGGTTGGATGTGCTGTTCCAATCCATGCTGTTAGAGCACTTAGTGATGTTGCTTTTGCCTTCATTTTCATTAAGGCCTGGGGAGGACTGTCATTCATATGCTCAGTTCTATGGCGAAAGGTGGTTCACAAGGGAATTCATTTTGGACAAGTGCTGCTGCGATCTGTATTCCAGCATGGACAGTCCAGGGGAACTGAGTCATGATGAAGGAGAATGCTGACATGGTCTGTTTATCCGTAATTTTACTTCTTCCCGCTATTATTTCACATACATACAATTTATGGTCAGGTGTTGTCAAAGCAATGTTCTATCTGGAATCAGGTAGAGGGGCTACATTTTGCAACCTTTTTATACTGATAGCAGGAGTTTCAGAAATATTTGATTGGAGCGGACACATTTCTTATTTCCTCTTGAGGTTGGTTAGTGTTAAGTTGTGATATAAACTTTCAAAAGAAACATAATTGGGGACAGAAATAACCCCTTTTGAAGAGTATTTTTGAGGGACATGTTAAAGTACAAGAAAAAAGAACGCTAGGCTCAGCTCTGCTCAAGGGGAGTTAGTTTGTTGGGCTCAGAGTGAGTCATGTGTCCACAGATGTGGTGCAGGCCTGAGTCGGGCACCTGGCATTGGAGGCAGACCGCATTTGTTCCCGGGAATTATAGGTTAATCTTTACTGGGGTTAGGTAGGCCCAGTGAAATGTGAAGAGCCATATGAGTTTTAGTCTAGTGTACCTCGATACCGTTGTCAGAAAGCTACTCTTCTGTAGCATTCTTTTTCAGGGAGGGGACCGTCAAGGTCTGTCTCCCATTTTTTGTGAAAATCTCTAAAAGGCATTTGGTTGATGTCTCTGAGGGCTCCTGACAACCAACTGACACAGCAGCTGCCACTTTGCAAGTTTTGGAGGTATTGGATAAGATTGTGGCACAGGGGCTTGGCATATGTGATGTAGCAACTAAGTGGTGCAGAATGCATGGGATAGGGAGTGATATGTAAGGAAATGTCCCCATAGGATAATGCATTGTTCAACAAGGTCGTTGTAAGACATGAGGACGCTGTCATCAAAAAGATCACCCAGGGTCATAGTGGCCTCAGTCTGCCTGTTTCCAATCAACGATAGTGGCCTCGGGATGCAGTCATTTGGGGAGCCCTGCAAAGGAATGGCCAAATCCTTCATTAGTGCAGAGTTTATGATGCACAGGCTCCTCCAATATCATTGTGACACGGAGGAGATGATGTGTGGTGGGTGGCTTAATGTGCATGCGATGGAACAAGTTAAGCACGTGGCCTAGGCGCCAGGACAGGACAATTGAAACAGTGCCATCTAAGTAGTGTAGCAAAAACCATAAGTTGGCAGGGTATGCTCAGACGTGAGTCCCTTGCTCACTTTGCCACTGGATTCAAGCAAGCCTGGCTGAAGACGGCTGAAATGCCAGAAACCGGTCCTAGGAAGCTTGTTTCCAGTCCAGGGAAGGCATGGCTTGGCAGTTCGGGCTGGACTGTTCCCATGAGGCACAGGGTCAAACTGATTTGCATATGGCCATGTCTGAACTGGGGTGGCAGAGTGGGCTAAAGAACGGTGATGGATCAAACCCAGATCTGTTGACTGGGTGTGAGTGTTTGATTGGTTCTGATGCTCCGTCCATCACCACCCCCTTTTGTACCGATCTAAGTAGTGTGTCGCAAATCACCAGCATATCTATTAAAGTTGGGATGCCAAGTAGTAGTGTTCATGAGAGGGGGTTCCTTGGCCTCCCCGTGTTGTGAGTAAGAACAGTTTGGCAGGGGCTAAGTTCTTATTTCCTCTTTGAGGTTGGTTAGTGTTAAGTTGTGATATAAACTTTCAAAAGAAACATAATTGGGGATAGAAATAACTCCTTTTGGAGAGTATTTCTGAGGGACAAGCTAAAGTAGAAAAAAAAGGATGGCTAGGCTCAGCTCTGCTCAAGTGGGGTTAGTTTGTTGGGCTCAGGGACCCTACAAGGAGGGTTTTGAGTGTAGCAGTCCCAGTTCACTGAGCAGCCGGACTCGCCAAAGGATGGGTAGGTCAAAGGGTTGAAAAGGCGTGTAGGGTTGTCAGCAGCTCTGTTTGAATGAGCGGGTAGGCTTGCAGCTGGGCAGATACCTCTGAGCGGGTTCCTGTGGACAGGCAGCCCGAGCACATGAATGGTAGGCGCTAATCAGGAGGTGACAAGTGCGTGCAAAGTGAACTTATGGCTTGATGGATGTGTGGGTGGGGACCAGGCGCGCAACACCCATTGGACTCAAAGGGCTTCAGCCCCCCCCACCCCCCCCCCCCTCGTGTGTGGCAGCCCGGGGTGAGACAGCTTCCCGGGCACAGACACAGCCACACCCGAGCACTTCACAGGTCTTTAAAAGACCATTTGCATGTTAATGAGGCCTTGCTGTTGTTTCACCCCTTCTAAGTGCCCCCGCAGCACCACTCTGCCTATTGCTTAAAGTTTCAGCCCCCCCCCCCGTTTTTTTTCTTAGCCCCCCCCGAAATGTGGCTCTAGTTGCGCCTCTGGTGGGGACTCAGGTAACAAAGAGAATTTGTGTCCGGTTGTTGCTCACACTAGCATGACCTTGATAGAAGGGAGTGATTTCTGACTCAACACTAAAGCAATCTTTTATCAACAGTAGAGCGTGACTGTGACTGTGACTGTGACTCCTCGACGTATCCCCCGAGGAGGCAGAGCCAGACTTTGACCTGACTAGCCAACATAAAGGCGCGCGCTCGAGTTCCACCTCTCAGCCAGAGAAAGAGTCAGAAAAACAGCAACTGAGGTATGTGACTGCAGCTACATATAACCCTTTTAAGGATGTGCTTTTCGATTAGCCCTACTAAAAAAGCTACCCACGTGAACTAGCTAATTCAACAAATTCTACCCTGTGTCTCATAGTTTTTCAAATAGAATAGTAGATATTTAACGGACTGCTAGAGAACAGGAACATTCGAGAAATAATCATCCTGTTTGTTAATTGAAGAAACAAGTTGACGTTTCCGAAGTACAGCGGACACCGAGGAAACGTTCCCTTGCACAATGTCCCCTCTGAGATGTCTAAAGGGACAGCTTTCAATATTGTGCAAAGCTTTTTTCGTTTGTACAGTTTCCGGTGAAACCCTATGCTTGGCATTTGCAACGTGACCTTGTTTATGCCCACCTGGGCCCCGATTCAAAAGCCCTTTAATTTAAGAATGCACCTACAGAGTCCGAAAGTGTAGTCTTAAAAGTGCAAATGTAGGGCTGTAGCTATTAACCCTGCAGCACGTGCAGTGGCACCAGGGTGGAAGATACACATTGGACCCCATTGTAGCAGTGCTTAATTTGTAAAACAACATGTGCCGGGGCCTTCCTCAGGAGGCCACTGGAGCTTGCACCACCCAGTGGTGCCCCTGTCAGTGCTGCCAATGGCAGTACTAACACAGCCACTAACCTCACACTCCTACAAGTGTGACAATTCAGCCTATTCCATGCCCCCAGAGCTATAACAATGGCTTGGGCAGCTAGTATTAGTGACTTTAATGTATATTAATCAATAAACAACTGTTGTTGTGCTAGTCTCTAAATTGGACAAACAGTGCCACCACGTGGCAGACTCCTATAAGTGCCAGTGTTGACAAATAAGTGCCAGTGCCAGCACCAGATACCACCTGCGCAAGTTAAGCACTGCATTGTAGTACCATGGTTGGCAAGGGGAATGGGCAGTTTCTTAGCATGTATTAGGGACCATGAAAAACCTTATTATGCACAGTGCCAATGGCCTGATTTCTGACTACACATTCATCTTTTGTAGTGAAAAAGGTGAATTTAAAATTGCACATATATTACCAGAGTATGTTTTAATGTTACGTTGTGATGCCCTGAAAGTTCTGCTCACTCAGAAACGAATGAGTTTGTGGGTATTCACAAATATTTATCTTTGCCCAATACACGCTTGGAAACGGTAAGAGACATTCTCCTGTTTGGAGCAAAAGCATGTGCTTTGGGATGGGAATGGAGCAACCTACAATTGACGCGAGTGTGCGGGAAGTGGTTTGTCTATAGAAAAAAAAAGTCCCGCGGTGAAAAAATTTAACAAGTGGAATTGCACGCATAAGCAATTTTTTGATACATCATTGTGCGCTACTTAAAATTACACACGTGGGAATGCCTTCAAGTTATTGTGAAATAGAAATCTCAACTTCTGCTGCATTCCATAGAAAATGTGAGTTCCCAGTATATCGTAAACACATATGAAAGCCTGCAAATGTTGATTTATGAATTGCTGAGTCAAGCAGGATCTCAAAATATGAGTTTACATTCATAAATCAAATTGCTCACGAATAATATTATATCAGTATGGTGTAATATTATGGAGGACCACTCTGGTTACCCTTACCAGCCAGTTTTTGTCCGTCCCATTTGGCTTTTATTGGTCGTTGGTTTACCTAGAATAAATCATTATTGGTTAAAACCAGCCACCTTTTAATATTTCTTTCACACTTTCCGCTACCACTCCCTCAAGAAACCTGCTCCGCTGTAACTCAGGCGTCGTAGCACACCAGGGAGGCATTTGGCCTCTATGGTGGGAGCCCGATGATGAAGCAGGTCACCAACCAGGTTGGTGAGTGAGGGTTCTTTTATAAAATATTTTTGTTTTCCCACGCTGTTTTATTCAACTAGCTCTTTTAGTTTATTGTTAATCACTCTTTCGTTGTTTATACAAGTATTTTAGGGGGAACAAGAGTGATCCTCTCCCTCTCCCTCTCTTTGTTGTTTTGATTGGAAGAACATCGCCACAATATATTTATTTGATGGAAGAAAATTTGGACTAGCTCCAGGAGAAATATAGTCCCTGTGGAGAAAACAAAATTGACAACGTACATTTATTTACATATGAAAAATGCCTTAGCATTAGTATAAATGGGAACCCCCAAAAGCTTCAGCGGCGTATTCCTGAGATCCTGCGAATGATGTGGCTTCCCAAAAATGTTGGAATAAGTCTAGAAATCTGTAAACCGATGTGAGTTGAGCAGCAAATTTGTAACTGATTCGGCCCACGTAGGGCAGTTCATAGGTGGGTAAATTTAACTAGCTGCACTTCATAGAGATGATGGGTTAGAGCTGTTGTCTTACCATAACTGTATTTTATTTCACTCTGCATCCTTTTTTTTCATAGCCCTGAAGCACACATTTGTCTACTCCCAGCACTCCTATGGAAAGAACGTTCTAAACATGTCAGTGTCCAGAGAAATGTGGTCTTGCTGGGGAACTTCTTTTCTGCTTTTCTATCTCGTTGTCAATGTTTCGTGGACAGCAAATGCATCTACAGGTAAGATAAATAATCTCCACAATGTAATGTTTTCTATTTCCAGTATTTGGTTTAATCTAATCTTATTTCTAAGGGGATGCAGTATCAACTTGAAGTTTCCATTTCCATGTATTGTTGACTTATTACTAGCCCCAATTTGGGCTAAATAAATGCTACAAAGGTGCGTATTTGTGAGAGGAGTTACGTCGCTCCTGGACTATGCAGTGTGTTGCAAGAGCGATGCAGGTCTAAAATGCAATTAATGAAGTCACGCACGGACACCTTGCATGGCCCTGAGTGGCTTCATAAATCGGGAGTAACGCAGTACTAATCGCTGTGTTGAGTTACTCTGTCCTGGGAAGGCATTCCATGGGTGTTGTCCAGGAATAATGCGTGGGCATTCCCACGCAACTCTCATGGATTTGGGCGCATTCCTAGATTTATCATCACTCGTAGACCTGGGAATGCCCCAAAAAAGATACGCTTTCTCAGGCGAGGCGTAACAAAGAGAAATGTCTTTATTTGTTACTTCCTTTTTCTGTGTGTGCTGCATTCTGCTGCACACAAAAAGGAATATGCCCCCCGGGATTGTATTGTAAAAACAATCCTCCTTACAATACAGGCTCCCTGCACCATGTTGCAAGGGTGCCTGCTTTGGCGCTAGCAGCCAAAACAGTGCAAGCGTGGGGTCAAAGGTAGGCTTGCGCTGTATTCTTGTAAATATCACATTCCTGCACCTTTCCCTGTCACGTAGCGCAGTGCAGAATGGTGACTTGCTGCGCTGTGTTACTTGCTCATAAATATGCTCCAAAGGGTTTTCATGCACAACCATGGGCTTATCATGTACAATGTATAGGTGTGCAAAAACTGGTTCACACACCTCTGTTTGTGAAGCTGTCCCAACTTCATAAAATGTTAAATAAGTAATGAAAGATGCAATATCCACAAATTACAAAAGAAGGCATGTGAACAAAAAGAGGATTATGCATACAAATGACAGAAGCGTGAGCAAACGGGGTGCACAAATCGATTTTTGTTGACTTGCATGGTTTTGACACAGCCCCGAGAGTTATAATTACATTGACGACTGCAGGAGTCCCATTCCATTCTTCAATCCACAGGATCCCTGTCTGGTGCTCTGATGCACAGTCTACCTGTCTACCTTCACCAGGGCACACAGTTTTTCTTTTTAGAAAATGGAGCTCCCCTGACCATTGAACAGAAAATTAAGGCAGACTTGAAGCTAGATTCACAAAAATCCACAATGCAACTACTGTTTTGGAACTAATAATAATCAGCAAATTTGCAGTAGTAGAACAGGATAACTGCACATTCATTAGCGTCTTTAGGATTGCAGTTCAGTCGATATAGCCATTTGGCGAATAGTACTGGTTCTTAATGAGCCTTAAAGAACGAGAAGTGCACCCTATAATCCAAACAAACTCGGTATCAATGTATTATTGTCTAAACTGCAAAACATAAGGATTCACTGAAAAATTAATACGAAACAGAATGCCAATCAATTGACCACTGGTCCACCTATGGAAACTTTCTTGCACAATGTATAATGTATGCACCTCACCTCATGTGCATGTGCCAGGATCCTTTTTTATTTTACAGAATTATGTAAATGCCTCAGACTTATCCTACTGTCCATGTTGTGTAATATGACAAAGTGCTAGACCAAGCACATTGTTCAGTTCCAAAAGAATAGCAGAAACCACCTTTATTTGGGTCAGTTATCAATAATGTTTTTGAAGGAAAGGAAAGGTGGGTGTGTGAGGTGGGGCCACTGGAGGAGGAGGATTGGGTGGAGGCTAGAATGGCCTCTAGGACTCTGGTGATATCAATGAAATGGCGATTGATTCAGTTAAAATACCTTCACAACGTCTATTTTAGCCCCACAAGGATCCATAAAATGAATAAAGACCTAGACCCACTGTGTTTTAGATGCCACAGTTCCTTGGGCATCTTTTACCATACCGTATGGGAATGTCCTGTCATAGACCTATACTGGCAGACAGTCTGTTCTACACTATCACGTGTAGGGGGAAAGCCATTAATCCCGCACCCAATGTTGGTCCTACTTAGGTACATGGACAAAAAGGGGGAAAGTCGATACATAAGGCTTTTTGACGCCACGGGATTCCTTATTGCAAAGAGGGACATTGCAGGACATTGGCGCTCTACGCCAATATCGTCGATAATTGAATGGACACATGGACTAAACTATTGGGCCTCAGCAGAAATACCTTTGAAGCGTCAACAGTTCAGGGGGATTGAAGATCAATTTTGTAACACTTAAAGAAAGTTTTGAAAGTAAAAAAATCGAGTGACATAAATAAAACAAGTTAGTTAAACTGAAGAAACCTCAAGGTGTGCCATGTCAGTTGCAAGGTGGCCATGGCCCTCACAAGGTGAGTGATTCTGGCTGTTCTCCCGTCTCTGCACTGAAAAATGCCTTTATCAAGCAAGGAGTTCAAAGGGTAACAGCAGTAACTTTCTCAGAAATTGTCCCTTTCGCTCTTTAAATGCTCTTAGTTTAAAGCTGCCTTTCAACCTGGTAAAATAAACCTTTTGCAAAGCTTAAACTGTCCTTTATAATACATATGTCACCCCTAAAGTAGGCTTGAAAGGCCCATAGGGCATGGTGCATTTTATTTAAAAAGTAGGACATGGGTTTAAGTTTGACATGTTCTTGGAGTGAAAAACTCCTAAATTCGATTTTCATTACTGTAAGTCCCTCCTCTCTGTTAGACCTTGACGTGGTTTTCCACCAAACCTTCTGTCTTCACCCATGTTTTGATGAATTCGGTTTTGTCGGTCCCCACTTGAAGTGTCCATGTGCCAGTGGATGGCCTGGGATTTGGCTCTTGATAGTGACAGCTGTCAGTGGCTTCTGCTGGTTTCTGTCTGTATGGGCAGAGTTCTCTTTGGGTTGGGGACAGAAGTCTGATCGAAGGAGCAGAATGGGCCACATCTGTTTTTGATTATGGTGGCACTGTCTGCCTACTGGTAGGCATTTGTGAGCCAATTAAGGTTCAGAGTCTCACAGATGTAGTCCACAGGTGAAGAGAAAGGTTCTTCATGGGTCAGTTTAGTGGCTCAGGAGAGTGTTGGCAGAGAGATTTAACTGTGTTCAGAGGGACATAGAATTGACAATTGACACTGCATGAAAGACCCACTGTCAACGTTCTATTGCCTAAACAAGAAAGTTTTTCAAGGTACTGATTACTCTACCCTAACTTTTGCCTGGAGGGGGGTCATGTTGGACTTGGCTTTCTCTTCAGGGTTACTGCAAAACATTTTGCCTTCACCACTCCTGTCTAGAGCCGAGACCTAAAGTAGGCCCGGGGCACTTTACTAATATGAAGCATTTAGACATTTAGGCCTTCGGAAAATGTAGGCACTGTTTGTACAGGGTTCCGAATTAAAACATTACAAGATGTATGGCACCCAGTCATTACTGGGAGCAATAACGTTTGCATACCCTGTTAAATTTTTTCAGGTCAAACCTTCTTGAATTTAACAAGTGAAAAGGGCATTACAGGTACAGTGACATGGGATTTTGGTAAGGTCAGTACCAAAATATGCATTTTATTCCCCCAATACCTTTAATACATGCAATTTATCACACCCAATAAATTCTGATCCCTGTAATGGTGGATGTAATGGGGTGCAATTATTATTGCTACCTTCTCCAGGTCACTCATAATCAGGGTCTCAGTCCTAAATGATACATTAAAGGTACATTGTTTCAGCAACATTAGTCAAAACTTGGAGGAGGTAGAGGGTTCCCCACTGACCTTTTCATAATTTTAAATAAGAACAGTTTAATAACATTAGTCAAACTATGGTAGGACGGAAAGACTATTTTAGGAGAGCATGAAGAAAAGAATACTTTGGATGGTAACATGACGTATCGTAGGACAGTTACCCAGTAACTTTGTGGAAAATTGGAAGGCTTGAAGACCAGTTTTCACTTGGGTTTAGCGCACTTTGTGGTTTTCCATAACGGCCAGTTGCCACACTTAGCAAGTTTCCATGCAGCATCATTAAGCACAGTCTACTCAGCAAGGTTTCTCAATGACCTTACAATACACATGTTGCCACTTTCATAATGGTTCTGTAGGTACATCTGTGAAAGTCCAGGAAAAACCACGACATGCAGAGGTAAAGTTAATCTACTTCTTTTTTAGATGCCTCATCTACATCCCTTTCAGGTAAATTGACAGATTTCAAAAGTCAGCTTAGAAGACGGAACTTACGCACGAATGCTCAGTGATGAACCTTTAACTGTATTCCACTGCTTGCAGCAGCAACCAGGAGGCCACTAAATCCACTTGCTGAGGCCACCATTTCTGAGTTACAAATTAAGATGTAAGCTGTATAAGCTGTATTTATATTTATGATTTGTAGGCAGAATTGTGAGTAATAGCACAGCTCTGTAAGCTGCCTGCCATTTATCTTGAATTATGGGTAAAATATCCTGGTCCACAATTTTATGAATTATCCAGGACGGACTGCATTCCTCTGTTGCCTTAAAGTGGAATGATATTAATATGAAATAATTCCTAAGACCTCAACAAGCAATTATGCGAGGCCGACAATAGCAGCTGCTGCCCTAGGGTGTGGCGATCACGGGCAAGTTATGAGGGCGAAGAATGCTGGACATGCTTCCCCCTTCCATAACTACCAAACAAGTGCATAACTATGGAAGCGTAGTACATATCCGACCACTGGGGGGCACGTGGAACACAAGGCACTACAACTCCCAGAAGCCTTGTGCTCGGCACACTGGAAGCAGACTCCGGCATTGCTGCCCTCACGGAGGCTACAAAGCCCCTCCTCTACAGAGGCTCGGGGCTTGACAAACTTCCAGTACTTCCGGAGCTCCAGCAAGCGGAAGGTATTCCCCGTGGATTTGCTGAAGCCTCCGGGTTCCGAGTCCTCTTGCCACTGCCTAGTGTGATTCTGTTACAGAGCTCGGCATAGTGGAAGGTAATCCCCACTGGATTTGCAGAGACTCCGTGTTCCACTTCCAGGAAGGTGAGCTGCTAGAAGGGACGTGTTCCCTTCTATCCCGCATTTCCAAGGCGCCTTGCAACACGCGACTGATTCAGGTATTTAGGTGTGCCCAAGGAGAAGTAGCACAGGAGCGCTTTTCTTGGGAACTCCCTTTTGGTATTCTTCTTTTTTACCCTTGCTGATTTTGGTTCTTCCTTCGTACGTCTATGCTGTGACGAAACAGCAAATATTGGTTTATGGTTGTTACTGACTTCTTTGACTATTCTGGCTCCATGTACTTCTTTTAAACCCTCATAGAGTTGGTTTGGGGTTTCAGGATTTCCTTTCCACAGAGTACCTCTTGCCTTCAACTGGGGGACTGCAGTATTCCATTTGTAAGTAGGGAGAGTTTTCCTAATAACGGTCAGGTATGGTTGGTTCCTGTTCTGTCTTCTCCTAATCCCTTGCTTCTTATCTCATTTATAAATCTAGTTACCTCCAAGGAACCCCTACGCTTCTTACTGAATGTTGTATTTCTGAAGAGAGAAGCAGGACTAGAAAGAGCCATTTGGTCTGCAGTGTTTATTGTTTTACCCACTTCCCTTTTCCCCAGGGTGCATTTGCGCATGGTAGTGTCTGTTTTGCTCTAAGTGGGGTTGCGCTCAGGGGAATAGGGAGGCCTTTCTGCTTGTCATCATTCCTGCTGACGATCTTCCGAGGTTATTGGCATCATCTTATCCTGAGCTACTAATACCCGACAGAGGGGAACCAAACTCACACCATTAGAAAAGAGCACATGTAGAGGACTTTTGTTTAGCAGGCCTCAGAAAACACAGTAGAGGGTGGGATTCCACTGGGGCAATATGAAAAAATAAACATGGGAAATGATCAATTTACTTGGAGTTTACCATTGTTTTAGTTAACGGTTTTGAGTATGCTTCAATGAGCACACCTTGTAGTTTTCATAATCATACAAGTAGTAAAAATGGCTTACATCAAATGCCCAGCTATCAAAGTTTGCTGCTGCTTTTAATCCCAGCTGTCCTTTACATTTATCCATTGTTAAGTCCATGCCATGCAGGAATGGTGTGCATGTTGTGCCCCCGTGTGCATCCACATGGCGTGAGGCATCAGGGGGCCCTGTAGGGCCCCTTTGTTTCCCCTCTGCCATGGTTTTTATGGAAGAGGAACTGCCATGAAAACCGTGGTGGAAAGGAAACGTATAATATGCTTGGCTGGACCACAGCAATCCTGCCAAGCATATTATTGCCTCTACACTGCCGCACTGCCAACAGGTAACGGTGATTCTCTGGCAGCTGCGATGGGGCAATGACGGTCTGACCGCCACCACTGCGCCCCTGTGACAGACTGCCAGACTCGTGATCAAACCGGTGCTCACCCTCTCGTAGCTTGGCACAGAGCAGGCAGGCTTACCTAAAGAGGCAATGTGTAAAGTAATTGTGCAACACACACACACAAACAGAATGAAAACACCACAAAAAGACTTCACACCGGTTTAGAACAATAGAGAATAATTGTATGAATAAAACAAGACCAAAACAACAAAATTCCAATTAGTCAAACCAGAGTAATGCATTTTTAGAGAATACGCCACAAATTCTGCTTAGGAGTCAATAGCCCAAAACAATTATGTGAGGTTGCGCTAGGCTGTGGTAAATCCAAAGTTCAGGCCGTCCACGATGGAGGGCAGGCTGGCTACAGGACTCAAAAAGGTCCCGCAGACAAAGTACCCGGGATTGAGCAAAATTTCGTCATTGAGAGTACTGTCCATCGGTTCGATTCACTCAGGCAGATTGATGCATCAAAGTCAAGCCTCGCAGTTAGGACCTTGGATCAATGCTGTGAGTCGAACCTGGCAGGCAGAACTTTGGATCGTCGCTGTGCCATTGTCACACTGCGCAGGGCTTTTTTTGTATCGGCACTGCATCAGCATCAAAGGGCTCAGCTGCAGAACCAACTTCTGAGGCTCAGGACTGGAGGGGGCATCTCAGGCAAGGGTAGGATTCACAGATGGCAGAGTCCAGCAGCACCACCAGAGTTGCAAGAAGTCTTTTATGACCCTGAGACTTTAAATGTAAGTGCCAGCTCCCACTCCCCCATCCTCACCAGGAAGGCAATCAGAATGCAGATGAGTCCTTTGTCACACCCACCATTCCTATGTTTGTGGCTGTCTAGAGGGAATGCACAAAGTGTAGCTGTCACCCACCACAGGAGTATATTAGAGACAGGCAGCAGGCACACAGATTTAATTTAAGAGCAGACGAAAGTCCACTTTCTAAATGTGCCATTTCTAGAATAGTAATGCTAAATCCAACTTTATCACTAAAGAGGATTTCTCATTACTATTCCAAAGATACGAAACATGATGTAGCTACTCCTTTCTAATTAGGAATTACACTTTCAAAGTGTTTTAAGGAAGACGTACAGTTTCCTTTTATAGATGGCAACCCACTATTAAGGATTATCTGGTTTTAATGCATTAGTCCATGGGATCGTGAAACCTTTGTGCTTGTTCTGAACAATTCCCCGGGAACAAGTGTCAGGGGAGTAGCCTGAAAGAGGAGAACCAATCACTACAGTTTTGTCAGCAGCTTAATTAACACATAGTTGTAAGGATTACCTGGCAACCATCTCTTTATGGTACAGTAAGCAACACGTTGCTCATGAGTTTACATTGGGTCCCACTTCTGTACATGTTTCAGGTGTGGTTTGAGATCTTGTATTATTGATGTATGTACTGTATAGTTTCTGAGTGTGAAGTATGTACCTGTTCCCTGTAGCACACCCTTGCACTTCTGCTACATGTTCTGTAGCAGCTGAGCATCTCAGTTAAGCTTGCACTTCTTTTGCCCATGCTGCCCCTGTGGAGTGTGTAAGGGAATGTCCAGTGCTACACCCATGCTTAACCTGTTCTTTTGTGTGAGGTTTGCTATAATTTCCAGCATTGTGTCTCCTTTCATGGATATCTGCAGTACCAGAGTTAGTTTTTTTGTGAGGGAAGTTTTGTCTAACTTTGCCTCTACTGTACTTGGGGTGTATGTGTGAGGGGGCTGCGGACAGACTTCACTGCATTTTCCGACTGTCCTGTGCAAGTTATGTGCGTATCATTTCAGCTTTTCTATTTGCTGCCGAGTTGTATCACTTCTGTTTGTCCTGGAACTGTACAGTGATGCTATTGTACAGAACCTCTGGTTTGTCATAGGGAAGCTTTCACATGTTTTTCCCACTCTATTTCTACACTTACTTTTAGAAATTGGTTTGTAGATAGACGTCTAAAAACTCCTGGGTCAAGATGTATTCAACTCATATTCAGGGTTACATTATATTACAGGCAGCCTACTTTGAAACGCACATTTCCCCTTCATTTTTAAGTTCATATCCAGTTGTGCTACTGGCCCAGTGCGATTTAAAGCGCACCTCCTTCAACGAAAGTACTTGCAGGAAAAACTTTAAGCCCCTGTAAAATTACTTTCAGGACCTATTCTCTTTCTAGCAATGCAGTGTGCTGACTTTGTGCTGTGTTTTCTTTGCTAACGAATATTTCAACGCCTGCACTGTACCTTGAATATGGCACATTACAATGCGATGTAATACATCGCGTGACATTACAACGCTGTCGTTACAACAACTGCATTGTTAGTACGCAATGTATTACATCACAAGTCTTTACAACGACTTCCAGTAGGGGGCGCGGTGGACTTAGGAATAGTATTATTTACTATTCCTACTCCAGTTTGCGCAACAGTAGGGAAGGTGTTGGAAGTAATTTCCAATACCTGAGTGCCCCCTAATGGAAGACGTTGAAATGACTTGCGATGTCATTACATCGCGTACTAACGACCGCATTGTAATTGCAGGTGATGTAATGACAGCATTGTAAACGCTGTTTCCCTGTACCATCTAATTAAACAGCGCTGCAGTTAGAGATGGCGAAATCCAATCACCACGGGGCAAGCACTGACGTTGATAGTGTGTCGGTGTTTGCTGCCTGGTGAAATGCCCGCAAATCAAGCTATACTTATATCCTTAAGTGCATTCAGACAATAAGCCCCAAATGCCCTGCAAAGTTGTTAAATCATGTTCCAATCAAACCAATAGTGTTGTTAAATATGCTGAAAAATGGACACATTTCAAACTAGTGTTCCGAAAGATTCCTTCTTTTAGAATGGTAAGTGTCCAGCTCTGCGCTTTACTTTACATTCTGATATCAGGCGTAATTCATATGAAATGCGATAAGGAAGTATCCACGTTCCAGAATGCAAACTAAAAACAGAAGTGGCTGAACTACTTCTGCCTGTTGTGGCACAATCTGAGAACGCTGATATTGTGGACAATGTGAGAGCACCAAAAATGTCGCATTCTGAGGCATATTTACAAGGGTTTTGAGCCATCGGAGCGTCACTTTTTAGGATGCTTTGATGGCGCAATGCCCTGCTTCCTATTTACAAAACAGCGTTAAGCCACTCTGCGTGGCTTAACGCTGATTTGTAAATATTGTATTCTTTCGTGCATGTATTTGTGGGACAGGGGTGCAATGGATGTTGCTGTGTGCAGCACACATAGGAGCAAATTGCAGTTAAAGATTCTTTATGAGCAGGAAGGTGTCCCTTCCTGCACCTAAACAATAATTTCTGAAACACAGACACCCTTGCACCATGGTGCAGGGGTGTCTGAGTGGCAGGGAATCATCCCTGCAACGCAGGCACCCTTGAACCATGGCACAAGGGTCTCTGTGTTGGCACTAGGCAGATTTTTTAGCAACTATGGCGCAAGGGAAAACACACAGGTGCATTGTATTCTTGTAAGTATGGTGCATCCCTGTGTTTCTGAAATTATACAGCATTGCACTGTGTCCTTTCTTTGTGAATATACCCCTCTGTTGCTGCTGAAGGCAATGTGTGCTTCCTGTCATCTCAGTGGGCTAGTGAGACGATTCTGTTGCAGAGACCTGTAACATTACAGCTTTGATTCTTAGTTTGGTAACTCTGCATTTCACTATCCCTTTCTTTCAATGGAATGTGGACCACGTGCATGTAATACTAACACCTAACAGCTGTCTTATCAACAATTCAACAAAACGGTGGGCGCGTTCTACGTCACTCACTGATTACAAGCATAGCAGACATGTCTTTGTGCCTTAGAACATCTACTGCTGAATGTTTTAATTATAGATTTGAAAACGTTGGGCTGGTACCACAGCTCAACCATCTCAGAGCCTGTTGTAGAGATCAGTTCACCACCCTTAACAGGTCGGCTAAAGAAAACACTTTGATATGTCTGCATGTCATGACGGCATAAGGGTGACTTTTATCCAGTTGTGAGTGAGTATTAAGAAAGGAGCAGTGAACATCTGAAAAAGTATTGGCTGTAGGTCAATGTAGTGACAGACGTGACAGCTATGACGTTATATTAACAGATAATATTCAGGAACCAAAAGACAAACCTTTTGTAGTGTATCTAAATAGCTAATATAACAATAATATTCTTATCATTATTTCACACGTTTAATAATTTGTGTACAAATGTTGTATACAAAGGTTGTACAACTATATACAAAGCAAAAGCTGTAAAGAAGTTCAAGACTTACTGCCCTGATGTGCCCTCCCCCCCAATGTTCCTTCTTTAATTCTTTGAATCCTGAAGAGTGTACTGACTCCGTTTGGAACTTGGTTATGGCCCAACAGACTGAACCTCAGTTGCTGTACACCTTTTGGACACAGACCACCTTAGACTCTCCTATTGTGGAGCTGAGTTTTGTTCTTACTCATTTGTTTGTGAAGGCGAAACTTATGATGAAATAAGCCTCAGCTCTCTCTATCCCTCACAGAGGCTGGAAGAGCTCAGTACAAGAAACTACTACTACTAGTGTAGGTGAGCTGGGTGGTGATTCTGACAAGTGTGTACTCTTCTTCCCAACACCACCTTTTACTGTTTTCTTCTACTGACCCTGCTACGTTTGTTGTGGTCCAGCTCCTAGGTCAGATTACTGTATGCCTCACTTCATTATACAGGTTCACTCCCCACTCCCCAGCCCCATCTAGTGAAGAGACACTTCCCTGGAGCCTCTGGGACCCAAAGGTCATCAGATATCCATATTTAGTGGAGGAGGGGAACTTATATTATTAATCTTGAAACCAGGAAGCAGGATTTACTTGTTGAACCCAGCAATGCATTTATACTGACGTCCAAGACGTTGGACCCAATTTAGATCTTGGCGGTAAGCATACTCCATTGCAACAGCGATGGAGTATGCTTACTGCCGAGATAATGGTCTTGCCACCCAATTTAGATACGGGTGGACCATAGGTTTGACTATGGCAGGAACTACTCTGTCACCGCCATAGCCAAACCTCTCCAACAGAGTAAGGGCCATCAGAGAAATGACTATATATCCCCACCCAATTAGGATGGGCTGACATATAGCCATCTTTTTTAAAGCCTGTCACTGCGAGTCAAACCCTGGGGGTGAGGAACATTATTAAAGGAATAATGCACCCCCCCCCATGCCATGGGAGACAACTGCCATAAAAAGGGGTGCAGGTAAACTAATTCCATCGTTGAGCCAGAGCCCTCACCAAATAGCAAACAGCATTATAAAGCATTGGCAGGAACTACCATCATGGCAGTTCCAGCAAATGCTTTATGACAGCCAGCTTGGTGGTCATGTATTAATTTGTCAGGCAGTTCTTCCACTGGGGGGACCAGAGTAATCTAATCTTCAACTGGCTCTCTGCTGACTTAGAATTCGGCCCTGGTGTCCCTTTTGTTTGCAGGTTGCATCTACAAAGTGTTGCTGATTCCAGTTGTGTTTGCTTTGTTTCTGCTGCTTGGGAAACTAACAGTAAAGGTTTACAACTTCATTACAAAGTAGCTCCATTTTGCATTGTGATACTTCATTTTACTGCGGATTAATGCAATAAATGAACATTTATTATCACTATATGCTTGCAAACATTGTTGAACTGATCCAGCACAGACCCAATAATTTGGACAGGGATGATCATTTCAATTATTTCATTTACTTTGGCACATACACATACACCCAAGTCACAGTTGCGCTGGTGTCAAGTTTGCGAATTCAATACCACTTCATACTCAGCAGTTTAATAATTTTTGACAGTTCTCAATTTTCTCAATAAAACACTATTGTTCAAATTTCCATCTTCTTGGGCAATGGACCAATTAGTTGAAAAATTGAAGGCAACAGTTACTCAAATGTAGACAAACTAAAATAACCACAGAAACTTTGTTTGCAATTTGTTAAATTTTATCTAACTCAAATGCATTAATGAAATAAAATACCTCATGAGAGAAAATACACTATAAACCATCAGCAAATAATCAATCTCAAGAAACATAGGTTGCATGGAGGGGATAGATGAAGAGACATCAGACATGTGCATTAATCAATTCTCAATTCGGAAGGATAGATGAAGAGACAAAAGTACAAGGATAATAACTTCAAGTTATCAAAGATACCAATCCAAGGAATTAGAATGAGGAAAAGCAACACCCAGGCCTAGGTAGCGGCAGGGGACCCCCTGACAGAGAGTAAGGGATCAAAGACTCTAAGATCAGGACAAATATAGGACTGGAACAACTAGGCCTCTCTGCAACCCGATAATCAGCAGCTCACCCTCTCTCTCTCTCTCTTTCTCTCTCTCTCTGCCTAAGACAGCAGCCGCATCTGCCGCCCTCACTTCTCAGGCCCCACCCCTAAATCACCTACTTTTTATACCCTTACCATTCATGTCCATCCCACTAAAGTTGCCAAAATCACCAATTCTAGCTACAGGATTGGTTAAATCGAGGGGCGGATGGTCACCCTATTGTTAAGTCATACTTCTTTTGAATAACCCATTGTTAAGATTTTATTCCCAGATATTCAGTATACGTCCCTGTTCTCTCATGAGGATAAAGTATCAAGTTAAGGACAAATGTTATACATTTAACATCTTGTGTGTTTTTCACACAAATACACTGGAGTTGGCTGCACGTCAAGCGTCATGTCCTTCACCGTGCCATGCTCTTTCAGCTTGTTCAGCATTCCAGCCATTCAATCATGTGGTTTGTATGCACTGCAAGTTTCATTCATTTCAGTTCAGCTAAAGCAAAATGGAGATTCGACATTTTACTAAAGAACAGAAAACAGACATTTATTAATAATGTGGTAATGATATTTTTCACTGTTAACCTCCCACCTTTTCTCTAGCCAATGTTAACAGTTAACCTAGCAAAGCAAAAGCAGGAAAACTGCATTAATTATTATGACAAAGCAACACATGTCATGCTTTTCACTATATATTCATGCAGTGTGTCATGCGAAACATTCATAATACGTTCTACACACATTATTATTACACATTTGGTTATTTACGTATTGTTAGGATTAACTCCATGCATATTGCAAAGCAAATTCCCCAGGTGTGGTGTGTAACTGCATGTTAATACTATTTACTACTTAAAATTTGTACATTTTACAGGGGTATTCAATACAAGTGGGTCTCTTTTTGCGAACCCCCACTCCATCAATTCCTCCTGCTCTCCCAATTACTCACCTTGCAGAGTGCCTCCTTTCATTTTATCTAGAGTTTAGTATCTTTCTCTCCTTTCATGGCACTCTCATTTAGTCCTTTCATCATATCATAATAATCTTCATTTATCTCTAATTCAATTTCATCTCTTTTTCTTTTAATCCCTCTCTTTTTATTCTTTATATTTAAAAGAATTTTTCTTCCTTTCATGTACTTACAACATTTATACGCTGTTATTATTACTAAAATTGCTATTGCTATTGAAAGTACTGGAATCACTATCTTTCCCAAAAGACTTTTCCAAAACGTTGAAAACCAATTTCTCACAGCTCTAAAACTCTTACTAACTTTCTCCCAAACACCGTCACCCTCCAGTTGAGTTAAATCTTTATGCAACTTGGTAATCGTTCCAATGTATCCTTCTATCCCTTTACTTTCATCAGGGATATAGGTAGAACAGTGTTGAATTCTTAACGTTCCACAGACTCCACCCTCCTTTTCCAAAATAATGTCAAGGGCAAGTCTATTTCGCAAAACCATTGATCTTCTTGCCACCATTTCGGTATCAGTCATTAAAAATCCACCAGCAGTATCTGTTGATAAACTATCAAGTACTGTAGACAGTTTTCGAATTTTATGTGAATTTAGGATTACCCCAACTGAGGGTATTAGTGCAGAAAATAAATCACCTACTATTTCAGAAAAACGTGCTCCCTTTCTACATGTTAATCCTTGCTTTATTTCATTGACACTATGATCTCTTTGGTCTATATGATAGATTTTTGGAAAGACAATCCCAAAGTAACAACTCCCATACCAGTGGGCAGGTAACCTGTAATAGGCTTTCCTACCACAAACAGGATCAGTTCCACCCTTTAATTCCCAACCTCCAGTAATTTGGAAATTATGCTCACATTCACTAGTGCCAATAAAATAATTGTTGTACTTAGTCTTTGCTCTCAACAAACATAACTTTCCTCTCTGTGACCAGCATAAGTTTCACTCTTTTCATATTTTCCCTCTCTAAATGCCCAAGGTTGTTCTTGTGTTTTTTGCTTAGCAACTTTCTTCTGGAAACGTTCTCTTCAATGTTCTACCATGTCCAAAAACAGTCTTACTTCATAATGCAATCCGCAAGTCACATTAATATTATAAGCATATTCTAGATCTAATGGTTTAGTAATATGGAAAAATTCACCCATATAATGTGCATATTTTCCACTTTCTACCTTGTTTAGTTCTGTTATACTGGGGGCTTTAGAAAATACTAAGTCTACCTTTGTATATTGATACCCCAATTTACCTTCCATGTAAAATAGACTACCTAGGACACTACATGAAACAGCATATGTTAAAGACAGATGATGGTAGGTTATACCTTCAGAGACAGACTATGGTAATTGCATGTAGACATAGCAATCGCTCACATTCATGTTGTAAACACATTTAAAGAAAAGTCATTAGTTGATTCAACATGATGGAAAATACTTCCATCTATTTGTTCTTCATTAGTTTTCGTTATCCGTTTAGCAACATCTTTCATTCTTTCATTAGAGATATCATTCGTGTTATTTCTGTTGTCATTCACATTAAAAATTGGTATAACAACAATTAATAGGATCCACAAAATGTTAGTAGAAAAACATTACATAAACAAAATTTGACACATCTACGTTTTAGTTTAGATTTTGGTTTTCTAGTCATTTTATTTCCTGCCATTTTAGTGCTCTACAAAAATGAACATTTTTAACGATTACTCTATGTTAGGGCCTTAGCAAAATCTAAATAAACCCTTATCTACAAAAAAAATATATAAAGATGGTGTAATCCTACACCCAATGACGTTCGTCTTCACCTCCATGGATATTTCAGAGTCCATAGATGAATTGATCTGACAAAATTTTCTCCACCTTTATTTGTAACAGTTCTTATGAAGGTGGTCTTAATTTGTTCTTATGTTCCTTTTCAGTATCACTACTCTTGTGTTCCTCATTTAGGCCTAAAGTTTCAAACTCCTCGAGGATCACGTGGGTCCATTCAGGGGCTTCGTATTTTCTACAGGGAATTCTAGTTCTTTTTGATCTTCTTCTTTTGTTTTCCACTAAATCTGCCTGTTCTGCCTGACTTGAAATCTTGCTGCTTTGTTTTGGTATTCTTCCTAATCTTCTTTTTACTATTCTGTATTTTAATCTTCGTGCCCCACTTGGCCAACAGTCTCCCTTTATAGGTTTCTTAGCCTGAACTATCTTATCACCTTCTGTGTTCTGTTCGCCATTTCTCTTATTCTGTCTTACTTCTATCTGTTTTTCTTGGCTTTCTTGGTTTTCAGTCTCTGTAGGTTCAGTTCTTGATTCTGTCTCACTAGCTATTTTTCCCTCTTCTAATTCTTTTGAGAGCTCAATTTCTTCTGGAATGGTCTTTGGAACCTCAGCTGTTTATTTTTATGTCTCAACAGTTGTTTCACATTCTCCTGGTTCAATAGCAGCCTCACCTTCTTCTGATTCAACAGCAGTCTCTTCTGTCCCAGCTTCTGGTGCCCATTCTACTCGATTTCAGCTACACACACTTCAGCTACTGGTTGTAGATTTCTGTTTCTCAGTTGCTGCTCTTCTGGTCTTTTGATTGGACTTGGGACTAGACGGGTATGGCTTGCATGTATCCAATTTGGCAACCCAAAACACTTCACCGCTGTGGTCGCCACCAATATGATCTGGTAAGGACCGCTCCAAAGGGGTTCTAGATACATTTTCCTTATGTGCTTCTTCACTAGGACCCACTCTCCAGGATTCATGTTGTGTGCTTGGTCCCGCTGAGTCTGTGTGGCATCTTCTCCAACCTGGCGAGACACAGAACGTACCAGGTCAGCCATTCCTCTACAATAGTCCAGCACACGATCATCAGATAGGTCCATCAATTTATTTGCAGGTATGTATGCTTGTCTCATTGCTCTTCCCATCAGCACCTCGTGGTGACTTAATCCAGTCTTTTTCTCAGGTACACTTCTGAGACTCATCAATACCAGGGGCAAAGCATCAGGCCACTTAAGTGTTGTGGATGCACACACCGTCCCTAATCTGGACTTTATGGTGCCATATTTTGTTCCACAATACCAGATGCCTCTGGTCTGTAGGCACAATGCAATTACTGTTCAGTTTGTAAAGCAGAACAGATCATTCAAAGTATTTCATTATTAAAATGCAATTGTCTATCTGATTCCAAAGTGACTGGAAAACCAAATCTTGGGATCAATTCTCTAAACAACAGTTTTGCTACTTTAAGACTGTCATTCCTTCTTGTTGGGTAGGCTTCCACGCAGTGAGAAAACAAACAAACAATGACCAAGACATACTTCAATCCATTACATGGTGGTAGTTCGATAAAATCAATTTTCAGTCGGGTAAAAGGTCCTCCTGCTCTCCCAATTACACCACAACTAACAATTGTCTTCCTGGCAGATAACACACCTTTGGCACAGACTTTCAGTGATCAGCCTAAACTTGGGATTGTACCAGGACGGCTTGAACATTCTTACCATAGCACCTCGTCCAATGTGCACATGTTCGTGGTACATCCTGGCCATGTGAGAAAGCAATTATTCTGGCAATACTGGTCTTTCATCATAGTGTACCCATGTCTCTTCATTGTTTTTCCTGCAACCTGCTGTCTTCCATTCTTCTTTCTCTTTGTCACTAACTTCTTCCTGCATTTGTCTCACCTCATCCCAAGTCTCAAATGTGGTGGTGAGCATAAGGTGGCATTCAGTATTTCCTCTTTCTATTGATCTATTTTTTGCCAGGGTATTTTGAGTACAGCAACACGCTAATTGATCCGCGCATCTGTTACCCTTTGTTACATTATCATCTCCCGATTGATGTGCAGCACATTTTACAACTGCAATTCTTTTTGGTAACTGCAAAGCTTCCAATAATTCCTTTACAGTTTTACCATTTCGAATCGGAGAGCCAGAGGAGGTCATAAATCCACTTTGCATCCATAACTGACCAAAGTCATGTACAACTCCAAATCTGTACTGACTGTCAGTGAAAACCGTTACTTTGAGACCTTTTACCAATTTACAAGCTCTGGTAAGAGCGACCAGCTCTGCAACTTGGGCAGAATTTATGCCTTTTAAACATGATGCTTCCAGATCTCCAGTCAATGTACAGACAGTATAACCAGCATACAATTCACCTTTTGCATTCCTCATACATGATCCATCTACAAACAGTTCACAATCAGATTCTTCCAACCGTTCATCTGCAGTGTCTGGGCGGGGATTAGTGCAAAGCTCCGTCACTTCCAAACAATCATGTTCTGCTTCTTCTCTCACTTCTTCACAACTTGAATTTGGTAATCATGTGGCAGGGTTCACAATAGTGCATCTTACCACTGTCACATTTTCAGCACCTAGGATCACTCTCTCGTATTTAGTCAGTCGACTATTTGTCATATGTTGAGTCCGAGTACCAGTTAAAAGTATCTCAACAGAGTGAGGCACATAGACCTTCACTGGGTAACCCATCACAATTGATTCACTCTGTTCCAAACTTACACAAGTGGCAGCTACTACTTTTAAGCAACCAGGTGACGCGGCGGCCACATAGTCCAAAGTAGTGGAAAAATAAGCTACTGAACGTCTTGCCATTCCATGTTTCTGAGTTAAGACCGCAAGCGCACATCCATCTCTCTCACAACAGTACAATGCAAATTCTGTAGAATAATCTGGCATTCCCAAAGCAGGTGCTTGACAAAGACTGTTTTGCAATCGATTGAAATACTCCATACTCTCTTCATCCAGTACAATCGGATCTTTCGCATCTTTTTGTGTCAACCTTTGCAGAGGTTTTACAATCATTGAAAAGCCACATATCCACTGTCTGCAATAACCAGCCATTCCCAAAAACATCCTCACTTCCTTCTGATTTCAGGGTGGATACATTTTCTTGATTATACTGATTCTCTCTGGGGTCTCTTTCCTTAGTCCCTTTTCAATCTTATGACCTAAGTAATGAACTTCTTGTCTACAGTACTGTAACTTTGATGGTGAAACCTTGTGTCCTTCTTCAGCTAAATGGTTTAGTAAAGCAATGGAGTCTGTTACACATGCCTCTCATGTTTTTGATGCCAACAGTAGGTCATCCATGTATTGGACCAAGACAGAGAGGTTCAAGGCACTTTTAGAGTTTCCAAACATTTTTTTAGGATCTGATTAAAGATTGATGGACTTTCAGTATGCCCTTGAGGAACTCGGCACCATGCCAAAACACGATATCCGAACCGGAAAGCAAATAAATATTGGCTATCAGGATGCAAGGGGATGGAAAAGAATGCCTGATACAAATCGATAACTGTATACCATTCAGCATCACATGGAATCTGGTATAAAATGACAGCAGGGTTTGGTACTACCGGGCAACATGGCACAACAATTTTATTCACCTTTCTCAAATCCTGTATTATTCTATATGTTCCGTTAGGCTTTTTGATACCAATAACGGGCAGATTACATGGACTGCTCAATATTTCTTTTAAAATTCCTTGTTCAATCATCTGATCAATCACAGGCGTGACTCCAGCAATTACTTCTGGACTCATTTTGTACTGTGGGATATTGGGATACACTGCTCCATCCTTCACTATCTCCTGAAAGGGGTCCACATTTCTCATAAATCCAATTTCTCTTCCTGTGAAATCCCATACATCTGTTCCCAATATACTTTCTAACTCTTCTGGCAAATCTTCTTCGGTCTGTAGTGAAAATAATTCACTTACTTCTGACTCTCGTTGGGCCATCATTATTTTGTATTCAACATCCTCATCCAGTGTCATTATTGCAACACCATCCGGTGTACAATAAAGAGTGCTATTCATTTTGCACAACAAATCTCTGCCCAATAGATTTACCGGACTGGTATCACACACCACAAACCAATGTATGTCTTTAAAATTTCCAATCTGAACCTCTTTTGGTGCTGTGACAGGAGTTCTAATGTGTTTGTTTGCAACGCCTACAACTTGGATAGTTTCTCACAAGAAGGGTAGGTGTGGGATTTCCGCTGCTCTCACAGTGGAACAGGTAGCACCAGTGTCCAATAAAAAGGTGATGTATATCCCTTTTACCTTTCCATCAATAAATGGACCTGACTGATCTACCGCTAAAGATGCACCAAGTACGCATTCTTCCTCCCCCCTCATGCACTGTCACTGTGCCGTATCCAACTCACGCTCACTACAACGCACCAAATACTGCGTAGCTAATGGATTGTTACCAAACTGCTCTTCTCCTTGAAATCCCGAACTTGCACTTTACATCTGCATGTGAGCATTCACGTTGGGAGTTATAGGCGGCTGTGGCACCTGTAACTGGGGTGTAACTACCTGTTGCTGCTGCTGCCTAGTCACATCATTCTGCACCTGTGGATTCAAATTTTGATTTACTCCGTTACTTTTTTGTACAGATCTACACTCGTTCTTCCAATGTCCCAACTTCCCGCAAGTATGACAAGGGTATTTCTTCTTAGCCTCTTTCTTACTCATTTTAAACTTCCCTCGAATTTTACTGTTTGCCTGTCCATCCTGACCCTGTTTTTGCGTCACATTATTAGTTTCCTGTTGCTGTTCTGCCAATTTCACTTGTGCCCTCATCATTTTCTCTTTTAACTTTTTAAGACGAGATTCAATGTTTTCGCTACAATATTTGGCATTTCTTAGAATCTCGTTGATTGACTTACTTTGCCAGCACAGCATATGCTGCTGTATCATGACACTAATTTCGGGTCTTAAGCCATATACAAATCGATAGACAAAATGTCCCATATCCTTATCTCCAATATTCTCAAACCCACTATACTGTTTAAACTCCTGTAACAGCCTCTCATAATAGGCGTGAACTAACTCTTTAGGGTCTTGGGTTGTTCTGACAATTTTACCCCAATCTGTTTCCTTTGGACTGATTTGTCCCTTCAAAAAGGTAATGACTTGATGATACTTTTTCATCACCTCCTCTGATGGGGCACCTGTTTTTGCATCCCTAGGATATTCATCCTTTGGCCAATAAACAGTAATCTTACATTCTGTCCACAAATCAGCAGGAACCACTATCTCAAAAAGGCCATCTAAATCCTTCAGCAATACCTCTGAAACTTTTACAAATCGGTCCATTTGCTTATACCACTCAACAGGTTTCTTTCGTAATCTGGGAAAATAAGTGGTAAATGACAACATATTTTGTCTAGTCCGTGGTACATGGACATATCCTTTACCTGGAACTTCTCTCATGGGACAAACTTTTTCCACCTGCTCAGTTTCCTTTAATGGAAACATGGATGTTCCCTTTCAACTGGCTTCTTCCTTCTTTTCCACCCATTTACTTCTCCATTTTTCTATTTTTCCCCTTTTCTTCAAGATATTCATCAATTCTATTTATCTGCAGTCTCCTCCCTGACGTATTTTAAACTCTCTAAATCTTTGTCAGTAAAAGACATGCGGTACGTCTTCTGTAACTCCTTTTATAGTTCAATATCTACACCAAATTCACTAGCCACTTCTGACAATTTCCCATGGAAGTTTTTTGCTCTCCAAGTATTACTCTTACACAAAAAAACAATTCTTTGTCATTATAAGTCCCCAATCTATCTGGACTTTTCGTTCCAATAATCATTTCTTCTAAATCTACTTTTAATTGACTCACATTCACACTTTTAGGCTGTACATCTGTTTTAGTTAACTCTTCTACCCAATTACTGAGCTCTTCTGGGGAGGGACCCGTCGAACTTCCAGCTATTGGAGTGATAATTTGACCTAATTTCCTCTGCTCTAATTGAGTACTTCTCCTTGGGGTTTCAGTCATTAGATCTCCAGCCGGTAAATCCAACAATGTATTATTTTGTCTACTTTGACTCTCATTATTCACTATGTTACTCCTCACACTACTTCTTGGGACTGCTAAGGTAGGTATTTTCTGTAAATTTAAATTCTCCCCAAATAGTGGGATCACAGGACCAATAGTCACGGGTACTGTCAGGGCTTCTGCATTCAAGTTCAGTTGATTCAGTTTCTGTACTTGTTCCATTCTAGCCTTATTTAACAGACTTACTTCATTCTCTCTTATTTGTTTAGCTAATTCAGTGACTTGAGGAGTTAATGGGGTAAGGTTTGCTGTTTGCCGAGCACTTGGAGTCAACCCCCCTGAATTTTCTTCAGAAGGCAGAGGTCTTTTTATCATCATTTCTTCTAATAATTCATCATCACTTTCATCCAAACCAGGGGTCTCCAACCTTTTCTGTAATGAGAGCTACTTCTGATCAGCGAAAAATTGTCCTGAGCTACTTAAGGCCAAGCAACTCACGCATTGATCGCTTTTTTAACAAGGTGCTTGTTATCTTGTGTGTTTTTGCTGATGATGTTTTAAGAATCGTCCATGTTGTCCAGGTTGTCAGCACATCATAAAGTCTTGATAATATGGCTTTTACTGCATGTCATACATGTCAAATGTCCAGCACATGACGCCATTTTGATTTCCCAGGTGCTGAAAGATGGACAGTACAGACAGCGCACAGACAGGGGTTATTATCATTCTCAAGAACTTAAAGTTCAAGTGATGGGACATAATCCAGATTCGACGAGGGCAATACGTTTCCAAATGATCACAAAACTGTTCTTCATGCAGGCTTCTAATCTTAAAGTTTACATCAACTTTTCAGCAGAATACATGAATGATCGAATTTCTAACTGCAGACAGTAAAAAAAGAAAAAGAGCAGCAAAATATCAGTCCTCGAGTGTGGAACATTATTAAAATAACAAGGCCTAGACGCCAAACACTTTCTTTTACATAGCCTTTCCGTTTACTTTGCTTGGCGCTCCGTTTCCTTCAGTCAAGGTCACTCGGATATTAATCCTGCTTAAATCTGTGCTGCAGACATCAGCATCAATAAGGGAGTTCTTCAGACTCAGCACCTTTTCTTTTCCATTCAGAATGTACACACAGGCCTGCCATCGCTGCTTTTCAGTTGTGCAACACAGAGAGTACCACTTATTTCATGCTATTCATTTAAAAGTTAAACCTCCGAAAACCCTTCTCGGGATTTTAATTGGCAGTATTAAGTGAAAAGCAGTATTCGAACCGTTATTGAACGGTATGCTATTGAAGGCTGCCATACTGGTTTCATTAATAGCAGTTGCGTAATTTGTAATAAATCAATTGATGACTTCTAGAAATATGGCAATCCACATGAAAAAAACGTGATGTGCTAGATAAAGTTTAGCACCATCTTTGCTTTACAGGAAGCAGAAAAAACTACTACAGCCCTGATTGGCTCAGTTAAGTCAATCTGAGCAGCTGATTTGGGGGAGGGGGGGAACGTCGCCTAAAAAAAGGCCTAAATGCTATAACAACATTGATGGGCTACTAAATTGAGACCTTACCGGCGCAAGCTACTCATGGGGCCTTGGCGAGCTACTGGTAGCTCGCGATCGACCGGTTGGAGACCCCTGATCCAAACCCTCTCTAGACGCTCCCAGATTTTTTTATTTTTCCTTACATTTCGCTCCTGCTTGACTCTCTACTGTCAAAACTGGATATAACCCTGCAGTTACTGCCGCTTTTCTCCATCTTTTCATTTGATCCTCTCACCTCTCAAATGGGTAACTAGTGAAAATCTTCCATTCTTTCTACCTCCTTGATCCTTTTCTCTCTCACATGCTTCTGCTTCCCACTCTTCCAATGCTTCATATTGTGAGAGTGTAGGATTTGGCTCCAAGGAATTCATTTTGTCTCTCAAATTGTGTAGGATCCTTACGTTAAACGTACCAAACTCAGGAAAGGCTGATGCTCCATCAACCTTTGTATATTTCATCCAGTTTTCTAACCATACACACATATGATACCCTCACTCCAACATCATATAGGATGCGGGCGTTTACGGGGGCGGAATAGGAATTCCCTCCCTTGCCACAATCGGCCTGTCCTTATTAAAAAGAATATTTAGTTTCTTCCACAAACCCATCTTCACACTATTCTATTAGCGACTTTCTATCCAATCAAAACACCAAAACCTGTCTGGATTTTCCTTTTCCCAGTTGTCAACTTTTATCCTATCTCAGAGCGTCTCACACCAACTAACCAATCTCAATAAACTACGCATTTTCAGTCTTGTCCAATGTCAGCGCGTCTCACACTAGTCACCCAATCACCACTCTACTCACCCCGGCTATCTAACCAATGCCAGCGCTGCACCTTGTGACGTCAGTATCACTCCTGCTACTGACCCTCCCTTTACAAAGGTTTACGGCAATATTTTTCAGAATTTTACTTAATCAAAATTCTGTTAATAACAACATAAAATGACAATGCTACTTTGTCTGTTCCACTAAATAAAGAGATAGCCTTCACTCATCAAAAGATATTTTCATACACTGCAAGCAATAATTATGACCAGTGTTATCTTACTTCTCTGTCAAGCTCCGTAATAACCTATCTACTCCTCTCAAGATCGCACCAAGGTATCACAAGAGGGCCTCTTGACATACAAAGAGGGTTGTCCTGTTACTGTTCTCGGATTCCCTTAGCAGAGTTTCAAAAACAGTGACCCTTCACTATTACAAACTTTCTTCTTTCACACAGAAATTTTCCTAAACATAATACCGACAGCCCTACTTAGCTTTCCAGTATTATCACAACAGACAAAGTACTTCTGCAGTGTGATTTCTTCACCACACTCTTCCAATTCCTTCCCGCAATTCCTCAGGCAGCACCTGTACCTGTACTTCTGGACAACATATAAAAGAAAACACTAGCTCTTTAAGTTAAAACATATAGCGAATATTCAATACCCATTACCTAATTAATCAATAATTAAACCATAACTCTGCTAGCAAGAAACTGATACATCGCAGACCCAATAATTTGGACAGGGACAATCATTTCAATTATTTCATTTACTGTGGCCCAAAGACATACACCCAAGTCCCTGTTGCGCTGGTGTCAAGTTTGCAAATTAAATACCACTTCAGACTCACAGTTTAATAATTTTTGACAGTTCTCAATTTTCTCAATAAAACACTATCATTCAAATTTCCATCTTCTTGGTCGATGGACCAATTAGTTGAAAAATTGTAGGTTACAGTTACTCCAATATAGACAAACTAAAAGAACCACAGAAATCTTGTTTGCAATTTGTTCAATTTGATCTAACTCAAATGCATTAATGAAAGAAAATACCTCATGAAAGAAAATACACTCTAAATCATCAGCAAATAATCAATCTCAAGAAACATAGGTTGCATGGAGGGGAGAGATGAAGAGACATCTGACATGTGCATTAATCAATTCTCAATTCGGAAGGATAGATGAAGAGACAAAAGTACAAGGATTATAACTTCAAGTTATCAAAGATACCAACCCAAGGAATAAGAATGAGGAAAACCACCACCCAGGCCTAGGTAGCGGCAGGGGACCCCCTGACAGAGAGTTAGGGATCAAAGACTCTAAGATCAGGACAAATATAGGACTGGAACATCTAGGCCTCTCTGCAACGCGATAATCAATAGCGTACCCTCTCTCTCTCTCTGCCTAAGACAGCAGCCGCATCTGCCCTCCTCACTTCTCAGGCCCCACCCCTAAATCACCTATTCTTTATACCCTTACCATACATGTCCATCCCACTAAAGTTACTAAAATTACCCATTCTAGCTACGGGATTGGTTAAATCGAGGGGCGGATGGTCACCCTATCATTAAGTCATACTTCTTTTGACTACCCCATTGCTAAGATTTCGCTCCCACCTATTCAGTATACGTCCCTGTTCTCTCATGAGGATAAAGTATCAAGTTAAGGACAAAAGTTATACATTTAACATATTGTGGGTTTTTCACACAAATACACTGTAGTTGGCTGCACATCAAGCATCATGTCCTTCACAGTGCGATGCTCTTTCAGCTTGTTCAGCATTACAGCCATTCAATCATGTGGTTTATACGCCCTGCAAGTTTCATTCATTTCAGTTCAGCTAACGCAAAATGGAGATTCGACAATTTACTAAAAGAACAGAAAGGAGACATTTATTAATAATGTGGTAATGATACTTTTCACTGATAATAGTACTTTTTTGTGTGATTACTTAAAACCATTACAATTTGTTTATTTTTTTCTGTTTTTTTAAAAGGACATACAGTGCTTCTAGATAAAAAACAGAGCTTTAAGGGATTCAGATTAATAGTAAGACAGTCTAAAATATGGGAATAGGTAAAATAACCAGTTAATGTTAGGCAAAAAACAATGGTCCAATAGACTGTTCTGGGTGATCAGAAGTTCGTGGATTATGCCTTGGATGACATAGCGGCACTGCCAGGTTGAAGGAGATTTGCGGCCCTGTTTTTACCCAACAATTTGGCCACTCTGTCAACAAATCTAGTGAACCGAATGTTCAGCTTCGTATTGTCTGAGTTCAGGGCAGCAATAATGGCTTGACAGCAAGTACGAACTCCAAGTTTATTTCATTTGTCTTGCAGTGAGGACATTCTGTCAATCAGCAGAGCGGGACAAGCGCAGGCTATATGCTCCATTGCTTCTGAGCGATAGCCACACTCCCTGCATTTGATGCTAACACTGGTGCGGCGCCATTCGGGCAAATTATTTTAAAAAGGTCATTATCCCATCCTCAGGGCCATTAACTTTAGCTTTCAGAAAAGTGCAAATGTGCTTGATAAATATGATGATTCGACCCCCAGTTTAAAATCGGGGATTACCCCCAGCCGGCCACTTGACTTGATGACTGCCTTTAGCGTCGGCTGAGATGGGTTTGTTCCCCAATATTCCTTGACTCCGAGTAGTTGCAGGGAATTGTCTAGATGATACTGATGTTTATGGCTGATTTGGCTGGTCGAAATTTTGTTCCAAAGTCTGGCCTCCAGGCTGCCCTCCCGGGCATCACGCATTTTGTTGGAGAGCTGTATGAACGTACCTACCTCGACGCCGTGGTAGTCCAGTAAGCCAAATGCTAGTCTAACTTGGGCTGGAGATGTGGATCTTGGCAGGCGAAAAGCTTATTTATAAATTTGGTGGTTAGTTCATTTAATAAAATACTTATTGTGCCCTTCATGATCTCATGCCCATATGAGAAGAAGTTGGTAATCTTTGCCGTCATTACCTTCAGTATTGGGGATAGGCTAGGGCCGAGTAGTCGTTTCAAGAGTTTCGCGGAGGCAGCCTCAAGTGACAGAGCTTTGGCCCTTAGTGCCTTTTTCTGCTTAATAAAAGAGCCTATAGTGTCAAGATGAATTCCCAAGTATTTGTAGTGGGATACTGACTCGATCCTTTGTTATTAAAGAGCCACCCTCCATTTTGCCGCTTTTGCTTCCCAAAATAATTTTTTTTGGTTTTTGACAAGTTCAGCTCAAGGCAGTTTTTTGTTGAATAGGGGAGCAGCTGAGCGAGTAGCCTCTGTAGGCCTACCTTTTTGTGACTTAGTAACACAAGGTTGTCAGCATACAACAAATTGCAAATGTGAGTTCCGCCTATTGGGGAGGTGGCTGTTAACACTGTCAAGTGTGGGGGATAAATCCAAAATAAACATATTAAAAAAAAGAAGTGGGGCCAACACACAGCCTTGTTTGACACCGCTTTTGGTCTCGATCTTGCTGGAAACATGGGAACCTTCACCCAAGTTTATTCTGATCCAAGTTTCCGAGTGAAGATGAATTATGGCATTTATAAGAGCAAAGGGTATGCCCCAGAGCTCTGGTTTTTGCCATAATCAACCCCGGGGCACTCGGTCAAAAGCCACTTTGAAATCGACGAAGCAGCAGTGGAGTTGGTTACCTTGAACTTCCTCTAGCAAGACAGATAAGGTGAGTAAATTGCTTATTGTTCCGGAGTTAGCCACACAACCGGTCTGGTTGAAAGGGAGACACTTTGTTGTTTTTGCCCAGGCCAAGAGTTCTTTCAATAAAATGTTGGCGTAATATTTAGATTCGATGTCCAGGAGGGCTATCATTCTATAATTTTTAGGATCGTTTCACTTCCTGCTTTTATATATTGGATGGATGATAGCGCCTTTCCAGGACTCCGGGATGGTATAGTATAGCCTGCAATGGAGAAACAAGGGGCCAGATATTCTGACCACAGGTCCACGTCCGATTTGAACAGGGCCTGGGGAAGACCATTGGGTCCTGGGGCTCCTTCTGCCCTAGCTTTCCTAATTGAGCATGCAATGTTGTTTTTTAGCGCTTCTAATGTCATTGGAGACTCCATCGTTGGGTCGTCGCACTTCTCCTGCCCCTCACTTGTTGTTTCTGCCATGACAAGATTAACTCAACTGGTGGGTCCGAACAGACCTGGGCGTTTGGCTTCAGGGGGTTTGCCTGGGGTCAGCTGATGAAGAGAGGTTAGAGTAGTCGTCCCTGTTTTAAGGGTTAAAATGAGCTGATAAGAACCAAGTCCATTCTTCTGCGCTTATATATGCGCTGCCATGACTGCTTCCTCCTTGTAAGCCCCTGTTCACAAGAGACCAGAATGACTTTGCATTGTAGTTCTTGCTTGAGTGGACTAATTTCAGCCAAATCTGCTCGGACACTGCAGATTCCTTTGAGCTTTTAACTTTTTTGTCGCTGGTGAAATGCAAAATTGCGTTGTGTGTTGCCAGGAGCTGCTCTAGAAGGGCTCTGCATTTTTCCATAATGGGGAAAGCAGCACTGACTTACCATTTCATTCTCCTTAAATTCTTTGTATGACAATCTGAGAGCGTGTGAGCAAGCTCCTGAAGACGTGGGTAGTTAGACAAGAGAGTTATTATTTGGGGTCGATGGTCACTCTCCCCTTGCGAAGCGATGTAGCGATGTAGTAGCTCTCGATCAGGGGGAGTATTTTGCTGTTGCCTAATGTGAAGTCCAAATATGAATGGGTTCGACCTTCAGTTCTTGCCAAGTGGGGTGGGGCTGTCTGTAGGAAAGTGTCCATTCAGTACGGTATACCCCACACTGCTACGCTGGATGGCTGCATATTCGCCCAGTTTCAAGGGTCTGTGTCCTGCCGGTATTGATTGTGGGGCAAGGTGTAGGTGAACCGATAGAGAGGCAGTCCCAGAGTCCTCAGGAGAAATACAATAGAGGTTTGTATTGAAGTCTCCCGAGATTATGCAAGGAATACTACCGTGGTCGCTTAGTATATTACTGACAATGTCAGTCAGTTGATACATTTTACGTTTTTTCTCAGAGGTGCGCGGAGGGATATAGACATTGAGCACGACTGGCTATCTGATATTGGGCTTGCAACCACAATACCCGCAACCCAATCTACTTCAAATTTTAACTGTTTGATGCTTTGGGACAGTTTAGTAGAGGCGTAGATCGAAAGTCCACCACGCGGCCTACCGTACTTGCACTGTTTAGAGGCAGGGGACATAAATTCTAGGTAGCCTTCAATAGAAATACTGTAAACCGCCCAAGTTACTTGTAGAAGTATTATATCGTGTTTTTTTATAAAGCCAAGAGTATCTAAAGATTGATATTTCGTTACGAATCTGTTGATATTCCAGGAGCATATATTTAATCCATGGTCGATGGTGTTTCAATCTTTCTGACTCCGGGATAGCGCTGCTGGCAACCATGACCAGTCTGGTCTTTGGGTGACATGCTGGTTGTTTTTTTGTTCAAGGATAGCTGCTGGTGAATGGCTTCTAGCTGACTTTAGTACAGAGAAGGAAGCCAGGCTTGTGCTGGAGGCGTTGGCCTGTGTGTTTGCTAGTATTGATGGATAGGGGGGAATGAAGGTGTAGTTATTATTATGGCCCAGTTTTTAAATTGGTCGGCTTTTCAATGAACCAATTCCCGGATAACTGAGGACGCTAATGTAATTTGAGTTGATTCTCCCACTTGGGTGCCTTTACCGGGTATGAATTTGATGGCAATTATGTCTTTTGATTCCAGGGTGCTTAGGTCCGAGGATGATTTAGAGAGTCGGAGAATGTTCCAACGATTTAAAATGTCATGCAGGCCTCTGGAGACATATTCAGGAGCTAACAGCAGTTTTGTCTTGTGGCTAAAAGTTGCTGGATGATTCACTACATCTACTGTTGGAAACTTGGGTGACCTAGAAATAACTTCTGGTGCCACCTGGGAAAAACATGTGGCCGCCAAAAGGGAACTCTTTTCACTCAAGTGGTTAGGTGATAATGGAATGGGGAGTGTTTTACACATGACCGCCGGAGGTTGTTGAATGGATGGGGTTGGCGGATGTGGACCATCAGGCGCTTTGGCTGCATGCTGCTGGTCTGATCTATTGATCCCCACTTGCTGTAGCAAAGGGGCACTGATTGCAAGGGATGTTTTTTGAGGGTTCACATTCGTAGCTGGCATATTGTCAGTTGTAGCCTCCTCTGTGAGTTGAAATTGGTTAAGACCAAAGGTAACTTGAGTGGATGAATGCCGGGGGAACCTTTAGACTTGGGACGACTCTGCTATTAGTAAACTGTTCAAGTTTGAAGATTCTTTTTGAGGCATTGAGGGGTGCGCTGCTGATAGCGAGCTAATGTTGGTTTCGGGCGATGCAAGCAAGTCCCGTGATGTCGCTGGCTTATTCTCTAAAAATAACTGCTGATGATGTTTTTTGATTCCACTATGAGCCTATTCCGGCTTTTCCGCAGTCTTTTTTTTTCCCGTTTCGACAGCCGATGTGTATCGTGTGTATCATGATGGTGAGGTTGTGCTTCGAAGGGTGCGTTGGGATCCTTAATTTGTGGGGAAGGGGCTTTGGTTTGCGCAGTCGCGGAAACTAGCATCTCGGCCTCATCCAAACGCACTACCTGGAATGAAGGTTCGGGGCGGCCCAATGAGGGGAACTTCTTAATTTCTGATAAAACTGATTAAAGAAATTGAGGTAGTGAGGATAAGGAGTCTATGATGAGAGAAAAGCAACATACTGATCGAACAAGTTGGACTTGAGATTGGTCTTTTGTTTTCAATAGATTCAGTGCCTCCAGTCTTTGGTCAATCCTGGCGGTATATACCACAAGGCTGTTTGAGAGGTCCACCTGTAGGTCCATTTTATCTGAATGGTAGGACAGTGCTGATGCCGTGGTATGGAGGGTTTGAACCAATTGTCACCAAAGGTCATTTAAATTGGGCAGTCAAAACTGTTCCTGAGCAGGGGACCTTATGTATTCGTTGGTGAAAAAAGACAGGTCTAGGAAAGAGTTGATTTTACTATCATGTGCCCCAGCTGAGTTATCCGTTTGATGACTTTGAGTGGCTGTGATAAGTGGACCAGTGGGGGACAGCTCTTTAGGGTTGCTTGAATGGGTACTTGCAAGGCTCAAGACTTGTGGGGTCAGAACTTTGGTGTTTCCTACAAGATGACCCATTGAGATTGGAGACTTAAGTGCTACGGGAGAAAGTGGCTTGGATTCTGAACTGACTGAGTGGTTGGCGAAAAGTCCTCTTTTAGGGTGGAAGCTGAGGGAGAGGCTGGTATGATAGAGTAGTGCGCAGCTAGTGAGTCCGAAAGTAGCTGCTTGGAAGCCTGAAGCGAGCGAAGGGTGTCAGGGGCTACTTTTAGAGAACGGTGCAACCGTTGCTGGGGAGCTTACTAATGATGAGTTGCCTGTACCGCCAACTACAGTGTGAATCATAGGCTGAACCAGTATTTGGTGTGTGACCAACACTGGGGTGCTTCAAGAAGAGACCGGGATTGTCTCGATAGTGCTTGGTCTTAGATTTGCAGCAGTTACTGAGTTCCTAAAATAGTCCCTCAGTGACACCTTTCTTAATGGAACGGTTGAAGAGGTTGTAGTTGCTAATAGTCCCGATGTTGGCTCTTCATGAGTAAAGTCTTCCTGGGCGCCGCTGTACCCCATAGAGCTTAGTGCGTGAGGGAACTTTGGGAAGACTGAACTTGAGTTGTAGGTTGCCACAGCTGAGGCTCGTATCCTGGGGCTAGGCCGGGTTGTGATCTTACTGGAGTTGCTAATTGAATTGGTTGAGTTGGGGCCGTTGCTGCTACGACCAGGGGTGCGTGGGTGGCTGATATTTTAAAACCTTTTTAGATGGTTTTGCTGTAGCTTTCTTAACCCTCCTAGATCTCTTTGTTAGGAGATTCTACCAGTTTGTGGGGGGGCAAGCAACCGCCTGTGTCTTACCGTCTGCCTGCAGGAATACACATGAATGCCTGTGTGCTAAGGACTAAGGGCAGCAGTGTGCTGTTTTTATAATTTTTTTAAATAAATAAATAAAAGAATGAATGAAAAAAAATATGGCAGAGCCACGGGGAAGCTTACCTGAGACCTAAGAGCAGACCTGCACGACCGAGTTGGGCCAGGGCAGCAAAGTTCTCTGTCTTCGAGTGAGCTGGGTGAACTGGGGAAGCCAGTGGGGTGACTACGCTCCTGCGCCTGTCCCCTCAGGCTGCTCAGGCTGCAGTTACGTTGCTGGTGCTTGTGCTCCGGTGAGTGGCGAAGGGCCAATGTGAGAAAGGGACAAAAGGTGAACTCTACAACAAGGTCTTTCTTCTTATGTCAATGGTTGCAAATAACAAGAGGCACAGGAATGCCTTTCTTGATAAAACAGGTTGGTTTCAGTTCACGACTAATGGTCAGTAGGTATTTCCATTTTGACACTGGTCCTCATGACCTGTGGAAATAGGTTCAAATCCACAATCCTGCAAGGCAATGTTATTCCACATTTATCAGCCCAGCACTCTCCTGTGAAGATTTAAAGTTCTGGACACTGTTGGATGAGAAGGGGCTACACACAACAAATATAAAAAGATATCAGGCTTGCACAACATCCTTAGAGCAGATAAATTACATACAAGACCCCAAGTGTTTAGCCACCGCGGACTTGCGCCTCCTCTTCACTCCTGGGCCTGCAGAATATGAGCCAAAAATGCACATCAACAATATTGTAGAAGGACTCATAAAATCTGTAACCCAGCAGCCAACACCTCACATATTTTCTGGATACTGGTTTTCAGATACAGGCGAAGGGCCAATGTGATGAAGGGGCAAGCGGGGCACACAAGGAGGGGTCGCAGGCTGCACCTGGTCTAACCAGGTCACCTCCGCGATACCGCCAAGGGCTCTCACTTGCTGCGGCCTCAGGCTAAAGGGCAGCCACGCTTGCCATGCTTACAGCACTGCTCTCCTTTGACCTTGGTGCAGCAGTCGGGCTGGTAGGCGAAGAATGAAAAACGAAGAACCGGATTAAATAATTGCCGCCGGGTGCTGCTTTATGCCGCTAGATGCTGCCGCACTAACGGGCACTAATGAGGCGGGGCTGCGGGCTCAGGCTCGGGCTTAGGCTTGGGCTCCTCAGCTCGCCTCTCACCTCTCGCCTCATGCCTCTCACTTCGCTACTGCTCACCGCTGCTCTCACTGCTGCTCACGAGCTAGAGGTATTTTTCACTGCTAACCACCCACCGTTTCTCTAGACAATGTTAACAGTTAACCTAGCATAGCAAAAGCAAGAAACCTGTATTAATTATTATGACAAAGCAACACATGTCATGCTTTTCACTACATATTCATGCAATGTGCCATGCGAAACATTCATGTTAAGAAAAACAGAAAATACCTCTTGGACCATAAATCTTTTCAATTTTTTAATAATACCAAAGGTCTCTATGGTTACGTCACTCTTTTATAACCAAGTTCCAGCCACTTGAAAAAATGTCTTTCTATCCATTCTCCCCACACAGCAGCATAAATCGAAAAAAGTGAAACACGAGCCAGAACACAGATGGCTAAGTGATCCACCCTATAGGTACGATATTCTTGAGGTTACAACAATTCTATATTTCAATTAGTGCTCACTGTGAGACACTGACACTTTTTCTCTCTCAAAATTACAGCGTCCTACCCTAACAAAACCCAGCCCTGAGGAAGACCTTCTTTGAAACCTCACTGTCCCTTGCACGAAGGTCGAAACGTGTCGGCACACCCTTTCACTTGCCCTGCTCCTTATCTTGAGACCAGGAGCCTTCTCTGTCTCCACTTTGAAATCAAACTTAAATCAAGGCTACATCAGCTGAGGTGATAACTAAAGCAAGACGTTTTCCCTCTCAGTGATAAACAACACCTTGAGACTTGCTCCGTTCTCTACAATTTTTGGACCGCTAAATGAACAGTACCAAGGATAACCAGGCTTGTTCTTCCTGGTACATGTATTTAAAGAAGTAGGACACAACAAGGTTCTCTTAAAGAACCACTTGTAAATATTGTTCACCTTTTTTGGACTCTGTAATTTGCTATTGCTTTGATTGTTTTTCTTTCTTTGTAATCTCTTTTTAGAAAAAAGCTGGCATGCACTGCACAATGTTCAGTATACTAGCATAAATTTGCAAAGTATGATATGACTATACAATAATGTGTATGTGATTTTCCAGAAAAACAAAACATTTTGATAAAAAACTGGATGTATTGATGAACATACTAGACACTGTTTATGTGAACTTTATGGCACATGTCATGAAATGGTTATGCATGTCTCTTCCCAGTAGAATTGTATTTTGTAATTATTCAAGCTCAATAAGTGAGCAGAAATGAAGGTAAAGAACATAGACCTTTGGTATTATTAACAAATTGAAAAGATTTATGGTCCAAGAGGTATTTTCCGTTTTTCTTAACATAGACTTGACTCCAGCCTCTTGTGGTCCTTATTAGAGTCACTCCCCTTCAGTTTGTAAAGTGCGAAACATTCATAACACGTTCTACACACATTATTATTACACATTGGGTTATTTACATATTGTTGGGATTAACTCCATGCTTATTGCAAAGCATATTCCCAATGTGTGGTGTGTAACTGCATGTTAATACTATTTACTACCTAAAATTAGTACCTTTTGTAGGGATACTCAATACAAGTGGGTTACTTTTTGCGAATCCCCGCTCCATCAGAACCATTCCAATGTTCTAGTAATTATATGCCTATTGAGTTGCATTCATACTGAGGGAAGTGTGGTGTTGTTTGTAATTATATAGCAATTGAGAACTGCATAATAGTATTGATAGCCAAGTGTCCTGTTCTTTACCACTGTATTGTGTTGCTTTCCCGTTTGATTGTGGATTGTGTTTCACATACATTCTTTTTTTTGTGTTGCAAGTCTTTATTGAAAACCAAAGAAGCAATACATAGGGGAGGTATTGGGGATGGACAGGCAGGGAACAGGGCTTTGCACACATTGCATACATTGGCCTCATAATCACTATACCTTGACAATGAGTAGAGTAGGTGCCAACTGGCACTGATAGAGCAGCAATGCATGGCACATGTCATGCAGTGAGATCATAACTACCCAAACCAGAAGGGGGAGGTCCCATGTTGCTAAGAGAGGCTGTAAGGGGGTGTTACATCTGGGATTATAGCGGACATGTCCGAGTGTGGAGGGGAGAGGGAGAAAGAGAGAGAGGGGAGGTGGGGGCGGGGTAAGGGGCGTAGGGACGTGGCCAGGAGGGTGGGGGTATTTCTCAGAGGTGTCATACAGTCAAGAGTGATGGGCTAGTCTAAAAAAATTCAATCAGATGGGGACTTGCATTCCAGGCCAGGTATCAATGTGCAGGGTCCCAATGGACAGGTGCCCATATCTGGAGGAATATCTCCTCTCTATCCTGGACATTATAGACGATGCCTTCATGGGCAGCCACCTGAAACATTGCGGCCATCTATTTCCATGTGAGGGGGATATGGGGGATCACCAGTGGTGGAGAATGCAGATCTTGGCTGTTGCCAGGGCCGTGTGTAATAGGCAGCGCAGGATGCGGGAGAGGTCCAGGGAGTCCCCAGGGTCATGTAAAAGAATCAGCATGCTGGGGTCGGAGTTCTTGAGCACCAGGGCCTCACCCAACGTAGTCCCTACTGCATGCCAGAAGGGCTGAATCAAGGGGCAGTCACAGAGGGCATGCAGTAGATCGGAGCAGGTATTTAGGCACCGCCAACAGTTTGCATGGAGTAACAGACCCGCCGTGTGTAATTTTGCCAGGGTCCAGTGTCAATCGTGCAACTTTTTGAAGAGGCAGAATTTCAAGCAGGCCTCTCAAGTACCTCCAGGAGCTCAGCCCAGTCCAGTCGTCCACCTCATACTCCTTCTGCAGCCGGTTTTGTCATTTGGTTCGGAGGTTTTTGGGTAGAGGACCCGGAAATAGTTGGCGGTTCATACGGTCATAGACTCATGACATGACCCTGCGGGAGCGACCCCAAGCCCTGAAGTAGGCCATTACCAGGGAGGCCTGCAGGGCTCATGGTTGGGCATCCAAGCTGCATCGAAGGCAATGCTGCAATTGGAGGTACCTCCATGACTGTTGGGGCAGTATACCAAACTCCTCGCAAAGCTTCACTAAGGGTTTGCGGGCTCTATCGGCAATGACCTGGTCTAGGCTATAGATGCCTGCTGCTTGCCACCATTCCCAATCAAGAATCTCCTCTCCAATGCGAAGGCAACCATTGCTACATAAGGGTGCATGCATATGGAGAAGGAGGTCTCCAACAAGGATGTGATGTGCTTGAATTCAGGATTTCAGCATGGCCTGCAGCATCAGGTTGCCAGTGCACGTCGGAGGCGTGCCTCCCCTCATAAAGAGGATCGAGTCCATGCCAACTTGCCACTAGCAAACGCTCTACCGCAACCCACTGTGGTGGATCTGACATCCCAGGGAGCATATAGGTCATCTGGGAGAGATGGAGGGCCAGGGCGTAGTGCCCAAACTAGGGGAAGATCCACACCTCCACATGAGCGGTGTGCCGGGAGTTTTTCTACATGCAAGGCAAGAGTACCCCCAGACAAAGGAACGGATCCCTGCATCCCATAAACACAGTATTGACAGGGGTACCAAGAGAGACAACATCCCAAGGGCATAGGTAAACTGAGGTAGCAAAGTCAAGCATCCATCTTCGTTCGTGGAAAGACCATGCCCCCTTTTTGTATGTTCTTGGTTTTTGTATCCGATTTGTACTGTAAGCATATTTATATATTCTGAGATAATATTTAAGTGCAGTGCAGACTGGATATTCATATATTTAACGCAAATGTGACAATTTGGTGCACTTAATAAGTTATACACCACCTTCCTTGTGCTGGGAAACAACTGCTTGTTAACATCCAGGGCCGGTATTACAGGAGGGCTCCGGGGGCACAATGTATGTTTGGACCACCTCTGTGCACCCCAGGGCGCTTTGGTATTACAGAAGGGGCCACTGACGCTTGTGTGGCTCCTTCAGTAATACAGATAGCACTGGTGCACATGTTGCACCAGTGCTATCTCAAAAGGTCATCCTCTCATTTGTGTGGGGGGCATGGCCCCATGCAAATGAGGGAATCTCTTTACCTCTGCACCATATAATGGACGCAGACAAAGAGATAAAGAAGCTGTCAGGATGCACACTGAATGTGAACGGCAAAAAAGTGGCACACTGTTAGATCGCCCCTTGATGGCAGCCCTCTGCAGTTGATCAAGGGGTCCTATGAACCCCCAGACATATTCTTGCAGGTGGGAGCAGTCACTCACTGCCTCCGCTTGCAAGGAGATCTCTCTCTCCCCATTAAAGTGCAGCTGATCCATATTTCACTTGAATGCACTGCCCCAAGGGCAGGGCAAGTTTGAGGCTGATCTGAGGTCAATGCAGTCAATCTAATAGGGTGCACTGTCCCTGTTTCCACACAGCGCACCTGTTTGCACCATGGCACACATTCAAACAGGGAAAGTGCGCCCTATACGTATTCAGGCCCCTGGATGTTAGCAAGGTTCAGGGGGCCAACTTTCCATCACAGACCAAGCACCACAGCTACTAGTTGGCTAAGAACAACATTACTCTCACTTTTGACAATACTTGGTCCTGGGACTGCAAGAGCCAAGAGAAAATTCCAGAAAAAATCTGAACAATAGAATCCACATAACAAGACCTTTTTAACTGCCCGCCAGGACATGCAAACCCTTCCACCATGGGGTATGCCTTCAACATCAGGTGTCCTCAATATACAACACTCCAGGCACAGAAAATACTCATAAGAATGCCTAACTGCTTTCGCTTGCTTCTGGCAGATGGCCCTGACAAGAGGCATGCCCTGATGTAAGGAGTCATTTTTTGCCCATCGGACAGATTCATGAAAGATTGCTTTTTCACAGCTCGTGTTCCAATTTATGATCCTGCATGAAGGAATTTACCTTTTGTGCAACAGTGCTGGCTACTCAAAACCCAGTCCCAAAGTGGCTGACTTGTGCAATTTAGTAAAGCCCACTTGTGAACTGAACTGTGATTCCTGATTAGGGTGCCCACCGTACTCCAGGTCTTTACGGACACTGTTTTCAGTCCTGGGCTTTTGTGTGCTAGCCTAATGCTTTATGGGTGTTGTGGTCTTTAATTAGCCTAACACTCCTGAAATAAATGATTTGTATGTTAAAAGGTCAAGAGAACCCAGAGTCAAGTGGTCACCCTATGCCTGATAGTGCCAGCCTCTATTTCTGGGCTTGGCAGGGAGTGTTTAAGCTTGGGTGGTATCTAAGCACTGCCTGGATGCAGTACAAGCAGGTCACAGATGCAGTTTCATACTTTCATCTGCTGCTATAAAAAATGTCCTGAAACTGAAAGCTTTCAAACCATGTTAAATCCATGAAACATGGGATTGGACGAGTCGACTAAATCACAGATTTTGATGAACTCAAGTCAATGACACACATTTCCGTCTATGTCTATTAGGTTTGAGATGATCCTAACTGAGAGCTATGCATGCCAGTGTCAGAGCAGAGTTAAGAGCCGAGGAAAAGCCTGTAACCTCTGACGGAAGCAAGATTTAGTGGGATCAGGCAGACACAATGGAACCCCGTAAGAAATGTGGTTCACAAGAACACCAGCCCCAGACAATATCGTCATGCACACAGAAACACACTAAAAGAAATTCACTTAAGAAGGAAACACTGAAAGTGCGTTACCCATCGTAAAGACGTCTCATACATTGGAGAACACAGAGCAGATTCAATAAACATGTTTAGCACAAGAAATATTTAGCAAAGCACTTATAATACTTCACGACACCTTCTAGATAAATAGACAACAATCTTTCTTGCTGTGTGAGATGGGTGCATCTGGAGATATCATAGCAGCCCAAGGATATACACAAAAGGAGAGAACCAAGCCATCATCATCACCCTTAATTTGGTTTATATGAACCATAAAAGGTAAATACATATGTACATATCAAACGATAAAATACATGAATGAGATCACATGCAAATTAATAAAGGCAAGAAGAACATTAAAATCGCTAAAAGAACTAGAAAACATTTTGACTGTACAATATTAAAAGCAAGAGCACCATTTAGGAAAGTATCGTCTTATCTTGTCCCTGGATTTTCTTGGACCTAACATGCCATATGGTTGATAGGAATTTGACTATTGAAAACATATTACATATAGTACTAGTTATGCAAACCCTTAGCGCTGTGAGAACCAAGTCAAAAGATATATGGGACGAAAGCGACTGTCAAAGACTTGTCACAAAGAGGCTGGGCTGAATTTGAGGAGGCTGTCAAGAAAATATTAATGGATTTTTGTTGACCACCATTCAAGAATTAGAGCCAGTCAATGGATATAGGTGAACAAAACCACAACTCTGGCATGTGCGTAGCGAGACATTACTCAAGCATGCTTTGAATAGGAATTAGGTTCAACCCATTGCCACTTGAATGCACAAGTGTATACAACTTGAAGGCAGTAGCCTATAGGCAACCATTCTAGAACTGTCTTACCATCTATTACATTTGTTTGTAAAATCTCTGGGTAGACACGCTGGGGCATATTATCAACGGCCAGCGGTTCATAGCGATAGAAAAATTATCGCCAGCTATTGCTGAATATTATCGCCATGAGAACGCTATATTTACAACACATAGCGCTATGGCGATAATATTTCAGCGATAGCGGTGTTTTCAATGGAACATCGCTGGTTTTCCAGCGATGTTCCATTGAAAACAGCGATAACATTGCTGATAGGACCCTGTGGTCCTATCAGCATAATCCATATCCCATTAAAAGTATGCCTTAGTCAGGAATTTAACAGGTGTTAAATTCCTGAGTTGAGGCTGAGGTAGCGCGATTTTTTTTATCGCTGCACCTCCTTGTTAATATCGCGAAGCTGCCTTCACGATATTAACATGTGTTGTTTTCACAGCCACGCCTCTTTTGCATCTCATTAGCGATGCGAGGCGAGGCTGTGAAAAAACGGGCTCTACATCAAGGAAACACGCGCTAGCGTGTCCTTGATGATATTGCGATATAATTATCGCCGCTTTTCGCCCAAAAACAGACGCTAAAGCAGCGATAATTATATCGCCAGCCCTTGCTAATATGCCCCGCTGTGTTGATACAAGGCGTTATGCCTTTCAGAGTTTCCCCAAAGTATCTCTCACACTATCTTCCAGCATCCCTCATTCACAATGCTGCCCAAAGCTTGCCATGGGGTTGGTTTCGATTTAAGACCAGATTTACTACCAATGTGTGCTTTTGCAAAGAGATGCAAAGTGAACTATTGATGTTCACATTCTAGAGCAAATTATACTTTTTATGGAAAATTACCACTTTTTGAGCGCAAAATGCACTTTGCACTGCTGTGTGTTGCTTTGCATCAAGGAGGTATTACCTGGGTGTTACTTGGATGGATAAGTGCAAACACCCTTAGGTTTTGACACAGCGCCCAATTTAGCCAGATTAGAGTTAACTCAAATAACATAACACCTCCTTCAATCAAGCATTAGGGACGGGAAATCTGTTTGTTCCTCAAAACCCCCACAAGTTGCATGTGTGCTCAAGTGCAAAGCACACACCAAGTGCGTGGGATCCTACCGTAATGTCTCTAGGTATAGGAATGTGTACCGGAAGAGCACGCTTCTAGTGCGGATCTTATGGACAACGACAAACACCTCTGCGCGACCAGTTATGTCCCCCTTGCACAATGCACTGCATCACGTTTGTGTAAAAATAATAACTCTGGCCATTTGAGTTTGGCAAATGTGGAACATCTACCAAAAAGCAGTGGATATCCCGTTCGCTCTATTTAGAGTTTACTGGCTTCTAGGCATAATAAATAGGGCTACTTTGTGGCAGATTTCCTTCATTCGTGCTGCTCCCGCACCTGATATTTAGGGATGGAAAACATCATTGAGCATGCACATTCTACGGCTATGGTCATATTTTTTCTTATGCATTTGTGAGTTATGCAAGCCTAGTCTAAGGCCTGTTTTTTAACATTCTCTGTTATAGCAATATTCCAATTATAAAATTCATTCACCAAAGACTATCTCTGTAAAAAGTCATTGACTTTGTGATTACATTTTTTGATGTAGTATTGAGATCTCTAGGAACTGACCTTGCTGCTCTTATGTTGTAATTGACTTTGTATCTGTAATATTAAAGCATGCTTTTTCTTTTATATATGTAATTGTCCTGTGGATAAACCACAGTAAAGAGTACACAATGTGAGATAAAGTGCATTTGTGAACACTGTTTAGTGCAGATTAGTGTACATTACAATCGGTTCTGGGCATTATTTAAAAAGTGGTCCGTTTTAAGATAAGAATCCTTAAACAATATTTGTATTTGTATTTTACACAGGAGAAGAAGCTCTCCGCCCACTAGTAGAAACAAAGTATGGTCAAGTTCAAGGAACAAAGCATGGAGCTAAGGGAACAGACAGAGCTGTTAATGCATTCCTCGGAATTCCCTTTGCAAAACCCCCGATTGGAGCTTTGAGATTCTCTCCTCCAGAGCCTCCTGAGCCATGGATCAATGTCAGGGAGGCAACGGCCTACCCTCCAATGTAAGAAAGCAATGTTTGCATTGGTGCTGGTGATCTTTAGAAGTGGTGAGGCATAATACTGTCAGCGAATTGCAGCGAGCGAACAAAGCTAGTGATTCCGACTTCTTCCAGTTGGGATTCTACCCCCCTCCCACACCCACAGATTAAAAACAAAATGGGATCAAACAGCGCATTTTAAAGCACAATTTCTATATAAAGTTGCTCAGAAGCTATAGGCTCTGAAAAGGCCCTGGACCAGCAGCAGACACACACACACACACACACACTCTCACACACACAAACACTCACTCAAAAACACACGCTATCACCCACACAGCTCATTTACATTTATTCACTCACATTCATTCTCACTCGCACTCATTCGTTCTCAATCACATTCACTTGCACTCACAGTATCACAGTCACTCTCACTCAGTTCCACTTTTTCTTGAACTTACTTACTCTCACTCATTTTCTTTCCCTTTTACTATCAATCACTTACTCGTGTTCTCTCACACTTTGACACATGCACACATGCATATATACCCTCATGCTTGTGTCATTCTGATTTTCACTGGCATGCTCACCCACTAACTTATACTATTTTACATATATTGCCTCATGTACCCTGTTTCATTCACATACTGTCTCATCCACATGGTCACAACACTAACTGTCAAACTCACATTTGCACACACAGTTCCCTCACAATGTTCAACTTATACAGTGCCTCACACACATATTGTCTCAGTCATGTTTATTCACTATCTTACTCACATTCTCACACTCTCTCACTCACAAATTTCCATTCAAACTCAGTGCACACTCTCCTGTTGTCTCACTTACAAGCTCACTCACATGCTTCAACTCACTCACACTCACTTGCCCTCATTCTCAATCATTCACACAGACATATAAATCGAGACACACAGAAAACACACACATACACTCAGTTCGTCACTACCATGTTTGCATATTACATTTTTCCCTACCATCAGCTGCCTGTGCGGATCTGTTTTAGTTCCTCAGCTGCTGGTGCATGGACCCTCAGGGCAGGGATACAGCTCCATTCCAAATCAGGCTTTAAAGTAAGAAACTGAAAGTAGACATTCCACAGTACATCACCATGCACTTTCAGGCATTGTTATGTGGTCACAATATAGGCCTGGGCAGGAACACCACCATTTTACATGCTCACCTTGTTAAGTTGCCTTCATTCTTAAACACAATGACATTTGACAGACATTCGTATGCATGCCTGTGCAGGATAATATTCTCTGAAATGACCTTTGCTTACATTTCCAGTTTGTAGGCACATTATGAAATACCTTGAACATTCTGTACAAGGGCTATGCAAAAAGCTGTTTGTTTTGCCTGTTCAGAGACAGAGCTATCACAATAGCAAAAGCAATAGCCGCCTGTCTGGGACTTCGGCCTGGTAAAATGGATCCTGTTTATTATATAAACAGCATCGCTCCCTAGTTAAGACAGAGAAGCATTTCGTTGGCACTGAGAGGTCGACCCATTCTGGAATTCCAGCCCAGCTGATTCCTGTTTACCTCATATGAGGGATGCTGCCCTGCTCTCCACCACGACGGGCAGCTTGATGACACTTACCGACAGGTATCAGGCAGTTAGATCACCCTAAGGGATTTGGCAGAGTCATTCACCCTGGTAGAGCTATGTAGGATTACAATATATTACAGCACTTGTATGCAAGCATATATGCGTTGTAATCAGCAAAATGGTTGAACTGTTTATCATCTTCATCATTCTTGTTATGGTAATAGCATTATTCTGTTTCCTTCTATTGATTATCACAGCTCACATATTTTACTCAAGAATCACAATGCTTCAATTAATATTGAAACTGCATATTGTGTATTTCTTGTGTATCTCTTTAGGTATGCATGAGTAACCAAACGAAAAGGTTCTCGATCTGTTACCACAATTTACTTGGGGAGTCAGGGTAGTCATGTTCTGAGTTTGCACAATCTATTTGTTACCTTGTCAGGTTAGGGTACAGATGATGCACTGAGAGCTAGCAGGATTAACGCCAATGTATCCAGAAGTTGTGCGTGGGGTCAGTATTGCACAGTTCTGATGTTTATGTTGTACAACAAATGCAAAGTGTAAGCCGTATGACAGCTTCAGCTTTCAGTCTTCTCCTGTTTCACCTCACCCTCTTCCATCTCATTACAGGATGGGTTGTGGTGGAGTCAGTGCGGCTCCTAACCTCACTGCACTCTTTGACGAAATGGGAGCGAGTGAGGTGACAGCCTGATCCACTGGCAAATCTGAGTACTGCTGGAATTAAGCCTAATCTGTCAGGGGATCTTGGTATAAGTGACACTACAATGCATTACTTATGGGATGGCATCTAGTCATAAGACAACCCTCTGTTGGCCTCTACTAGCCATCAGACAATTTAATGCTTGAGGTGTCGGCTGATTCTTGCTCACAGTGAGGGTCAGCATCTTTTTTTATTATACCAATAGTGAATAATTGGCTATCATGTAGAGTGTTATCATAAAAAAATGGGGAAGAAAATAAGGAGGGTGGGAGCCCAATGCCTTTAAGGATGAGCCACTGAATGTATGTTCTTCATATGTAAGCTATCTTGCAGGGTTTTAGTGGAGATAGGTACAATTGTATAACTGTATCACATATGAAATCATGAATTCTCCTAAATGCCAAAACATTCCCATGGGGCAACTGGTTAAACAGTTACGAATAATGGATTCTACAGCCTCTACTTGTGGCTTATTGACCTTTAGGCATTTTACTATATAATGTCCAAACTGGAAAAAGTGAAAGTGTACTTGTTAAAAATGCAACCTCTGATATTAGCCAGAACATTGATGCTTGTGGAATAAGTTAGAATTTCCACCACAGTAGCAGAGCAAATGTTCAAAAACATATTTCAAAATCATGATCCATTGGAAAACATCTGGAATAAGTCAACAGAAATCTCCACTTGGTAGAACCTACAAAAAATTATAATTATTACCATTGTGATCACTGGACAACTATCTCATTGTTCAACTGTTAACTGATTTTGACCTCAAATTCACTCCCTAATTTATGTCTACAGGTGGAACCCTCATCGATATGTTGGTATCTTTTGTTTATTTTGTTAGTTTCCACATTGCACACACGAAGAGCATGTGAAGATCAGAGGCTGTTAATGTTAGCATACAGTATAACCATGAGATCAAAGTACATCTTATGGGTACATTTAACACGAGTGATATCCTCATATTTTGTTTCCATCTGATACAACATGACATGCATCATAGATCAACTACATACCAAATAGAACACATGGCCACATCATTGCTAAAATACATTCTATTAAGAAAAAAGGGAATGCCAGAGGGCGAGAGATTAACTATAAAACATACAAATAAAAGCATAGATTCTTGTTACTGTTTGAAAGACCTCAATAACCCAACCTAATAACTTTCCGGTCACTTATGCAGTGAGTTCCACTATTTCCAAATGTTTCATAATAATCTGGTACCCATGAGGACTCTCCTGCAGTTGAATCACTTGTACACCAGCATCTCATTATTTGGGTTTGTGCATCACAAAACAAGTAAAATAACAACTTGGCCAATGATAAATGGTTCAATGAGGTGTCCACCCCCAGAATGTTAAGATAGGGGCTTGAGTGTGTAACTGGTACAGTCTGCATCTCCTTGAAAATGATCCCAAGGTGAAAAAAGGGATTATACTGTGATATTACAGCTACAACAAAATTATTGCTGCTCACTCAAATCGATGCCCCATCGTCTAGAGATTGTTGAAGAAAATACCATTTATATGTCTCTGTGGATCTCACAAAGTAATAGCTCTCATAATAGTACAGTTGTCTGGTGGTCTGGCTTTTATTATCACTTATCCAGAGGTTGGGAGAATATTCTAAATTGTATGGCTTATTATGAGGAATACATAGTCTAAAGAATGTGTTTACTAAAGGTATTTACTCCTAAGCATGAAGACCAAGACACTTTAATCAATACAACTTTTGATTACATCTGGAATGTGCAAAAGTACTTGTCAGTTATTTCTCTCTCATACCTGAGTTAAGAGAACATGTTCAAGAGATCAAACATTTGAGTATTTGCATTTGTCGTTATTCAAAGGTACCTAGAGGAGGGTTTCTTGAGTGTTTCACTCAGAATAATACTAAGTTGAAGCAAAACCTTCTTTCCTTCCTGATTCAGCTAATATTAATAATCCAGCATTGATTGTTGACATTCTGGCAGTGCAATCATCTGAAAAATGATTTTTAATTGAGCATGCGCATTACACAAATCCCCGTACCTAAATGCAATTATGAATACATTAATGTATTGCACAGTTATTTAAAACCATTACAAAATTTCCATATTAAAAACAGTACCTTATAATTCAATATTGCAAATGTTGCTATGAATAACACTGTTAGGGTCCAGCCAATGAAAGTAATTAATTGTAATTACTATTAAATCAATTACGTAGTCTGGCCTCTGATAATGCTGGGCTGCAGAAGAATTCCTTGTTCCATGCATTCCTCACTGTGTGGAAAGTGATTTAATTATTCTGCAGGGTATTTCCTTTACATTTCTTCCTTTTGTCAATCTGGACTAGGTGGATGTGGAAATCTGCTTAGTGCATATTGAAAAAAAGAAATTTGACAACCCTAGTTTACATCATCAATACATTTAACGTGTTTAGTCATAGGAGATTAAGTGAATTGCAGAGAATCACATAATGTTGACTCAAGCAATTCAAATTTGGTTCTCTAGGTACAAAGATTGGCAGCAATAGCCAGTAGGTCACAATGGCATGTGACCCCGCCATGCAAAGTGTTTCTGCCAATGATGCCAGTTCAGTTGTCATCAGTAATGTTATCATTGGTGTCACAAAGCATGTCACAAGTGTTTTAAAACATGAGGTCATAAGCGATGCATGCTGAGGTGTAGTTACTTGTGATACCTATATTTCAGTGTTTTTGTAGTTTAAAATGTTATGTTTAAACTGATATTTCACCTAAGCATAACGTCACTTTTTTCCAGTGAATTAATAGTTTTTATTTTAAAAAACGTAAAGTAATATTTTATGACCATCAATAAGATCAACCCCCTGCCTGACCTGGCTCAACCCTCCCTCTGCAGCCAACCGCCTGGGCAGTGGGGGGTGACTTGCGGCCAGGCCCTGTGCTCTATCCTCCATGGGCAGCCAAACCCCGCCAAGCATGGCCTTCAGCTGTTTGTCGCAACCCATCCCAGACACTCAGGCCACACATCCTTTTTTATAAAAATAATGTTTTTTTCCCAAGTCCAAGAGGGCTTGGCTGGCTCCTGTTGGACACCCGTGGGATTATGAAAACCCCCCAAAAATATTATTTTCAAATTTCACCCAGGGGTCTATCTAGGCACCCCAAAAGGTCAAGGGTGTCAAAGTGCCCCTACCCTGCCCCCTTATACCTTATTTATTTTTTCCTTTTCAGGACACAGGGATCAAGTACATGTGTCACAAATGGCGGCCACAACATTTCTCTTCATGTTGTGGCCAACCAATCAGAGAACAAACTCCCATTGGATTCGCTGGAGGAATTTGCACCCGCACAATAAGTGTTAGTAAAATGGCTTCTCGACCAATCAGATCACTCTATTTTTCAATTTAGCGCAAGCTTGAGAGTCTTGTGAACCCAGCTGTCCAGGTATACAAATATTTTGAACCTCAATTTATCAAGAAATACTGAACAAATTTACACCAAATCCCAAAAACCACACCTTTTGGGTAAAGATCTAGCACTCTGAAAAGTTTGGTGTTATTTAATTCAGCAGTTCTGGCTGTAGGACTGCTCAAAGTCCCTATGGAAATTTCATGGGGAAGTTAAGTTTTGGGTCCTTTGAAGATTTGGCAAACAGGGCTAAAGTTATTAGAAAACCAAAAAAGGCTCTTCTGTCAAGTGGGGGCTGAGACAAAGGGGTTGGTCCCAAAATATGTTTTCCCCATGCAAGTTTTGCATGGGAAAATTAGACACAGCTACAGCCAGAATTACACCAAATTTGACAGAAAGCTAAACTTTGGTCCAGAAAGCGTGATTGTTTTGTGATTTAGCAGTTTTTTGAGAAAATAAAGTTAAAAATGAATGTATATATTACGGTGTCCGGTATCTGTGGAGCTTTCAGCTCTAATGTTAAGATCTGATTGGCTACCACCACATCAACGAAGATGTGGCAGCCGCCAATTAAGGACTTGGGGACTCAGTCCACTGTTCTGAAAATATATGTTAAAAAGCATATGAGGGAGCCAGGTAGGGATACGCTGCCCCCATAGCCGTGGTGTGGGGTGTCCCAAAGGGATCCTCACCCAGGGCCAAAAGTGTATTTTATTTTTTGTTCGATACCGCAGATCTGCGGATGATTGACAAAACTGAGAAAACAAATGGTGGACTTACACCTTTTCTAAAACTGTACCCCCCCCCCCACTGTGGAAAGGAGGCAGACCCCGAGGGTAGGTGGAATTTAGTTTTTAGGGAAGAGGGGCATGTGCCCCCCTCCCCAAGAGTTACACAGGCCCTGGAACCCCATCCTCTGAGATGGATTTAATGATTGAGAGGAGGGGGACATGTGGCCTCCCTCACCATCTGCAGTACAGACACCATTAGCCAGGGCTGTAGGTATGGCTGCCACCGCAGGTGGGAGCAGAAATGTTTAGGAATAGTATCAAACTTTTTGCAGGCAGGGTTAATGTTTGCTTCCACTGGGGAGCAGAGGAAAAATCTGGTCCTGCAGGGTGGGAGCATACATGTTGCCGGGTCCCCCCAGCAACACAATGGGTGCTGGTCAGGGAACTGGAAGGGGCCCCAATGAATTTGTAATATGTGGGTGCCCCTGGTGGGTGCTGGGGCACCCGCCAATAGGCGAAGTGGTCTGCTCCTGCCAGGGGAGCTGGCTGGGAAGCTGTTGGGGCCCTGAGGCTCCTCCTCTGCCCCCCCAAAAATGTGCAGTGGGTGCCATGGATAGTTACTGGGGCACCCATCTATAAGCATAGTGACCTTCTCCTACCAGCACAGCCACCAGGATCCAGGGAGCCCTGTTGCTAACCCCTATGGCCCACAACCATTTTGTGACAAGTGGGTGCCCCAGGTGGGCTCCCTCCAAAAAGCAAAGGGGCCGGCTCCCACCAGGGGAGACGTTCAAGTGGCAGGAACCTGGGGCTCTCCATGTGGCCCCCACACATATGTGGCATGTCGATGCCCCAAGTGAGCACCGGGGCACCCACCAAGCAAAGTGGCTTGCTTCTGCCATGAGTTCCGGCAGAGACCTTGGGTGCCCTGGGGCTCCCTCCACAAATAATACAGCTGTGAGTGTCCCGGGTGGGCCCAGGGCACCCACAAAAGCAATTAAAAAATATATGAAAAAGAGTTATAAATGGGTGGCCAGATCTGCTCATTTATTACTCACTGATCCGTAAAGGAGCAACCAATAATGCTTTCGTTTTGTTTTTTAAACTATGGGGCATATTTATAATAACTGACGCATCCCTGCATATCAGCAGGGATGCACCAGTTATTTTGCGCCCCAGCTCCGCCACCATGGATGCGTCGCATTTATAACGCGGCGCACCATGGGGCAAAAACGGCACAGATGCGTCACGCATCTGTGCCGTAAAAGTGGCGCATTGCTGGAGTTGCGTCGCAAGCGCGGCGCAGCTCCAGCAATGCTCTGGGGGGCCCTATCTGCACAATGCTGCGTCAATCCTTACGCCTGCTTCAAGCAGGCGCAGGGTTTTGACGCAGCATGGGCTCAAAAGTGACTGAGTGAAATGTTGTAGATTTCACTCAGCCACTTTTAGGAGGCGTTCCTGCGCCGGAACGCCCCCACCTGCCCTGGAACTCCTACATGTGGCGCAGGGCTTTACAACGTGACGCATCTCCCAGATGCATCACATTGTAAATACCCCGCACCATGGCGCAGGATTTGCGCCGCTGCTCCGTCACATAAGTGACGCAACGGCGGCGTAAATCAGGCGCAAGTCAAACATAAATCTGCCCCTATATGTTTTCATCCTGGTGGTGCCCCCAAAGAGGCAGGGGCACTACCAACCATTTCGTTTAACATTGTGGGGGCTACAGGGAGCGAAGCAGCCCCACGGCAACATTAAAAAACACACGGTAAGTCTCCTGGGTTATTGAACCCATGACCCTAGGAAAGTTTACCATATTTGTTTTAAAGCACTCCAAGAATCGTATTCTTTTCAGCTGGAGTGCAGGGACTTCTTGGGGATGGTTTAGGGTTGCATTTTGTAGCCTGAAAATGTTTTAAAAGACTCCAAGGCGTTTTGATGCTTTTTTAAGTAAGGCTTTATTGGAAATATTTTGTGACAATCTCTTTTATCAAACACAGCAATGTGTGAATTTATAAAATATACATTTGCTTATAATTACTGGTGACTTTTTGACGTAGGCCTTGCCTGCCCGCAGAGGGTAGGTTTCACGCAGGTGGTTGGGGGAATGGCCTGGCCACAGGTCTAGCCTTTTGCCCAATCCACACCGCCCGCAGACTGCCAAAGGCCATTCGCATCGGGGTTTTAGCCCAATCCCATGCCTTGCATGACGATGGACAGGAATCATAGAAATTCACTGTAAAAAAATGACGTTATAGTTGGGAAATGTAATAATATCTTACTTTCCATTGAAAAAAACCTTAGAAATTCAATAAGAAAAACAAAGGTTAAAGAGAAATCATAGTTAGGTGAAATTCTCAGTTAAAATATACAATTTAAATTAACAAAACCAATGAAATTCACTAGTCATAGTTATCTCAAGTAACTATAACTTGAGTCATAAAGAAACTATAACTCGTGCTCTTGCCATGCATTGCTAATGACCTTATATATTGCATCACTCATGATGTGTTCTATGACATAATTGATAACATCATGGTAAGATCTGAAATGACATCGCTGTTGATGACAACATTGTGGATGTTGGGACGCAAAGTCGAGAGAGAGAGAGAGGACAAATTAATGATGGTCCATTTATAGATGAGTGGTTTGGTAATCTAATGTCACCAAAACACTCAATGTTTGAGGTATAATGTATATTTTCCATCCCATATTTTTTTATAAGGTATGTCAGTTCAAAAGCTTTATTCGGTATGTAAGAAATACAACCATATAAGCAGAACAAAACACATAAAATACATAGCAATCAAAAATAATCTTGTACACTGAACATGATAAGGAACAATATGTGAGGTTGATATTAAAGTGCATAGTGCTTCCTTGAACAGTTCATAATTAAACTTAGTTTACCGATAAAGCATCTGCATTATATTTGTAACAGGGTGCAAGTTCCATATAAAATGTCTAATATGTGCAGCTGTGCAAAAGATGCTAAGTATAGTAACAATACTAAAAATACATTGTTCATCCAGAATTCACTCATCTAAAAAAATACGTATAAAAATCTGAGCGATACCTAAATGTGCAAAGTACATAATAAAATTGAACTAATCGAGACAAACTATAGACTTCCTTATATTCAGACATTTCAGCACATAGGATGCTACAAAGAAACAGGTATCAGGACTTTCCAGGGTTGTTAAAAACTTCATTGCTGATTTGGTAGAACGTATCTTGTGTTTTAAAAGGATAGGTTTTAGATAAAATTTCCTAAAATGACAATAAAATTTGCAAAACAATAAAAAGTGACAGCAGCTTTGTTTTGAAATATTATCACAAGGACACAGCATATTAGATTTGGTCTTCATAGCACGATCCCTAGTCTTAGTCGGGTTAGGACGAATCTGTGGGAGTTATAAGTCACAATAGCAAGATACGTCTGGAAACCTCTCCTTAAATTCAAATCAAGGTAAGAAGCAACAGTTGTCAAATTACTGGACTGATTCTCTCTAGCCGCATTCTTGTATGCTAGAAACCTCAATTTTATATCTTTCTTTGGTATCAGTGCAGCTGCTTCAGGGTTCAGACGAATATTACAATCAAATAGAAGATTAAACCAGTAGTAAATATAACTTAACCAAGGTATACGAGACAAATTATCAAGGTTCAAACAGTCCTTGATAATTGCTTGTGTAAATACTGTCTCAGTTTTGGACCAAATGGAGCGCCAAAGTAGCAATGGGCGTAATGCAGCTAGGTCCATAATAAAATCAATACCAGCTTCCATATGAGTTAAAATATTAGGAACTGAAGGGGGGGCACATAGCAGTTTCTTCAAAAACTTATTTTCATCATTTTGTAAACTATTTACAGGATGATGGCCCCATACTCCTGCCCCATACAGAGCGGATGAAATACACCTAGCTTTGTAAATAGCCAGCATATCTTTCAATCTCCTTTGCCCTAATTTAGCCGCGAATCTAAAAATACTACTGGTATTTCTGTTCATCTTTAACCTCACATTCTCGTCCTCATTGATCCATTTCCCATTTCCAGAAAATGTTATCCCCAAATAACAGAAACTGTTGACCGATTGTATCTTAACTTTGTCAATAAAGAAGGAACAATTGGATTTCACCCTCTTTCCACAGGTCATAACAAAAGTCTCGGTTTTATTGATTATCAGTTTCCTATCTTTGGTAAATGATACAAATCTATCTATAAGGCGTTGTAAGCCATTCTGTGTTCGTGATAAAAGAACCGCATCATCTGCGTATAATAAAATTGGGGTAACGCTTCCATCAATCAAAGGGGCGTCGGAAGGCAATTTACTTAAAATCGAATCAATTTCATTTATAAATAGTGAAAATAAAAAACGGAGCCAAGACGCACCCCTGGCGAATTCCTCTTGCAACTTTAAAAAAGGGCGTGCATTCTCCCATAGGACCATAACGTACTTTACATGAAAGTCCGGAGTATAACCGGGCCAGAAAATATACACACTCTTTGGGGGCACCCAGATCTAGCAGGGTGTCCCATAAGATATTGTGATCTACAAGATCAAAGGCGCTGCTTAGGTCTGCGAAACAGAGGAACAGATTACCATCCTTAGCAACCGTATATTTATGTATAAGGAGGTCTAAATTAACACACTGCTCCAATGTCCCTAGACCTTTCCTGAATCCGTATTGTGCCTTTGAAATTATCGAATTATCCTTTGCCCAAGTCTCGAGTCTATTTAAAATTATTCGGCTCATGATTTTTATAGATGCGTCTAATAGGGAAATGGGACGGTAATTACTTGCCTCGGACCTTGAGCCCTTCTTAAAAAGGGGAATGATTATAGACTGGCCCCAGGAAATTGGCATCTGTCCCTCCACTGCTACGTTAAATAGCCTGGTCAGAATGGGGGCCCACAGATGTAACTCGGACTTATATAAATCCAGCGGGACCCCATCCGGACCAGGCGCCTTACCACCTTTGCTGTTACTTAAACCCTCATAGACCTCATCCAGGCCGATAGTCAAAGGCAAACTTGGCCAGGTAAACTCATTATCCTGATGGGAATCTAAAAATAACCTATCCGGATTAAAAATATTTAAAAAATGATGCATCCATGATTTACAATCAACATGAGAGGTTATTTCAGGCACTGTGTCATTTTTTAAAAAGGGACTATTTATGGTTTGCCAATATAATTTACTGTCATTTATTTCGGCCGCAAAGCTGAGATTGTGCCAGGCCTCTTCTTGAAGAGATTTTTTCCTCTTAATAAGGGTTGTTTTATAAACAGCACGACAATTTTTAATTATTGTACAGTTTCGAGGTTTGGAGCTCAACGCGTGTTTTAAAGCATGGAGAGCCTGAGTACAACTTTTGTCAAACCAACCAGTGTTGATTTCTTTTTTCCCCTTATACGGTTTTGTAAGTATGTTGTCAATTGTTTCATTAATTGTACGTAGGTGATTAAGTATAACATGTGAGTGTACCTCGTCGCCAATACAATAATTTACCTCCATGTCGCATTTTCTTAAAACCTCCTCCAACAATTCATGTGGGACAACCTTTGACCATTTGATCCTAAACCCATTAGGTCTTACTGCCTCGATATGGTTAATACAATTGTTGGCATCCATGTTTTTGTAACCCCAACAATGCAGTGATAAAGAAATACTGTTGTGATCACTTAAAGCTTGCTCATTAACACACAAGTTGGAGTATGCACAATCATTAGAAAGTAAAATATGGTCAATATGTGAATTAGCTCCTCTTCCAGTAAAAGTTGGGCAGTTTTCGTTACTACTGTTCTTCGTACAACTTAACATGTCCAAGTCAAACTTAGCTAGCATCATATTTAGGGCAGTACCATACGCACAATGTGGGAAGTGTAAACAATCGTTTTCCTCCGTATTACCGCATTCCCTTCTTAATCCACATAAATTACTCGTAGCAAAAGGACAGGGACTTATATTGAAATCACCCAACCAAAGGACGATCGACTGATGGCCTGAAACTGCCTGTGTCCTCTCAATTTCTTTTTCTAGCTTGATCAGAATTTTACCTCTGTCAGCAGTGAATACATTATTATAAAAATGTATCAGCAACAAATCTTTCCCTTTATCAAACTCTAGATACAATACCTGAGAATAGACATCCACTGAAATGCAACTTTTAATCCTGCAGGAGTTTAGTTTAGTTGATATTAAAAGCAGGAGGCCACCTTTGGCTCTTCCAGCAATCGAACTCACTGCATTCAAGCTGTGTGCTGAGTATCCCTCAATAAAAATAGGTTCCTCGCACCAAGTTTCCTGAAGACATATAATATCGTACCCTATATTGATAAAATCCCTCCAGAAAGGGGAATCTAATTTCCTTTTCAAACCAGCAATATTCCATGTAACAATGCGGTAGCCTGTATTAGGGTCACAGTTTACCACTATGCAACCGTTTACTGGATCTACTGGGGAGGGGTCTGAATTTAAAAAGGAGTCTGCGATGGGGAGCAAGGTTATAATCTGTGTCTGTTCAGTTCCCATGCTCTCTATAACAGCATCCACTTTATTAGATTCAGGTAGAGAGAGCGAAAGGACAGTCGCTACTTTATTAGACAGGTCACAGGTAACTTGTTTATCGTTCGACTTCCCGGTATTACCCGACAGTCAGTTGTTTTCCTCCAATGAGGACAGGGCAGAATATCGATTAAAGAGGGGGAGGGTATAATCCCTCTGCCTACTTGGTTGTTCAATTCCGTGTATATCCCCTCTATTAAAATACATCGGGGCTCTCGGTGGCAGGTTAGGAGGGTAGCCACCTCCCCCCGGTTAAACCAGGTTCATAACGCTCATCCTGTTCTGGCCGTGGCAATTGCGAGCAATTCAAATAGCTATAAAAATAACCTAAAGGTCTAGCAGAGACTAAATTAACTTGGTTGGGTAAGGAGGCGGCTCTCAGGAGGACGGTAGCCGCGTGTTGTGGGTATTTAAAATTGACTATAATGCAATCCCCTCTGGAGGTTTTCCTGCCTTCCCCTATCCAGCCAACTCTGCGAGTAGACAAGATATCATTAGAAAATGCCAGCGGAAAACCACAATTTTTGTTTAGCCAGGCAAGTGACTTATTTTTTAGAGAGTCATGAGTTTCCTGCTTGGAGTTAAGCATACTAGAGTCGACCTCAGGGACATTAATCAATACCACTGTGTAAGGTGCGCACTGTGGTGGGAGGTTAACAATATGGTTCCTCTTGCGTTTAATAGACCCAACATCTCCCTCAGCTAAGGGCTTCTGAATATTCTGTGTGCGTGTGTGCACAGAGAGTGATTTGCCTGATGAAGTGGCTGTAGTAGAAGATGGAAGTACTGGTATCGTAGTAGATGACGCTTTTGTAGGTCGACTTAACTGGCTGCTTTCCCCCGAGGCCATGGATGCTCCCTTACTGTAAATACCAGACGGATGCAAAATAGGTTCCAGGGCACCATCTGTTGGATTATAGACCACAGGGGCCGAAACGGCCAGTTGGGGAGTTATCAAAGGGGAAAGTCTAGTTTCATAAGAATCCAAGAGACCCTTTAAACTGTCTACTTCTGCAGAAACTGAATGTAACTTTGCCAGCAAGGGGCTAATTAAAGCCTCCAATTTGGACTCAATAATTGATAACAAATGTCCTATAGAGGCTGTATGAAGAAAAAACCCCTCAGCTTTATCATTGGTCCCCAATATTTCTTTTAACGGATCTGTTGTAACCCCCCTACTTGATTGAGATGCACCCTGTTTTTTTGGCTTATGAGTCACCACCCTCTTCACTGGTACCTTCCTACACGCCCGCACTTTCCTCCGCATAGGAGAAGGAGTTGGGTTGGTTTTTGAACAGGATACTATACTCTGTGGGGAGGATGAATCGTTTGGGGAAATAGGTTCATCCATGCTTTCAGCATTAACCACTTCAAGGGATACATCGGCAATCACATCTACAGTATCAGTATTAGCCCTAATACTTTGAGAAAAAGATGTTTCAGTATTAGGTGCTAATGTGTCCACCGGTGATACTTCAGAGCTCGGTCTACCCAATGAGAGTCTCCGATCTTTGTTGATCTTATTTACAACTTTTACCAGGTAGTTATCCATAATCCTCTTTTCCCCTGTGCCTGATTGGTTAGAAGACTTGGACTTCGACATCAATGATGACATATGCGATACCCTGCAAGACGGGTATAGATATGGAACTGTTCACTTACAAGTCCGCCGATTATCAAGACTCCGTGGCCCTGCCCTGCCTCGTCCAGCCACGGACGGCCACAGACGGTCCCGCCCTTGTGCCGGGCTTCTCCCGGTGCTACCCGCACGCTACCCGCGCCGCAGGGGTCAGGGTGCGTTATGTAGCGCCTCCGGGCGCACTGCTGGCGTGTTTCCTGGTCCGGTCCAGCCCCAGAGGATCTTGGGGGATGTAGTTCCCCACTGCGGCCGCTGAGATGCGACGGCGGGAACGAAAACTGCCGATGTAGGCACGAAGAGGACCAAGGGCACCAAGCTGCTCCGTGGATAGCGGCAGATTCTCGGGTGTTTAGCGGGTTTCTGCCTCGTCCCCCGCTCTGCCGGGGTCAGGGTGCGTTATGTAGCGCCTCCGGGCGCACTGCTGGCGTGTTTCCTGGTCCGGTCCAGCCCCAGAGGATCTTGGGGGATGTAGTTCCCCACTGCGGCCGCTGAGATGCGACGGCGGGAACGAAAACTGCCGATGTAGGCACGAAGAGGACCAAGGGCACCAAGCTGCTCCGTGGATAGCGGCAGATTCTCGGGTGTTTAGCGGGTTTCTGCCTCGTCCCCCGCTCTGCCGGGGTCAGGGTGCGTTATGTAGCGCCTCCGGGCGCACTGCTGGCGTGTTTCCTGGTCCGGTCCAGCCCCAGAGGATCTTGGGGGATGTAGTTCCCCACTGCGGCCGCTGAGATGCGACGGCGGGAACGAAAACTGCCGATGTAGGCACGAAGAGGACCAAGGGCACCAAGCTGCTCCGTGGATAGCGGCAGATTCTCGGGTGTTTAGCGGGTTTCTGCCTCGTCCCCCGCTCTGCCGGGGTCAGGGTGCGTTATGTAGCGCCTCCGGGCGCACTGCTGGCGTGTTTCCTGGTCCGGTCCAGCCCCAGAGGATCTTGGGGGATGTAGTTCCCCACTGCGGCCGCTGAGATGCGACGGCGGGAACGAAAACTGCCGATGTAGGCACGAAGAGGACCAAGGGCACCAAGCTGCTCCGTGGATAGCGGCAGATTCTCGGGTGTTTAGCGGGTTTCTGCCTCTATAAGGTATGTAATTTTTGGGAATACGAAAATGTTTGTTTAAGTAAAATGAGAAACAGTGTTTCACTATGTTTTTAGAACGTCGGGATTTTGTTAAATTATGTTTTGAGGTGAGAAGAAGCACTCCTTGGGGAGTGTTTATGAAGCTGCTGTTCTATTTCGAAATTGCAATTAGAAATGTTCAGATTTGTATTCCCATTCATGAAAAGGATGCTGATGTTCTTAAGGCTAACCACAGACCTTTAAGTAATCAGTTTGGTGTTTTCAATATCCAAATAACGTAGGTGCAGAGATTAAGTAAATAGTGACAAAGAAATCAGACTTTGAATGAATAGTCGTGACGCTGGACAAAAAACACATAATTAGGAAGAATGATGTAATGTTTGCGAATCATGGGAGAAAAAACAAGAATACATCACCCATGCAATGTAGTATATAAAATCACTTCTTACTGTGCAATCAACGTGGTGTAATATATAATATCTGTGTGTATGTTTTTCATTTCAAGGTGCATACAAAATCCGATGGCGATAGAAATGCTCGAACAAATCTCTCAAGTAAAACTACCAAATTTGAAATTTTCCGAGGATTGTCTGTACTTGAACGTATACACTCCGGCCGAAGCGAGGACGAAGGACACGTTGCCTGTAAGCACACTCCTATAGAGTCACTCTGTTTGCTGTGAACAAACTCCAGATCAAACTTTGCCTCTTTGTTCAGTCTTTTTATTTAGTTTCCGGTGGTGTCATGTGTGCTAAAATGTATGTTTTATTGGTGGCTGGTAATCCATGGCTTTAATTCAAGTGCGGGAGCGAAGTAAGCGATCCCAACTACTTCTAGGGGCTCGGGAAGCGGGTTCTTCCTCAAGAGAATTTTCACAAAGTGGGTCATGTAATGCCTATTAAAGCTCATAGGGTCTGAAAGGATCCTGATTAATTAATTAAAATTGTTATGGGTGTCTCCTTATGTCAATACTTACCCCCAGTGTCAAAGGGACAGCCTTTTGCTCATCGGTATCAGTGGTGGCTCCTATGCTAAGGCAGAGGAGCGTCGCCTCACTTCTCTGTCAGCAGTAGTTAAAGAACACTAAAATGATAATAACTAGGGTTATTATCATTTTAGTTTCCCTTTCCTGATGTGGGGCTGGACTGCCAAAGCAGGGCAGGGAAGGAGTGGTTTGCCCACTACAAGGTGCGCAATGACGCTTTGACCGGTCCTATCCAGCTGGCCAAATTGTCATCCGCTCTTATCATGTTCTGCACCCAGGCTGCATTACAACCTGGGTGCAGAGCATGCCCCAGGCTCCCATTCCCTGCCTGAGCACCGCTACACAGTGCTCAGACCAATCACAGTGCTGCATTGCAGCGTTGTGATTGGCTAGGAGTTTCAGGAGCCTGTGTGCTTCCTGTTCCTGCTTCCAGGAGTGAGAGGCGGCAGCGAGCGGACTTAGAGGGGCAGACGGCTGGCCTGAAGGTAAGAGGCTTTTTTTTTACAACCCTGCCTGTCCACCTGCCCCACCACCCCCGGTAAATTGGTAAATCCACTGATCCGTATGCCTTTTGTGCCCCCATAGGCCAATAATTGCATACAATATGCCAGGGCCCTATTTTGCCATCAATGCTATGGATACAGTGCAGGGGATCCATGTAAAATATCATGGTTCCCAGCCCTCCCCCCCCCCAAGATGACATGGTTGCCCTCCGTAATGCCAATGATTATCTCAAATATGCCAGTGACACTATTTTGCCATGTGCGCCTCCATAAGACAAGAATTACCACTTGTATGTGTGGGCCAGTAGCATAGTTGCAAGCATAACACACACACACACATTCTCAGACATTGACTCATTCAGACCTACTGTCACACTCACTGACTCAAAACTGTCTCAATATCTCACGCACTGTCACTCATTGTCTCACTCACTCAATCTTGCTCACTCTCACTTTCTCAACCACATGCTCACACTATCTCACTCACCATTTAACTCGCAGGATCTTGCTCGTGGGCTCACTCACTGTATCACATGCTGTCTCACTATCTTATTTACATGCTAACATTGTCTCACTGCCTCCTTTACATGTTCATGCTGTCTTACATTCTCAGACTGATGTACTCACTGCCTTCCTCACTGTTTCACTTACTGTGTCACTTGCTGTCACTCATTGTCTCACATACTCTCACTCACTCTAGCTCAGTCTCTCACCCTGTCTTGTCTCACCCCCTAACTCTGTCAAATGCTCAGAAACTGCCTCACTCATTTGCTCACAAACTGTCTCACTTTTTCTTTCTTCAGTTTTGATAGAATTCATCCATCAACAAGACACACAAAATCGCATATTTACATTCTCTATAAAATGACATCCAATTTAAAAAGTAAAACATGTACGTAATAATTAGGTATCTGCACCTAGAAATCGATAATAAATGCCATTATTATCCCAAACTCAATACTCTATAATTTGCCAAGCAGCTTATAGAAATTTTGAGACGGGAAACCCCACAAGGGCTAGTATCAAATTGACATATTCTGATAGCATCTTGAGAATGACTAAATCCCAGCACCAGGCATAGTTGTTTAATCCATGTAGGTCTTTGCCTTGGAAAACCCGAGCAAAAACAATAAAACATGTTCCTCATTTTCCTCAAATTGATGACAAAGTTGACACAGCTTACACTCAAAATCAGAGGTCAGCAACATACCTGTAAAGGACGCTAATGGAAGGATACCCAATCTAAAGTTATGAACAAGGTCCTGGTTGAAGGAGATTAATAAAATCCAAAAAGTCTTCGAATTTATAGTCAAATATCTGAGATAGAAAGCAATTGGACAATATTCCTAGAGGTGGTGAGGCCTGTTGTTTCTTTAAGGCCAGTTACCAGAACCTTTATTTCATGATGTTGCGGGCATGATCTGGAATAAATAAAATAAGTATTATACAATTATTCACTCAGTGCACGACTTTATAAAGTATTTTTTACATACTTCAGCCAAGGGACCTTAAGCGCTTGAGGTTTCACAATGATGTTACAAGTCTCTCTATATAAGTACCCAGGTAGAAATCCAGTACAGAATGGGCCTTAGTTTAGCATACCGCACTTTTGGTTTTAAGGCAAAATCTAACCTCAATGGTAAAAGTAAAGTGCTCTGGGGAAGCCTAAAAAAAGATCTCACAAAATCGTTTTTGGCTTTCCCAAGCAACTCTGCAGCTTCATGCCTCCATAATTCTGAACCATACATGGCAGAACTTCCTGTAATCTATAGATCTTAAGAGCCATAGACACAGGGTAAGTTGCTGCACACCTTGCAAACCTGACTGTTGCGGATGCTCTGTTTCAGTAGCAATATACTTTTCAACATTTCGCTAGCCATAAGTGAGGGTCGGAAAGTCTCACACCAAGATAATCAAATTCTGTTACCCTCTCCAAAGAGGTAGCACTGATTGTTATTTTACCTCTAGAATTTCTGTGGGGATTGAACAGCAGAAAATTGTTTTTGGCAGCGGTGGCCGGTGCAGATAAGCGCAGTGGGGGGAAGGTGGCCTAATTATTATTGCTCCACCGAAACGCGTCGATGCTGAGTACTTCTGTTAAATTTGATTAAAGTCAGCAGTCATAAAAAGATAGGGAAGCCATTTCCCCTGCGGGATGCTGCCTATTAATGATTCAAATTAACAACCACAAGACAAATTATATTGTCTTTTTTTAGTTTTCCTTTCCAGGGATATTGTCCATGAATTTGTACCTATTGTAATCTAATACATTTTTTTTACATTTTTAACATTTTTGTGTATTGTTTTTTATGGTGATATATATTCTTATTGTTAAAAATGTTTTTTCTTGGCAAGATTTTTTAAATATTTGTATAAGTGCCTATACATCCTGAGTGGAGCATCAATTGTGATACTGTATGTAAGTTGAAAATGTGGTATAATTTGGTATAGTTGCTGATTGTGGGTAAACAGTGTGCAGGGATTTCCAAAGGGAAAATTTGTTTTTAACTATCAATTGTAGTTCTACCATTTTTACCCAGAGAAGTAACTTTCTGTGTGCTTTCAATTTGAGTGTCATTTATACGCTTATTGATACCATCTCCTCTTCTCTCATATGATACCAGCATTCTGCTACTCTAATTTTCTCAATCATCATTCCTCACTTGTTATTTAAAAGCTCTATTTGTAACAGGCACAGACATATTTTGACATCTGCAACAACTGGTCTCAACCTTGTGCGGCACATTCAATCTTGCACCTGGAGTTTGCCTAGGCAACAAATCAATCAACATCTTTTGTTTTGAGGAACAGACCTCTATTCTTAAGCATTTGACCGATTCTCCATCTTCCTCGGGGGTTGAGGGTATGCAATTTTGGGTTGGGCCATATTCTTTGACCCCAAAAAAGCACACATAATTCCATTTCCCCCTGCCATTTCAAGGTTCATGCCCTCCTCCTATTGAAAGGGTGCAAACCTTTTGGTACAAACAGTGTTTTAAGTTAGAGATCTAGAGCTTCCAGGAGCAATTAAATAGTCATTTAGGGCACCTGGAGCCTGGTTACAATTCATCATTGGGGTGACAGGGTTCATCAAAATTTACATAATTGGAGGTAAAGGTGAAAATATTTTGGGGCTGCTTTTCTTATTCTCAACTATTTTAGCCAACTTAATTGCAAATAGTTGGCTAAATAGCAAATAGTTTCTGGCAAATATCGAGCATGACAACCCCTGACCTTTCAGGGATTTTGGAAACTGTACAGTACTTTTCGCTCAATCAATTGTACTCAGTCTCAGAGAGATACACAGTAGAAACTATGGGTAAGTGTTCAATAAGTATTTATTGAACCAGCGTCATTCTACTATAGAACATGTTTGCTATGACAACAATTAGACAGAAGCATAGGTAAAAGATTGCAAGCACCAACAGAGTAAATAAAAGGTAGAATTCTACCATGGTGCTAAACAATAAATATATGCAGGCATATAAATATGACAGTAATCAAGCGTACTCCCACAATGCAACCCTACATAATTGTACTTAAGTGTACCTAGCATGTATGTGGGTGTAAAGCCAAGAATACCCTAGGAAAGAGCCAACCCCATTACCTGATGAGAGAGAGCGAAGGACCCCGTCTTGGTCTCAAGTTGGGCACCCCGCAAGTGATGTCAGACCGCTGCGTGTTGTAGCTTCAGCAGGCCGCTACCTCAGTGTCTTGTTTCATAGTGGAAGCTTCTCCTCCATCTATCTATTAAAGGAATGGTTATTTTAAACCATAAAGATAGCCGTGAGTTTCCTAACACTATCGATATGTTGTGAGTATGATTATGTAAATGAGCCTAATTCAATACCTGCAATTATGCAAAGTAGTTCTTTAGCTATAGGATGAAGAAGATCATGACTTTTACACAGCGTATGGTAATCCTGTTATGTACATCATGTGCACAGGACTTTTCTAAGAATCCGCATGCAACATAAATAAGGTTAGTTTCGAAGGAACTGAACAACATTTATTCAGCACATAACTGGGTAAAAGGTCCGTGCTAGAACTGTTATGCAGAGCAAGGTAGGACTAATGTAGGTGAAATGTAGTTTGCAGCTTAGGCCTAGTTTGGGGTACATAAATCTAGACAGCACGCATGTGACAGTCACAATCCTGGGCAGCATGACTCTCATCACATCAGGATGGATGACATCCTAAGTGGCTGTACTTTGAGCAAAAGGTGAAAATGAAACCTATAAATGCCCAGGGCCAGAGTAGGATGGAAGTGGGTGTGAGCACCTAGGTCAAGCCATGAAAATATTTTTACTGTTTACTTGGCAATGGACAATGAAGATGTTACCTGCATTTGAAACATACCTGCAATCTTTCTGTAAGCCCTACAGCATATACCGTAGTTGCTTTATGTATGGAGGGAAGTCAATATACGACACGCTGCGTACTCTCCCACCACCGTGTGCTCTTTTGTGCTTTTTCTTGCAACCTGAATGATCCCAGCAAAACATCCTCCTTCCCCTTAGCCTTGTGTGCTTATGTGAATTTAATCATACCCTACTCATTCAATATATCACTGGTTCCCTCATCTTCAGGCATATACATCTCCATGCCTGTGCTGTCAGAGATCTATGTACCACCCACCACTCTTCTCCAGACTCACATATAATTAACATAAAGCTTGCACCCTCCTAACACTAATTCTCTGCCCATTCATGTGTTCTTTGTCTATCTTTTTACTAGTATTTGGCTGAATGTGTGTTATTTGTGTATGTATGTTGGTCAGTTTTATTTTCTCCATGTTTTTATGCATCTGAGTGGTGTTTGTATATGATGGGGCTGACATGTTGCCTACATGCACATAGTGGCTGTGTCTCTATGTGGGACTGTTTTTGTGCGGTCTAAGAGTACAGGTTTCTGTGTGCATAAATAGCAGTTCCTGTATATCTGCCTGTTTGCTTTCTGGTTTGTGCGTATCAGTACCTAGATTTTTTTAGTGTGAGTGTTTTAATGATTGTTGCTCTTTGTGGATCAGAGCCTATATTTCTGTTGGTCTATGTGCATAGGAGTCTGAAAGTTGGCTGAAAGTGCGAATTGTTTGAATGAGTGTCTGTAGGTGTGTTGGTGAGTGTGTGCTTAGATGCCTGTGGGTTTGTTATCCATCTAACCAAAACATGTCAATTTCTTCATCTCAGTCCATTCCTCTTGCATCTGCAATCCATATGTGCCTCTATTTGTGATTGTTATAGCTCTATATCTGTTATATGACTTAATGTGTCTCTGTACAAGTGTTTGTCAGTGCTTCTGTGTGTGTCCATCCACAGGAGATATTGATGATAATGTGTTTACCTGCACATGTCTGTTTTCATGTGGGTGTGTAATATTGCTACCTCTCTAGCTAATAATGTTTGTGCATAGGTGCTTGTATGCTTGTTCATTTGCATGCATAGCAGCCTGTCTCTGTTTATCGGTGCCAGAAAGTTACCTGTTCTGTGTCTACAACCCGATGATTGTCTCATGTTTTGTGTGGATGGGCGCTTTGACATCTTTTGGGCTCTATACATGAGTATCTCTAAGAGTGTTGATTAATTTGTACTTGGATGGCTGTCAATGTGTTGCTATTTCTGCTGGTATATACCCTTTGCATTTTCAGATACACTAATGTGTGGTTGTCTCTTTGTGCATGTACTATACAAATGTCAAACCTTTTGCCTTTATCGATGTATGTTTTATGACTGTCTGGCAGAATGAAGAATATGCCAGTCCTCTTGAGATTTCTCTTGAATCAAATCTCCTAGTATGAAAAACAGGTATGAGCTGCTGCAGAATCGTGCCCTCCTGATCAGGTTATAGTTATTGACAATATAACAATGTTTCTTTATTGTTTCTGGTTATGAGGCTGCTGTTCTTGGCTAGCCATAAAAGCAGTTTGAATTTTGTGTTATTTTGACCCTTTGAAGCCTCCATGAACCGAAGTGTCTATACAAGAAGAAGAGGATGTATATTAGGGCAAATTAAACAAGAATGAATACGTTGATTTTCTCCGCAATTAAAGGTTATTAATATGTTCTTGTGTTTAGGTGATGGTGTTTATCCATGGAGGAGCTTTTGCAGTTGGAGGGGCCTCGATGTATGATGGCTCTCCTATAGCAGCCTATGAAAATGTGGTTGTGGTCATAATTCAATATCGACTTGGCACTCTTGGATTTTTTAGGTAAGATATGGCTTTAGAATGCCACATGATTTCATTAGTATAGAGCTGACTGTCAGGTATTGTTCGGCGATTTGTTTTCAACATTTTGTGTGCATATTATTTCATTCTAATTGTTGTTCCTTGATTTCATGTTGGGCCTTCACGGGCCTTGTCTTTTCAGTTCATTTACTCTGTGAACATTTGTCCAGCTAACCCCGCCATCAAGTTCTTTTTGATCTTGCCTCTAGTGTTAAAGTTCTTGTATTTTAGTATTTTTCTGTAAGCATTCTATTTTATTGCTAATTGTAAATTACTTACAACCATTCTTAACATTTAGCTGCCTACAGTGATGGTTTATTTTTATTTATCTCACATTTCCATTAAAAAAAACATGAGGTATATATGAGGTTGGGCTTTCTGTCCGATGTTTAGTTTTGCTTTTTTTGCTTTGGAGCTTTTTCACACAAGCAATTTTCTTTGTGTGTGTGTGTGTGTATGTATATATATATATATATATATATATTTTCACTGAAAAAAACATAGGTTTCAGGGACGTTATAGTTAGAAATTAGCATTTAAAAAACCTTTGAAATTTACTGAAAAAAACATAGCTTTCAGGGACATTATAGTTAGAAATACGCATTTAAAAAACCTTTCAAATTCACTGAAAAACCGTAACTTTCAGGCACGTTATAGGTAGAAATTAGCATTTAAAAAACCTTAGAAATTCACTGAAAAATCATAGGTTTCAGGCATGTTATAGTTAGAAATTAGCATTTTAGAAACCTTAGATATTCACTAATAAAATCATAGGTTTCAGGAACATTATAGTTAGAAAGTAGCATTTAAAAAACCTTTGAAATTTACTGAAAAAAACATAGGTTTCAGGGACGTTATAGTTAGAAATGAGCATTTAAAAAACATTTGAAATTCACTGAAAAACCGTAGGTTTCAGGCATTTTATAGTTAGAAATTAGAATTTAAAAAACCTTAGAAATTCACTGAAAAAAACACAGGTTTCAGGGACGTGATAGTTAGTTGGACATTTCACTCATACAAAACCAGTGAAATTTGGCCGTTATTGTTAGTTCAGCTAACTATAATTCACGCCCCCGCAATGCACTGCTGATGATGTCACATATTACATCAGTCATCACCTGATCAGTGACATCACTGATGACATCTCAAATGACATCACTGATGACATCATCCAGTGACTGTGTGTTTCTATAAAGTTTAAATATGTTTTATACATATGCCAAGGTGTATTGAAGAATGAGCGGGTGTACAAGTGTCTAGGTGGAGGATTTAGTAGATGCGTGACTGTATAAGTGAGTGATTAAATGTGTCTTAGTGAATGCATGGGTTAGTGACTAAATTGTGTGAATGTCTGTATCAGTGTGTCTGTTGTTGTGTAAGCTGCTGCATGGGTTGGTGAGTAGCTACATGAGTGTCTATATGGGTTATTGATTGGTTGCCCATGTATCTGTATGGGTGCCTAAGAGTTTGTGTGGGTGGGCGGGGTGTGTGTGACTTTGTGCATAGATGTGTGAGTGGGTGATTCACCTGGTGTATGGGTTCAGGAGTGTGTCTGTGAAGGGCTGTATAGATTGGTGAGTGTGTGTATGACTGTGTTGGTGAGTGAATGGATATCTCAGTAGTAGATTTGTGAGTAACTACAGATGGGAAAGGCAGTATATGTGAGTGTTGGAGTATATAAATGACTATATGTGACAGTGAGTGATAGTGAGAGTGGCTGTATAGATTAGTGTGTGCTTATGTCAGTGATTGTATATGAGAGTAAGTATGTGTTAGTATCTGTATGAATAGGTGAGGTGGTGTGTGTATAAATGTATAGGTGAGAAAATGGGAGTGTGATTGATTCTTTACATGACTGACTAGGTGTGTAAGTAACTGTATGGGTGGGAGGTGGTGTGTGACTGTCTGTATAGGTGTATGAGTGCATATGATAGTCATAAATGCAGTCACTCATCAATACAGCACTAACTGTATGGGTGAATGAGTGGATGTGTGTGTAGACCTAGGAATCAGTGAGTGAGTATGTAGTAACTAGTGTCGGTGTGTCTATGGTTTTGAAAATGGTAGTCTGTATTTTAGAGTGGGTGTATGAAAGGTTATATTAGGGTGTGAAGAGGTGCATCAGATTATCACATGGATGATGTCATCAGTGATGTCATTTGTGATATCATCAGTGATATCTCAAATGGCCGAATTTCACTGGTTTTGTACAAATGAAATGTCCAACTAACTATAACGTCCTGAAACCTGTGGGTTTTTCAGTGAATTTCTAAAGTTTTTTAAATGCTAATATCTAACTATAACATGCCTGAAACCTATGTTTTTTCAGTGAATTTCAAAGGTTTTTCAAATGCTAATTTCTAACTATAATGTTCCAGAAACCTATGGTTTTTTCAGTGTTTTTCAAAGGTTTTTTAAATGCTAATTTCTGACTATAACGTCCCTGAAACATCCACACTTACGTGTAGCTACAACAGTCTTCCAATCAAAACAAGGGCTCTTTTTAGAACCACCCAATAACCCAAAATATAATCAAGCTTTATAAAAAAAATCTTAATTATTTTTGCTTGAAGTTACACACCGATCGCGACTTTAGAAACTGTGCACCACGCATATTCACACTTGGGGGCCGTGCTGAGAGATGTGCACCCATCGCGTTCACACTACGGGGCTGCACTGAGAGCCACGCACCTATCGCGTTCACACTAGGAGGCCGCACTGAGCATCGCAGTAGGGTCGCGACTTCAAACTTTGTCAGAAAAAAACTGTCCACTTCCATTAATTTATATTCACCCCAGTGACCCCAACCCGCCGGGACATGCCCAATTTTTTTTTGGGGGGGGGGGATGGGGGCTGCATGCCCCCCCCCCCTCCTGGGCCATTTTTGCCCTGGGGACCCCAACCCGCCGGGACATGCCCAATTCTTTTATTATTTTGTTTTGGGAGGGGAGCCTCCTGGGCCATTTTTAGCCCAGGGGACCCCATCCCCAGGGCACGCCGAATTATTTTATTATTATTTTTTTAAGGGAGGAGGGTCACGTAGCCCCCCTCCCGGGCCATTTTTGCCCCAGGGACTCCATCCCCCGGGGCATGCCCAAATGGCCCCCCTCTCAGGCCATTTTTGGCCACGGGGACCCCATCCGCCAGGTCATGGCCTCTCGTTGGGGACCATGGGGGAGCCCCAATGACCCACTGTCCCGCGGGCTCCCTGCCTCCTGTGGGAGCCGGCATTACTTTTGAACAAGGGGGAGCTACATACATGCAGCTCCCCTTGCTCAAAAGCAATCTGCTTTGCTGCATTGAAGCGAGAGCAGGTTTTCGTGCTCTCGCTTTAATGAAGCAAAGCAGTGTTTGCTATGGCAGGGCGGGAGCCGTGCTTCCGCCTTGTCCCAGCAAACGGCAATGTGCCGGGGGTGGGCACCCCGGGACATAGCAGGAGCCGGCCCTGGGGGTTGGCGGTCCCCAGGGCCATCAAGGATTCCTGGAGGGGGGCTGCGCAGCCCCCCACACAAAATTTCCAAAGCCTCGTGGAGGTGGTTGTTCCCTAGGCTTGGGGGCCATAACGGACCCTTGAAATTCAATTTTAAGTGCCCCGGGGAGGTGGTGATCACCAGAGCAGTGTGGGGGGGCTTGAGCCCCCCACACACTATTTAATATTTATAGCCCCTGGGAGGTAGTGGTGGCCCGAGGCCCCCCTACCTAATTACCATAAGCCCCGGGAGGTGGTGGTCCCTGGAGCTTGGGGGGAGCCCACGAGGCCCCCCCTAATTTTCTCATCCGGAGTCACACACCAAGCGGGACTTCAAAATTAAAAAAAATATAAATAAATTGGGACCCCCTGAGTAGGCCTAAGGTGTCAGGGTGTTTCTATCCTGCCCCCTTTTCATGTTTTTCATCCTTTTTTGCACAGTTTTCTTCTGACTCAGTAACCAAGTCACAAAATGGCTGCCAACAGTTCCTGGTTTGGAGTGTTGGCTGCTAATTAGAATGAAGCTCGTGCGCGGGAGCATTCGCGACTCCTTGGTGCTCAGATATCGATATTTTTTCTTTTTCTAAATTTCACAGGAAATACTGAATGGATTAACACCATTTAACAAAAAAGTCTCTTTCTGAACCAAAACCTACCTTTTTGCAAAATTTGGTGTAATTCCATTCAGCAGTTTGGGCTGTAGCTTTGTCTAAAGTTTTCTATTGAAATTAACATGGGTAAAACGTGTTTTGGGATCCCTCTTTTTTCTCAGCTCCCGCTTTACGAATCACCCCGAAACTTTCAAGACATAAGCTGACCGGAGCAGGCCACCAGTTTTGAAAATTTCGCGAATATTCGGCAAATGACGCTAAAGTAATTGGGAAAACAAAAAACACTTTTTGAATAGAAACGAGGTCCTAACTATAACTACCTACTAGCGACCGTAAATAAGTAATTAATATATATATATATATAGATTAGAAACATACCGGCAGTGACCAGGAGTGATCAGGAGGCCATGAGGGCAACGGCAACGGCTGAGCTTCCAGTGCATTTCTCACGCCGTGAGGGCAGCGGCCAGCTACTACACTTGCCGGCTGTCCCGGGGACCACTGGCGCACTCGAGGCGCTAGAAGAATGCAGAACGCCTCCCTCCTCACGGGACGCGCGCCGGGGTACGCCCGGGCAAAGGGCGGGCCGTCTGTGGCCGGGCTGGGCCATTCCCTTAACAACCAGAGCTAAAACTACAACTGTATCCTGTAGTGGTGAGTGGTGTGTTTCTTCTTCCGGTACTTTTTGGATGTCTGGGGGTTCTGTCATTATGGGCAAACGCAGCACTATTACCCCAGCCCGCAAAATTACATCCATAGAAACTATGTTGGAGCGGGCGGTGAATATGGTCAGCACCGAGATCGAGCTGACGGAGAGAAGATTGTCCCTGGGCCCCACAAAAATCCAATGTGAAGCACAAACTGATATAAGCGATCCAGAGGTACTGACACAGAGAATCACTGAACATTCCCCTCAAACCTCCACTGGAGAGAACACGCTGGGCATGGAAGGGTTTGGCTCTATAGGAACAACTGCAAATTTTGAATCTGGGTGTAGCCCAACTGTTTCATTGACATTAACTACAGCCAACCTGGACACAACCCCTAACTCAGAAGTAAGTGGAGCGAGAAGGAAGAGGAAGGTGGTGAAACCAGCCTGCTCTAAACAAAAACAGCCCCCACGCTTGAACTCACAACGTACAACGTTAAATACATGGATTAAGGGCCCCATGGTCCCCGCAGACCCAATCCCCAGTAGTGTCTTAATTGACCTAGCTGATGTGGATACCCAAAGTAATTCCACTCAGACGAAGTCCACGCAGACTGCTTTTTCTAACTTCACACTTGGGGATACTGCTATAGATATTATAGCTGACACATTGTATAATCGTGTTAAAGGGCTTGTGGATAAAACTTTTGATAAGTTATGGAAGCGTTTAAATCACCTGGAATCCCTAACTACTAAGGCAACACCACCTTGCAGGGAACACAATGAGCCAGCTCGACAGGTCAGCACCCTGGAAAATCCACCTCAGAATGTGCAACTGGCTCGACAAGTGCCCCAAACCGTAAAGTCGTTGCCTGTTCCCCTTGACTCTAATAATAAAACGAGAAACCCCCTAGCCTCTAAGCTATACACTCGATCTGTCAATACCCAAAATATAAACCATGATGATTCCCAAGATGGTCCGATAGTTAGCACGAGTTTTGTTGACATTGGCACCAGGGGGCATGTAGAACCAAACAAGGATGTTTTAAATTTACTCCCTGCATCCTGCCCATATGTGCTAACTCTTGTAGGGGTACCCCCACTAGAGAAAAACAAACCAGAGTCCTGGGAACAACTGTGGAATAAATGTGTGGACTGGATGGCTAAACACAAAGGGTATAGGAGGTCTGATATACATGAAATTTTAATGGTGCGAAGGGTAGGCTGGGTGGGACCTGCAGTGAAAACTATCAGGGGAGATTGCATTGTTATTAATTTTTCCCGACCTAGGACCGTTGGATCCATATTAGCAGTTAAAGAGACCAACTGCCTGTCCTCTACAAACATTTGTGCATTACCCCTAGGTTTCTTCTATAAACCGCCATCTATACAGTGTCCACTCCTCAGCCCTTCTTATCAGTCGTTAAATAGATTTTTGGCTATTTCTGACTTAGATACCCTTGATTGACTTTCACCCAAAACTCAAACTACTGGATTCGTCTATACGGTACCCAAGGAGACTTCTAATACCGCCCTGGGGTGGAAATGACCCAATTAATTGATTGCTCAGACTCAATATTGAAGGTGTTGAGTTGGAATGTGGCAGGTCTGGCCTCAAAATTAAATATAGAAGATTGGGCAAATATGATAAATACATTTGACATCCTTATATTCCAAGAAACCTGGGCAACTAAACAGCTATATCTCGATGGGTATGAGTGTTTTAATATTATTTCCCCTAATCCTAAACATGGCAGACCTTCAGGGGGTCTATCAATATGGGTCAGCATCGCTTCAGGTGGTAGAGTAAAACTAATTCCCACCGAGAATGTTAATTTCCAAGTACTGATCTACACACGGGGGGCCTCCATTTGTTTTATTAATTTCTATAATAATGATTTCTTAAGTACACCAAATGTTAATTTTGTTCACCTTTTTAACTTTATTCAGGATCTGGATAATTTATTGGGAAAGTACAAACTGGCAGGGATATGCCTGGGGGGTGATTCTAATGTAAAGATAGGAGAAGGAACTTCTGGGTGTTCTTCCCAATTTATTCCACCCAACCCATGCAAGAGAGGACACGAGCTGTTAGACCACCTATCAAGTAGCAGTCTTTTAAATGTGATGGATATTGCAGCTGCAAACACTAATGATAATCCATTACCCACTTATAGAGGCCTAGGACGAGCCTCAACTATAGACTATGTCTTCATATCTCCATCATTAGAAGGCTACTTAGTTGAGGCAGAGGTCAGGGCATCCACTTTTGGAGATCATAATCCTATTACGGTCTCGTTAAGGATAGCCCCGCGACCAAATAGTAGAAGAGAACTGGGAGCGGGAAACTTAGAACTCTCAACTGATAGTTTAAGAGTTAAATGGAAGGGTATGGATTGTAGGGAGCTCTTCCAGAAGATGGTAAAAACTTATCCATCTCTTTGTGAGACTTGTCTCAGTTTGGCTGACCCCAACCCAGAGGCAGTTTCTATTTTTACTCTATTATGTGTAGGCATTAAGGAACTGATCTCCAGACCTGCAGCCCTACACAAATTTGACCCTAGGTGGTTTGACAGCACCTGCTCTAGGGCTAATAGGGATCTCAGATCAGCTTTATCAGTTTCCCCTAGAGATCCCATTCTTATTAGAACCCTTAGGCACAATTATAAAAGTGTAATAAAATTAAGGAGAGACGTGGTCTTAAACGAGTATTGGAATAACCTGGCTTGTGCTGCCAAACTTAATAATACAAACAATTTTTGGTCTGCCACTAAGTCCCTGAGAGCTTTTGGGAATACATCTACCCCCCTAAGTTGCAATATAACTAGTGAAGTGTGGGTTGCTCACTTCTCGAAAATATATGCCTCCCCACCCCAATGCGAAGAAACCCTGGAAAATGTTATGCCTACCCAAATTCAAATTTCTTTGATTGAGGTCGAGGAGGCAATATTCCAGAGTGCGGCAAATAAAGCCCCAGGCACGGATGGGCTGCCTATTGACCTTATAAAATCAAGGCCAGAGTTCTGGGTTCCTCTGCTACTTAACGTTTTTAACAATTTGATCACAACAAAAATCCCAAACACATGGTCCACCTCTGTAATTATCCCCATTTTTAAAAAAGGAGATAGATCGAACCCAAGCTGTTACAGACCCATTTCCCTAATCGATAACACCCTTAAAATATTGGGTAGAGTTCTATTTAACAAGATCAGAACTTGGGCAGAGGATGAAAACATAATAAATAAATGTCAGTTGGGTTTTCGTAGTCATCTTGGTACTGTGGAACAGTGTTTGAATCTTAATTTAATCATAGGGAAATACACTATCGCCCGACACAGTCCTCTTTACCTGGCATTTATGGACCTTTCGTCCGCTTTTGAATTTGTTAATAGATCCAGGCTCTGGCAATGCCTTCTAGATTATGGGTTAGATAAAGATTTAGTGTATTTTTTAGCATATCTGCATAGGGACTTAAGGGCCCGTGTAAGGATAAGTATGGACGGGGCAGTGTCAGGAGACATAGTAGTTGGAAGAGGCGTTAGACAAGGGTGCGTTCTCGCCCCACTCTTATTTATTTTATATATTAATGAACTTTATAATGTCCTGTCTAACCAAACCACCGATGTCCCTATAATTAATGGTAACAAACTGCCCGCCTTACTATATGCAGATGATGCTGTTTTAATGGGCTGAACACCTAATGCCTTGAGAATCTTAGTTAGGGGATTTGCAGTTTTTATGAATAATCTGGATCTTTGTACAAATTTAAAAAAATCTTTTTTAATGTGTTGTGGCCCTGAGAACCGTTCCATTAATACTATTACCTTGGGCCCTGATTCTTTGATGTGCACTCGTACTTTCCCTTATTTGGGCTTACAATTTTCTGATAATGGGTCCTGGACACCACATTTGGCTTATGGACGGACTAAATTTTCAAGAGTTCTTATACCTACTGGTCTGAAAGTGCTGGGTACGGAAATTAAGTGAGGTATTGCGCAGTATGATGCTGCTAAGGTGAGCTGCTGCAGGAGTCGGGATTAAAGCGTGAGCCTAAACTGTGTGTCTTATGGTGTGAAGTCATGTGCCCTGGCCACTGCAACACACCTGTGGGAGAAGTGTCAGCATGTTTTTATACCTACTAGGATGAACTACTGACTCCTACTGGTTTGAAAGTCCTGGGGTACGGAAAATATGTGAGGTATTGTCTGGAGTCTCATGGTGCTAAGCTGAGGTGCTGCCGGAGTCGGGGATGAAAGCGTGAGTCCAAACTGTGTGTCATATGCTGTGAAGTAATGTGCTCTGGCCGCTGTACCACATCTGTCAAGTAGTGTCAGAATGTAGATATACCTACTCGGAGGAACTTTTGTTTCGAACATTGTAACTTGTGTATGGTGTTTAGAGGGTGTTATACAGGGAGTGTGAAGGTAAATTTGCGCGTATCAAATCAATACGGCATTTGTAAAGCGCAAACTACTCACCCCTGTGGGTCTGAAGGCCCTCGAGGCTGGCGTGGAAATTATGTGAGCTATTAAGTGAGCTATTGCCCAGAGTCACATGGTGCTGGGCTGAGGTGTCCAAAGGTGTCCTTCATAAGCATTTCGAAAAATACCCCATTTGTAAAGCGCAAACTACTCACCCCTATGGGTCTGAAGGCCCTCGACGCTGGCATGGAAATTATGTGAGCTATTAAGTGAACTATTGCCCCCAAAGTCACATGGTGCTGAGCTGAAGTGTCCAAAGGTGTCCTTCATAAGCATTTCCAAACCTACCCCAGTCAATTTGCCTAGGTCATTTCCACCACAATGCACAATCATGAGGTCAGGGTGCGGCAGATGCAAAGAGGTTTTAACCAAAGGTAGCAATTAGTGCCACTTCAATCTTCTATGTGCAAACCATTTCATGTCCACATTTTGTAAACCTAGGTCTAAGTCAATACGTCTTTGTTCTGCATACCTCTTGCACCAGAAACATAGCTATGTCCTACCATCCACACTAGCATTTTGAAAGTATGGCTGGAAGGTATGGAAAGATGTCTGTAGCTCATGCAGTTCCTTGGTAGAATATAAGAGATATGTTTAAAGATGGGGAACTACTTTTTTTGCCATACAAAACGATACATGATTGGGAGATGAAAAGCATTCTTTTTAAAAGTAGGGTGCACATTCGTTTTGTGGAAAAGCATCTTTGTGATTGGTTAAGAAAAAGCAGTTTCAACATGGAGTACATATCATAGGATAAAATTTGCTCAACTGAACCACACCTGCTACTTGCGTTTGGAAGGCTCTGTTCAAACTTAAAACAATCGTTAACTTTTAACCTGCACGTACCGTTAAATGTTCGAGAAAATGTTGCAAACAAATATCGTTAAGTTCAAAAAAATTGATGAACTTTTAACTTGCACATATTGTAGAATGTTCTAGAAAGTGTGTTGATAGAATACGTGGCACTTCTGACTTCTGTGTTGTTGAATATTAAAAAAAAGGTTTATATGGAAAATTAAAAAGAAACCAATGGAGAGAAGTTTTGAAACCCAAAAGAATCAAGGAACTATTCTAATTTGTTCTTTACATGTATTTATGTGTGGAGCAACAAAATTATAGACACAACAGCACCAGGAAGTGGAAGAAGCAGGGAGTGGGGGGACGGGGGGAGATGGGCAGAATGGCACACATGCACAATTAAGTACAGCACAAGTATAGACAAACAATGGCCAAAATGAAACACACTAACAAGGAGCATAAGTCACACAACCCGCCAACATCACACCACTGAACGAGCATAGAAGTGAAAACCACGTCGCATTCATACAGGATGTGTACAAAGGCCTGTCGTTGGTGTTGTGGGATGTCTGCGGCCGTGGTCATCATGGATGAGATGCCCAGCACGTGGCACATGGGCAAGTTCACTGTGTGTTACGTTACCAAACAGCTGCTCCTCCCTCCCATGAGCCTCCACACTTTTCTACGGTGCGCTGTTGTATCTCGTGCACTCGTACGGTACACCTTTGTAATGCCTATTCACGCATGTCCTGCTACATTCAAACTACACCATCACAGTGCCGTTTGGAGGTGGTGCATGTCACTTTACAACATGGAGTGCTGCGGCCCTTGTAGCAGGCCACACCAGAACACAGAGACACACTTACCCCACTTCCTGTACACAGACATGTCCGAGACACCCCTTTCCCCTTGCCAGATAGGCACACCCCTTCGCTGACCTGTGTACCCCGGACCAGCACACGCCGGTTGTGCATGCAGGAGGATGCGTGCGTAGCTACATGTCCAGGCTCACTGCCAACGCTGTGGTGACAGCACACTGTGATGTTGCAGGGCTCGTTCCTATCATGCTAAGACAATGACCAAAGGGACACACTTGCTCAGATGCGGGTTTGGGAGGCCTTGGCGGTCATGGAGTTGTTGCGATGAGTGTTGTGGCCCTCATGGGTTTCCCTGTATCATGCTCATTGACTTTATGGCACCTGTGGGTCTTCTGGTGTGGCTCTTGGCTGTGTTACCTTTCATGGTGCAGGTAGTCGTCCTGCTTAACACCAGCAGAAAGCAGGTGTAAAATCCCTGGTGCTAACGTGGCTTATCGCCGGAATTTGTTTTGCATTGCAGTTGGTGTGAAAGTTGTGATGTGATTTATTTTGTGTGTAGAATAATATACGAACTGAGCAGTGTAGCTGGTCAAGATCCAGCACATGACGCACCATTCCCAATCAATATAAATACAATGAGATTTCTTAATTGATTTTGTGTGTACACTGTAAGTGCAGCCACTACATCAGTGCAATTCAATACAGGATTTTAGTATTTAGAATACATTGCAAAGGTGCACCTTGTGTCTTTTTGTATGGGAGCGGCTAGTCTGCATTGCATAATCAGCACTTTAATGGAAGTAAAGTTGAGATAAATCTAACACACTATTCAGAAGTTGGTGAAAACTGCAGATATCACCAGTATTCCCGCGATAAGTGCCCCAAAATTTAACATCATGGTGGACTCCATCAAAAAACAGTAATAAGAACAAGAAAGAGTTACACAGCAGTTAAGAGAACAACCAAAAACTTTAGTTAATTTCTTTTTTCAAACTTTATTTTTTTATAAAGATATATATGTAAATGATAAACTAATAAACAAAATTTAAGTTAAATAATAGAAAAAAACAATGCGGAACACTCCTGTGGGGACGATGGATCTCGACGACAGAGCCTGGAAAATAAAGCACAAAATAAGGACGTGTGTAATGGGCATATCAGGGGAGAGAGACACACAGAAACAGAGAAGGAAAAAAAAGCCAGCGGGAAAAAGAGAGGGAAGGAAAGAAAGGGAGTGTGAAAGGGAGATGCAAGAGAGAGAGTTAGAGAGATAGAAGGAAAAGAAGGAAGAGAGAGAGAGAGAGAGCGAGAGAGAGACACTGCCGCCCCTGCGCATCCATGAGCAAATAATTACCTGGTGCCACCGGAGTGTGCAGCAGTGGGCACTCCACGTGCCCATCAAACCTCCGCGCATCCCAGATATGTTGCTGAGTCCTGAGCCATGAATGGCGGAGACCACATCAGCTTCTCCGTGGATCTCACAGATGTCGCTGAGTCTTGAGTCATCAATGGCGGACACCACATCAGCTTCTCCACGGCCCGGCAGATCTCACACATGTCGCTGAGTCCTGAGTAATCAATGGTGGAGACCACATCAGCTTTTGGGGCCGCTAAGCCTGTGGAACTCAAGTCCGTGCCACGTGGTGGTAGGCCCCTGATGACCATATGAGCTTCGGGTGGTACTAACCCTGTGCATCTGAAGTCTGCGCCAAGGGGGTGGTAGGCCCCTGACGGTTATATAGAGCAGGGTGCAACTAACCTTCTGCACAACTTTTCAAAGACTCTTTATGGTTAAGACACATGGAGCATCCACCATCTAGTCAGGACCGGCAATAAAGGATGTGACCTTGTCGATCTATTATATTTGCGTGGTCACATGGCCTGTGATGCATGTGCCGGATGGGTGTGGTGTGTGTGCAAACCTGCACTGAGGGAGTGGCCGTGAGATGTTGAGAACTAGACCACTGACCTGCACACCAGCAGCGAGTACGCCTGCGACAGGTAGCTAGGTGAGGCCAACATCGGAACATACTCGGAGTGGCGTGGCGTATGACGCAACAGGGCAGGAATAGCTACAATGACGTGGACGACTCGTAGTACTGCATCTGTGAGTCGAGCGGACCCTCTGCGAGCCTGGTTGCAAATTGTTCATAACTCACACTACATAAGCATTGAAAAACCATTTTGTGATTCAGTTCGTCAGCTGGCATTTGTCCGAGGCATTTGTGAAACATATTGGAATTCTTTCTGTGATAGATACTCCTTTGACGCTGCCTCTCCCCACATCAGCAGGTAACGCACCCTCTTTCCACATTACCATCATACCCCCAACAACCTTCTTGGGCCTGGAAGTGTCCCTGTGCGGTTGGACAAAGAAGAATCTTAGTCATGTATAGATTTACATATACATTTTTTTATTTAAAGACAAGAACAAATAAGACTGAAGGGAGTCTGGTGCTGTGGTCGCTGCCACAAAGTTGGGGTCACTGCCATTCAGGAATCAGGACACAGTTAGACATGTGAGATCGGCTTGTGTTAAAGAGGGTTAGTGGCACAACGTGCCGCCGGCCTTGCATATGGAAATATGCCTCACTGATCAGAGAGAGTCTGGTGCTGTGGTCGCTGCCACGGACTTGGGGTCACTGCCATTCAGTACTCAGGACACAGTTACACATGTGGGATTGGCTTTTGTTAAAGAGGGTTAGTGGCACAACATGCCGCCGGCCTTGCATATGGAAATATGCCTCACTGATCAGAGAGAGTCTGGTGCTGTGGTCGCTGCAACGGACATGGGGTCACTGCCATTCAGGACTCAGGACACAGTTACACATGTGGGATTGTCTTGTGTTAAAGAGGGTTAGTGGCACCAGAAACATTGAGACTGTATGAGCCTGTGATGATGCTTGGTGTGGACAGGCCACACTGGGAGCAATGTCTTTACATGCTTTGAAAGAATCTTCATAGCAGTCAAAATTACCAAGTAATTCCATTTCAGTCCTCCAAGGTTTGAAGAGTTGAAGAAGAGCTAAATAGAAAAACTATCTATTATCTGGAGTATCACAACTTAATTTCCTGTGATTAATCAAATTTCCTTTGGCATTCTTTAAAAAAATCCAGCAGATCGAATTACAGCATATTTCACTTTATTTATTTTGTCTGTAACATTTTTTCTAAAACTATAATTTTGCAGTATTTCATATAGACATATGTTTTCCAGGTATGGGCTTCTATTTGGATAGTATGCGAGGAACAGGAATTGAGTTATCTGCAACATATTGTATGTCCATATTTGCATTCCACATCTTCAAAATTACTGGATTGTAATCATTATTGGAGTTTAATTCTTCTGTTCTTTTTATATTATAAGTATTTTTGGGTGATTTTCGAGTGATAGTATGCCTCACTGCTGACATAAAACTGTTCACTCTTCCTTGCAATGACTTATAGTGCACTGAGTTAGTAGTACCTTTGGCACTTAGAGTGTACGTACCCTGTGATGATGCGTTGTCCGGAAGGGCTGCATGAGGAGCAATGTCTTTTGTCCATTGAATTCTGCCTCAGTAAGGCGACGTGTTGATGTCTTGTGGTGCACTGAGTTAGTAGTAACTTTGGCGCTCAGCATGTACGATATGGTCCCATTTCTGATGCACTTGTTAGATGGCGCTCCCCACTTATGCCTCCTCCTTTAGTTCCGCTCTGAAAGAATGAGCCATGCTGATAGTGAACTCACAGAAAAATAGCCCCTGGTGAAGCCTTGAACCCAATCGAGGATCTGACCCCTCGTTCTCCTGGTCCATCCAAAAGCATGATCATAAAAAACCTTTTTGATTTCTGCTTGTTGCTGCTGAATAATAAGAAAGAAGTCATCAAACAACATTCCTTGAGCCTAAGGACCAAACTTATTGTAGGACAATTCCATTAACTGGGATAGATTTTCAAAATGATATTTCTCCTCCGCTCTACACCCAACAATGTATTAGCCTTACCAAGAAGACAAACAGCATGCTGAATCCATTGTCTTAATTCCCTCACATTGATATCACCACCATTAATATACACTACCTCCTGCAAATAAAAAATCTTAAATGTCCAAATATTCACAAAACCCTGTTCTGCAAGTTTTTTTAGGCTATTATACAAACCTTTTTGTGGATTGCTTCCTCCTCTTTATATAGAAGCAATGATTTTACCATCCAACTCAGGGGTATATGCCATCTTATTAGGCAGTGTATGCCAAGGACGTTCTAACATCAAATGTACCTTCACTTGTTTTGGTATCTGTCTATAAAGCCAAAATTCTACATAATTAGCTTCATGATCTATATGGGACCACTCTGGTGATAAAGCATGTTTTAGCAATAAAGAATCAAATATATTTATTCCCAAAACATCTAATTAAACTTCACCATCTTTGCTCTGCTCTTAATATCAATTAGATCAATCTTCTCCACTCTTTAATCCACAGCCTCCTAAATGTCTGAATCTAAATCAGATTGACAACTCAACTCAACTTCAGCACTCTGAAGAATCATCACAAAGCACTACTTTGTGCTTTTTATTCAATTTCTTGTTTTTTAATTCTCTTTTGTTGGGCTCTGCACTGCCTACCTTGTGTGCACTCAGCACAATCTATCGACACATCTTCAGATTAACTCATAGCCATCTTTTTCTTACCTTAGTATAATCATCTTGAATGTTTCCACTTATGTGATACCTTACCTCCAATCTATTCCTACTCATATCACCTTCAGCTGCTGACCAAAAATATTTATCCTTAGAAAAGAACATACCTTCATAACGTATGGTCATTGTTTCAAACTTTTTCCATTCTGATTCCAATGTCTGCAGAAAATCTCTCCACAGCCTTATTAATGCTGCCTCCAATTCTACTTTGAAAGGCTTTATCAGCAAAATTCTCTGTTTTCAAAAATATTTATAATTTTATAATTATAAAGGTTTCAAACCCAATATAAATGATAAAAAGTCTCAATCTTTGATAAGATGCCTTGGTACTCCACAAATGTATCAATTCGACTCCTCAATCAACAAATGAGCACCAAATGTGTGTCTTAACGTAGGCACTCACAGCGAACCTGAATTGTCAAGAATAATAACAAAACTAGAAAGCAAGTGACGCACTTGCATGCACAACCTCGCTGTACACTGGTGTCTTCTACAATGCAACCTTGTGATGCAACTACTACCACCAGTGCTTCACAAGGTACCTTACGCACCACGTCCTTGACCTATCTGTACAATCTCATGCTCAGATTCGGCTCCTACTCGCTCATCATACAACGGTTGCCACTTTGGCCTAAATTAGTCTGCAACACAAAAAACAGTAAACATTTTAATCTAAAACCCCACATAGGAATAAAGTTTAAACTGGACTCACTACTTATGTCAATACCAAAAATGAAATATGAACAAAATAATCAGTAATTTCAACTTAAGATATATTCTCACTCTCAAAACCTTTCAAATCTTCAACATTCAATAATCATACCATATATATATTAAATAACAGGCAACCACCAAATAACTTTTTACACCACAGTACTAGTTATCTGTTTGTGAGCAGCAGCAAAGAAGGCGGCTGCTTGTTCACAGTTTTAATTTTTTTGAAGAATGTTGTAAAGTTCTAAATTCCTGAAAAGATGCTGATTTGAGTGTTTGCATTAAAGAGGTAATGCATAATGTCATCCTCTGTGGTTTGACAGCAAATCCAACACGTATGCCTTGTACCTGGCCCTTGAACTATCTGACACAGTTTTCCAGAGCCTTCAACAATATTAAATGTGCCTCTATATAGTCTAAATCCAGGGATTTCTATATCATGAGTTTAAGTAGCTTATTGTGAGCAGCAACTGTTTTACCTAAAAGAAAGGTATATTTGGCTTTAATCATCACTTATTATAATCACTAAGTGAAGCTTTGGGGACCATAATATTTTTTCATTATTATGTTATATCATTTATTTTATTTTCACACCAATTACAGTACCTAAGCTTTGAATTATCTTCAGGTTAAAGAATCAGTCTTGGTGGTGTGGCAAGGAGAAAAAACTGTTGTGAAATTAGGCAGATGATTCAAAAGAGAATGCTGTAGGGAGGTATTTGATTCCAGTGCAAATAAGGTTCTTTAAAGTAATTTAAAAGACGTCAGTCATTTGTTGCTAATGGGATCACTTTAATTATTCTTTCCATTTAAAAGGAAGGGTAATGAAAATAGTTGGCAAAATCAGTCAGTCCAAGATTCTGATATTGTTGGAAAATTCCTGTTTGTGCATGATCATCTATTTTTCCTTCGACTGATGCTTCTGTTTTTTTTACTCTATGCACTTGGACTCTGTTTGTGCTCTGAATCCCAGGCATGTCGAAATTGACTAGTCTCCCAATTGGCATAGTTGATTTACTTTTAAGTCCCTAGTATATGGTACTAAGTGCACCTAGGTCCTTTAAGTTAAATGTCACTAGTGGACTGCAGCATCCATTGTGAAACCCAATACAGCGACAGTGCAAACATGAATGCGGGCCTAACACTGCCGTCTGTAGGTGCAGTTTTAAAACTGCAGATTTGACTTGTCAAAATAACCACTTTTGACATGCTTAAATCCTCCTTTTGAATAATAATATGTTATCCCTAAGTAGGCCACAATGCCCTTAAGGCAAGGTGCATGATATCCTGGCAGGTGCTAATTTGAGCAGGAGGGGGTACATTGGCCACATACATACAGGAATACATACTCACAATCACCCAACTACATGCACTCTCACTCACACCTATACATTCACACGTATGCACAAATACCATAAACCCACCATTCATGAGCACATTTAAATGCACACACCCATTCACAACATGCACTAATGCACATACATTATCAAATACAAACAAACAAACACACACACCAAACATTACAAAAAAGAAAAGCTTACCTGGCAGCAGCTGGGATTTTTATTTATTTATTTATTTGTTTTTTGTCCTCATCTCACCATATAGCACCTGCAATAAAGAGCAGTAAGCCATCCTTTGGACCTGAACTCCCCCGGGCCTCTGCATGTGCATTGGCTATAGGCCTACCCGGGCCAACTTCTTTATGAAGCTAGGTGTAATCATAGGACCTGGGGGAACTAGATCAATCTTAGGTCTCTCCCCCAAATTACGAGTGGTGACCAAATGGTGAGTTCCGTGCCATCCAAGTGTCCAAGATCTAATCGGGCCGCACTAAATGAGGCACTCAACCATTTTTCGTAGAGTGGGGGTAATGGATCCTTCCACAGCTTACAAATCTCCCTTCTGGCAATAAGAATTAGATACATAATCAAGCCTTTTTGTGTTACTGACATCGAGTTCATCAGGTCTTTATTGATGCCAAAAATTACCAGAGAAAGGTTCAAATGATCTTAACTTTGAAAATGGTATTAAGTGCACATTCCACTCTCTGCCAGAAGGCCCTCAATTTCCCACATTCAAAAAACATATGTAAATCATCAGCCGGGGAGAATTCACATCTTGGGCATTTTGAAGATGCAAGTGGAGCAAACTTAGCTATTTTCTTGGGAGTATAATATAGTCTGTTAACAAAATAAAAATGGTTCTTTTTTAATGAAGCTGGTTTAACACACTTATATAGTGGAAGGAGCGAAGGTTCATATAACTCTACAGCAGCATTATCCAGAGCTGACAAATTCCATACCGTCTGCTGTGGAGGAGACTCAGCCACATCGATTTCCAGAAGCCTTTTATACCAAAGACCTGCCTCTTTTTTTATAAGATTTGTATTTTGAATTCGGAGCTCTATTTCCCAATTTCCACCTATAAGTTCATTCTCTGCGGTGAACCAGGAAACCAATTGGAGGTATTTAAACTTTGAGAATGAGCTACCTATCCGGGACATTAACACCTCCCATGGATGGACACCCTCTGAGGAGATGAGATCAGTCCAGATCAAAATACCGGCGTCTTTTATAGGCTTCGCAACGCTGTCCTCCAAACAAGCTGGCAAACCGGGGGAGCCCCAAATAGGAGCAAACTCTGAATAATAACAAATCCCCCACATTCCCCTGATTTTAAACCACCCATAAAGGGCTGTTTTTAATACCTTCAAGCGTACCTTTTTAAAAAACCTTGGTGCTCCAAACTTATATAAAAAGCCCTCTCCTCCACCTTCACAAAAACCCCATTTCCTTCAAAATCATCCCCCAATTGGAATCCCCCGGAGAGATAAGTAGCGCCCGGATTGTAATTTTATTGGACCAAATGAAACTGCCTATCTTACCTTGGACTTTACTAATGTCTCTACTGGAAAAACCAAGGGGGATGGTGCTAAATAGATAGGTTAATTTTGGCAAGATTACCATTTTTACCAAGTTAACCCTTCCATATATAGTTAAGGGTAAGTTCTACCATCTTAAAAATATATGATCAATCTCTTTAGACACCTTCTTCAGATTAATCCTTGGAATATCATCTAAATTATTTACTATAGTAATCCCAAGGTATCTGAATTTCTTACTAGTAGGACCAGCCCAGTTATCGATGTTCCAACACATCACCTCCATTTGGATGAGTTGGCAAGATAGCCTGAATATACGCCAAATTCCTCCAGGAGTTTTCCTACTCTAGGGAGTGCCTCGATGGGGTTACTGGTATATACCAACAAATCGTCCGCATAGAGGGCTAACTTGCTACTGTATAAGTTAACACTAAAGGGAGTGATTGAATCATCTAATCTGATGGCTTGGGCCAAAGGCTCTATATAAAGATCGAACAGCAGGGGCGAGATGGGGCAGCCCTGCCTTGTCCCCCTAGTTATTACAAAGCTAGATGTTAACAGGCCATTTAGCAAAATTGTAGCAGAGGCACCCTGATAGCAGTTGGTCAGAGTCTGAATAAAGATTACTCCCAAACCCATCGTTCTCAGAAGCTCCCATAAAAAGATCCAGCAAACGCGGTCAAAGGCCTTAGCTGCGTCAAATGCTGCGACGGCTAGGGGCTCCGCCCTTGCTACTGCTAGATCAATGCTTCCAATTAGCTGCAGAGTCTGCTCCTGGATATATCTGCCAGGGATAAAACCCCTTTGATCCCCATTTATCAAATGTGGAGCTACATTGACCAATCTCCCTGCCAATATACTCATAAAGATCTTATAGTCAGCATTTAGCAGGGAGATTGGCCTATATGAATCAGCTTTAAGGGGGTCTTTCCCTGGTTTTAAAACAAGAACAATCGTGGCTTCCTTCCAGGAGTTCGGGACTCTACCTTCTGGACTGTATATATAATTAAATAGTTCACACAACACTGGAACTAATTCGTTTTGGAGTAATTTGTATTATTCACCCGGGAGGGCATCGGTCCCTTCAGCTTTATTGTTCTTAACCTTGCTGATATATAATTTTATTTCGGACTCTGTTATATGGGCATCGAGAGAGAGTCGGCTGCATTCAGTTAGAACAGGGAGTTTTTTAATCTGCAACCACTTTTGAATATTCTCTGAGTTTGGTATAGACTCCTCTCTATAAAGATCTGAAAACAGGGAAACAAGACATCTCTGCATGTCCCTCCATTTCCCTGAGCAGGCACCACTCTCATCTATTATAAATTCACTGATGTTATTTTTAGCACGGTCTGCCCTGGCCTTCCAGGCTAAAATAGTCCCTGCCTTTTCACCATATTCAAAGTGTTGCATGTTTTTAACCGACCACTGTGCCTTAATTATCACCTCTAGTTTTCCTCTGTAGACTTGCCGTAGGAAGTCAAGGTCTTTATGGATCTGTGTCATTTTTTCAAAGAGTACTGGGGGTTATTTATCCTTTCGTCCTCCAATTTGCTGATGTTGTTTTCCAAATTTTTAAAGACTAATGCCTCTTCTATATTTTTGGAGCAAATCAGACTGTGAAGCTGACCTCGTAGGTTTGGTTTAAAAGCATCCCAGACAAAATCTAAGGAAGTGGAACCTAGATTAAGAGAGAAATAATCCACTGTGGAAGTTTTAGGAGCGGTAATTATATCGATATTGGAAAGCATTACCCTTTTAGGGTCCATCTGGGGCTGGGGGTACACCTTCCCCCTGCATATCAAAGATAAATAGGGGCATGATCTGAGAGAATGGTAGGTAAAATCAAAATATCAAGAACATTCTCCAAGACATACTTATGAGTTAATATATAGTCTATTCTCGAGGAATGACCATATTTCTTGCTGAAAAAAGTAAAACCTATCTTATCTCCCTGCTTTGCCCTCCACACGTCAGCCAATCCCAGCTCATGTATCATATTAATCATTCCACGGCGGATATTAGGGTTTCCAACTAGGCCTGGGCGGTAAATTCCGTTCCGCTCGCAGAATTTGCGGAATTTCGGTAATTTCGCGTTCCGCGGAGAACGCGAAATTGCCCAAAATTCTGCTTTCCGCGACTTCGCGAAATTTTTTCTTGTTCGCGTTCTCAAATTGCGTGTTCGCGAGATATTTCTCCCCGAGCACGCAAACAGCAACTGTGAACAGGAAAAAAGCATCGCGAACAAGCAATTCCGCGTGTTCGCGGAATTTCTGCATGTTCGCGGAGATTTTTGACCGTTTCGCGGAGATTTGCGTAACGCGATTTCGCAAATTCCGCCCACCCCTATTTCCAACATAGTGGCTATTATTAGATCTATCCCGACTAGGATTAAGTAGAACATTGAAGTCACCTCCGATGACTATTGGGGAGGTAGTTTCTGTTAACTTTGCCTGTAGTTTATAAATGAGCGCTGGGTCATCGAGATTTGGACCGTAGAATGATGCTATAGTTAGCTCCCTCCCTTCTATTTCAATCTGTGCAGTAATCCATCTACCACACTGGTCTGAAGAGACTGATTTAATATTCACTCCAGTACCTGATCTAATTAAAATTGCCACCCCCTTAGTATGGCCTACTTGTTCAGAAGAACAAAACGACTCAACCCATCGAAATTTACTAAAAGAGGCCCTACTTTCCGAAAGACTCAAATGTGACTCTTGGAGAAGGAAGACCTGAGCTGCGGTTTGTTCAAGATATTTCAGAAGCAATCTTAACCTCCGTGGGCATCTTAGACCATTTACATTCCACGAAATAAAATTAATACTTCTATTCATTGTGTTAGTCCCTTATCAAAGCTATATTCAGATGTTCCGAACCCTGCTTACTTATTACCAAATTTCTTTGAGAGTGAGGATTTTTTGGGGATTTTCCCCCTTTGCAACCCCACCCTTGCTCCCCTTCCCACCACTTCCCCCCCTTCCACCCGTGCCCCTATCTTGCCCAGACATCCCTACCTTGCGACCCCGGGAAACCCTCCCTACTTTCCTGAGCATAAGCTCTTGAGGGAAGGTCCCTCTGACGCTTCATGTAGACAAGTTACAAGGTGCATGATATCCTGGCAGGTGCTAATTTGAGCAGGAGGGGGTACGTTGGCCACATACATACAGAAATACATACTCACAGTCACCCAACTACATGCACTCTCACTCACACCTATACATTCACACTTATGCACAAATACCATAAACCCACCATTTATGAGCACATTTAAATGCACACACCCATTCACAACATGCACTAATGCACATACATTATCAAATACAAACAAACAAACACACACACCAAACATTACAAAAAAGAAAAGCTTACCGGGCAGCAGCTGGGATTTTTATGTGGCAGGAGGGAAGCCTTCAAGGTTATTGGAGGGTTGAGACTGCTGCCTACTCTCATTAGCTAGTGTTGGGTTAGCCAATAAGAGGAGTCAGCAGTCCCTTACTCATCACAGAGTAGGACGGGGTCAATTTGAGTTGCTGACCCCACCCTACTCTGTGACAAGGTGCCCATGATTATAATTCAGAACTAGGCACTTCAGGGCCTAAAACTAAAGTGGCCAGACCCAAGTCTATCTGTGACATGCCGCCTTGTCATGAGAAGGAGGACCTTGAGGCTCTTTGCATGGCTGAGAAGCTCACGCCACAGGGATAGCCTTTGCTCAGCCTGACAGACACTCTTCATGTCTGCAAAAAGGTGGGGGGTGGGACCCCTAAGTTCCCAAGGACATGCCATACCTGGCATGGTATTTAAAAGTAGGAATAGAAAATATTAATGTTAAACATGTTCTTACAGTGACAAGGCCCAAAAGCTATTTGTACTGTAGCAGGGCTAGCTGTTCCAGAGTGAAGCACTGGGATATAAAATGTAAAAATATTATCTCCACCTAAGAAGCACCTGCAAAGTTCATTCTTGGAGTTTTAAAATATGTATTAGAAATCCAATTCACTGGTAAAGCCAGATTTGCAATAAGTATTTTAGATAGTTTACTTTAAATAAGTCACCTTTTTCCTGCCAAAACCTCTAGAAGCCCATATATGTGAGCGTCTAACTGTCACTTGTGAACTGATAGCCTCCTTGATGAGGTTTGTACTTGTTCCCAGAGCTGAGATAAAGTAATTTGTTGTGGGGAGGTGTTCTGTTCCTTTGACAGGATGACCATCTGGGCTCTGCCATGAGATTAATAAACTTCAAAGCGGCCTACACTGTCACAGGCAGTTGTAGCTAACTGGACCTACCACCTCCTTTGTCCCTCTAGTCAGCCAGGCACCAATCCCAGATGAACTGGTTTTGAGAGACCACAGAAGAGGGGCTACTCAGGGGGTACACAGAAGCTCTCCACAGGGAATGAAAGGATCTGCCATGTTTGGTTTAGGTAGAGAGGGGCACTGTGGGATTGTTTGCTGTATGGCACAAAGGGGCTACTGCAAAAGTGAGTAGGGTTACCCAGGGGAACTTTTTACCTGTTTTCTGGGCAGGGGTTGGGAGTAACCTCAGCCATAGGCTGGTGTCAGGCATACATGTGGCACCACCGGGCACTCTCTTCTAAACACTACTGGATCTATGGAAAACAGAAGGATTTCTGAACCTGCTTTTTAGACCTGTGATGTGACCTGAAAAGCTGAAACTGCTCCCATTTGTACCCAGGACAAAAATGTAGACTCCAAGTCAGTTAGTTGACCTCTTGTTAAGCTTCAGCCCTTTTCCTGAAGAGCCCAGCTGACCAGTTTCAATTAGGCCTGCCCTGCACCCTGCTAGTAGCTTCTGCTGGAGTCTTAATCCCCAAGTGCTGTTCCTGAGGCCCTGGCACCCTTGGTTGTGCCAAAGAGTACTCTTCCTAACATCCTGAAAAACCTATTACTTAAAAACATTTTGGTTATAATCACCTAAGGAGGACTGGGACAAACCTGTTAATTCAATCCAGCGAAGGTGCGTTACCAGTAGGCCAAAGATTCAGGTTGCTCCTGCTTGGATCTTTTCCTCAGCAGCAAAGCTGTCTCAAAATGTAGAAATCTTCTTTGAGACAATATTTCAAATGTATCCTAAATTAGGTGACTAACTCATGTCAAACACCACGAGTGAGACCCATCGGGATACATCAATGTGGTACTCCGACATCTGTGATTTTTCACCGTATTTAACTGTTAATGTTCATCCTCCTATAAATTTATCATAAAACAGCTATGTCTCTGTGAAACTGGCACAAGGGACTCCTCAATCTTCCTTGATATCACGATCAGTCATAACAATATACCTAGTGACTCATATCGGAGCTAGTCCTCTCAGTCTGATTCACAACCACCCCTTTTGGGACTTCAGACAGAGATCTTCCATCCTCTTGAAATATCCACAGTCCTAAAGATGATCTTATTGGCTTAAGGCAACTGAGGCTGGAACGTTGCATGGACACACTGTCTAATTTCCTCTAAATGTTATCGTCAAATGTGTTATTTGTAACTTAGTTCTGCTTGCTGGACATGTTCAAACACTGGACCTAGGATTTGGACAGTCTATACATTGGCATGTGGTCCTTTAACATGTATGTAATTCAAGAAAAACCGTTGTCAATGTTTTTGTGAACCCCTAATGTATATACATTTTTTTCAATATAAAATTATGAATCTAAATACTTGCTTTGGAATTATTTCCTCTCCAACTAAGTATGTTTATCTTATTTATATTTATATTTGAATAACTGTGAATTGAATTGTGGATGTCAAAATATGACAAATTGAATTGTATAAAAATCAGCCAGATTAATTTATGTAAATGTATCGCTTGTGGGCATTCTTACCTATTATATTACTGTTTACCCGAGCCCACAAGGGAATATTGGGTTGCCCTTTTTCTCTATATACTTTTGAGAACGTTGGTGTTTCCTTGTCCTAAACATTTTGGCCTTCTGCAAGTGTTCTGGGTCACCTGACTGTGACTGGCTTCGCTGTTGTGCTATGTGTAGATCTCTCAGACAGTGAGACAAAAGGGGACTAGGTGTTTCCAGAATGGGCCATTCTGCCAGGATGGCTGGAGTGGAGTTGTTCCCTGCTCCACTTATACTTCAAAGGGCTTACCTCCAGCACACACAGAGGAACCTGGCATTAGTCTTTTGTCTCCACAGACAGGGGAAGGGAAGGCCTTTCCAGAACCAGATGAGGGGGTGGTATAGGAATTCCCCCACTTCAAAGGCTGGCACCAGGTGTAAATATTGGACCCTCAGAACACCTCTTCACTACACTCATGGACCTGTGGAAGAATTTAGAAGGACTGCCTTGGACCCCAGAAAACTGCCCCGCTGTTACTAGAGGATTTCACTGCTGCCTGAAGGACTGTCTTGCTGCTTGAAGGAGAACTGGACCATCTCCTTGAAAGGTGACCCTCAGAAGTGAATCCAAGGGCTAGTTTGCTGGTCTCCTGGGAGACCTTCAGGGACATAACAAGCTCATGAGGACTTGAACCCTGTACCTAGCCTCTGCTGGAGTGAGTCCTAACCCCTCAAGGGGTGTGTGCCCCCAGGTCCTGGACCCTTGGAAGTGGTGTTAGAGGTGCTTCTTCTGACTAATCATAAAACTTAGTACTTGCAAAATTCTTCTCCCAAAACTTCCTGGAGAACTAACAGAAGACTGAGACCTACCTGGCAACTCATCCGCATAAGGCGCATTGTCGGTCGGCCTGACTTCGTGATAGCTCCTGCTACATTAATCTCCGCATCAGCAAATTCTGTTCCGCTGGAAGTCTTGACAATGGATTCATGGAGCCATCTTTGGCTACATCCTGCAACTTTGCCCTGCTGGAGGTTTTCAACTTCAAAAATGTGTATAAGTCCAGGGTAAAAATCTTCACCAGGCTCGAAGGCGATTGGCTCCCCATTGATGAAGGATGAGGGGTTCACAGAGACTTCATCCAGGGGCTCCCTGGTGATGATGACTCCTCCTCAGGCAAAGCCTGTTGCCTTTCCTCACTGAACTTTACCTTCTACTGGACTTTTCTTCAAGAAACTTTCCAAGTCTGAAGGTAAGCAGAGACTAGGCCCAATCCATGCCTTCTATCCATTGTATCTTGACTTTGTGCTGGTCTTGTGTGACCAGATACCACTGGTTGGCCTTTTAGGTGCTCGATTTCAATGAAAACTTTAAAAACACATAACTCTGATTCTACTGATTTGATTTAATTAATTTAGGTGTCATTTTTTTATTAATATGTTCTCTATTCTTCGAAATTGGTTTGATGTGTTTCTTCTGTGATCCCCTTATGACTGTTTGTATGCTGCTTAAGTACTTTATACAGTGCCTCTAAGTTAAGCCTGACTGCTTTTGTGCCAGGCTACCAGAGGGATAAACACATGTTAATTTATTGACGTTTGTAGTTCACCCTGACAAAAATTGTGGTTGTTGCTTGAGTATGTTTTTCACTACTCTCAACCAATAACATAACTTTTTACAAGAACGGATAAACTTTAGGAATATTTATTTACTTTGATGTCTTTATTGTACAGGAGTAGTAATACCTTATCTGAAATGATTGCTGATGCTGGTGCAGATAAGAGTCTGGTCCCAATATTACCACCCAAAAAGTATGTAAAAGATCTTAAGATGAGCATTAGTAAGGGGACAGGCTAGCACAAGAATTTAACGGTGCCTTTCAAGTGGCCAGATTTATCAATACATTGTGCCACCACAAAGTGACACAAAGTGCTGGTTAGGTTTTTAATTTCCAATGCAAAACCTTTTTGCATTATAAAGATGCCTTAAAGCAGCACACATAGCCTTTGTGCTTATTCTCATCAAGGAAGCTAAACTCTATTTGTTAAAATTGGCAGACGGGGCTTTCTTCTAAAAAACAACACCTCCTTGTGGCAGGTGCTAACAAGAAGAAATGTTTTCATTTCTCTTAACCTTTCACACATTGCATGTGTGCTCCACTGTACAGCATACATCTAGAGCTAGATATACAAAGAGTTCATGTAATGCAGCACAGCAAGCAAAGTTACTGCACTGTGTTGCGTGAACAGAAGCAAACAGAACTAGGCCATATCTACTTAGAAGTTCCTCTGTTATACTCTCTCACTGTGCTGGCACACTTTTAGCAGGCATGGACCAATGCAGGCAATACTGTGCCATAGAGTAAGGTTGTCTGCATTTTGGGAGGTATTATTTTTGTACAGGAGGGGGTTGCTTCTTGGACAAAACTAAAATCTACAGCATCTGATCCAAAACAATATTAGAGGCTACATGTTGAGAGAGACATTTTTTAAGGAGTTTATGGGAGTGAGACATAGGCCAAGATGTACTGGTACATGGTAAGGTAGAATTTTAGCAAGTTATCTAAAGATGAAAACAGTAAAGTGTGGACCCATTAAGAGTCTGGATGAGAAGTGGCAGTTGAAGCAAGACATAGGAGGTAGTAGGCCTTAATAATGAGTAATAGTAAGCCTATATCTGCATGAGCAATTTCTCATCTAATCTAGTGCTGAAAATGTTCAAACTTTGATACTATTATGCTTCTTCACTTGCTCAGGTGAGCCATAAAGAAACTAATTTTGAGTGATCCAAGAGTATGGAACCGAGTACAAACAGCGTTTGCTCCACTTTAAAATTCCAGAATAGGCACAAACCCTGCATTGACCTGTCATATTTTCCCTTACAAATCCCTCCATGTGCCATCTGTAGAGATTTGTGTGAGAACATGAAGTTGTGAACGAGGAGAATGTGAGGTGTGGACCAGCAGTAAAACGTTCAGAACTTGGAATGTCGCACAAAAACGCACCAGGGTACAACCTAACCATGGTGTAATGTTGTTTTCCCTGTGGTGTTTTGGTGCTGCAAAAAGTGTGGGAGCTCAGTAGTGTTTTTGGCCTTACACATGCTGTCTCAAGTCAATGGAACCATCTACTAGAAGTGGCATATAAAGATTATTGTATGGCCTTTTGCATGGTAATCTGTAGAGAGATGTCAATGCTTTCAGCAATATGGAGTTCATGCAATTATTAAAACAATATTAAAACTCGTCAGTAAATACTCTGGGGATAAATTCAGAGACGCTTTTACATGTATTTTCAGCAGTTCTCTTATAGTATTAATCCACACACTCATAAATATGAATCCAAAAGGTACATTGTAAGTGTAAATGTGTGAGCTGCAATAGATACGTTGTATGTGTAAATGCACGAGTGGCAATGGCCATGGGTAGAAAAATGGGAATATCTACAAACAAGCAAGTGGAGCAAAGGGAAGAAGACAGAGTATAGGAAGGGTGTGCAAATACTAAATCACACACATAAAAGGGCAAGTCAGTTGCAATTTACCTACATATGCTTCAGTAGTACTCCAGCCTATACAAACTCAGATCTACTCCAGCCAAGCCCACACACCCCACATTGCCACTACAAGGTAATCACACTTTTATCAATGAACAAAGGATATACCACTATCAGCAGAAAAACCTAGACCCAAACAAAAAATAAAGGAAAAATGGTCATATAAGATTACAGATTGCAAACACCCAACTAAATTGAATGTAAAAATGTTAGAAAATGTTTACAAAATAAAAGAAATAAAACTACTTAAAAAACAATCAAAGACCTTCAAACATTGTATGCACTTTTACAAATTACACTGCAAATATGTAAACCCAAGATATGCACATACTTGAAAAATAACAAATATGTACATTGTGAATGATTCATAAAAAAATACTCTTCTTTATTCTCCTGACATGCCCCATTTTAATTCATTTATGTCTGTTATGTGCATAATTTTTAAGTCCGCTACTTTTATTATATTGATTTACTTCTTAAGCTGTGTGGGTCTACCAATATGTTTTTGCACTAAAGAAAGCAATTCAGGTAATAGCAAAACTTGATTCAGAAATAACAAAATGAGAAATGATCTTGCCCAGACTAAAATGCTTTCTTTTCCAGTACTGGTGATGAACATGCTCGTGGTAACTGGGGATTCCTGGATCAAGTGGCCGCTCTGCAGTGGGTCCAGGAAAATATTGAACCTTTTGGAGGGGATCCAGGGTCTGTCACCATATTTGGAGAATCTGCTGGTGGAGTCAGCGTTTCTGCATTGGCAAGTTTTTTTTTCTTTAAACTCACTTCTTTGTAGTGTGACCCCACCTCATAAACACAACTTTATCTCTTTACCTGTAAAAATTAAGGACCTCCTACTGAGACTCTTTTTATAAGTGCCAAAGTATTTTAATGCAATAATACCTCCAACAGTATACCTATAATGAGGACATGGAAAACACAATGTCAAGGTATTTCGAAGGGATTAGAAGGTTAAAAACCATGGATGCTATGGATTGGAGAGTGAACTAAAAGCAGAATGTAGTATTACTTCACCAATTTCCACGTGAAAACTCATAACTTTGGAGCAGTTCCTGAGCATAGGTTCCACCAGTCTTATCAGGTGGATACATACCTGCAAATCCATGCAGTGCTACTGCACCCAAGAAATTGATCAATCAATCAATCAACCAATCAGGGAATTGTGAAGCGCAGCTACTCACCCACAAGGGTCTCAAGGTGCTGGGTAGCAGCTCTGTTGAGTGCTGGAGTCATCCGAAGAGCCAGGTGTTGAGGTCCTTCCTGAACTGGTGCAGTGTAGGCACTTGCCGGAGGTGATGGGGAGGTCGTTCCAGGCCTGGCCATGAGGATGGAGAAGGAATTTCCTCCCATTCTGGTCTTGTAGATGTGTGGGATGGTGGCTAGAGAGAGGTTAGCTGATTGAAGGTGTCTCTTGGGTGCGTAGAAGGAGAGGCGGTTGTTTAGGTATACTGGTCCGATGGTGTGGTGCGGTAACAGTGCATCATCTTTAATTCTGATTTGGCCAAAAACTGCAGATTGTGGCTGAATCAGAAATACCAGTGCACTTGTAATTAGGGCCTGAGTTGGGTAGCTATATACAATCTTCTGGGGCATATTTACAAAAATATGTTGGAATGCGGAGCTGCACCAAATTTAGCAGCCCATAACTCTGCTGACATTTTGAAACACAGGCATGTGCTGCATTCACAAGAGATTCCCTTAGTGCTGGCGCAAAAAACGCTGCCTAGTGCAAGCACAGCCACCATGCCGCCATGTTGCAAGGGTGCCTGCGATGCAGGGACGATTGTTCATGTTCAGGAAAGAAAACCTTCCTGCACATAAATAATCAATAATTGAGATCTGCTCTTTCTATGTATGCTGCAGAATGTAGCACAAATGGAAATATCAGAAAAAGAGGAGAAAACAATTTCTCTCCGTATGTCCATTTTAATGCTTGGTATTCTATGGCATTAGTTTTTGACACTGCAGCAGCCTTGTAAATCTGGGGCTGTGTCAAAAAGCAATGGGTGTTGTGGTGGAACGCCAACAGCAACATCCATTGCATGCCTCTGTGCCAGAGGGGAATGTGGCGGCAGGGGCATATTTACAAGTTGGAGTTAAGCCATGCTAAGTGGCTTAGTGCCACCTTGTAAATATGAAAAATGGCGCTTAGCCACCAGAGCGTCAAACAAAGTGATGCTCCCATGGCGATAGGGGTTGTAAATATGCCCCTCTAAGTTGTGGAAATGGTTTTAAATCCAGAGGAGATTGGATCAGAGGATTTTCCTCCAATCATCTCAAAGTAAGGCCTTACATTAGTATTTCTTGAACAATGTCACTGTAATGACTAAGAGAACAGTGCTATGTTTTCTGATGGACAGAAAAATATTAAGGTCTTCATATACAGATGAGTAGTAATAGGGAAACCTCCAATGCTGTCTCCCTGCCCCCAACAACCTCTCAGCTCCTCATCTTAATTTGTGAATGAGGGAACCATCAATTTCCACCTTGTTGAGCATCGGCCGGCTCCATCGTTAGCACAGTCTTGGTGGGCCATATGCTGCCTTACTGCATCCTGCATGGCATCGGAAGGTCAGTGCCATTTAAGTTGAAACTTCCAAAAAGCTCATCCTAAAGACCACCATGCACATTAGGGCAGAAATGTTCAAGTCAGATTGGGAAAAAACTATGTCAGGGACATTGATCTTTTGCTTTTCCAAAAGTCTTGCTTTCTGGGTGTGTTTAGAACAAGCAAAAAAAAAAAAAAGCTAAGCTCACCATCCACCTAAGGCATGGAATCCTGGCCAGTAGTGTTGCGAAAGATTAGCACCCATACATCAGGGATGTCAAAATAGGTTACACAGCTTTTCGACACACAGTAGGTCAAAGCAAATCCACCTCTGATGATCATCTGCGTGCTTTTCTAACCCATTTCAGAAGGGTACCAGAAGGTTTTATGACGTTTATTTTCAAGAGATCATCTCCAGTAGCTCTTCTTTCTCATATGTTTGGAATGAAAAAAAGTCCCGACCTATCATTGGTTGGCAAAGCTGTCAAAGATATCTCCATCTTTTTCCAAGAAGTGCCCTCTGCAAACAGGGTTGGGCTGGTCAAGTCAATGAACGATGTTGTCCTGTCTTCTGATAGACTACAAACAGTGTGGGCCGGTGAGTCTGATGCCCCTTTTGTCTCTGGGAGAGCACTATCTATGTGAGGTGTGCATGCATCATTAGCTCTTCGGAGTTAGAAGAAAGCTAATTAACATTTATCGCAGGTTGGCCCAGCAAAAAGCCACTTTGGCCATACAGGTTTTAAAGCCATTTTGGAGAAAGGCAGAAGCTCAAAACAGTTTCAAAAATCATTTTTGTGATAGTATTTTCATTAGTCATGAGAAGGGAATTATTAGCTGTGAAGATTAGAGCCTAAGGACCTGATTTAGAGATTGACTGATGGAGTAAAGGCCTACAGGTTGGTGGAGAACTTTACCTCAACCATGTCTGCCAAATTGAAAGATGTTCTCCAGCCCTGTACACATCTCCATTAATTAGCAAGAACCTCCACCATGGCGGGTCCTGTCAATTTTGAAAAGTTTCATGGATGGCACCGTTAAACATGATAGCCAGCCGTCAAACAATTCCAAGGGTTGTATGATAGAGGCACGTATGTCTAAATCATGTGTGCCTCTACCACTCAGCCCAAACCAAAAATGTGTCTCAACCACACATTCCTTTACCACGCAAGCCTTTATCGTGCAAGTTTGTGGTAAAGGCATGAATGATAAATGGGTATGCGTGGCTAAGGTGGCCACTACTCTGACCAACCTCCCTTGCCCTAAGCTACAAAACCCCTACCTGCCTCCCCACCCTGGGGCCCAAACCTTCCCACTCGAACCCCACCCACCTCCACACTGTCCCTAAAACTATCCCAACACCTTCCACTGCCCTTAGGCCAAAACCCTAACCCTTAATTAAAATAACTACCCGACCCCCTGAGCCCTAAAAACTACCCTGCCCTCTGCCAACCCCTAAAAACTACCCTGAATACCCATTCCGCTCCCCTTCCCTTCCCTGCGGCAGAAAACCCTGCCCCTTTACATACACTACCCCGACCCCCTCCATCCCCTGCACTCCCTAAAACTACCCCAACCCTTCCAATGCCCTTACTCCCAACACTCTAACCCCTAATTAAAAACGACCCCAACCCCCACCAGCACTAAAACTACCCTGACCTCCCACCAACCTTGAAAACTACTCTGACCCTCCCACCAGCCCTGAAAACTACTGTGACCCCCCCACCAGCCCTTAAAACTACCCTGATCCCCCCAGCCTTGAAAACTATCCTGACCCCCGTCCTGAAAACTAACCCTTCCAATGCCCTTACTCCCAACACCCTAACCCCTAATTAAAAACGACCCCAACCCCCCACCAGCACAAAAACTACCCTGACCTCCCACCAGCCCTGAAAACTTCTCTGACCCTCCCACCAGCCCTGAAAACTACTGTGACCCCCCACCAGCCCTTAAAACAACCCTGACCCCCCCAAGCCTTGAAAACTAACCTGACCCCGTCCGAAAACTAACCCGTCTCCCCAACCCTGAAACTTACCCCCCCCAACCCATACAAACCTGGCCCCGGCCCCAGCCCCAGCCCCACGTGTCTCACTGCGTCCTCTGGCTGTCTTCCTGGCATCTTCCTGCTTCCGCCGAGCAGCAGCCAGCACCTAGACCATGCACTGCCTTAACTGCATATGCGGGGTTAAGGTAAGAGTGGTATAGCTTGCGTAGTCAGAACACATGTGGCTGAGGCCGCGGTGTTTCGACTGTTTCCCATTTCTAGGTTTATTTTTCAAAAACAAACTCACACAACAAACCTTTGCACCTGAGCCCCCGTTTCATAGAGTGAACTCTCTCCTATCACAACAAACAGTGCAGACTTGGCTGGACATTTCTGATTACCCCAGACTCTTTGACATTTTGAGATGTGTCCACTGGAATAGCAGATGTGGCACACTGCACATCATGTTATTAACAGCAAATAATGTTGATGGACTCTTAACTTGCAAAACAAAAGTGATGGGCATTATACATTGTATTTAAAACTGATGGTATTTTGCTCAGCTTAAGAATTAGGATTTGTATTTAGTAAGTCAAATGTCTGCTCTGGCAAAAAACCTATTGTTCAATGTTTGGAGAGCTATTACTCATGGGTACGCTTAGCAGATCCTTAGGCATTGGCATAGTGTATTAGTTCCCCTTCATAACCATTTACAATTCGAAGGACATTTTAGTCAATACATATTTACAAATGTGCTGTCAAATCTATTGTTTCTCCAGTTTTATTTAAAAAAAAAATAAAAATTAAGGGATAAGTACCCCCTACCATTTAGAGAAATCTTGGAAAGCGTCAGTTTCACACACTATGCTTGCTTACATGGTCCATTGTGGGTCTTGGGAAAGGTATCAATATTTGAGGTCGGAACATATTTTGGTTCCAAGTCATGCACTGCCAAGGCATGCATTTATCCACTCCGATGTAAACCTCTATCAAAAAGATACCAAAACTAATCTAATCTTTTACTAAGTTAAAATGTGTCATTGTGATCATACAAATCATTTGACATGCTACTAGTCTAATATTATTCCTTTTAAATATACTCTCCAGATTCTCATTTGTGGTTTTAGCAATACAACTGTGTCCAAACCAATAGCTTGTATATACCCTCAGTTACATTAGAAGACAATCTGTTAAAATCCTGTTTTAATGGTAAGAATTCCAGACTAAATGAGTCAGTATTTACTTTAAGGTAATTGCATGACACACAAATGACTTTCAGACTTTCTTTTGTTGATGCAACCCATCTTTCCTTCATTTGTTTGCCTTTGCCAGCCACCCAAAGCAACTACCTGCTTTTCAACTTCTTTGGGTGAATTTATACTAATTGCTTGTCTGCTTTTATGAGACTGGTGCTACCTGCTCATTCCTCCTCTTTCAAGTACTCCCCAACTGACCTGTAGGTCTTGTCACCCATTATTATCATTCAGGGGTTATCAATGAACAGGAAGTCTGTTAGCTTTAACACAGTGTTGTTGAAGTATGGTCTGGCTTCACTGCTTGCTATCCAAATGGCTATGGGTTGTTCTATGATGGGTGGCTTCACCTCCCTGATGTAGATTGCTGGAATGATGGAGAGTCAGCAATGGATCTGTCGGCCAAAGTCTTGGCAGACGTAGGCTCAGCCTGAGGTTTGGGCCTTCCTCTGCTAGAACCTGGATTCTGAACGGATTTGGGTGCCCTAAATTTCTCATTCCTTAAGCTAGGCTATGAAATCAGATGGATCTATGGTTAGTTAACAGTCCTGATGTCTATAGAGACATTGTGTATGGCTGAATTTATTGTCAATTAAATGTTTCATACAGCAGACCATGAAAAATAGAAGAACAGAATTTAAATCAATATGTAGTTCAGTATGACATAGTGATCTTGTGGAATGAGAAGGTATCATTGACTCATTTAGAACACACATGAAACATTGTCAAATCAAATCGATGTGACCCAATTTATTTACCCTAGAATATAACACAATAGACTAAAGATAGACTTCTGGTTTTATATAAACACACTCTTCACTGTATTAATTCTTAGCTGCTCTCCATCTACAAAACGTTTTGGTTGTTTGTGTGATTGCTGAGCAAATTTTTTCTACAATATCGCATAATGTCAGATTAATTGATGGATTAACTAAAGTAAAGTTGTCATATTTTGTATGGTTTGGTGCATGGTAATTTCAAATGTCATGTCTTACAGTGTACATACACTGTTCAAAGTAACTGAAAGAATTATTGTAGCCACTAAGAAGGATCTCAAAGAATTTAGGATTGTTCACTAACCACAGATTGATATAAACTAATTTTGTAAGTGATTTATCAATGGAACGAGTGTTGCAGTTTTGTTATGCTTGCTAGATTTCACTTGCATTTGGCATAGTTTGAGACAACATAATGGTTGATAATCATTCATTTTTAATTAATTGTTTATAGACAAGGTGATTAAAGGAAAACGTATCGATTAACTGTCAGATGTTTGAAAGTAACACAGTTCTGACTTTGCTATATACAGGCTCTGATGTGAATAGCGACCTGGAAACATAATCAAAGTTTATGATCAAATAAGCATTTTTATTTTCTATGTTTGCCTGTGTATTTTGCAGCTGTTGTCCCCACTGTCCAAGGGTTTATTTCACAAAGCCATTTCTGAGAGTGGAGCGGCTCTAATGCCTGGAGTTTTTTGTACCAATCAAGAAATGATAGCGGCCACAAAAAGGGTAAGTTATGGTATATATGTCCTGCTGACATATTTATATAATGTGCTTCATATGGAGTCCCCTGGAATCTTCAAATGCGTCAAAGATAATGAGTATGCCTTGTTTTTTTATGTAAAGCTTTATTGAAAGAAAGAGAATTAAAAAAGGAAGCCAAGCAAATGATCATAAAATGAGTAAAAGGCTGTTTACAATTTTACATTTTAGAGGGAGGGAAGAGATAAGGAGTATAATATCATTCAGGAACTGAAGATCGAGTAATATTGCATACTAATAACAAACAAAGAAGGAATAAACATATCAAAAGGCAGTTTAATAATAAAAGAATATAATCTAGAGTAAAAAGGTAGAGAAACAACAATTTACGGAGGTTTAACATTTTCAGAACTTTTAGAAGAAACATCTTTTTTTGCAACCTTGTTCAAATAGGTAATTAATGGTAACCAATATAATTCTCTGCTAACAGTTGGATTATAGGAGGAGGCAAAAGCAATATACAGTAGATTATAGTAACATACATTATTCCACCATGACTTGACTGAGAATTTAGCTGAACATTGCCAGTTAGAAGTAATTTGTTCAAAAGCTAAAGCTAACAGAAGATCAAACAGGCCTCTCTCATGTGTGGCTAAGTGTACGGAATCTGATAAACTACCTACAAAAATTATATTATTAGCCAGGGGTTTGTGTATGTTAAAGATTTTGGATATGAGAGACTATACATTGAGCCAAAAGGAGGCAACATTGGGACAGGAAAATAAAAGGTGTAACAAATCAGCCGAAGGGGATTTTCAGGACGAGCAAGAATCGTCTTTATTGTGTGAAAACTTGGCTATTGATAGGGGAGTGAAATACAATCTATGATATCAAAATAACATAGATTGAGAAGTAAAAGCAGATCTAGAAATTGTTAATGATCTTGCCCAAATTTTATTCCAGAATTCAATGTTCCATAAACAACCCAAATCTGCTTCCCAAGCAAGCTCTAGTTTTTTTTAGAGCGAACAGGCTCTGGAATGGAAAGGCATTTATATATCAAGGAGGCCTTTGGAAATAGTTTCAAAAATCTTAACAGAGGATCAGCTGTAGGTGGGGGATCATCAGAGGGGAGAGAGTAAAAGACATCTAGAATTATTTCCATAAGAGTTGAGACTTTTTGCCAGAAAGAATGTGGACAATTAAAAGTGATTTGAAACTGAGGGAAAGAACAAGGGATCATACTATCAAACATATCACAGACCCAAATGACACCTCGAAGTCTCCAAGACTGTCAATATGAAGGTCTATTTTTAATAGTAATAAGACGATTATACCAAAGTGTAGATTGGAGGAAGGATTCTCTAGTTGAAATGAGTGGTTGACAATGAGGCCTTAATAAGGAACACGTGTGACGAAATAGTGGAAGAGACATGATATTTGACTTCGTAGTAAAGGAGAGAATCTCCTTAATAGAAAAAGGAGCAAGAAGAGATTGTTGTATTTTAACCCATAAAGGTGTGTAAGGTGTAATGTCTGTGAGAAGCCATCTGGATGCTTGCTTCAGGGAAAAAGCCTTGTGATAAAGCCTAAAGTCAGGAACATTTACTCCCCCATTGGCTTTGGGGCTTTTGAGAAGCTTCAAAGAAATCCTAGGTTTTTTACCATGCCGTAGGAATTTATAGAGGAGGGAATCAAATCTTTTAAAATAAATAAAAGGAATATGGATAAGTATCATAGGATGAATATATAGTAAAATAGGAGTGATCATCATCTTTATAGAATCAAGACCCCACCCAAGAAAGAAAAAGAGGATTCCAAGAGAAAAAAAGTTTAGCAATACGGTCAAGGGCTTCTTCATGATGAGTTTAACCGAGTTTAGAATGAAATTATTGAACCAAATGCCAAGTATTTAATTTTAAAGTTATTCCAACGAATGCCAGTCAAATCAAAATGGTGTTTAAGACAGAATTTGGTAATGGGCAAAATTTCAGTTTTATCTGGATTTATTTTATAGCCAGAAGTCAAAGACAAATCTGAAAATTCTTGTAATAGAGAGGGAATAGAAGTCTCAGGATTAGAAATGAAAAGCAAAATATCATCTGCATAGGCAGACAATTTTAAATGTGACCCTCCATAAATAAAACCAGAGATAGAAGAATTCTGACAAATACGAGATAGAAAAGGTTCAAGAGATAAAACAAATAGGAGAGGGGAAAGAGGACAACCCTGACGAATCCCCCGTTGTAATGGAAAAAATTGAGAAATAAGACCATAAACTAAAACAGAGGCAGTAGGGGATGAATAAAGCAGAGAAATAAGAGAAATACATTTGGGGCCAAAACCATGCCAGTTTAGGGTTTTGAATAAGAAGGACCAATCGACTCTGTTGAGAGCCTTCTCGGCATCAACAGATACTGCAGCCAGGGAATAAGAAAGAGTGGAGGCTTTATTCAGGACATTGAAAATATTCGGGAATTATCAGAAGTTAATCTGCCTTTAACGAAGCCGCATTGTTCTGGGACAATTAAGATAGGCAAAAGGGGTTCAAGACGTAAAGAAAGTAATTTCGCAAAAATGTTATACTCTATGTTCACAAGGGATATAGGGCGATAATTGTTACAAAACTTTGGGTCACGACCTAATTATGAATCAAGCAAATTGTAGCTACTAAAATAGTACCATCTGCCTTGCCAGTATTACAGAAATAGTGAAAAAGATATATTAGTTTAGGAAGTAAAACATTGAGAAGTGTTGATAAAACTGTACCGTAAATCCATCTGGCCCAGGAGTTATCTGTTTTGTAAGTGAATTTAGAGATTTAGAAATTTCTATATCGGAAATATCTGACTCAAGAGCATTAAAATCAAGATCTCCACAGATAGGAGGAGGAACCTGGGCAAGCTACGCATCAATCAAAGAGGCAGAAGCAAGGGATTCCGGTGTATACAAGGATTTATAAAAAGTCACAAATTCATCTGAAATATCCTGTTCTTTAAAATGATGTTTACCCTCTGGAGTTCGAATGGAATCTATTAACATACGTTTTTTACGAGCTTTGGGGTAATTGGCCAAAAGCTTGCTGGCTTTATTCCATCCACCATAATAACGGGCACTGCTGCGCAGGAGAATAGATGAAGCATTATCAGTGGTTAATTTGTTGAAATCCAATTTTGCACGAAGCAGCTCTTGTAAATTAGAACCAGAGGAGGAAGAATAAAATTGATGCGCCAATCGTTTAATATCAGTTAGGAATTATGCTGAGCCCAACATTTCTTCCTTTTCTTGGAAACAAAATAAATAAGAAAACCGCGAGCAGCAGCCTTAAATATATCCCATATCAATGAAGAGGAGGAATTTGGATCACCGTTCAAGAGAAAAAATTCTTCAGCAAAAGAGGTAAAGGAAGAAGAAAAGTTAGGGTCTCGTAAGAGAAAATTGTTGATCCTCCACCTAGAGGACTTGGGTTGCAATCCGAAATTACAATAGGTTCAATTGTAGAGGAAATGAGATTCTGGGATAGATCTTTATAGAGAAAGATGTAATCTAATCGTGTAAGAGAGCCATGAGGAGGAGAAAAAAAGGAATACTCTGTTACATCTGGGTTACATTAACGCCAGGCATCTATGAGGTGGGTCTGAGAGATTGTGTTGTGAAATTGCTTATGAGCTTTATGAGGGATATATCAAATGTGGGATTTGCAGTCTATAAATGGATCCACAATCTGTTTGCAATCACCTCCTAAGACAAAAAATGAATCCTTATGTTGAATACATTTTGTTGTAGTATTAGGCCAAAAGGAATAGTTTGGTTAAATCAGACCATAATCATTAAGCACAGTCAAAGAAATATTGTTAATAAGTAACTTAGCTAATAACCATCTACCTTCCGAGTCTATGTCTTGAGAAACAATGGAACAATTTAACCTTTTATGACATAGAATAACGACACTTTTTATTGGCGGTAGGGGATACAAGGACTAAACCAACCTAACTCTGTTTAAGCTTTAAAGCCTCCAATTCTGGCAAATTAGTCTCTTGTAGTAAAACTAGATCTGGATTATAGGAGGCTAAATGAGAAAGTATTCTCTGCCTTTTTATGGGATTAATAAAACCTTTCACATTTCAGGATACAACTCTGAATGTGGTTAAACTGAACAATGTATAAAACAACACGATCAACAGAAATAAACAAGAAGAGCTGGAATACTGAGAAGAAAAAGGAGAATAGAAAAAAGAGGGGAGGTAAAGGAGTTAAAGAGAGAAAAGGAGAGGGCGATAGAAAGAGCGTTAAGAGAAGACAGTACATTTCAACCATAATAAGGATAAATGACTGCAAATAAAGGTAAAAAGATGACTAACAACTGTAATACGTACCTTCAGACGAGAACAAAAAGAGGATACAGGGAGTGGCAAAACACAGGTAAAGACGACATGTCCAATCAGGGAGAACGTACCACAATGGGGAATGGTAAAAAAAACGAGCGGGAAATGGATACACAAGAAATCTCCAAAAGAGAGTCTGTCTAAACATGTAGAAAAAGAGAAAAATAGAGATAACATCTAGATATTATAAGACAAATATTAAAGACAACCTGCAAAGAGAAAACCTACAAAGAGAAAAGATTAACATATTATGAGCCAAAAATTGAGAACAACCTGCAAGGGAATCATCAACAGAATTCATTATCAGAGATCAAGCATAATCATAATAAGGAAGAAAAAAAGTAATGGGTATAGAAGCCATGGTGGAAGGACCAGCAGTTTCCCTTGACATTGTGGAGTGCGAATGAATGAATTTCCTCAGGTCTACCGGATCTTCAAAAGTAGAGGTTCTGTTTTGAAAGGTAACTTTAAACAGGCATGGATGAAACAACCCATATCTTGTGCCCAGGGTGCGTAGGGCAGGACGAAGATCAAGAAATTCCTTCTGACGTTTGGCTGTTGCTGAAGAGACGTCTTGTGAGATAAATAGTTTAGAGCCAGACCATGCCAGTTGTTTTTTAAGTTTAGCTGCATTCAGAATTTGTAAAAGGTCAGTAAATTTGAGAAATAGAAGAATCACACTTCGTGGCTTCGAAGGAGCAGAAGCAGAGGATTAGCGAGGACCCAATCCATGCGCCCGCTGGATTCTTAGGTTTGTAGTTGCAGGCAGGTCAAGAAGCTTTGGAAGAAATATATTGAAGAAGTTAACCAAATCATCTCCTTCCAAACCCTCGGAAAAACCATATAAGCGAAGATTATTGTGCCTATTCCTGTTCTCAAGATCTTCAGCAGATTTCTTTAACAGGAGAACGTCCTTCTCTAAGGTAACAACCTTGGCAGAAATGTTCTGTACCTCTCCAACATGTTGTTGCACCGCCGATATACCGGCTTCCATAGATGACCATTTAGTATCCAGAACTTGGAGATGCGAATTTGTTTCCTCAATAAATGGACGTAGAGCACAAATATCTTCCAAAACTGTGCCTATATATATAGGAGAGGCGGACTTTGCTGGAGAAGGAGGATCTTGTTTGAGGCATTTATAGCTGAAGATGGAGTTTGCAATTTGATAGAGGAGGTTGGCAAAGCCGCAATTCGCAAAGAATTAGACTGTGACATCATGTCAGAGCTGTGTAGAGAAGAACTACAAGTAGTATGAAGTGAAGAAGTCCCAGAAGCATGAACTGTAGACTTCTTGCCAATAAAAAGCAGCTTATTACTCCTACCCATGTGTTGAAAAGAGCAAAAGAAAAAATTGTAAGGGTAAAGGAGTTAAGGAGCAACTAGAATATCAGTCTTGATCTGAGAAAGGCTGCACAGCACCTCACATCAGTCACACGACACACTTGTGTCAAATCCATAAAGTGAAGCGGCCACTGCAGCCCACTGGATAAAAATTAGGGGCGAAGGCTAAAACCAACCCCTATATATGCTGGAGAAACAGGGCTCATAAGACAATGGAGAAAGTCACTTCAAAAGAATGTCTCAGAGGAGAAAAACACCATCCTAGGTGCAGGAAGAAAAAACAAAATGGCGGCCCTATGTGAGGAATAATACATCTGAAGATTTCTCACAGCAGAGGAGGAGAAGAAGCCATACCACTATATGTATCCACTCAGTGGATATTCCGATGCATGAAGGAATCCGTTTCAGGACGAAATGTTAGCTGGAACAGCAAAAAACATTGCGGTAATCCCCATCACAGCATGGAGCTCCGAACTAGGCGGCCATCTTAAAGAACGCCCCGCCTTCCTCCCAATATGCCTTGTTTTGAAATTAATGTATTTTGTGTGAATGGCAATATTTTTTATTTATACAGTACAATATCAATTAATTTCTATCCAAAATAGGGTACAATGAGTCCCTTAAAGTTGATAACGGTGGCATAGAACATACCTGCAATATCTCAGTGCCTAAAAAACACATAAAATTTGTGAGGGTGATCATCCTCCCAACTTAGAGCTCACAAAATTCAGCTATATACATACCAAAGAAAAGGGATGTTAGAGTGAAGTACACTACTATGCAGAGTAAGAGAAAGAACTGTGCTTTAAAAAGGAATCAAAAACATTTTTTGAGCGCATCATGTAAAAAGTCATTTTGACTCTAGAGCGCTCCCCATTAGCAAATCAAAAAGGCAATTTTTGAAACCTTTTCATTTTTTTTCCTTTGAACCACCAGTAGGTAGCACCTGCAGGCCTTACAACTTCCTCTGGAAGCATTTGTCCTGACTATAAGGTATTTTGTTCCTTTATTCATCCACTTTGAAGGTTTGTGACACTTGTAATGAGAGGTTCCTATCACATTATTTTGCCACTGACAAGTACTAGCTTTAACACTGCAGGCGGACATATTGTGTATCCCAGAGTCCTGCATCCAACTCCTGATAATTCTGGACGACGGGACTTAGTGACTGAGAAATGGTAGCCACTGGCTAGGTGAATTCAAAATCCTGTAATCCCTCTAAGACAAGCTCAACTGTAATCACTGGCTATTTCACAACATGTTATCAGAAACTATAGGATCAGATCATCAAAAATCAATCACTGGCTTTGAAGACATTGCCTTCTCAAATTGTGGGATATAACTAATAACTACAGCAAACTAGCTCTGAATACTGCTTCAAATTTAGCTGGACCCTTCAATGAAGAAATGTATGATCTATGTGTGGGACTTATGATTGTAATTCCAACATAGACTTAGATGACCATGACCTGTTGTGCACTGCGTTAAGATATAACATAAAGCTTGCGTAATAGTCTTGTCTCAAACTTTAAGTATGTATGCTTAGTATTCCACTTTGGCTGAAAAGCAAATTTGCTCCCCACTTTCAGTTGCACATGTTATGTGTGTACATGCAGCAGCTAGTTTATTTCTATACCATACTGCTGTTGTTTATCTGACAAAGGTTCATTCTAGGGCTGTAATGTGTTACAACATTGCTGAATTGGAAAATGTTTTTGCTGAACTTGTTTTGGTGGAATTTAGGACTCTGCACTACCCCAGCTAACCAGTGATAGAGTGATTGTTATCTCCCCTAAAAGAAGTCAAAATTGAACTACACCCAATTTCCTAGTAAATGGTACTTCATGTACACAGGCCTGTAAATTAAATGCTACTAGTAGCAATCATTGTGTCACCCACTGAAGAATTCCTATAAAATGTCTCAGGCTTGCTACTGCAGCCTCTAGTGAGATTTTAAACTGCCATTTTGACCTAGCAAACTAAACCTTTGGCATGCCCAAATATTTTCTTTTAATACTTATAAGTCACCCCTCAGGTAGTACCTAAAGCCTCACATGGAAGGGTGCAGTGTATTTAGATGTTTTCACTGCCTGAAATTGTAAAATTACACATATCCTACTTTTTTAAGTCATTTTTCACTGCTGTAAGACTATTGCTCCACATTTCATAAGTGATAACTTTATTGGGGCGTGTTAGAAATGGGGGTCTCTAGTTGGCAAGCGTTTGCACCTTTGTCCAAGTAGGGACCCTTCTTCCTAGCCAGGATAAGGGGGATATACTTCTGAAATAACCTCTACTCACACCCTTGGTAGCTTGACACAAGCAGACAGGCTCATCTCAGACGCAGTGTGTAAAGCGTTTGTGAACATATACAGTAATTCTGTGAAAATCCTACAAATGGACACCACACCAGTTTAGAAAAATAAGCAATCTTTATCTAAACCAAATAAGACCAAAATGACAAAAATCTACATGACAGTAATAAAAGTATGACTGTAGAAAGAGTTCTGTTGAAAGAAAATTGCAGATGCAACACTTTTCACCCAAAATACCTTGGATGCATCAATACCACAAGCAAAAAGGGATACAGGGAAGGTGATGCGTCGGTTCTTTACTGCTGTGCAGGGGAGGTGATGCGTTGGTTCCTTACCGGAGAGGAGGTGATGCGTTGGTGTCTTACTGCGTGGGTAGGTCCAGCCCTTTTCCTGCCCAAGACAGAAGCAACCACTGCAGGCCAACCCCAAAAGCACACATCACAGGGGTAGTACAACTCCTCCAGCTTTCCTGGTTCTTTTTCCTGGCAGGTTCCTTAGTTTAGCAGTAATCTAAAAATCCTGCAGCACACATAGAAAGAAGAAAATGCTGTCATGGATTGTTTTTGTGAAGGAAGGTGTCCCTTCCTGCACAAAAACAATCCTGCGTACAACACAGACACCTTTGCAACATGGTGCAATGGTGCCTGCATTGGCGCTAGGCACCAAATATTGTTCCAGCACTGGCAGAAAGGACAGGAATCTTGTAAATATGGTGCATTCCTGTCCTTTTGATTTGGCGTAGGACAGGGCGGCAAAAAGACTTGCAGCGCTGCCCTACGCCAAATCTTTGTAAATGAGGCTCTTAGCTTTAATGAGGTAATATTCATCATTTAGAAATGAGAGGATTACTTGTGAGCAAATGTAGGATTTTCTTCAACCACATGGTTCTGAGTTTGGGGTTTTCCTTCAGTTTGCTGATTTTACATCGTTGAGCACATCTTTCTAGTCCATTTTATATTTTAGATTTTAACAAGAAAATAGCAGTGGAACTTAGAAATATTCCTGTCAACCATAAATGATGTCTCCTTGTTTCTGTAAACACCTGCAGGTGATTGCTAATTCGACTGGCTGTGTCTCACCTGATTCGGCTGTGATTGTAAGATGCATGAGGAAGAAAACTGAGGAGGAGATCCTAAAGAGTACGGTAGGTGGCTGGTCAGTGGGAAGCTTTAGTAGGACAGGAGCAGAATCTACTTGCAGGGCCCCAGTTGCTTTTCAGCGCTAAGCAAGCTATGCCCCCCCCATATCTGAATGCAGTTACACAGGATGAAGGGGGAGGAAATATCTACCACTGGTATCTACTGGGCAAACTCAAAAGCTACAAATTGTTTTAAAAAGTTTTGATCAACCTGCCGGGCGTGTCAGAATATTGGCCATAACCTGTTTAATCTACTATATAAGGGAAACAAATTCCCATAAAACATCAAAGCTCAAGTTAGGCAAGCATTTCCATATTGGGGGACACAAGCTACTTTGAATGCTGTGGCAGAATGGGGGTGAGGGGTCTTCCTTATCCGTAAACTGAAATCAAAAACATCTCAAAAGAAATGTATTAATGCTTTGCAAAGTCAAATATAAATCCTTTAAAAGAAGCCAGTAACCATGGTGGACTCCTTTATCATATAACTGGTGTTTTGGGGAAAGTTAAAGAATATTTGGGAGCCTATTGATTTCAGGGTAATAAAGAATGACAACAGTGATGGGAGCTGTCGTTTTGTTGCTGCCCCTGGCAGCGTTTTGGAAAAGGTGCATGACGAAAGGAGAAGGGCACAAGTCTGAGTTGCGCATACAGCTTTAACCGGCCCCATTCATCGGAATGGGGGATAACAGTACATCTCTTAACTTTGACATGGAGAATTTCGCCTTCGAACCAAGAATTACCGGGACAATCAGACCTGGACATATCGATCGCCTTGGTAACTCCAATTTTCTTAGTATGCCTATGGGGTCAAACTCATAATGTGCCAGAGAGTTACCAGTACCGCCAGCATCAGTAACTCTGGGCATAAAGAAAATTCGGCCCATTTACTAGTCCAGTTCTATTGAGGGCCTTATTTCCTTTAGACCAGGGGAAATATATTGCATTATACACACTGTAACAAGTTATCAAGCGTCTCACGACAATCAAAGGGAGTAGCTATGTTGTTCCCTTACAGTGTAACTGTCTGGAAAATAAATAGTCATTAACAAAAACACCCGTTCTCCGGCATTGATGATTTTAAATGCAAAGATCTTAACAGCACTTCATTATTTTAAGTAGTGCTACTACTGTGTAACCATTGAGGTCAGTAAAGCTCCCATTATCCTACTCACACCTGGTACCAGTGGTAACAGTGCAGCCAATAGCACCTTGCAAATACTGTGAGTCTCACCAATGTAAGGCAGAGTAGCGATCACCATCGTTGGGGGCACTGTTAGTGCAAAGGTCTGTAATTCAGTCACCACGGTTCCCCCAATACCAACGTGCAAGCCTTCGGAAGTCACTTACAACTCTGTGGGTGGATTGCTGGCATGTCGAAGATCTCTTCCAGTCCAGCACAAACCCACATACCATCCTGAGGGTTCCAGACTTCACTTTTGGCAAAAACTATAATGTCGGCTGGCTCATCGTGTTATGGTGAGTCACGTGGCATTTGCTGTGTTTTCCAAAAGTAAATTCCAAATACGGGTTCGTTTCTGTGAAGCAACAATAATGGGAATGATGGGCGGCCAGTTTTCCCCCAGTGCGTGCGGGTCATTGTGCATTTTATTGTTCATTTAGTCTGCCATTCGATAACAGTACTTTTCGGCATAAAATGGAGAATGCGAAATGGAGGCCAAGTCCTGCCACGGGGAAACAAGGGCATCCCGTTCACTTCCCCTTCTCCATTTCTGATTTGCTTACTTCCACAATCCACCTGAATAGAATGCGCTCATGTTCAGATTTACAATTTCTTCATGAGTTACAGCGCCATACCCAATGTTGTTGTGCTCCTATGAGCAAGGGGAAAAACACATTGCAGCGCCATTTTTACTAATACAGGCCCTATGGTTATTTGCGCCTATCGACCTCAGTAACTCCTCTATGATGCAAAGTGACAAAAGGGAGAGCACACCAATACAAAGTAGTTATAGTGGGGACATTCAGAAAAGGGTGCCTTTCCTGCACGGAACACCTTTTGTGCTGAATTGTAAGTAACCTTGCATCTCTTTGACCCAGCGCAAAGCCTTAGTAAGTCTGGGCTTAGATTTTCCGCTAGAGCAGGGCACTGTACAATGTCATGCCAGCACCGACCTTCACACAGACACCAACCTCCACTCAGTATAGGGCAATGCCTACCCTCCACGGAAGCCATTCATGATGGCAAACTCTGTCTCAATTTGTGTGGGTGGAAATCACAATTGATCTAGGAAACTATCTCCGATTGGCAGTGGCGCTCTGCTGAACTGCATACAATGCAAGTATAAAGTACCTCAACTCAAAATTGCATTGGCCCTGCTGTGATAACTTTAAAATTTCTGGTTGCAGGCTCCACAAGTTTACAGGATGCCCTGCTGAAGCACTTCTGATCTGCTGCTTCTGAAATTGCATATGTGGAAGCCTCTAAATGAACAAAGGAGTCCAGGCCTCCAAATTCTCCAATTTCTCACAGCGACCAGAGCAGGGCTGCTCAATGACGTTGTATCCACAATTACAGATAAGCTGAGTGGTGACTCTGGTGAGCACACACCCTCCCTGTACCAACAATTATATTGTTGCATTGTTCTTTTTATTGCCACCATTCCCATATTTCCAATTTCCAGGTACCCAATAGACTCCAGCTGGCATAATGATTGTAAGTGCTCATTACCTCCCTAAAAGTGCCTGACTGCCAGAAGAAACATCCCAAAGTCGCACTTGGATGAGTAATGGCCTGTCTTAGAGTCCAGTAGACTAGCACCCAGTCTGCCAGCGAGCTAACTGAGTCCTGGGCCGGACTGAGAAAGCAATCCAGTCCTGGCAATTAAGTCGGACCAGCCCCGGGGCAGTCGGATGAGGGGGTGGGCAGTGCTGGTGGGAAACACTGCTGCCACTTTTTGTTACAGCACTGCTGCAAAACCAGCCCCCAGCAAAAAAGAAAGAACCCAATGGTCCAAAATCGGTCCCCACCCTTCTGGACCACTAGGAAAATGCCCGGTGCCCGCTATGGCCAGTCCGGCCCTGACTGAGTCCAGGCAGCTCGATTCTTAGAGTACTAAAAAGACTAGCAATTTCACCAGTGCTATTTACCGGTTCACAATGTGTGAAATCTTGCTATTATAGTTTCGGTAGAGAACATTTTCACATCAAAGTTTATAGAAATTCTAAAATCTCGTGCTCAATATTCCAACATGTTGAAAAAGCTCCTCAAATTTCTCGGATTCCCTCTACAGTGGCGCCATTTCTGCTGCATCTATTCTCATGATTGAACAATTGTAATAGAAAATACCTTAAAGCGTCCACTAAATTTGTCCAAGAGAATTCTTAGGGCCATACAACATGGGCGCAGAAGTGGCTCACATAAGACAGAGTCTGCCTTATGGCTTTTGACCGATTGTGTCATGTAAAGTGGAGGAGCTGTTATCAGCGGTATTTTGCAATCTTCAGCAATAGTAAATATGTGCACATACTAGAATCCACTTTATGCTCTTTTCTTTTAGATTTTCATTGTTGGTCTGTTGTGAAAGTTAAGCCAGTGACTCCAGTGTTTACTTTGAGTCAGTGGTTGCTGCTGATGGACACCTGTCCTCACTTTTTGGGAACTGGAACATCTTCGTCATCAGACTGTGACCCATAGTAAGACACAACATCAAGAAAGAAAGAAATGAGTGACAAAGGGAGAAAGAAGCGAATGCAACGGCCTCATAAGAAAACAATTGAACCCCTGCACTTATGTTTTTTACAAATTATGCACTGGGGGCCTCATTTATGGCATTTTGGTGGAGGGCAGCGCAGCAGGGCACCTTGCTGCGCTGACCTCTGCCAAAGTAAAAGGGCAGGAATACATGGTATTTAAGCAATACGGTGTATTCCTGTCCTTTCCACTTAGACTGGCGCCGTTCCGGCAGCCTAGTGCCAATGCAAGCATCCTTGCACAATGGTGCAAGAGTGCCTCCGTTGCAGGCGGGATTGCTTTTGTTTAGGAAGGGGCACCACCATTGTTGGACTTGACACTTTTTGCAGGATCACCCCTAAACTTTTTGCCTGTCTCCTAGCCTTTTCCCTGCGTAGTGTTGGTGGTTTTCGGCCTCTAGGCACTTTAGCACTGCTGTCCAGTGTACATTGAGTGCACTCTGGGTTACATTTAGTGAGATTGGCCTGCCCTCCCATAGGAATGCATGGGGAATTCCCTGATGAATGTGGGTCAGTGGTAAATTCTGATATGAGAGGAGTGGTGTGGTCAAGTCTAGTATGTATGAAATTGTGAGAATAAATGCTGCACAATGGTGTGCACAGATTTATTATGGGTATTTTAGAAATGCCACTTTTAGAAGTTGGTATTTCTGTGTGCTATGTGTCTGCCTGCCTGATGTGAATTGCATGTCTGGCTTGTGAGTGACAGGAGCTGGAGGTGTGTGTGGCTCCAGGAGGGGCAGGGTGAATCTGCACTAGGCTGAATAGGAACATCTGAATTCTGAGTAGTGGGAGGGGAAGTCCCTGGTCCCTGAATAGGCTTGTGCCTGCCCTAGTGAAGGCTGGCTCTGCCCCCCTGTGGTGTGTCTGATGACGAGCCCCCACCTCACAATAGGAAAGAGGAGCCTGGTAGACAGAGTGCTCCAGGACTAGTTGGGACTGGTTTCCCTAAGCCCTGTGCTTACAGACAAAGGAAAAGGTCCTATATATGAAGGGGCTGTGACCTCATGTGGTTGGTTGTGCTTGTGCTTACTTGGACTAGCGGCAGGTAGGCTGCCAGCCTGCCAGGAGGAACCGCAGCTGGGGGGGGGGGGACTTGCTGCCCTGCTAGGCAGCTGAGGGTCTGCTGGCCTTGGAGCCCCCAGCGTGCTGGTCTACCTGGGCTTTCTTTACCCAGCATTTGCCCTCATCAAGCTCCAGGACGAGGGGAGCATGCGGGCGCTGCAGCGCTGTGCTGCTGAAGTACCGATAGGTGAATCCAGGCAGGAGCCTACCCCGCTCTTGAAGGTGCCTCAAAACCGAAGCGGGAGCCTACCCTGCATTTGGCACCATTCGCGGGTGCCCGGCGGGTGCCCACCCCGTGTTTCTGCACCTTGGAGCAGCGGGTGCCCACCCCGCTTAATTCATTGGTTCCAAGTGGGTGCCCACCCCGCATTATCGCCGCGAAGAAGAGCCGCCGCAGCATCGTCGACATCAGCCCAGAGGAAGTCAGGCGGCCGTGCCTGGTTGGGGGCGTGGCCTGCTTCCCCTGAGCTGGAAGGAGAATCTGGACGGTGCCAGAAGAGGCCTGCGATCAAGCGGGGCTCCAATGAGCTGGTGGGATCCTGCGCCCTCGTGAAGCCTCCTGAAGAGGTCCTGGTGGAGCGGGGACTGCCCCTGCTGGAAGGAGTCCTAGGGAGTCGGGAGGAACCCGGAGGAGCCGGCCACATGCCCCGGTGAGTGAGGCTGACTGCGAAGAGCCTGGCTGAGGGCGGGGCTCCCGTGAGTAGAAGGAGAGAGCCCCGCGTGTGGCCAAAGATGGGTGGCTGCTAAGGGGAGAAACCCAGGCACCTGGCCGGTGCCTGCCCCCGCCTCATTGAAGAGGAAGCTGCGGTGTGTCCTGGAGGAGCCCCGGTGAAGGGGGGGCTCCTCAAAGTCGCCCGGGTGCCAGAAGCGGCACCGGAAGAAGCGAGCACTCCTAGAAGAACGAGAGTGCCCGGTGAGTGGGGCTCAGTTGTGTGTGAACTGGTTGTTGGGGGATGTGTCGGGGCACATTGTCAGTGCCCACCCCCCCTGTGGTCCGTCTAAGGGCACCGTAGTGCCCGTGCTGGGTTTACAGTTGCCCCACCTGGCAGTATGCAGTTGCCACGTGGGGGCAGTTTTTGTTGAGGAGCCCCAGTGGGGGTTCAGAAGGCACAGTAGTGCCAGCCCCATTATTTTCCTTGGGGGCATTTCATTTAGAGTCCCAGAGAGGGGCTCAGGAGGCATGCTAGTGCCAGGGCTCATTTTCACAGCTGCGCAGCAATTAGTGGGCAGCTGCCACGTTTAGGCTTGTGCAACTGCGCACTTTTTATTTTATTTGCTGCATTGGCAGCCAGAGGGCCAGTAGACGGTCCTGTTGAGCCCTGACATTTCGGGACATAGGGCATTTGAGCCCTGGAGAAGGCCAGTTGGCCTGGGGGTCCATTTTATGTGGTAGGGCGCAAGGCCCTAATGTGATCCCTAATGTGTAATGCATTGATGCTTAGGATGTTATGCATAACACGTTTATGCACCATGAGTATTGCCTAATGTGATTTATTGCCCCATGTGTTTATACTGGTGATGCTTATTACCTCCTGTGATTTATGTTTATGAGGTTGGCGCAAAATGTAGTTTTATGATTAATGTGATTACTGCGCAAAGTGATTTCTGCATCCTCTGTTCTACGTTGCAGGATCTAATGCTAAGTTCCTAATTTTACCAATAGTTGCTGATTATATTCTACATCTACTAGTTTCACTTTGTGATGGTTCTGACAGTCGCCCAATTGGCCCTGTCATGTGTACATAATCCCCTGTAAATATTGCCTAGTACCAGTGGGCCCAGTGTATATTGTGTGATTACTATTATAATGTGCTTATGATAATACAAAGGCTATTTTTTATATAACCTTGTGTGGAGTTCCTTTTGTAGTGTGCCTAGTGTGTTGCTGCTGTGTGTGTGTGTTGCGCAAACGCTTTACACATTGCCTCTGGGATAAGCCTGACTGCTCGTGCCAAGCTACCAAGGTGGTGAGCAGGGGTTATCTTCAGCGTGCAACTCCCTTGCCCTGACTAGAGTGTTGGTTTCTGCCTGACTTAGGCGCAAGCCCTAGCCAATCAGAAATCCAATTTCTTACAACCATACAACGGGCTAAACATCCCATGAGGTGTTTTCTCTGCTCTGTGTGCTGCAGAATGCAGCGGAAATTGTAAGAGGAAAAAACGAGGAGAAATTAACATATTTCCCCTTGTTATGCCTCACTTCGGAAGGCCTACACATATGATGCTCCCCCAGTTTTACATCACTTTATAAATCTGGGGAAGCGTCAAATTCCATAGGTGTTGCGTGGGAAAACCCACTGCAACACCCCTGGAATTCTTCCCGGGCACAGAGTAAGGCGATGCAGCCATTTGCACTTCATCATGTTACTCATGATTTATGAAGCAACTCAAAAATCTTTATGAGAGCCCTGCATCATGCATGTATCACTTTACATGGTGCAAAAGTGACATAGGGTTCTCATAAATAAGCCCATTGGTGACTCTCTTCACCCCTAGAGCTTTTTACAACTGCAAAACACTTCTTTTGCCAGCAGTTGCTGGGGATCAATGACAATGTGCAACGATCTGAAGGTTTGAGAGTAGTTAGTATATAAAATACTGCCACTTATAGTTAGCGTCCTGCAACAAGGGAAAGAGGTAATTGAAGATCAGAAAGAAAAGAAAAGTAGGAATCATCATTTTTTTCCGCGACAAATGACAGAGGCATGCAAATAAAAAGATTTAACCACTCTTCATCGTGCACATTTAAAAAAGAAGTCACCCCTCCTCAACCTAGTCTTATTAGAAACTAATATGGTACCTGATTTGCATTCCTGCAAGGTACCTAGGAAGAAACATTAGTACCCCAAGGGTCCAATTCCGAAAAAACACTCTGTAGTGCCTAACGTAGTTCTATTCATAACCCTAAGTGAGGAGACCTCCGTCTTCACCACTCACAGCTCTTCTGTGCGAAGATCTCCTCTTCGTGTGCAGAGAGCTCCGCAGAAATAGGTATACAAGTGGCGACATCTAAGGTTAAATTGATAAATGTAAAAAGTAAATTAAATTAATACAAAAACAGCATAGTCATGAATTAAATTTGATAAATAGTAATTACACAATAAAATGCTTGTGAGAGTTTTTTTATTAAAAACATTATTGAAATTGTTTCCAAAATTAAATGAATATATTTTAAATACTCGATTATTTAATGTACATTTAATTTGCTGAGTTCATGAGCTGTAACATTTTATTTTGTTTATTCTAGGTTAAATATGATCAGTTTTTATGAATTAACATGTTTATGTTACATTAAAATATAAATATAGTGATAAATAAATACTTTCCAAAAGAAGAGCTCCACGCTGGTGTTGGAAATCTTGGCTTTTCTGCACACAGTTCCTAGTAGTAAACTTCATAGGTGTCAATTCTGTCCCAGAATTTCTACACCAGTGGCGGCTACTCAGCTAAGGCAGAGCAGCGTCACCCCAAAACAAAGATAAAATTTTAATAACAATGTTATCAGCATTTTATTTTTCATTATTTGCTCTGTGAAGCCAGTGCGGGTCAGGGCTGCGCTTCCCGCAGAGCAGGGGAAGGAGTGGTGGCAGTCACCCAAGGTGGCATGACTGCTTGGCCAGCCATCTTGGGCTGGCCAAGCAGTCTTGCGCACTTTGCATGTTCTCCACCGGGCTGGGTTGTACAGCCCGGTGGGGACCATTCCCAGCCTCTCTCTGAGCATCGAAACACTGCGCTCAGACGAATCATATAGCTGTTTTACAGTGATGTGTCTGGTCAGGGTAATCCGGAGCCTGGGTGCTTCCTAGTTCATCGATCAAAGAGGATTAGGATGGAGGAAAGCAGCCACCGGGAAGGTAAGTAATTTTTTTTTATTTACCTGTTTTATTTTTTTATTTTTTTGTTAACCCACCACCACCTCAGTCCTTTAGCAGCAGCTACTTGTCTCCACCGCTTGAACTGAGTGGGTGGAGACATGTAAGTATGCACTTAGGTATGAAGCTACACTCGGAAATGATGAATTGACAAAAAGTGTAGATTTACAACCAAATGCAAGAGTTTATTTAGATATGAGTAATGGGGAGAGGATGTGGTCTAATGGCGAGGGAGATCAATCTCAAATCTGGGAAACTGGGTTTGAGTCTCGCCAATGACGCTAAACATCCTGTGGTTCTGGGCAAAACACTTAATCTCCCCATGTCTAACAAAAATTGATATGTCCTTGTGTAATGCAACTGATACCTTTTTATCAATTTCGCATTATGTAAAACTCCCCAAAAAAACTTTACATAAAACTTCAGCAGAAACTCACTTTATGTGATTCTATGATATGCAGTGTTTGGATATACACTGCACAATACATGGAACATCTCTCATCTGAAATCTAATCCAGCCCAAGATGTCAGAGAGCAGTCACATGCCGCTTACCTAATACAAGCTGACGAGTTACAACTACTCATTCCTTGGGCTCATTGCTAAAGCTGCTGGGTATTAAAAAGGACTAGGCTCCTTTATTTTATCAAATCAGAAACTGGAGAATAAATCCCTTTAATTCAATTTCACAAGTGTTCTGAAATATTCCCGCCTTGAGACCGTTTCGCTCCCGGCATTCAACACATCCCATGAGATACTCTTATCTATATTCCAACATTTAGAAAGGGGGAGATCTTGAAAATACATTTTCTGGATGTATTTTCTCCATTCACTTGCTTTGAGAGTGGAGACAGTTTTAAGAGGGAGAAAACTAAAATATAACAATTTTGGTCCCAAAAAATCGGTAGTCCTCTGTTTGAATCTAATGGGTTGACACGCATTGATTTTGAACATACGCCTGTATCATGTATCTTTGGCGTTGTGTTTTGCTATTTTAAAATTGACCAGGAACATCAGAATACTGCTCTCAGTTAAAATTCACGGATGTAGTTCCTACCTCGCACCCAGCAAATACTTTTAGTCACTCAAAAAAGAAATCCAGGGATCCCTTTCCAATTGTATCCTATTTTATTTAAGCTACATTGTTATCTTTGTTTTTTCTCTTCTTATTAACTCTTGCTTCAGAGCTCTGTAATGGTGAACAACATGTCTCTCTGCATCGGACTCTGAAAGTGGTTTAATAGGGGTTTCCGTGGTTAGTTTCTTTCCATTAATATTTATACTGCAAGAGCAGAGCAATTTGTATTACACCTAATACACTAAATTGAGAAATTCGAATGATTTTTTCCTATTTTTTTACTGATATTGTTTTGAAAAATATATTAGTGGGTTCTATAGCTCCTTGAAGCTGCACACATTTCCATACTCTGCAAAGCATATTGCATCACCTATGAAATTTGCTTTGTGTTAATCATGCAGTTTCCTTCAAGACTGATTTTCTAAATGAACTTCAGAGAATTTAAGGAAGGCATCCTTGTTACCTTTTTGGCATGAGTCTCTAAATCAAATGCTAATATATAGGGGCTATTTTGGATAGGGGAATCAAAGTCATGCTCAGCGCTCTCTGAACTAGTTTTTTTTTCCTATAAATACATATTGGCTATGTGTGTTAATGTGATGATGCAAATGGGATCTTTCCCTGAAAATAATAAATGTTTTAACGATATGATTTTTGTGTTTTCCGTAGATGTATGTGATTGTCTCTGCAGTGGTAGATGGTGTGTTTCTCACAAAGGATCCTGAAGAGATTCTGGCTGAACTAGGTTCCAACCCCGTCCCCTATTTAATCGGAGTCAACAACAATGAAATGGGATGGATCATGCCCCTTGTAAGAATGCTTATTCATTATTACATTACATCATCCAAAATGTACTAAAGCAATCATTGGTTTTATAATTACAAACATTGAATTTAGTTTTTGTATTCAAACCTACAGTTTCACCTAGAACACTCATTCTAGTTACAGGTTACATGGATACGTCTGCTAAATTCAAGCTGAAAATGGATATGATCATGTGGTCCCTGCTCCATGGGGAGGACCGGAAACAAACATCAGTAGTGATCTTACACATTGTCCGAAGTAAATCATTTTACATTTGCCATCAAGAAGTGTAATCTCAGTGCTCAGTGAGTAAAGGTTTGGTTTGATCACTGAGCACAGGATTGAGATAAAGCATTATAGGATCTTATGAGGATATGTAGGCTACAGTTTCGAGAAGTTTCTTCAGTAAACATCATGTAAATATTTCTTAATGGCCTTCTGTAAAAGACATTTAAATAAAACAGATGCAAGTGGCAATTGCAAATTCACGAAACCAAGATCTGTCGATGTTTAGGCCAGTAGATTCAATACCGACCTAGAAAATCTGTGGCAATTTTCAATAGTCTCAAATTTGAAGTTAGGGGTCGGAGCATCGCTTCAAAAAGGGGGGGAGGGGGTCGCAGGGTGTCCACTGAGATGACAGGGATCATTAACAGACTCACATTTTTATGGGTATTGACAAATCTCCCAATGTGTTTTCCATATCCAATATATGTATCTTCATTTAGTGCTATGAAACCAGGATTACATCGTCATGCTAGGTGTGAAAAATACCCAAACACAGTAGTCTCTTATTTGAGAATGATGCACAGCCAGGCAGGTGTCATGGGTTTGTACCGTCAAAGCATGATTATGACTCAACTCACACACTGCTCTTTCCCCATTGCTCGATGGTTGGAGTGGTGAAATCTCTCTAAGAACTCACATCCGTTCTCCTGTTTCTGCAAAACTTCAAAATTAAGTTGTACTGTCATGATTTTGATGGGAAATGCTTTCAAATGGGGAACAGCCATTACAACGCGGTTTTTACCACGTAGTGCAGTTACATCGCATGCGTTACAACGCATGCGATGTTACAACGCTATGCTATTACAACGCAAGTCCGTACATCGACTTGCGCTAGATGGCGTGCTAACATTACAAATAGTGTAGTTTACTATCCCAACACCTTCCCTACTGTTAAGTGGACTGGAGTTGGAATAGTAAATTACACTTTTTTAATGTTAGCACGCCATCTAGCGCAAGTCGATGTAAGGACTTGCGTTGGAATGGCATAGCGTTGTAACATCGCATGCGTTGTAACGCATGCGATGTAACTGCACACGTGGTAAAAACCCGCGTTGTAATGTCATACATCCCTTTCAAATACTCCAGAAGTCCTTCAAAATAATCTGCATTCTTTAATATCAACATTTTCCATTGTCTAATGTCTCTGTCCTAGTTCCCTTTAAATGTCCATGACCATGCTATTGTCATATGCTAAACTGGAGTCCTTTCATAATCGCCATGGCCTTACGTTGTTGGATGTCTAGAAGGAGACTGTCTTCATTGTCCAAGTACTTGGTAAGCTAGGCTTTGTTCAAACTCACAGATTCCGTGGACACTTCATCGTGTAATCTTCTGGGAAAACGATGCAATTCCACATGGCTTAGCAGTCCTCTCGCATATCTCCTCATTTCCACATTTCGCCTTTTTTGATGTATTTATTCATCCCCGTTTGTGTTATTTTCTTAGTCAAGAAGTATCACTGAGAATTTAAGTAGAAGTGGCAAAAGGATAAATTACACAGATCTCCCAGTCTTAGCTTATGCTGTAAACAACATTTCCATGAGAAACGAGAAAGAGAACTGGCACTGCATTTGGTCTTAGTCAGCAATTCCCAGTGAAAGATGGCATCAATGACATAATTCTCTGGTGTCTCATCATTCCTCAATACTTCATCTAGCAGTGTGCATTATGGGTAGGAGTGGTTGCTTCCAAACCATTATTAGTGACAGTGTGTATGAGTTGACAATCGTGCCTCTAGTAAACAAGCTTTTGCATGGGCAGGATACCCTCAATCCCTATCAATGAAAAATGTCTTGATGCCAGGTTTGGTTCATTTAAGTATTACAAGGGAGTCTGAAGTAATTTTTGTTAACTAATTTCAGTTGGAAATCATCCCATGCTATGTGCAACTGACCATCACCCTGATACCGTTGCCAAAACAAATCATACCCTCAGCTTCTGTCCATTGGAGAGCTCCTTCATTCACTGTGCTGCCTGTAGCACATCATTGCTTTTCTGTGACATGGCCAACTGTCTTTTGGAAAGGAGCAATGCAAGGTGGACAAACTTACACGCTGCTTTGTTCTGATTATACCTTACCACTAAACCCACAGTGCTCTTGAGTCGACCTTTAATGTTGAGTACATTGTTCTAATAATGAAATTAAGGACAGGTCCAAAATGTAACACATGAGATCGGTTTCAGTAGTCTGACATTTCAGACATGCACTTGGAACTAAAATAAAATATTTTTAAAAGGTCTCTGTGAGTTTAATATGATCAGTGCAGTATATTATATCAATTTAAACCTGGCATTTCAAAAGACCAGTGTTGGGCATCCCAAAGTAGATTCTCTGTCCCCGTGTCCTGCAATGTAGTCAGGTCCATCTTAGTCATGTACAATAAATATGACTATAGCAATGTCATGGCGTTTGCAGCCATATCGCAGCATCAGTGTCATAGATAGTATTGTGTAAGCTTGAGGCATGTCAAGGAACATTTCCCAAGCCTTTCTCTCTGTATTTATGAATGTGTTAAACATCAGAAATGGTCCTGTAGGGACTTGCAAGTGCTTGTTGAAAACTCCAAAACATGTGTAGTTTGTCACCATCTACTGGATCCTCGACTGTTAGCGTTTCAGTTCATGGCCATTGCAGCTCACTTGCACAGTGTCTTGAAAGAAGACAAAGATGATACCGGTAGGTCCGTTGTATAATGCACTTTCAAGTTAGTTCCTTATGCCAGCAATAGCTAGCCACTGTCAACAATGCAGGGAAGTCATAATTTCTGTTCTGCAGTGCGAGCAATTCTATCAGGACCCCAGTGGAATTAGGCATATATTGCAGATAGGGCATTCTAGTGGATTATGCTCATTCCTCGATTATGTCACCCACTGCACGTGAGTGGTTAAGTATTACAGTTTCAGATCAGGAGCGCTTACTACACTCTCAGTGGCTGTAAGCTGCAATGTAAGCATTGCTATTTCATGGCAACACCCACCCCGGGTAAAGTTTACTTTTATTTAAATGTTTTTTTGTAAAAAACGGTTCTGGATAAGCATAGTGGAAGGATCTCCAAAATGTACCAGGGGCAGGCTATGATTACGATTTTGATCAAGGCGAATCTACTCAGTGCAGATAGTGGTAGGCATCTCCAGAACATGGAGGATTCCCAGATGCCTTTTATGGCCCTGGTTCGATTGTCCACTATGAAGCCTGCATCAGAAAGACACGGCTAAATGCCCTGGTGGTGAAAAGCTGGTAGTTCCCAGGACAAGCGCAACACCGGAAGAGCTATTTTTATCATGCCATCAGTGGACATTAAGTGGAATAGGTAAGATTTACATTTTTGTACTTTTAGGCCAGGGACTTACTCAAACATTATTTAATTGTCCTCTGTCCGTGAGATACAGTAGCGTATCTTCTAAGTAAAGAGAGATTGAACGACTGTGGTCCCAATAGTAATGCCTCACCCCTCTCTCCTCTGTTAAAATTCTGTTGCAAAAGGCTTGATGACCAGAGTGAGCAGGAAAGAGAAATGGGCAACCACAGGGCGTGCTTTCTTAAATGGGCCTTGACTTGTGTACTATCCACCTAGTTATAACCCTTTCGCTCTACTAAGCTGTCAACACTCTGACTCATCAAAATACTTTCCCCCAAACCCATCTCGTTTAGAACCACACAGAGATACTTCCACTTCAGTATGTCAAATGCTTTCTACATATCTATGGAGAATACCACTTGCAGTGCTGTCAGGGGCGTAACGCAGGCCCCTGCAGCCCCTGCAGTGCGGGGGGGGCCCCTAGCTCCAGGAGGCCCCCTCAGCACAGCACTCTGGCCGGAGAGCTCATGATTGAGCCCTGAGAAGGGGCCCCTTTACGTTCCGTGCAGGGAGACCCCCTCAATTTTCGGTACGCCAGTGAGTGCTGTATGTGGCAGACATTTACGAGGTGCTGCATATTCACTGCTGAAGTTCTGGGGCCGTATTATAGAGCATGCCCTGGGGGCACAACAGGCGTTTGCTCCAGCTTTGCGCACCCACGGGGCACTCTGATATTACAGAAGGGGCCACAGATGCTTGTGCCTCCCCTTCTGTAATAACTACAGCACTATTGCCCATAAAGCACCAGCGCTATCTGCAGGGGGCATTCCCTCTGCCTCTGCACCCGCGCTGTATTACTGGCACAGGGCAGAGGCAAAGAAGCCCTCAGGAGGCGCAACCCCTGATGGCAACCCTCTGGCAGGGAGAAAGGGGGTCCCATGGACCTCCCAGACATCCCCTTGCAGGTGCGTACTGCCACTGACTGCACGCATCTGCAAGGGGATCTCTAATCCCCTTCAAAAGAACAGGCAGGTGCCGCCTGCACAGTGAAAACATGGAGCAGCTGTAAGTCAGCTGATCCATTTTTCACAAGAATACACTGCTCTCAAGGCAGCACAAGTTCGCAGCTGCCCTGGGGGCAGCGCTTTCATTGTACTAGGGCGCATTTTCACTGTTAGCGCCCGGTGGACTTTTTTAAAGGTGTGACTTGTGTAAACTGTGAAAGGGCTCCATTACCATAATAAGGACCCTGGTTGGTATGAAGACTGACTGAACTATATGAACCAGTTCAGATAATAATGGGGACATTATGCTAGCCAATATATTGCCCAGGCTTTCGTAATCCAGGTTCAGTATGGAGAGAGTTTCATAGGATGATATTTACATATATTCCAGATGTGATGTGTGTAACTACACAATTGTGGCCTCCCTCGTGGAGGCCGGTAGGGTACTCTGTTAACAAGCTTCCATACACAAGGCAATTAATTTAGGAGCCAGAGAGACAGTGAACACGGTCCAAATCTTTGAAGCTTGTCATCACAGCTGAGGGTTTTACCAGCTGCCAGGTCCTTCATTGCTTCCTTGATTTCCTTGATTGTCAGAGGAGTATTTAGCTCAGCCACCTGCAGAGGAGAAATGTTACACAAGTTCAAAGGTGTTTTTCAGATGAGCGAGAGGGACAATGTAGAGTTGTTCATAGCATTCTGACACTTAATTTTTGTCCTCCAATTTTATAATAGCCACTAAGCCAGTAGCAGTCCTAAGTGCAGTAACTGGGAAGTGATTGTTAGGGCACTCCATTCTAGTAGTATGTTTCCAGTTGATCCAATCTTTCCAATAAAGTATTGTTATTGGCACTCCCTAAAATTTAACAGAAAATTACCATTCAACATCAATAATCTTTATTCGATTTCAAATATTAAAACCATAAAAGCACACAATAAATATAAAATCCAATAATAAATCTGATGGAAATAAAAACAGACCACACTTGGCACAGCCAGTGGATTAAAATAACTTGTGTCATTGGAAATGCAAGGGGACGATAGGCTAGTCACAACTAGATCTAAGTCTGATAGCAGATTTTAAAAATTCAAGTACATAGAACAAAGTGCTGCCTGTCAACATTTGTAGATAAATAAAAGCTGGACGTACTTGCGTAAAATTAGCTCTTTTCAAAGCTGGGATTATAAAAGACTTTCTAAGGGTTTCATAAAAACTACAAAACATCGTAAAATGAGTCATGTCCTGTGGAGATTGATCATCGCACCACAGGACAGCAGGGTTTGGCCCTTGGTACAGCCCCTAGGATGAGCAAGAAGGAGATGGAAAAGGTAAAACCGGAACCTTGTGAGCAAGAATCTATCATGCAAATTAATGGATGCCAGTTGGTAAGGGTCCGCCTTCTTGGTAGTTTTTAACATGATAAGACGGCATACACTAGGATTTAGGAGCTCACTCTCTTCCCTTGCTTAAACCTCTGCTCCATGAAGCTCGCCTTTAAGGGGTTCAGATCACTCTTGGTTATCCAGTCTCGGTTAGTGAAAAGATCATGTCTCCCCACGCCCGTTAAGGAGTTTTCAATATACTTTAACCATGATATTCGTGTGGCATGATCAAGGGCCAGACAATTGTTAAGATGAGTTTATTTAATGTTGTCCCCTTACCAGCCCAAATTTTTAACCATAACTAGACAAGGTGTATCGCTATCTTATCAGTAATGTATTTCATGCCAAGTTCGTTATGTATTGTGAACGAAGGGGTGCCTTGAGGGACCGATAGAGCTATCTCAAGAACTTATTTTCCATGATTTGAAGGTATTCTATGTTAGTATATCCCCAGATTTCACTGCCATATAATACCTTAGAGAGACACTTGGCGCTATATAGATTTAATAGTGCTCCCACATGTCTTTTCCCCAGTCTAGTTGTGAAATTAAATATGGCTGCGATCTCTCTGGAGAGAACTTTTCTCTTGCAAGTGAGTTGGAGCCCCCACTTTACTTTCTCGTCCAATAGGACTCCTATTTCAGAGAAAACATTTGTTCTTGGGGCAGTAGTTGACCCTACCATAAAAGTATATGGCCTCATCCGGCAGGCCCCTATTTGCATGATATAAGATTTAGAGTTGTTAACCACGAGGTTCTTCTCCCCCATAAACTGAAAAAAGGATTTAATTAACATTTTTAACCCTGTTCCATCCTGGCCATCAGGACGGCGTCATCTGTATACCACAAGACGGGAAGACCATGCCGTCCTGCCTGTGGAAAATCCGGCCTGGTCTCTAGGAGGGTCTTCTCTAGACCATTGGTGCATACATTGAGTAGGAATGGTACCAGGATACAGCCCTGTCCTACCCCACTCATGGCTCATGGTAGGAGATCTGGATTTCCTCTTGGCACTTAGCTAAAAAAGACTTGTGAAAAGGGCGGGGGGTAATCTGTGCCCAGTTAAGCCTCCTGCCCCCGTCTGTAGGACACCCCCACCACTACTTCCCTTGTTAAGACCTAGAACAAGCCATATGGTTGTAAGACACAGAGGGTTATGGTTACTGTAAATACTTGCGTTGATTGTGAAATCTGATATTAAATGAAATAGAGGGGTGGAGACAAAGATAAAGTCAATAAACAGGTTGTTACCGTGACCTTTGAAGGTTGGTGTGAGAGTGCTCTGTGCCGGGTCCAACTTATCCATTGCAGATTATAGATCAAAATCACATATTAGGGCATTAAGAGGATCTCCCTGCCAGTGATGTTCAAAATGCCCTCCCGAATAATGTGGGCAGTCAGAAACCCATAAACCCTGGATTTTTGGGTCCCGGCAAGGGTGAACATTGAAATCACCTACCAGCACAATGTTAAGGGTGTAGCTTGTAGAGGTACTAAATCTGTCCAGAAATTTACCTAACCGAGCTATGTTACATGTCTCAGGATAGGAGAAAACAGCATTATAAAAATTTAAGAGCAATAGACTACTAGATCCTGGTGAGAAGAGCAAGGCCTGCAGGCATTGATTATCAATCTTGAGTTCAGCTATTCCACATTCCAGCCTTAAAGATGCATAAACCAGAAGTCTCTCATAGCTCGACTGGAGCTGGATGCCTTGGAGGGACAAAGAAAGTTTTATACCCTTACAACAAAAAGAGATTGTCTACAGCCCAAGTCTCCTGCAAGGAAATAATGTAAAACACGTGGATGAAACTACACCATTCTGGGACTGGGAACTTGCTTGCTAAACTGGCTATGTTCCAGGAGATAAGGGAGAGGTGTGTTGTATCCCTGGAATGAAGCCCCGAGGTTTCTCGTCCCTCTCGGTTTCTGCGATCGGGGCATGGGGAAGATGACACGGGAAGGAAGGACACGGGTCCTCCCAGTTAATCACAGTCATCAAGGAGGTCCAAGGGGGCAAAGGCATTGAAGGTTGGAACAGGCGAAGAAGCCTGGTGCCGCTCGTAGGATGCAGTACACAAGAGTTTCCTTGGGAACTGAGGATTTTGTGTTAGTGCCGAGAACTTTGGTCTATAAAAGAAGCCAAGAGGAAGGGCCATTTTTTAGGTGGCTGGGCCTGTGGAATCTTTGACATTAGCCGCATGGAAAATTCTCTCTACTAGATGGAGCTGATTAAAGTTAATGATCACACAGTCCCCATCGCTGCTCTTTCTTGACCCTCCTATCCAGGCCACCTGTCGTACCATAATGATTTGGCTCTCCACCCTTCATCCCAGAGATGTATTGCTGTTTAGCCAGTGTTGGACTTTATTTTTCAGTTGGTGAAATTCTTCGGTGAAACCTGGTTTCAGCACTGGATCATTTCCCAGAACTACTACATATGGTGTTGCTTCAGGGGGTAAGTGGATGTGGTTTGGGCCTACATGCTGTTTATCCAAATCCTCTGGTGCTGGGATAAATCCCTCACGTCCAGCAGTTTCCCTCTGTGTGAGCATGTTACCACGTAGGTTTTCCACACTCCTTATCCACTCCACCTGTGACTCGCCCCTTGAAGGGGGAGTAGGCATGGCCTGGGATTGGGGGAGTAGGTTGGGTGGCACTCCTGCACGGAAGATTACTAACAGCGCCTATTGGACCAGCCTCCCCCGATCCTGCCTTCGGCATATGTTTACCATGGCCTGTGTTTACACCTCGGCCTGGGAGGACCGTTTTGGCGGCACCAGCTGTATTAATAGCCCTATTGTCCTGTTGAGACCAAACGGAGAGTTCTTTCTCAATTGTAGTGAGGCGTTGCTTGATGGGTTACAGTTTGGTATCCAGTCCTTCCAGAAGAGTCCCCATGTAGGCTTCCAGCATTGCTGCCAGCTTGTCTTTTGATAGAACTCCTGTTCCTGGATGGTTTGAGGTTAGCGGATCTGCACTGAGGCGTTTTGCCTTAGCCCCCACCGTCGTGCATTTCTGTTTAGCCCCAGCCCCCAATCCTCTGCCCGGGCCCTCCTCCTGGATATCCTGTCGGGGGCTACTGTTGCCGCTTCAGGGTAAGTGACCAATTGCCTAATTCCCAGCAGACTGAAGGCGCTGGGAATGCCTTATTGGATCCCCTCCCCCTCCTGGATTTCGGTGCTGTTGCTTTGACCAGGTGAGGGTGGCAAGGTTACGATCAGCTCTCCCTGATCCACAGAACTTGGCATTGTGACCTGACCAGGCACTATGGTATTAGAGCGGGTGCATAGATAGCATACTGGAGAGTGGGAAAGTGCCTAGCTACCAGCTCGATGTTCCCTATCAAGGACCCCTGCTGCTCTCTTCAGGAAACAGTCCATGGTTGACATCGCAGTGGCCAATTGGGATGTTGTGGTAGTCTTCTGCCTCCCCATGATGCCAGACAAAAAAAGGAAACCTTCCCTGATGTTTAAGGGTTAGTATAATAATGTACTACTGTAATAGGACTGGGCTAAAACAAGGGTCGTACAGACCATACCCACAGTAATCAACAAGCGGCCCCCTTCCTTGTTGGCTGCACACTGTCCACACAATCCACAGCAGGCAAACGCCCCCCCTGGACTTACCTTAGTTCCTTAGTTCTAAGAGTCCACATTCTGAACCACGCCAGAATCCCAAGTACGTCCCATGGCTCTGTCCCCTGCTGGAGCTGCCACAAAAGCAAGAGAGGTGGCCCAGTGCAGCCTCCTCCGAGCTCTGACAGTTGCAAATAGGCCCGCCCATGGCCAAGGCAAGCTACGCGCGTCCCACGTTGCGGGAGTCCCAGGGGCTTTTTGTGTGCCTCGGGGCGCAAAACAACAGGAGCGCTAGTGGCTCACGGGCCTTGAAGGGTGCCGGGATGTGAAGTCCCCCGGTAGTCTGCTCTCCCACGCTGCCGGAGACCCTGGGGATTTTTCTGCGCCTCCAGGCGCAAAACAGCAGGCACATTGGTGGCTCACGGGCCGCGAAGGATGCCAGGATGTGAAGTGCCCTGGTAGTACCTTTCATTAAGAAGGTTACCTGCAGTCTCCATGTAGGGATACCAGCATTTGTATACCCTATTTCAGTTGTACCAGTAACGGACCATGATCTGATAATGTACAAGCTAGATCGTCTCTATGATTTCTTTTCCCTTGTACGTGTTCAGATGGTGACACTGTATCCATGCCTGGTACATAGAGAACGTGTCGTGACATAATATGATTATTCCATCTTGTCAGTGTGCATTTATTTCATGCAATGTGTCTATTAACTTCCAATGTTGGTGCCATTTCAAAAACACCCAAAGCTGTGTGAGAGTTTGGTAATGGAGGAAAGGATTATTCAGATCATTGTCATGTAAACAATTGACAAACCCTCCCCAAATCGTTGGGCTATGATTGTGTGACAGAATGTATGTCTTTGGTGATTTAAATAAATGAATTGGCAGTGAGTTAGGTCCATATACCCATAATAGCACAAGTAGTCACCTATCTAACAATCCAGTAAGTTTACACTCTCTATCCACACTTTGTGTCTGTGTGTTAAACATCATGCCTGGTTTCACCCTTGCCACTGTGCATCAGGCATAGGATAGTTACGAGGTGTAGAAGAGTTGTTCTCTTCATCTCTTGTGTACCTTGAAGCGTTCCGATTTGTACAGGTGTGTTTTCTGTATGCAGACTATGTCGATTATGCATCTGCACAGCTATGAATGTTTTTTGGACCTCTTTATCGGGTTCCCCATTCCTTTCACTTTCCACATCAATATTTGATAGGTACTTAGAAGGGACATAGGCAAATGATATTAATGTGGTGTCTGTACCCAGTCACAAGGCTAAAGCCTTGTTTTCAGCTTCTATTGTGTTGCTTGATAAGTGCATAGTACACCTACTTCAGTGTTCACTGCTTCCCATCATTAACATGCATAAACACAGCCATGAAGGGACAGTGTTGGGACAAAAACTAACTGTGTATGTAGTAGTGACCAAGGTCAAACATTTCTACCATCCAGTGGAGGAATATTAGATCTGGGAAAATAGGAAACTCTTGCTCCCACCTCCATCAGCCATCACATGACCACTCTCATGGAGCCTAGTGGATGATTCTATGCCTAGGCACATATACTTGATTAGAGTAGATACTATGTGTCGGGTCTAGTAACAGCAGCTCAGTACATCACTATATTGTTAAGACAAATAACAGCAAGGGAACCCAATGCGTAGGTGGATCTTGAATTGAATTGAATTGAAGAAGCTCTTATATAGCGCATGGCTACTCGGAAGCATCCCAGCGCTCAACAAGGGTAACCCAAGGAAAATAGGAAAGCCATTAACTAGACCAGGAACACGACTTAAGTCCTCGGAAAGAGCCAGGTTTTCAACTTCTGCCGAAACACAAGCAGACAGGGCTCCTGGCGAAGCATCAGAGGAAGGGAGTTCCAAAGTTTGGAAGCATTTAGTGAAAGAAGACGCCCACCCGAACGGGCTCTCTTAATTCGGGGGATCACTGCCAAGTTCTGATCATTGGATTGAAGATTTAGAGGGGATTTGTGAGGAATGACCAAATTTTCCAAGATGGGAGGACCTTTCCCATGGAGGAGTTTATGTGCCATACACAAAGATTTAAAGACAACCCGCTCTTTCACCGGAAGCCAGTGAAGAGATTTCAGAGCAGGTTTAGCTGATGTACGGTAATTGACGCCCATTAGAAGTCTTGCCGCCGCGTTCTGAACGACTTGAAGCCGTTTGGTCGTGGAGGCTGGTACTCCTAAATACAAGGCATTCACATAATCTATCCTGGAAAGGATCAGAGATTGTATTAGGATTTTTCTAGCCCTTTCCGGCAGTTGTGGGAGGATTTTTCGCAAGGTTTTTAAAATCCCAAAACAGGTGGCGGCAACCTTCCTAGCCTGAGTTCTGAACGTTAGCTCCGTATCGAGCTAGAGCCAAAGGCTTTTAATTTCTGGTTTAGAAATAGGGCCTGGTCCCATACACAAAGGCCAGAAGGTCGAGTTGTCAAGGCTAGCCTGCCGTCCCAGCAACAAAAGCTCTGTTTTCCCACCATTCAGTTTAAGGTGGGATTGGTCCATCCAACATGCCACAGCTTCTAAACAGTTACATAACTGCAGCGGAGACTGTCTGAGCTGATTCAGAGAGAACATAAGCTGAGTATCATCGGCGTAACTCACAAGCTGGACCCCAAAGGGGACCACTATCTCCGCTAAAGGGGCCATATACACATTGAACAATGTGGGGCTGAGGGATCACCCCTGCGGAACCCCACTCTGTAAAGGGACCGGACCAGAGCAATGATCATCTTCGAAGACCCTAAAAAATCGGTCCTCAAGGAAGGATTCCAACCACTTAAGAGCCTTGCCCGTGATTCCCATATTGCTGAGGGGGGAAACCAGAATGTGATGGTTAACTGTGTCGAAGGCGGCACTGAGGTCCAGGAGGATAATGGCTGCGCTGCCACCATCATCCAGAATCCTCCTGGCATCCTCCACCACCCTCAACAAGGCAGTTTCTGTTCCCTGTCCCTTCCTGAACCCAGTTTGTGATAGAAGCAGCAAATTATTGGTTTCCAAAAAGGAGGCCAATTGTGAATTGACGAATTTCTCAGTCAGTTTACTAATGCCCGGTAATAGAGAAATAGGACGGTAGTTGGAAAAGTCCCCTGGATCCAAGCTGGGTTTCTTAAGCAAGGCCCTAACCATTGCTATCTTCCATTCTCTAGGCACAGTAGCTGAATTCAAAGAAACATTCACCATATTCACAATTGGTTTGCTGACAGTGGAAAGGGCTGCATTGAAAATGCTCATCGGAGCAGGATCACACGGGGAGCCACTCTTGATGGTATTCAACAGAGTAGGCAAAAGATCCTCCCTAAGAGGAGAGAAGGAGGAGAGCCTGGGGTGATCCGATAGATTCTGACTAACATGTGGCATTTGAGAGGCGATAGAAGATAGTGGAGGAAGCCTATCAATGATCTTTTTAATCTTGGTACAGAAAAAAGTCGCCAGTTCTTCACATCGACTGCCTGCTTCGTCCGAGTCAGGCCGTGGGTCGGGGACTTTAGTCAGCAATTTCACAATTCTATATATCTCCCTGGGAGCATTAGCAGAGGACTCGATTTTACTGGCAAAGAAGGCAGATTTGGTATTAATCAGGGCGGTCTTATATTTCTTTAGAGCCGCTCTGTATCTGCTTTTTTTCTCCCCATTAAACTCTCTCCTCCATTGCCTCTCTTCCCTTTTACATTCTTGTTTAAGAGCTCTCAGCTCCTGATTAAACCAAGGATGTTTGTTGAGGCCTTTCTTGGTTGTTATTGGTTTTTTTGGCACCAAACTGTCCAAGGACCGCTCTATCCACAAGTTAAACTCCTGATTGGCTCTCTCCACATCCAAATGTGCTGAAGGTTCAGTACGCTTCAGGATGCTTGCCCATTTAGAAAGGTCAAGCTTGGACCAATGCCTGGCTAGCCCTCTCTAAGAATTTGAGGAGGAGTTAGGCTGAACCATCTTCCAGCTAAAAGGAACCACCATATGGATCTCAACTTAGAACGTTGAGTATTCAGCCAGCATCAAAGTATATGCATAGGCATCAATGCTGTTGCATTTTATGATGGTTCCTTATCTGAGTCTCTGTTGTCTACATCCATGGATGGATCCACTGCAGCACTATCTGTGTGTAATAGTCTGTCTGGGCTATCAGACTTGGTGCAACTTCACCTGGTAAGTTCAGCTACTGTCTTTGATCACTGCATGAAGACTGTTCCACAGATGGTGTAAACTTAGTTTGGTTTTCCATACATTTTGTGATCTTTTTACATAAGCTTCCACGAGGTTGATCAAACTGCATGATCTAGTTTGAGTTCTAAAGCCTCCAGATGTCACCCATAGCTGTTAGGAAAGCATCCAGTATATCTGTTTGCATGAGGATGTCTCATGCAGCAGGCTAATGTGATGTAGTGACTCTTGGGCCATTTTGACTCCAGTCACTATGGCTTCCCAGTCTGCAAGACTGACAGGGATCACTGCTTAGCCATGAACAGTGTTGTGTTCTGTCATGATTCCATCAAAATTTGCCTAAGAATCCCAAGCAGACTTGCAATGTGGTGGATGCAGAAAAACTTTCTGCAGCATGGGGCATTCTAAATTATACTGTTTCCTCTGTGCAACACTGCTTCAAATCCCCCTTTTGTTCTTTTAGGGACCCATGACGCTTACTATTATATAGAACTATATAAAGGGACATCTTCGGCATACAATCTGACCTTCTGCCTTTCCTTGAACTGTCTTGTGGGTCGAATGTCAGGAGTTATCATCCCTGTTACACATAAAAATTTCAAGTACTGTGTGACAAATATGTTACAATGCTGCTTTGTGTCTGCTGCTCTATCCCGCCAGTTTGAAACCTACTCATTAGACTAAGGAATAGCTCCATTTGGGCCATGGAATCCTGCTTCTCCCCACTTCATCACTTCCTGTGATGCTGTTAGCAAAAGGTCCTGTCTGACAGACCCTCCGGTGGCTGCTGGTCCTTCAACATGCATTTAAGGGTATCTCTCTGGATGACAAGAGAATGTCCACATCAGCTTCGTCAGCTCCAAAACAGTGCCTAGGGTGTTTACACCTGAATGTTGGCAGTCCCACTCTCAAGTCATCCCGGCTCACTCCTTCTGCACTGTAGCCGAGCCCAAGAGGCTGATCGCTTGGCATGAGTCGTCAGCCTTGGGTGTGGCGGATGTTGAGCTACGATACTGACTAGTTCAAATTGACACTCAAGTTAAGTTTTCTATCTGATTAAAATTAAGGCGGGTCAATGCGCATCAAATGAAGAGTCCACTAAAACTGTCTCTATATAATTTATTACTTTGCCATGACCAATAAAGAAAGATGTGCAGAACCAGACTTTTTAAGTTTTCCAATTTTGTAGATTTATTGAAATATTATTGTTATCAATACAGAAAATGAAATGATAGTGAATGAAGGGATTTAGCATAAGTTAAATCATAATATTTAGCCCTAAATACAAAAGGAACCATGCTTGACTAGCCCTCTCTTATACAACAACAGCAAAATCCTAACTCCTTCCCAAATAGAAAATCTTTAGACAATGACAGCGCACAGTTTCATAGCTTGTTGTTAAGTAGAGAGGTGGTATAAAAAAGGTAACTGGCACAGCAAACCAATCAGACTATAAATGCTCAAAACTCCAACTTGCAAACGATTCTCATTGGCCAGAAACATGAGAAATGCAACTTAATTAACCCTGGGCGTAGTTCGCGAAGTAGCGCTTCGCGTAGCTACGCAAAGTGCACTTCGCACTACGTGAGCTACGCGTAGCACTTCGCAAACTGCGTAGTACCCTGTTCGCACTGTGCAAGATGTCGTTTTCAATGATTGCACAGTGCGGACAAGCAACCGGCACTGTGCAATCATTGAAAACGACATCTTGCACAGTGCGAGCTGTAGTTTTCTGCTGCTCGAGTAGATTTTTACTCGAGCGGCAGCTTTCTCAACGCGAACTGGTAGTTTCTCAACGCGAGCGGCCGCGAGCATATGCGACCACTGGCAATGAGAAACCTGACCTCCTCGCGTTGGGAATCTCGCCGGGAGGTTTATTTTCCATGCTCGCGATCGCCAACTTGATGTTGCTGATCGCGAACAAGGAAAAAGTCTCGCCGGGATGTCATTTTGCTTGCTTGCGGTCGCCAACTTGACGTTGAGGACCGCGAGCAAGCACAAAATGACCGCTGCACTACGCAACACTACGCTACGCGTGTTTGCACTGCGCTACGTGCAATTCGCGTAGTGCGAAGTAGCGCAAACTTCGCAAACTACACGAGCGTAGCGTAGTGCTTTGCCCAGGCTTAAACTTAATACCGTGGACTGTTCTGCACATTCATAGCATCGACCATAGGAACGGAGGTTTAGCACAGTAAACTCCAGACTGTTTCAAATACATCTCCTTGGCTAAGGACGCTAGAGAAATCATATGTTTGCAGTTACAAAGACAGTCTGTGGCTGCGGCTAAAGTTCAATTATTTCCTTTTCAGAAAAGTAAGAAACTAGAAATATTCATGCACAACATTCAAACATTCATTTTCAGTAATGTGACTTGGTTATGCTAACCAAACTTATATTAAGTATTATTTTTGGTAGCGGCTACTACCGGACGGGGGTAGTGGGGTGGCGGGTGAATAAAAAAAAAGAACAAACTTACCTGGAACTGCTGGCCGGCTGCCGCTTCTCCTCCATCCCCATCCTCTTCCTGTCTTCAGTCCTGGCTGACAGCAGGAAGCACCCGGGCATCCAGACCACCCTCAGCCAATCACAACCCTGCAATGCAGCATTGTGATTGGTCTGAATGCTCGAACAGGATGCTCAGATAGGATCAGGAAATGTGCAGATGTTCCTCACCAGGCTGTATAATGTAGTCTGCTGGGGAACATGCAAAGTGTGCATGGCAAAAGAGCCGGCTAAACAGTCATGAGCACTTACGGAGTGCAAACCACTCCTCCCCCTGCTCTGGCCAGCCCCGCCCTGCCACTGACGGCAATAGGAAAAATACAATATTTTTCCTTTTGAGCAGGGGGGCAACGCTCCTCAGCTAAGGCGGAGGAGCCGCCACTGATTATTTTTCTAAATGGGAAAATAGTTTCTCACAGTGAGGCTAAATTTTAATCACCCAATTCTCACACCACTCATTGCTGAAAGTCTTGCAGCTCAACCTGCAGGCTTCTGGCATCTTCAGCAGCATCAAGATGTTGAAGGATACAAGCCCAGCCCTGGGAGATGCAATGTTATTGGTCTATTCAGTCATCTAACGTGACTACGCCCCTTCGCAGAGGACATGTTCAAACATAAGAGGTACTGTTCGCCTAACAGACATCTTACAGGTTCTTAGGAGTACACCATTCAGACAGCATGAATGATCCCATAGAGAGCTTCAAGAAAGTTTATGATGGAACAGCTTGGCAAGAGCCATTAAAAAACAGCAATAACAGCAAATGTCTCCTGGAAAAAAAGATCAACACCAGCAATAAGCCTGCTGATTCAACATGAATAAACTCTTAACAAACAGCTGTAAATGTACTTAGGAAGTGAGATTATTATATCCGCAAACAGCAGCCTCCTTTTTCTGAGCAGCATGAGCATATTTTTGCTTTGAAACACAAGTTTTTCGTTTTTCATCATCACCAGTAAACTCAACCTCACTGAACATTCTACAAACACAAATTCCAACCCACACTCCCAGTATTTTTACTTCAAAAATATATATGAGGTCCCTGGTTATTAGCTTGCCATTTTCTTAATATCCAATCACGAACAGGTTTTTATTTCTTGGCCATGTAGCACGTCTTCCCATTGGTTGTTAGTGATGCCCATAATATTCAAAGAATGTCCAGCAGGTGTCAGGAAAAAACTCTGTTCACCTTTATTGAAAGAAATACATTTGCAGTTCACGTGCTCCAATCCTGACCACACGGAGGTTGATGAAGCGAGCACCAACTTTGATTGGGTAGTAAAATTGTATATTAAAATGCTTTAATAAAGTGCTTTTCCGAAAGTGTTAAGTAAATAACAGAATCCTATCTAGGTAAACATGTCAATAATATTAATAATAATAATGTTAATCATCACCATCATGATTTTTGTTTTTGTTTTATGCAGACAATGGGTATACCGGAATCTTCAATGAAAGAAGGATTTGACAGAGAAACAGTGAACACTTTAATACAGATGTCATCTGCAAACATAGTAGTAAGAGCTTCACTATTTAATATATGCCACAATCTATTGTACATGGAATATGTGACTCGGTGTGAGGTCATACAATTTTTGTTTTAACATAGGAACATAGTGGGTAATATACACTACGTATTTTATCGTAAGTACAGTTGTACCCCTGTAATACTCTTTTATGTACCCTTACATGCATTTGTGAAGGTGCTGGTAAACATAAAAAATGCGCATTAAATTGTATTATTAGGTAATATTATTATATTCAGATACATTAGTACAAATATAAAGATCTGTGACTTTTGCACTTTTACTAGTAGGGAGTTGGAAGTTTCAGGGATGATTCACAAAGGCAGTTGAGAGTACATAAAAGAGTACTCATGTAACTCTACGCCCTCTAATAGTAAATGCTTTTGTGCACTGCTTTCTTCTCACAGCTTCATCTTTCCCGTTTGGCGAAACGCAGATGTCTTATGCAGAATAGTTTAGATGGTGTGGTGAGTTTCATAAATATGGAAAATAATCTACTAGAATTGTAAGGTAGAAAAAATAGTCTGGGATCGTGCAGAAAGGGACAGGGAGCAAAATAATGAGATTGTTTATTTTCTACTGAATGCTTGATTAAAAATTTAAATTGGAGTCTCTAAGCGTCAAAAGGGACAGGGAGCAAAATAATGACATTGATTATTTTCAACTGTATGAGTTGATAAAAAATTTAAATTGGAGTCTATAAGCGTCATTCCGACGACACCTTCCTTTGAACATCCCCTCCTCACTTTTTCCTCTTCTTTTTCGTCGAGCCTGGGTAACGCATGTGCTCCTCTGCAAGGCTTGCTGTATTGAGGTAGGGACCTGAAGCTCCGCCCACTCTCTGCCCACATTTCTCATTGACTTGTGTCATTGTCCACTGTAAACTGTGGCTGATCATTGGCCAAAAGACTTAGCAGTCCCTCCTTAGTAACACCTTGTCTCATTTTGTAACCTCCCATGGTTACACCTGCTGTTACGTGTGTTGTTGCTGGTAGGCTTTAATTACAGCCCCAAGCACTATTTTCTCAAATAGCTTTGTCTTGGCTGCTGTCGCAAACGCTCATAAATGTGAGACCTATTGCATTGCAAATGCTTGTTATGTTAGCATCCAGGGTTTGCAGAGACCCCCCCAACTACACGCCTATTTTACACTGCTCTCCTCTGAGGAACAGTGAGCGATTCACTGCCCTTCTGCCTGACTGCCATCATGGTGAAGAGCATGTTTAATGTATGCCTTTCAGCTCTAGCTCAAAAGCACAGAGGACTCAGTGGGAATGACATGTACATTAACAGGTCTGAAATGTTTCCAGCTTTCATAATATGCACACAAATGAAAGCCCAAAGACGTTAGGTGAGATACTTGATAATGCATAGTCTGCATAGACTTTAATTTGCTGAAATTAGTTTACATTCAGAAACAGTGATTTCATAGTGAAAACAATTGTTATCATTTTTTTCTTACATTTCTTTAACACTTTCTAAAGTGTCATACATTTTGAATCCTATACTAACAATTTTGTTTCAATTTCACATATGAGATTTATTGTGAGAAGAAAGTAAGACAGAATCTTGCTCTTTAAACAGGTCTTTTACTTTGCTCCACTAATCCCAAATTTCCTTTGAAAAGTTTGAATTGTTTGCTATGTCTTCCCATGCTCATATCTATTTATTGGATACAATGGAAACCACTTCTGCAGTTTCTCTATACTTGTCAGAGGGTGTATCCAGAATAGGGGTGGGAGGAATCTGCAAAATTCACTTTTGCAAATTTTCGCAAAAATGTTAAAAATCTCCGCAAACATGCGGAAATATCGCGAAGATGCAGAAGTTTTTTTCCCGCCCGTTCGCGGTATTTTCTGCGTGGTCGCGGCTCGCCAACTTACCCATGCGGTTGCTCGCGGGCGCGGCCATCTTGTTTTCACTTGTCTTGCGGTGCATGATCGCGAGAAGAAAGATGTGATCGCGCGACGAATGACGTTACTGCGGGCGCGAACTGTCGCGAGACAGCGCAAATGACTACCAACAATCCAACATCTCATGGAGAACACGACCGGATCGGGAAAACTTGTCGGCGAACGCGGGGATTCAGGTAAGGCGATCGCGCGCACGCAAGAATGTATTATTTCACAGCGCGAGCAAGCAAAAAATTTCCGGTAAAATGCGGATTGTGGAAATTTTGACATTTTCGCGCTCTCCGCGGAACGCGAAAATGTCAAATTATCGCAATTTCCGCGAGCGGAACGGAATTTTAGCCCAGGCCTAATCCAGAAGCCCCATTCGATTTTTTTAGTTTGCTTAGAGTATTTAAAACTCTATAGAATACCCATGAAAGAATTTCTGGGGGGCTTAATGAAATCATTTTTAACGACAAAGATGTGGCCTTAAAAAGTCTGAAAAACAGTGGTTCATAGGCGCATTGCCCTTTTAGATGAATCAGGTATCCTTTTCTTTAGCTGCCTTATGGAATGCCTCCATATATGAGCAAATTAACAAATCATTCATTCATTTCCTCTTTATTTCATATTTAAATAAATGCATAAAAAGTACATAAAATTGAACATAAGACAAAGTCAATAAAATCAGTATAACAACCATGCGAGATTAATGAATATGATGACATTCAATAGCAAGTTACAATTGGGTGGGTCGACTAGGACGTGCAGACGACAGTACAAGCTCAAACAATAAACATTACAGGCCCTTTTAATTGTATCCCTTATGGTGTAGTGTTCAACTTTCTGATCTTTAGGGCTGCTAATAAAAAAGACTCGGTCACAAAACGCACATATGGGTTTTCCAATGATTGAAGGGTTTCAAGGGCTTGGCTATACAAGCATAAGCTGAGTTTTTTCAACAATGGTGTGATAAATCTTTTCCTCTCGACATAAAATGAACAAAAGAAGAGAAGGTGAGAAATAGATTGGGGGAACCGGCTGTTGCAGGGGCATAAAAACAGCTGATTTACCAAGTACGCTTGGGCTGGGAACCCTGCTATAAGAGGTAAAGGATTCAATCTAAATCTCTCAATACAAAACTGTGTCTTTTGATAGTAACAAATAGGAGAAAGGATTGATGGCCAGTTAGCACAGTTTGTAGGGCTAGTTAGGTGTTAACTGCAATTTTAGTTTGCTTTTTGCCACCTATCTTGAGTATTTTTGCCAATGAGAAGTTCTGTTAATCTGAATTTAGAGAACAATATACACTCGAGCGGTGTATTGAACAAAACCTCAAGGTCTAGCTCGCGTAAAGATGTTTCACCTGTGCAACGCATGTTATCAAGGAGTTTCGGTCCAAGTATAAAATGCCCTTAATCACGATTTGATTTAAATGGACCATTTCCCTTTTCCAGATTGAGAGCCATGCTAAGAGCGGGGCCATTTTTAAGGTGTCAGGTACAAACGGGAAGCCTATTAATTTTTCGGTTGCAACAATCAGACTTTACAGCTAAATCTTCTTTTTTGTACAATATTACACCAACTCAAGTAATTTTGAATCCATATATATTGGTAAAGGTATAGCGAGTTTACAGCACATTCACTGATTTCTCAAGCACTTTAATTGGCTAAATAGACCTACTGTGTGGTTCAAACTGGCTGTCTTACAGATACGAGTAGAGTTGTTAAATGTTTTGATCCCCTTGCACAATGATATAGCACTAATTGCACCTACGTATTACAGAATTGTATCTCACTACAAAGGGCTAAGCCAATCGGTAAAGGCCTGCTCCAGCATTATTGATCTAAGCAGAAAGAAATGTGCAATAACAAGAGAGTGGGACACATGGATGGCAAAGCCTGCTATGGCAGGCTTTAAAGATTTTACAGTGTTTTGCCCTAGGAGGGCAGAATGACCTAAATAAAAAATATCCTCCCAAGAGACACAGAAAGTTTCAAACTACCTGCTTCTTAGAAGTACACAACCAAAGCAGTAACTATCAAACATGGAAAGTAGGGGCTGGCTGCAAAAGGCGGTAGAAGTAAGTCACGGATTCTGAGCCAAGGAAAACACAGTGGCTCCTGAGAATTCACTGCACCCTCCTTCCATTGTTCCAATATGCTGCCAGGGCCGGCTTTAGCACTGGTGGCGCCCTGTGCGACAATGTTTGTTGGCACCTCCCACAGACTCCCTCACTACCATCCTTTCACTGTGCCCCCTCAAGTCTCCATAATCACTCTCTCTCACATGTATTTAGTTAGTTGTATAGCACCTCCTATACCAGTGTAGGGTGTCAGAGCACTTTACCTCACACACACACTACACAGAGACAATCAATCATAGGTGTGATAAATCAGTGAATAGGAAATGTTACATAAGCCAGAAGACTACAAGGTGTAGGAGTCACATGTCATCCATACTGGTAGACATTTTAGTTTAAGAGTGCTTGGTCTGGAGAAGCACAGACTCAGAATTGAAAACATAACCCCATGGTTTGGGGTTACATTTAATAATAGGCATTTTTTACTCTTACCAAAATTAACCCTTTTTGAAACATTCGAATAATGAAAGACAGAGGCAAAATTATAATGCTCTAATCTATATCTTGCAGTTTGCATGCAGCTCTTTGACAGTTATTAGCTCACTGTTCCATGTTAGGATTTAACATCTACACTGCCAGTAACAAAAGGATCTCTCTGACAAAAGCACTGACTGATTTAAAATATATGCACTTTCTTATCTGCATGGTACACATTCTTGGCAGCAGGCATATGAACCCTCTGTGCTACCATAAAATTAGTTAAAACTTCCACTAGACAAAATTCCTTCTCTCTCCAGGAAGAACATTAATCACTGTAGTTATCTTGACATTTTTATTGCTGTATGAGAATTGCCGGAGGCTAGCAATGCAGCAGCAGGTGCTTTCAAAGCTATAAAATACTTCCAAGGACGGCGCCCCCTTGAAGAGTCAGTACCCGGTGCGGTGGCACTGGTCGCACCGCCCTAGAGCCAGCCCTTTATGCTGAGAAACCATAAAAGTTGGAGGGGTTCACTGTTTTCCTTTGCCCACAGCTTATTGCTCTCTTATTCCCATGCTCAACCTGTATATCCTTGGGATGAAGGGAGAGGGAGAATCAGAGGTCATAGATTACCACAATTTAATGTTGACAGCTGTGGGGCTATACAATTGTTTATAGCCGCTGCCAATGTTTTGAATGGAGCTGTAAACATTACAATATTATAATAGCCATAGACCTTTCCATACATTAATATGTGTGAATGATGATTGCATCTTTAAACCCACTCCAATTAGTCTGTAGCTTTGGGATTTTCTTTTTGAAAATAAAAAACACTTGGTGAGTTTGCCGCTACAATGCATTGACAGGAAACCCCATGACGGCGGTTCTTGCCAATGCGAGAATCGTCTTCTAGGTTGGTGGACATTTCTAAATTTGGCTGTCAGCACTTCCATCAGGACGATGGAGTAATTTACGCTGTCACCCTGGTGAAGGATGGGTCGACCGCCAAAATATAAATGAAGCCCTAATTGTCAGATGGAATTGCAGTTTACTTGAAAAGCTAGAATTGATGAGTTCGCAAAAATAAAAATGTATGCATCTCTTGGCATAGTCATTTCTCTCAATGTATTGCATTGCACATGTAGCATCAATGCTCATAATGCATATTGCTAGGTGGAGGTTTACATAATTTCTATAGAATGATGGGTAAGAAGTTTTTTTCATCAGTAAAACCTGACAGAGATTAGGGTACCTCCAATTCTGCTGTTTGGTGTTGAGTGTTCCTTATTTGATAGTTATTCCTCCTTAAACAAAGGGAAAGTTTTAAAATATCTGCCAGCGGTTAGGAAAACCTTCTCAAATAAGACCTTGCATCTTTTACTCCATCAGACACAGTGCTCTTTCGGGCACTGTGGAAAATTGCTCAATGGGTAATCATGTATATTCAGCAAACTCTAATTCCCTAAGACAATATGTTTGAAGGAATATGTTAGACTTAGGGCCTGATTTAGATCTTGGCAGTTCTGCCTCCATCCTGCCATGGCAGCGGTCCCAAGTACTCCATCAAGCGGTCTGCCAGCTGTATTTAGATGCTGCAGCAATAGACCGCTGCGGCAGCGATCTTCTCTGCTGGCTAACAGTACTTTGTCGTCGTCATGCCAGATGGTGTCGGCCAAGCAGGTTTAGATGTTCCCGGTGTGCTGGTGGTGTCCTGGCGGTAGTGACCTGATGGAGTGAGGCCATGGTGATGTGGATACAGAAAGTGCTACACATTTTTATCTTGCTACACATATATGTTGTGGATGTGTCATAATGTATATGTAGGTAATGTGTTAGGCCCCTTTTTGGTACATATTACATGCCACACAAACAACATACACACTATAGAAAGCCCACCTACAGGCACCACAAGCACAACACCCACAAACTTCAGAACAATTTTTTTTAAGTGTCAATACAGGTGTGTTCATTTTACCTTGATGAGTAGGAAAATGAACACTTCTGCATTACTCCTATAAAAATTGTGCATGTAAGAGCAGTGCAGAAGTACACAAGGCTACAGCTATTGTCAATACACATCAATAGGACAATTGTACAAGTAGCCTACCATAGATCTCAGCAACAATGGAGTCGTTTGGCAGTGTGATGGAGTGGGAGCTGCTAAGGAGGGACCTGGATGATGGGATAAAGGTGGAAACGGAAGCGGGAAGCAGGAAAATAGCTTTTTCCTCTTTTTCTTCGATACCGCCAACTCGAAGTAGGTGGGATTCCTGCCACAGCTGCCACGTCGGAAAGGCACATTGTAATCGGGAGAGCAAGAATCTGGGCTGGAGTCCTGCCGACAGCCGCTTCTGCCCATATCGCCATCTACGCGTTTGAGAATTTAAGGAAGAGTTGGGGGACTCTGGCGGTCTTTTGTAATGTGAGGGGGTATGGATTAGTGTACATTCCGCTGACTCAAAGTTTAGGTGGGCAACTTATCAGGGTTGTACTACTGGACTCTACCGAGAAAAGCTACTGGGAGGCTTTTACTTATGAAAACACTACTATTGCTTAGTGGAGACAATCATCTCTATATCGTTATGCAATGTGATTGATTATTTTATCAAAAGGTGATTGTGTGTAGTATCACTGGAAGATTATCAATTATTAATGAGATATCTACTCTTGCATTGCTGCCCAACCATCATTAACTTTATGAACTAAGGGCGGATGCGCCTTGTGAAAAGGCGTGATTCCGATTTTGGATTGCTGCTTTCAATTGTAATGCCTTGAAAAAGTCTGTGTACAGACGAAACACGTGTCGGCTGAATCGTGTGCTGGAAATTTTAAAGATTTACATTATGAAAATAAAGATTTCCAATCGACATGGATCAACCTCCTTGGATTCTTGTTTCTTATGAACATATCTTGTAAACTGTTTTTGCATGAGAATTGGGATTGTCTGTACCCAAGGGTGTAATATACGTAATCAGGACTTTAATGAGACTAATGGTGTGCTATTAAGGCCTCTACGGTTTGTGTGTAAATTGGTGGTACATTGTTTTGTGCTGCCAACACCTTCAGATAGTAGGTGTTTGTTGGGGCCGATTAAGCACCCGTTCCCTGAACTATTAACAAATATTTCTACACAAGAAAATTGTTCTCTCGCCAAATTGATTTTTATTTTCTTCTTGTATGTGGTGGATGTGTGGGCATTTCCCTCTAGGGGGAACACTACTATCTGTTGTTTGTACCTGGTCTTTTGTATGTAGACCAGCCAACATCTAAATACAGAAGCGTTGTGATCTATGAAGATAGACACCTGGAGCCAGGTGGTATTGTTAAGTCTTCTTTATTCAGTCTCCAGTACAGGTCACATCTGTCTTGACCCCAGCCAGCCTAATGTGGTACCAGCCCCACCAGGAGCAGCCTGTCTAACTGATCAGCCCATCTCTAACTGCCAACACTCATCCGCTCAGACATCCAGGCATTCCACGCATCACAGGCACACCAACATTCCATGACCATCTCACGCTCTGGCTGAGCTGCTAGAGGCAACAGGGCTGGAGTACATGTTTTACAACTAAGTAGGGTATAACATTATCCCTTTTTCTTCAAAGAAAACGGCAAATGAAAGTAATGTAACATCAAGCAAGAACTATAAACAAGAAATATTAATAATGGTAAAATTCTCTCGGATGCAGTAATAAAGACAAAACACCGCAGGAGAAAGAACCAATAACGCAAGAAAGGATGGTTAAGATACATACATTTGAACAGCAATATCCCCCATCCCCCTTAAAAAGAGAATATAAAACATTTCGAAGCGTAAGCAAAAGCGTAACATTACAAGAAATACACTTCAAGCATTTTGTATCATACACTGTGATCTAATGTTCTATAACGCAAAGGGTAAAAGACCCCACAACACCAATGCCCAAAAGCATAACATAGAGTAGCGTTAAATGTAGAATACCCTGCAACCACAATCCCAAGAATAAGGGAAACAAAAAACAAATGGGTCGTCACCCATAGAAACGCCCGTGAAGGGATGTACAGTAGTACTACGCGCAACTGTTAATGGACTATACCATATCCCAACCCAGTTAACCTAGGTGCAGTGTAAATATGGGAACTAACCCATGGTCCAACCCCCTTGTAGAGGTTACATACCCCCATGAAGGAGTAACAAAACATAAATGCGAAAAGAGCTCCTAACCCCCGTGTAGGAGTAACAAACAATGAAACGTAAGGGGAAGACTAGCCCACAACAATCCCCCGTGTATGGGAACAATGTGATGGCCATCCACAAGAAATAAAGGAAGACCCATCCTCAAAAAGTGTTAACCTGTGGCATCACGACATCAAATGTGCTGTAGAAGAAACACCTTTTAATTTAAACTCTACGTAATGAGAATACTATAGTTTTTTTTAACACCATACAATAGGCAACCTAGAATGCCCAAATGCAACACACTGGTGAGCGACTTCTCACCCGAGTTGTGCCTAAAAAAACCACAAAAAAAAACCAGCATGGATAAAAGTAGACGTGCAGCAACACCATAAACGTTTGCATAGTTATAAGTAATGGAACTATAACCACATATGACAAAGCGAGAACTAAAGCAAGAAATGTTTCAGTATTAAACAAAAGTAAGAAATAGTATATCGACAGTCACAATCAAAAACTTGAAAAAAGCGCGCCTTGGCTCCTAGTAAAACATGAGGGAGATAGATGTATTAAGAACTGCACTGTGAAACCAACTCCGACATACATGAAACGGAGGATTCCACTCAGAGGTTGTCCAGACGACGGTATAACGTCATGTCCAAACAAAATGTCCTTGTAATCCACGGACACAATGAGGCCACCAAGAACATTTATATCCAAAAAGACAGAAAATGTACCTTTCCTTTTCTTCTATATTGGAACAAACCATAACAGTGGGCTTCCAATGAAGATGTGATTTTGTATACTTGCCACGAAGTGCTGGACCACCTTGAATGTTGCTTGAAGTCCCCCAACTCTGTGGATAGACGCACACCTCCATGCGTGAAAGAATGCTGACAAAAGATAAAACTTTATTTGTAACGGCCCAAACAGCAGCAAAGGCAACCAGAAGAAGCGTGGTTGGCAAAAATGCGGAGTGAAGAACGCCAACCACAAGATGGCGGCACGTTAGCTGACGTGCTGCTGGATGGCTCTCAGCACGCCCGTGCATTCTGTTCCTGGAGACTGCAAGGCAGCACGAACACGAAAGGACGTCACCCGGAATACATGGAGAGACAAAGGCAGACCAAGAGTAGGTAAGGCTGCGCGTGGACAGGGGACGGCACGCGCAAAGTTTTTCAAACCGCTAGGCAGCGGTTGAACTGTCAAAATTAAAGCGCTGCCACTGCTGATTAAAGATAATTAAAAAAAAAAAGAATCAACCTTAAGATGACGAAACTCCACATTTTATCCTGCCGCATAGTATGTAGAAAGGACACATCCTTTCTTAAGTACTTCCAGGCGTCATGCGTATTGGTAGAATAAATTCCCGATAGGCAAATAGTCTCCTTACAAATAAAGTGGACCGCATGTAACACAACCACTGGTAAACCGGTTTCCACACACAGCATTTTTTAAAATCCAAATGAAAGTTGAAGGCTGCAAAATGAGGTCTCAACCTAGCCCGCTAATGTGAGAGAAAAGATGTCCTACTTTCAGACTCGTAATCAGTCTGGACTTGTAATCAGTCTGGATCGTCATGTAGAGCAGACATGCTGTCACCTGTAACCACTCCACCAATAATGCTTGAAAAGGCATACACCCATAAAAAAAACGTCCAGAGTTGTCCAATTGATTATGCGCTGAACGCAGTGTCTGGTGACTGCTACACCCACGTTGCTTAAGGTTGAAATGTGACAAAATTAGGTAACAGTAATTGTCTATTAGTGCAGGCACAGCACGCAGACAGTTGAAACTACTGAAGACGATGAGACAAGAAAACAAAAGTTACCTTGAAGTCACTGTAGCATTAAAGACACTGTAAATAGATGTGGCTGGAACACCTGCAACTGGCTGTAGTGAAGCTACCCATCCAACTCACTAAACTCTTTTGTAGGTAACAATGTGGTTGGAACACCAGATGTGGCTGTAGTTGAACTATTCTTCCAACTCACTGTAATCCTTTTGTGGCTGGAACACCAAATGCGGTTGTAATTTAACTACTCCTCCAACTCACTGTAATCCTTTAGGTTGCTGTAGTATTCCCAGGCTGTAGTGTCATTGGTGATGACACTGGTCGGTGGGGCTGTCCGTTGGTAAGGACACTGGTGGGGCTGGCACTGGCTTGCCTGGCTTTCTTTGTACATGTAGTAGCTTGTAGGATCTCTTGGTTTCTCTTGTAGTTTCTTTGTAGTTTGTTTGTTTCTGTGCTTTACCAAGAGTCTCAAGGGTCCAAGTCCGCTCGTCGCCAAAATTATGTTGTGATCTATGAAGATAGACACCTGTAGCCAGGTGATAATATTAAGTCTTCTTTATTCAGTCTCCAGTACAGGCCACATCCGTCTTGACCCCAGCCAGCCTAGTGTGGTACCAGACCCACCAGGAGCAGCCTACCTAGCTGCTCAGTCCATCTCTAACTGCCAACACTCATCCACTCAGACACCCGGGCATTCCACGCATCACAGGCACACCAACATTCCATGAGCATCTCACGCTCTGGCTGAGCAGCTAGAGGCAGAAGGGCTGGAGTACATGTTGTACAACTAAGTAGGGTATAACAAGAAGGCAGACTACCAAGTCAGCGGACGGGAGATCATCAAGAAAGCGGCGGAGGGACCTCATTTACCAAGATCTAAATCAGGCCCTTATTTTCTCTGTCAGACTTACAAAAAATACATTATGCACTACAAATCCTTAAATGTTCTGCGTAAGAATACTTAGCTTGGTGTACTTCAAATAAATTAAAAACCGCAACTAAAAGAGCAGTCTCAGAGGTTAGTTTCATCCCTCAAATGGCTCACAGTGTCAAATTGATTGACAATAGCTTCATAGTGGAGTATACTGATTTGAAAAAGAACCATCTAAATCTGCTGTAGTCTTAACGTCTGTATATTTTTTTGAAATCTGAGAAGTGTCTGTCATCAATTAAGGAGTTTTGCGGGCAAATGGAAAGAGCTATAACATGAGTAGTGTTTCAGTATTCTTCATAGTTGTGAATACGAGACCTGAGCCATGTTCTGTTTGTGAGTCCGAAACTGAGTTGTTCTTGTTGAAGGTTTATTCACTCCATGTTCCTGCGGAATAATGGTATTGTCACTTTGTTTAAACAGTTTTAAAGGAATATTTTTGTATTGCATTTCTATACTAATTGGTTGTTTTTTTCTAGAATTGTACATCATTGATTGGTTTACTTGACCTGATAAAATGGCAAATCGAAAACTAATAAAATAAAAAGAATTGAAATACACCCTCATTTAACACATTCATGACCCAAGTGCTTTAATATTCACAAAATCTCAATAATTCTGGGAGGAGAATCGCTCATAATCTGTTTGTTGCCATGTTTACAGGGATCAAAGCCACAGTTTTTACCATTGGTCATTGAAGAATATCTGGGTGACAGTCAGGACCCCATCATCCTGCGAGACGGTTACTTTCTGTTGCTCGAAGATACAATGTTTGTTTTTCAAGCAATAAAAACAGCCAATTATCACAGAGGTAAGTCTCCAGATTAACCATTCACAATCTACACCGCTCTTACATTTTCATAATTGTAGGCTACAATGTTGTGTGTGTCTGCAGTCTTGCTTTGTATTCTGTGTAATTTATATTTCCAACCATTCACCATTTGACATAAAATCAGACATATTTAAACAATTCAAGCAAGGCAGCCAAAGATACATGAATTGTATTATCAAATCAGTTCCTTGTATTCCAGGCTGTCCAGTTATAACTGGCCTCATTATCCACACCCAGAGTTTCTGTGTGTGGAATACAGTGTTTGAATTCACTGACTGCAAAATCAGACTTCATGCAGCTCGGGCCGAAAGTGCAGCCTGGTCCGGTCCCTTCACCAGGACAATTACAGTGGAAGGGCTTGGGTTCTTTGCACCGGGCCCTCTACTTTTTGGGGCCCCATGACCCAGTTACATCATGTATCTATATAATACAAAAAAGTATGCCAGACCTGCTTCTTCATGCTAAATGCTTCAATATCACTGGGTGACGCCAATACACCAGCATATTTGTTTTTTTAATTAAGAGCTGCTTCTTGGATTGGAAACCAACTATGAGCCCCACAAAAGGTTACTTGACTCTAAGCTCACAATAGGTTCTTACATCCCTGCCCTTGACCCCAGCCCTCAATCTTCTTAGGCACAAGCAGAAGAGAACCTCCTCCCAGCCTTACATCAGCTTTCTCTGATGCCCTCCCCAGCAGCTACCTCCTTCCCCCATCAGAATGTCAAACAATGCCTTTTTATCTGCAAAGCAAAAGACACACAATTGATGGACGGAATGTAAAACAAATCAAATCATTCACCCCCAGTCAAGAGATCTGGGTTAAATCCATCATTCTTTTGCTCACCATGCCATGAGGCACAGGGTCAAGACTGATTTGCATATGGCCAGTTCTAAACTGGGGTGGGATGGTGAGCAAAAGAATGATGGATTTAACCCAGATCTCTTGACTGGGGGTGAATGTTTTGGTTTGTTCTATATTCCCTCCATCAATTGTGTATATTTTGCTTTGCAGATAAAAAGGCATTGTTTGACATTCTGAGTACAGGTAACCAAGAAGGATTAAACCTGCCCAATAGCAAGTCTCCTAACCTAAAAGTTAATGCATGACATGGAAACTGATCAAATAAGATAGCACTCAGTGTGGAGGATGGCAAAGTTTGTCTTTACCACCTGATGCCCATGAGCTGCCTGTGACCACTCCTCCTCGCTCCAACATGGCTGTCAGCACAAAGTTTGTCTGCTGCGTAGTGGGGCCATAGCCCTGAGTTGTTGAGGTTATTTTTAGTCTTTTGATGGAGACACTGTTGAAAGGCTGGAGGTTGTGGGCCTGAGGGGCCACTACATTGGTATAGTGGTACATCATAGCCCAGGGCATCAGGACCTGAGGAAGATATTGAAAACACTTAAATGCCCTACCAGCACTCTGAATGCCTGAAGGATGCCTGGAGGATTTTGGTGCGAAACAAGAGTAACTAGTCGAAAATTAGCATTTATGTGGGTGTGAGGCTCCATTTCCCTGTATGTCTGGAGGAAACAGTTTGGGTGCCAAGGGAGCTGAGTGATCAACCAAGAGCATTCCAGGTAAGTTGCAGGTGATGCTTCTTGGTGGCTGCATATGCTGGGGTGGACTGTGCCAGCAAAATCTTCTCTAATCTGGGGGTGCGCAATACTTAACTAAAACGTCACTTTAACTTTTGTTTTCTGTAGTGAATTTCAACTTTTTAAAAACACAACCTAAGATTTTATACCAAACGTAACTATGCTAACCCATGGGTCTGGCATATGGCCAGGCACGTGCTGAACCTTTGCCCAACCCCCTTCTTCACAGGTGTCCAAATTCTGCTGCACATGGTTCTTTTAAAAAAAATATTTCTTGATCCTATGGGCCTTTTGCAAGAATCTCTCGGGAGCCAGCATGTCTGCCCGTGCTCATGCAAGACTCTCTTGGGAGCACCAGGGGCAGTGCTGGCTCCCAAGAGAGACCTGTGTGATCGCCACCCTCTACAAAAACATTTTTTTTAAATTTTAGCCTAGAAGCGGACCCTCATGGGCCTCCACTAAAATGGCCAGGGGGTCTGGGTGTCACTACCCTGCCCCCTTATACCTTATTTATGTTTCATTTATAAGACACAAGGGACTAAGTTGAAGTACTGGGTATTTTAAGCCCAGCGGTGCAGGGGAACACACCCTATGACTTCGGGGTTCTTCCTGTTTCAGACCTACAGAAACACAGAGTCTTCTGGGTGAAGTCAAAGATCAGTTTATTGGCTGCAGACCAATTACAGGAGTCCTAGAAGTACAACAGCGTGTATGTTCTCAGGAGACTGCTGAAAATCACAGAAACGGGCTTCTCCTTAAATACAGAATTTCCTGCCTCAGGCATACATTCCTAGGTTTATGGCATGGTCATTTAAAGTATACATTACAAACGAAAAGGCAGAGTCATGATGACCATCCCACATTCCAGTTAAGCCAGCCCGCAATTATTTACCCAGCAAGGCTCAGATCCCACATCAGATATCGATAGGCCCCAATAAACATGAGCATCTCCTGTTTTGGGAAACAAGCCATAAAGCAGGAACAGTCAGGTGTGAAAGAGATTAGCTGGAGGCTTGTGTAGGATGAAAAGACTTTATGGTGTGTCAAGCCCTGATGCTAATCACAGGTGGCCAGAGGACGGGGAACTCGTGAGACCAGTTTGACCTGGGGCAGCGGAGCCAAGCTGCCCAGGTCACAGAAGAGTCAAAGAAAGGCACATGTGCTCTAAAAGGCCCGTTTTCGCTTCATGCTATATAGCCTATGTGAGGGCAACCATAAGATGGCCACCGATACAAAATGGAACCCACGTAGTGATGTGAAATAGCGTATACACAGTGCATTCATAGCTAAAACGTTACAAAAAGCACTTGTACATACCGCATTAACCATTCGCGGTTCACTAATACCGAGATAGACAGGGGTAGGGCCCTGCCTCCTACGCGGTCCCAAATTCTAAAGTACGACAGACCCTCCTTTTGCCCTTACATAGGCAATAACTATACTCATTTCAATCCGAGTCTAGGTCAATATTCACGAAGTCATGGAGATGTTGCTGTAGCATCATCCTATTACTTAACTCGTCCCTCGATACAGGTTTCCTTACACATAATGTAGCACAGAGGCCACATATCGCAGGAGCACACTGTATGCACAGACAGAACAGGAAAAGGATGGCTAAGATCATTCCAATGACCATCAGAACTTTCCAACCCCAGGCAGATATCAGTTCCCAGAACCACCCCACCAGTGACCAATCTCCTTTATCCACGTGTATGGACTCAGATATTTTATGCAGTTTGGAGATGGCTTGATAAACTGTTGGAGCATTGTCTGGTATGAAAATGCAACAACTGGATTGGATAACCTTACATACCCCACCACGGTCTGCAAGTATGACGTCTAGAACCATGCGGTTCTGCAAAGTCATGAGGCGATCCGCTTGGAGCTCAGCTGTCAAATTACCAAGGGCACCAGCCGTAACATTAACAGTGGATTCAACCCCACGAGTCAGTTGTCTCAGGTTCCTACTATTGACCATAGGTCCCCAAAACTGCAGGAAACCCAAAAAGAAATCTCCCGCTTCCTGACCGGCAGTATCCTCCTTACTAATCACGCCTCTCATAACTCTGGTCTTGTGATAGTAGGAGGCGGCAGTAAATGTTGGCGGTAGCAGATTTGCAATATAACATGTGCCCGAGAAATCAGAGGGCAACCATGTATATGCTCGGTCATTGCAGATAAAATATCTACCCTTGGAAGCCAAAAACGCAGGGGAAAACTGCGATGGAAAAGTGTACGTTTCAGTACAGTCACTTCTTCCCAGTTGAGCTCTAGGATTCTGACCATTACCTTGCAAACAGAACCGACCTATGTGGGGTACGACCCAGATTGGGGATGAGATTTTCCGCTGTCTTTCACCTAGACTAATACTATACCCCGTCGCGTTCCACCCTACATAAGCTCTCAATTCTTCTTTGGGAATGGATGAGTATGCGTCGATATCTCTACTCATATCGGCAACTCCTTTCACTAAAGCTTTATTATTGGTGCTAGGTCTGATGGAACGCGGTTGTCGCGGGGAGTACGCATCTAGTGCATAGAGAAACATGGTCTGGAATGCCCATGACGATCCATTGTAACTATACGGCAACACCAGATAGGGAATACCCTTATTAATGGTATGTGGCATTAAACCGCACACCCAACAATTTGTTGTATTCATGACTAGTTGGTGCTGGTGCAGGAGCTGAATAAACGAGTTATTCACAAACTCTGATCGTCTAGCTTGTTCATGTTCAGGCAGAGGGTAAAAAGAGTGTGAGGAGATAGTAGGAGGAGGTATAGGCTGTACAGTGGGTGCAATGGGCTCTTGAGAGGAGAAGAATACAAATCCTACAGTAAACACTACCATACTACATAATACGAATAGGCATAAAAATACAAAACGTTTGCTCCTCATTGTTTTACATATTCTTGCTTTAAAGTTCATTTCCTCAGTGAGTCTCTCCATCTTACAAAACTCCATCCTCTAATCGTGCCGCACGCGGCGGGTGAGTATCTTCTGCTAAGGAGTACGCCTGTCAGTCCAGGGAACGCCCTAGACCAACCAGAACCGTTGACCTAACGTCTTCGGCCTGTACCCCAAAGTCTTGGCACCGCGACCCTGCGGCTGAACCCGGATGGTGGTTCAAAAAACAAAAATCAAGAAAGTCCTTCAGATGGGAGAGCTCTGGTTATCAAAAAATAAAAAGGGTAAAAGAAAAAGAATATTTATTTGTCCATAGGCCTTGGTCTTAAATTGTAATGAAGACGACCAGGCACTGTTTGATCTTGAAACAAGAGTTCAGGCTCTGCAGTGTCCAATCGAATTGACGGTGGCACAGCTTCTTGCAAAATATCGTCACTTTCCTGCGCTGAAGCTGTGCCTTTTATGCGTGCATCACTGAACGGCACAAAACGAGGTACAGTGTCTGTTTCAGAGTCTGCGATACCCTCCTGGACCCACTGGTCATACGGCAGAGGCACAGGGATCCTCTTCACGTGGGCGCCGTGGATCCAGTTTTTCTTCCCCTTCACTCGAACAGCTGATCTTGTAGACAGTAGTACGAGATGAGGACCAATCCAGCGGGGCTCATCGTTGGTTTTCCGCTGAAAATTTTTCACCAAGACCCACGTGCCAGGGTCGATAGGGTGTCCTGGAGCCTCAGAAGCCGGAAGGAGAGTATCATGCACCTGTTGGTGTAAAACACACAGTTTAACCGTCAAATCATACAAGTAATCAAGCAGTACTGGATGTTCGATTTCACTGAAGTTCGTCGGTCTTGGCACACCCCATACATTGGCCGGGCGGCCAAAAACGACCTCGTAGGGACTAAGTCCCACTCGTGAATGCACGGTCATTCTGGTGGACAGGAGTGCTAGAGGCAGAGCGTCAGGCCATTTAAGACCTAAGCTCGCTTGGATTTTGGCCAGTTTGAGTTTTAGAGGGGAACAACCTTTACAACGCAACTTTTACAACGCACTACACTTACAACGCATTTTTTACAACGCAAAATCCATTACAACGCATTCCATTACAACGCATGACACTACAACGCATTTTTAAAAACTACCTTTACAACGCATTCCATTACAACGCATACTACCTTTACAATGCATACCATTACAACGCATAATATTACACTACACTATCCAACACTTACCCTACTGTTGCACCCCCTGGAGTTAGAATAGTAATTTTTACCCCTATACTATCCAACACTTACCCTACTGTTGCACCCCCTGGAGTTAGAATAGTAATTTTTACCCCTATACTATCCAACACTTACCCTACTGTTGCACCCCCTGGAGTTAGAATAGTAATTTTTACCCCTATACTATCCAACACTTTCCCTACTGTTGCACCCCCTGGAGTTAGAATAGTAATTTTTACCCCTATACTATCCAACACTTACCCTACTGTTGCACCCCCTGGAGTTAGAATAGTAATTTTTACCCCTATACTATCCAACACTTACCCTACTGTTGCACCCCCTGGAGTTAGAATAGTAATTTTTACCCCTATACTATCCAACACTTACCCTACTGTTGCACCCCCTGGAGTTAGAATAGTAATTTTTACCCCTATACTATCCAACACTTACCCTACTGTTGCACCCCCTGGAGTTAGAATAGTAATTTTTACCCCTATACTATCCAACACTTACCCTACTGTTGCACCCCCTGGAGTTAGAATAGTAATTTTTATCCCTATACTATCCAACACTTACCCTACTGTTGCACCCCCTGGAGTTAGAATAGTAATTTTTACCCCTATACTATCCAACACTTACCCTACTGTTGCACCCCCTGGAGTTAGAATAGTAATTTTTACCCCTATACTATCCAACACTTACCCTACTGTTGCACCCCCTGGAGTTAGAAAAGTAATTTTTACCCCTATACTATCTAATACTTACCTTAAATGCAATTTAATATTATGCGTTGTAATGGTATGCGTTGTAAAGGTAGTATGCGTTGTAATGGAATGCGTTGTAAAGGTAGTTTTTAAAAATGCGTTGTAGTGTCATGCGTTGTAATGGAATGCGTTGTAATGGATTTTGCGTTGTAAAAAATGCGTTGTAAGTGCATGCGTTGTAAAAGTGTGCGTTGTAACGAGATACATCCAGTTTTAGAGCGCCATTATAGCGCTCCACTAATCCAGCTGATTGGGGGTGATTTGCAGCGTGAAACTTCTGCCTTATACCTAGTCCCTCACACACATTCTTCATCACTTGGCCCACAAACTCACTCCCATTATCACTCCACACCATTCTTGGCATTCCAAACCTAGAGAAAAATTCCTTCACAAGGGCTTTGGCTGTGGATAGAGCAGTGTTATCTTTTAGAGGATAGGCCACTATCCATTTTGAGAAAGCGCAAACAACCACCAATACATATTTCAGGTTGTTGCATCTTTCCATGTGGATAAAATCCAACTGCAAAACTTCAAATGGGTATGATGGAGGCGCAAAATGACCAGCTGGAGTTGGGGTTCCCCTACCAGGGTTGTACTTCAAGCATACCATACAATTCTTGACCACATTCTCTGCACACTTAGGAATTCCAGCATTCTGCCATACTGGAGCCAACAACTTACAGATTCCTTTCGTACTGATGTGTGCCATTCCATGTGCCATAGTAACCACTGGGAGCACATATGCATCAGGTAACAACCATCTCCTATGTTCTGACAAATCAATCCAACAACCATTCTCATCCAACTTACCCATACTTTCTCTCCACTTGCTTAACTCTTTCTCTGTGGCTTCAGCTTGAAGGGACTTTACACTTTCTATTGTGTTTTCACACATTCCAACATCACCAACCCATCTTGCAGGGCCTGCAACATACATTCGAGTCTTTACATCTTTTGCTGTTTCTTTCGCGACTTCATCAGCAAACGCATTACCACGACCAACATCATCAGTGATTTTCTTGTGCGCACTGCATTTCATAATCGCGACTTGCAACGGTAGGGTTAGCGACTCAAGGAGATCATTCACCAACTTGCCATTCTGAATCTTAGCTCCATGCGAAGTCAGGAACCCACGTTCTTTCCACAATCGCCCAAAACTATGAGCCACGCCAAAGGCGTACTGGCTATCTGTGTATATATTCACTTTCATTCCTTCAGACAACACGCATGCTCTCGTAAGGGCAATCAATTCTGCTGCTTGAGCCAAATTTTGTGGCACACGCGCAGTTTCCACAATCGTGTGCAAAGTCGTAATAGCATATGCAGCAGTCGTATCACCATTCGGAAGCTTAAAACACGAACCATCCACCCATAAGGTACCATCACACTCAGTTAGGGGAGTATCTTTAAGATCTACTCTCCCTTTCGTTTCTTCTTCTGTTCTGAACAGACAATCATGTTGCTCAATCTCATCTAGGTCTGCTGGAATTGGCAATAGTGTAGCTGGATTCAACGTGTTGCATCTCTTTATGTGTATATGATTTGCTAACAGTGTCAGCTCATAGCCAGATAATCGCACACTAGTTAAGTGCTGCGTCTTGGTCCTGTTTAACAATGTGTCCACAGCATGTGGAACCATAACAATCAATGTGTTATCCATTACTAGGCCAGCAGACTGTCGAATAGACATAGCTGCGGCGGCTGTGGCTCTCAGACAACTTGGCAATGCCCTCGCTACAGGGTCCAAGGTTGATGAAAAATACGCGCATGGACGCGGTCTGTCGCCAAAAGGCTGTGTTAACACTGATAATGCGCAATCATCTTTCTCGTGAACATACAATGTAAAAGGCTTGCTGTAGTCAGGGGTACCCAACACAGGAGCTGAACACAATGCATTACGCAATTCCAAAAAACTCTTCTGACACTCTTCAGACCATGGAATAGGATTCGGTGTGTCTTTGCATGTTAATGCCAACAAAGGTTTTGCCAACAAGGAAAAATTGGGAATCCAATGCCTACAGTATGAAGTAATGCCCAAGAAAGCACGCACTTCTCTCTGCGTTCTTGGCACACTCAACTGTGCAATGGCTTGAATTTTTTCTGGGGTCAGTTTCCTTCCCTCCTTCGATAAGAGATGACCTAAGTAGGTCACTTCTTGTCGACAATATTGCAGCTTTGACAGAGACACTTTGTGATGGAAGGCAGACAAATGACGCAACAATGACAAAGTAGCGTTTTTGCAAATCTTTTCAGTATCCGCGGCGATCAGTAAATCGTCGACTTACTGAATGAGGATAGCGCCACTAGGTAAAACAAGTGCATCAAGCTGCGCTTTTAAAGCCTGACTGTATATTGATGGACTCTCACAGTAGCCCAGGGGAGCGCGTTTAAAGCGGAAGCTGCGACCTCCTAAACTGAAGCCAAAAATGTCTCTGCTCTCCTCTGCAATTGGGATGCTAAAGAAAGCATTCTTTAGATCGATCACTGAGAACCATGCAGCCGAGGCTGGAATCATGGTTAACAAGGCTGTTATATCAGGGACAACTGGAAACTGTGGTACAACTATCTTATTAACCTCTCTAAGATCAATCACAAATCTGTAAACAGGTTGCTGTGAAGGGTCCGTTCGTTTTAAGACAGGTAAAACAGGACTATTGCAAACGTTGCCTCTTGTCTCTTCAATCACACCCTTCCTGATCAAATCGCTAACAATTTCTAACAACGCTTTCTGACCTTCATTGGAGATCTTATACTGGGGAATGCGAGGCAATCTGACATTGGCTTTTAAAGTGACCACATATGGCGGTATTTCCAAAAGACCCACATCATTGGGACCAGTAGCCCAAAGGACATCCGGAAGGGATGACAATTCAGGTGGCATTGCGTTTTTAGACAAATACATTGGGGAAATCACTTTCTTACCTAATGTAAGTTGTACTCCTGAGGGAGAACAATATAGCGTTGCATGCAATCTTTTTAGCAAATCTAAGCCTAGCAAATTTTCACCACAACCTGTTGTTAGAATGAGGGGTGCTTTTAGCTCACAAGGTCCAACAGAAAGTGACATAGGACTAGAAATCGGGTTCTTAACTGGGGCGCCAGAAAAACCTACTGAGACATTCATTTCGCCAGACAAAGGCGCGCCAGGGAGTTTTGAATGCATGATTGAACTCTTTGCAGCACCAGTATCCAGCAGAAAGGGCTCCGTTACATTTGCTGTAGTTACTTTAACATAGGGTCCACTCTGATCCACTGGCACTGAAACAACTCCCTCTCTCTGTCTACGGCGGTCCTAGTAATCATCATCTTCTACATTGTCGTCTTCTGCATAATAATCGTTATTGTAGTACTGAGCTGTATTACCAGACGCATTGGCTTGCTGATCAAAGCTATTTATGGTATGTTGTGGTGGAAGAGGACGCGCGTTCTGGGGAGCATTTCCACGCCCTCTGCCTCTAGGAGCTTGATGACCACCTCTACCTCTTGCGCCATACGCATTACTGTTACGATGCATTAATTTAGGGCAACTATATTTAAAATGACCTTCCTCTTTGCAATATGAACATTGGTTGGGACCTACAGTGATTCGTGGTTGATAATACCTGTTCATTGGCTGATTACTCTGAAACTGTTGGGGCTGCTGATAGATACCTTGTGTTTGCCTATAATTATTCTGTCCTCCACGTGGCGGATAGGCCTGCTGCAAAAAGACCTTTGTCTTAAGTTCTTTCGTTTTCTTATCTGTTCTATCCTTCTCATCTTTGTCTCTATTCTCATAATACTGTGCAGTAGCCAGTATTTGCGCTGAAGAGGAAACAGCCCAAGAACTTTCTGAGTCTTTTAATTTCTTACACAACTCAGGAAGTAAATTCTGCACAAATTTATCAACAAATAACTGTTGGCCACCTTCAGTGCTCATGTCTTGACCACTGTGGTCGATAAACGTTTCTTCAAACCTGGTAAAGAAATCAGACACTGTCTCATCTTTCTTCTGCTTACAGGCGGATAGTTTGTCCCAATTTACGTGCATCGCGGGCATTGTAGTTTTCATGTAGGTAATAATTCTACCAGGGAGCTCTGCTACCAAAGGCTCAGGTTTTGCACCACCAACTTGTCTAGCGTCTGCAGCAACAATATTAGCCCATGTATCACCCAATTCTGCAGCGTGATCTACATTACGAATGGATCCCCATAAAGGCTGTGGAACAACATTCCCAAACAACATATCTATATCGGCCAGATTCATTACACATGATTCTGCAGTTTGGGATAACTCCTTATAATATCCTGCAGGGTTCTTACGGGGATCAGGCAATGTCTGCTTAAGTGCTAACACCTCAGATCGCTTCCATGGGACATGTACCCAAACACGCTGAAAATGTGCTGGAGCAGCAGCAATACCTTGAGCGGCATCAGCCGCAACAGCTTCCTTCCATACCGGAGGGACTTCTCTCATAGGGTATTGTCGCGCTTTTCCCTTCTTCCCCACAGGGAAATCTTGTGTAAACAACGGCTAATGACAATCATCATTCCTCAAGGATAATAGGATCGCAACTGCTCTATTGACATCGGGGCCCACAATCGTACCTTTCCCAAAATCGAATCTCACCTGACACAACTCCTGCGGGCTCGGATCTCTACCATGATCATCCAATTCCTCACAAAGAATTTCACACATTTTCTCGAACACATACCTCTGTTTCGGGGCATCCCATTGATGAAACACATCAACCACTGATTCCACATCATAGCATGAAGGGAAACCAATCCACCTATGCGCCAGATGATCTAACACCTCTTTCTCGTCAGAATCAGGCAGCTGACTGCGCAATTGCTTACGCTGTAAGGCAGGAGTCGTACTAGATGACCCAAAGAGAGGCGACATTAGACTAGTAACTACATTAGCTAGTCGTTGTCGTGCTGAAGGAGAAGTTGAGCCAAAAACGGGGGGATAGACAGAGGGAAGAAAAACAGATTCAGATACAGGTACCTGGGTAGTGTAAGAAGGAGCGCCAGGGGAAACCACTGGCGTGTTAGGCAAAGTCGCAGGAAGCGCGGGGGTAACAGGTAACAAAACCGCCGGCCATTGAGAGGGCTGCACTGCAGGGATAGGAGCCAGCTGAGGAGGAGCTGGCAGCTGCGGGAAGGCTTGCGGCATATTTACTGGAGGCTGCACATTTACAAGCTGTGGAGGTGCTGTGGCATTTTGCGCATACGGGGGTGGCGAACTTAACAAGTGGGACATTAGGGAATCTTTCTCATTCTCTTTTGTCTCATCTTGCACAAGGGGTGACAAAACAGGGTAACATTTATCAATCCCTAGTTTGCGCTGTCTGTGCAACTGCTCATTCATTTGTTCCTCCTCATTATCTTTAAATTGCACAGCTGCTTGCATCACTGACATACCTCTCTCTCTCTTATTCCTTTTCGCTAGCTTTATTTCCTTTTGTTTGGCTTCCTTTCGCCATAGGCGGAAAGAATCAAACATCGCCGGCCGGGCTTTCTTTTTAAACAATTTAACTTCCAAATTATCTAAGATATCTGTATCGAAACTACCATTTTGGGGCCATTTTAAAACACCATCCTTTCTAGTATATCGGATCCATATTTCATTATATGCAATGGGGCCCACGCCATGTTTTACATAAAGCTCATAAGTAGGAGTTCCAATTGGAGGAACCGGACATGAATCCTCTAACTGGAAATCCCTTCCACAACCCAAACAAAATAATCTTCCAAATACACTAGCACCAGGCATCTTTTCTCACTAGTCTAGTTCCCAACTTCAGAGGATTATCGATTACAATAGTCTCGTGAATACACGAGTCCTCTGGCTTTGGGGTTTGCAAACTCCAAATAAACCAAGATTATCCCGAAGGATACCAAACAAATTAGGAGACGCTCCACTTATACTTAACTGAATATCGATGATCAATGGCGTCACCAGAAGACTCTCTCGATTGTTTCGCTCTACCAAAAAATCGTCAAGGGTCCAAAACAGGGCGATTAGTCAGGGCAGCAGTCCTTCGTAGCCGTCGGGACGCGGAGAACCTCGCAGAAAAGACTTTCGGACCACGTCGACATGCAGGGGTCGATGAAGTGACGGCCTTCCTCCAGAATCTCCACACGAAGCTCCTCACGAACCTCTGGCTTGGACCGGTACCTCTGAAATCGCGCCGAGTTGGGCGCCAACTGACGTACTGGGTATTTTAAGCCCAGCGGTGCAGGGGAAAACACCCTATGACTTCGGGGTTCTTCCTGTTTCAGACCTACAGAAACACAGAGTCTTCTGGGTGAAGTCAAAGATCAGTTTATTGGCTGCAGACCAATTACAGGCGTCCTAGAAGTACAACAGCGTGTATGTTCTCAGGAGACTGCTGAAAATCACAGAAACGGGCTTCTCCTTAAATACAGAATTTCCTGCCTCAGGCATACATTCCTAGGTTTATGGCATGGTCATTTAAAGTATACATTACAAACGAAAAGGCAGAGTCATGATGACCATCCCACATTCCAGTTAAGCCAGCCCGCAATTATTTACCCAGCAAGGCTCAGATCCCACATCAGATATCGATAGGCCCCAATAAACATGAGCATCTCCTGTTTTGGGAAACAAGCCATAAAGCAGGAACAGTCAGGTGTGAAAGAGATTAGCTGGAGGCTTGTGTAGGATGAAAAGACTTTATGGTGTGTCAAGCCCTGATGCTAATCACAGGTGGCCAGAGGACGGGGAACTCGTGAGACCAGTTTGACCTGGGGCAGCGGAGCCAAGCTGCCCAGGTCACAGAAGAGTCAAAGAAAGGCACATGTGCTCTAAAAGGCCCGTTTTCGCTTCATGCTATATAGCCTATGTGAGGGCAACCATAAGATGGCCACCGATACAAAATGGAACCCACGTAGTGATGTGAAATAGCGTATACACAGTGCATTCATAGCTAAAACGTTACAAAAAGCACTTGTACATACCGCATTAACCATTCGCGGTTCACTAATACCGAGATAGACAGGGGTAGGGCCCTGCCTCCTACGCGGTCCCAAATTCTAAAGTACGACAAAGTCCCTGATCCCTGTAATGGCAGCCTAAAAAGTTCTGTTTGTGTTGCAGCCAGCTAATTAGAGTGGGTTCTCTTGCAGAACTCATGGGAGCTTCTTGTTCCTGCATGAGCAAGATGGTAAACAGGAAAGAAGGCCCTTCTGGCAAAGCAGATTGCTCCATTCTTTTAAGTTGCATGCCCATAAGATTCTTCCATACCCAACCGGCTAGAGCTATACATTTTGTAAGCTTAATTTCTTCAAAACTACTGAGCGCATTTACATCAAATCAGAAAAGGCATACTTTCTGGGCCAATATCTAGCTTGCTGCAAAAGTTTGTGTAATTCTGTTTGGCTGTTTGGGCTGAAGCACTGTTCAAAAATCCCCATGGAAATTGAATAACGAAATTACATTTTGGGAACCTCCTTTTTTTAGCCCACACCCAATGACGGAACACCCCAAAACATTAAAGGAAGGAGCTTAGGTAGATAAACTTTTTTGGAGGGAAAATTTTGTGAAGATTCTTCAAACTGCACTAAAGTTATTAGGAACCTAAAAAACGCTCTTCCTATGGTAACTAGGTCCTAACTATAACCACACAGTGGTGGCATATATAAAATGGGTAACTGCCTAGTATGGTCCAATATTCCCATTGAGGGTTTCTTCAATAAACACAAGACTGAATGTTACCCATTATGTATTTTGCATAATAAATGTTTCTTTTGGGTAGTTAGCTTGCAAATGCTGCTTTCTTCACAGCGTCTGCCCTATTGTTTTAATCTTTTACCCCATAATGTTGTCCTCCATACTGCAGAATCCAATTTGCCAGACAAGGTAAAGATCTGCAGAGTGGTTTGAGGTTGTCATTGAGAAGATGAAATTCGTATTTCAAAGGAAATTGTGAAATGTAAATGTTTATTTTGAAGCATTTACGTTGAAAAGGATCTTTCTTCAAAGTGAAGCTAACCATATACACTGATTGGAATTGAAACATTTATGCTTTGTTTATTTTTCTTCACAAAATTGTTAGTAAAACAGTGGGCAATGGTGATGAGCAATGTATTTAATCAATTCTGTGGCTTCAGCGCTTACTACATGATTATGAATTTACTGCATTTAACACATAATTTGCAACATAATTTGTTAAATTTGCAGATTTCACAAAAAATGCTGTCTGTTTTAAATAGATATAAATATAACTGATACAAAATGTACCACGTAATTTGCTTTTCGTGCTGTGCAATTTAGATAACGTTGATGAACAATTGATCTTCCACACTGCATAATGCTACTACCCTGACAATGGTAATGCTCTTCAGAGTGGATTGGTGGTAGTCGTTATAGTTATGTAATTCATATTTCACTGGAAACCTTGAAATATTTCTTGTATTTCATGATTCCCTCTAAAATGTGGGTTTTTATACCACTGATTTTATGTAACAAAATCACTAAAACATTTTACATATGTTTAAATATTTCAAATACAATCATTAACTGAAAAAACAATAGTCAAGGTGGACTAATGGTTGGCTTTATTGTGTGTACAAAACCTCAGAAATTCACATAAAATCCCAGTTAATGTACAGTTGGGTTAAAAAAACACAAACAACACTGACATTTGCAAGGGAAGGTGTGCTTTAGACTTCAATCAATAACTCGTACAACAGCCATGCAACCAAACACCAGCTGCAAATCCTAATGTGCTGACTCTATTTATACCAATAAATATATACAAATTACACCAACATTTATCAATGGTCTATTTATTATTTTATCATATACTACATTCAAAGATCGGTGCACCAGATCTTTCACTGGTCGTCATCCCAGGTCGTGAGCCCACGTTTCCACAGGAGGCCAACCCCTGCAGTGCATGGCCTAAGGCCATGTGCAGTTAGAGTTGTCTGCAGAGCCAGGCCAGAGATCAGGCTCTGCTCTTAATGCTTCACAGGCAGCCTATCCATAGAGCACACAGCCGAAAGCTATGTTCAGCTGTGGTTTCCCTGCAGCCTGGAGCCCTGCTGCCATGGGCAACCAACCCCTGCCGTGCATGGCTGGAACCCAGCTTTCAGCAGGTGGAACGCTTCCGCTGCACACAGCCTTTGGCCATGCACAGTAAAGATGGCTGTAGGAACTGTTCTCCCGCTAGACTGCACCTCCATCTGCCATAGACCACCACCTTCAGTTGCACACGGCCTTTGGCCTTGCACAGCAGGTTTGACCAGATGGACGGGCTCCAGCTAAACCTTTCTTACGGCTTTGAAAAAATATTTTTGATTGATTTTTTAAACTTTTAATCAGTGGAGAGTCCCTTTGAGGCGCTGCCACATGGGCCGGGCGGCCAAGGCATACTAACCCTTCCCCTTATGTGCCATCTTCTAATTTTGTTCAGAGCTCGGAGACCAAGTCCCTGTGCCTTGTATTGGTGGACACAACATTTTTTGTCAAGTCAAGTAAAATAAGCTTTATTCAGTGCATAATATACAGCCATAAAAGCATTGTAATCACACAAAAAAAGGAATTTAACTTTCCTAATAATCATTAAAAATTATACTAAATGAAAAAGGGTTTTTTTTCATACAAACAGTCCATATTTAATTGATGGTACATGAATAATTAATCAGTGATTTATTAATTAAAATATGAAATCATCGTTTTTTTGTTTTTTTTTAATCCATACAAATTAAAAACAACATATTTCATGATCGTTTAACTCATTTGGGTAAAGTGCATTTCCATAAAGTGCGTAAAGTGCAAAATAATGGCTTGTATCCTGATAAAAATTTTTAAACCTTCTAAAATTCAAAACCTCGATTGGGCAGGAAATGTTTTCCAAAGGACGTAAAGTGAAAATTAATAACGTATATCAGAATAAGAGTTACTAGCACTTCTAGGTTGAATCGTCAGGTTTTTCGGGGCATATTATCAAGACAGACAATATAATTATCGCTGCTTTAGCGGCAGAAAACTGCCGCTAAAACGGCGATAATGGGTTGATAATATGCTCTATGGAATTCCAATTGAAGCTCAGGTTAGATGTCCTTCACATCTAACATGCCAAACCTGACCCTCGTTAGATAAAATCAATGCTGAGCGTTTTGCGCATTCCCTAGCGGTAATAAGCCTTGTGTTCAGCTCGCTTTTGCTATAATCCTGAAAAAACAATGGCTCCATTTTCTATCAATGTAATGGAGAACCAATCAGATCATTTTGAATCAACGGATCCACATTTGCTGTTCAAAAATACCTTGCAGTAGAGAAAGCTCCCTCAGCTAATCAGTTCGGCTTATTATTTTAGATTTTAATTCTAGGATGCCAGCTAACCCACATCTGAGCTTTCCACACATTAACGGTCCAGTAATATCGATAATGTAACTTCTCTAGGCCCATCACAAGCACCTGTTGTAATGCTGCTTCCTCCAAAACTACTGAAGGGAATTCCCCCAAACAAAAAAGGTACAATCCTTGAGAAAAGTTCTAATTGTATCAAGTTTAGTGCTATTCTGTTCATTGTTTTTTTCTGAATCAAAGTACAATAGGAATCAACATGGGAAATCACCGTTTTGGGACCCCCTATTTTTCTTGCCCCTACTTGACGTATCTGCACCATGAAGGACCCAACATGGATGCACTTTTTTAAAAATGTTTGGGGCAGATTCATCAAACAGTGCCAAAGTAAAAAAAAAAAAAATGCCTTTTCTAAGAACTTTCTGAGTGAAACCGATCAGAGCAGGAGAGAATACGTGATGCTACAGAAGTTGATGTAGAAGGAAGGCGGGCATCTGGGATCCCTAATGAAACCTGTGCAGCTAACTTGCAAAGGGGAAGCTGACATCAATAAACATCATCGTATTTTCTAATTTACTGTACATGTAACACGCTCAACTAACCATCACAGTCCTACACCAGGACTAGTCATCCGAATTCACCAGAATTTACCAATACAGATCAAAAACATTCACTAGGTGGGGCTTTTTTTCCAGATATTCTGTGAAAATAGCAGTGTCCGTTTTTTGTATTTCTTTGGTATTCATCTTTGCTTTTATTTACTCTCCTTATTTTGCTTTACCAATAGATTCTGCTAGTAGAATAGCCTTTCAGACTTGACCTCGTTTATAATCGTCTGTTTGTGGCTGTCGATCCGACAAAGTTGTTGTGGAAACAAGATACTTTGGTGAAAGTTTTTTGCTTTAAAAGTGCATTTGTTGTTCAATGGTCAATGCACATTGGCCTATATCACTAAGTGGAGACAAATAGCCCATAGGAATACCGGGACATTAGTACCAATCTTGTGTAGTGCAAACTTTTCAGAGGCATTTACAAATTGGAAAATTTCTTATTTTTTATTAGGTAAGTTCTCTTTTCCAATTAAACCAAAGACATATAAGATGTATTTACGCTATATTTTGATGAATAATATATATTTTTGATGTTTTTAATTTGACAATATTGGTTTTTGAGAGTGTGTATTTCTGTTTAACAGCTACTGGGCTTCCAGTCTACTTCTATGAATTTCAGCATCGGCCAAATAAATTTCAAAACCTAAGACCAGACTTTGTAAAAGCTGATCATTCAGATGAGCTTGGTTTTGTGTTTGGTGGAGCCTTCATTGGTGGAGACTTCGATATGGGTAAGACATAGTTTCATTTTATCCAGCAGATATTTTTCATTATTTTCCCAATTAAAAAAATGTAGTGATACTTCTGCCCAACACCGCATTGGTCATGGGACTGACCGACACCCTGTCGGCAGTCCCGACCACCTAATTAGGATGTGACCGAAACTGTTCAGTCAAATTCCTCCATTTTCCTATTGGAGCATGCATTTCAGCTGTCAACAGGATGTAATGCATGCTCCTGTAGAAAACTGGAGGTGCGAATCATCCCTGCACCTTGTGGCAGGCACCATAGGTGCCCCCTTGGCCTCCAACCGGAGGCGTGCACCCAAGAGGGCCCTGCTGGGGGCCCCATAAGACGTTTTCCAAAATGGTTTCCATCTCGGACAGACCGGAATTGAAAACTTGTCAGAAAACATCATCATAATCTCAAGGGCGGAAAGGCCCACTCTTGAGATTACAGGCTGCATTTCGACTGGCAGACGGGCTCTCTGAGCCCATCGGGAGCCAGCTGGAATGACCGGTCAGATTCCTTTTCTGCCACCTCCATCACAATGAGGCGGTCGGAAAGGAATCTGACCGGTACATTACGATGCGGTTCGAAAAGCTCCGACCAACGTTCGGAGCCTTCCGAACCACATTGTAATCGGCCCTTCAGTGTCAATACATTCCTGCGGTGCTAATGTGTGCCTGATTCTGTGCCTGTCCAAAATGTATTCACAGACATCATTTGTATTGATGATGGGCCATCTGTAAGATGTGGTGATGTATAAAGGAGTTTTGGCATGCCTATTTTTTTATAAGATATATATTTGTAGGCAGCTCAATTCCATTTGAATTTAAATGCTTGACAATTAGTATTTTGCTGTGCACATCTGTGCTCAAGAGGACAATTATCTATGGACTTCTCCAATCATCTTAGCAGCTCAAACCTCAAACACAATGTGCTCACTCTCACCCATATCAAGGGCCAGACCAAGTCTGGACTAAGCATTTGTCCCTGTCCTACCGTACAGTATCCCCATGCTTATAGTCACAACCACCATCTAATCATATTCTCATTAACTGAACTGTCCCCCCAAAAACCATTACTTCGTCCTGGAACTTTCTCTAGGAGCTAGTCATGAGTCAATCTGTGTTCCTTCTGTGACTCTCTGACAACAACCATACCTGATCTAAATTAACACTGGGCGTAGTTCGCGAAGTAGCGCTACGCGAAGCTGCGCAAAGTGCACTTCGCACTACGCGAGCTACGCGTAGCACTTCGCGTACTGCGTAGTACCCTGTTCGCACTGTGCAAGATGTCGTTTTCAATGATTGCACAGTGCGGACAAGCATCCGGCACTGTGCAATCATTGAAAACGGCATCTTGCACAGTGCGAGCTGTAGTTTTCTGCTGCTCGAGTAGATTTTTACTCGAGCGGCAGCTTTCTCAACGCGGACTGGTAGTTTCTCATTGCGAGCGGTCGCGAGCACACGCGACAACTCGCAATAAGAAACTTGACCTCCCCGCGTTTAGAATCTCGCCGGGAGGTTTATTTTCCACGCTCGCGATCGCCAACTTGATGTTGCTGATCGCGAACGAGGAAAAAGTCTCGCCGGGATGTCATTTTGCTTGCTCGCGTTCGCCAACTTGACTTTGAGGACCGCGAGCAAGCAAAAAATTACCGCTGCACTACGCAACACTACGCTACGCATATTTGCACTGTGCTACGTGCAATTCGCGTAGTGCGAAGTAGCACAAACTTCGCAAACTACGCGAGCGTAGCGTAGTGCTTTGCCCAGGCTTAATCTAAATAATAACAGAGATCGCCTTTCCATACTGATCCATAACTGGTTAACGAGTGAGAGCAATGTCCATTCCCCACTACACAGATCAAAACAGGTTAGGCGCGCGATGCTTCAAAATGATTCATAGACGACCTAAAACTAGCCAAGCAAGAATTATGTCGCTGTGAATGTAAATGGTGGAAGAATTATTTCCCGAATACAAAGGAAATCTTTGTAAAGCACCTCAAAGAATACAAAATGCACATTTTGTAAGCAAAATATACATTTTTTAAAAACAAAATCTTCTCATATACAAACAAATCCAAGGAGATCTTCGAAATTGTCTCTAAGCTCTCAAATCCTGACAGAGTCAAACTACCCCCTCTCAGACAAAATCAATATTAAAAAAAAAATCCCTACAAGCTGCATCTCAAAAACGATCACCCTGAAAGACATGAACTCAGTCACCTTATCTTCATTCCCTGATATCAGTTATGATTGCCTCAAGGACATGCTGTTCAAAGTAAAATCAGGCTCTCCGAATGATACCTACCCGCCTAAAGTTCTAAAAACGGTAGCCTCCAAAATCCCGGAACCTGCCCTGTTCCTTTTTATCCCCTCCCTCAACCTAGGGAATGTACCTAGCATATTCAAGGAGGCTATGTTGGTACCAACCAGAAGAAAGTTGGTGAAGACTCGCTTACAGTGAAAAACTATTGCCTCATAACCCTATTACCTTTCTTCGCTAAGGTACTTGAAGCTCATGGAGCACAAATCCTCTGTGCCTTCCTATAGGAATTTAAATTTTGAACCCTTGTCAGGCAGGTTTCTGCCCAGCCTATTCCACGGAAGCAGTCATCCTCTCTATGATGGGCGACATGCTTGAAAAATGGCAACAGAGGCTTCACCCAGGCGCTAGTCCCCCTCGACCAGTTGGTGGCTTTCAGACACGGTAGACCATAACCTCCTGGTGGACCATGCCGAGGCCACGGGGCTCCCGGGTCTGGCGCTAGACTGGATTACCTCCTTTCTAAAGGACAATTCCCAATCTGTCCGTCTGGCCTTGTACAACTCATTCAAAGTCTGCCTAGATTGTGGAGTCCCACAGAGCTTGTCCCTCTCTCCACATCTGTTAAATTTAAATATTCGCTCTAGTTTACACACTTTAAAAATAGGAACTGCACAATCTACGGCTATGTGGATAACATTCAACTACTCTTCAGGTTTGGCAACTCTACTGAATCTAAGGAGAACTTTCAAACCACAATGCTGTTCATCCATGACTGGATGAACAGCAACGATCTGAAATTAAACTCGTACAAGACCGAAATTGTCATCACTTCAAGCAAGCTGGAATATTGGACTGCATCTTTCTAATCTCCTAAAATGGGACCACCAACCCTCCAAAAATCAGTAAGGCGTCTCAGGGTGATTATTGATGATGAACCCACAAATTGGTGCAGGGAATTGCTCATCCCTCTCAACGCTACAGAGAATCAGGAAAATTGCGAAATTCCTTACTCCGGAGGCCCTTATTCAAGCTGTCATCACCCTTGTCCTCTGTAGGATAGATTATGCCACTCCCCATATATGTGCCTACCTAAATACCTCATTTATAGGCTTCAAATTATCCAGAACAAGGCAGACAGATTAAAATATTGACAACCTAAACAATGCCACATGACCCTCTTGATGAAAGACCTCCACTAGTTGCCTGTAGAACAAAGAACAATCTATAAAACGGGTTGCATTGTTTTCAAAACACTTAATAACAAAGTCTCGCCGTCATTACTTCCTGAATCCAGAAGTGCACCCCAAAATGCACACTGCGATCTGCCCTTATGAACTATCTGTCGATACCTAAATTCCAAAAGAAGAGAATGGGTGGCACCAGATTCTCTGTCATCGCACCCAATATCTGGAACTCTTTCCCCCTAGAGATCAGCCACAAAAATAATTCAGAAAACTGTTAAAACCCTGGCTATTTTGACAGGTATCCTATTGATGCCTTGCTCAAGAACAACTAAACCTACTCGCCTCCACTCCAGCCACATGAAACAGGCTGGTGTACGTGCACTTAAAAAATACTGGTAACATAACATAACATCGACCATTTCTCTAAATAACTTTTGAGTTTCCTATGAATGTGGACTCTCGTTATAAAAACTGACTGCATGTGTCACGTGCAAAAATTAACAGCTGCCAGAAAGCCCCATGTCACATACAACAGCTCAGCCACATTTTTATGCTAAGAGCATGCAGTCTAGGACCTCTAGTTTTTGGGGAGTTTTTTGATAATACTAAATACTTAGAATCTATTAGGCTCTAGCCATGTTGCAGGGACATGCCCTTCCTCCCAAACCCTGCAACTCCAATCTTCGTATCCATTGAAAATACCTACATATAATGAGGTAATCCCTCCCCCCACCACCCACCCCTAGAGGGCGAAAGAGAGATCAAAGAGGAGGACCTGAGCAGGGGTTATTGGACTGTCTGCTGTGTCAAAAAAAGACGTTCTGGTGGTACAGGTGCTTTGTAAATATACCCTTGAGTTACAGCCTGTAGAGAAGCATTTTGTTTCATGGAATCTCAAAGATTACCTTAGTCGGCAAGGGTTTTGGCATTGGTTACTCACTCTGACAAACCTGGGGGGGGGGGTCAAAAGATTTGCATTGTGATAATCCTGGCTTGGACCTGATTGCTGACGAAACGTCTGCCCGAGGGGATTATGATATGGTGTACGTAACATTTATATAGAATACTTATTATAGGGGATCTGATATCTGAAAAGGATATATTGTATAAGGTTAACTTTATGAGCCCATAAGAACCTGGATGTTGTACCCCAGGCAACAGGTGTGGCCTGTTAAGAGTGATACGACAGTTGTGGATGTCAGTAATATGAAATGTTCAATATTATGATGTTCGATGAAAAATGTAGGTGTGTTATGTGCAAGGTACCAATGGTTATTGATTAATGCAATTTTTACAGCTGATTACCTTGTGAAGATAATTTTCCGATACCCACTACGAGATGGTCATATAATAAAATAATAATAAGCACATTTGTAAAGCGCCTGGTTACATTCAGCCAGTGTGTCCCTGCGCTGCGGTGCAAAAAACTGCCTCGAAACTACACCCTATCCTACCCAGGCGTGTCTATCCAGGGGGGAAAAGATACATTTTCAGATTTTTCCGGAAGGTACCCTTCGAGCCCTCCAACCGGAGGCTCATGGGGAGCTTGTTCCATTGCTCTGCCGCCAAAAAGCGGAAGGAGCGGCCACCCATCCTAGCTTTCTTAATGGCAGGGACACACACCTGGCCCGTCCCCCATGATCCTAGTTGGCGTGTTGGGGAGTAGAGAGTAAGTAAATCAAACAGGTTGGATGGGCCCGTCCCCTGAATGATACGGTGGCATACGCACAGTGCCTTGAACAGGACTCTCTCCCTAATCGGCAGCCAGTGGAGGGAAACCAACACCATCTTCAAGGAGGCCCACCTCGGAAGCATAAGAACCAGCCGAGCTGCTGCGTTCTGTATGACTTGGAGTCTATGTATGCATTTAGCCGTGGCACCCAGATACAGTATATTACTATAATCAAGGCACGATATCACCAGGGCATGCACCATGGTATTCTGCAGTAGGCAGCATGTCCAGAGTTTTCCGAAGGCCCCTCAAGACTCCGAAACAGGCCCCTGCTACCCGCCTGGTATGGTACTCATAGGAGAGCTTAGTATGCAACCAAACCCCCAGGTTCGTAGCCTGAGTGCAGGGCGTGGGGGTGGGTCCCAGACTCTGGGGCCACCATGCCGATGACCACACCGACGGGGCCTTCCCCACCACAAGCACCTCGGTCTTATTGCCATTCAACTTCAGTCAGTTATTAGCCATCCATGATGCAAGATCTTGCATGCATGCCACGAAGTTGGAGGCTGCCGTATCCTGTGCTTGTGTCAGGGAAACCACCAGTTGAGTGTCATCGGCATAGGACACAACCCTGATCCCAAATCCATCTGCAATCTCCGCTAACGGCGTGACATAGAGATTGAACAGGGTCGGGCTCAGGATCGATCTCTGCGGCACCCCTTGTTTCAGTTTGATGACTTTGGAATAATGAGAACCCTGCCTCACCTGAAAACTGCGCTCAGACAAGAAGGATTTCATCCAGCTCAATGCACTGCCAGACACCCCTCCTTTCCCCAGATGCTGCAACAAGGTATGATGGGCAACAGTGTCAAAGGCGGCACTTAAATCCAGCAGGATTAAGGCCGCCGTCTGTCCCTCATCCACATATTTCCTAATGGTTTCAGTGGCAAGTAGCAGGGCTGATTCCGTCGAGTGGAGGGCCCGAAAACCCGACTGAGTGGGATGCAGGAGATTGTATTTTCCAATATGCCCAGTAAGTTGCGTGTTTACCACTTTCTCCGCAACCTTTGCGAAGTAAGGGAGTAAGGAGATTGGACGCAGATTCTCCAGTTGATCTGGGCTAATTTGTGGTTTCTTGGGTAGCGGAAGGACCACTGCTTCCTTCCATCTAGCTGGCACTATTCCTGTCCTGAAAGATAACTCCAAGAGGTGTCTAATACATGGCTCAAGAGTTGCGATGCTTCCTCCCAGCACTTTTAGGGAAGCAGGTTCTCTTGGAGAGCCCGATTTGACACTGATACAGATTTTAGTTAACAGCTCTGGAGGGGGAACGGTAAATCTATCAATGCATTCTATCTCTAGAACGTTCCCTGTTTTCCCCGCGGTCTCATGGCCTACTCGAGCAGAGTCAGGGAGGTGGAGTAAATTTTCTCCACCTTATCTGCAAAGAAATCCGCCACACTGTTGCACGACTCCTCTGAGCCAGTTGCTGGTACTGCCGTTGTTGCTAGGGAGGATATTTCTTTGTAGACCCTGAACAATTCCCTTGCCGAGTTTTCTGCCGCCCCAATTCTCTCCTGGTAGGAGGCTGCCTTAGCCCTTCTAATGCGGCCATCCAAATTTTCGCATGCGCTTTCGACATCTAAGCCCCCCGGAAACCCAACCTGCGAGAGATTTTTGTTCTCTTCCCGGCATTTTTTGTGACCAGTGAGTGGTGCTGTCCAGTGCCTCCAAAATGCGGCCATCCAAATTTTCGCATGCGCTTTCGACATCTAAGCCCCCCGGAAACCCACCCTGCGAGAGAGCACTGTTAAACTCATCTTGAGAAAAGCCAGCCTACTTCCGGCATGCTATTTCCCTCTTTGTATTTCTCCTGTGCCTTTAAACCCAGCAACATAATCGCAAAAGGAACCAGGTGGCCACTAAAAATAAGCATGAAATAATTTTTTGCGTTTTGTTGTCATTATGTAATGTTCCTCACTAACAAAAAAAGTGCCCTAGTGTATGAGGAGGATATGGTTTCCAAACAAGTGGACTTTAGCAGGAGCAGGGCCATTGGAAACGTTTGTAGTTTCCTTTTATCCTCATAAGTAACCCATGATATGATAAGAGAATTCTGTGGACATCCAACAGAATCTACATCATTTCAGTGAGCAAGTGACCTAAGCCTCTCAAATGGAATCAATCTTCCAGTAATCTCACTCTCACTCTAGAGGCAAGTGCATGATTTCCCTCATTTTAAAGCATTCTTTCCAACATATACATCTGTAAGCGAGCAGGTGGAGTTCTCAAAGCCCCTCTTCTGAGAGCAAAATGATCCTGCCTCCCATAGGTGGAGCTTCACGAGCCCTACCATTGATGTTTAGGAAGAGGGCATACATCCTTTCGTACAATGAGCACGGGGTGGGAGGTGCCTGCTGGAAGAAGCAATGATGCATCCATGTAGTCCTAAGTGGTCCCTTGGGTCTATCTGCATATAGGGTTTGAAGTCATAATAATGTCTGAATTTTAAGTACTCAGAATCCAGATGGATTTTGACAGTAAAACAGAACTAGCTCTAAATAGGCAAGGTGTTAACTTGTTAATTCAACTTACGGATTCATCTACAGGCACTTGATTGTTACTGGCACAACAAAACGGAAGCACATTTCAACACCTTAAAATTGTATCAATAATTAAGACAGAAGTGAACAGAAATGACCAGTTGCAACATTTTATTTTAAACCTTGATTTGAAGTTATATTTTAATAATGTGCCCTTTCAGGTGCCTTCACTGTGGAGGAGAAGAACCTTTGCAAAACATTGATGAAATACTGGGCTAACTTTGCAAGGAATGGGTAAGAAACACTGTCTATTTGCTTCATAAATATTTTTACGTCCTGGCTCTTCGGGCGCTCTTTCCTCCTTTTTCTCACTGGCTTTTTTGTTCCTATATTCCCCAAAACATGTTGCCTGTTTTGACACCTAAAACAGAGATTTATATGTCGATGTTTTTCCTCAAGTTAGCTGTTTCCCAGTACACATCGTTGAAAAAGGCCTACTGCAATTCAATTTATATCCCAACACCTTTGGCCATCTTGCTGTCACAGGTGTCTCTTATCACTCTCCCATGTTCGAGACTTATGTAATATCCTTTATTGCACTTTGTTTTTGAACGTGTGATAACCAACATTGTTTTTGCCTTTTTTTACATTTTCACATCTGGTCTTAATGTCTTTTTTTTCAGCTAGAAGTGCGATTTTATTGATGCACTAGGTTCCAGGTTTAACTGACTGTGCAACATAGATCAGCACAGTAAATAAAAGATTCACTTCCCAAGGTTTTTGAGCACAAAGATCTCAATCATCTATGAAATGTTTTTCTTCCATTTGTTGGTTTGATGTTAGTGGCACCCAGTGCCATTAGCCATAAACATGACGGTATACTTTTCCTGGCAAGCTCACCAGATCATCCACACCTATAACAGGAAAAGTAAAGTAAAGATTTCAGGCAAGCACTAAATACTTTCACTGAATTGCATGCCATGTAATCCTCCCATCCAAATTTGGACAACGCCAGCAGATGTCAAAAGCCGCTTGGCTGCATTTTCTCTCTTTTGGGTCGTGTTCTTCGGACATGAAAACAGCCAATCTCTATCGTGTTTGATCCAGACTGCCTCCTCCACCACACTTCAGCAGTCTGCAGCCTAGGGGTGAACACCACTGGAGAGTGGGACCGGACGGGGAGGGCTAGGGAAGCGTGCAGGTAAAATAGGGTATGGAGACCCTGAGCCTTGGAGCAGGGACTCCCAGGTTCCAGAGAAAAAGTAGGATCAAATTCCATATTTCTGAGGTTAGGGGAGGACTGGTAGGTGAGGTGAGACCTGAATAGTGCAATTCACTTTGGTCCTTAGCCAGTGATGCCTTAGTATCCCAGTATGTCTTTCCTGCATTTATAAGAAAACTAAACTGACATCACCTTCCGAACAATGTTTCACTCCATTGGCCTTACCCCGCAAGGGGATATCATAGCTTTGCCTTCCCACCAAATGTTCACACTCTATATCTCAATGAGATCAATAGTCTGTACACACTTTCAACAACAACACAGCTCCATTGGGTTCAACGTAATCTCTCCCACAAGCATGCAGCACCCTCCCTTTGTGCACTTCAACTGACCCACTCCCAGCAATGATTCAGCTTCCCCATAAGAGATAAATCTTTAACAACTCCTAACTATGGATTATGTGCATTTACTTAACAGCATCAAAATACCTCATCACTGCCACAACGTTATATCCACATTGGCTTAGATAACAACACCTTCCCACAACTATCATCAGTCTCCAAACAATGGTACCACTACTTTTACTTCTACTTCTAGTGCAGCATCACTCGCTAAACATTGGTGCGCCTCAACTGATCTCAGTGGTATCAAGCCACAACATTGCCTCTTCTCCTTTGACTTCAATAGCATTATCATGTCAGAGACCTTAATATAAAAGATCTTCAATGCCTTCCCGAAAAGGCTCATCTCTACTGACTTCAACAGCATCAAGATGGGTCTGACATCATTTGCTGGATGGGTGCTCCATCACAAACGTGATGAATATCCCGTCCACCTTACTGCAAGTGCACTATATCCTACTACACTTGTAAAAAGGTGTACGGGATATCCGCCAAGTTTGTGACGATGTACCCTTCCTACAGACACTAAGGGGCCTATTAGGATGGCGTTCGGAAATTTTTCTCGACCGCCATGGTAGCGGGAAAAGACCGCCTGCAAGGACCGTGGCATAACCACTGGTCCAATTAGGACCGTGGCAGTCGGATTCTGGCGATTAACATTGCGGCGGTTGCTGCTGCCAGCTGCACCGGCATGGTGTGAAAAGGAGCATGTCATGCATGTCACTGCACTGCGTGGCAGGCACTGCACAGTGCCAGCCACCTGGTACAGGGACATGTAGGGTAGGGGGGTACCATAGTGGGGTACCATCGGTACCCCCAGTGCACCCACATACCCTTCCAACACATTGGGGGCCCACAATGGGACCCCCGGAGACATTCTCTGCATGCTTTTCCATGGCAGTTTCACTGCCGTGGGAAGGCTGGCTACCACCGGCATCATAATCATGCCGGCGGAGCCTGTCCCTGCACCGCCATCATTTTAGCAGTCCAGTTCCGAACACTAGATATGTGTGTGGACTGGCACCGGCGGAAAAGGGGCGGGCAGAGATTCTCACCGCCGCAGTCGTCACCGCTAATGGAACCAGCTGTATTCAGGGTTGCGATTGCGGGCGGATGTCCGCTGCCGGTTCGGCGGTTGCCCCCACTGGCCCGGCGGTGGCCATCCGTCCGCCATCCTAATAGACCCCTAAATCGGGCCCCAAGTCTATGGATCAGTCTATCAACAATTGGCCTGTTTCATTTGACAGCTGTATGACATTCAAATTCTTTTTAGAGTTAAATTTAATGGAGTGCACTGTCAAGTCAGATTTGATCGTAACAGTATTATATGTAATTAATGGCAAAAATATATAGTTATTTCATCTGAAAAGAATTACCAAGGTGAATTCCTGACCCACGAAGGTGTCAGGGAAATCAATTAAATTTGTCATGCATGGACAAAAGAGCATCTTTATGACGCCACCACATGTAAATAAGAACACCTCTGCCAGCCTCTAGACTTCCTAATGGTGCTGGGAAGAATCCCCATGCCAGCATTTATACTCTCTGTCTCCGACCAAATGGTTGTATTAGACTTGCTGCTCCTTTCCCTCAGTTAGCACCGAACAGCTGTCCATATTGTGTCCCTCGGAAGGACCACTCACTGTGCAGCTGATGCCCCCTCCAGGATATTTGGAAAAAATATTGATCTAAGAATGTCAGCAGAGAGAAATATTGGGAAATATGTATGGTGACAGAATATAGTTTTTTGAGTTAAATAATATTTAAAAAAATAATTATTGATGTTTTTCATATTGTTTTCAATAATATAGTGGTTTAAAATATAATTAAGTATCTGAATGTGTTTTAGTTGATATATTAATGTTATGTGATACTATCGTTTATATAGATGATTTTTTTATGAATATCGTTTGTCATTTTAAGTGAATCAGTCTTTTTTATTTAATTCTTTGGGCTATTATATTTGTGAGTTATAGGGAGGGAAGTTAATTAAGTAATACATAATTAGCAACTAATTATTAATTGGTAATTAATTAATTGATTTTTAATCATGCAATTTTTGTAATACTTTTTTATTTTACTTTAGTTATATTTTGGTTGTAGGCTACTGGGCTTGTAATGGTTTAGGTTAGGAAGTTAATTAAGTAATAATTAATTAACAATGTATTAATATTTTTTATGTAAATATTTTTTAATTATGCAAAATAAGGAACATTAAATTATTTTACAGATAGTTTAGATGTGGAATGCTAGATTTGTAGGAGTATAGGTTGGGAAGTCAATTAAGTAGTAAGTAGTAGTAGTAATTGTTAATTATCAGTAAATTAATTATTTAATTGAATTATAAATTTTTAGATTGTGGAATACTTATTCATTTTAATTATTTTTTAATTGTGGCTGCTATGTCTGTAGGGGTCTAGGCTGTGAAGTTAATTAAGTGATTACTAGTTATTAATTGTTAATTCATTATTTAATTGCTTTTAAATATGTAGATTATAGATTATCTGGCTTGTAATAATTGAATAACAATTGTTTACTAATTAATTACTAATTATTTTTAATGAAATGTAATTATGTGAAATGAATATTTGTTTTTGTTTTTTATTGTGTATATACATTTTTTAATGTTAATTACTAATTTTCATATTAAGAGTTTAATATATGTTCTGCTTTCATGGTGTTACTTGTATATGTAATGTGTTTGAAGTGAAGTCCTTTACCTACTCTTGTTTGGTACGAATAGTTAAATTAAACTCTTTGCAGTTCAACACTTTCTCTACTGTTGTGCTATTTAGAGTAGGACTAGAAAATCTCACCCCTTTGAAATCCAACGTTATCCCCACTGTTGCACAGACTAGAGTGGAAATACTCAATTTTACCCCTCCAAAGTCCAAACCCTTCCCTACTGTTGTACTGACTGGAGTGAGAATAGTACATATTACCCCTTCAAAATCCAATGCTTTCCCTACTGTTGCCCTGTTTTGAGTGAGAAGAGTTAAAGTAACCAACTCCAACGTTCAAAACTTTCCCTACTGTTGTGTTGTTTGAAGTGGGAATAGTGAATTTTACCCCTCCAAAATCCAAAGCTTTCCCTACTGTTGCACAGATTGGAGCGGGAATAGTAATTCTGCCAGTCCATAGACCAACACTTTCTCTACTGTTGCGCTGTTTGGGGTGGGATAAGTAAATATACCCCTCCAAAATCCAACGCTTTCCCTACCGTTCTACTTACTGAATACAAATAGAATATTTTATAATTCTTTTTCACCATGTTGATTAAATGGAGTTTATAACATTCATTGTTTTTTTTCCATATCGTTTGTTTGAAATTTTAATGTTTATAGTATTTTTTGTAAATGTGTTTTTTTATTTCTTTTTTTCTCCATATATTATATAATATAGGGAAACATAATTAAAAAAATATATATTTTACATTATATTAACTTTAAAAATATTTTGAATGTATTTGCATATATATATATATATATAAATATTCACTGAAAAAACCATAGGTTTCATACACGTTATAGTTAGGAATTAGCATTTAAAAAACCTTGCAAATTCACTGAAAAAACCATAGGTTTCTCACATGTTATAGTTAGCTGTACATTTCACTCGTAAAAAACCAATGAAATTCCCCCGTTATAGTTAGTGCAGGCAACTATAACTCACGCGACCGCAATCCTCTGCTGATGCTAATACTGTATTTAGACACTTATTTGCCCATGTCTTCTTCCATTAAATTTTAGCTATACATATATTACAAATATTTTTTTTTCATAAAGACACATATGTCATCAGCAGAAGATTGCGGTCGCGTGAGTTATAGTTGCCTGCACTAACTATAACAGGGGAATTTCATTGGTTTTTTACGAGTGAAATGTACAGCTAACTATAACATGTGTGAAACCTATGGTTTTTTCAGTGAATTTGCAAGGTTTTTTAAATGCTAATTCCTAACTATAACGTGTGTGAAACCTATGGTTTTTTCAGTGAATTTGTACGGTTTTTTAAATGCTAAGTTACTTTACGCCATTCGTGGCGTGCGCGCCCTGTTAACGCAGTTCGTTCCGTGCGCGCACGGTGCGCTTCGTGCACCGCGCGCCCACTTTACGCAGTTAGTGCCGTGCACGCACGGTGGTCACGCGGTGCGCTGCGCGCACCGCGTGCCCACGTTATGCGGGATGGGCCATGTACGCACGATGCGCTTCGCGCACCGTGCGCACATGGGGGACATATTATGCGCATCTTTGTGAAATGTATTTTTTGTTAATTTCCTAGCAGTGATATGCCATGCACAATTTTTTTTGGGCTTGGGGGTTGTTTGGGGACCCCTATATCAATGCTGGGTGGTTAGGATCTCAAGAAACTGCCTCTTTACACATTTTTGGGCTTCGTTTTTGCTGCCCAACTCAGAGAGCGAGAGAGAAAATGGCGGCCGCCGCTTCCTGGTTTCGACCGATTCGAATGTTTACTAAGATCTAAGAGCCAATCAAAATCCCGCTCGCACACGCCACCGTACGCATACGGTAAGCTTACGGTAAGCGCACCGTAAGCTGCCACAGATATATATATATTGATTTAAAGGGTATTTTCTCTGAATCTACTGAACAGATTTACACCAAACCTACAAAAGGCACTTCCTTGACCTGAGGACTACCTCTCTGCCAAATTTCAAGTAATTCTGTTCAGCCGTTCGGGCTGTAGCTGTGTCTAAAGGTCCTATGGAAAAATGCATGGGAAAAACGCGTTTTGGGACCCCCCTTTTATCTCAGCCCCCGCTTGACGAATCCCCCCGAGACTTTTAGGGTAGGAGCGTAGCGTAGCGCCCCACCTATTTTGAAAAATTCGCGAGGATTCGTCGACCGGCGCCAAAGTTATTCAAAATAGAATGTTGCGGATTTCCTATGGAAACGTGGTCCTAACTATAACTACCTACTGGCGACCGCCAGTAGGTAATATATATATATATATATATATATAAATATTACCTACTGGCGGTCACCAATAGGTAGTTATAGTTAGGACCTATTATCCATAGGAAAATCGTAACATTCTATTCCCAATAACTTTGGCGAATCTTCGCGAAATTTTCAAAACCAATTGCCTGTTTCGGTCAGCTCCTATCCTCAAAGTTTGGGGGTGATTCGTCAAGCGGGGGCCGAGAAAAAAGGGGGGTCCCAAAACGCGTTTTCCCCATGTTATTTCCCATAGGAAATTTTAGACACGGCTACAGCACGAACTTCTGAATGGAATTACACCAAATTTTGCAAAAAGGTAGCCCTTGGTTCAGAAAGAGCCCTTTATTTTAAATGGTGTAAATCAATCCAGTAGTTCCTGAGAAATTCAAAAAATAGTGGTGAAAAAATCATTTTCCCATAGGAATATTTAGACACAGTTATTGCAAAAACTGCTGAACAGAATTAAAACAAATTTGGCAAAAAGGTACTGCTTGGCTCAGAAAGCGACCTTTTAAAACATAGTGTAAATCCGTTCAGTAGTTTTGGGGAAATTAAGAAATAAATATAGTGATATCGAGAGGCACCCTCTCGATCACAAGCTTTATTCTAATTGGCTGTCAACACTCCAAACCAGGAAGTGTTGGCAGCCATCTTGTGCCTCGGTAGAACCGAGGCACAAGAAAACAGAAAAGCAAATGTGAAAAAAGAGAAAAGGGGGCAGGGTAGACACACCCTTTCCCCCTAGGCCTGCTTAGGGGGTCCCACAAGGACGCCCAGGGTCCAAAAAATATATATATAATTTTTTTAAATCAGCAAAATCCACGGAGGATCAGCGGATCCAGCTGAAAATTAAAGAAAAACGAAGCGCGGGCTCCCGCGCTTCGTTATTAATTAGCCCCCAGGTGAGCCAAGTCCCGGGGGCAATGTTAAGATTGTAATGGGGGTCCAAAGGGGCCCCCCCGCCCCTGGGACCGCCACCCCGGTGGCTTTTCAAAAGTATTTGCATGGGACTCACAGCCCCCCTGCAGCCCCGGGGAACACCACCCCCCGGGGCTTGTTTAGTAAATGGGTGGGGGGCTAAAAGGCCCCCCAAGCCCCGGAGACCACAACCCCCGGGGCTTTTATAAAGTATTGGTGGGGGGCACATGGCCCCCTGCAGCCCCGGGGACCGCCACCCCCCAGGGCTTGTATTTTAAAAAAATAACTCGAACCCCCCCACACGCCCCGGGGACCGTCACCTCCCTGGGGCTCTAATAATTTAAATTGGGGGGTCCGTGATGGACCCCCAAGCCCCGGGGACCCCCATGCCCCGTGGACCACCACACCCCGGGGCTTGGCAAATGTTGGGAGGGAGGCCGCGTGGCCCTGTGATGGCCCTGGGGACCGCCACCCCCCAGGGCCGGTTCCTGCAGTGTCCTGGGGTGCCCATCCCCAGGAAACTGCTATTTGCTATGGCAGGGAGGGAGCCTCGTGGCTCCCGTCCTGCCATAGCAAACTGCTTTGGTTTTTAGAAGAAAGAGCAGGAAACCTGCTCTCCTTTCCAAAAACCAAAGCCGATAGCTTTTCCACATGGGGAGCTGCATCTTAGCAGCTCCCCATGTGGAAAAGCAATGCCGGCTCCCGCAGGAGTCGTGGAGCCGGTGGGACAGTGGGGGATTGGGGACCCCCCACGGTCCCCAACGGAGAGGGCCAGCCCTAGGGGATGGGGTACCCAGGGCTATAAGTGGTTCGGAAGGGGGGCCACGTGGCCCCCCTCCTCAAAAATAAAAAAAATAAATAAATAAAAAAAAACAAAGGCCGGCCCCGGGGGATGTGGTCCCCGGGTCCATTAACGGCCTGAGGAGGGGGGCAAATCAGCCCCCCTCCAAATAAATAAAGAAAAAAAATGGCCATGCTCCGGGGGATGGGGTCCCTGGGGCCGATTATGGCCTCAGGAGGGGGGCCATGGCCCCCTTCCAATTTATTTAAAAAAAAAATTGGGGTCAGGCCCTGGGGGATGGGGTCCCCAGGGCCAGTAAAACCGGAAAAGAAGGGGGGCCACACAGCCTCCTTTCTTAAAAAAATAAAATTTAAAAAAAGACCGGCATCGCGCCGGAGGCCCCGCCCCCTCCTTGCAGCACTCTGCAAACACACCCCCTGGCACGTTTGCAGATGGGGTACTAATTCCCCTTGATTACTGGGGGTTCCTGGGGGCCAATTAGCCCACCAGGAACCTCCAGTATGCACCAGGGAGCTGCGTTGCAGAGAGGTGTTCAGAGGACACGGCCCTTTTTACAGCTCTCTGCAACGCAGCTCTGTGGCACTTAACGGAGGTACCTAGTGGGCTAGTTGCACCCCAGGGACCCTCAGGATTCAAGGGGACTTAATCCCCCAACTTAAAACGCCCCACAGGGTGCGTTTGCAAACTAGTGAAGGGAGGGGGCGGGGCCTGAGGTGACATGTGTGCAAGAACGCCCTGTGGCACGTTTTAAGTTGGGGAATTAATTCCTCTTCACTCTTGAGGTCCCCTGGGGGCCAACTAGCCCACCAGGTACCTCCAATAAGCACCACAGAGCTGCGTTGTAGAGTGTTGTAAAAAGGGGCGTGGCCTCTGAACACCTCTCTGCAACGCAGCTCCCTGGCGCATACTGGAGGTACCTGGTGGGCTAGTTGGCACCAAGGGACCCTCAGGATTGAAGAGGAAATAATTCCCCAACTTAAAACGCGCCACAGGACGTGTTTGCACACATGTCACCTCAGGCCCCGCCCCCTTCCTTCACCACTCTGCAAACTCACCACCTGGCAAGTTGTACATTGGGGAATTAATTCCCCTTCAATACAGTTTTATATATGTATATCTCAAGGTCGATGGAAAAATAAATGGGTATATAAGTGTCTAAATGGATGATTTTTTTTGTAAAATTGATTATATAACTGACTGATTAAGTGTATCTTAGTGAATACATGGGTTAGCAAGTAAATAAATATGTACATATCCGTATCAGTCTCTCACTTTGTGTATAAGTGGCTGCATGGGTTGGTGAGTAGCTACATGAGTGTCTATATGGGTTATTAGTTGTTTTTTTGAGTATCAGTATGAGTGTCTGAGTGCCTGTATGGTTCGGTGGGGGTTATTACTTAGTGAGTCACTCATTCATGCATCTATGCACTGTTTGTATGTGCTGAAGACAGCATGTGTGCAGGACTGTATGAGTGTGTGTATGGGTGTGTTAGTGAGTGAATGACTGTCTCAATAGAGTCTTTATGAGTAACTACATATGTTTTAAACTAGTATATGTGAGTTTTGGTGTATATAAGTGAGTATATGTGAGAGTGAGAGATTGGAAGAGTTTCTGCATAAATAAATATGTGTTTCTATAAGTGATCGTTTAAGAGAGTAAGTATGTGTAAGTTTCTGTAGAAGTAAATGTGGCAGTTTGTGTATAACTGTATATGCATGTAAATGTATGTTTGATACTTCATTTGCATGTGTGACTATGTGTGTGGGTAACTCTATGGATGAGTGGCGGTGTGTAACAGGATGTATAGGTTTATGAGTACATATGATGAGTAAGTACATGTATGAATGAATGTATAGGACTGTTGCTGAATGAGTGGATGTGTGTGTAGATCTTGGAATTACTGAATAGGTGTGTTGTACGATGTACGTTACGCGACGCTTGCGCGCTTCCGCGATGTGTCATATGCGTGTATTTCGCGGTGGGTGTGCGGATCCCGCGAAATATTGAACATTTAAAAAAACATATATATATATATATTTCATGTGAATATTAATTGAAGACAAACTCTAAACTACTCTTAAAAGTAATATATTTTTATATCTAATCCTATATTCCTTTTAAATTCAATTTTGTGGATGCACGCTGGGTGCGTGCTGCGTAAGCGCAGGGTGCGCGGATCTCATGTGACCTGCAAAAAGAAGAGATTTGATTGGTTCATTACACTTCCTGTTCTAACTATTGAAAGACCCCACCCATTTCAATCATTCTTCTTTGACCTTCTTTGGAAGAGCATCTCTTTGCAGAGAAGAAACTTTTTTGACTAAGTTTTTACTTAGCTCAAACTTTTTTCCGAACAAACAATGGCTTCAGGGCAGCAGGCACCTCCTGCATCTCCTCATACATCTGAGGATGATTTTTTGGAAGAGCCACCACGCCCACCACGTTTTTCATCTGTGGTGTGGAAATTTTTTACCTATCCTGAGGGGCAAACTAAGACCAATGCCACCTTGGTGACGTGCAAGATCTGCCAGAGAGTGCTGTCTCGAGGGGATCCTAACAAAAAATATTCATGCGGAACAGCTAGCATGATGAAGCATCTGAGTACCCTTCATCCGGTAAATCTTGCTCGGGAGGAATCCCGAAGGATGAGAGTTGCTCCTGCTCCTTCCGACTCATCGCAGCCGAGCACTTCAAGAGTGCATCCTTCAGCACAAAATTTGGACATCCATCCACAATTCCAATTTTTGAAAGTCCTCTGCACAATGCAATGTGACTTTATGCTACGGAGAGCAGTCTATCGATCTGATCTGCAGCAGGCAAGAAAGTCACCATTGCTACGTTTTCCGGGGGGGGGGGTTCCCCCTGAAGTTCATTGTTTTGTTCCTCCTGTTCTGTTTTTTCCTTTTTCCCCCAGAAAAACCAAAAAAAATTAAAAATTGTTCAGAAAACCCCCCAAAAAATATAAAAGAAGAAAGAAGAAAAAAAAAAGTTCTTTTAAGAACTAACTTTCCTGGTTTAAAAAAAGAGTTTGTTTGTGTGTGAAAGTTTAGATGAATGTATGTGTAGTACGTAATTGACTGAATGAATGCATTAGTAGTGTATGGTGAATGTGCAGAACTATGAGGAAGTGCTGCAGCATCACACAGTAACCTCTTTAACTGCAGTGTGCTGTAGTACTTCCGAAGCACAGCGATACAACATATGTACATACATATGTTGCAAATCTATGATTCTCTCTGCACGGCTGCTTAAACTGCAGCCATGTGGTGACACAGGCACCCTTGCACCATAGTGCAAGGATATCTGTGTCATGTGCTGTTTGTTTTTGTGCAGGAAGACACACCTTCCTGCACAAAAACAATGAGAAAACACATTTTTCTCCTTCAATGTATGCTGAACATTTTAGCATGCATTGAAGATATAAAAATGTGGAGAAATGAAAACAATTCTCCTTGTTGTGCTTTCCTACACCAATTTTAGAATGGTGCAGCATTCACACACATATCGAGATTTATGATTTCTGATAAATCTAGAGAAGTGTCTTGTTCTATGAGTATTCAGTGCAATCATGCACAACAACACTTATAGAACACCCTTTCAACGCAAAGTGGTGTGTATGATGAGGTTGCATTTACATGGAGTAGAAAAAGTGCACAGAGTGCCTTTTCCTGTCTTTGTAAATATGAAAGAGTCTTGCGCAATAACTATGTTACAAAATGTGACATATTTCTGTTTTTAAAATTGCTTGCAAATGATAGAAGGTAAGCACAGAGTTTTGTCTGCAAATATGTTCAAAGAAGAATGATTGAAATGATTGCGGTCCTTCAATAGGTACAATGGGAAGTATTATGAACCCCTCAAATCTCTTTTTTTGCAGGTCACATGATATCCGATTACGGTCAGATTTCAAAACGACATAGGTATAAACAGAGTGTTTTTAAAAACATGTTTAAACTTTGTAGCTTCTTGCAGATCTCTCCAGTCTGCATATTGATACTTAGTTAAACTTACCTTCACAGTAATAGAAATAAAAAATGGTATACATTTTTTCAGATTTTCTTTGCAATCTAAATTGATGTAAATTGCTTATTTTAAAATTAGGATCTGTGAAAGAAAAGAAAAAAAATAGTTATAGCAGAGCATAATTTCCACAAAGTAATTTGTTTGCCTTTTTTGCTGTTCTCAGAATATATTGAATTTCACTAGAAATAGTGATTTCAATCGTACTCATCACTTGACAGCGGGCAAAAAAAAAACAATCAGAAAGATTGTTAAAAAAAAACCAACATGCTATTCTCAGTAAAATACCAGAAAATACAAATCACACATATATGAAATGCTTACGGCTAACAAAATTTTATAACTTTAACTTATAAAAACTGTAAATGTTGCCGCTTTAAAATATTGCCCGAATCAATGACCACCAAAAAATCCATAATTCAAACATATACCTTTCCTTGAGGCCAAATGGTATTTTTGCACTCCTTTTTTATGTAAATTGTCCAATGGTAGTCCTATTAAATTATAATAATAAATTCCTCAGAGTGAATTATCTTCCTAAAACTTTGACTTTAAAAATATTAGGTAGGAATTTTGTAATTCCCTAGGCAAACGTTGTTTGAAAACCAACTGGGAATCATTCCAAAGTGTCCAGCCTTTGTCACATTTTAGATAGGCAGTGTAATGTCCAGATGTGGTGGAAGGACCATCATGGAAAATTATAGCAATTGCTACAAAAGTCCTTCCTGATATTGATAGTTGTGCTGCTACAAATTGCTTTATTAAAGTATCCCATTTTCTTCCGTCAGCTGCACAACGTTGCATCATTAAAATTATGTATTTGCCATATTTTGTTAAAAATAATGTGGATAACATTTCTGATTTACATTGGCTACACTCCATGTTTTGATTTGCAGCTTTAACTAATTTATTGAAAGACACTGATTTACAGTCTGGTAATGTTAAATACAGAAATCTCTCAGTGTCTACATTGGAGCTACATGTATACATGCAATTTTCACAATAATGTTCCCATTTGTAAGAAAGGCCAAAAATATTTTCTATATCTACACCTTCATTTTAAAAAATGGTAAGCATATACATAAAAAATTCCTGAGCATCTTGTTGGATATTTTGTGAAAATTGTGTAGAACCAGAACACACATCCAAAAGATTACGAACATCTGAAACAGATTGTATTTTACTTGTGTCTGTTGTCAATTTTTCAAAAACCGAATACAACAGAGAACAAAACCTTTGTTGCCGATTCTGCATAATTTGTTCTTGCAAACTTTCAAGATAAAAAACAACATTGACCACTACATTAGCATAGCAGTTGACACCTGAACTATTTTCAAACTGATAACTAACCACCTCTTCAACAATGTCCAATTTCTTTTTACTTGCAATCACAACATTATCTTGTGCTATTCCCTTCTCAACACCTTCAGAACAGATACTCTCAAACCTTCTTTTTCGACCAACCACACGCTTTTCAAATACAGGATATTGACCTAAATTTGGAGCATACACCCTTCTTAACCTATTATACTCTTTATACAGTTTGCATCTGCAGTAACCTTTGTCTCATCAAAATCAATCAAAAACAAACCAGATAATGTTCTGACTCGCGAAAAAGCAACATTGCCATACCCTCTTTAAATACGGTTGATCCAATGTTCACCAAAGCACTGTCTAAACGTAATACTTGAGATTTATGAATAGAGAAAATGGAAATTGTTTCCTATGGACATATAAATCTTTAACAAGCAAAAAACGAACTGAACAACGACCAATTTCTTCAACTTCTTCAATCTGATCAAATTTAATTTTTAAAAATTCAATTCCTTCTTTTGTGTGATAATTAACAAAATCCACCACTTTACCCATTGCGCCATTAACTAAACCTTTCTCTACATCCAAATTACGCCTTAAAATTACCCGACAGTTTACACACGCATATAGTGTCTTTTCTAAACCAGCTGTTTTAGATAATTTTTTTTCTAATCAATCCAGTTTTGTTTTCAACTTTTCCGTCAAAATAATAGTGATTCCTTCATGCTGTATTTTATCGATGGCTTCCATTTTTACAATTTCTTCATTTTCCAGTTTCAATAGTTCTTCGTTGAATATGGTACACTCGCGCAGTGTTGGCATTAAGCAAATCACTGATTTATTTTGAGCAATTTTCATGTACACTTTTGCAGGAACTGCATTTTCATTTGGAAACACATTGCAAAGTAATGGACTCTCCAAAGCTTGTTTGCCTTGTTTTGAAAGAATTCCAATTCTTATATCTTGAAGAATACTTCCATATTCAGCATCATTTGCCTGTCGCATATTTGTTGTCAGTTCTTTGTATTCAAAATTACTCCAAATGCTCACATTACCAACACTACCAAGAGACTTTCTGGTATCTTCATGGGCAAGTGTTTTAAATACCGGTTGTCCTTTTACCGGAGTCAGTTGCAGTAGATCTCCAAAAACTATGACGTGTCTTCCTCCAAATAACACGTCATACTCTGTTTTAAGAATTTGCTGCATTCTTAAATGCACAAAGGCAAGCATCAAGTTTGAAACCATGCTCACCTCATCAATAATGAGAAGTTTCATTTTCTTCAGGACTCTTGAAACTTCACAACAAGCTTCCCCAGATAGCTTGTGGTATTCCAATTTGTTCTCATGCTCTACTGGCAGCATTAGTAAACGATGTAAAGTAATTCCTTTAATGTTATGTGCTGGCCATGTCTGAACTGGGGTGGTGTAGTGGGCAAAAGAACGATGGATTTAGCCCGGATCTCATGACTGGGGGAGAATGTATGCATTGTCAGCATTCCGTCCATCATTTGTTTGTTGTAACGCTTTTCACCCTAAGTGGGATGGGTATTCCCAGACGTGGGACCCGTGCTCACTACGCCACTGGAGTCAAGCTATCCTGGCTGATGACGGCTGATAGCCAGAAACCGGTCCTAGGATGCTTGATTCCGGTCCAGGGAAGACATGGCTTGGCAGTTCGGGCTGGACTGTTCCCATGAGGCACAGGGTCAAGACTGATTTGCATATGGCCATGTCTGAACTGGGGTGGTGTAGTGGGCAAAAGAACGATGGATTTAACCCAGATCTCATGACTGGGGGAGAATGTATGCATTGTCAGCATTCCGTCCATCATTTGTTTGTTGTAACGCTTTTCGCCCTAAGTGGGATGGGTATTCCCAGACATGGGACCCGTGCTCACTACGCCACTGGAGTCAAGCTATCCTGGCTGATGACGGCTGATAGCCAGAAACCGGTCCTAGGATGCTTGATTCCGGTCCAGGGAAGACATGGCTTGGCAGTTCGGGCTGGACTGTTCCCATGAGGCACAGGGTCAAGACTGATTTGCATATGGCCATGTCTGAACTGGGGTGGTGTAGTGGGCAAAAGAACGATGGATTTAACCCAGATCTCATGACTGGGGGAGAATGTATGCATTGTCAGCATTCCGTCCATCATTTGTTTGTTGTAACGCTTTTCGCCCTAAGTGGGATGGGTATTCCCAGACGTGGGACCCGTGCTCACTACGCCACTGGAGTCAAGCTATCCTGGCTGATGACGGCTGATAGCCAGAAACCGGTCCTAGGATGCTTGATTCCGGTCCAGGGAAGACATGGCTTGCCAGTTCGGGCTGGACTGTTCCCATGAGGCACAGGGTCAAGACTGATTTGCATATGGCCATGTCTGAACTGGGGTGGTGTAGTGGGCAAAAGAACGATGGATTTAACCCAGATCTCATGACTGGGGGAAAATGTATGCATTGTCAGCATTCCGTCCATCATTTGTTTGTTGTAACGCCAACCCAGTTGGAGCAGTGACAACACAAGACAAATGCAACTCAGTTGTTTTCTGCAGATAACTTGTAATTACTTTCATTAAGAAACTTTTTCCTGTTCCAGCTTGACCACTCACATACATTCGGATAGGTTGAAATGATGTACATGAGCACCCTCTCTTTTCATGAAGTAATCCATGGTCAATCTGCTCTTTCACTTGCTGATATATTTGTTTTTGTTCAACATTTAGTTGTTCTTCCAAGTTTCTTAACTGTATTACATCTTCTTGAGCTTGATACATTGCTGTTTCCACCTCATTCATTGCAATTGCTGCTTCATTTTCAACAATTGGTTGTCCTAGTGGATCTTGACTGTCTTGAGAACTGTCTCTAGCAATCTCAGCTGCAATTGTAGCTTCTTGATCAATTTCATCATTCAACATTTTCACATAATTTGCAAAAGCTATCTTTAGAAGCATTAAATGAATCTTCATAGCTGTGAAAATCTCCAAGTAATTCCAGTTCTGAACGCCATGGTTTGAACATTTGCAAATGGGCTAAATAGTAAAATTCCCTTTTGTCAGCAGTGTCGCAACTCATTTTCCTGTGATTAATTAAATTTCCTTTCCTTTGTTTCACCAGACATCCCTCGGAACCAATCACTGCATATTTTCCATCGTTGATGTTCTCTGTAGTATTCCGTTTAAAAGTGTAGTTTTGCAGCACTTCATAGAGACACATGTTCTCAAGATGATGACTTCTATTTGGGTAGTATGTGTCCAACATATTCGTTTTCAAAATATCTGGACTTTCTGGTTCTTTTTCTGCTAAATATTCAATTTCTTGAACAGATTTCAGTACCCGATTTCGCATTCCTGCAAGACCTAGACTCACCCAAATGATTCTTCTACTTTTGGAATATAGACTTGCAGATGATAACCGATCTGAACATTCATATGCTCCAATTTCACGATGCGATAACATCTTCAAACTGAAACTGTATAAATTCTTACTTAGAGTCTTCTCGTGAGAAATCTCTTCCCACATTTCTTTCAATTCAGTCTTTTCTGATTTAGTAATGTAGGACGTTACATATCGAGCAACAGCAATGGAATTGTCCGCAACATACTGAATATCCATGTTAGCATTCCACATGGATAAAATAACTGGATTGTAGTTATTTATGTATTTCGATTCTTCACTTCTTCTTAAGTTGTAGGTATTTTTCGGAGACTTTCTAGTGATGGTATGTCGCATAGCTGACATAAAACTGTTCACTCTTCCTTTGGATAATAAAGGACGTGGAAATCCAAAACGACATTTAGTATAGAACTTATCCTTTGACTTGTACTTTCGTCGACAGTATTTTCCACACCTGTGGCTTTGGAATCGTAAGACTTGTTGTTTTAAGTTATTATCTTCTCTGCTATGGGCACAGCACATGTAGCATAATCTTCAATGAAAGACAATACAGTTTCATCTGAATCTGTTCTAAATTTGGGGGCGTCCTTGATCCATAACAACATATGTATATGAGGAGCACCTCTTTCTTGATACTCCTTTCTCCAAAAGAAATCCACAACTTCGCCAAGAGAAGGATTCTTTTTATTGCAGATGAAAGACATCATTGCTTCAAATCTATGATTGAAATATCTGCATACATTGACAGGATCCAAAGAGCACAATTCTCCAGGTGTCTTGTATTCAATATTTTTTATATTGGAATTTGCCTCTCGAAGAAATTCAAGTAAATCATCCCAAGCATACTCAGCACAGCTTAGTGTAACAAACCATGTAGGAGTTCCCAAGTTCCGTAGCATACATTTCAGTTCTCCATGTCGACGGTACCAATATTCATTAGTCCCATGCTGACATGCCATCAGATTAATCAACTGAGATTCTAAATGATCATCTCTCTGATGCACTTTATCCGTAAAATCCTTTGCAGTCACATTTTGAAGATGCATTCCAGTTTTTAAAATGCGATTTACTGCATATGAAAGTCCAGACAAGTCACTTTCAAACAGAAGATGAAACATATAAGGGATACATTGTCAAAATCTTGAATCTTCTGCATATAATCTTTTTCTCCGATATTCAGATGCAGGAATCTGCATAGGACGTTCATCATATCGTCCACCTTTTCCTGTTGGAAACAACTGCAGGAAACAGCGAGCTTCCAAGCTCTCTTCCCATACACTCATGGGACTTCCTGTTGCTTTTTTCATTTGAAACAACTCAATCGTATTCCCCATCACCTCTTTGGAATGAAGTGGATGTACACTGTAATGTTCATAGATTTCTTCACATCTGGACATGTCCACTTTTTCTATTTGTCCACTTAATGTTTCAGTATCTTCTGCTAAATCTATTTCTTCTTCTCCAACAAACACATTTCTATAGTACTCATTATTTTTTAACAGATACAATGACGCCTTTTGCACTTTTCTAACATCCACTAACTCTTGCCAGATTTTCTTATTCTTAGTAGGAACACCATTAACTAGAATGACTAGTGGCTCATTTTCTGCATGGTCTACATCAATAGTTTCAATATTTTTCCTTAAATCTAACGGTAAATTCACAACTCTTCCTTTCAATCCTCTTTGCAACTCTAATGGAGGTAATTTGCCTGTTTTAGGCTCCATACGAACAATAGCCTGAAACGGGTGAACACATTGAATGAGAATAGACTCATACGTATTTAAATCTATCAGCTCTGGAGGAATAGCAACCAACTCTAGATTATTATGAACAGCTCTAGCAGGCAATTTTTTCTCATCTAATTTGTTATAACAATATTTGCAAATACGCTGCTCAGATCCCAAATCAAAACAATCCTCTACCAACAAATAAGTTGTAAAATCCATCCACTTATCATTATCTTCTATTTCACTTTTTAAATACAGATTGACACCCCTAGTCTGATTTTTATAGTGACTTCGCCGACAACAAATACAAGAAACATTTGGTCTTTCACATGAAATTACCTTAAACTTTGTGATTTCATCCTCAAACTTTTTTGTATTTACGGGTTCTATATTGTCTTCAGCATTTTGTTCTACTAATGTGTCAGTTTCTGCACTCTCTTGCTGAGGACCAAAGTAACAAAACTCAATATCATCACAAACCTTCTTCACATCTGATACTGACCCACGCAAAAGAGCACTGTTCAACTCATTTAACATTAGTGCTGGACTTTTTGCATAGTACAATCTTCTCACTAAATTCCGCATTTGAGTATGATGGACTGCCAGCATCCTGAAATGGTGAAAAACACTTTGACAAACTTTCCTAGAAAGACAAGCCAGAGAGTGACCTTGCAAACCAGTATTTTTTCCCACTCTGCAAGGGTCTAGTCCTTGCAACACCTTAATCTTTTGTTTAACACTTTTTTTAGTATATGCTCGTAAAAAACTACATAATTGTTCAATAGATTCCTGTCGTACACTGCAAATACTACTGCAATCCCAAGTGTACACAGGGAAGCTATCACTTCTTCTGCATTTCTTTCAACCATTTTCTCTTTCTCAATTGGACAACCATCTCTAACCTCATAACCTCTACCATTGGTGTCAACCGCATACAATAACTTTTCACTCTGTAAATAACTCTCTTCATTAAAAAAAGGCTCTGAACTGGAACTGTGTTAACATTCTCCCAAAAAAACATCACCATTTTTTTTTTAATAATTACTCTTTTCCTCCTACTTTTGACCTTCATTACATGGATTGGTTTATCTAGTGATCGAATTCTGTTTAATACTAAAATGAATAGTTTCCTTTTTACTTCAAAAGCCTTGTCAACAATGTTTTCAATATGCTTCTTCTTTTTATAAAATAGAGCTCTCTTTTTATATTTCTTCACATCTTTCAGCAAATTATGCACCCTTCTCTTGTAAAATATTTTTTTGCGTAATTCCTTATACTGATTTTGCCTTCTTACCATACTTTGTCTCCTTTGACTGACCATTTGCTTTTTTGCTTTTCCACTTATTTTGAATTTTTTTCTTAGTTGAAGCATTCTCAGTAGTTCCAGCGTTCTGTACATTCTGTTTGGTCCTACAAACATTTTTTATAAATTGCTTTGTGATCTTACCAGAAGATTTTTTCCCCTTTTAGCCACATTATCTTGTACATTCAATACTTGTGGTTGATGTTTCTTCAAGCAATCCTCCTGTCTCTGTTCTTTTCTTTTTCTTTTTTTTCTGTCATGATTTCTCTATTTTAACGTTGAAAAACAGTATCTGTAAAAAAGAATCGCAAAAAAATGTATATTAATAACTTACAAATGTATACTACTCTATTACTGTACAAACACATTTTATATAAAAAATGACTAAGAAACTATAGCCCTGAAGCAAAATTGTAGCAATGGTTAAGACACTACATGCAAAGTGCATACTACTTTGAAGCAGTTCATGCCCTAAAGCCTACCTCACTAAAAGACTACATGATAACTGACTGAATGATTACACTACTATAAGGAGACACACTGGGTGAGTGACAGGGTGTTTGCTAGAAGTGTATGAATACTGACATGGATATTGATGGTGTGAAACATAAGTGTGTAGGTTATTAGAGACCTACATGCATAGTGGACATGTGTTTGAATCCATCCATATGTTAAGGCCTGTCTCAGTTCAATAGTACTTGGATACTGACTGAATGTTTGAGTATTGCAAGGAGAGTACCAGGATGAATTTATAAGTATTTTTATTTTTGTGCAGTAAATACATTAGTACATAGTGGTGAATAAGTCACTGGAGAAGTTTAAGGGGAGTGACAGGGTGTTTGCGGGAACTGTATGAATACAATCTGGGATATTGAAGGTGTGAAAGACAAGTATATAGGTGGTTAGAGGACTGCATGCATAGTGAATAGGTGTTTGAAGCAGTCCAAGTCCATGTGCTAAGGCCTGGCTCACTGCATGAGTACTTGGGTACTGACTGAATGATTAGAGTACTGCAAGGAGAGTGCCTGGGTGAATTTAAAAGTGTTTAGGTTTTGGCACAGTGAATGGATTAGTACATGGTGCTGAATGGATCACTGGAGGAGTGCAAGGGAAATGATAAGGTGTTTGCTAGAGTGTATCTATACTGACTGGGGAATTGAAGGCGTGAAAGACAAGTGTGAAGGTGGTTAGAGAACTGCATGCATAGTGCATAGGCATTTGAAACAGTCCATGTGCTAAGGCCTGCCTCACTCCATTACTACATAGGTACTGACTGAATGATTAGACTATTGCAAGAAGCGTACCTGGGTAAATTTATAGGTGTTTCAGTTTTGGCACAGTGAATGCATTACTACATGGTGCCGAATAAGTCACTGGAACAGTGCAAGGGGAGTGACAGAATGTTTGCTGGAAGTACATGGATACTGACTGGCGAATTGAAGCTGTTAAAGAAAAGTGTATAGTATGTTAGAAGACTGCATGCATACTGCACAGACATTTGAAGCAGTCTATGTGGTAATGCATGGTTCACAACATGAGTACCTGGAAACTGACTAAATCATTAGACTACTGCTAGGAGAGTGCCTGGGTAAAACTTTTACATTTTCAGTTTGGGCGCAGTGAAGAGAATAGTACATGGTACTGAATCAGTCACTGGATGAGTGAAAGATGAGTGACAGGATGTTTATTCAAATATATAAATACTGACTAGTTAATTAAAAAACTGAAATACAATTGTCTAGGTGACTAGAAGCCTGTATGCATACTGTAAAGGGGTTTAAAGCAGTCCATGTTGTAAGGCCTGCCTCGCACCATGAGTACTTGGATACTGACTGAATGATTAAAGTACTGCAAAGAGAGTGCCTGGGTGAATTTATAAGTGTTTGGGTTTTGGCGCAGTGAATGGATTAGTACATGGTGCTGAATGAGTCACTAGAGGAGTGCAAGGGGAGACACATAGTGTTTGCTGGAAGTGTATGTATACTGACTGGGGCATTGAAGTTGTGAAAGACAAGTGTGTAGGTGGTTAGAGGACTGCATGCATAGTGTACAGGCGTTTGAAGCAGTCCATGTGCTAAGGCCTGGCACAGTGCATGAGAATTTGGGTACTGACTGAATGATTAGAGTACTGCAAGGAGAGTGCCTGGTTCAAATGCTTCTCTCACAATGGTTACCCAAATGCACACAGACTCACAGTGTGCTTCTAGACAAGCAACACTATCCCTAGGAGTTTACCAAAACTCATTCATTACTGTAGAAGGGGTAAGGGGACTGCACACAATCTATATATTTCAGTACTGCACTTTAGTGTCAAAGCCTGACTCACTTTATCAATGCATAAGCAAAGACTGGCTTGTAATGCTACTAAAACTTGACAACATGACAGATTTCAAAAGAGTTATCTGTCAGCAAATACATGATGTTACCAAATGCTTCTCTCACAATGGTTACCCAAATGCATACAGACTCACTGTGTGATTCCACACAAGCAACACTATCCCTAGGAGTTTACCAAAACTCATTCACTACAATGGAAGGGGTAAGGGGACTGCACACAATCTACATATTTCAGTACTGCAATTTACTGTCAATGCCTGACTCATTTTATCAATGCATAAGCAAAGACTGGCTTCTAATGCTACTAAAACTTGACAACATGATAGGTTTTAAAACAGTTATCTGTCAGCAAATACATGATGTTATCAAATGCTTCTCTCACAGTGGTTTCTAAATGCACACAGACTCACAATGTGATTCTAGACAAGCAACACTATCCCTGGGAGTTTACCAAAACTCATTCACTACTGTGGAAGGGGTAAGGGGACTGCACACAATGTACATATTAAAGCACTGCACATTAGTGTCAAAGCATGACTCATTTAATCAAAGCATAAGCAAAAACTGCCTTCTAATGCTACTGAAACTTTACAACAAGACAGGTTTTAAAACAGTTATCTGTCAGCAAATACACGATGTTACCAAATGTTTCTCTCACAATCCTTACCCGAATGCACACAGACTCACAGTGTGATTCTAGACAAGCACCACTATCCCTAAGAGTTTACCAAAACTAATTCACTACTGTGGAAGGGGTAAGGGGACTGCACACAATCTACATATTTCAGGACTGCACTTTAGTGTCAAAGCCTGACTCACTTTATCAATGCATAAGGAAAGACTGGCTTGTAATGCTACTAAAACTTGACAACATGACAGGTTTCAAAAGAGTTATCTGTCAGCAAATACCCGATGTTACCAAATGCTTCTCTCACAATGGTTACCCAAATGCACACAGACTCACAGTGTGATTCTAGACAAGCAACACTATCCCTAGGAGTTTACCAAAACTCTTTCACTACTGTGGAAGGGGTAAGGGGACTGCACACAATCTACATATTTCAGTACTGCACTTTACTGTCAATGCCTGACTCATTTTATCAATGCATAAGCAAAGACTGGCTTCTAATGCTACTAAAACTTGACAACATGACAGGTTTTAAAACAGTTATCTGTCAGCAAATACCTGATGTTACCAAATGCTTCTCTCACAATGGTTACCCAAATGCACACAGACTCACAGTGTGATTATAGACAAGCAACACTATCCCTAGGAGTTTACCAAAACTCTTTCACTACTGTGGAAGGGGTAAGGGGACTGCACACAATCTACATACTTCAGGACTGCACTTTAGTGTCAAAGCCTGACTCATTTAATCAAAGCATAAGCATAAACTGCCTTCTGATGCTACTAAAACTTGACAAGAAGACAGGTTTTAAAACAGTTATCGGTCAGCAAATACACAATGTTACCGAATGCTTCTCTCACAATCCTTACCCGAATGCACACAGACTCATAATGTGATTCTAGACAAGCAACACTATCCCTAGCAGCTTACCAAAACTCATTCACTATTGTGGAAGGGGTAAGGGGACTGCACACAATGTACATATTAAAGCACTGCACATTAGTGTCAAAGCATGACTCATTTTATCAATGCATAAGCAAAGACTGGCTTCTAATGCTACTAAAACTTGACAACATGACAGGTTTCAAAATAGTTATCTGTCAGCAAATACATGATGTTACCAAATGCTTCTCTCACAGTGGTTCCCAAATGCACACAGACTCACTGTGTGATTCTAGACAAACAACACTATCCCTTCCACTATACCAAAACACATTTCTTCATCTAGAAGGAGTACTACATTTTAGTTTAGAAACATGGCTCATTTTGCAAATTCATAAAAAATCACTGATTTCTAATTGTACCAAAATATAAAATCAGCACAGTTATCTCTCTGCAAACACATGAAAAACACAAATGCTTATCACAAAATGAGTTGTACATGCACATACACACTGTCAATAAGATTGTAGACAAAAAAAAATACTCCCTGCACTTTAGCAGCTGAAATGCATTAGTATGATTAAAATCATAATAGACCACATACACCTCCTCTCAATTAAATAACTCACCTTTCAAGTTGTTTTGTAGATTAAGAAGTATGATTCACATACCAGATTTTCTTAACAGAATCTCTGCACTGTGCACCTGTCAGCAAAACCAAAGAATGGCAAAGTTTCCCTCTCATTTTCCACACATATACATGTAAACATCAAATCACATTCCTTCCCACACAACTTCAAAAGCAAACACACATTTATATTGGTTAAACATTTCAACCCTTTCCAAATGACATAAATTTGAACCCTCCCCCCAATCTGCCTTCTGCCTGTTACCATAGAAACAGGTCATGGAACACTGTACTGAGCACACAGGTCACAAGTTCAGCACACAATGTTGCTAATCAAAACAGCAAGTGTGCTTGACTTTTCAACATATCAGCTTATCATATATAATGTTCCTTTCAATCAGTTTTTGTTAACCAATAAGAATCATGCGTTTAAAAAACAGAAACATGCACCCTACCTTTCAGTGTAGAAGGTTGCCAAACAACCAATGATTTCCTCTCTTTTTTCAAAACTGCATCGTAGGCACCATTTTAGAAAAATCTTACTTTCCAAACTGCCATTTCATTTACAGAGACCATCTGAGTGCATCCAGACCTCCCTTCAAGATGCTTACAGTGTGGATTGTGGGACACAGCTATATTTTCTGGAGCCAAAGGTATGCAGAAAACAAAGGCATTCACAAAGACCTAGGTTTGCCAAATGTAGACATTAAATGGATTGGACAGAGAGGGTTAAAGTGGCACCAATTGATGCCATTGGTCAAATCCTTCATGCATATCCAACACCCTGACCTCATAATAGTGCACTGTGGTGGCAATGACCTAGGCACTTTGACTGGGGTAGGTCTGGAAATGCTTATGAAGGACACCTTTGCAGAACCGATTTCACTTTTCCCCAAAACTGCCTTTGTGTATTCCAACATATGCGAAAGGCAGAAATGGAACTGGTCCAATCATTTTTGTCCACAAATTGAGAAAGCTAGGAAACATGTGAATAAATCTGTTTCTGCTTTTCTCCGAGACTATAGAATGGGGTCCATTTTCATTTACAATCCGCACTTTCATATGCAAGAGATGTATAGGAGAGATGGAGTACACTTTACTGATGAAGGAAACAGACTCTTCCTCAGCAACTTTAGACTCTGTATAGGTTTTCACTTATAAGTACCAAAATCTCTCAATGAACACAACGGCTCTTTTTAGAGCCACTCAACAACGAAACACTTAAGCTTGAAGTTTATCTCCCAAAATCTTTAAAAAAAATTCCTTGGATCCGCGCACCCAACGCGTTAGGAACCGTGCACCCAACGTGATACAATGCGCGCACCCTGCGGGCATTTCGCCTATTTTTTTTTTTTAAAGAGGGGGCCCCAGGGGGTCCTTCTGGGACCCCCTAAGCACCTCTAGAGGGTCAGAGTATTTCCACTCTGCCCCCTCTATATGTTTTACACACTTATTCCCCTTACTTCTTCAGCCTCGCTTCTACCAGGGCACAAAATGGCTGCCAACAGTTCCTGGTTTTGAATGTAGAGAGACACTCGACAGCCAATTAGCATTCAGCGCGTGATCGGGAGGGTGCGCGCTTGGTTCGGGGAGGGTGCGCTTACGGTGCGGGTAGGGTGCGCGGATCCTCCGAGGCCATAGATATCACTAACTTTTTTACCCTCATTTTCTCAGGAACTACTGAACAGATTTACACCATGTTTGAAAAATGCATGAGTCCGAACCAAGGGCTACTTCTTTGCCAAATTTGGTGCAATTCCGTTCAGCAGTTCGGGCTGTAGCTGCGTCAACATGTTCTATGGGAAATTGCATGGGGAAAACGCGTTTTGGGACCCCCCTTTTTTCTCAGCCCTCGCTTGACGAATCACCACAAAACTTTCAGGATAGGAGCGGACTGTAGCTGGCCAAAAGTTTGGAAAATTTCGCAAAGATTTGTCAACCAGCGCCAGACTTATTGGGAATAAAATGTTGCGGATTTCCTATGGAAAATAGGTCCTAACTATAACTACCTACTGGCGACCGCCAGTAGTTAATATATATGTATATATATGTGTGTGTGTGTTTAAATATCAGCACATATATATGTGTTTGTGTGTTCATATAAGTATATATTTATATATAGTATTAAATATTAGTGAAATATATTTAATTTACATTACATTACAATTATGTTATAATAATATTTATCACTCACTCCCTGAAACTCTATGTATAGTATTTACTGCTATTGTAAGTATAGGCATATGATAGTGTGGTAAACGATATTTATGACACAATATTTTGCCAACAATATTGTTTTTCTCCATATTGTGTCAGTGATACGCACCCATGGCAGTTTTGTGTTAACATGCTTTGATATGGTGATTCATGTTCTGCAGTTGTGCTGCAAAATGGAACCTGTAATGAGACCTGGTCAGCTATCCTAGTTACTCTATGGGACTATTAAAGATGATTGCTGTCCGGGGGTCTTTAAAGTTGGTTAATAAGGAAAAATATTCAGTTAATTCCTGTTTGAAAGCAAAAATAAAACCAGCCGCTCTGCTGAAGTTTAGTGCAATTAGGAAATGATTTATGGTGAGAATTAGGGAGTCTAATCTGCTTTCTTTTCTTTTCAAAGGAAGTGTACATGCTGCTAAGTTTTACAAAGTTATGACAATGTTTGGGAGAGAAAAGCCAATTATCAACATGGACACCAGTAGTGAGAGAGAGCGCCATAATGACATGATCCCTACTTTTGTCAAAGGACAAGAATGTTCCTTGCTATGAATCCTTTCAAAGCACTGCCCATACATTAATACCCCCCACACACATACACATGCACACATGTGTGCACTCACACAAGCACACACACACAGGTCAGTGTGTGTGAGCCTACTAACTGCTTCTGTATCCTTCCTGAAGGGGCTCTCCCTTAAACCCCTGTGAATGATCTCTTTCTCAAAGAATTTAGGGGCATATCATCAAGGCCCCGCGATAAAATTATCGCCGCTTTAGCGTCCGTTTTTGGATGAAAAGCGGCGATAATTGTATCACACTATCATCAAGCCAGCGCTATACTGCTTTAGCGCTTGTTTCCTAGCATTGGCGGCCGTTTTCCATTACGCCTTGCATGTCAGCGATGACATGCAAGGTAGGCGTTCCTCACCTAAACGTAATGAAAACTTTTGCTAACACAACATCGCCCTATTAGCAATGCGGCCCAGGACCAGCGAAGCGATAAAAAAACGAGCGATAACCGTGCTTATCGCAATTACTTTACGGTTGGAAAAAAGTTTACTTAGACATACTTTCAATGGGAGGTGGATTGTTGGGATAATAACACACTTGCATATTAGCAAGCTTTTCCTAATCGCTATTTTTTTTTCGCAGGATTTCTCCCGCTATCACCCCTATCGCTGGATTTTACATCGCCTGTTAGCGGCATGTTGATAATACGCCACTAACAGGGCGATGTACTCCAGCAATAGAAGGAGATTAAAAAAAAACGCGCTAAGGGCATTTCGCGATACTTATCGAATTTGCTTGCTAATATGCCCCATGGTTTTCTGTAGTAAGACTGCTAATCGTTTATAGCCTCATTACAAGTGCCAGCAGAAACTGGTGCGAAATCGCAATATGTAAACACTGCCATCACAGAGCACTGGTTATAATTTTCTGCTTTTTCTGAGTTTCCAAACTGATAAAGGGAAGTCCAAATTACAGAGGCTTTAGTGACGACCGGGGGGATCTTACTGTTGCTTCCTGGTGTCCTGCCTCACCTTCACTGCTGCTGTCGTTCCTGACCTGGAAAGCTGCGTTGTCCCTCGCCATTGCCGCTACTGCATCTTGCGGGAATCACTCAGGGGAGACTACAACTCCCAGGCGCCTGAGCGCCCGTTGACGCCAGCTACGCGCTCGGAGGCGCACAAAAGTCCGCGGCTCCCTCGGGGGAGCGGGAAGTCCAAATTACAGAGGCTTTAGTGACGACTGGGGGGATCTTACTGTTGCTTCCTGGTGTCCTGCCTCACCTTCACTGCTGCTGTCGTTCCTGACCTGGAAAGCTGCGTTGTCCCTCGCCATTGCCGCCATTGCCGCTACTGCATCTTGCGGGAATCACTCAGGGGAGACTACAACTCCCAGGCGCCTGAGCGCCCGTTGACGCCAGCTACGCGCTCGGAGGCGCACAAAAGTCCGCAGCTCCCTCCGCGTCGCGGGACGCGCGCGGGCGGCGCCGGGCTAAGCCCGGGCAAAGGGCGGGCCCTCTTAGGCCCTCAGAGGCCGATCGAGGCTGGGCTGGGACTATTCCCCTTCAATCTAAGCTCTTGGACACCGACTGCTGCACTAATAAGGACTATATGGTATCGGTAACGTTGTGAACCATTTCTTGTGCACTGAAGTTAGGTGGGTGATTGTATTTTCTACGGCTCTGTTCATCAAACTATTTTTTGCTGAAAATGAATACCAAAACAAGCAAAAGAGCTGTGGGTTTGGGGACTTTGGATAGCTATCTTAAACAGGCAGAATCAGCCATTGTTAAAGAAATAGCCTCGGTGGAACGCAGACTGTCCATAGAACCACCTAGACAATCCCTGTCTGTTATACCTTCCTTGGCTATAGCTGATAGCGATGCTAGTGATGTACCCCCTGAGGTTGCTTACTCTCGTATGTCCCAAAATGGGTTAGGTACTGAAGATAGTCCCAGGGTTATATCAACACTTTTGCCCAAAACGAGTTCTGCCCCCTCCCCCGTGGCTATCCGCACAAGACAATCAAGAGCTAAAGCGGATTTGACACTAAACGGGGATAAAATTATGTCAGGCAAAAGAAAGGCTAAGAATAATCCCTTGGGAATCTCGAGAATTAGCAGTTCTGTACCTAGGCTGGCCAAGGACAATACTAGTGTTCCCCAGTTTGTTAGAGAGACACTGCGTGAGGGAACAACTGACTGTTTAACCGGGGGTCCCGACATTGTCACGGAAAGTTTAGGGCCAGAGCTAGCAACAATCATAGATGACCGCCTTAAATTATTTACTTTACCGCTAATGGCGACCTTGAAGCGAATAGAGGATCGCATCACTAAAATTGAGTCACATCTTAACATAATGGCCTTAAATGTCGGGCCAAGTACTTCGGCAGTTGACTCACTAAATGTGCGCACAGCCACAGTTGATAATCTTTTGGATTCTATGATTACTTTGCATCAACAACCTGTACTTTCCACTACCACCCCTGGCATGGGCCTCAGTACCTTATCCCAACCACAGAATGATTCAGAAATAGTTCGGGGTAAAGAAACATGCACACAGAACACAAGGGGGAGGTCCTGTTTCCCAGTACAACCCCTTGGAAGGGACCCGTCATTACACTTACCAGCTGAGGCTTGCCCCTATTCAATTATTTTAGCTAATGTACCAAAGCTAGTGGACGGGAAACGGGAGCACTGGACCTCCTTAAAAAATAAGGCCCTCCACTATCTTTCAAGTAAAACTGTTTTGGGGCAACACCTTCATAGTAATTTTTTGATGATAAGAAGAGTCCCATGGGTGGGCAAGATTAAAAAGTGTTTAGACGGTGATTGTATTGTTATAAGTTTTAGATCTCCTAGGTTGGTTGAGGACATTTTGAGGCAGGCTGGTTCAGTTAGAATTCACCATGAGTATGTCAATGTCCTTCCCTTGGGCTTTTTTTATCCCCCAGCTCATGATAGGAGGGCGATCATTGATTACCCAAAGAATAGTGGCTCTCAGGATTATACAGTTCCTGTCTCAAATAGGTTTTCTGCCCTCTCCACTTTAGATGAAAACGAGTGACTAGGGTCACAAGAAGCATTTAATGTCTCTGATAGCCAGCTCGCTGTTCCTGAAGTAGTGATACCAGTAATTAATGGATGTGATCCTGGGCCTTTGGGCCCCTTAACCCCTTCAGTGCCCGCCCCTTTCCCCGCCCTGTGCCGGCCGTTGCATTAGCGGACGGGGTTTATGACGAGCTGGTCTCGTCATGGGCACAGCGCAACCGCGGCCCATGACGAGACCAGCTCGTCATGGGCATTGAAGAGGTTAACAATACTGGTTACCTGGAACATAGCTGGTCTGAGAAATAAAACAGATGATCCAGCTTGGAGAGATCTTATATGCTCTGGTGAGGTGATTTGTTTCCAAGAAACCTGGGACATTGATAATACCCTGACCATAGATGGGTATACAAGCTTTTTTGTTTCTGCATTACCGTCCAATATGGGGAGGGCCAAGGGGGGGTTGGTTACTCTGATCTCTGCAAGTATATCTGGCTCGCTGACTCAATTAGACACAGGTTCGTGTAACTGTTTGGCAGTTAAAATTTCCCTGACTGAGGGTAGTGAGTTTTTAATTGTTAATTTTTATAATTCTTATTATAGAGATACCACGATTGAACACCTCACCGCATTAAATCGTTTTTTGGTACACTTTAAGGAGGATAACGAGAATAACTGTATTATTATTATCATGGGCGATTTTAATATTCACAGATGCCCAGAAAAATGCCTATCCATAGATCCCCTAGGGCCTATAGAGTCGGGGGAGGCCCATTTTCAGCATTCAGTACAGGGTGACCTTTTGGAAATAATCCTCGCTGACTATGGCCTGATACTTCCACCTAAGATGGATGATAATATTCCTACATTTAAAGGGAAAGGCAAGCATTCTGTGATTGATTATATCTTTGTTAGTACAGCATTGGGGGATAGGATAAACGGATATTCAGCTGTTTGGACACATTATAGTGACCATAATCCTGTGGTCCTCACTTTGCCTGACCTTTTTTTTAAATCTGTTATAACCCATGATAAGGTGGATAAATCCAACTTCCACCTCACAGACCAGGACCGTAGGATCAGGTGGAATAAAGTCATCCCTGGTGATTTTTTCCTCAATTTAAAAAGGAAGGTTGGTCCAGAGTTGATCACGTGCCTTGACCCAGAAGCCGGGAATGTGGAAGTATTAGAGGCGTACTCTGCAATCTGCTCACAGATTTCAATAGATCTTCGGTGTCCTGTTAAAGTAAAGGATAAGGCCGAGTTGGGATGGTTTGACAAAAACTGTTCACTGGCAAACAGAAAGTTGAGAGCAGCTTTGAACTGTAAACCAGTGAATCGGCCCACCGTAGCCCAGCTTAGGAAAGAATATACTAAAACTCTGGAGCTTAGGAAAAAAGAGATCCGAGAGGACGCCTGGGAAGAACTATCTTCCGTTGACGTCCTCCGTAATAGTGCAAAGTTCTGGTCTGTGGTTAATAAACCATTTTTCCGTGATCCCTGCAATGACCAATTAGATTGCGGTATTGGGGAACACCAGTGGTGTGCTCATTTTAAGTCAGTCTATGAAGTGGAAACAAATGGAGGGTTGAACCTCCCTCTCCCCACTTTAAACCATTATACTTTATCGGTAACCAAGGCTGAGGTGGCTGAGGCCATCGGTAAGATGAAGAGTAATAAGGCTCCAGGACCCGATGGCGTCCCAGCGGACCTTTTTAAAGCAGATATTGAGACTTGGTCTACAGTTCTAATAAATATTTTTAACAGGGTCTGTGTCGCAGGCATTCTGGACACTTGGTCCGAGTCCATGATTATACCCATATTTAAAAAGGGCAAATGGGGGGATCCCAGTTGTTACCGTCCTATCTCCCTCATTGATTCCGCAGTAAAAGTCCTGGGGCGAGTAGTCTTGGGTAAAATAACAGAATGGTTGGAAGATACTAACACTCTTTCATGTTTACAATATGGGTTTCGAAAGGGTCGGGGTACCATAGACCAAAGCCTGAATCTTTACCTATTAATAGGTAAATATACCATAGCTAAGAAAGGGACGCTATATCTTGCCTTTATGGACCTATCCTCGGCTTTTGACCGAGTGAATCGGTCGAAACTATGGGAACTTCTGCTAAAGCGTGGCTTAGATGAAACCATTGTCTATTTTTTAGCAGATCTACATAGAGATCTTACTGCCACCGTTAGATTCGACCGCTTGGGTAACAGTACAGGCAAGATCGGAATTTCTAAGGGAGTTAGGCAGGGCTGTATTTTAGCCCCCTTGCTTTTTACCCTTTATATTAATGACATAGCCACTGCCTTAATCGAGTCATGTAAGGATATCCCGAGGGCAGGGAAGTATTGTATTCCTGCATTACTATATGCAGATGACGCTGCGTTGCTAGCACGTACGGCAGTAGGGCTGCAAAGTCTTTTAGATTCTTTTGCTGATTTTATGAAAAGACTTGATCTAAGCGTGAATTTCGCCAAATCCCATGTTATGACTGTAGGTTGCAAACCCAAGAGAGCTAAGACCATGCTCTGTGAGGGCCATGTCCTATCTAGAATTACTAGTTTCCCATATTTGGGGGTCATTTTTGATGATACATCTTCATGGGTTCCTCAATTAGCAGCCAAACGAAATGCCTTTGCCAGGTCAATCTTAGGTGTCTTGGATTTTGCCCGTAAATTGGGGGTAAAGCCAATGCAGGCTATGTTGAATATTTACGCAGCTAAATGCATTTCCATAGCTATGTATGGTGCGGACTTGTGGGGTATTAAAAATGTAAAGGATCTTCAGGTGGTAGAAGACAAGTTTCTTAAATCCATTCTATCACTTCCCCAGGCAACCCCCCGTTATATTGTCCATCAAGAATGTGGGGCTGAGTATTTATCAGACCGGGTAGCACTGGCTCCTCTATTAAAATGGCTATCAATCTGGCAAAATCCGGATCTTGAGTTAAACCGTGAAATTATAAAGGATTGTTTATCCCTTGAGTATGGCAAGGCTATCCCTTGGCTGAGCTATGTTAAGAATTTAACTAATGAATTAGGCCGCCCAGAATTATTCGACAACCCAAAAAATCTGTTAAAGGGGGACACAAAATGGGTGAAAGACCTACACAAACATCGGACAACCCTAGCCAGGGAGGAAAAGGAGCTAGTTAAACCCACAGTAAAGGCTCATCAGCTAATTGTTACAAATTCCATCTTTTGCTCACTGAATCTCCAGGGTGGATGCAGGACAGGGATTTGGAGATTTGTTCGTGTGACAGATTCTCCATTAAGGATACTGCCCATTTTATCTTTTTTTGTGAACATCTGTCCCCTCTCCGCAAAAAGTTTATCATCCCCCTTATTAAAAATAAAGGATTTAGACAAGTCAAACCTGCTCTTATATATCTCCAGCTGTTAGGCACTACTTGGGAGATATTCAATATAGCTAATTTCCTGGCTATTGCGATGAGATTAAGGAAAAAAATTGAGTGGACATAGTGTTGTTCTTAAGCATTTTTTGAACTCTGATTAACTCTGACCAAGTCTTATTTTTATTATTGTTTTAAACATATTTGTAAATGTCTATTTTTAATGTTATTTATTGTATGTATTGTACTTTTATGGTTCTTGAATTGAACCGAATAAAGTAATTTTGACTGACTGACTGATAAAGGGGCGAAATGTGTGTAATTGTCCTTGCTATTAGCTTTACCAAACGATATTTGCTTTACCACACTTCATTGGCCACACAAGTACCTATGGATAGGTAATACAGGCAAAACCCAGGGCCAAGTGCAGAACCCTTAATTTTGAGTATTGAAAAAAGACAATCTGTTCCTGGTGGTAAAGTTACTGCAGGTCTCAATAATTCTGCAACTTTTTAACTCTGATGTATTTGTGCTCTAGCATGCACTAGTTCTGTTACCTTCATCTCTTGAGGGAGAACATTGTCAATTTTATGTTGACGCATATCTTTCAATTGTACTAGTGATTACTTTAACCTGACCCACCTGCAGTGAGATAACTCACACCATAATACTGGAACTAACGTGTGCTTCTAATGCGCTTTAGCGAGTTGTATGCTGCTCAGCTACCTCACCTCGAAAGTTTATTGAAAGTCTCAGCATCAGTTTAAATAATACGTTGGTATGTTTGCGTTTTTTGCTGCAGGTCCTTTTTTTTGTTTAAAAAAGGTTAGGCTTTGCGTGTGAGGCTTGAGAAAAGCAAGGGTGCTTGCAATCATATGAATACGCTTACCATTTTCTCCTAGGCCTTTGGTGGACTTCTCTGATCTGCCAACGTAGCTGAATACATTTCACATTTTTAAATTATAGACCACCCCTGCTCTGAAAATGTATCTAGTAATATTTTGTTTATCACACATACACCTTTTAGAGTCTGATGACTCTAGAGGGTGCTACCTGATTGTATGAAAGTAGGATCTGCTTCTTATCGTTACCCTCACTTTTTGCTAAATGTAATACTGTTTTTGACTAGTCTGACTTAGACCCTTCTAATCAGGACCCCAGTCTATCTGCTTTCTCCTTAAACAGTTATGTTATGTACTTCGGTACACTCCAGATTGGATACTGGGCTACCCTTGTCAATCCATAGTATGTGGTAACCATGTACTATGCCCCAGAGGCCTCCCATCGCTGAAGCATGTATTATGCCACCCATGAGAGGCCATGCAAAATGAAAATACACGCCTGCCATTGCAGCCTGTGTAAGTTGGTGCATGCACCACTTACTTAAGGTATAAGTTTACTATATATAAGGCCACTGCACTTAAAACTTATAAGTCACCCCACTAGCAGCCCTTTACAGTCCTAAGGGCAGGGTGCTTGGTTCTAAGTGAGAGGGTGCCACTGCAGGAGCAGAACACCCTTGCATCCTACGGAGTCCATTCTCCCGGGTTGTCAGTGATACAGCCATTTACAAAATATAGAGGTCATTATGCAGCTGCGTGATGACCAACTCTACAATGGCTGAAACAAATCTTATTGTTTGGTGTCAAACATGTTGAACTCACAACCCACACCATTAACCGGTGTGGGAGGTATGATTCCACCCCTCAGAAGCAAGCTTCATTGGGTCCCTGGTGTTCTCGGTACCAGCCTTCTAGTCCAGGACAGCACAAAATGGTTGCTGCCAACCAGAGACACATTTCTTCCCTCCTGCTGCTGAGTCAAGCTCGAGCAGGGGAAGACAGAACAATAGGCTTCCTGTCACAGGGAGGTGTGACCACCTTCCAGACAGGATTTAGTGTATTAGGGCTGGGTAGGTGCACTAGCCAGCGACCGAAAATCTGCATATGGGGCACATTTGGTGTCCGTGTGCATAGTCCAGTTCAAACCAGTACTGGGAGCCGCTGGCTCCTGCTCTGGCGCAAAACTGGGCAAAGGATATGGGAGTAACCACCCCACTGTCCCCTGAATCTTGGCAACCCTCTGCATCGACACTTAAGGGCTTACCTGGCTGTAGGACCTTAATTCGACGTGGACAAGATTCTGAAACAAGAAACCCCTGACCTTCGACCATCTGGACACTTTGGTCTTCTATTGACTTTGTTTGGGCCCGACTTCGTCTCCCTCTCAGTCTGAATCATTGTCTGTGCCTGTGCACCATACGGGATCTGTGCAGGACCTGTGGAAAATCAAGGACAACCAAAGGTATCTCCCTTGGAGTGAAGGAGTCACTCCTCTGGATTTGCAGGCACCTCAGCACTGCTGACCGGTCTGCTGATCCCGAGCTACTCCGGACTCTGAAGGGTCCAGCAACACAGGACATGGAATTCTACATCCCTCTAGGCCTGAGCTGCCCTCTTACTGAGTTTGAGGCAAGTATCCCTTCCAGGGGCTGCAATCCCCGAACCACTGTGCACCGTGTCCATTTGCAAGTGCGTGACCTTGTGGGCATTCCTTTAACAAGTGCATTGGGCTCTGTGTAGCCCCAACCTATGGCACCATTTCCTACCAAGAACGTTGACCTCCTTAGACCGAGTGCTCCATGGGCTGTTGTTTGTTGAAATTACTTGAGGCCCTCTCGCGACTCCTGTGCCTCCGGTCTGTAGGTCCACTTGAGGGTCATCTTTGCTTTTCTTGGGCTCCCCTGGTGTCTCCAGGCTCACCCTGACTCCCCTATGTTCGGTAAATCTCCTGGATCTTGCTGGTCCAAAACTTATACATCCTTGACCTTCTGTTTGGGTTGCCGTTGCCAAGGCTTGTGCAACAGCAGCGACCCCTCAGCACTCAACATCCTTTATGGAACAGCTTGTATCCTGGTTGTCCTCAATGTCTCCCTGTCCCCGTAGCTGCAGGGTCAAGGACTCCATCAACTCACCTAATGCACCCAACATCAGTGGGCATTCGTCTACCGAGCCCCTGGTCAGTCCTAAGTGACCCAATCTCTGTCCCCTCTGCTTTCAGGTACTTTTCGACAAGAATCCACCTTTGGATTCCAACAGATGCTTTTCTTTCTTCCTTCTAGCAGCGGCTCTTTTTCAAAGTCCTCCATTGGGTTTGGCGGCGGTTTCCGATGCCACTTCAGACCTATGCACCCGGCTTCCCTCCCTGGGATAGGTAACTCGAGTAACTTGGTATCTACGGGTGGGGTGGCTCTCCAACCTTCTGTCTTCCACTGGGTTTCTTCGAAGTCCACTGGGAAGGGTCCTTAAGCTCTAAAACTTCAACCGCGACTTTCCCATAGAATTGTACGGAGAACGCAGTCATATTCCCACACTGCACCCGTCCTCCGTGGTGTCCCTGCTTACTCACCTTGGGTGGTTCCTTGGGGTCCCAGCAATTCTAAGTCCTCTCGACACTGTCTTGACTAGAGTCTTGGTTCTTTTACCACTATTTTAGTATATGGTTTGGTCCCCCCCCACCGGGCCCACTGTTTCTTATTGCTATTTACTGTCATTTCTGTGCTTAAGTATTCTGTGCTTTGTGATTATCTCCATTTAGGAGATACCGTGTCATACTAAGTAGTGTTCTATTAATAAATCCATAATTTTGTAACTACTGTGTGGCTCTCCTTTCATTTAGCCAATACTATTAGATTGCATTCTGGAAAAACAAGCTGCTTTACATTCTTTCAAGATTAAGCCTGAAGGCTTCTCTCCACAACCACCACTTAGATAACTTTCTAAGGTTATCATTGACCTCTTAAATCACCATAAAGGTTGTTTGGACTGGTGCAAGGTGCCCACTTTAACTAATGGACATCACATACCAGGCCAACTTCTCACATTGGTGTGCAGCCGTTGGGATTCAAGCCTGCATTGCTTTACCAGAGAAATCTTTGTATTGATTAACTGAAAAACCACTAGTACTAGGTACATATAATACTAGCTTAGGATAAGTAAGTTCTACTGAACTTAGGCTTGGGTAAGTCAAGGATTTAGAACACCCTTTCTCCAACCTCAGAGAGTTTACTTCCCACTAGGTTAGGTAGGTGCAACACCACACCACACTTAGCATGTCTGCTAAAGGAGATGCTAGTGGCTCTCTACCTTCTAGATACAGTGATCTTTCTTTCCGTGAACTGAAAGCACTGTGTGCTTTTAGAACGCTGAAGACAGGGAGAAGTGCCAACACTCAATGCCTGGTAGAGGTGTTACTTCTAGATGACTCAAGGAAAACCCCTGGGTCAGATGTATAGGAGAGAGTGGGTGGGACAGGGAATGAAGACAGGTCAGGAGGTGACACCTTTTATGACCTAGACTGTAATCTTGACCAGTGGGACCATGATGGCTTCCACCTGGATAACTCAGATCTTCAAGAGGGTAATGGAGAAGGCCATGAAGGCCCCCTCTTCACCCGTCCTGGAAGAGTGCAGAGTTTACCAAGGAGAAATAGATCCCCCCTTCAGATTCTAATCACTCAGGACAATCTGTAGGGACCTCTGTATCTAGCAAGAGGGACCACTCTTATGATAGGGAATACCAACTTCTTGAACTTGAGAAAGCTAGGCTTAGGCTCAGGCAAGAGCAGTTGGCCCTTGATAAAGAGTCCCTAGAAGTCCAGAGAGCTAGTAAAAAGTTGGGACTAGAGTCCCATGGTGGCAGCAACAGTGTTCCTAGAGTTAAGAAACACTCCTTTGATAACAGGAACCTGAGCAAGATTGTCCCTCCCTTACCCTGTTGGGGATTACATCCACAAATAGATAACTGCTTTAGAGAGGGTCTGTAGAGCTCAGATGGTCCCTTAACAGCAGTGGGCAGCTATCTTGTGGACCTCCTTTGCTGACAAAGGTAGAGATAAGCTCCTCACGGGTAGAGAAGAGGATGCTGACAACTACTCAATCTTGAAGAGTGCTCTCATTGATGGGTTTGGCTTAACCACTGAACAGTCTAGGATAAAGTTCAAAGACACACAGAAGGCATAGAATCAGGATTGGGGAGACTTTGTGGATAGTGCCATTATGGCTCGGGAAGGCTGGTTGCTTGGCAGCAAAGTGAAAGATTTCAAGGCATTATACAATTTGATCATGAGGGAGCAGATCCTTAATGATTGCCAACATCAGTTATTGCATCAATACCTGGTTGACTCTGATCTGACTTCATTGGGAAAGAAGGCAGATAAGTGTGTCAGAACCAGGGAGAAGCAGAAAAACCAGAACAATGGTGGGGACCAAAAGAAGCAAGATTCTAAAACTCCAGATAATGGAGGGGACAAGGATAAAGATCAAAACCAGTCTTCATCGGGGCCCCAAAAACCGGCATCTGGGGGGAGTCACAATCCAACAAAGGTAAAGCCAAAAAGAAACCTTGGTGCTATCTCTGTAAACAGAAGACCCATTGGATTAGATGCTGACTGTCCAAAAGCCAAGGAGAATCCTACCACCACTGCCCCTAAGTCAACTGTGCCCCCAGCACAAGTACAAGTGGTGGTACAGAGAACAAGGGATCAGTAGGGTTTACCCTGGGCTCTGAGATGGGTTCTGGCCTAGTCAGAACTCCAGCACAGGCTGTGCTTGTCTGTAATGGTGGCATGGATATTGCCACCCTATTTGTCAGTCCCAGTAATCTGGGCAAATACAGACAGCAGCCTTTAATAAATGGTAAAGAGACTATGGCATACAGGGACAAAGGTGCAAGTGTCACTATGACGACAGAGGATCTTGTGGCCCCATACCAAATCCTACTTGGAGAAATGTACAAGGTGACCAATGCAAACAATCTCAGGGCAGACCATTCCTTGGCAGTTGTTAATTTCAGCTGGAGCGGGGTAACTGCCCCTAAGAAAGTTGTGGTTAGCTCAGAGCTACCAGTAGAATGTTTGTTGGGCAATGATTTTGAGACTTCAGCCTGGGCTGTAGTGGAACTTAGGACTCATGCAGCAATGTTGGGCATCTCTGCAGATGTGTTTGCTGTGACCAAGTCACAGGCCAAACTGACTAACACTGAACAGGCCCTGGACCCTGAAACAACTGACCAGGGGCCTTCCAAGAAAAAGAGCAGGAGGGGTAAGGCAGTGTCTTCCCCACAGACTCAGAGTGAGGATCAGTCTCTTGAGGGAGATTATCTTAGTCCCTGTGAAGGAACTGTCTCAGAGGAACTGGAACCTGATCAGGTGAGTTTTTGGGAACAGGGGACCCTCCCAGGGCAAACTTGAGTTTGGAACAGCAAACCTGCCCCTCTATTGAACCCCCCAGACAGCAAGCTGCTGATGAGGCTGCTGGGTGTGTCAGTGGATCCCACTGGATCTTTTGGGACGAGGGAATCCTGTACTCAGAGGGTAGAGACTCCAAGTCTTTTGCCACCAAGAGGTAGGTCATTCTTCTGATGTTTAGGGGCTTCCTAATCACCTTGGCGCATGAAATTCCCTTAGCAGGACACCTAGCCCAAAGTAAGACTTGGGACATGCTTGCCCTCACTTTCACTGGCCTCAAATGTCTGAGGACACCAAGGAGTTGTTTTACTTCTATACCACCTGTCAAGCCAGTGGTAAGTCAGGTGGTACCACAAAGGTCCCCCTCATACTACTACTAGTAGCTTTGGCAGGCAGCCTCACTGACCAACATCACATTGATTGCAGGAAGGTCCTCAATCAATATAGGCACATGTTCTCTCTGACTCCTGGTCAAACCACCTGGTGTACCCATGAGTTGGACACAGGTGAGAGTCTACCTGATAAAAATAAGATTTACAGGCAGCCTGACCATGTCAGAGATTGCGTGAGGACTGAGGTCCAAACAATACTAGAGTTGGGAGTTACTGAGCCCTAAGATAGCCCTTGGGCTAGTCCTGTGGTCCTGGTACCAAAAACTCACACCCAGGGTGGTAAAAGGGAGATGAGATTTTGTGTTGACTACAGGGGACTCAATGCCGTCACTAGGACTGATGCTCATCCAATTCCAAGGGCAGATGAGCTTATTGATACTTTGGCCTCAGCCAAAATCTTGAACACATTTGACCTCACTGCTGGCTATCAGAAACTCAGATTAGCAGAGGATACCAAACTAAAAACTGCATTTTTAACCCCTAGTGGGCATTATTAATGCATTGTGATGCCCTTTGGTTTGACGAATGCACCTGCCACATTGCAAAGGCTGGTGAACAAAGTCCTTACATGCCTGGAAGCCTATAGTGCAGCATATCTTGATGATATAGCTCTATTTAGCTCCACCTGGGAGGAACACCTGGTCCACCTGAAGAATGTTTTGGAGGCTCTGCAGAAAGCAGGCCTCGCTATCAAGGCTATTAAGTGCCAGATAGGGCAGAGCAAGGTTGTGCACCTGGCCCACCTTGTGGGTGGTCACCAGGTTCAACCATTAAAGAGCAAAATCCAGACCGTAATGGACTGAGTTGCTCCAAATACCCAGATTCAGGTCAGAGCTTTCTCTGGCCTGATTGGGTACTACAGAAGATTTGTCAAAGGATATGGGGCTATAGTTACTCCTTTGAATGATCTCACATCAAAAAGAATGCCCAAGAAAGTTCAGTGGATAGTTAGCTGTCAGAAAGCATTTGATGATCTCAAGCAGGCCATGTGCACTGCTCCCATTTTGCAGAGTCCTGACTACTCCAAGCAATCTATTTCCCAAAGAGATGCATCTGATTGGGGGTAGGGGCTGTGTTATCACACCTGAATGCAGAGGGTCAGGATCAACCAGTAGCTTTGATCAGCAGAAGGTTGACCCCCATATTGAAACGTTGGTCAGCTATAGAGAGGGAAGCCTTTGCTGTGGGTCTGGGCCCTGGAGAAGCTGAGGCCATACCTGTTTGCCACTCACTTCATTGTTCAGACATACCATAAGCCCCTCCTATGGCTAAACCAGATGCAGGGGGAAAACCCCAAACTTTTGAGGTTGTCCATGTCCCTACAGGTGATGGGCTATACAGTGGAACATAGACCTGGGGGTAACCATGCCAATGTAGATGGATTATCCCGATATTTAGACTTTGAAAATGAAGACTCAACTGGGAAAGGTTAGTCTCATCTCCTTACGTGTGGGGGGTTGTGTAGAAAAGTAGGATCTGCTTCTTATGGTCACTACACCTTTTTGCTAAACGTAATACTGTTTTTGACTAGTCTGAATGGGATCCTGCTAATCAGGACGCCAGTCTATCTGCTTTCTACCTAAACTGTTTTGTCATGTACTTAGGTACACTCCAGGTTGGATACTGGGGTACCCTTGTCAGTCCCTATTATGTGGTACCCATGTACCCAGGGTATAGGTACCCAAGAGGCCTCCCATGGGCTGAGGCATGTATTATGCCACTCATGAGATGCCATACAAAAGGGAACTACAGGGATGCCATTGAGTGATTACCAACTCTAAAACGCTGAAACAAACCCTATTGTGTTTGTTGTGTACATGTTGGAATCATACCTCCCACACTGGTAACCTATGTGGGAGGTATGATTCCACCCCTCAGGAGCGAGCTTAGTTGGGTCCCTGGTGTTCCCAGTACCAGCCCTCCAGTCCTGGATAGCACACAATGGTTGCTGCCAACCAGAAATACTTTTCTGCCCTCCTGCTACTGAGCCAAGCTCGAGCATGGGAAGGCAGAACAATAGTCATCCTGTCACAGAGAGGTGTGGCCACCTCCCAGACAGGATTTAGTGTATTAGGGCTGGGTAAGGGCACTTGACAGCGACCGAAAGTATGCATGAGGCACACATTTGGTGTCCCTGTGCATAGTCCAGTTCAAACCAGTCCTGGGAGCCGTTGACTACTGCTCTGGTGCACAACTGGACAAAGGACATGGGAGTAACCACCCCACTGTCCAGACCCTCCCCTGGGAGGGTCCCCTGAATCTTGCACAACTGAACTTCGACTCTCTGGACACTCTGGACTTCGTTGGACTTCATTTGGGCCCAACTTCGTCTCCCTCTCAGTCTGAAGCATCGTCTGTGCCCATGCACCATACACGATCCATGCGGGACCTGTGCAGCATCTAGGACAATCAAAGATATCTCCCTTGGAGGGAAGGAGTCACTACCCTGCATTCACAGGCCCTGCAGCACTGCTGACCGGTCTGCTGATCCCAAGCTCCTTCAGACTCCGAAGGATCTAGCAACACAGGATGTGGGCTTCTATGTCTCCTGAGGCCCAAGCTGCCCTTTACCAAGTTTGAATCCAGTATCCCTTGTGGGGGCTGCAATACCCGAACCCCAATGCACCGTGTTCTTTTGCAAGTGCATGTGCCTTTTGTCATTCTTTTAACAAGTGCATTGGGCTCAGTGTAGCCCCAACCTATGGCACCATTTCCTACCAAGAACTTTGACCTCCTTGCACTGGGTGCTCCGTGGGCTGGTGCTTGGTGAGATTGTTTGAGGTCCTCTTGCCACTCCTGTGCCTCCGGCCTGTGGGTCCACTTGAGGGTCAACTTTGTTTTTCTTGGGCTTCCCTGATTGCTCCAGGATTGGCCTGACTCCCCTGCGTTTGGTGAGTCTCCTGGACATTGCTGGCCTGAACTGAACACATCATTGACCTTCTGATTGGGTTGCCATTGCCAAGGATTGTTGGTGCTCCCGGCAGACATCGACCCATCAGCAGTCGACATCTTTTGTGGGACAGATCGTATCCGGATCCTGGTTGTTCTCGATGTTTCCTGGTCCCCGTAGCTGAAGAGTCATGAACTCCATTAACTCACCTGAAGCACCCAAAATCGGTGGTCATTCGTCTACCGAGCCCCTCGAGCCCCTGGTGACTCCTTAGTGATCCAAACTCTGTCCCATCTGCTTTCAGGTACTCTTTGAAAAGAATCTACCTTTGGCTGGTGCGCAGTCAAAATATCGATTTTTTTATATCGACCTACACTAATATCGAGTTTTTAATATCGTAGGGACAGAATATCGATGTCAAGAATATCGGTGACCAGAATATCGACCTTAAGGTAAGTAGTATAGTTTTTTTTTAATATTGAAGTAAGTAATATCGAAGTAAGTAATATCGTTAGCAAAAATATTTTTGTTAATAATATCAATATTAATATTAGTGTTATGTATTTTAGTATGTATTTTATATGTATGTTTACCATTTTTTGTAATGTATTTTTATTGTTTTTGAATATATGTAATAAATGTTTAGAAATTAGTCATTTTTTTTAAGTAAATTTTGCATTTTAGTATAAGAGCGTGTTGAGCGTTTGTAGGGGAATAGGGTGGGAAGTAATTTAATTATAATTAATTAATTATGTTTTTATTTCTTGTTAGCAATTATTCATTTATTGTTAATTAATTGTTAATTAATTTTTATTAATTAATTAATTTATAATTATAATATTTATAATTAATGTATTATTATTTTTTATTTAATGTAATTGATTATTAATTTATTGTCAATTAATTATTAATTGGTAAATACTTTTTATTAATTGATTAATTTGTGATTGTATTAATTATAATTAATGTATTATTATTTTTGATTTATTGCTATTGTTAATTACATTATTGTTAATTTATTATTCATTGGTAATTAATGTTTATTAATTGATTAATTGATAATTAAATTAATTGTGTTATTTTGTATGTGTAGTGGGTTATGTGTTAATGGGGGAATAGGGTGGGAAGTAATTTAATGTTATTTAAGTTAATATTAATTTAATTTTATTAGTATTTATTATTATTTTTTTGTTAATTCATTATTAATATGTTATTTATTTAATTAATAAGTATGTTAATTTAACCCCTATGCTAGCCAACGCTTTCCCTACTGTTGCACTCACTGGAGTTGGAATAGTAATTTTAACCCTTATACTATCCAACGCTTTCCCTACTGTTGCACTCACTGGAGTGGTAATAGTAATTTTTACCCCTATGCTATCCAACGCTTTCCCTACTGTTGCACTCACTGGAGTGGGAATAGTAATTTTAACCCCTACGCTATCTAACGCTTTCCCTACTGTTGCACTCACTGGAGTAGGAATAGTAATTTTTACCCCTACTCTATCCAATGCTTTCCCAACTGTTGCACTCACTGGAGTGGGAATAGTAATTTTTACCCCTACGCTATCCAACGCTTTCCCTACTGTTGCACTCTCTGGTGTGGGAATAGCAATTTTAACCCCTATGCTATCCAACGCTTTCCCTACTGTTGCACTCACTGGAGTGGGAATAGTCATTTTTACCCCTACGGTATCCAACGCTTTCCCTACTGTTGCACACCCTGGAGTGGCAATAGTAATTTTAACGCTTTACCTGTGGCCAGAGTCTATTTGGCATTTCGTTAGCCGTGAGGGGAACGGCTCAGCAGCAGTGGGAGCAGGAACTGGCATCTTTGGCGAACGCCGCCGTGAGGGGAACGGCCTACAAATCCCTGCACACCTTGCGGCCGCGCACGCCAGTGACGCTACGCGGCCGCGCCGGAACAGCTTAAAGACCCACAGGTACCACCGCAGCGCGGGACGCTTTACCTGTGGCCAGAGTCTATTTGGCATCTCGTTAGCTGTGAAGGGAACGGCTCAGCAGCAGTGGGAGCAGGAACTGGCATCTTTGGCGAACGCCGCCGTGAGGGGAACGGCCTACAAATCCCTGCACACCTTGCGACCGCGCACGCCAGTGACGCTACGCGGCCGCGCCGGAACAGCTTAAAGACCCACAGGTACCACCGCAGCGCGGGACGCTTTACCTGTGGCCAGAGTCTATTTGGCATCTCGTTAGCCGTGAGGGGAACGGCTCAGCAGCAGTGGGAGCAGGAACTGGCATCTTTGGCGAACGCCGCCGTGAGGGGAACGGCCTACAAATCCCTGCACACCTTGCGACCGCGCACGCCAGTGACGCTACGCGGCCGCGCCGGAACAGCTTAAAGACCCACAGGTACCACCGCAGTGCGGGACGCGCGCGGGCGGCGCCCGGGCCCGTCCTTGCCCGTCATCGCCTGGAGGAGGCAGGGCTGGGCCACCCCTCGTAGATCCTCTTCCCAGCACTTAAGGTACTGTGGCTAAGTTGAGATTGTGATCATTACTACGTGGTGCTTCTAGGATAGTGTGCTACTGGAGTATTACACCCCCTGAGGACGTATACCTGTTCTATTTTCTATCTCAAGTACATTTTGTGAACAATTTTTGGATTCTACACCATCATATTTGGATGTAATTACTCATGCAATGTTATGAACATTTGTGTTTTAGAGTTATTTTTAATTTATGTTTTTCTCTTTCCAGCATAGTCTTATATTTTAAAGCAGTAATTTGACCCCTTGTACTGTTTTTCAGGTTGGGTAATGGCAGGGAAGGGTAAACGCACGGGGGGGGGCGGGACAGTTACTGGCACCATGGACCAGTTTATAACGCGCGCTGTTTCAGTTTTAGAGCACGAAATCGCCATAACTGAGCGACGGCTCTCTACTGAACCAACGCTGTTAAGACGCTCATCTATTGGGCCTCTAGCACTAGCTAGATCCCCTTCAAGATTAGTCGGGCCTGTGGTGGGTAGCCCCTCTCAGGTAGAGGACCTTGAGATTCGTCCCTCTTTGAATCAAAGTAATATCAGGATTCTAGAGTCCCCTGCTGAGGATGTTTTGGTAGCTGAAAATGTCTCAAGACCCGATGGTACACCCCCCCAGACACGGGCTAGTAAGAAATCCAAATGTATGTCTAACCCCAAAAGAAAAAGAGCTGATGATATCCAAGGGGGGAGGCAGCCGAAACTCTCCAAAAAGACTACCAACCCAAATAGTGTTACTTGTACGCTATTAGAGGGGGACTGTGAAACTAATGGCGTGGGTAAAAAGATCTCTCTTGACCGGTCACAATCTGATGAGCTCATCACCAAGATTGAACAGGTGGTACGCTCGTTACTACTTCCTTTGGCTGAGAGGGTCAAAGTGATCAATACAAAAGTCGAGTCCCTGGAGCAGACGATGCTTGATAATTTCTGCTCCTTAAATTTTTTTATCAAACTCGTAACAAGTGAGAGAGTTAATTCTAATTTTACCCAAATTCCTGTGGCTGTACCTACAATAAATACCACAGTTACCCCTGTTGTTGGTCCTGTGATCACCCCTATAGATAGGTTAGGGACTGACCCACCTATTGCTTTGGATAACACTAGCCATATTTTGCCACGTATAAGCTCCACCAAAAGTAATCACGGGGGCAATGACATTGAAGAAAAGAACTCTAATGGGATAAACAGGGGCCCGAAGGCAGGACCCAGCAGTATTATTCGTACAGATCCTGCGAAACCTGTAAATGTTCACCTTCATCTTCCCCCAGCCTCTCTTCCTTATGTAGCAGTATTAACTGGAGTTCCAGAATTAAAGGATGGCAAGTCTGAATCCTACCCAGAACTTAAAAATAAAGTGACCTTCTGGCTAAATAAAAATAGACCTATGCACTCTGGACTGGATGGGAAGATCCTATTTGCCAGAAGGGTTGACTGGGTTGGAACAAGGCCTAAAGATGTGGAGGGAGACGCCATTGTTGTAAATTTCCAAGATAGACGTATAGTGCGTCTTATCTGTGACGATATTTTATCCGGGGGTCAGTTGGGGATAGGGGTGCGCGATCTTGGATATTTTTACAATGTACCCTCCTACAGCGCTGAAAGATTTTTCCATCATTGGGGAGTGCCTAGAGCGCTCCCAGAGCCCATTATTCCCCATTCTGATTATTACAATCCTAATTTTAATCGCAATTTAGGTTATTTTGATTGACCAGAATTTCATCCTCAAAGGGAAGCTACGGTAGTGAGTGCTGACACTTTGAATAATAGGGTTGAAGCTGAATTCCCTTTATCCGGGATATCAAATCTTCTTAGCCACTCCCCTTTGCAAACTCATTTAGATCATTCAAACCATCATGACAGTAGCCCTAATACTACCTGTCAGTCTAATTTGTCGGGAATAGGGTTGGGCTCTATGATCTCGTGGAATGTTGCTGGCCTAAAGTCAAAAATGGATTCCCCGGAGTGGGTCCAATTTATGGGTAATTTTGATGTCTGCCTCCTTCAGGAGACTTGGTCCTGCGAGCCGCAGTTTCTCCAAGGTTTTCTGAATTTTCACGTTCCTGCATCTAAGGGACCCAAAGGGCGTCCGATGGGTGGGTTAACAATATGGGCTCGCCAAGAATTATTCTTGGTGGTCAATGAAATCAACACAGGCTCCCCTGACATTCAATTGGTCAGACTATCCGCGGGCCCATCGGGTGACGTGGACATCTATAATTTGTACCTGAGGGGGACTAATGGGATGAAGTCCAGGACTCTGGTTGCACTGGATTCCCTTATCGCACAGCACTCAAGTGAGAGGGGAGTGCTTGCTGCAGGGGATCTGAATGTAACTTTCGAACCGCTCTTAAGTTCAGATTCCTGCTGGGGACTTGACCCTGAAGAAGATCAATTATGGGGTATCCCTGGCCTTGATATGGACCCAATAAAACGTTGGTCCGAGGCAGCAGTGCAGGTCAACGCCCTCTGTTATGAAAGAGGCTTGAGGGCTTTGAATGGAAGAACCCCTGGGGATAAGGAAGGGGCCTACACCTTTGACAATGGCCGATACAGGAGTAGAATCGATTACGTACTCTGCAGCATGAGGTTATGGCAATCTGTAAAAGACATGGTTGTAGTACCCAGACCAGAAAGTGACCATAACCCTTTATGTGTAACGCATCGCTGGTGGAAAAGTAGCAATGCAGAACCAGCAGTGGCGTCATCTACCCCACCTGAGGTATTTCCCTCTAACGACATGCGCAGGCTTAAGTGGAGTGCGGTTAGGTCTAACGAAAAGGCAATTGATAGCATTAATATATTGCTGTCCGAAGTTGTTGTGGAGCTTGAAAGTTGCAGGCTCTCCGACCAAGGTGTTATGGCAGCCACCGGCCACCACGAAATTTTCTTCGAGGAACTACGCCAGTTTTTTCTTAAACCAACTAGGAGAGGTAGTCGACCACCCTCTAAACGCTTGCGGTGGTATGACGCTGATTGCAAAAGTGCCAGAACTAACCTAATCACAGCCCTCTCCAGTGGCAGTATTGGTCATGTGAGGGAAGCTCGCCAATTATATAAGAAATGCATAGCTTTGGCCAAAAAGAATTGGGACGAGCAATATTGGACAGACTTGAAAGATGCTAGTGATGCCAGGGACTCACGATTATTTTGGAACATCATCAAGTGGGGCAGGGGAGGGTTGCCAGATAGACCAACAAATCATGTCTCACAAGATGACTGGGTAAATTACTTTAGGCCCCAATATGCATGTGACCCCCAGACAAACCCTACAGGGGAAATATCCCTTGTTTTCTTCTCTAGTGGCCCTTTTTGCATTAAAGACACCCTAATGGCTTTGGGATCTGTAGCAGCTGGGCGAGCTCCAGGTCTTGATGGGATTCCATCTGATCTTTTCCTTGGTAACAAAAAACCCTGGAGCGAATACATTACCCTTTTGGCAAATGCAATTGCTGTTGGTGCTCCAGTTCCTAAATCCTGGGGGGAAGCTGTTATAATTCCCGTGTTTAAAAAGGGTGACAGAACCCTCCCTGGGAATTATAGACCAATCAGTTTAATTGACACAATTCAGAAGGTCATTGGGAGGATGTTATTGAACCAGGTGTTAGCGTGGGCTGATGATAATATGATTCTCTCCCCCCTTCAAGCTGGTTTTCGTAAGTCAACCAGCACACTGGATCAGGTCTTTAGATTTGTGCAACTCCACTGGAAAGTGGTTACTCTGGGGAAAGGCAGTCTCTACGTGGCATTTGTGGATCTGCGAGCTGCCTTTGACCTTGTCCCTCGTCATCGGCTATGGGTTGTCCTCAATAAATTAGGACTCCCGGTAGAAATCTTGACAATGATAAAGAGGCTCCATGAGTCTAATTTTGCAAGGATCCAGTGGGGAGGAGCAGGTGAAGTCACCCCAGAGTTTCCGGTCGAGCGGGGTGTGCGGCAAGGCTGCACCATGGCTCCAACCCTTTTTTCCTTATATATTAATGGGATTGCCCAAGCTATGCTCAACGCCACTATTGATGCCCCAAAACTTGCTGGAATTACTACTCTGATATTAATGTTTGCGGATGATACGTTAATCGTATCAAAAACTCCAAATGGCTTGCAGAGAGCATTAAAAGTCTTTGAGGAATTTTGTCTTGGCCATGGTTTGGAGGTAAACGTGGCCAAGACTAAACTCATGGCCTTCAATCCGCATCCAAATCGTAGAGTGAGTAAGTTTTTCCTGGATGGGCAACAAATAGAAATGGTCTCCAACTTTGTTTACTTGGGTATACACATAACTAGTACCAGCAAGTGGGATAAGCACATTGAGGTCGCTGCCCTGAAGCTTAGGCAAATCTCAGGAACCCTGACAAGAGAACACAAAAAGTCTTTTACCAAGCCCGTTAAACCTGTACTCCAAGTTTTCGAGGCAAAGGCCCTGGGTTCAGCTTTGTACGGGGCAGAATTATGGGGGTTTAGACGGCTGGTTCCCCTAACAACAGCAGAAAATTCTTTTCTCCGTAGCATAACAAGCCTCCCGCAGAGTTCACCTATGGTCCCTGTAAGGTATGAGCTTGGCAGGAATGCCGTTGCAGACATCGCCAGATTACGCCCGATTTTATACTGGCGAAGGCTCTGGACTACTCCCGAGCTCTCTTTGTACGCCAAAGGGATTATTGATGTCATAGATCTAGATGTCTTTCATAAAATTGAATGGCTGAGGCAGCTCCGCCAGACCTTAACAGTCATGGGCATGGCGGGGCTATGGAGTGACCCTACAACTGCGCAGTTTCCCCCAAAGAAAGTTATGAAAGCTATTTATTGGGAGCGGGTTAACCACCAGGTGTGGAGTTGTGTAAATCCTAACGGGATGGCTGGTCGTTATCTAGAGGCGAAGTTCACACCCGCCTTTGAACCTTATTGGGACCTGATCACAAAGCCTAGAGACAGGAAGCTGTATTTTCAGCTGCGAGCAGGTTCTCTTCCAATTAAGTCTCTTACAGGCAGATGGTCTAGTGCAAATGAAGAGATCTGTCCTGCTTGTGGGGTACATGTAGAATCTATCGCCCATCTACTGTTCGTCTGTCCAGCATTAGCTGTTCCTAGGCGAGTGTGGTTGTCACCATTGTGTAGGAACCTGGGTACCACGAGCAGTGCCATTGCTTTAAGAATTCTATGCACCAGCACTTCTCCAACCATTTCTATCCCATTAGCAAAATTTTTGGGATGGGCATGGAATCTAAGGGCGAAAGCCTCTAGCAAACCACAGATAATTCCTCCTCATGCAACCCACATCGCTGTTGCCTAGTGTGAAACTCTGTAAAACGTTTTTACAATGCTGTAGTTGATGGGGGTTTATTAATTATATATTGTTAAATTGGCTGTTAGCTCGATTAGTTTAATGCTTTTTTAGAATCAATTTTTTAACTTATTTATTGATGAACTTAACAATTTTAATGTGTTTTTATATGCAATGTTTTGATTTATGTTTGTGTCTTTTATGATTTTGTCAAATCGAATAAAGACTAATGGAAAAAAAAAATTTTTAACCCCTACGCTATCCAACGCTTTCCCTACTGTTACACTTACTGAGTGGGAATAGTAATTTTAACCCCTTTGCTATCCAACGCTTTCCCTACTGTTGCACTCCCTGGAGTGGGAATAGTCATTTTTACCCCAACGATATCCAATGCTTTCCCTACTGTTGTACTCACTGGAGTGGGAATAGTTCTTTTTACCCCTACGCTATCCAACGCTTTCCCCACTGTTGCACTATGTGGAGAAAGTATATATATTAATTTATATGTATATGCTTAATTTATATTAACATTAAGGTGCCGATTCCAATCCTGTAAAACCCGGGTATAAATCGGCGTAGGGAGCGTATTCTCCGTCCGACACATACCCGGGAAATCCACCGTACAATCCAGCGAGTACGATTCGTGCAGAAATACCATTTCCATACGAAACGTACAAAACACCGTACGGCTAAAAAGTACATACAAGTCTGATCCGGGACAGCGCGTACGCGACGTCCGTAGGGAGTCAGCCACCGTTTTACGGACCAGCAAGTACGATTCGTACCTACGTCATTCCCCACAGCAATTTTTTTACGGCAGCTAAAAAATCCCGGAAAGCTGAGACTGTGGCTGCGTGTATGACATTTTGCCCCAGACCCAGTGGGTGTGCCTACCTCCCCCTGAGTGTGCATGTCAGGAGGTGTGCGCTTACCCACCTTGGTGGTGTGCTGCCTGTGTGTGGTGGGGTGCGTGCATGGGAAAGTCTGGGTGTGCATGGGACAGGTATGGGAGTGGGAAGTGTGGATGGTGCTGGGGTAGGGGGGGGACGAAGAGCTACAGGAGACTCACTGCTGCCATCAGTGAAGAGTCCATGGACCGCAGAAACATCCGTTGGTCAGACATCGTTGCTGACATGCCCTCCATGAACGACACCATCTGTGTCAGCAGTGTGGTGTGGCCATGGAGGACATTCAGCATTGATGTCTGCCCAACCTGCAACTGCCGCTGGATGTCCACAGACTCTGCAGTGAGGGCAGCAGGGGTGACAGGGGCAGGGGGTGCGGTGCCTGTCCCGAAGGAGACATGGTGGTGCCCTGCACGGACAGAAGGGACCGGAGCAACTGGGAGGGCGGTGATGGGAATGGAGGAGGCGGTGACAGATGTTGGGCTGCTGCCAGGTGTTGTAGCAGCCTCCGCCCCCTCGCTGAGGTCCCGTCTGCGTTCTTAGTTGGGCTCGCCACCAGACAGGTCCTCCGACTGACTCTCCTCGCCCTCCGTGCCACTGGCTCCCGCAGACTCGCCAGTACTGGTGGCACTGGTGCTGGATCCCTCCTCCAGGTCCGTGCAGGTGTCTTCCGCGGTTTCCTCCGATGATGCTGTGGGCAAGGTGAAGAGACAGAAAAAAATCAGTCACCTGTATACATCTGACACATGAGTCCATAAAAAATAGGTGCATATCAGGCAATGCATCATGAGTAACATCTAGATTACTCCGCACATATGTAAGCCCTGTACTCCCCAGTTGGTTGACCCACCATGCCACTTGGACCCAAGGAAAAATAGGGGACACCAGCCAAAAACTTGAATGAGAAATATACTGAGAAGCTAGTGTCTGGGAACAGTTGAGCACAGCAATACAATGAAGTCATGCCACCTCTTGTTTACCCAGAAAGAAACAGTATTGGCGCACCCAAGGCTAAATAACAGACCTCAATACTAAAGGTGTCCCCACACTCAGAGACCTGTAAGTACTTTGGAACACAAAACGAAATACATTTTGGTCCCTTGGGAATCACACAACTTTACACAATCGACATGTGTAGAATGTGGGAATGTGCCATTTTGTGAACAGAACACACATGTGCCTGTATAAAAGATGTCTCCCAAGGAGGTGCACACAAAACTACATTTACCCAGTCATTGTATGAGCAGGCATCCTTATTGAAAGAAGCCACTGTCCAAAATAAATGGTGTTGCAGAAAGTACATATACATGCGCCCACGGAGGTCTGGATGACTTGACACTCGTAAGTTGGTATCACCACCAACCAAGGACTTACACAAATTCCACAACACTGTGGGAACATGTAGATGTATAATCTGAAAAACAGTCTCTTTCGAACAGTGCCTTTCTTTGAAATGTGTCAGCGTGTTCCCTGAAAGTGTAAAGGTGGTTTCTTGTGCACTTCCTTTGGAGACATCTGTCATGCAGGCACTTTATTGTTCTTCACAACAAAACATAAAAATAAAGCATTTAAAACATGAAGACATGTTGACAAGTGTAGAGAGTGCCAAGGTACAATACTTATTGACTAACAACTTGAATTATGCCAGTTGTCACATGGCCATCCGTTTCCTGATGACACAGTTGGCAACACATCTGACCCACTGCCTGTCATGTGGAGTGGCACACATGTCCAAACACAGGACAATGCATAAGCTAATGGGCCTGTAATTGTGTTGTAAAAAGGCATACCTGCACTGAGGAGACACCCTCATGGCAAGCCAGAATGTCCACACAGATGTCAGCACACAAAGACAAAACTACGTAGCACCTGGACCACACACTGGTGCCAAAAAGGTATGAGCAGGAATCATGTATTTAAACTATTGACACATGCTGCAAAGCACAAACATTAAACCCTGCAAAACATGACTGGGTCAGTGCACGTTGAGTCTCTGTCAAGCCAATTCTTGCATACAGGTCAGACCTGCCAAGGAGACAGAAGGTTTGGCCATGTAGGCCTCGCCCGCACAAACCCCCATCCCTGAGACAATGTGATTGAGACAGATCAAGAAGTGACACCTCTTAATCAGGCTTTACAAAAATGTGCAGCAAGAATTCCCAAATGTACTCCACATCACCTCGTGAGGCTGCCAACACATATTTGTGACAAACAACCATCAACAGATAGTTGTGAATAGACACAAAGGCACTGCCCAGTGTGAGTATGCACAAGCCAAATGGGGTCTCCCTGTCCAGTGGACACATGTAGCACACTTTGGATAAATACAAATGAGGCCAGGGAACAATGCCACAGAGGCAAACCAATGCTGAACACACAGAGAATGGGCATAGTGTTGGATGACACACATGATTACGAGGCAAGGGTGTCTCAGGGGACTGTAGTGGGCACACTGCTCCTTGTTCCTGGAATGATCTGACTGTAACATGGGCAACCGTCCGGGCACTATGCATATCTCCCACTCATGCACATCATGTCTGAGGCCAAAACATCGGTCATGCATGCTGCAAGTGTGTTCATTTGAAACCTCACACTCCTATGTTGAGACTCATCATCAGTGCCAACAAATATGGACCCCCAACTGAGTGAACAGGACAGGGCACAGGCAAGTTACCAACACATGTCACAGACCACCCTCACACATGATGCAGAAAGCAATGTGCACGTGGATTAACTGGCAGCCTTGATGACCATGTGCAATAGTGATTACACACAGACCAGGGGACACATGTCAAGGAGGGAAAGGGATGAATAAGAGCACCGTATGACTTTGGGGAACAGAATATGCACTGCACATATAAATCCTGGCAGTGTATCCAGGCGACAGAGCACTTCCAAAAGCTGGTGACACACAACACAACAAACACACATGTACCTACCCCCTCCTTGCTGCTGTCTCTCCTGTAACTGCCTATTTAGGTCAGGGAAGACCACCGCCAGGACACACGTCATGTGGGGGGTCAGGGGTCGGCGCCCGCCGTTGGGGCATTGGGGTTGAGAGCTCCAGCTGGACCCGGGTGATCCGCCAGGTCCAGCACCGGATGTCCTGCCAGCTTTTTCGGCCTTGGGCTTGGCGCCGACAGCGATCCCCGCCAATCTCACGGCCCTGACGATCCGCTTCCAGATCATCCCCTTCTCGTAGGCAGTTACCTGTGAGGATGACAAAGTGAGACAACATCACTACACATGCTCCATGTCACAGAGACACACATTTGAACATCTCTGATATGTTGAACAGGGATGCTGCCAAGGAATTTCATTTTTATCATATGGATATTGGCCTCTGTGGAAGCCCCAATGCACTACATGGCATTGAAAGTACACATGTGGCATGAGGGGTGCGACACACTCCCTGATCATGGCACACAATGTGCATCACATGCAACACCAGGCTGATGGACAGCACCTCTACCCAGTTACATGCCCTAGGCCACTGACGCAACCTCAGCAGAGTACACAGACACTCACAGGCACAGATCAATCACCTGCCATTGGCAACAGCGGATACAAACCTCAATCTTCACATGTGCCACTTGCCTGTGGGGTGTCACAGGTGTCGGTCTAGCTCAGCAAGTCAGCCACACAGCACGGCTTACTTCTCACATCAGATGGGTAGAGCTGTTGCCTCCTCCATGCAGCTGAGGTGCAACACTTCACATAGACACTCACCCACATGACAAGGAACATTCACACACACCAATGTCCAGGGGGCGTACACATCACGTCGTGTGTACGGTCCGTATCACTATAGTAGTGGTGCCGTAGGAATACGCGTGTGTGTACGGTCTGTACACACATGCGTACTCATACGGCACCATTACTATAGTGATACGGACCGTACACACGACATGTGTACGGTCCGTACCACGCGTACTCCTACGGCAGCACTACAATAGTGATACGGACCGTACACACGTCTTCCGAGCGTGTGTATGGTCTGTATCACTATAGTAGTAGTGCCGTAGGAGTACACGTGTGTGTACAGTCCGTACACACATGCGTACTCCTACGGCAGCACTACTATAGTGATACGGACCGTACACACGACGTGTGTACGGTCCGTACCACGCGTACTCCTACGGCAGCACTACTATAGTGATACGGACCGTACACACGCTCTCAGAGCGTGTGTACGGTGCGTTTCACACGCTTACACTGGTGATAGGAGGCGCACACAAAAGGAATGGAGGTCTCAGACTCGCATAAGGCTGTACATCAAGTCATTGTCATTGCAGACTTTCATGTGCAGGGCCTAGGTGTGTCAGGCAGTGATATTGCACATGTCTCCTCATGTAGTTGCACAATTTATGTGTGATGACCTGTGTACACATGTCATGTGTGATGGGGCACTATGTGGCACACTTTCCCTTCACACTTTGCACATGTGTGCCTGTAGTACAAACGTGTAAAGCACAGCATCACTGGTATGGCACAGTCACCACCACCCGCAACTGTCCCCTGATGCCAGACACAGGGACACTAACAACTGTCATTTAACGATCAGCGTGCCCCGATGTGACTATGTCATGTGTGTGTCATGTGTTCCCATGAGCTTGCTGTTGGTGTTCCGTCAACTACATCTGCTGTTGCTGCATCCAACATGTGTCTGTGAGGAGATGGGCATGGCACACATCTGCGCACACCATGCCACATGTGGATTCCCATGTAAGCAGTGTCTGTGTGCATCGAACATGACATTTTGACATGAGGACATATCTGCGTCGTCTCAATGTCTGTGTTTTCTGTTTTCACGTGTCCCCCTTCATCGCAATGTGTGTGATCTGTACATTTGACATTCCATGTGACCTGTGCGTATATCTTGCCGTCAGCTGTCTGTATGAGATGACATCCTTCAAATGCAGATATGTGGATGTATGTCACTCCTGTCATGTTCACTCAGACTGGCCCCAAGCTCGTTTCAGGGCATGTCATGTAGACTTGCCAATCAACAGGCGTATCTGGCTTTTCATAGGAGTATCACCAAGCTGGCATACGTGTCCTGGATGTTTTGCACAGACCAGACTCTGTATTTAGCAGATGTGTAGAAGCAGTTGAGCATGTGCTCTGTTCATTGGCATTGATGTTGTTATGCTCTCAATCTTCATTATTCATTACAATTTTCTGCAGGGCACCGCCTGTCCCCCGACCAATGCCAGACTTGGGTGCCATGAGGGAACGTGCCTGCATCAGACGTTACAGATTCACTCAACAGTTGATTGAGGACTTGACTGCCAAGGTGGCACCACACCTCCAACCGTGACACAGGTATCCTACTGCGCTGACCCCCAAGATGAAGGGGATGACAGCCCTACATTTTTTTGCCACAGGTACGTTTCAATTCACCATAGCTGATGTTGGGGGCATGTCACAGACAATGTTCAGCCGTGTCCTGCGTGATGTTTTGGCAGCCATGTTGGAGCACCTTGATGAATTCATCCATTTTCCGACTTCTGAGGAGTTGACAGGTGTCAAGGGTGATTTCTATGCCCTGGGAGGGATGCCCCATGTCATTGGGTCCATTGATGGGTCACATGTGGCTTTGGTACCACCACAGGCACAGGAGGTAGCCTATCACAACCGTAAACATTACCACTCTATAAATGCCCTTGTGGTGTGTCTTGCTAACATGCTGATTTCCCATGTCTGTGCACGTTTTCCAGGGTCAGCACACGATGTCTACATCATGAGGCATAGCAGGGTGCCACAAATGATGCTGCGGCTGCACAACGAACGAGCATGTCTTGTTGGTGGGTATACTCTGTTTGTCCTGTGTGTTGCGATATCTTTTGCTCTTACGGCATCTTCTGACCCACTTATTTACATGATGTTTCCATGTAGGGGACTCTGGCTATCCCAACATGCCATGGCTGATGACGCCTCTCCGCAACCCAAGATCAGCTGCAGATCACCGGTACAACAATGCACATGGGCAGACCAGGCGAGTGATTGAGAGGACGTTTGGCCTTCTGAAGAGCCGATTCCGGTGCCTTCACAAGACAGGTCCCTCCCATATGCACCGGCGAAGGTCTGCAAAATCTTCCTCGTGTGCTGCATGCTGCACAACATGGCAGTGGAGAAGGCAGTGCCACTCATCCTGGAGCAGGATGACCAGGAACATCCACCCATGGAAGATGAAGGGCTTGGTCACGAGGCAAGTGAGGAGGAGGAGGAGGATATCCGGAGTCAGCTCATACGCAACTTCTTCTCATAATGGTGAGTCACTGGGTCTGAGTGTGCACGCTTGTAGCCTTGGGTGCCATGTGTTGCAATGTGTGTGTCCAGCTGACTGTATGCTAAGTGACTTAGATGTGTGTTCTGATGTGTCACTCGAGTGATGATGTCATTCCACACATTTTTGCTGAGACACTTTCTTTTAAATTAGCATGGGGACAACATTGTTCCTGTTGAGTAAATGACCATGTATGCGGAGAATTTTTTTTTAGCTGACTTCTTGTGTGTCTGTCATTCCCAGGTTCTTGCGCATGTTGTCTGCTCGTGTCATCGTTGTCCTCCTGCTATTCCTCATGAGTATTGCAACGTGGGCTGAATCAGCGTTCCATGCACGGACATGGCGAAATGTCATTTTGGGTAAGGATTGCAGCAAGGCATTTTGGGTGTGGTACCTGTTTTGAATGTGTGGGGACTGCTCCTGTGCATGTTGTGTTACCATGCATACATGTCGACTCACCATGGGGCACATAACATGTAGCATGACTCCCATGAATTGATAGTCACCCTTCGTGACAGTCATCTGTAATGGTTTTTGGATTCTGATGAAGGCATCAATGTGTGTAACACTTCCCTCTGAAACATACGGGATGCTACGGGTGGACATAGTGTGGGACATCCCCATAACAGGCTCAATGGGGAATTGCAGCCTCTCCGTGTGCAGCAGGAGGTGTTTGGCTCATCCCCTTATCCTGTGTTCCAGTTCATTTGGATTTACTACATCCGTGTTGTGAAGGGGGTGTCCAGCGTATGTCCCACATGTTCAGTCAAATGACCTGTGAGTCTGTTCATATTGATGCATTTCCCTTAGTGTAAGCCTGAGTAATAAAGGTGTTCCTCTCCCTCCAAAGTGCCAAATCTCTGTCAATGCAGGTCTCTTGCCACTTTGCATGCGTCATCTCTGGCATAGTTGTCAAAGATTGTGCATATGAGTCTATGTGTAGTTTGGCAATATGCATGCAGTTCTTCATGTATTATAATCTGTATTCTGCATGAAGTCCATGGTTGTGTATGTATTTGGGCCGGTTGCTCCCCCCAACGGGCTGTCAACGTCTGCTGAGGGTGTGTCTCCTGTGCGCAGCTCAGCCTTCTGTTTCCTGATCCTGTGTCAGTCATCTTTGGTGATTGTTCATCCATTTTCTCTGTGTGTGCCATGAGTAACTGGACATTCCTTCCTTTACGTACACCTGTCGCAGTTGTCCTTTCTGACATCCTTGTCTTCGTGTGCAACTTTTGGCCTAGTATCCAGTACATGCCGCCTGCTGCTGCGGCCCTTGCAGCAAGGGCCCACCCAGTTCACAGATTCGGCAACCCACACGCCTCCAAGATGCTCCTCCCTTCCTCCCTCCTCCCTCCACCCATTCATTCTGCTGTCATCAGGTTGTCTGTGCCACTGTTGCGGCCACGTGGTGCCAAAGGCAGGACCGTCAGTGCATGCAACGTGTACATTGCACGACCCTCATGTCCTTGCATGACCCACATCACACAACAGTCTCATGTTGCAGCCACCCTCCAAACAATGTCCAACCGAAAATCAACCACCTGCTCTCATGCATACCCTAGGCGCACACACAACACCTTTGCATGCTGAGTGTGCAACTCCAACTGCCTACACAGCGCTGCCCCGCATTCCAGGCCCTGTCACACCAACCAGGTCATGTCCCTGCTACTCCACACCGGCTCCGTCCACCAGCACACCATGGGACTCTGTTACCTCCTCAACACAACAGGCCCACACATCACCTTCATGACAGTGACCTGGATGAAAGCATCCTCAGCACACAACTTCTTCATTGCCATCTCAGACGGATACAAGGGCACCCGCAGGGACGGCACTAACAATCCCGGAGGATGAATTGATATCTATTCCCAAGTACGCACTCAGGGTCACAAATCCGGTTTAGCACAAACCCCCTGCAAACCCTCAGAGTAACACTCATCTACAGATCTCCAGGCCTACATCCACAATTACGCAAAGCTATCAACACGTCCATCGTCACGCACGCCCTCACATCCACAGGATACATAGTGGCTGTGGGCCAGGAACTTCTGGCTGGATGAGAACCACACCAGCATCCATCATTGGTCCATCCACATCAGCATCCACGTCTCTGACGAGCAACACACTACCACACACCCCGCTACCAATGCCCCGAAGATGCTTGATGTAAGTCAACACAGACATGCTGTGTGGGACACTGGAACCAACACCACCGCCACACCCTGCAACCTCACACACTGGATCAGCAACTGAGGCAACAATCTAGCCACGTTGACGGACTTTCCTGTGATGCACATCAACAATTAAGCCACCTGGGACAAGGCAGACCTACTGGACTCATACACGTCTAGCAGGACTCTTGTGCACAGCTTGCAACACAAATAACCATCAGTGGCCTTACAACCCTGGAAAACGGCCCACACAGTCATCACCATATCATCAGCAAGGACAATTGGAGATCCTTCAGATGGGGCCGAGGCCAAAAAACCACACCACATCAAGGAGCTCATCAGCATCGTGAGTGCACTGACATCAGCTCTCCATCCAAAAGACACCCCACCCTTGCAAGGCTGAGCCAATCCCTTGCAAATTTCTGACACTGCAAGCTCATGGACATACACGCAAGCCTTGGCACACAGAGGCAAAACGCACTATTATACGCGGGACAAACCCCCCTCAGGTTTTGGACTTCCATCATCAGCAGATACAACAACCGGCTTATGTGCAACATCCCCTGGGGATCTCCATCAGGCACCTTCCCACACAACATCTCAACCACATCATTCCCCATCCTTGTAGCCCCCGTCCACCACGTCATGTATGTATCATTTGAGTTCGCCACATTCCATGGAAGATAGAGGCATGCAGTGAACCAGGCCATTCTTAGACAATGGACGGCAGGAACGCTGGCTCTCAAGGAACATCACCGTGCTTCACTAGCCAGCTAATGTCATCAGGAAGACAGTCAACGAGCCACTGACAAACTTCCTCCACGCAAAGAGCTCCAGGCAACCTGCACAAGCCCGTCTTTCACAGTAATCACCCCACTGCAACCGTCATCATTGCCACCAACACCAACAACTTTGCCCTGCTCAACAATGGTGGGGCCACCCCTTTTGACCTCTCCACAGCATTATGCACAATGTGCTCACAAACTGTCAGCTCACACATCTCGAACACTGGTATCCAGGGGATGGACCAGGATGAAATCACCAAGTAGCTCACCAGCAAGGCCATGGGAGTGGGACTCAAGCCTTCAGCATGTAGTATAGTGGCGTCATCTGGCACATGGCCCAGGGATCATCTCTCAGCGTGTCAATCTTCAATGTGTCCAGGACCCCCGTCTCCACCATCACATGCGCACACAACCTCATCATCATCTCGTATGCCATTGACAGCCAGCTGCTCCTCACCCTCACCAAAGACGCAGCCATTGCCAGTCCAACCTTCAAGAAGGCATGAGGTCCGTTGATGAATGGCTGAACATCAGCCACCTGAGGCTGGACTTGTACAGGACTGAGATAATCATCTGAGGATTGTCCCCTTTCAGCTGGGTCAACTCCTTGTGTCCCACCCGTCAGGGGACTGCACCAGCACCCAGTGGCCACGCACGCAAGATGGTGTGCATCATGGACTCGTCGCTCACAATTGCCATGCAACTCACCAGCATCTGTACCTCATGCTGCAACACCCTCCCCATGATGCACATGATCCACAGATAGATCCACTCCAAGGCAAGACAGACAGTCCCCCAGTTCCATGGCACCAGCCGTGTCAACTACTGCCCCGCTCTCTACGGAGCAAGTACTGCCAAACTCCCGGACAACTTGTCCACATCCAGGGTGCATCTGCACACCTCAGATGCAACATCCCGCGCCCAAGCCACGTCACCGTCCACCTGAGATAGCTGCAATGGATCACTGTGTGCTGCAGGATGACCTTCAGACTCTTCACCCGCACTCAGGAGGTAGTCCACAACCCCAAACCCCAAACCAACCTTGGACGTCTGTCATCCGAGACCCCGTTGGGCCAACTCCGTGCATCCAACCTTGCCCTGGCCACCATTCTTCACATCCACCGAACTCCAGCATACAGGACATAGTTCTCCCACCTGGCCAAACATACCTGGGACTCCCTCCCCGGGAACCTCCATATGAGCCATGACCTCTATGCCTTAATGAGACTCTTACAAATGTGTCTGTCCGCACAGTATTGCAAGACCCCCCTCAGCAGCTTGAGGCCATCACGTGTGAGTATTGTGCTCCATGTCTGTATTGGATGATACATTGTGACCCATGTGTGTCCTGTACCGGACTCAGATCCCAGGGTATGGATGGCTGGAGTTAGTTCAACACTCAGGCATAGTTTGACATTTCCCCACACGTATGTTGTGGACTCATGAAAAATGACTGCAACATCTAATTAAAGAAATGTAGTTTTATTCTCGGTGGGGGGCGTGTTTGGTGGTAAAAATAGGTGCTATACAGTGTGCATAGAATCCAAAGTTCACAGGGGGAGATGGGATCCTTGGCATTTGAAGTCATCAGAGTCCAGAACACAGTGTTTGTCATCATTGGTCAGACTGTGACCAGCAAGTCCATGTGGCAGAGAATGTCAGTCAATGAGGTGCTGCTGTTGCGCATGAAGGTCAGGTGCCAGGCCAGGTGACCTGGGAGATGTGGATAGTCCGCTGCCTCGCACGGTCTTTTCCGTGGACAACCCACCTTCCTCACGGGACCCTCAGATGCAGGCCTTGACGATGTTTGGGACGCTCCGTCGGACGAATCCTCCTCCTCCTCCTTCCCTGTGGCTGGTTTTGGTCTTTGCCTGGTGCCACAGGGAGGGTTGCCCATGTTGTCGGCGATCCGACGGAGTGATCGGCTTATGTCCGTTTGCACCGCCAGGAGCTCAGCCAGTCTTGCCTCCATCCGTCCTTGGTGTTGTTGTTGACTGGCGTGTTGCTCGGCCTGCTGGTTCTTGATGTCTGTGAGGGTCTCCACTACCTGGCTGATGGCCCTGGTGTCATGCCGGTATGCGTCCATGATGTTGCGTATGTGTGACATACTGGTCCCTTCAGCTGGCTGGTCAGGTTCTCGCCTCCGCCTGCCTCCACTCCCACCACCCCTGCCCACACGAGCCTGGCCTGCCGTTGTGGGCACATCGGGTCTACGGGACCCCTGAGGGATGGCAGTTGCAGGGTTGTCTGCCTCCTCATGGGTGCCCGGCGAACCTTGTCCCTACAGGTCAGACTGGCTCAGTTGTTCAGTGCGGGCAGGGCTCCTGGGTGTCTCCTGGTATGTGGCAGGAATGGGGGTGGTGGTTGGTACAGATGTACCTGAGGCAGGTGCTGCAGGGGCTTGGACACCAGAGGGTCCAGGTGGGTTGGGGTCATCCGCGGAGTGTTGAGAGGCGTCGCTGCCGGTGGGATCAGGTTCTTCCGGAGACTGGGACTGTGATTCTTCCCCCCATTGTTGGGGGGAGATCCATGACGTTGCCCTGTGTGTGAGAGAGACAATGTTAATGCTGTTTCATGCAACATCCATGTTTCATACATATTCAAGTTGGCACAGTTCCTCCAGGTGGTTGTATGTGCCTAGCATTCCCCTCACTGTTCACTTGTGGATGGGTATGTAGCGGGGCACAGATTGATATCTTCTTCTGAGTGTTTGACATGTAGATTTTTGGCTTGGATGCTTCTTTGGGTATGGATTGATCTTGTTGTGTCACATGTCCATTGTGAGAGTGGGTAAATCCATTGCCTTCCCCGGGGGTGTGTGCTTGTGTAAGGGGTGTGTGTGACATGGCCTGCTGGTGGGTGTAGTGTGATTTGGCTGTGGGTCTCCCAGGTGATGTATCTGTCCCCTCATGGTGCATGCTGCTATGACAGTGAGTGTGAGTTCCTGTCCTAGATATCTGAGCTTGTGGTGTTGGTGTTTGAGTTTACAGTGGTCACAGGAGGGCCTTGCGCTGGCTACAGCAGGGCCAAGTGTCAGCTACCTTGTCAGTACTTTGCCAGTCCCTGTGCATTGAGCATGGTGCTTCGGTATGTACCTGGGCCATGTGGGCTGAGGGCAATGGTGTCTGCTTCTGAGTTGAACAATGTGTTTTGTGAGCCCCACCCTCCCAGCATCCCGACATCCAGTCTTGGGTTTGTGGTTCGTGTAGCCTGGGACATGGCATGGCCTTGCTTTGTGGATGGGGCATACACATGTTAGTGGTATGAGCGTTGTTTTTGAGTGTGGTGGTGTCCGGTGAGGGCTTGGAGGTAGTTGCGTGCATTTGGTGTAGTTGGGGTGTGGATGCCATTATCCCCATGTTACGTAAGTTGTTTGTGTACTCACCAGGCGCTGCAACTCCTTCGACTCCGTGTACTCCCACCGGCAAAAGCAGGGCCATCACCTTCTCCTCCCAGGGATGGTAATGTACCGGTCTGCGGGGCAGCCCACCTCCAATGATGTTGCTCTGGGCGTAGTCCTCGTTCATTTTGCGCTTGACTGCCCTCAGCAGATCGTACCACCTGGCTTGGCATCCATTCCTGGTCCTTCTGATGAGCGCAACAGCATTCACCCTATCGACGATCCTCTGCCACAGGCGTGATTTTTCGGCTATGCTGGTCTGTCTGATCAATGTTCCAAAGAGCTGTGGCTCGACTCTGATGACTTCATTGACAAGGATGTCCAGCTCCTCCCTTGTGAACTTTGGATTCTTGTCTGTGGGCATGGTGTGGGGTGAGGGTGTGGATGGTTGTGGGTGTGTGGGTGTGAATGTGAAGGTGTGTGTGGAAATGTGGAGAGGGGGTTTGTGTGAAGGAGTGTGTGTGAAGGTGTATATGTTAAGGTGTATGGGTGCAGTTGTTGGGGTGTGCTCTGTAGCTGCAGTGAGTCTGTTGTAAAGGCTCATGGTTTGTGTGTGTGGGCCCTTTTTATTGGTCCATTTGTGGGTGGGCCTGAGTTTGAATTTTTGGTGGGTGTGTTATAAGAGGTGGTTGTGAGTTTGGGCCTCTGTCTACCTGTTTGGATGTGCCAGGTCAGTCATTTAGATGTATTTTCTACTGTAGATGTGTTTTTTGGTGTTGTGCGAGTCGAATTGACCCTCCTTGTGCTGTTTTACAGTGTCCTGGTTCAGTGCGAGTCGTTTTCGCATATGTAAGGTGCGTACATACGTGATGTTGTTGTACCGTGCTCGCATAAGCAATGTTGTTGTAATGTCCGTACATACGCGATGCTGGGGGACAGTGCTGGGGTACGGTGGTGGGGTATCGTGCGTCCAAGTACGGGGCTGGGGTACGGTGCTGGGTAACGGTGCATACAAGTACAGGGCTGGGGTACGGTGGTGGGGTACGGTGCGTACAAGTACGGGGCTGGGGTACGGTGCTGGGGTACGGTGCGTCCAAGTACGGGGCTGGGGTACGGTGCGTCCAAGTACGGGGCTGGGGTACGGTGGTGGGGTACAGTGCGTACAAGTACGGGGCTGTGGTACGGTGGTGGGGTACGGTGCATACAAGTACGGGGCTGGGGTATGGTGCTGGGGTACGGTGCGTCCAAGTACAGGGCTAAGGTACGGTGCTGGGGTACGGTGCGTCCAGGTACAGGATTGGGGTACAGTGCTGGGGTATGGTGCGTACACGTACGGGGCTGGGGTACGGTGCGTCTAAGTACGGGGCTGGGGTACGGTGCGTCCAGGTATGCTCCGTACGGGACGTTTTACATATGCTTGTGTATTTGGAAGGGCGGTACTGATCGTACTTGTGCGCTCGGACTTTAGTTTTACGATTTGTACGTAAAACTGTCCGGGTACGTCTCGTAGACCTTTTCCCGAAGCGATTCGTATGTATTTTTCACATCCGAATCGTACTTCACCGGTGGGACGGCACTTGTACGATTCGTACGTAAAAAAATCCGGATACGAATCGTACGGAAACATTTTTTAACGGATCGGAATCGGCCCCTATATGTATTAGTTATTATTTTTTAAACATGTTATAATATTTTTAACTATGTTTCTTTTATTTATATGTATTATTTACTTAATTTGACATTATTATTAAAACACTAAAAAAACAATATTTTTAACATCGATATTTTTGACAACAATATTTTTTGCCCCGATATTTTTGTACTTACCATTATGTAGATAGGACTTCGATATTTTTGACATCGATATTTTTGTGTCGATATCTTTGTAGGGCGATTTTCTGACTGTCGATATACTGTCGGACATTCCCTTTGGATTTCAACGGACGCTTTTCTTCCTTCCAGCAGCAGCTCTTCTTCGAAGTTCTCCATTAGGTTCGACAGGGGTTTCCGACGTCACTTCAGACCTATGCACCCAGCTTCCCTGGGAAAGGTAATTCCGGTACCTTGGTATCCACGGGTGGGGTGGCTCTCTAACCTTCTGTCTTCCACAGGGTTTCTTCAAAGTCCTCTGGAAAGGTTCCTTAATCTCTGAAACTTCAAACGCGACTTTCCCATAAAATTGTATGGAGCACGTGTTCGTGCTCTCACACTGTACCCGTCTTCCATGGGGTCCCTACCCACTCACTTTGGGTGGTTCCTTGGGGCCCCAGCAATTATACGTCCTCTCAACACTCTCTTGACTATACCACTTTTTTAGTATATGGTTTGGTCCCCCCCTGGGGCCCACTGTGCATTAGTGATATTTACTGACATTTCTGTGCCTACGTATTGTGTGCTTTATGATTATCTCTGTGTTGGAGATACTGTGTCGTACTAAGTAATATTATATTAATAAATACATATTTTTATAATTACTGTATGGTTCTCCTTTCATTTAACCAATACTGTAAGATTGCAAAACAAGCTGCTTTACATTCCTTCAAGACTTAGCCTGAAGGCTGCGCTCCACAGCTTTCACTTGGATAGCTTCCTAAGTTTATCTTAGACCTCTTAAATCACCATAAGGGTTGTTTCGACTGGTGCAAGGTGCCACTTTAACTTGTGGACATCATATACCAGGCCAACTTCTCACACTGATGATCAGGCATAGATGGTACAACTTTGCATAAGTCCGAATGCCAGACATTTGACGCAACTGTAGGTAACTGTGGGAGGGTTATTCCAGATGGATTCATGGAACATGCAGTTGACCTTCAAAATAACCTTGGCATGAAAAGGAAATCAGGGTAGATGGTAAAGAACAGGCTTTAGATGATTTAATTTGGAAACCACCATCAACAGTTTAGAAATATTTTGAATGGCATACAAAGAGTGGACTAATATGTTAGGTAAATCCAGGTAAAGGGAGGCGCTAAAATTAAGAGGAAGGGCAGCATTGTATAACATTAATCCCGTGTGGAGTTTCAATTTCCTGCATGCAACACAGTTTCCATTATTGTTATGACACATGATGTAGGAGTAGTACAGCATCATGCACGTCACATTCCCATTCATGTGTCATTAGGAAAGACTCTCTGTTTTCCAGCCCTAGCAATTTCCTGGTCTAGACAATCTAGAAGATTGTTGGTTCTTAGAGGGCAATCATATGTTTGTTTAGGAAAGGAAAGTCGACACTGAGTAAAAATATTGTCCTCACGGAGAAAAGAATTGTACTTTTACACTAAAGTAATTGCACGTCACCACGTGTAATTGAACAACTTGAGGACTGATTATGATGGCGGTGGGATTGCCATGGACAGGCCGTCTGTGGTAGTCCTACTGACATTCAGCCCATTGATCCAACCGCCACATTAGGATGCAAGAGCTTAGCTATCCGGGGGAAAAAAACGCCGCGTCCAACAGGATCAAGTATCCCGTCAGGCGGGCGTTCGGGCTCCTATTCCCTACAAAGATTGCGGTGCCTGCGCAGGCACCACTGTAGGGATTAGGATGTCATTTGCTGACAGCCTGTTCATGGCGGTCTGACCACCATATACAGGCTGTCGGAAAAGGACTTTGGGGGCCCCGAGTAGGGCCCTGTCCCTCATGGGCCCCTGTACAGTGGCCCTACCTCCATGCACACCCATGCGCCCTGTGCCAGGCACCACATGGTGCCTGACACACGGTGCATGGATGTTTAAAAAACATGCCTTTTTCAATTGTGGCTTGTGTTGTGGCCCATTTTCCGACTGCAGCACTAGTCACAATTGAAAAAGGCATGTTTCCGACCGCCTTCACAGCGGTCAGATCGTCATAAGAAGGGTGGGGCCGCTGATTACATGTCGGACGTTCTCCATCCCGATATGATGCTGTTGGACCTTCATCCGACAGCTATTGTAATGAGGCTTGGAGAATTACACACAAGAAAATGCCTCCACAATGTCTTCCATTAGTACGAATGGAAACTTGCAACTGTAGCAGCATTTCAAAGGTAATTCTGGAGAGCTTTGCGGATACCTGAGAGATGTAAATCAGCACCATGGTGAGGCCGTAAATCTGTTTGTTCCGATGTGTAACTTTCATTATGACTTGGGCCATCATACTGTTAAATTACTGTCACAAATGGTGTTATTAACAAAAAACACACAAGTTTAATAGGCATGATTTTCATTTAGTTAGAACATTTCGACTCTTCATCTTACACTGCAACATATTCAAATAATTCTAATATTTCAGAGTATATGTCATTATTTTGTCCGCAATTGGCTTACACATTCATATTTTTTTCTTCCATGAAGAATAACAAAAAATGTTTGAATTTGAAACCAGTGTACATATGGAAGTTTTGATTTGCTCTGTGTACGCCACTAAGGGCCTGATGCAGAGTTGGATGCTAAGGGCAATTCCCTGGGTTTCTGTTAAAAGGGTTCAATATAGAGGAAAAGCCACTGGAATTGTGTCAACGTGGGCAGTAATAGAATAATGAAAATTCCACCAGTGTATGCTCCTGGTAGAGCAGAAATTTCTCCTCACCACCAAATACTAAATAAGGCCCTAGCAAGGTTATCTATATTCTGCATCATCTAATATCATGTCATTTCAAGGTTTTATCACATCTGTACTGAACATAATGAATTATTTTTCAATAAATAACTTATTCACTGTTCTATTATTTCCAGAAACCCGAATGGTGATGGATTACCTCAGTGGCCAGTTTATGATGGTGAAGAGCAGTACCTTGAGCTAAATCTTCAGCAGAAGACAGGGAGTAAACTGAGGCATGATCGAATGAAATTCTGGAGCATGATATTCCCTGAAAAAATTGGAGCAATCAACGCCCAAAATAAAAGGACTTTGGAGTTATAATGATCAAGTAGAAAGAAATGTGTTTTGGTTTTTGATTAAATAATTAAACAATTTTCAATTTTAAAATACATTTTTGGTTATTGTTTATTTTGGCAAGAGGTTCTTAAATGCAAAAATACACTTGAATAATTTGGTTTAAGAAACACTTTATAATAACATTAATCATGCCTTGCGTCCTCAACACGAGAAACTAAAGACCCAATTTATCAAGGTTTCGCCTTGCCCTTGTGCCACGCAAGAGGGCGTAGGGTGACACAAATCCTATATGAGATTTATCAAGCGATGCAAGGCCACCCTGCATGTGCCTGCATGGCGTGACAAATCAAAAGTAACGCAAGGCAGCGCAAATCGCTGCCTTGCGTTACTCTGCTCCAGAGAGGCATTCCATGGGGGAAGCATGGGTGTTCCCACGCCTCCACCCATGACATTTGGTGCATTCCCAGATTTACCATTAGTGATAACATGAGAATGCATCAAAGTGCTATGCCTCCCCAGGTGATCCGCAATTATGAGAAATATCTTTATCTCTCCACGTTTTTTACTCTTTCTATGTGTGTTGCATTCTGCGGCACACTGAGGGCCTTGTTACGACTATGGCGGTTCATTGGCTGCCCTATTTCGACTTTGCCAGTCTGACTGCCTCAGAACCGCTGCTACCACCAGGAATCCATCATCCATTGTGATCTTACAGCAATGTGAGGCTGGCAATATGCTTGCTGTGCCGATGCGGCACCACAAAGCATATTACTAGTTTCCTCACTGCGGTGCGACTGCCATGAAAAGTGTGACTGTGAGGAAACTACGGGGCCATACAGGGCCCCCTGTTGCTTCTGCACTAGGAGATGCATGCAGGGGGGCACATTGTGTGCAACCCTGTCTGCATGCACCCCCAGTTCCTGCAGGACATGGACTTAACAATCAATGCCATGCAGGAACCTGCAATGGCATTCCCATTGCGGTGCTTTGCTAAGGCTCACATATGAGCCTTAGCATGGTACTGCCATGGGCCAGCTGCCACAGGATTGCCCGACCTGGATTCCAGTCAGAATCTGGCAGGTGGTCACAGTATGAGTTTGGTGGTCTTGAAGCGAGTGCTGGCATGGCGGCATGCTCCAAGACCGCCAAACTCATTATAAGGCCCATAGAAAGAGGAAAAATCCTGTCAGGATTGTTTTTGTGCAGGAAGATGTCCGTTCATGCACAAAAACAACCCTGCCTACAATGCAGGCACCATTGTACCATAACACCAGGGTGCCTGTGTTGGCACCAGGTAGACAAAAGTGGGCCAGCGCTAGGAAAGGACAGGAATGCACCATATCATGTCAAATAAGTTACATTCTTGCCCTTTCATGCATCATAGGAAGGTGGCTTGCTGTGCTGCACTGCATGACAATATGAAAAATATGGGCCCGACTGTATAATCTAAAAATAGTTCTGACCATCCCAACCTTATTTTTAGAAATATTATTCATTCACCATGATTAATATATAGAATGGCATGACACCGGACAGGAGCAAATTTAAACAAAAAGGTTTGGTTAATGTTTTTAATGAATCATCCTTTTAGGCACTTTATGGTTCCTGCCTGTACTCCTAGTTAAAGAGTAAAGCGAGTGGTAAATTCAGTTTGGATACCAACATAATAAAACAACCATTGACAAAGCCACAATTTTTCTTTTTTGGACTAAACTAGTCGAGTATGAATGTGTAAAAGTAGTAAAATGATGCATGTTTGGGGCTGTGCGTGTTTTCACCTGCATACCTGTCTAGTTATGCTGAATATCTTCCTGAAGTGCACTTACAGAAAAATGTTTCTTTGGAAGCTGAGAAAGATCTATTGATGCGCCTACAGGGCTGCTAAAGATATCATGCCAAAGTTTGTGAGAAAACCCCATTTTTAGCTGTAGTTGAAACCTTAGGTTTACCTCATTGTTCAATAGTTTCTGATGGAAATGCCATGGGTGGTACCATGTACCATGAAAGCTCTGCTAACTTTTCTATTGCCATAAATGTAGTGCAAAGCACAAAAGTGCTTATGATGGTAATTTTTTGTAGGCACCTTTATCTTGAGAAACTCTGGGCACCAGTTGCTGAAAGTCCAATGACCCAGGCTAGGAGTTTTATTGTGAATCCTGTTTTGCACTGGATTTCAGTGCAAAGAACGCAGAAGAGACAAGATCATACTTTTCCACAATCCAACAATACTATGATTTTGGTATTCTGAATAAGCTGTAATTTATAAAAAGAAGACTCCAACAGGTCGTAAATTAATCTGTAGTGTGAAAAAAGTGAGGACAGGATAAGGAAAGATATATCTCAGGTATTGTAATTGGATGAATCTGCTTATATCAACATCTGAAATTTGAGGAGATGTTGATACGTCGACATGTACCAACATTCCTAAGTCTTTTACCATTGTGTCAAATAGACACATTCCTACAGAAGATGGCAACATCCAGGTCTCCCACAAACATGACTGCTTCTGAGTGAGGAGCACTACAGACTTGTGGATTTCAGCATTAGAAGAAATTGTGTGGACTTTTTAAGGGTTAGCATTTACTCTAAGTGCACTTGCTTGCAGGATTACTAAAATGATATTTTATTAAAGCAGGTCTATATCAGTGATCAGGGATACTCCATTAGCATTCTTCTATTTCTATAGACCCAGGGTTTCTTTTGTGTTGTGTGTAGTTATTTGGGGAAGCAACCCCTGCTGGCCCCATACCTCCTCTGGCCCTTTTTGTGTGTTGATGTGCAGGAATAGGCTCAAGTTACCTAACTGCATTCATTATACACCATGATATTGTCTACAATGCCAGGAAATATATTCATATGCCCAGGTTTAAACCCATATACCCTGGAATGGCCAGAATGGTCCAGCCATAAATATCAAGTGCAAGTTTTGCCTAAAATGCCCATGTCATTTAAGAGTGGAATCATGTCCTGCGTGGCACTTTCTGCAAGTCATAGACTAATATGCAAGAACATTTAGTAATGTGGGACATCTAAGCTTATACCTGTTATAGAAAAGAAAAAATGACGGATTCTAAAATGCACAGAGCTGTTGGCTAAGAAAGGCAGGACTATTTGACTGTGCCATGTATGACCTGGAAGTGGTACTCCACTACTCTCCTGTTGTTTAGTTCCCCGGACCCCACAGGACCTGCACGTTTTGGAGGACCTAAACTGAGGGCTTGGTGTGCTCTGGACACCCCCACAGGATGAGTCAGCCACTAGACCTGCTGGCTCTACAGTGCCACTACCACCACCTGTGATATACATTGAGGTAGGTATTTTCTGGCAACCACTGAACGTGACAACCGTGATTCCTCAGGTATAACAATATGGTATATTTTTCTTAGTCACTCATGCTAGCTTTTCTCAGGATACATAGAATGACGAGTGGAACAGTTTCAATATTTATTTATTGGTCAAGCGTCAGTCTAGTATAAAGCATGTTAGCTGTGACAACCAAAAGACAGGAGCAGACAAATGTAATTGCTACTACCAATATCGTAAAAAGTAGATTCATTTCTACCATAGTGCTAATAAGATGAATAAAAACATATTATATAAAACAATAGTATTTACGTACTCCTACGATGTATAGTCTACCTAACTGTCCAGAGACTAGATGTGTAGGTGAAGCATGTATGTGTAAGTGCTAGGATATGTCCTAATGGAAAGAATTCACCGGGGAAGTGCTAACCCCTCACCTGATGGTTCTGAATGAAGCACCCCGTCTCTGCATTGAGAATGGCACCCCGCAAGAGATGTCAGATCTCTGCCTTTCGAAGAATCAGCCTGAAGAGCCTCGGTCCAGCCTGGAAGGAATTCTCCACTGCCTGTGTAAAGGGGAGTGAGTGTCTTTTATACTAAATGTTTAGTGGGCTTTCTGCCCCCCCACTGTGGGTAGAATGGCTGTAATGGGGGTTAGGGGGTGGGGGCATTGGCCTGCCCATTTTGGGCAGCCCCCACCCTCATTTTAATTTCCCACAAAAAATCCCTGGTGTCCAGTGGGTTTTCTGGCCCCCAGGGGACGCAGAAAGACTGAATATGGCACCATAAAAATTGGGGGGAGAAAAAGCCCTTGCCCAAGGGGCCGCTCCCCCCTCCCTGGTGTCTAGTGGTGGATCCCTGCTTGGGGATTGCCCTCCTGGGGGGATCCCCATGCAGGGATCCACAGAGGTTATCCCCTTTCCAATGATACCTCTCCCGTCTTTCCACGTGCTCAGGGGGCTGAGATAGCCCCCTGAGCATGTAGAAAGTGAAACTGAAATGAGCCTAAAGGCTCATTTCAGTTTCGGTTTCAGTGAAATTACGTCAGTGTGACGTGCGCGCTGATCGTCATTTCACTGAAACGAGGGGGGCCTCGGGAGCTGGGGAAGCTCTTCCCCAGCTCCCGAGGTCACAGGTGAGAAAGAGAAATCCCTCTGGTGCCTGCACCAGAGGGATGTCTGGGGCCATGTGCCATGAGGGCGGGAGCCGTCATGAGCACACGCCCACTGTGTCTCATGATGGCTCCCGGCCGTCATGAGCACAGAAGGGGTTAAAATGTCTCTTCCCAGTTGAGGAATAAAATCTCTGTATATACATAAATCAACATGAGTCAGAAAGGTAGTAATGAACCTGCAATTCTCTTCCAGTTTGAGGTGGTGATAACCTTTCTTCAAGTGAAGGCGGGAAAAAGACTTTGGTTCCATTGAATGGCATACTCATCTCAGCAACCTGCAAACTTGGCTGTCATTCTTTTTAGTCCCCTTGTTTACTTGGTGCATATTCACGCAGATGTGCACAGCTCCTAACTTTTTCGGCAGTTTCACTATGGGGGATTACCCATGGCATCGACCAGTTGATCGCTCAATGATGTCCTGCTTTAATAGTGCCTCAAGTTCTTTTTCAACAGACTCTTGTAAATTAAATGCAATTCTACGATGTCTTTGAGCACCAGGATGGATGACCTTATTTATGTTAAGTTGCACTTTCTTATTTGTAGGTCTTGCTAGTCCACAAAACAAGGATAGCAACTGATTCACTACCTCATGATAGGCATTGACATTGTAGTTTATGGATATCAGCCCCATGTCAGCAGCAGTACTGAAACTGAGTAAATATGAGCTCGATGAAGTGCCTGGCAAGACATGAATTGACATTTGTACTTTCGTATTTTTATGCTTCACAGTTGCTATGAATGAAACTTGACTTTGCAGTGGGGTCATAGCAGCCGGTGGTCACATTGTTGTAGTATTTGGCATGCACTGTGTTGTTTAGCAGATCAACATCTCCATAACACATGACAAGTTGGAATCACAACGGAGGCAAGTATGGTGTACTGGTGAGTTTATTTACAAACATGTGTGAGGAGAGTGCACAGGATGGTGGGTGCTGTACATTGGGTTTTGAATCCAAAGTTCACAGTAGAGTTGGAAGTGTTGGAAGCTGAAATGTCTAGAGTAAAGTCCACAGTCATATGCTACATTGGAGCAACATGAACCCTCCATGTCATGTAGGCGATGTGTGTTAGATACGACAAGGTGAACGGTTTGCGCACAAAGAACATTGTCCAGAACAGGTTTAGAGGCCCGAGGGGATGTGCATGGACATCTGCGTCTCACTTATCCTTCTTCGGATGACCCCTCTTCTTCTTGGAGGGGGATCCTCAGGTGCAGGCATCTGGGGTGCAGAGAACTCTCCGCCAGAGTCCTCCTCCCTCCCTCTGGCACTGGCAGATCATGCGGCAACAGATGTTGTGGCCACACAGGGAGGTCTGGACATGTTGGTGCTTATCTGGCGGAGGCATTGGAGTATGTCCCGATGCACCGGAGTAAGTGCATCCCACTTTGCCTCCATGCGGGCATGATGGGCAGCCTGCTCCTGTTGCATGTCCTTGAGGATCCCCACTACCTGGCCGAATCCTCCGGTGCTATCCTGGTACGCATCTATGATGCGTGCCAGTTGGGGGTCATCATGCAGTCCAGACCCCTCTGCAAGGCATGCCTTCTGGCTACCACACCTCCCAGCACCCCTATCCACACGGGCAGGACCTGCAGCGGCACGCACAGGTGACACTGGGCCCCCTTGGGTGTTGTTACTGGTGGTGTTGTCCGTAGCTTCCTGGGGGTCCTGTGTCCCTGTGCTGTCGGTGTTCTGTGGCCTTGGTCTGTCCGTGTTGGCTGGGGTGCCCTGTCTGTTGCCAGATGCTGGAGGCGTGGGTACAGGGGGTGCAGATGTTGGTACTGCTGTTGCTGCATGATGACTCACACCGGAGGTGCCAGGTTGTTCTTCATCATCCGAAGAGGACATAGACGGATCCACACCAGAGAGCTAAGGGTCCACCAGAGTCTGGGACAGGGACTCCTCTTCATTTGGTGCTGTGTCCCCAGCACCACCTGTGTTTGGAAGAGACACACATTGTAAGTTATGTTTCTACAGGCATCAATGGTTCACATACATGACATTTTCTACTGTACGTCAGGATGCGTGCCTGTACACTGCTTTGTCCAAGGTTGTCACGGACAGAGATTGATATTGTTGTGGCACATTGCCCAGCCAAAATGAAACATTTCAATGTGCATGTCAAAGTGTGTGCATGCCCAGCTAATAGATTTGGCTGTACATGGCCATTATTACTCAAGGACCATCACGTTGCTGACACAGGTGTGTCATCCCTGCACACATTTGAGCTTTAACAAGGACATACGTGCAATTCCACTGAGGAGATGTTGTAAGATTGGGGCATGTGTGGTAGCAGATTTTGCTAGTCTTTGTGTGTCACATTGGTGTATTGTTCCGATATGGTCACAGTCCGGTATGCCTGTGATCTCTTGGGAGAAAGTGTTTTTTTACAGTGTTCCTAGTTCCCATCTCATTTCATACAAGTGATGATGTCACCATCGTATATGAGTCTGGTGCTGAGTTTTGTACGTGCATATGTGATTTGACTTGTCAATGTTCTCCATGGTGACATGGATTGGGCAAGGTAGCACTCTGGCTTTTCAATGCTCATGACAGTGAGAGCCGGTGGTGTGTGTGTTGCGGTTTGGCTGCTGTGAGTAGCATGTCTCCTCCAATGCAGTCCAGGTTAGACCTTGTGTCTACAGTGTCTATGTCAGTGAGTGGTGTGTTGTGTGAAGGATGCATATGTTTCAGCATGATGTAGGAGTGGAATGCAGCTCACAACAGCACCGAGTGTGAATGAGACTATGCTATGGTGTCAGCTATATTGGTGTGTCCATTCCATTCACTGTCAGATGTCCCCTGTCAATGATGTATATGTGAGTTCCTGTGTGTTTTGTGCAATGTACTATATATGGCTCTCCACACTTATGATCTGCAGGACACACCTCCACAGCGAAGCCAGGGGGCACCCCTGGACACTGCATCCCCAGACAGTGAGTTTGAACATATGGCTGCAATGGCTGTGTGTGCGACCGTGTTTGGTTTGGCCAGTGCATATGTGTGATTTTCAGCCGCATCATTTATCAGGCCCATGTGTCAGACATCTTGCCCGGGCATCATCTTTGTGAGTGACTGGTACCACGTGTAGAATGTGTTTTAGCATAGAAGGTGTGTGTATGTCCAGCATCGGTGTTATTTGTTTTCAAGTCAGGACCTCCTTCTCCCCCAGGACAGTTGTCCCATCATGAAGCGTGCCACCATTGCAGTGGGTGCAGGCTACCTTTCCGGATGTCAGTCAGTGCAGTCCTGGTGTTTGTTGGTGCCCAGTTCCCTGTATGGCCTTGTGCTCCCCACAACAGAGCCCAGTGTCAGACATCTTGTCAGTCCATTCCCACTCCCTATGAGGCGAACATGGCTCAGTGTGAGCTTTCTGGACCATGTGGGTGGGTGGGGAATGTCTGTGACTGCAACTCCCATCATGCTTTTGGCTACACCCCCCTTCCCAGCATGCCGAAACTTCCTTCCTTTTGGCTCTGCTTCCCTGTGAGGGAGTGTGACAGCAATGGCAAGATGGCTGACTGTGAAGTCCTGGTGTTTGTTTGGCTACAAGTCCAAAGAGAGCCCCTGTGCTTCACACACCAGCACCCAGTGCAGTGTATCTTTGGGTGATATTTCACTACAGTGTGAGTCAATGCATTCTACCCGGTGATTTGTGTGGAGTTTGTGTTGAGGGGTGTGTGTGTCTCCACATGCTGGTAAGTATGGTCAGAGCTGTCAGTCCTCCTTCCCACCCGGCCAGACATCCCACCATGAAACGTGCTTCCATTGGAGGGCGTGCAAGTTATCTTTCAGGATGTCAGGCAGTGGTGTCCTGCTTCTGATTTGCACACATGCCCTACCAGGGCCTTTTGCTCCCCACAGCAGGACCCAGTGCCAGCCATCTTGTCAGTCATTTTCAACTCCCTGTGATGTGGGCATGGTTCAGAGAGGTCTTGATGGGCCAATTTTGAGGGGGAGCATTATCTGTGACTACAAACCCCATCATGCTTTTGGATACACTCACTTCACCTGCATACCCACTATTCCTTCCTGTCAGTCAGCTTCACTGTGAGGTAGTGTGTTTGTGGTTGCAAACTGTCTGAAAGTGTTTATTTGGCTTTGTGCCACTGCCTTGCTCTATTTGTTGGTAGGTTTGTACATGTCATGACACAGTTACAAGTCACTATGAGATGGCAGGTATTGTGTTTGTCTGACTAGTATGTACATCTTGGGATGATTATCTGTTGGTTACTGTGGCTTTGCTAACGGTGCATGGTTTCACGGTCCCCTTGCCACACAATATTGAGTATGTTGGTTGTGTACTCACCAGGCTCTGGTATGTCTGCTAGACCATGGACGCTCTCTGGTGGTAGGATATCCCGCACCTTCTCCTCCCAGGACCTGAAGTATACTGGTTTGGCAGGAGGGCCACCTCCAGTGCGCTGACTCAAGGCGTGATCTTTCTCGATTAGTTTCTTGACCCTCCTGCGCACGTCATACCACCTGTTCTGGATATCGTCCTTTGTGCGCAACGTTGGTGCTTGTGCGTTCACCTTGTCCACAATCCTCGCCCACATCTTTGTTTTCTGTGACATGGGGGTCCTTTGGACCAATGTACCAAACAAATGTGGCTCTACTCTGATGATCTAGTCTACCAGCACTTATAACTCACTATCTGTGAACTATAGGTGGTGGTGGTGAGTGATGTGTGTGTGAGGGTGCAAGTGAGGTTGGATGAGTGTCGGTTTTGCTAGCTGTATGTGTGGGTGCTTTTGGTGAGGTGCTAATGGTGTGAAAGTTGTGTGATGGGTGAGTTGTGAGTGTGTCTGTGGTTGCTGTGTGATGGTGTTTTCTGCTGGCTGTTGTCTTCTATTTGCAAAAGATCATGGTAGTGATTGATGTCCTTTATATAGGTGCAGTTGTGGGTGTGTCTTTGTTCCAAGTTTTTTTTTTTCATTGCTAGTTTGGTCCTTTTTTTGTATTTTTTCCTTTGGGTTTTCTAGGCATGAAGGAGACGTTCTTCTGACCGAGACGGACGCTGATGTTGGCTCGTGCGGGCTCCTCCAGGTCGCTCACGCTGACTTTCTTCTGTGTTTCATACGCGTCAGTCGCGGAGATCTCTATTGCTTCAGGTCCCTGTTTTCTGTGCAGGTCGGTCATGCGGCTTGGGCTCCGTGCGTGTAGGTCTGGGTTTACACGCATTGCATTGTACTGCGCAGATCGGACATCCTGGGTACGTGTCGGTCGGGTTCATTCCTGGTACGTGTTGGTCAGTGCAAATCGCGTCCGTTTGCCGGGCGAATCAAGGTTTTCCATACGGCTCAGTCATACGGCTTGTATTCCGTACATGTCGGTTGTAATTCACATGCGTTGCATCGTACAGCACGGGTCGTACGGCGCCGGTCTGTGTCGGTCGGTCTCCGTTCCGGGTCCGTGTCTGTTGGTATGTTTTGCGGCCGGAATCGTAATCGGCCCCTATGAATGTGGTGTGTAGACAGAATATTGAGTACAAAATATCGAGTTGCACAAATATCGAGTAATAAATATCGTGGTTCAGAAATATCGACAGCAAGAATATCGTGGTCAAGAATAATGACTTAAGTTAAGTAAAATCGATTCTAAAAATATCGCAGTGTTTAATATCATTTGCAAAAATATAGTTAAAAATATTATTTTTTATATTAATGTCATGTATTTTAGTATATAATTTGTATGCATGTGATGTATGTTTTTTTGTATAAGAAATTGTTTTATTTTTAATATATTTGTTAAATTTGTAGTAGTTATAAAAAATAAAAAATAAATAATTTTGCTTTTTTCGTTCCGACGCGGGTTTTGGGTTTATAGGGGAATAGGCTGGTAAGTAATTTAATTAAATTAAATTCATTGATTATTTTTTATTTATCAATATGTGTTTATTTGAGATTTTATAGTTTTTAATGGGTAAAGTAATTTATTATTAATTAATTAATAATTGGTTAATTAATTTTAATTGATTAACTGATTATTAATTATGGTAATTGTGTAATTATTTTTAGGAGTGTATTGTGGTGTTTATAGGTGTAAAGGGTGGGTAGGAATATATTTTTGATTGATGAATTAATAATTGTTAATTATGTTAATTAATTAATTGGTAATTAAGTATGGTATTTTTGTAATTAATTTTAGATGTGATTTGGGGTTTACAGGGGTAAAGGGTGTTAAGTAGTTTATTTATTTTTATTATTATTTTTATGTTAATTGATTATAATTAAATTCATTAAAATTATATTATGGTAATTATGTAATTACATTTATGCGTGTGTTGTGGTGCTTATAGTAGTAAAGGGTGGGGAGTAATTTGTGTTTAAATCATTAATATAGTTGTTAATTAATGTTAATTCTTTGATATTTATTTTGAGTAATAGTTTATTTTGTGTTTGTTGTTTTTACTTTTACTGGGGTGAAGGGTGAGTATTAAATTAATTGTATTACTTTATTATGTGTTGGTAATAGTAATAGTTTTAATTTAAAGATAGGTTTTAATTGTGTTTTAATATTTTGTAGTTTAATTTTCATGTGTGTTGTGGATATTATAGTGTTAAAGTGTGTGTAGTCAACAAATGCTTATTAGATTTTTTATTAATAACATTTTTAATTGATTATTATTTAGGTTCATTATGGAGGTAAATTTAATTAAAAATGTTGAAGCGTTTTGTTTTTGGTGTGGTGTGATAGGGTAGGAAATAAAATAAAAACATTTATGGATTAATTTTTTTTGTAAATATTTTCTAGTTTACAAAATGTGCTTTAAAATTTATTATCTTATTTTATATAATATTTGTAGGGTTCTGTTATATGTAATTAATATTATAATATGTTTTCTTTTTATATATTTAATATATTAGATTTTTCATTTTTTAAATGTTGTTTAGTTACTTTTATCATTTGTTTTAATTTTCAATACATATTTTTTTTTACTGTTTGCGTGTGAATAGGAATTTTTGTCTCTCTGCTACCCAACACTAGGGGTGGGCGGAATTTGCGAAAGTGACTTTCGCAAATTATCGCGAAAATGTTAAAAATCTCCACAAACAAGCGGAAATATCGCGAAGATGCGGAAGTTTTTTTCCTGCCTGTTTGGGGTATTTTCTGCGTGGTCGCGGCTCGCCAACTTACCCATGCGGTTGATCGCGGGCGTGGCCATCTTGTTTTCACTCTTCTCGCGGTGCATGATCGCGAGAAGAAAGACGTGATCGCGCGACCAATGACATTACTGCGGGCGCGAACTGTCGCGAGACAGCGCAATTGGCTTCTAGCAATCCAACATCTCGTGGAGAACACGACCGGATCGGAAAAACTTGTCGCGGGGATTCAGGTAAGGCGATCGGTGCACGCGAGAATGTATTATTTTACAGCGCGAGCAAGAAACAAATTATCGCTAAGCTGCGGAATGCGGAAATTTTGACATTTTCGCGCTCTTCGCGGAACGTGAAAATGTCAAATTATCGCAATTTCTGTAGTACTGGGTATTTTAAGCCCAGCGGTGCAGGGGAACACACCCTATGACTTCGGGGTTCTTCCTGTTTCAGACCTACAGAAACACAGAGTCTTCTGGGTGAAGTCAAAGATCAGTTTATTGGCTGAAGACCAATTACAGGTATCCTAGAAGTACAACAGCGTGTATGTTCTCAGGAGACTGCTGAAAATCACAGAAACGGGCTTCTCCTTAGATACAGAATTTCCTGCTTCAGGCATACATTCCTAGGTTTATGGCATGGTCATTTAAAGTATACATTACAAACGAAAAGGCAGAGTCATGATGACCATCCCACATTCCAGTTAAGCCAGCCCGCTATTATTTACACAGCAAGGCTCAGATCCCACATCAGATATCGATAGGCCCCAATAAACATGAGCATCACCGGTTTTGGGAAACAAGCCATAAAGCAGGAACAGTCAGGTGAGAAAGAGATTAGCTGGAGGCTCGTGTAGGATGAAAAGACTTTATGGTGTGTCAAGCCCTGATGCTAATCACAGGTGGCCAGAGGACGGGGAACTCGTGGGACCAGTTTGACCTGGGGCAGCGGACCAAGCTGCCCAGGTCACAGAAAAGTCAAAGAAAGCCACATGTGCTCTAAAAGGCCCGTATTCGCTTCATGTTATAAAGCCTATGTGAGGGCAACCATAAGATGGCCACCGATACAAAATGGAACCCACGTAGTGATGTGAAATAGCGTATACACAGTGCATTCATAGCTAAAACGTTACACAAAGCACTTGTACATACCGCATTAACCATTCGCGGTTCACTAATACCGGGATAGACAAGGGTAGGGCCCTGCCTCCTACGTGGTCCCAAATTCTAAAGTACGGCAGACCCTCCTTTTGCCCTTACATAGGCAATAACTATACTCATTTCCAACCCCAGGCAGATATCAGTTCCCAGAACCACCCCACCAGTGACCAATCTCCTTTATCCACGTGTATGGACTCAGATATTCTATGTAGTTTGTAGATGGCTTGATAAACTGTTGGAGCATTGTCTGGTATGAAAATGCAACAACTGGATTGGATAACCTTACATACCCCACCGCGGTCTGCAAGTATGACGTCTAGAACCATGCGGTTCTGCAAAGTCATGAGGCGATCCGCTTGGAGCTCAGCTGTCAAATTACCAAGGGCACCAGCCGTAACATTAACAGTGGATTCAACCACACGAGTCAGTTGTCTCAGGTTCCTACTATTAACCATAGGTCCCCAAAATGGCAGGAAACCCAAAAAGAAATCTCCCGCTTCCTGACCGGCAGTATCTTCCATACTAATCACGCCTCTCACAACTCTGGTCTTGTGATAGTCAGAGGCGGCAGTAAATGTTGGCGGTAGCAGATTTGCAATATAACATGTGCCCGAGAAATCAGGGGGCAACCATGTATATGCTCGGTCATTGCAGATAAAATATGTACCCTTGGCAGCCAAAAACGCAGGGGAAAACTGTGATGGAAAAGTGTACGTTTCAGTACAGTCACTTCTTCCCAGTTGAGCTCTAGGATTCTGACCATTACCTTGCAAACAGAACCGACCTATGTGGGGTACGACCCAGATTGGGGATGAGATTTTCCGTTGTCTTTCACCTAGACTAATACTATACCCCGTCGCGTTCCACCCTACATAAGCTCTCAACTCTTCTTTGGGAATGGATGAGTATGCATCGATATCTCTACTCATATCGGCAACTCCTTTCATTAAAGCTTTATTATTGGTGCTAGGTCTGATGGAACGCGGTTGTCGCGGGGAGTACGCATCTAGTGCATAGAGAAACATGGTCTGGAATGCCCATGACGATCCATTGTAACTATACGGCAGCACCAGATAGGGAATACCCTTATTAAAGGTATGTGGCATTAAACCGCACACCCAACAATTTGTTGTATTCATGACTAGTTGGTGCTGGTGCAGGAGCTGAATAAACGAGTTATTCACAAACTCTGATCGTCTAACTTGTTCATGTTCAGGCAGAGGGTGAAAAGAGTGTGAGGAGATAGTAGGAGGAGGTATAGGCTGTACAGTGGGGGCAATGGGCTCTTGAGAGGAGAAGAATACAAATCCTACAGTAAACACTACCATACTACATAATACGAATAGGCATAAAAATACAAAACGTTTGCTCCTCATTATTTTACATATTCTTGCTTTAAAGTTAATTTCCACAGTGAGTCTCTCCATCTTACAAAACTCCATCCTCTAATCGTGCCGCTCGCGGCGGGTGAGTATCTTCTGCTAAGGAGTACGCCTGTCAGTCCAGGGAACGCCCTAGACCAACCAGAACCGTCGACCTAACGTCTTCGGCCTGTGCCCCAAAGTCTTGGCACCGCGACCCTGCGGCTGAACCCGGATGGTGGTTCGAAAAACAAAAATCAAGAAAGTCCTTCAGATGGGAGAGCTCTGGTTATCAAAAAATAAAAAGGTAAAAGAAAAAGAATATTTATTTGTCCATAGGCCTTGGTCTTAGATTGTAATGGAGACGGCCAGGTACTGTTTGATCTTGGAACAAGAGTTCAGGCTCTGTAGTGTCCAATCGAATTGACGGTGGCACAGCTTCTTGCAAAATATCGTCACTTTCCTGCGCTGAAGTTGTGCCTTTTATGCGTGCATCACTGAACGGCACAAAACGAGGTACAGTGTCTGTTTCAGAGTCTGCGATACCCTCCTGGACCCACTGGTCATACGGCAGAGGCAAAGGGATCCTCTTCACGTGGGCGCCGTGGATCCAGTTCCTTTTCCCCTTTACTCGAACAGCTGATCTTGTAGACAGTAGCACGAGGTGAGGGCCAATCCAGCGGGGCTCATCGTTGGTTTTCCGCTGGAAGTTTTTCACAAGGACCCACGTGCCAGGTTCGATAGGGTGTCCAGGAGCTTCAGAAGCCGGAGGGAGAGTATCGTGCACCTGTTGGTGTAAAACACGCAGTTTAACCGTCAAATCATACAAGTAATCAAGCAGTACTGGGTGTTCGATTTCACTGAATTTTGTCGGTCTTGGCACACCCCATACATTGGCCGGGCGGCCAAAAACGACCTCGTAGGGACTAAGTCCCACCCGTGAATGCACGGTCATTCTAGTGGACAGGAGTGCTAGAGGCAGAGCGTCAGGCCATTTAAGACCTGAGCTCGCTTGGATTTTGGCCAGTTTGAGTTTTAGAGCGCCATTGTAGCGCTCCACTAATACAGCTGATTGGGGGTGATTTGCAGCGTGAAATTTCTGCCTTATACCTAGTCCCTCACACACATTCTTCATCACTTGGCCCACAAACTCACTCCCATTATCACTCCACACCATTCTTGGCATTCCAAACCTAGGGAAAAATTCCCTCACAAGGGTTTTGGCTGTGGATAGAGCAGTGTTATCTTTTAGAGGATAGGCCTCTATCCATTTTGAGAAAGCGCAAACAACCACCAATACATATTTCAGGTTGTTGCATCTTTTCATGTGGATAAAATCCAACTGCAAAACTTCAAATGGATATGATGGAGGCGCAAAATGACCAGCTGGAGTTGGGGTTCCCCTACCAGGGTTGTATTTCAAGCATACCATACAATTCTTGACCACATTCTCTGCACACTTAGGAATTCCAGCATTCTGCCATACTGGAGCCAACAACTTACAGATTCCTTTCGTACTTATATGTGCCATTCCATGTGCCATAGTAACCACTGGAAGCACATATGCATCAGGTAACAACCATCGCCTATGTTCTGACAAATCAATCCAACAACCATTCTCATCCAACTTACCCATACTTTCTCTCCACTTGCTTAACTCTTTCTCTGTGGCTTCAGCTTGAAGGGACTTTACACTCTCTATTGTGTTTTCACACAATCCAACATCACCAACCCATCTGGCAGGGCCTGCAACATACATTCGAGTCTTTACATCTTTTGCTGTTTCTTTCGCGACTTCATCAGCAAACGCATTACCACGACCAACATCATCAGTGATTTTCTTGTGCGCACTGCATTTCATAATCGCAACTTGTAACGTTAGGGTCAGCGACTCAAGGAGATCATTCACCAACTTGCCATTCTGAATCTTAGCTCCATGCGAAGTCCGGAACCCACGTTCCTTCCACAATCGCCCAAAACTATGAGCCACGCCAAAGGCGTACTGGCTATCCGTATATATGTTCACTTTCATTCCTTAAGACAACACGCATGCTCTCGTAATGGCAATCAATTCTGCTGCTTGAGCTGAATTCTGTGGCACACGCGCAGTTTCAACAATCGTGTGCAAAGTCGTGATAGCATATGCAGCAGTCGTATCACCATTCGGAAGCTTGAAACACGAACCATCCACCCATAAAGTACCATCACACTCAGTCAGGGGAGTATCTTTAAGATCTACTCTCCCTTTCGTTTCTTCTTCTGTTCTGAACAGACAATCATGTTGCTCAATCTCATATAGATCTGCTGGAATTGGCAATAATGTAGCTGGATTCAACGTGTTGCATCTCTTTATGTGTATGTGATTTGCTAACAGTGTCAGCTCATATCCAGATAATCGCGCACTAGTTAAGTGCTGCGTCTTAGTCCTGTTTAACAATGTGTCCACAGCATGCGGAACCATAACAATCAATGTATTATCCATTACTAGGCCAGCAGACTGTCGAATAGACATAGCTGCAGCGGCTGTGGCTCTCAGACAACTTGGCAATGCCCTCGCTACAGGGTCCAAGGTTGATGAAAAGTATGCGCATGGACGCGGTCTGTCGCCAAAAGGCTGTGTTAACACTGATAATGCGCAACCATCTTTCTCATGAACATACAATGTAAAAGGCTTGCTGTAGTCAGGGGTACCCAACACAGGAGCTGAACATAACGCATTACGCAATTCCAAAAAACTTTTCTGACACTCTTCAGACCATGGGATGTGATTCGGTGTGTCTTTGCATGTCAATGCTAACAAAGGTTTTGCCAACAAGGAAAAATTAGGAATCCAATGCCTACAGTATGAAGTAATGCCCAAGAAAGCACGCACTTCTCTCTGTGTTCTTGGCACACTCAACTGTGCAATGGCTTGAATTCATTCTGGGGTCAGTCTCCTTCCCTCCTTCGATAAGAGATGACCTAAGTAGGTCACTTCTTGTCGACAATATTGCAGCTTTGAGAGAGACACTTTGTGATGAAAGGCAGACAAATGACGCAACAATGACAAGGTAGCTTCTTTGCAAATCTTTTCAGTATCCGCGGCGATTAGTAAATCGTCAACGTACTGAATGAGGATAGCGCCACTGGGTAAAACCAGTGCATCAAGCTGCGCTTTTAAAGCCTGACTGTATATTGATGGACTTTCACAGTAGCCCTGGGGAGCGCGTTTAAAGCGGAAGCTGCGACCTCCTAAACTGAAGCCAAAAATGTCTCTGCTCTCCTCTGCAATTGGGATGCTAAAGAAGGCATTCTTTAGATCGATCACTGAGAACCATGCAGCGGAGGCTGGAATCATGGTTAACAAGGCAGTTATATCAGGGACAACTGGAAACTGTGGTACAACAATCTTATTAACCTCTCTAAGATCAATCACAAATCTGTAAACAGGCGGCTGTGAAGGGTCCGTTCGTTTTAAGACAGGTAAAACAGGACTATTGCAAAAGTTGCCTCTTGTCTCTTCAATTACAGCCTTTTTAATCAAATCACTGGCAATTGCTAACAACGCTTTCTGACCTTCATTGGAGATCTTGTACTGGGGAATACGTGGCAATCTGACATTGGCCTTTAAAGTTACCACATATGGCGGTATTTCCAAGAGACCCACATCATTGGGACCAGTAGCCCAAAGGACATCCGGAAGGGATGACAATTCAGGTGGCATTGCATTTTTAGACAAATACATCGGGGAAATCACTTTCTTGCCTAATGTAAGTTGTACTCCTGAGGGAGAACAATATAGCGTTGCATGCAATCTTTTTAGCAAATCTAAGCCTAACAAATTTTCACCACAACCTGTTGTTAGAATGAGGGGTGCTTTTAGCTCACAAGGTCCAACAGAAAGTGACATAGGACTAGAAATCGGGTTCCTAACTGGGGCGCCAGAAAAACCTACTGAGACATTTATTTCGCCAGACAAAGGCGCGCCAGGGAGTTTTGAATGCATGATTGAACTCTTTGCTGCACCAGTATCCAGCAGAAAGGGCTCTGTTACATTTGCTGTAGTTACTTTAACATAAGGTCCGCTCTGATCCACTGGCACTGAAACAACTCCCTCTCTCTGTCTACGGCTGTCCTAGTAATCTTTATCTTCTACATTGTCATCTTCTGCATAATAATCATTATTGTAGTACTGAGCTGTATTACCAGTCGCGTTGGCTTGCTGATCAAAGCTATTTATGGTATTTTGAGGCGGAAGAGGACGCGCGTTCTGGGGAGCATTTCCACGCCCTCTACCCCTAGGAGCTTGCTGACCACCTCTACCTCTTGCGCCATACGCATTACTGTTACGCTGCATTAATTTAGGGCAACTATATTTAAAATGACCTTCCTCTTTGCAATATGAACATTGGTTGGGACCTACAGGGATTCGTGGTTGATAATACCCATTCATTTGCTGACTATTCTGAAATTGTTGGGGTTGCTGATAGATACCTTGTGTTTGCCTATAATTACTCTGTCCTCCACGTGGCGGATAGGCCTGCTGCAAAAGGACCTTTGTCTTTAGTTCTTTCGTTTTCTTATCTGTTCTATCCTTCTCATCTTTGTCTCTATTCTCATAATACTGTGCAGTAGCCAGTATTTGCGCTGAAGAGGAAACAGCCCAAGAACTTTCTGAGTCTTTTAATTTCTTACACAACTCAGGAAGTAGATTCTGCACAAATTTATCAACAAATAAGCGTTGGCCACCTTCAGTACTCAGGTCTTGACCACTGTGGTCGATAAACGTTTCTTCAAACCTGGTGAAGAAATCAGACACTGTCTCATCTTTCTTCTGCTTACATGCGGATAGTTTATCCCAATTTACGCGCATCGCAGGCATTATAGTTTTCATGTAGGTAATAATTCTACCAGGGAGCTCTGCTACCAAAGGGTCAGGTTTTGCGCCACCAACTTGTCTAGCGTCTGCAGCAACGATATTAGCCCATGTATCACCCAATTCTGCAGCGTGATCTACATTACGAATGGATCCCCATAAAGGCTGTGGAACCACATTCCCAAACAGCATATCTATGTCAGACAGATTCATTACACAAGATTCTGCAGTTTGTGACAACTCCTTATAATATCCTGCAGGGTTTTTACGGGGATCAGGCAATGTCTGTTTAAGTGCTAACTCCTCAGATCGCTTCCATGGGACATGTACCCAAACACGCTGAAAATGTGCTGGAGCAGCAGCAATACCTTGAGCGGCATCAGCCGCAACGGCTTCCTTCCATACCGGAGGGACTTCTCTCATGGGGTATTGTCGCGCTTTTCCCTTTCTCCCCACAGGGAAATGTGGTTCAAACAACGACTGTTGACAATCATCATTCCTCAAGGATAATAAGATCGCAACTGCTTTATTCACACCGGGGCCCACAATCGTGCCTTTTCCAAAATCGAATCTCACTCGACATAACTCCTGCGGGCTTGGATCTCTACCATGATCATCCAATTCCTCACAGAGGATTTCACACATTTTTTCGAACACATACCTCTGTTTCGGGGCATCCCATTGGTGAAAAACGTTAACAACTGATTCCACATCATAGAGTGAAGGGAAACCAATCCACCTACGCGCCAGATGATCTAACACCTCTTTTTCTTCGGGACCAGGCAGCTGACTGCGCAATTGCTTACGCTGTAAGGCAGGAGTCGCACTAGATGACCCAAAGAGAGGCGACATTAAACTAGTAACTACATTAGCTAGTCGTTGTCGTGCTGAAGGAGAAGTTGAGGCGAAAACGGGGGGATAGACAGAGGGAAGAAAAACAGGTTCAGATACAGGTACCTGAGTAGTGTAAGAAGGAGCGCTAGGGGAAGCCGCTGGCGTGCTAGGCAAAGTCGCAGGAAGCGCGGGGGTAACAGGTAGCAAAACTGGCGGCCCTTGAGAGAGCTGCACTGCAGGGATAGGAGCCAGCTGAGGAGGAGCTGGCGGCTGCGGGAAGGCTTGCGGCATATTTACTGGAGGCTGCACATTTACAAGCTGTGGAGGTGCGGTGGCATTTTGCGCATATGGGGGTGGCGAACTTAACAAATGGGACATTAGGGAATCTTTCTCATCCTTTTTTGTCTCATCTTGCACAAGGGGTGACAAAACAGGGTAACATTTATCAATCCCTAGTTTGCGCTGTCTATGTAACTGTTCCTTCATTTGTTCCTCCTCATTATCTTTAAATTGCACAGCTGCTTGCATCACTGACATACCTCTCTCTCTCTTATTTCTTTTCGCTAGCTTAATTTCCTTCTGTTTGGCTTCCTTTCGCCATAGGTGGAAAGAATCAAACATCGCCGGCCGGGCTTTCTTTTTAAACAATTTAACTTCCAAATTATCTAAGATATCTGTATCGAAACTACCATTTTGGGGCCATTTTAAAACACCGTCCTTTCTGGTGTATCGGATCCATATTTCATTATATGCAATGGGGCCCACGCCATGTTTTACATAAAGCTCATAAGTTGGAGTTCCAATTGGAGGAACCGGACATGAATCCTCTAACTGGAAATCCCTTCCACAACCCAAACAAAACAATCTACAAAATACACTAGAACCAGGCATCTTCGCTCACTAGTCTAGTTTCAAACGTCAAAGGATTATCGAATACGATAGTCTCGTGAATACACGAGTCCTCTGGCTTTGGGACTTGCAAGCACCAAATCAAAAATGATCCCGAAGGATACCAAATTCAAACTGGGAGACGCTCCACTTATACTTAACTGAATATTGATGATCGATGGCGTCATCAGAAGACTCTCTCGATTGTTTCGCTCTACCAAAAATCGTCAAGGGTCCAAAACAGGGCGATTAATCAGGGCAGCAGTCCTTCGTAGCCGTCGGGACGCGGAGAACCTCGCAGAAAAGACTTTCGGACCACGTCGACATGCAGGGGTCGATGAAGTGGCGGCCTTCCTCCAGAATTTCCACACGAAGCTCCTCACGAACCTCTGGCTTGGACCGGTACCGCTGAAATCGCGCCGAGTTGGGCGCCAACTGAAGTACTGGGTATTTTAAGCCCAGCGGTGCAGGGGAACACACCCTATGACTTCGGGGTTCTTCCTGTTTCAGACCTACAGAAACACAGAGTCTTCTGGGTGAAGTCAAAGATCAGTTTATTGGCTGCAGACCAATTACAGGTATCCTAGAAGTACAACAGCGTGTATGTTCTCAGGAGACTGCTGAAAATCACAGAAACGGGCTTCTCCTTAAATACAGAATTTCCTGCTTCAGGCATACATTCCTAGGTTTATGGCATGGTCATTTAAAGTATACATTACAAACGAAAAGGCAGAGTCATGATGACCATCCCACATTCCAGTTAAGCCAGCCCGCAATTATTTACACAGCAAGGCTCAGATCCCACATCAGATATCGATAGGCCCCAATAAACATGAGCATCTCCTGTTTTGGGAAACAAGCCATAAAGCAGGAACAGTCAGGTGAGAAAGAGATTAGCTGGAGGCTCGTGTAGGATGAAAAGACTTTATGGTGTGTCAAGCCCTGATGCTAATCACAGGTGGCCAGAGGACGGGGAACTCGTGGGACCAGTTTGACCTGGGGCAGCGGAGCCAAGCTGCCCAGGTCACAGAAAAGTCAAAGAAAGCCACATGTGCTCTAAAAGGCCCGTATTCGCTTCATGTTATATAGCCTATGTGAGGGCAACCATAAGATGGCCACCGATACAAAATGGAACCCACGTAGTGATGTGAAATAGCGTATACACAGTGCATTCATAGCTAAAACGTTACACAAAGCACTTGTACATACCGCATTAACCATTCGCGGTTCACTAATACCGGGATAGAGAGGGGTAGGGCCCTGCCTCCTACGTGGTCCCAAATTCTGAAGTACGACATTTCCACGAGCGGAACGTAAATTTAGCCCAGGCCTACCCAACACTTTCCTTAACGTTGCACTCACTGGAGTGGGAATAGTAATTTTTACCTCTCCGCTATCCAGCACTTTCCCCACTGTTGCACTCACTGGCGTGGGAATATCAATTTTTACCCCTCTGCTATCCAACACTTTCCCTATGGTTGCACTCACTGGAGTTGGAATGGTCATTTTTACCTCTTCGATATCCAACACATTCCCTACTGTTGCACTCACTGGAGTGGTAATAGTAATTTTCACCCCTTCGCTATCCAGCGCTTTCCCTATTTTTTCACTCATTGGAGTGGAAATAGTATTTTTTACCCCCTCCCGCTATCCAACAGTTTCCCTACTGTTGCACTTTTTGAAGTGCGAGCAGTCATTTTTACCCCTCTGCTATCAACCATTTCCGTACTGTTGCACTCTTTGGAGTGGGAATAGTAATTTTGGCCCCCTCCGCTATCTAACATTTTCCCTACTGTTGCTCTCACTGGAGTGGGAATAGTAATTTTTACCCCTATGCTCTCCAACACTATCCCTACTGTTGCACTCACTTGAGTTGGAATAGTAAATGTAATTCCTCCTCTATCCAACACATACCCAACTGTTGCACTCACTGGAGTGGGAATAGTTATTTTTACCCCTTTGCTATCTAACACTTCCCCTACTGTTGCCCTGATTGTATTGTGAAATTTAAGTTTTAATATTTTTCAATAGTTTCATGTTTTAATTTGTTGTAGAATTGTAGCAATCTCACCATTATAGCAACTTTTTGCACGATCGTGCATGGTATGAGAGGCAGTCACGTTTAATTCTCTATTTGTGACTAATTTTTGGTTTTTCCCTCCCTCCCCTCTTTTTCTTTTTTCTTTCTCTCTACCACCTTTTTTTCTACCTTCCTGACAGTCATTTTCTTCTCTCAGACATATATTTTAAGTCCTGATGATGATCCCCATATTCCAATGTGGGATTGAAATGTTGCCAACCAAAAAGCACCATGAGTATTCTAAATGTGATTTATTGAAGATATGAAAAGCATGGTTACTGAAAAACGGGGTGTTAATTCACTATTTATATAACCATACTGTAAATGTCTGAGTTTTTGTTTATGCAAAATTGTTCAGTTTTTCCTGTTTCCTTCCAAGCTGCAAAAGGCATTGTGTGTTGTTTTGGATATTTATTAAACTAACTGAATATTTGATCCTATCTCAGGCTGCTATGGAAATCATTTGCTTTCTATATGAACTATTCAAAATGTTTTTTTCTGGAAGGGACCTTTAGTTCCTTTTTAAACACAATCCATGCTGCAGCGCTTACTGGACACTCTGCCTTACCTGCCCTTGGTACCCTGTGTACCATAGACTAGGGACGTATAGGTAAATCAGTACTCGGCAACTGGGGAGAACCAATTCGACATACTCTTTAGAACACTGGCACTGAGGTCTAGATAGCAGGCCTAGGTGTACTCTCAGCGAGGAAAAACCAACAGCATCAGTTTAAAATGTGGGAGTAAACATGCAAAAAGAAGCATTTCCTAAAAAACACAAGTGCAAGCACTTCCACTTTTGACAAATTAATCAATTGAGCCACTAACGTGACTAGCCAAAGAAGATGTGATGTGGCTTAGTAGCTGAGCCAGGATTCCAGCAAAGGGGATACTGTATGTTGCACTGCATGGGTGCAGTACAATTTTGCATCCAGATTTGCATTGAAGAAAGAGTGAAAAACATCTACAACAACCAAGCAATGTAAAATTACATTATGTACACTGATCTGTCTGAGCAACATCGTTTTTATTAGGCCTGGGCGAAGCACTACGCTACGCTCGCGTAGTTTGCGAAGTTCGCGCTACTTCGCACTACGCGAACTGCACGTAGCACAGTGCGAACACGCGTAGCGTAGTTTTGCGTAGTGCTGCGGTCATTTTTTGCTTGCTCGCGGTCCTCAATGGCAAGTTGGCGACCGCGAGCAAGCAAAATGACATCCCGGCGAGATTCCCAACGCGAGGTTTCTCATTGCGAGGGGTCGCGTATGCTCGCGACCGCTCGCGATGAGAAACTACCAGTTCGCGTTGAGAAAGCTGCCGCTCGAGTAAAAATCTACTCGAGCAGCAGAAAACTACAGCTCGCACTGTGCAAGATGCCATTTTCAATGATTGCACAGTGCCGGTTGCTTGTCCGCACTGTGCAATCATTGAAAACAACATCTTGCACAGTGCGAACATGTTACTACGCAGTTCGCGAAGTGCTACGCGTAGCTCGCGTAGTGCGAACTTCACTTTGCGTAGCTTCGCGAAGTGCTACTTCGCGAACTACGCCCACCCTTAGTTTTTATACTAGTTGGTAGGGGCAAATTCCGGGTGGGGCAAAAGAGCAAAGGTATAAAACTTGTTAAACAAACTGTATCACAGCGATCCGCCCTGTCTTAAGTCAACACTTTAACAAATAATTAAACACATCCTTATCTAGTACGCTCCATCTCCCGCCCACGCCTTGCATGCCCAGGAATGTGGAGCGATTTTCTTTTCTTCGGAAAACGTGCTCTTTGAAACGAATTGCTGCCTGATAACTCCAATACTGGTTAAGGCTGCTTCCTTGGGCTCTCGTTCAATCACATTCTTGAAGAAATGTCACCACAAGAAAATGTTTTTGCTTCCTACCGAACTGTTTTATATTTCTGTTTTCTGTGATTGGGTGTTCTAATGGTGCAGTATTGTTTAGTACACCCGCACATCGCAAAAAAACACAATTTTGCTCGCGTGCCTCTGAGTTTAACTTTTGAGTATCAACCAACATGCAAGAAATTATTGCCTCAGTAGATTATACTAAAGGCCAGGAGAAAGCTGATGTTTAGTGGGCTAAACTCCCTATTGTTGTGTGACGGAGCAAACATCTGATGAGATGAAGGCAATTTAACTGTAAAAGTCCCTCCCATAAGCAAAGGGGGAAGATGTGGCCTAGTGGCTCGAGCTGCTTACGTTGGAACCTCGGGGCTTAGGTTTGAATTCTATCCTCGGTGCTAGATTCAACATTGTGTGATTTTGGAAAAATTCACTTCATCACGTGAGGATTTGACAATTCATGTTATACTTATTTAGGTGAAGGAAGATAAACACGATCTTGAAAACCTCTCCCATAATGCACAGCTCCCGCTAGGTTCACAATATGTAAATATCAGTACATACGAAGCCAACAAACAATAAGTTGGGAATTTGTTACGACAAACTGTGTGTGTCAGTTTTGGGTTAGCGTTTGTCTAGTTTTGATGCACGACAAATTTACCATTTTTGGAGGTCTGGCCTTTGCTCCCGTCTCTTTACTTACATGTGGTTTTGATCTGTTACCGATTGTGACGGAAATGTATGGTGTGGTGTTTGTAAAGTGCATGCGGTGTGATATGCATTTAATGTCTGATTAAATGCTCAATCAAAATCATAAGAATATGTACCATAAAAACAACCGGACGTGAATTAAAATGAATAAACGAAAGACAAAACTCCTGTGAAAAGGCAAAAATAAATTAATCACAGCCAGTCAAAATGCATTGGTCAACTTTAGGCAGGAATATTCAGGGTGTTAAATAATTTCCGGTAGCTGCAAAGATCAGCAGCACATTCACCAAGACCCTCGGTGACGTAATTGCTCTCTTTGCTTACACTAGGAAAGTTAAAGTTGCTGTCTCCTCCCAATCCTCCCAATCCCAGAGAATCTACGGTTAAATACAGAGGGGGATACTTTCAACAAAATATCAGAGTGCGGCGTAACGCCACAATGGTAATGCCACCTTCCGACATTTTGAAACGCAGGGATGCACCGTATTTACAAAAATACGGCGTATCCATGTGTTTCCCCTTGCACTGATGCTAATAAAGATGCCTAGTGCTAGCGCATCACCCTTACACCATATTGCAAGGGTGCCTGCACTGCAGGGGGGATTGTTTATGTGCAATCTTGAAAGGAATGCAGCATACATGGAAAGAGCACAAAACAAGGAGAACGTAATAATTTTTCCTCGTATCCCCAGTCTAAGACCAGGTATTCCCTGGTCTTAGGTTTTGGCGCTGCTCCAGCCTTGTAAATATGGGACAGCACCAAAAAGCACTAAACGTGACGTTCTGGTTACGATATCCTATTGAACATATGTCCCAGCTTTTTTTCCAGAACTACCTGAGTGATTTGGAGGGTAGTAGAAGGAATCAAAAGCAAGGAAACTGTCTCTTAGTATTCTTGACAAGAGAACTCACAGATACTTTTAGAATTTAAGTTTAATGTCGGTTTGAATTATTTGGATGGAGATTTTCTTCCTTGAAACGTAATCCACATCTTTATTTCATAGCTTAGACCCACTTTTGAACAATTCTTTAAATAAAGCATGATGAATAGCAGACATTCAGTCTAATGTTAGCCGGAAAATGGATAAACTTCATCACATGACTCTCCATAGATTATGCAGAGCTCCCCTGTTATACACACTTGCATCAAAGTTACAGCCTGCAGTGAAGCATTTGGGGCAAATACAGGCATAACTTATGTTGCATATATGGGGCTCCTTTAACAATTGCTTTCAACACCATTCCAAACTCTAACATAATCTGTGCTTGAGGGACCACTTTTGGCATGCAGGATAAGTGAAATTGAAAGCATAATAGAGTGTCCAGGCATGTGGACAGGCTATCCAAAGAGATATATATCCCATGAGTTAATGTTGACATCAAATGAGATTGGCAAATTATAAGCAATAGATTGCCATGCCAGCTCACATCTTTCAGGTGATGTATGCACACGAAAGAGCGATTTGACTTTTACTTCATTGAGTTCTGATAGAATTTATGACAAGCCCTCCTGTCAATGTAGATGATCATTCAGGTATATGTTGGAACTAGCTTTTCACTGGGTCCTCAAATATTAGCCATAGAGACCTAGGCAAAAGAAAATTGACGAAATCTTTGTTTTCTTATGGTTAACCTGCAGGTTATTTGCTTATTGTATTGCAGTACCTCATTCCGAGAAAAAATAACTGTCCTAATATAGGCCAGTTTTGTCTGTGTACAACATGATTTCCATGATTATTCTCCAATTTCAGGGTAAAACAATTGACTTTACTCACTGCCTGTTTCATGTCACATGAAAAAAGGCAAAATAGCAAAGGGGCAGCCTACAGCCCAGTTTACAACATTTGTCTTGTTTTACTTAAATACCTGTAACCCCAGTCCCTGAACACACACTAACTCTGACCCATGTCACTATTTATTAAATGAATAGACCTTAGAAGATAGAATCTCACTGTGAGAAAGGTTCTACCACAGTAAAGCTTAATTTATGTGTCAAAAGCTGTCTAGAGAACATGGCATATAATAGTGTGTGCAATTCACATATTGACCTGACCTGGAAAGCAGCAGCTGCATCTTTGGAGATGGGCTTGTAGGATTATACAAGGGACATGCTGTTTTGTAAGCATAATTTGATGAGGCATGTCAACAAATTCTCACATTGGTTTTGGATGAAAGTCCTTAAACTAGCATTAGTTTTCAGTTTAGAAAGCATACAGCCAGTAGGCACTTCTCATTGCAAATTGCAGTCTGTAGTGTTGTTATATGTGGATGGTCATCAAGTTGTACTTTGCAAATATTACTGACATGAAAGCATTTATTAAGCTTTCAATACGGCGTCGGCAATAGCAAAACTAAAACCCAATAGAAATAAATCAATACGGAATGTCCTTTCTCTTGGCAACAAATGTCTAGCAGGAAAGTGATCAAAGGAAACATCATTTTTCAAATACAACATTGTTTTCTTAAAAGAAAACTGGCTGAATTTTAAAAAACGGTTTCTTTATTGAGAGACAATCACAGACATGCTGGTGTCCTGACCACTGCAGGCCACCATCTCTGTGATTGCTTCCAATCAGAGCGAATTGCAATTTGAGGCATACCTCATGAAAATTAATGAAGTAGGACAGAATGTGACCCATTCCCAATCCATTCTTTTTGTTGCAAACTCAACAAGTCGTACATAGGTCAGTTCACAAACAAAATTTATAGTTGTGAAAATACTAGTTTCAAATTGTGACTAATATTTGCAACCAGAACGTCTGTACACCAGGCCCTGCTTTCAGGTTTTTTTTTTTACCAAAAGTGGAAAAAGATACCTAAGTGGAAGAGTTTGAGACAATTTTCACAAAATCAAATGGGAGTGAAGCAAAATATAAAATTGTAGGTTACGAAAGACATCTAAGGATCTTCAATGAATTAGGACTAATGGATTATATGCCTTCATTAAAAGGAAATACAAACACCCACTCCATATTCAGAAGAACTTGAATCATTAACTATTTATTGAACATTTAATAAATGCTGACTGCGTCAAAAACATGGACTCAGTCCAACAGTCAGTGTATCTCCAATGACACCATTCTCCACAGCTTTCCTGTGCACATGGTATTCCACTTCCATCAGATCACCCAGTCCAATATGAATATTGGCAGATGCAAGTTGGAAAAAGCACTGGTAATCACTTAGTCAAAGGAAGGGAGACACACTGAAAAAGATGGGCAGACTCCTCAGTAGGTTTCTTTGCTGGAAAAGGGCCTCAGAGAATGCATGCAGCGAGGGGGCAAATGAGCCCCTATATCCTATTAGCCTCACTATGCCAAGATGCACAAGTAGGATTGGAAGCATTGTAGTAAAGGGCGAGGGCAGATGTCCAATAGGGATAATGGGCTATAAATTGTCCACAAAAAAGGGGGGGTGAGGATAAACCCCTACTCCAGCCTCCACGTTCAATCACTCAAAAATACACAAAGGAGTAAGGAAAGGGAGAAGTGCATAGAAATGTTTATACATAGGAAACAAAGGCACAAGTCCAATGTGGAAAAACTGCCCTCACTCACAAAATTGTGACATGCTTCATCATAGGGCATGCTACAGACACCTCCGCGCAGACCAACACCTGGGGTGGAGCAACAGGGAGCGGAAGACAATACAAACAATAAAATGTTTTGGGATCACCAAAGAAAAAGTGCAGCCAGTGAAGGTTAAAACTAACTCAGATGTGTACCCTCTGCCAAATATATTCTGGGGCCATCTGGCTAGATTAAAAACGTGAAGGATGGAGGTGACAGGAGAAAATTAAGATTCCTTCACCCCTCCTTTACTGCCAAAGTGTCGACATGTTTCTGCAGTGGAAAGTGTGCCCAAAAGAAAGGGTCACTCGGCATTCATCATGACCCTTCAGGACCCAAAAAGGGAGGTCCCCTCCGATCCTACCTCTGGTATCTTGGAGAATGTTCCCAGTCAAGAAGAGATACCTTGAACAGCACACAAATCGTGTTCTGTGAAATACAAAGTAAAAATAAAAATACAATCACTCATGTGCACCAAAGACACAATTGTCTAAAGGTAATAAGACCCAAGGATATTTATAGACCTCAGTGTGAGGTGTATAATCCAATTAGGGCACAAACACACAATGTGCAGAATCTACACATCCACAAAACTCATTTGGCTTGTTCCAGGGATTCATCCATTTAAAAACAGCCCAATATCGTTGTTGTTTCACAATAGTCGAAGGGGGCTCACCGAGTTTCATAGATTATTTCTCCAGAACTGGCGAGGTGTGGGGTAACCACCTGTAGTCACACTCGAAAGGAGAAACAAACACATGTATGTACATATATACTCGGTGTCATAAGTATACTTAATCACTCGTATGGAATAAATCTGGAGACGGAAAAATGATACATAGTCTCCTCTGCACTCCAGATAGACTCTCAGAAGTACCCGCAAAGCAACGTGGCAGTGATAGGACCTGACAGAAAACGAGTGGAAATATTCCTGTTCCCGATATACAACCTAAAACAGAGTAATATGGAATAAAAAAGGTCCAGAAACCATAGCATGTTGCTATGAGAAGTGCAGCAGCCATGGGTCATGCTGTAACCATCGTGGATAGTATAGCGGTTCCCCTGCAAGAGAAATGGTCCCATGTTCCCATCAACAATGTAGGGACCTTAAAAATAATTAAAAGTAAGATGAGACCAGGTCAAAGGCCACCCCCCTTCCTCCTTACTACATCAAGGCTGGTGCACAGCTTTGGAAAGGTTCCAGTTCCTCGCCGTGTAGGTGGTGAGGCTCTCTGTTGCCCGTCCCTTCATGTTGTGGCGGTTCCAGTCACGAGCGAGAGACGTTTGTGATGTCACTCACCACGTGACCGGCGAGTGTTTTTTTCGAATATCATTAACTTTATTGAAAAGCGTCAGGAGGTAAAACAGAAAGCCAAGCCAATGCGTTAGTAATCTAAGAAAGCAGGGGTGCAAATGAAAAAATAGTCATAATAAGGTCTCAAGGAGCGTGCAAAATGTGTGCTTCTTTTTTGTTCCTAATGGAGGATGGTCAGAGTAATCGTTTAGATTTATAGACCAGAAATATTACAAGTGTTCAACCTAAAAAAGAAGGGCTCAGGCTGGAGAAGAAAAGACAGTATGTCTTGGTAAATATCTCTCTATCAAGAGTACAAGCAGGGCTTTAAGTGGGAAAAAAAACTGGGGGTGCTCTAAAAGGGGCGTGGCACATTTCTAAAAGGGGTGTGGCCTATCCAAGTAGGGGCGTGGTCTAAATCAAGATAACTAGCATTGTGTGCTTAAGAAAATCATGAAGTCGCATCCAGCAAAGGATAATAAAATAGGAAAAAAGGTATATTTATTAAGTACCAACTACAAAAAAATGATTGTATTCTCATGTAACGCAACTGGTGCTATTATGTAAAGCGCTCTGATACCCGATTCAGGTCAAGTTCACGCTATATAAAACTCAGTTAAAAAAAAACCTAACTGTGTATTTAGTAGAGGATATTTCCCAACAGTTGTTTGGAGAAAATGCCAATTCAACACTGGAGCAATCTTAACCATCACCAGAGAAAAATTCCACAGTAATCGGTGCAAATTTGCCCAAGGTTTGTTGAGCTGGCTTTAAGTGAGCACTTGCGGTCCATCCCTTCCCATTTTTCTTTAATTATTCTCTTATTGCACACTTAAGGGAAACTGTCTAATTTCATGTAAGTGTTATTTGGTATCCCAGTAGTAACTAAGCAATTCACTGAGACTGCATAGTTAACAAAGGCACTTGATGCTGACTAATGGTTTTCTTTAAGATGTTTGTTGTCATTTTTCAAAAACATTAAATATGGTATAATTCAAGCATTCCACCCATCACTTTTCCCTCACTGAGAAACCCAAGTGTAATGGATTTGTCAAATCATGAGTCGAAGCGAAGTTGCACATCAGCCTTATAACTGGCACCAGTCAGTGTGATTGTATATTCCCCATCTGTGTAGAGTGTCACACAGGACTTAATTACATCAGTGTTAGTAAACATAGGAAGAGCAAAGCAATGTGAAAGTAGATGAAAATGAAACTCAGAGGGGTCCGTCTGGGTCGGCTTTACTATTGACTTGAGATATCTACTTACTTCTGAATTGTGCCTGAATATTTTCAATGCAGCCACAAGCAAAACTAAATTTCTCAATTGTAACAATATTTTCGAATTCTGGGGAACCAGTGGCTCTCAATATTTGCCTTGATTTCCCTTTGGAGAGCTGTTCAATCTTTTCTACGCATACGCAGTGCTTTCTATGAGGGTGCTTTACCACCGGAGATACAAATCAATAAACAGAACAAGTCAGCATTGGCAGTGAGAGTGTTTTGAAAAAGATGAATGGCGCTTTGCGGCGGAATGAGAAAGCTGCGAGGAAAGGGATTAAAAAAACGGCCAGTAAAATACTCACGTTGCGGGCTTGCAGGCTGGGAGGGTAAGTCTTGTGTGGCTTCAGAAGGATCCTGGCTGAGGCAGCTCTGATGCGGAGGCAGAGTCCCGACGGTGCTGGTAGGGCTGGGGAGGCGTCACGAAGGTAAGTTTCCTTTTCACTGCTGCTGGATTCTGTTGTAGACCCTCGTTCCTCGCTCACTTTAAGGCAGAGCAGGGTCACACTGGTTGCTGGAGAAATCTTGCTGCAGTCCGTAAAAGCAGGGTCGTGCCGGTTCTAACCAGCTGTTGTTGTGCCAATGGCTGGCACGATGATGTAGGTGGTGCTGCGTGTTCAAAGAGAAGGGAAATCCCGAGAGAAAGTGTCTCTGTTCAAAGGATTTCCCTTCCTGCTACAATGACGTCACGCCTTAAGCATTGCACGCGCATGCTCACCCAAAACCGGGATGTCTGGTCACCCTACCTTTGACCTTTGAGGCCCAAAAAAAAGCCCCCTAGAAACCCCTTTCGAGGCCCCCCCAAAAAAACTGGGGGAGCTCAGACCCCCACAGACCCCCCCCACTTAAAGCCCTGAGTACAAGCTAAGTCATTGGAAAGAAAGTAAGTGTGCCCGGCACATGGACCCAGAGATCAGTAGGAGCCTAGTATGCAGATAAAGTTCAAACCCCCTGGACATACACCCTTATGACCATATAGTAAGTGTGTTGGGGGAGAGGCATACATGTGAAAGTGGGAACTCCGTGTCTCACTGATAATCACTGGTCCAGCAGGAAAGTAAAATCGACGAGTCTAAAACAGAGCTTGAAGTGCAAAGATAAAGGGCCCCTTATCTGTGCAGGGTGTTCCAGGGAATGTCATCATTTAGTCCTGATATATGACTTTTTAATCTGTATAACCATTTCTGTTCTCTCAGTAGGAGTAATCTCTTTTTATCACTAGCAGTAGAGTGAATTCTGGGTTTGTCCAACATGGTCCATGAGATGTAATTGACCGAATGATTTTGTTCTAGATAATGTATTGTGAATTTCACATTTGCCTTGTGACATCTGATGGTGCTCCTATGTTCCATTATACGTGTTTTTACCCTCCTGATTGTCATGCCAATGTAGTGTTTATTGCACAGGCAGGTGATCATGTAAATGTTGTTCTCCGAGGTACAGTTAGTGTGGGCTCTCTGTTCCCATGGGTAGAGTAAGCACACATCCACGCTTTTAGATGTCTTCGTTAAATGACACAGGTCACAGGAACCACACCTCATGTGTCCTACCACTAGGGTCAGTGCTGTTTGGTCTGTGGTACCACTTGGTGTTTCCATGGTAGGATCGTGCGCACCAATAGGTCCTTCAAGTTGGCGCTCCTTTTAAAGGAGAATACATTTTTTTCCAGATTAAGACTCAATTCAATATGTGACAGTACTTGAGCATCATCTGTTTGATATTATGAGAGGCTGTGTTGAAAGTGGTCACACATATAGTGTTCTTGTTTGGTGTCCTTTCCACTTTTTCCAAGAGGGTTTCTCTATTAGTGTTCAGGGTTCACTTTTTGGCTCGTTTAATTACCCTGGCTGGGTAGCCCCTGTTCTGGAGTTTGTCGGTTAGAATAGCAGCTTCATCATTAAAGACCATTTTATCAGTGCAATTACATCAGGATAAACTGGGATGGCCTCCTTGATTAACTTTTTCAAGAGAAAAGGAACAGGCTGCCTAACTGACTGTGTCACCTCAATAATGCAAATAACAATGTAAAACTGTTGCAAGATGTTGCCATGTTCTAGATAGCTGCTACCTGGGGGTGATCTGGGAAGTATGCTAAATAATATTCCAAGATGGCAGCCAACCACTTTGAGGAAATTCGATTTTCGATCACGATCGTATTGAGCCTCCATTTTGTGCTCCGCCGTCATTTTGTGTTGCCCTCACTCAGGCAGCACGACGAACGAAGTCTTTTCTGCTTTTTCCTGCAATATTGTGTCAAAATAGTCTTGTGCCTCTGTTTACAAAGCTGGTGTTAGAGACTGGCCGAGTACACTAATCCCTGTCTGTTTTTTCTAATCCCTGTCTCAACTATCTGTTGGTTCACACTATTCTCTCCTGATTTTATCTTATCTTCTGGCCTTCGCTGTCCTCCGCTCGTATTCTCTCATTTCACAACTGTCCTCCAAAACACACGAACGTATCTCGCCACCTGCAAGTCAGTTACAGACATGTTAATACCTTAACCTGTGGGAGGGGTGGCAAACATAGTTGGAGGAGAGGCTTCTTCGAGTTAGTCGATACTTTTGTTTTCCGACTTTTTCTATTGGCCCTGACTTTCTTTCAAACTATTCCTACCGGTTTTTCATGTATGTTTTAGGTTTGTCCTTCGTTAATGTATATGTCACCTATGTACTATATAAGATTGTGCGCCACGGAATGAAGTGGCAGTCTCCTGAGAACATACCGTGTGTACTTCTAGAACAACTGTACTAGCTGCAGCTAATAAAATCTGATCTTTTACGCCGACAGGGTGTCCCTGTGTCTCTGTTAGCTGAAGCAGGTGAACCCAGGAGATTAAGGCATACCCTGCACCACCAGACCCATAAGGTTTCTGGTTCTTCAAATGGCGCCCAACGTGGGGTGGCTTCAGAGGTAGTGGTTCTGCCTGAAGGTTGTGAGGAACCCCGCAAGAAAATTCTGGAGGAATCGCGAACCACGTCAAGCGACCCCTGTATGTCGAAAGTGGTCCGAATGTCTTTTGCAGCATGGTTGCTCCTTCCTGACGGCTACTGACGACTGCTGCCCTGACTGCCGCCCTGCCTTGGCCCTCTTTTTGGTGATGTATGGTAAAGTGAGACGATAGACGGGCCTCTGTTGGTGTAAGAAGACATCTTAGTTAAGTATTGGTGGGTCGCTTCCACATTTGGTTCTTTGGTCCTTTGGTTCTTTGGTTCTTAGGTTCTTTGGGTCTTTGATTCGGGTATTGCAATAACCGAAGCCGAGGGGTAAGTACATTTGTGCTGTGTTATATGAGTTAACCCCCTTGATGTTTGTGAACAGTCCAGTGAAATAGCGATGCCTGGTCTGACTAAGTTTAAAAAACTTTGTTGCTTTGGTTGTAATAGGGATTCCCGGCTGGAGGACTCTTGTCCGATTCCTTCGGTTGGAACTCCCACTTATGAGCTCTATTCTAAACATGGTGTTGGCCCCACAGCCTTTAACGAGGCATGGATCCGATACACGAAGAATGATGGTGTTTTAAAATGGCCAGAAAATGGTAGCTTTGAGTCTGACATACTAGATAATTTGGAAACTATTTTATTTAAAAGAAAAGCCCGGCCGGCAATGTTTGACTCTTTCCGCCTTTGGCGTAAGGAAGCCAAGCAGAGAAAAATTAAGCAAGAAAAACGAGATAGGAAAGCGCAGGGTATGACAATTATACAGGCTGCTCAGCAACTTAAAGATAATGAAGTTGATAATGTGATGGAAATTTCAGAAAGACAGCATCGTATGGCGATAGATAAATGCTATCCGATGTTGCCAACTTCCCCTTCTGATAAAAGAAAGGATTTAGGGGAAGATCCCTTAATGTCTCACCTATTGAGATTGCCTCTGCCTTATGTACAAGGTGCTAATGCACCCCCGTTGTTACAGCCTGTTCAGCCGCCAGTTGAGCCTCCGCTTGCTCTGGCTCTTCCACATTTACCCCCTCAAGTATTGCCGTCTCTGCCAGCTTTGCCTTTGATGCCTTTACCTTCATCTTCTTCGCCCTCTGCTCCTGTGGTACTTTAAAATTTTAGACCGCGTAGGAGGCATGGCCCTACCCTGCCTATTCCGGTATCAGCGAACCGCAAATGGCCAATGCAGTATGTACAAATGTTTTGCATTACGTTTCATCGATAAATTCACTTTGTATACGATATTACACATTGACTTCGTGGGTTCCATTTTGGAACGGTAGCCATCTTATGGTTTCCCTCACATAGGCTGCGCATTAAGGACATGCACAGGCCTTCAGAACACATGTGCCTTCTATTTGACTTCTCTGTGACCTGTGCAATTTGGCTCCACCGCCCCAGGTCAGTCCGGTCTCACGAGCTCCCCGTCCTATGGCCACCTGTGATTAGCATCAGGGTTTGACACACCATAAAGCCTTTTCATCCCACACAAGCCTCCGGCTAATCTCTTTCACACCTGACTCTTCCTGCTTTATGGCTTGTTTTACCAACAGGAGGTGCCCGTGTTTATTGGGGTCTGCTGATATCTGATGAGGGATCTGAGCCTCGCTGGGTAAATAATTGTGGGCTGGCTGAACTGGAATGTGGGATGGTCATCATGACTCTGCCTTTTCGTTTGTAATGAATACACATGAATGACCATATCGTAAAACGAGGAATGTGTGCCTGAAGCATGATATTTTGTATATTAGGAGAAGGCCGTTTCTGTAAGTTTGAGCAGTCTCCTGAGAACATACCCGTGTGTACTTCTAGGATTGCTGTTACTGGCTGCAGTCAATAATAAAATGATCTTTGACGCCACCGCAAGACTCTGTGTTTCTGTGGTCCAAGACAGGAAGAACTCAAAGTCATAGGGTGCTACCCCTGGCACCGCTGGGGTCATAAATTACTCAGTACTTCAGTTGGCGCCCAATGTGGGGCGATTTCAGTGGTACTGGTCCAAGCCAGAGGTTCGTGAGGAGCTTCGTGTGGAAATTCTGGAGGAAGGCCGCCACTTCATCGACCCCTGCATGTCGACGTGGTCCGAAAGTCTTTGCTGCGAGGTTCCCCGCTTGCTGACGGCTACGAAGGACTGCTGCCCTGACTATCGCCCTGTTTTGGACCCTTGATAATTTGGTAGAGCGAAACGATTAACCGAGTCTTCTGGTGACGTCATCGATACCTCAGTTAAGTATAAGTGGAGCGTCTCCTAATTCTTAGTTTGGTTCTTAGTTTTGGTATCCCTTCGGGATCGCTTTGATTTGGAGCTTGCAAGCGCCAAAGCCGAAGGACTCGTGTATTCACGAGACTATCGCGTTTTGATAATCCTTTGAAGTTTGAAACTAGACTAGTGAGCAAAAGATGCCTGGTTCTCGTATATTTGGTAATTGGTTTTGTTTGGGTTGTAAAAGGGATTCCCAGTTGGAGGATTCGTGTCCGGTTCCTCCAATTGGAACTCCAACTTATGAGCTTTATGTAAAACATGGCGTGGGCCCCATTGTATATAATGAAGTATGGATCTGATACACCAGAAAGGACGGTGTTTTAAAATGGCCCCAAAATGGTAGTTTCGATACAGATATCTTAGACAATTTGGAAGTTAAATTATTTAAAAAGAAATCCCGGCCGGCGATGTTTGATTCTTTCCGCCTATGGCGAAAGGAAGCCAAACAGAAGGCAATTAAGCTAGCAAAAAGAAATATTAGAGAAAAAGGTATGTCAATGATGCAAGCAGCTGTACAATTTAAAGATAATGAGGAGGAACAAATGAATGAGCAGTTACATAGACAGCGCAAACTATGGATCGATAAATGTTACCCAGTTTTGTCACCCCTTCCACAAGATGAGTCAAAAGAGAAAGAGAAAGATTCCCTAATGTCCCATTTGCTAAGTTCGCCACCCCCGTATGCGCAAAATGCCACAGCGCCTCCACAGCTCGTAAATGTGCAGCCTCCAGTTAATGCGCCGCAAGCTTTCCTGCAGCCGCCAGCTCCTCCTCAGCCGGCGCCTGCTCTTGTGGTGCAGCCCCCTCAAGGGCCGCCGACTTTGCTGCCTGCATCCCCTTTGCCTTTTGCGACTTTGCATGCCCCACCAACTGCCTCCCTTGGCGCTCTCCCCGATACTGTCCTTGCATCTGCATCTACACCTACTGTGCTTCCCTCTGTTTTCTCCCCTGTTCTTATGTCAGATTCTCCTTCTGCATGACAACGCATAACTAGTGCGGTTACTAGTTTTGTGTTGCCTCTCCTTGGGTTATCTAGTGTGATCCCTGGCTCACAACGAAAGCAGTTGCGTAGTCAGTTGCCTGGTTCTGAAGAGAGAGAAGTATTAGACAGCATGGCACGTAGATGGATTGTTTATCCTTCTAGATATGATGTAGAATCTGTTGTTAATGTTTTTCATCAGTGGGAAGCGCCACAACAGCGGTACGTTTTTGAGAAAATGTGTGAAATCCTATGTGAAGAGTTGGAAGAGAATGATTTAGACTCCAGTCCGCAGGAGTTGTGTCAAGTACGATTTGAATTTGGAAAAGGTACGATTGTGGGTTCTGATGTTGGGAAAGCAGTTGCGACACTGCTGTCTTTCAGGAATGGGGATTGTCAGCAATCATTGTTTGGACAGGAATTCCCTGAAGGGAAACAGGTAAAAGTGCGACAATATCCAATGCGTGAGGTTCCTCCAGTTTGGAGACCTGGTGATGCGAATGCTGTTCCACCTGTTCTACCACATTTCCAGCATGTTTGGGTACATGTCCCTTGGAAACGATCTGAAGTAATAGCGCTTAAACAGACATTGCCTGATCCCTGTAAAAACCCTGCAGGATATTAAAAGGAGTTGTCACAGACGGCAGGATCATGTATCATGAACCTAGCTGACATAGACATGTTGTTTGGAAACGTTGTTCCACAGCCTTTATGGGGATCAATTCGTAATGTAGATCACGATGCAGAACTAGGTGACACATGGGCTAATATCATTGCTGCAGACACTAGACAAGTTGGTGGTGCGAAACCTGAGCTCCTAGTAGCAGAACTCCCTGGTAGAATTATCACCTACATGAAAACTTTAATGCCCGCGATGCGTGTGAATTGGGATAAACTATCGGCTTGCAAACAAAAGAAAGATGAAACAGTGTCTGATTTCTTTACAAGGTTTGAAGAAACATTTATTGACCACAGTGGTCAAGATATGAGTACTGAAGGTGGTCAACGGTTATTTGTTGATAAATTTGTGCATAATTTGCTTCCCGAGTTGTGTAAGAAGTTAAAAGATTCAGAGAGTTCTTGGGCTGTTTCCTCATCAGCGCAAATACTGGCTACTGCACAGTATTTCGAAAATAGAGATAAGAATGAGAGAGATAAAGCAGACAAGAAAACGAAAGAATTAAAAACGAAGGTTCTGTTACAGCAAGCTTACCCGCCAGGTGGTGGCCAGAGTAATTATCAGCAACCGCCACAGTTTCAGAGAAACGTGCAAAGGTACGAGTATTCTCAACCGCGCGTTCCTGTAGGCCCTAATCAATGTTCATATTGCAAGGAAGAGGGTCATTTCAAGTATAGTTGTCCTATTCTGTTACAGCGCGCTAATGGCGCTTTTAGCACCAGAGGTAGAGGTGGTCGACAAGCTCCTAGGGGTAGGGGGCGCGGGAGTGGTCCCCAGAACGCGCGTCCTCTTCCATCTCAAAATACGATTAATAGTTTTGATCACCAAGCAAATGCAACTGGTTGGACAGCTCAGTACTATAACAATGACTATTATACAGAGGATGAAAATGTAGAAAGTAATGATTACTAGGATAGCCGTAGACAAAGAGAGGGAGTTGTTTCAGTGCCAGTGAATCAGAGTGGACCATATGTCAAGGTGACTACAGCGGGCGTGACGGAACCTTTTCTGTTGGATACTGGTGCTGCAAAAAGTTCAATTATGCATTCAAAACTCCATGGCGCACCTTTGTCTGGCAACACGAATGTTTCAGTAGGTTTTTCTGGCGCCCCGGTTAGGAACCCGATCTCTAGTCCTATGCCCCTTTCTGTTGGACCTTGTGAACTGGAAGCACCCCTTATCCTAACGACAGGTTGTGGTGAGAACCTGTTAGGATTAGATTTGTTAAAGAGATTACATGCGACACTATATTGTTCCCCCTCGGGAGTACAACTTACACTTGGTAGGGAAGTGGTTTCTCCAATGTATTTATCAAGGAATGAACTGCCAGCTGAATTGTCATCTCTTCCAGATGCTCTTTGGGCTTCTGGTCTTAATGATGTGGGCCTTTTGGAAATACCGCCATACGTGGTAACTTTGAAAGCCAATGTTAAATTGCCACGCATTCCCCAGTACAAGATCTCTAATGAGGGCGAAAAAGCGTTGCTAGCGATTATCCATGATCTGATTGAAAAGGATGTAATTGAAGAGACAAGAGGTAACGTTTGCAATAGCCCTGTTTTGCCTGTTTTAAAACGTACTGACCCCTCACAGCCCCCTGTTTACAGATTTGTGATCGATCTTAGAGAGGTAAATAAGATTGTTGTGCCACAGTTTCCAGTTGTCCCTGATATAACTGCTTTGTTAACTATGATTCCAGCATCCACTGCTTGGTTCTCAGTGATTGATTTAAAGAATGCTTTCTTTAGCATCCCAATTGCAGAGGAAAGCAGGGACATTTTTGGCTTCAGTTTAGGAGGTCGTAGCTTCCGTTTTAAACGCGCTCCTCAGGGCTACTGTGAAAGCCCATCAATATACAGCCAAGCTTTAAAAGCACAGCTTGATGCAATTGTTTTACCTAGTGGTGCCACCCTTATCCAATATGTTGACGATTTACTAATCGCCGCGGATACTGAGGAAATTTGTAAAGAAGCTACGGTGTCATTGTTGCGTCATTTGTCTGCCTTCCATCACAAAGTGTCTCTCTCAAAACTGCAATATTGTCGACAAGAAGTGACCTACTTAGGTCATCTCTTTTCGAAGGAGGGAAGGAAACTGACCCCAGAAAGAATTCAGGCCATTGCAAAATTGAGCGTGCCAAGAACACAGAGAGAAGTGCGTGCTTTCTTGGGTATTACTTCCTACTGTAGGCAGTGGATCCCGAGTTTTTCTTTGCTGGCAAAACCTTTAATAGCATTGACATGTAAAGATACACCGAATCTCGTCCCATGGTCTGAAGTTTTTCTGAATTGCGTGAGGCATTATGTTCAGCTCCTGTGTTGGGCACTCCCGACTACAGCAAGCCTTTTACATTGTATGTTCACGAGAAAGAAGGTTGTGCATTGTCAGTGTTGACACAGTCTTTTAGAGACAAACAGCGCCCATGCGCGTATTTTTCATCGACTTTGGATCCGGTAGCCAAAGCATTGCCAAGTTGTCTGAGAGCCACAGCGGCAGCAGCTGTCTCTATTCGACAGTCTGCTGGGTTAGTAATGAATAACACGTTAATTGTGATGGTTCCACACGCAGTGGACACGTTGTTGAACAGGACCAAGACACAGCACTTAACTAGTGCTCGATTGTCAGGTTATGAGTTGACACTATTAGCGAGTCATGTACACATAAAAAGATGCAACACATTGAATCCAGCTACTTTATTGCCGATTGCAGCAGACACAGATGAGATTGAACAGCATGATTGTCTGTTCAGAACAGAAGAGGAAACAAAAGGGAGAGTGGATCCTAAAGATACTGCCTTGACTGAGTGTGATGGTACCTTATGGGTGGATGGTTCATGCTTCAAGCTTCCGAATGGTGATACGACTGCTGCATATGCTGTCACGACTTTGCACACGGTTGTTGAAACCGCACGTATACCACATAACTCGGCTCAAGCAGCAGAGCTAATTGCACTTACAAGAGCATGCGTGTTGTCGAAAGGAATGAAAGTGAACATATACACTGACAACCAGTATGCGTTTGGCGTGGCCCATAGTTTTGGGCGCTTATGGAAAGAACGTGGATTCCTGACTTCGCATGGAACCAAAATTCAGAATGGTCAGTTGGTGAATGATCTCCTTGAGTCACTGGCCTTGCCGCTACAAGTTGCGATTGTTAAATGCAGTGCGCACAAGAAAGTTACCGATGATGTTGGTCGTGGTAATGCATTTGCTGATGAAGTTGCGAAAGAAACAGCAAAGAATGTAAATAATCAAATGTATGTTGCAGGCCCTGCAAGATGGGTTGGTGATGTTGGAATGTGTGAAGACACGATAGAGAGCGTGAAGTCCCTTCAAGCTGAAGCCACAGAGAAAGAATTGAGCAAGTGGAGAGAAAGTACGGGTAAATTGGATGAAAAAGGTTGTTGGGTCGATTTGTCAGAACATCAGCGTTGGTTGTTACCCGATGCGTATGTGCTTGCAGTGGTGACGATGGCTCATGGAATGGCCCATTATAGTGTGAAAGGGATATGTAAGCTGTTAGCTCCAGTATGGAAAAACGCTGGAATTCCCAAATGTGCAGAGAAAGTGGTCAAGAATTGCATGGTGTGTCTGAAATACAATCCTGGTAGGGGAAACCCAACTCCAGCTGGTCATTTTGCACCTCCAACGTATCCGTTCGAGGTTTTGGAGCTAGATTTCATCCACATGGAAAGGTGCAACAATTTAAAATATGTACTCGTTGTTGTCTGTGCCTTCTCAAAGTGAATAGAAGCATACCCTTTAAAAGACAATACTGCCTTGTCCACAGCTAAAGCCCTTGTCAAAGAATTTTTCCCTAGGTTTGGAATGCCGAGAATGGTCTGGAGTGATAATGGGAGTGAATTTGTGGGTCGAGTAATGAAAGAAGTATGTGAGGGACTAGGCATTAAACAGAAGTTCCACGCTGCAATCACCCCCAAACAGCTGGGCTAGTAGAGTGCTACAATGGCACTCTGAAACTTAAATTGGCCAAAATCCAGGCGAGCTCCGGTCTTAAATGGCCTGACGCTCTGCCTTTAGCACTCCTATCAACAAGAATGACTGTGCATTCACGAGTGGGACTTAGTCCCTATGAGATCATTTTTGGCTGGCCAGCCAACATATGGGGTGTGCCAAGACCGACAAAATTCAGTGAAATCGAACATCCAATACTGCTTGACTATCTGTATGAATTGACGGCTAAATTGCGTGTTTTACACCAACAGGTGCACAATACTCTGCCCCAGGCCTCTGAAGCTCCAGGGCACCCTATCGACCCTGGCTCGTGGGTGCTTATTAAAAAATTTCAACGAAAGAACAATGATGAGCCCCATTGGATCGGCCCTCACCTCGTGCTTCTATCGACAAGATCAGCGGTTCGAGTGAGAGGGAAAAAGAATTGGATACACGGCGCCCACTGCAAACGGGTCCCTTTGCCTCTACCATATGACCGGTGGGTCCAGGAGGGTATCGCTGATTCTGAAACTGACACTGTCCCCCGTTTTGTGCCATTTAGTGATGCACGTGTAAAGGGAACGACTTCAGAACGAGAAAGCGACGATATTTTGCAGGAAGCTGTGCCACCGTCAATTCGAATAGACACCACAGAGCCTGAACTCTTGTTTCAAGACCAGACAGTACCTGGCCGAATTCGATATAACTTGAGGCCAAGGCCTATGGACAAATAAAAATTCCCTTCCCTTACTATTTTTTGATATTATAGCTCTCCCATCTGAAGGACTTTTTGATTTTTGTTTTTCGAACCACCATCCGGGTTCAGCTGCAGGGTCGCGGTGCCAAGACTTCGGGGTACAGGCCGAAGACGTTAGGTCAACGGTTCTGGTTGGTCTGGGGCGTTCCCTGGACTGACAGGCGTACTCCTTAGCAGAAGATACTCACCCGCCGCGAGCGGCACGATTAGAGGATGGAGTTTTTCAAGATGGAGAGACCCGCTGAGGAAATGAACTTTAAGACGAAAATATGTAAAATAATGAAGAGCAAACGTTTTGTATTATTGTGTCTGTTTATACTATTTAGTATGATGGTGTTTACTGTAGGTTATGTATTCTTCTCCTCTCAAGTGCCATTTGCACCCACTGTACAGCCTATACCTCCTCCTACTGTCTCCTTACACTCTTTCCACCCTCTGCCTGAACACGAACAAGCTAGACGGTCTGAGTTCGTAAACAACTCCTTTATTCAACTCCTGCACCAGCACCAACTAGTTATGAATACAACCAATTGCTGGGTGTGTGGTTTAATGCCACATACCATTAATAAGGGTATCCCATATCTAGTGCTGCCGTTTAGCTATAATGGATCGTCATGGGCATTCCAGACCATGTTTCTCTTTGCATTAGATGCCTACTCCCCACGACAACCGCGTTCCATCAGACCTAGCACAAACAATTAAGGCCTTAATGAAAGGAGTTGCTGATATGAGCAGAGATATCGACGCATACTCATCTATTCCCAAGGATGAATTGCAAGCTTATGTAGGTTGGAACGCGACGGGGTATAGCATTAGTCTGGGAGAAAGGCAGCGGAAAATTTCATCCCCAATTTGGGTCGTACCCCACATAGGTCGGTTCTGTTTACAAGGTAATGGTCAGAATCCAAGAGCTCAACTGGGGAAAAGTGACTGTACTGAAACATACACTTTTCCATCACAGTTTTCCCCTTCGTTTTTGGCTGCCAAGGGTACATATTTTGTCTGCAATGACCGAGCATATACATGGTTGCCCCCTGATTTCTCGGGCACATGTTATATTGCAAATTTGCTACCGCCAACATTTACTGCTGCCTCTGATTATCACAAGACCAGAGTTGTGAGAGGCGTTGTTAGTCAGGAGGATACTGCCGGTCAGGAAGCGGGAGACTTCTTTCTGGGTTTCCTTCCGTTTTGGGGACCGATGGTCAATAGTAGGAACCTGAGACAACTGACTCGTGTGGTTGAATCCACTGTTAATGTAACAGCTGGTGCCCTTGGTAATTTGGCAGCTGAGCTCCAAGCGGATCGCCTCATGACTTTGCAGAACCGTATGGTTCTAGACGTCATACTTGCAGACCGTGGTGGGGTATGTAAGGTCATCCAATCTAGCTGTTGCATTTTCATACCAGATAACGCTCCAACAGTTTATCAAGCCATCTCCAAACTGCATCAAATATCCAAATCTGTACACGTGGATAAAGGAGATTGGTCATTGATGGGGTGGTTCTGGGAACTGATATCTGCCTGTGGATGGAAAATTCTGATGGTCATTGGTATGATCTTAGCCATTCTTTTCCTGTTCTGTCTGTGTATACAGTGCGCTCCTGCGATATGTGGCCTCTGTGCTACATCGTGTATAAGGAAACCTGTATCAAGAGACGAGCTAAGCAATAGGATGATGCTACAGCAACATCTCCATGACTTTATGAATATAGACCTGGACTCGGATTAATATGAGTATAGTTATTGCCTATGTAAGGGCAAAAGGAGGGTCTGTGGTACTTTAAAATTTTAGACCGCGTAGGAGGCATGGCCCTACCCTGCCTATTCCGGTATCAGCGAACCGCAAATGGCCAATGCAGTATGTACAAATGTTTTGCATTACGTTTCATCGATAAATTCACTTTGTATACGATATTACACATTGACTTCGTGGGTTCCATTTTGGAACGGTAGCCATCTTATGGTTTCCCTCACATAGGCTGCGCATTAAGGACATGCACAGGCCTTCAGAACACATGTGCCTTCTATTTGACTTCTCTGTGACCTGTGCAATTTGGCTCCACCGCCCCAGGTCAGTCCGGTCTCACGAGCTCCCCGTCCTATGGCCACCTGTGATTAGCATCAGGGTTTGACACACCATAAAGCCTTTTCATCCCACACAAGCCTCCGGCTAATCTCTTTCACACCTGACTCTTCCTGCTTTATGGCTTGTTTTACCAACAGGAGGTGCCCGTGTTTATTGGGGTCTGCTGATATCTGATGAGGGATCTGAGCCTCGCTGGGTAAATAATTGTGGGCTGGCTGAACTGGAATGTGGGATGGTCATCATGACTCTGCCTTTTTGTTTGTAATGAATACACATGAATGACCATATCGTAAAATGAGGAATGTGTGCCTGAAGCATGATATTTTGTATATAAGGAGAAGGCCGTTTCTGTAAGTTTGAGCAGTCTCCTGAGAACATACCCGTGTGTACTTTTAGGATTGCTGTTACTGGCTGCAGTCAATAATAAAACGATCTTTGACGCCACCGCAAGACTCTGTGTTTCTGTGTTCCAAGACAGGAAGAACTCGAAGTCATAGGGTGCTACTCCTGGCACCGCTGGGGTCTTAAATTCCTCAGTACTTCACTCCCCCGGTAATTACTGATTTCTCTTCAGTTAGTTCGCCTAATACTTTGTCCCCTATCCTTATGTCCAATTCTCCGTCTATGCGTAAACGACTCACAGATACGGTCTCTGGTCTTTTATCTCCTTTCTTTGAGGCGTTAAATGTGTCTCCGGCTTTTTCTCGAAGACAGTCTCGTAGTCAGTTCCCAGCTTCCGAAGAAAGAGAAAGGTTGGATTCTCTCGCTCGCAAATGGATTGAGAAGGGTCCTCGGTATAGTGTACCCGACATTATGTCTACCTTCTCACAATGGAATGCGCCTACACAGAGATATGTTTTCAATGTTATGTGTGATACTCTTGTTAAAGGATGGGAGGATATGGATTTGGGTTCGGTTCCCCAGGGTCTGTTAGATATTCAGGCTAATTTTGATAAGGGTCTCATTGTGGGTTCTAAGGTTGAGGACGCTGTAAAGACACTTGTTACCTTTAGAACTTTATTTACCTCACAGACTTTTCTTGACTCTGATCCCTCAGTTAGGTTAACACTGAAAAATTACCCAATGAGAGAGGTTCCTCCAGTATGGAGAGAAGAGGTTCCAGCAGCAGGTGCTAATCAAGCTATTCCCGCTCACTTCCAGCGAATATGGGTACATGTCCCCTGGAAAAGATCTGAAGTTTTGGCTCTTAAACAGTCTCTACCGGATCCTCGTAAGAACCCTGCAGGTTATTATAAAGAGTTGTCACAGACTGTTGATGCCTGCATCATGAATTTAGCAGATATCGATATGTTGATGGGGAATGTAGTCCCACAAGCGTTATGGGCTAGGATTCGTAAAGAGAATCACGCACAAGAACTAGGTGCTGACTGGAATGCTATAATTGCCGCAGATGCAGCCCAAGTGGGGGGTGCCAAGCCTGATGCTTTGATTTCAGAACTCCCTGGTAGGATTATTACATTAATGAAAACGATGATGCCTACCTCTAGAGTGAACTGGGATAAACTAGCCGCGTGTAAACAGAAGAAAGATGAGAGTGGCTCCGATTTCTTCACTCGTTTCGAGGAGACATTCATTGATCACAGTGGTCAGGACATGACTACGGAGGGTGGACAACGATTATTTGTAGATAAGTTCGTATTTAATTTGCTTCCCGAGCTATCGCATAAGCTGAAAGACTCCGAAAGTTCATGGGCTGTTTCCTCTTCAGCCCAGATATTGGCTACTGCTCAATATTATGAAAATAGAGATAAAGAAGAAAGAGATGAGCAAGAGAAAAAGACTAAAGAATTGAAAACTAAGATCCTCTTACAACTGGCTTATCCACCTCGTTATGCTCAGCCCCAGTTCCAACAGCCTCCACAGTTTCAGAGGGTGTATCAAAAGCCTGAGCCACATATTCCGAGACCTTTGTTAGGTCCTAATCAATGTGCCTATTGTAGAGAGGAAGGTCATTTTGAAAATAGTTGTCCGGTTTTATTGCAGCGTAATGGGACACGATCTGCTCCACGAGGTCGTGGTGGCCTCCAGTCAGCAAACAGAGGTAGAGGTCGAGGTATGTTGACCCAAGAACAGCGTTCCCTTCTGCCTTCTAATTCTGTGAACTACTTTGATCAGCAAAACTCTAGGTCTACACAGTATTACAATGAGGATTGTTATGTTGAAGGCGGGAATGAAAGTCTTCATGTTAACTAGGACAGCCATGGACAAAGTAAGGGAGTTGTGTCGATTCCAGTAGATCAGAATGGACCTTATGTTAATGTCACTACAATGGGTGTTTCAGAGCCATTTCTTTTAGATACTGGTGCGATGAGAAGTTCTATCATTCATTCAAAATTCCCTGAGGCACCTTTGTCTGGCTTAACAAATGTATCTGTAGGTTTTTCTGGTGCCCCAGTTTGTAATCCGGTTTCTTGCCCTTTGCCTATTTCAGTTGGCCCTTATGATTTAGAAGTTCCGCTTCTCTTAACGAATGGTTGCGGCGAGAATCTATTGGGCTTGAATCTATTGAAAAGATTGCATGCAACGATATATTGCTCTCCTTCTGGTGTATATCTTACTTTAGGACAAAAATGGACTTCTCCAATGTATTTGTCTAAAGATCAATTCCCACCTGAATTGCTCTCTCTTCCTACAACGCTTTGGGCTACGGGTCCAAATGATGTTGGTTGTCTTGAAATTCCACCTTATGTTGTTACTCTCAAACCCAATGCTGAATTGCCACGTGTTCCTCAATATAGAATTTCCACTGAAGGTGAAAGAGCGCTTTTGGAACTCATTCATGACTTGATTCAGAAAGATGTGGTTGAGGAAACGAGAGGTAACATATGTAATAGCCCTATTCTTCCAGTTCTTAAACGCACTGATCCTTCTCAACCTCCTGTTTATCGCTTTGTAATTGATCTTCGGGAGGTAAACAAAATTGTTGTACCACAGTTTCCTGTTGTCCCAGATATCACTGCGCTATTGACGATGATACCTTCTACAGCAATTTGGTTTTCTGTTATCGATCTGAAAAATGCTTTCTTTAGTATTCCCATTGCCGAAGAGAGTAGGGATATTTTTGTCTTCTCTCTTGGAGGCCGAAGCTTCCGGTTCAAACACGCACCTCAAGGCTATTGTGAAAGTCCCTCTATTTATAGTCAAGCTTTGAAATATCATCTTGATGCTTTTTCCTTGCCGTCTGGTGTTGCTCTCATTCAGTACATGGACGACTTGTTAATCGCTGCTGATTCAGAGGATATATGTAAGAATGTGACGGCTGCATTGTTGCGACACTTATCCAGTCTTAATCATAAGGTTTCATCTTCTAAGCTGCAATATGTTCGCCGAGAGGTCACCTATTTGGGTCATCTCTTATCAAAGGAGGGAAGACGATTAACCCCAGAACGTATCCAAGCAATTGCGCAAATGTCTGTGCCATCCACACAAAGAGAGGTACGTGCCTTTCTGGGTATTACTTCCTATTGTAGGCAGTGGATCCCTAACTTCTCTCTGTTGGCCAAACCTTTGTTGGCACTCACTTTGAAAGATACACCTCAGCCCCTTCCATGGACTGACGAATGTCAAAGGAGTTTTACTGACGCACGTGCTGCTCTGTGTTCTGCTCCTGTACTAGGTACTCCTGATTACAGTAAACCTTTTACGCTCTATGTTCATGAAAGAGAAGGTGGTGCGTTGTCAGTCTTAACACAGTGATTTGGAGATAAACAGCGACCATGTGCCTATTTTTCGGCTACAATAGATCCAGTAGCTAAGGCATTGCCTAGTTGCCTTAAAGCAACAGCAGCAATTTCTATTCGACAGTCTGCCGGAATGGTGCTAGAGAATACTCTTATTGTTATGGTGCCACATGCAGTGGATACTTTGCTAAACAGAACAAAAACACAGCATCTCACGAGTGCTCGTTTGTCTGGATATGAGCTGATGCTCTTGGCTAGTCACGTGCATATCAAACGATGTAATACTTTAAATCCAGCTACTTTGTTGCCTCTTCCAGAAGAGAAAGGTGTTCAAGAACAACATGATTGTTTCTTCCGTACTGAGGAAGAGACAAAAGATAGAATTGACTTAACAGATACGCCATTAGTGAATCCAGATGGAACGCTATGGGTAGATGGTTCCTGTTTTAAACTTCCTAATGGAGAGACAACTTCAGCCTATACTGTTACTACCTTGCATACAATCGTGGAAACAGCACGCATCAGACATAATTCAGCTCAGGCTGCTGAACTGATAGCTTTGACCAGAGCGTGTGTGTTATCTAAAAGAAAAAGAGTGAAGGTGTATACCGATAGTCAATATGCTTTTGGTGTGTCATTCAATTTTGGACGTTTGTGGAAAGAAAGGGGATTCCTTACTTCCCACGGTACCAAGATACAACATGGTCAGTTGGTGACTGACCTCCTTGAGTCACTTGCTTTGCCTACCCAGATAGCAATTGTAAAATGTAGTGCGCATAAGAATATTACTGACGATGTTGGTCGCGGGAATGCATTTGCGGATGAGGTAGCGAAAAAGACAGCCAGAGATGCTACAAGTCGCATGTATGTTGCAGGCCCTGCAAATTGGGTCAGAGAAAGAGGAATGTATGAGGATACAGTAGAAAGTGTGAAATCAATTCAAGAAGAGGCTACAGAGAAAGAATTGAGAAAGTGGAAAGAAAGTACAGGAATGTTAAACGAGATGGGATGTTGGGTGGAATTGTCCGAGCACCAACGTTCGCTGTTACCGGATGCCTATGTACTACCTGTAGTTACTATGGCGCATGGTCCAGCCCACCTAAGTGCGAAAGGAATATGCAAACTTCTGGCTCCAGTATGGCAAAACGAAGGAATCCCAAAATGTGCAGACAGTGTAGTGAAACATTGTATTATTTGCTTAATGTACAATCTGGGAAAAGGAACCCCAACTCCAGCAGGTCATTTTGCTCCTCCGACCTATCCATTTGAGGTGTTGCAATTCGATTACATTCACATGGAACGATGCAACAATCTCAAATATGTTCTAGTGGTGGTATGTGGCTTTTCCAGATGGATAGAGGCTTACCCCCTGAAAGACAATACTGCTTTATCTACAGCCAAAGTCCTCCTTAAAGAGTTTTTCCCTAGATTTGGTTTGCCGTGCATTGTCTGGAGTGACAATGGGAGCGAATTTCTGGGCCAAGTCAAGCAAAAAATTTGTGCGGGTCTTGGTATAAAAGAGAAGTTCCATGCGGCAAACCATCCACAGTTAGCGGGTCTAGTGCAGTGCTATAATGGCACTCTAAAACTCAAACTTGCTAAAATACAAGCTAGTACAGGCCATAGTTGGCCTGATGCCCTACCTTTGGCTCTTCTATCCACCAGAACGGCTCTGCATTCTCGTTTGGGACTTAGCCCTTATGAGATAGTTTTCGGATGCCCAGCTAATATATGTGGAGTCCCTCGCCCTAAAAAGTATTCAGACTTGCCATATCCAATGTTGATTGATTATTTGCATGACCTTACAACTAAATTACGTGTTCTCCATCAACAGGTTCAGAGCGCTTTGCCAGAGGCCTCCACAGACTCAGGTCATTCCAACCAACCAGGTGACTGGGTTTGTGTGAAGAATTTCCAAAGGACGAAAAATTTGGAGCCTCGCTGGAGAGAACCCCGTCAGGTTCTCCTGACTACTCGTACAGCAGTAAAGGTTGAATGAAAGAAGAACTGGATTCACGGCGTGCACTGCAAGAAGGTTCCTTTGCCTTTGCCCTTTGATCAGTGGGTCCGTAAGGGTATAAGTGACTCTGAAAACGAGAAGGTTCCCCGATTCATACCTTTTAGTGAGGCACGCTTGAATGGAACATTGTCGGAAAAAGAAAACGACAACATTCTCCAAGAAGCTGTACCACCATATTTTCGTCTGAATACCACAAATCCACGAACATTGTTTCAGGATCAGACTATACCTGATAAGGCTCATTACGATTTAAGACCCAGACTGAAGAAGAACACTTGAGATTCTCTCTTCTGTGTAGTTTCTATCCCGGTTGCAGGGTCACGGTAGGAGTCTTTGGTTGTGACCTGAGTAGTGGCAATAGGCCTGCAGGACTTGCAGTGTCATAGGACGGCAGACAATCGTGACCAAGTGATTAAAGAAGATTGCCGTGAGCATCCATTTAGAAGATGGAAACTACATTAGGCGAAAGAGAGAGAAAGAACAAAATGAAAGACAATCATTGTAAAATAATATATAGTCGTTGTGGTATAACTTTATGTGTTTTTATATTATTATGCATTTTATTGGCGTGTATAGGTTGGATTGTTTATGCTATGCAGCAAAAAGTTGTCCCTTCTTCTATTACTGTGCCTTCTTATTCTACTATCTCTCCGCATCTATTTCATACACTTCCTCAACATGAACTCGTTAGAAGAACCGAATATTACAACAATTCATCTATCCAGTTATTACACCAACACCAATTAGTAATTAATACAATCGATTGTTGGGTGTGTGGACTAATGCCTCATACCACAGAAAAAGGGATACCATATTTGGTCCTTCCGTTCTCTTATGAAGGTTCTGCTTGGGCTTATTTTGTTATTTTCTCTAACGCTTATCAAAGCCAATTTAAACGACCTGTCAGTTCCTATATTAGTGGACCAGATTTCAGTCATAGTTCATTGATAAAGGGAATGGTAGCTATGGCTAAAATCATGGAAAATAGTAAAATTTCTGTTGATGAGAGAAAAGCATATACTAATTGGAACGTCACTCATTATATCACTAGCCTTAGTGATAAGGTTAAACAGGGAAAATCTCCACCAATTTGGACTGTACCTCATCAAGGCAATTTCTGTTTGCAAATAAATGGCCAAACTACTGACACCGAACAGAGAAAAAGTTTTTGTTCCCATACATACATCCACTCATCTCAGAATTATTCGCCGTTAGTGCCATCTCAGGGCACGTATTTCATCTGTCACGATAGAGCCTATACATGGTTGCCGACTGGTTTTTCTGGAACTTGCTATATAGCTTTTCTTCTTCCCCCCACATACACTGCTTCTTCAAATTTTCATAAAAACAGATACGGCAGAGGAATTATTGATTCCAAAGACACAGCAGGACAAGAGGGAGGAGACCTCCTAAAAGGATTTCTTCCTTTTTGGGATCCTATGGCAAACAGCAGGAATATGAGACAACTGGTTTGTGTTGTAGAGACTACCATAGACATCACTGTAGGAGCTTTGAGTAATATTACAGCGGAACGACAGGCGGATCGTCTTATGACTTTGCAGAACCGAGTTGCTTTAGATGTTATTCTTGCAGATCGTGGTGGAGTCTGTAAATTGATCAAATCGAGTTGCTGTATTTATATACCTGATGATGCTCCGACAGTATACCAGGCCATCTCTAAATTACACATAATCTCCGAGTCGATTCATCAGGACGAAGGAGATTGGTCGTTATTGGGATGGTTTTGGAGACTACTGTCCAAATGGGATTGGAAAGTGCTAACATTCCTTGGTATGGTTTTAGCCATCGTTTTCTCTTGTTGTCTTTGTATGCACTGTGGTCCCGCCATATGCGACCTTTGTGCTACTGTGTGCATCCCAAAACCTAAGACACAAAGAACAGAGAATATTAGAATGATGTTACAGCAACAGCTCGATGACCTCATGGCCATCGACATCGACTCAGACTGACGTGAGTCTGTGTATCTTGCCTGAGTTCTGGCAAAAGGAGGGTCTGAGGAAATTCGATTTTCGATCACGATCGTATTGAGCCTCCATTTTGTGCTCCGCCGCTATTTTGTGTTGCCCTCACTCAGGCAGCACGACGAACAAAGTCTTTTCTGCTTTTTCCAGCAATATTGTGTCAAAATAGCCTTGTGCCTCTGTTTACAAAGCTGGTGTTAGAGACTGGCCGAGTACACTAATCCCTGTCTGGTTTTTCTAATCCCTGTCTCAACTATCTGTTGGTTCACACTATTCTCTCCTGATTTTATCTTATCTTCTGGCCTTCGCTGTCCTCCGCTCGTATTCTCTCGTTTCACAACTGTCCTCCAAAACACACAAACGTATCTCGCCACCTGCAAGTCAGTTACAGACATGTTAATACCTTAACCTGTGGGAGGGGTGGCAAACACAGTTGGAGGAGAGGCTTCTTCGAGTTACTCGATACTTTTGTTTTCCGACTTTTTCTATTGGCCCTGACTTTCTTTCAAACTATTCCTACTGGTTTTTCATGTATGTTTTAGGTGTTTCCTTCGTTAATGTATATGTGACATATGTACTATATAAGATTGTGCGCCACAGAATGAAGTGGCAGTCTCCTGAGAACATACCGTGTTTACTTCTAGGACAACTGTACTAGCTGCAGCTAATAAAATCTGATCTTTTACGCCGACAGAGTGTCCCCGTGTCTCTGTTAGCTGAAGCAGGTGAACCCAGGAGATTAAGCCGTACCCAGCGCCGCCAGACCCATAAGGTTTCTGGTTCTTCACACTTTTGGTTTTGCCATCGCTTGCTACACAATTTTGCTAACATTGGCAAGGCATAGACAGTCCTAAGGTGAGGCAGGGATGTTGTGAGATAAAGGTGGAGGCCACAAAGCGAGGGATGGTGTGAGAAGTTGGCCTGGCATATGCTGGTCACTAGTTATAGTGGCCACCTTGCACCAGTCCAATTCGACTCTCATGGTAGATAGGTTAAGACAACCTTTTAAAGAAAGCTATCCTAGTGGTAGCTATGGAGAGAAGCCTTCAGGCTAAGTCTCAGAGGAATGTAAAGCAGCTTGTTTTACCTTATAATCTCTTGAATTACCAAATGAAAGGATACCACACAGGTATATATATCAAATATATATGTATTTATTACTAGACACACTCTACTAGTCTCTTTATGAGATTAGAAGTCAGGTACACATTCAAATGTCAACATTTCACAATAAATTAAGCACAAATATGGCTGGAGCCCTAGGGGCGTACCAGACCATATACTAAAAAAATGGCATAAGAATGTCGACTTGCAAAATGACAAGGCCTAGGGCCTGGGGAATCGCTGGGGCTTCACTTCTGCAGTGTTAGCAGGTAAGTAACAAGCCCACAGGGGACGAGTGCAGTGTGTGAACACAGCCGTGCGTTCCCTATTGATTATAATGGTGCAAGTCGCGGTTGGATTTTTAAAGTTCCAGGGTACTTAGAGGAAGTCTACAAGCAAGCCACTTACAAGGTAAGTACTTCGAGGGCCTACACACACTAGGGCACTGGAGTGCACAAGTTACCTCACCCAGGGAAGCCGGGTTCATAGGTGTCTTTTGGTGTTGGGTCACGTCGCTGTTTTCTATGGAGACCAAAGAAGACTTGCTGCTTGCGTCGACTGAAGAAGTGTCCGGTGGAATCCAAGGGTAGATTCAAGATGCAGAAGACCTGAAAATTGAAGGTACGGTGTTCAAGGTCACTTGCCAGTGACCGGTGGCCAGGAAGATGGCGGACCACGGATGTCGGGTGATTTCAGGCCGTCAATGGTGTTTTGACTCTTCGCTCACGAGGTCCAGGAGGGATCGACGATGACCAGCAGCTGGATTCAGAGTGCGCACAACATCTGCAGCTGACAGTGCCATCAGCAACCAGATTGAAGCCAACAAGCCTTGGCAACTGCAAGTCTTGCGTAAACTGAAGAAAGGCAATGGTGCCGACCAGCAAGATCTGGGGGACTCACCCAGTGAAGGTAAGTGAGGACAGGCCTGGAGCAATGAGGGGAGTCCTTTTAGTTGATAAAGTCGTTGGGGGACCCACAAGTCAATGGGCAAGGGATCGTGAAGGTGCCTCTTCAGGAAATGCTTCACAGGAGCCCACGGTCACTCAGGACGGGGTAGGCCTCTGATTTTCACTGCACAACCTGTTGGAGGCTTGTGCCACAAATGGTTCCATGTACAAGCCAATAGGATGTCACTAAGGGTTTGCACTCGACAATAGTGCACAGTCCCTGGGTATTGCTGTTCCTCGTCACTCGTGGGGTCCACTCACAAACAGCTATGCTGGGGACTCACAATGGCCATCGAGAAGTCAGGAAAACCACTTCTGGGGCAGCAGGGACTTCGAACTCTGACGGGAGCGGGAAAGTTTGCAACCATTGATTAAGGTTTTTGGTGCCTGCCAAGCAGGGGAGTCACTCCTTGACTCCAAGGGAGATTCTTCTGTCTTCCAAAGGTAGTTGAACGTCGAAGGGCCAGGATTCTTCTTTGTAGAGCATCGTCCAGGGTTATCTGATTTGCAATGGCAAAGCTTGCTATCTTATAGTGAAGATAGGGGAGGGACTAGCTCTATGACCACTGCTCTAGGAGGGTCAGGGGAGGGGGTGGTTACACCCACTTCCCTTTGTCCAGTTTCATGCCAGAGCAGGGGCAGGTAGCCCCTGAACCGGTTTGAGCTGGCATATGCACAGAGGAGCCTACTGCTCCCCCAGTGCAGGACTTCAAAGCACTCTAGGAGTGCACCCACCCAGCCCCAATACACTAAATCCTGTCTGGAAGGTGGTGACAACTCCCTGTGACAGAATGCCTTTTGTTGGGCTTCCTCCACAGCGAGTTTCAGTCAGCAGCAGGAGGGCAGCCCAGTGTCTGTGCTGGTGGCAGCCATTTTGTGATGCCAGGGCTCTATAGGATTTCTATCGTTTTACATGGCGTCCCCTCTAGAAGGGTGGGATCATGCTCCCACATCATGGACTGATGTGGGGGTATGATTCCAAGTTGTTTGACACCAAACACGACATGTTTTGATGCACTCATTCCAAAGTTAGCATTTTAATGCGCTTAAGAGTATATGGTTTAACCGCATCCACAAACAGCCATTGAGAATAGACTCTGGTAGCTGCAGAGGGGCCCTGCTCATGCAGAGGCACCCCCTCACATTGTAAACCATGCACCCTGCCCTCAGGATTGATAGGGCCTGCCATAGGGGTGGCTGATAGGTTTATATGTGTGTGTATGGTGAGATATAAAAACCTATATCTCAGTGAGGAGTGCTAACACTACCTCACACAGGCTGCAGTAGCAGGCCTGTGGTGTCAGATTGAGTCTTCTTCCCAGGGGTGGCATAATACATGCTGCAGCCCCTGGTAGGCCTGTGAAATGCCTATGCCCTAGGTACCTGAGGTACCATATACTAGGGGCTCATAAGGTACCACAGGATCCAATCACTAGTGCATCTAATATGCACACCAGGTCGTTTAGAGAGAACAGAGAGACTGGGGCCCTGATTAGCAGGGACCCAGCCAGACTATAGCCAGAAACCAGTGTATACATCAGAAAAAAAGTGGGGGCAACATAAGTTCAGATCCTACTCTCCTACAGATGGGTTTGAAAGTTGGAAGAAATGTGGAGAGAGAGGTGGAGGGGAGAGCATGGGAACGCTCCTTGTTTCCTCCTTTCCGGTCGCTCTCTGCTTTCCCCCTGTCCAGTGGCAGCATCCTTTTCTCCTCTTCCTCGTCTCAGGGATTGGCTCTCTCCTGTGGTATTCCACTTCCTGTCCAAAATTACAATGGTCCTTTGTTAGTGTTATAAGTCTTTGGTTCCTTCCTGTATTAACCCTTTCTTTCTTTCTATTACAGGTGTTCCGGTTTTGTTTGCGGTCGGCTATATGGACTCGGGCCATTTGTGTAGTAAGTCGGGGGGCTAGGTCCTGTTTTCTCACAGTAACCCTGTCTGCCAAACTCGTAATCAGGCCAAAATTCTCCCCTACCTAGTCCACAAATGTGTCGTCAGCTGAAACCAACAACTAATGTAGCACATGTGTGCTTGTACCGAGAAAATCTTTATCTGACCATAAATCACCAAAAACCTGCTAATCGCTTATGACATCATTAAAGTGAACTTCCATCTGTTTGCTTCAACTGAGTACTTCCTGACCACTGTTCCTCTTACCTTCTTCATGTCTCATTTTATTGGGAACAGGTAAAACCACCCTCATGTTGAAAATCTAACCTGATCTCCAAACGCATTTCCTGTGATAGACCCATTTCTAAGCCACCTTGGCTTAGAAAACGCATTAAAAACGTGTGCCTGTGCAAAACATCACAAGTTACAACTTTATTCCTACATTGACATTCTTCTACATTAACAAGATAAAGTTCTTAGATGACCAGCAAGTCAGCTTTGAATCCCTCACCGGCACTGAGACTGTCACACTAAAAATCTTCAATAATGCACATTTCATTTTGTGAAGATTAGACACCAAATCATTCTCAAGCACAGTTTCAATGACATGCAGAGTTCCCCAAGATTCTATCCTACCATCAATTCTATTTTTAATCTGTTTGTGATATAAAAATGCCCTACTTTTTTGTTTTGAGTCATTATGCTAGAATACATTTGCCCACACATACACACAATAAAAGGCAATGGAGCAGAGATATGTCGCATTAACTGAACATTTCACCCAAACATTGACGTCATTTATGGGGTTGCAGTGATTGCAACTGTGACCCATGGCTGTCTTCATGTGTTCCTTAGAAACTTGCTTGAGATCTCTGATCTCAGATGAAAAATCAAAAATAAAACACTTGCAAAACAAATATTTATTGTTGCAAGTGGAACTAGAAAGATGTCCCTATTTCTCTGAGCATGAAAAACGGCGCAAGATACAGAAGAGAGACTGAAACCAGTCACAGGATGCTTGTTTCGGTCCATGGAGGACCCAGCTAGGCAATTCTGGATGGACTGTTCCTGTGAGGAGCAGGATCAAGACTGATTTGCAATAAAGCTGGGTCCAAACTGGTGTGGCATAGTGAGCAAAAGAATGATGGATTTAACCCAGATCTCTTCACTGGGGGTGAATGATTTATTCAGCATTCTGTCCATCATTTGTTGCTGCAGCGCTTTTCACCCCAAGTGCGATGGACATGCCCAGACATGGGTCACTTGTGCGCTGTGCCACTGTATTCAAGGCTAGCCTGGCTGATGAGTGGATGTTACTCCGAAACCGGTCCCAGAATGCTTCTTTCTGGTCCAGGAATGACACAGCTTGCCAGTTCGGGTTGAATTGTTCCCATGAGGAGCAGCCTGAAGACAGATTTACAATATGCCTGGGTCCAAACTGGGGTGGCATAGTGAGCAAAAGAATGATGGATTTAACCCAGATCTTTGGACTTGGGTTGAATGCTTGATTTATTCAGCATTCTGTACAATATTGGCTGCTGCAGCACTTTTTATCCTAAGTGGGATGGGTATGCCCAGACATGGGTCCCTTGCTGGCGGCTGTGCCACTGGATTCAAGCTAGCCTGGCTGATGAGGTGTGTACGCTGAAAGCAGTTCCAGGATGATTGTTTCCGGTCCAGTGATGACCCACCTTGGCAGTTTGGGCTGGACTGTTCCCATGAGGAGCAGTGTCAAGATTGATGCGCAATATGGCTGGGTCCAAACTGGGGTAGTGTAGTGAGCAAAATAATAATGGATTTAACCCAGATCTCTTGACTGGGGTGAATGTTTGATTTATTCAGCATTCTGTCCATCATTTGTTGCTGCAGCACTGTTTGTCCTAAGTGGAATGGGTATGCCCAGACGTGGCTCCCTTGCTGGCTGTGCCACTGGATTCAAGCTAGCCTGGCTGATGAGAGGTTTTACCCTGAAACGACTCCCAGAATGCTTGTTTCTGGTCCAGAGAGGACCCACCTTGGCAGTTTGGGCTGGACTGTTCCCATGAGGAGCAGGGTAAAGACTATTTTGCAAAATGGCTGGGTTCAAACTGGGGTGGCGTAGTGAGCAAAAGAACAATGTATTTAACCCAGATTTCTTGACTGGGGGTGTTTAGTTGCTGCTACACTATTGGTGAACAGCCAACTTAAAATGCTTTTTTTTAACATTGCAAGAGGACCGCCCCTGTGTAAGCACCAAAATTCATGTCTGGCATTCATCTAGAAATTAATTCTATCTTATTCTAACAAATCCCATTCAATATTGTTGTTTTGGCTGCTTGCACAGCCACAGTGTCCTCTTTTAATGCATTTTTTTTATGTTTTACAAACTTCTTCAAATATGCCACTGCGGGGTGCATCCATTTGTAGTGAGAGCCAACTTGCCAATTAGAGGTGAAGCGTCAATTTAAAGCAAATAAGACCCTTTGTCAAGTTTCCCAAAATAATAAAAATTGCTTCAAATCCACTTAAAACGGGAGGCTAAGTGAGACAGAAAAACATATAATCCACTCACTGAGCCCAACCTAAAATTCCTGCTTGATTGGAAAACACTGGCATCTCACTGGCATCAGAGCTATCTCCTGCAAGCTCTTGCAGCCTCTCTTTCAGGCTCTCCTTCCTGGACAATGATCTGGCACCCCAGCCTGTGCTCTGCTGACAAACTCCACCGGTGTTAGGTTTGTTAACCATACCACTTAAGCATGGTTCCACTGCTCAAGCCCACTGAGCTGCACCAAGTCCAATTACTCCCCCAAAGAGCTATGGTAGAACATTATGTTGCATCTGCTTCACTTGCAGGATTCCAACAGCCTCTTTCAGCTCGTTCCATGAGAGGCCAGCTCCTGATCCAGGCTCCAACTCCAGAATTATGGCTATCACCTGTACTGGTGAGGCAAGTCTAACAGGGTGGGTGATGAAAAAGTGAAAAACACTTAGAACGGTATAGCATGAAGAGTTATGAAGAACTACGGAATGCGAGGCAAGAAGCTTCAGGGAGCGAACTGGAGACTGATTCAGCTTCCAGCCACTTTCAAGGGTTTAGCCAAGAATGTACTTTTCCGGCCCCACTCACCTGAATCTCAGGTATTGCAGGAACGAAGAAAGTCCGGGGGAAGGTAGGAAAGAAAATAAAACAAGGGTAGAAGTGGGCAACACTAATATGCTTTCCACAGGACTTCACAGGGACACCAGGCATACCAAACAAACCCCAAGAGGCTTTCACTGTAGAAAAAGAAAAGAACAAAATATCAGCAAATAGTACCCCAAAGAGCACGACACTGTAATAAACAAGTCATAAGCAACACAAGAAGAATGTCTCTGGCTCACCCCCTATTGTATTAGGTACTGGACTCCACTAAATCCAAAATGGTATGTTCCTCAATGGTGTGTCCAGAGCAGTAATAGGGAGAAAATCCAATCTGTTTTAGGGTCAACAAAAATACTCAATAAGAGACCAAGGGGGTGCTTGAAATGTGGGAAAAAGCAAACTGTGCAAAAAACCTGCACATGAAATCAAGAATGTTCAGAAATCTTGAGGAAGTCCATTAAGATACAAATCCGCCAGTGCACTGGGACAAAACACGGTTTAAACAGGCAACAAGGTCATTGGACACCTCGAAAACTCGATGGTGTGCTGCAAGTCCCAATCTTGCACAGGAAAAGAGGACGTTGTTTGCTCCATCCGGAACAAATGGCTATGCAAACAGGTGGTTCGGTTATCCAGTCCAACTTCAGCAGGAACTAAGCAGCACCGTAAAAACAACAGGGTGTCAGCAGAACGCTGACGGCCAGAACCTTTCCGGGGCAGGAACCGGAAGTGAACCCAAGCACGGATTTGCAGAGAGCCGGCTCTGAGATACCACCCCCTGGACCCACCGCGGCTGCCCCACAAAGGAAAAGTAAGACGCAGCACACATAAAAGAAACAGAAGAGAAATCCCCAGGAAGAACAGCAAACAGAAGGAAAGACGGCAAGCATCTCTCCGCGAGTCAAGAAGGGGCCACACACACGGGGCAAGAAGGTAAGGGACAAGGTCAGACCGTATCATGTACGCCTTGATGCTTGCTTATCCTTCCCCATAGGATAACATTTTACATAGGGCACAATGCTATTTGATTTGCATCGCCTTACTGAGTAAGCTCAATAATTATGTTTGGGGTGATATTTTAGAACAGCTGGACTGTGATACTGTATAGGTACCTTGAAAATCGGGGTCCTCATTACACCTAGGTTGCACTGACCCACTTTGTGCTGTGGAGCAAATGTAAATGTATGTGCTTGGCACAAACCTTGACAGTGCACCAAACAAAGACCGGAAGAACACCCTATCATAGTAAATGCACTCAGAAAGGGTCATTAGTGAAAGCAGACTGGCTTATTTCTTTCACCGCTTGCTTCGGATCCAAAGTTTAACTTTGGAAAAACTGAGGTTCTACTCTTCGGCAGAAATTCCTATCTATGGTCCCCTACATGATGGCCTACAGAGTTTGGCACACCTTTTACTCCCTCCTCCAAAGTCAATAATCTAGAAGTGTTTTTCGATAGTAAACTCACTTTTGAGGGCCACGTAAACTCCATCACCTTGGTCTCATTTTTTACCATCAGACTTCTCAGGAAAGCTTTCGCTTTCATTCCTAAACATCTGCAGAAAATGATGACCACTACCCTTGTTCTCTCAAGAATAGACTACAACAACGCACTGTTTGTCAATCTTTAGAAAATATGCTTGACCAAAATCCAGATCTTACAAAATGCAGCAGCCCGACTCGTTTTGGGCATTCCTAAGCTCCAATCATTCTCTTCAATACTTAAGCACCTACATTGGTTCCCTGTCAAAAAATAGATACATTTTAAGACCCTCTGCCTTGCCTTCAGGCATAACATGGGCAGGGTCCTGAATTTTTCAGGAAAGGTTTCTGCTGGTTCACCCCCTCCAGAACACTCCGCTCTGCCTCAGCATTTACTCTGGTGGTTCCCACATTTAAAAAATCTCAATGGGGAGGAAGGAGTTTTATAACCAGCACCTCAAATCTCAGGAGATCTCTTTCTAGTGAACTGAAAAAAACACGGATCTACTGTCATTCAGGAAAGCACTAAAAACCTTTTTCTCTCATCATTAAGTCTTCTATTACTCCTTCTTTGCGATCTGTTCTGAGCCTAGCGTCTAGACACTCAGGGTATAAGATCACTTTATAAATCAATTTTTTATTTCATTTCACTTTTATAGTGAAGGCAAGGATCCAGTGGCAAGCAAGTGCAATGAGTGAACTGCATCAGCTTGCTGGGGATTCCTATGTGTTTTTTGGAGTGTGTGCCTCGTCCCAGGAGCTGCCCTTGGAGGACACCCTGATTGTCAATTGAGCATTTATAGAGTGCAGCAAATGACTCGTGAGGGTCCCAAGGCACTGGAGGTGCTGGCTGCTGTGTGGGTGTTTGATCATCCAAACATCCAGGTCTTTAGGTCTCTTCTAAATTGCTGGAGTGATGGTGCGGCCCTGAGGTGCAAGAGGAGGTTGATCCAAGCCTTGGCTGCCAGGTGCAAGAATAAACGTCCTCTGCTGTTGGCTCGGTAGATCCCTGGGGTGTCCACGAGACAGAGGGAAGCAGATCAAAGGTGTTTGGTCAGTTGGTGGAATGTCAGGCATTAGTTGATGTATGCTTGTTCTTCATTGTGCAAGGCCTTGTAAGTGTGGGTCAGCATCTTGAACTGGCACCTCTTCTGAATCTGGACCCAGTGCAGTTTCTTGTGATGTGGGTCCTTCTGGGAAGGTCAAGTATGAGTCTTGCTCAGATGTGCATCACATTTATGTGTGTAAGGCCAGTGAGCTTGCTATTGGTTCTTTGCTCAAACATACAAACATACATATATTTGCCTCTTAAGCACATCAGTAATATGTCATGGGTGCAAAGCCAAAGGATTCTCTAATTGCCTTGCAACCACATCCATCAGGCACATGAGTGAATGCCACCAAGGGATCACACATGGAGAATCCATTGTGCCCCTCGGGACTTTGTATAATACCGCACTAGGTGTAAACAACAACACCTATAGACACTGGTCCATAATCACAGGTTTCCCTCAGAACCTGAGGAACGACTTCATCTAGAGTGCTCATGAGGGTATTGCAGGTTTATGCAGCCCCAGCAGTGTGGGGGTGGGCTGATGCTTCAGGGGCCCCTCAACCTTTGATTCAAACAAATATTGCAGGAATGCATGTGAACATGGAGGATTAATTGACCACAGTCTGCTCAGGACAGAACCCCAACACTGTATGAAAAGGGTTTGTGTAGGATGGCCTTGTAGACATGTGTTTCCTCTCTGTGGCCGATGTACACAAGGTTCAACATCCAGTCTCATGACCACAAAACCAAGGCCATGACTTGAACCAAGTAAAACATAAGTGTTAGACCTGACATCCTTGCCATGGTATTCCCACAAATGTTTTGCTGAATTCGTTTTTGTTGGCTTTAGGGTTGTGCGCTTTATAACTACAAACCAGTGCTAAAGGGCTTGAGCTTGCTACCTAAAACATGGTAACATTTGCTTACACCAAATTGGCACATTTTATTTACTTGTAAGTCCCTAGTAGATGGTACAGCATGTACCCAGGGCCTGTAAACTAAATGTTACTAGTGGGCCTTCAGTACTGTGCTACCCACCGAAGTAGCCTTTTAAATCATATCTCAGGCCTGCCACTAGAGTCTGTGGTGCAGTTGTAAAGTGCCATTTTGACCTGGCAAAATAAACCATTTGCCAGGCTTAAACCTTCCTTTTTAATACATATATCACCCCCAAGGTAGGACTTAAAGTATCATGGGAAGTGTGCATTACATTTAAAAAATAGGACACATGGGTTTATATTTTACATGTCCTGGCGGTGAAAAGTTCATATAGTAGTATTTCTCTGCTGTAAGGCCTATCTCTCCTAATTAATAACACTGGGTTACCTTATTACATGTAATGACTGCTAACTTTACATTATGAGAAATTACAGATATGCTGTTTCAGCTCCAATGATTTGAAATTTAAAATTCTCTTTAATGGTAAAGCCAGATCTTTAGTCTCAATACAGAAAATGCCACTTTTAACAAGTTGACAGTTTCTTATGTTAACTATTGTGCCTTCTGCCAGTATCCTTGGTCACATGGCTGTGAACGTCTCTGCTGGTGGGGTTTGTAGATACCTTCCAGACAGTCACACAAAAGTGGATTAGGTGTAGACTGTGTGGGCCATCCTGCATGGATGGTTGAGGCAGAGTTGTACCCAGCCTCTCTTAATTTTCAATTTCAAAAGGCTTTACCTCCTGCACACCAAAATAACCTGATATTAGTCTTTTAAAATACCAGATATCTTGGAGCCTTGACAGGGGAAGGGAAGAACCTTCCAGAACCAGATGTGAGAGTAGAATAGGAAATCCCCCCTGCCTCAAAGGTTGTCACCAGGTATAAATACTGGACCTCCTGAGCTACTTTTTTAGTAAACTACCAGACCTGTAGATATTACAGACAAAGGACTGCCTTGTTCCACAGAGGACTGCCCCGCTGCTTGAGGACTGCCCTGTTCCCCAGAGGACTGTCCTGCTGCTACCAGAGAACTACCCTGCTGCTTGAGGAAAGCCCAGCTCTATGATTTGTAAGACTTGACCTGCTCTGTTCATTCCAGGCTACCTGAGTGACTCCAAGAGTCACTTCGCTGCCCTCCTGTCTGAGCTACAGAGACACAACACACTCCAGGGGCCTGCATGCAACTGCTCAGCTGAGCTACCTCACTAGACTTGCCTGGACCTGCAATTGGTCCTGCCCGAGCACTGCTGGCCTCTCCTGGGGTGATTTCCTGACTTCTAAAGGTGTTTTCCCAGGTCTTGGCCCCTTGGCCGCCTTCAGGTGTGCACCTCCTGTGAAAGAAGGTGAAATCCTGAAGTGTTGGGCTGTTGGTGACAGCAACCGCAAACTGGTCTATCTCTGCCAAGAAGCTGCAGCCAGCAACAACTGCCAACGTGAAGTTCCGGTGAACCTGACACTTCATGTTAGAGCAGTCACCAGCAATGCCCAGCAACTTGAGGTCTGCACTTAGCTCTACAGCGAGAGCCTGCGGTTAGCGCCAATGCGAAGCTCCAGTAGCAACCATCTGCGACGCTCAACAGGATGTTCACGCTATAGCGATGACCATCCGTGACACCAGGCCTGCTCATCACGCTACAGCAGCGACCATCTGAAATGCTCTCCCTGCTCCTTGCGGCCTCCACCCTCGTGAACTAAACTCTTTACACCGGACTTTGAGAAGGTACATTTTCAGCAAGACTAACCTTTTCCCTGTATTAGGCCTGCATTCTATTGGTCAGCCTAAACTTGTAACTTTCCCCCAGTCTAGCTTGACCAGGTGTCCATGAGTAGCACTTTGTGCTTTTAGGCTCAGTAGCTACCTCACAATTTAAACTATAATATCTCCGCTTCAACCAATTAATTTTGTCAGTCTGGTGTCATTTTATTTATTTAAATGTACTCTATTTTTCTAAAATGGCTTAGGATTTTTCTTTTATCATGTTTTTACTTTAATACTGTGTGTGTACTAAATAAATACTTGCACTATGCCTCTGAAGCCTGACTGCTTTGTGCCAAGCTACCAGAGGGTTACGCATAGGTTGATTTAGTGACTTTTGTGGTTCACCCTGACCAGGATTATGGTTGCTGCTTGAGTGGTGCTTCCACCCCTCTCAACCAACAACCTGATTTCTTACAGTAAGAACATTACTTTCCTGAGCAGTTCCGAGATCCACTTCTATGTCATAAAACGCGCAGAGAAATGAATAAATGCCAAATAGCCGGAGCACTTTGTGGATCAAAGTTCATGAAGGTGGATGCGATCTCGTTCAGATAGAACAATACCAAACGTGCCCGGGAGGGGGCGAAGACATGCTACCCGAAAGAGGTCTGGAAAGTAAGAACAAACCGCACCCTTCTCATAGTGAAGCTGGCGAGGAAATGAGACGGTAAAAGTAAGCTGCTGTGTCTTTCTTTGGTACATTTCTACATCTGATTTTAGTTGTTTTGATTTAAAAAGAGGAAACTACATTTGTTTACAGGTTTGCTCCTGGGCATACGGGGCTCTCGTATAGCTTATTTAAAGTGCATCTTGAAAGTTGAAGCAATGTTTCTTACTGGGACTTAGCGAGTTTGAACGGGTTTCGGAGCTCTTTTGATCCCACTATAAATGTGAGCTGTGCTTTGCCAAATAGAGTGAATTCATAGGAGGGCGTGTGAGTTGCGACTGCGAGTAATCCGAAGTAATGCTATTGTTTAAATGCGACTAGAAATTGTGCTATACTCACTCTTATGAGGTTTATGTTAACCACAAAAAACGCTTAACTGGAGTGATTAAATGTAGCACCATGCGGCACGAGCACGCGTTCGAGAACACCCGCTCTTTGCGTGCACCGAGCAGCAACGGGACAGGATATTACGACAGAGCCGCCGGTTTGATTTTGCAGCCAATTGTCTATCACAGTCATACATGACAGGCAGTGGCAGCTAACGTTCTGTGGGCGCAGAACTGAAATTGTTAGACCAAGACCAGTATAACGACAGTTACATTTTGGCCGTTGTTTCATAGTGGCTATGATGACAAAGTAGCACCAGACAAAGCGTAAACTGAAGGGGATTCCGTTCACCACACACGTCAATTTATGTTCCGGCTAGGGCGCCTGCTGTCATCAAATGTCAACCCAACACCCTCCCCGTCATACCTAGGTCATGCACAGCTCACCTGTTTCCATGTCATCTCTGGCACCCTCTGACAGCCCATGTCTTTTTTAGCCCATAGCGCTTTACATATACTTGTGAAGTAAAGGGAAACTGTTGCAACGTTCTCTTGGATAAAAAGCCAGATGTATCCTATAGTTTCAATAGAAGTGCTGTCAGAAGTTAATTTGGAGATCAGGTGACAGTGAAATGCAATGGACACCGATAACCAGCTCCCAGGTGCAAGTGCAAGCAATATGAGTTAACCGTCACATATAGAGAATACAATGTATCCTTCACATGGAGGGAGTGTAACGTTGTATTTGTCATCGTAAAGTGTGCGCATGAGACATTGTAACTTCCTTTAGATTTATCTGGAGTGAATAAGAAGTTAGAAGTAACTGTCTGCCTCACACCGTGTTCTGTTTTTACTTGCATTGTTTTAGTAACTGCAGAAGGGCAGCAGGTTGATTGTATGAATCAAATCCGACACATATAGCTCACTGAAGAACACACTTTGGCTACTTCACCTCAAAAAATGGCCATACATCTGACAGGAACTCTCTGGCTGTATATATGCCTTACTTTTCATGTCTGGTCGACAACTTTTGCAACTGAAGGTAAGATCTCATTAGCATATATATTCTGCAAAGCACGTACATGAAAGTAAAACATGCTTGAAGTTAGTTGATCAGGTTGTGTAATATTTTTTTAAAATAGTGACTGATCTGAACTTTGAATAATATTTTTAAGCAATTGTTTTATTTTTTTATGTCTCAATGTTTGTATTGTGTATCTGGGGAACAAGATACAGTTGTCATCCTCTTTAACAATATATTCAAAATAGTTACGTTATAAAGTACAGCGCATAGTAGATCATTTTTTTTCAAAGCATACCTTTTAAAGAAATATAACAACTGAAAGACGAGTCTAACTATACAAAATTTACATTTTCAGTTTCTGTCACATATTGCCAAAAAAGCACTAGTACATATCATAGGACAGGTCTGGGGCACTGAAACACCTGAAATTAGATCTTGGAGTCTTATATTCCATTGCTGTTGGAAGTTTACAACAGCGTTTCCTCTTATGAACTTTTTTTATACTACTACTTACACTGTGATGTTATATCTAGCTAGTGTAGGTGCTTCACAGGGTTCCATCTGAGCAGCATGGTAATCTTGAGGAATTGGTCTCGATGTAGATAAATAGAGGAACAGCTCTTCTGGAGATTTCTTCTTACCCAATCTTATGCTAGTCCCTCAGGAACTAGGTATTGGTGGCTAAAAGTAATATAGATTAGAGTGAGAATCTCCATCTCTGTGCTCCAGCGATGAAACAAACAAGGAAAGTCGCTGGAAAATTAGGAGGAATCACAGCCTGAAAATACAGAAAGTGATAGGATGCTGGCTCTCCTGAGGCCAAAGCCTGGTTACCTTGCAACCAACTGGTAAACCTCTACCATTCTCAGTCTTAATATCTTCAACAGATGCAGCTGGCTGAAATAAAGTCACATACTGGTAAGTGACGAGATAGTGATCAATTACCTTTTTAAAGTTAACTCCAAGGGTCTTGAATCTTTGTCGAGTAAAATATAAGCTTTGATAATGAGTGCTTATGAGTTTCCCATGGGGCTGGTAACATCCGGTAACTCCACCACAAGGGGTTAGCAGTGTTCCCGGTATTAGTAACTCTGGAGAGTGGAGTGCAGGCACGGGTCCAACACTGTGGCACCTATAATAACTTATAAGGTCAAAAGTGTCTAAAAGTATATATTTGTTTCTCAGTTTGGGGCTAGTGCTGTTTAGTCATTACTTATGTTGCTAGCTAGGAAAACCGTGGGTCTTTAGGACTCTGGGTCACTTGCTCCACATTTAAGTGGAAAATGGAACAGTGTAACTTGAATAATATTTATTAATTGGTAATGATTTCTTGGTTCTGTAAATGTGCAATTGATTCTTGGTTATATGTTCCTTTATTTTTATATATATATATATAGATCAGAGTGCCCTGTAAAATGTATAGCACTGCTTGCTACTGAATGTCTTGTTACAGGGTCTTTCTCTGGGATCTTAAAAAACTTAGATAACATTTTTGCTTCTTACATAGTTTTACCTCGTGGGCCCTCATTCTGAGGTGGCGGGATTTTGGTGCACAGATACTAGGGGGCTGGAATCTATTAACCAAAGTACAGTCATTATGAGTTTTTTTCCTCCTGAAATGGAAATTCCTGCCCAAACCCAGAGTTACGGGGTCCTCTAATGAAGTTTCTCTATATATTAGAAAACATACTGCCATTTTCTACCTGCTCTGAGCAGACAGAAATGTCAGCTGGGGTGCTGGTGAAGAGGTGGGGTTCTGGTGAAAGACGTCTCATCATTGCAGGGCATGCTTGTGCCCTACATTTTCTGCTCCCCTTGGACCACTACAGGGGAGTACGGAGGGCGGGTAATGCTGCTGCCAAAATCTCCTGCAGAAAAATTAGCATGCCCAGTTTCTCTGATCCCAAGATTTATCATGTCTGGAGGTCTTAAACCTTATAATTTGGTGCCCAGAGACTCCTAATTGAGGTATGGTGTATTGCACCCAGAGTTATCGCTCCCGGTGAAATAGCCCTATTTGTAAAGAGGGCCATAATGCCCAGATCTACATTTACCTGTGGATCAGCATTGGAGCGGATTAACAAGATGATTAGCCAGACGTGCATTTTATACATGTGTGAAGCAACATTCAGTTCCATATGCCTGCTACCTGTTTCTGTATGGATCTCCCCATATGTGCAATGCTGCCTACAACATGGCGCTGTTGGGAACTGTTACCATTTACTGCCAGCCGCTGCCCCAGAAACGACCTCCGAAAATGTAACAAAGTTGACACCGGGTTTATTTCTTAGAACATTTTACCTTATAATGATGTCACCTATGTCAGGGCTCCCGGTTTTATGGTATTTATGTTTTTTACCATTTCCGTCTGTATTTATCCATATTTATTTTTTGCTAATTTTACCTGTATTTATTCATATTTATTTGGGGTTTTATTGAAAAATGAACCTGAAATTAGTATATTTCCACATTTATTTAACCTGATAAATATGCATTCATTCTTAAATATCTGCCAGGTTTCAGTGCTGTGAACACCCGCAGAAGATAAATCAGTGCACTTATATGAAAATATGCAAATTTCAGTATCAACCTAGTGCATATCTCCTGCTGTTAAAGCCTCTTTACTAAATTTCCTTTCTTTTTTAACCCTCTTATCTATCAATCCACACATCTATGGGCCTGGCAGTAATGGCAGACAGTATTTAGAATTACTCAAACTGCCTTATCGAAACTTGTCCCAGGCTAAGTCCCGCTTCCCCCAGACAGAGGGACCAATGTTAGAGCCTGGAGCACTTTCACACTCTCCTGGACTAGTGGAAGCAGTCGACCTGCAAGTGACCGATTGTCACCACTACTTTTTCCGAATTAACAAAATGAAAAAGTTCTACAGTATTGAAATGCTATGATTTATGTTTTCTTTTAAAATATAACTCTGGTCATATGTATCTGATCATGTTCATTTGTGTGTTTAAATTAAGATAGAAATACACTTTATTTTTATAAATTTATGTCAGTGTGAATTACTGATCGTCCATGCCAGTTCTTTTAAATGCTACCAGGACTAGGCTAAGGATTCATTATTGTGAATCCAAAGATAATCTTTGGGGTCTATGAGAATATTGCGTGGTGAAGCCTAACTAGCATCACCACATAATACTCCACCTTCCTCACATTCCTACATTGGTGTTACATCAATGGGGATCCTGAGCCTGTATTTTGCAGTACAACATGATAAAAAGTGATTCTGCATGAAAAATCCCCTTAATTGACTTAGGACTCAAAGATAATGTTTTCGAAATTCTTTCTTTCTTTTTTTTATTGGGTTGTTGGGGCCATGTATAGACCGCATTTCAATAGTACATTTAAAATGTCTAGGTAATTTAGGAACAGGTTTAAAATGTTTAGATAAAGGTCTAACATTAATGGGACCGAGGTAAAGGCTGTGAGTTATACAGGTGCAAGTGTTACTATGGTGGCTCTTAGACTGGTTTCCCAAGTTCAAATGGTACTCGGTGTTAGTTACCAGGTGACCAATGCTGACAATGAGCTAAGCTCCATCCAATGGCCTTGGTAAGCCTAGAGTGGCCAGGTGTTACTGATCCAAGGAGGGTGGTTGTGTCCTCTGCCATCCCAGTGGAGTGTCTTTTCGGGATTGATCTGTACACGTATTTATGGGCAAAAGTGGACCGAAAGGCCCATGCAGAAATGCTAGGACTTCCTGAGTGGGTGTGTGTTACCACAAGAGCACAGGCCGCATATGGGAGTTTGGATCCTGAAATAGTGGACCAAGGCTCCCAAAACAAGAGGACAGGCAAGAAGTCTGCTAAGGTAACTTCTAAGAGGTCACAGGACCAGGAAGAAAGTTCTTTTGAGGGAGATGCCCTGGTACTTGAGGAGGGAACTGAAGCGGATGAAGTCTGGCCTAACCAGGCAGAGCTCCTAAATGCAGGGGACCCTCCAGAGAAGACCAATGCCAAGGGCAAACACAATGCCCAACTCTTGAAGACCCTAGGCAGCAAGCTGCAAGGTAAGAGGAAGGTGATGGTGGTACCCATGTGGTCTACTATGAATACGGGCTCCTGAACACAGAGTCCAGGAACCCCAAATCGGGGGCAGTCAGTAGAATTGTGGCTGCTCAAATGAACAGAGAGTTCATTCTGACCTTCACCTATGACATCCCACTAGTTGGACATCTGAGACTAACCAAAACCTGGGACAGTTGGTTGATAATTTTTATTTTCTCCAGATGTCTGAAAAAGTGAAGGAGTTTTGTCTCTCCTGTGTGACTTGTTAAGCCAGTGCCAAGACAGGCACACACATAAAGGCTCCCTTAATTTAATTTCCAGTGTGTGGGACTCCCTTTGAGTGGGTAGCAATTGACACTGTTGGTCACCTTGACCCTCAAACTGAATCTGGGAACAGGTTTATTCTAGTGGTAGTGGACCATGTCACTATGTACCCATAGGCAATGCCCCTTAAGACTGTCACTGCCCCTGCAGTGGCAAAGGCCCTCCTTGGCATCTTCACCAGGGTTGTGTTAAAGACTTGATCTCCGATAGAGGAACACATTTCATGTCTGCATATATTTAGGCTATGTGGGATGATTGTGAAGTGAACTTCAAGTTCAACACCCTCTGACAAATTCTTTGGTTGAAAAGTTCAACAAATTGTTAAAGGCATGATAATGGGCCTCCCTGAAAAACTCAGAAGGAGAAGGGATGTCCTGTAACCTTGCCTGATGTTGCCTACAGAGAGGTGCCATAAAAGGGGGTTGGATTCTGCCCTTTTGAACTTTGTTTGGCCATCCCTTAAAGGGTCCTCTCAGTCTAGTGAGGGAAGGATGGGAGAAACCTCACAAAGAGCCCAAGGAAGACAAAGAGGACTATGTACTGGGCTTATGTTCACGTATAGCTCAGTATATAATGAGGGCAAATAAGCATCTTGAGACAAGTCAGGAGATTATCAAGCATTGGTATGATCAGAATTCAGCACTGGTGGCACACCAACCAGGTCAGCAGGTGTGGGTATTGGAGACTGTGGCTCCCAGGACACTCCAAGACAAGCGGACTGGGCCCCATCCAAACTTGAAGTAGAAAGGGGAAGTCACCTACTTAGTAGTCTTAGACAACCCTAGGAGTCCTCATAGAGTACTCCATGTAAATCACCTAAATCTCCACCAGGTCAGAGCTGACAAGACCACGCTCATGGTCACTGATGGAGGCCAGGAGGAGGAAAGTGACCCCCTCCCTGACCTGCTGTCAAATAACTCACAGGATGGGTCAGTTGGATGTGTTGTTTTGTCTCACACTTTCACTGCACAACACCAATCTGACTGACCTAGGACTTGCCTGCAGTTTGTTTAGCTCTTCTCCTTGACCCTGGTCAGACAACATGGTGTACCCATGATGTGGACGCAGGTGACAATCTCTCTGTCGAGAACAAGTTATACAGATTGTTAGATCAAGTCAAAGCTTGCATTAAGACTGAGGTCAGAAAGAGCTAGAGGTGATTGTATCCTCTGACGCTCCCTGGGCTAGCCCAGTGATAATGGCCCCACACCTTATTCCAAAGGTAGGAAACTTGAAATGACGTTCTGTGTGGATTACAGGGGTTGAAATGCAGTCACTGAAATTGAGACTCACAGCATCCTAAGAGCAGATGAATTAATTGACAATCTGGGTGCAGCCAACTTCTCGAGTACTTTTTATTTGACATCAGGGTAGGTGGCAGATTGGACTCACCCAGGAAGTAAAGAAGAGGTCAGTATTTACAGCCTCAGAGAGCCAATTTCAATTTAAAGTTATGCCTTTTGGGCTGGAAAATACACCTGCTACCTTCCAAAGGTTGGTGAATTGTGTTCTCTCTAGCCTGCGTCACTTTAGTGAAGCATAATGCGATTATATAACTGTCTTTAGTTCCCCCACGGAGGATCACTTGGTCCACCTGAAGGAAATGTTGTAGGCCCTGCATCAGGCATGCCTAACTATCAAGGCCAGTAAGTGCCAGATAGGGCAGAGCTCTGTTGCGTACTTCGCACACCTACTAGGTGGAGGCTAAGTCCAAAATTCCAACCCAAGATCCAGACTATTCTAGAGTGGGAAGCTCCTATAACCCAGACTCAAGTCAGGACCTTCCTTGGCTTGACTGGGTTCTACAGGAGATTTGTGAAGCGTTATGGGACTATTGTGTACCCTCTCACTGAACTTACCTTCAAGGCACAGCCTAAGAAGGTCGTCTGGAACACAGGAAAACAAAAAGTCTTTAACACCCTGAAGGAGGCTTTGTGCTCAGCAGCTATCCTGACCGGGGAAAGGAGTCAAATGTCCAACCTGATGCTTCTGAACATGGGATTTGGACAGTGTTGTTAAAAACAAATGATGAGGGTCAGGATCAACCAGTTGCCTATATTAGCAGGCGACTTCTCCCTTGAGAGCAGCATTGGAGTGCCAATAAGAGGGAAGCCTTTGCTGTGGTTTGGTCCCTGAAGAAGCTGAGACCCTACTTATTTGCAAATCACTTCAAGGCTCAAACCCACCACAGGTCTCTCAGATGGTATATTCAGATGAGAGGGGACAACCCCAAACTGTTGATGTGGTCCATTTCCCTAGAGGTTATGGACTTTACAGTGGAAGACAGACCAGGGATTGACCATGCCAATGCAGATGGCCTTTCCAGTTTTTACATTTAGATGATGAGAACTACCTGGGGGTATGTTAGTTGCTCATCACCTTTTTTCTGAGGGTATCATGTAGGAAAGTACCCTTTTTGTATGGTCACCCCCCACTTTTTGCTCCAATGCAGATGGTTATGACTTTGAAAGTGCCCTGGAGCCTGCTGCCTAGGCCCCAGTGCCAGTGTCTCTCCCTAAAATAGGTATGTGTAAATTGGCATCTCCAATTGACAAGGGATTTCACCCCCTCATGAGTCTCTTGTATATACGGCCAGCGGTACCCAGGGCATGGGTGATAAAGGGGTCCTAAGGGCTTGCAGCACTGTTTATGCCACCTTAAGTTACCAAGTAACCTACTGCCAGCAGGCCTGCTATTGTAGATGACAGGAACAGTGTAAACTGCTCCAATTCGACTTTCCTCTCATCAAGTGTAGCAAAATCAATGCACTGCTTTCAATATTTGTCAGTCACCCCTAAGGAAGGCCTTCTAAGGCCCAGGAGGCAGTGTGCATTGTATTAAATTTATGGGCATGTAAGGTCAAGCTTATATGTCCGTATAGTGCCCTCTACCATTAAAGGACAATATAAGTGATAGACTGTCCATAGGAGAACATGGGATGGCACCTGGGCAAACAGTAGGTTGGCAGCTACATTCTGATACCACCTAAATATTTCACGCTTGGTATCAAACAATGTGCCTTCTCATCCCTGGCACAAATCTTGTGTTGAGGAGATGTGGCAAGCACCTAGGTCGCTACCTTAGTAGTTGCCCATCTGGCTCCTCTGGTTTCTCTGTGCTCTGGCTGGCAGCCTGCGCTTGCTGCAGCCAAGACAGGATTCTGACCTCCTGCCAGGTGGTGTGATCATTCCTAGGAGTCAGGAAAAATGTTCTGGGTAGGAAGGAGGTCACACCTCCGCCCTTCCCAGATAGGCTAGTGAAGTGGCACATCTAGATGTTGAGCTTTTAAAGGCTACACAGCCTCTGCTATGCATCAGGGCTGCCTTCCAAAGGAGGAAACAACCCTCCCCCAGGCCCAGGCACATTTTCCCCTGGGCAGGTGGGAAATTTGGTATGCAGGAGGTGTACACCCCCAAAAGGCCAGCCACACCTCTAAGGTGGGCTGCCAGGTCTGTACAGTTAAAGAAGACTTCTGCCAATTTTTAAAAGTGGTAGAAATAGTGGGTTCTGGGTAAACAAGGTAACCTACACCCCCGGATATGGACATATCAGGGATGGATTAGCTGCTGGGGCAAACAGTCCATTAGCCACTTGCACCCACAACCCCAACTCCCCTAAAACTAGGAGGATTTAAGGGCCACCCCTGACACCAGAACCACAGTCCTAAATCAACCTGTATTGAAGAAGACAAAGAAGAGACACATGTATACGACAACAGGAATTGCACAAGCCAAAAGAGGGAAAATCTGCACCTGTTGCATTGCTCCTTGAAGTGCCTGATCAAGACGTGTCCTAGGCTAACTCTCAATGCCTCCTGACAGGGGTTCCCCTGTGAGAGCCTGAAGCACCCTCAGACTCCCCTGGACTAGTGGCCCTAGTTCCCTCCAAACTGCAGGTAAAGCAATGCTTCAGATGCAAAGAATTGCTGGTCATTGGGCCCATTGAGGGATCGCCCAAATCCATATTGTCCAGTACCTTTTGGGAACTATTGTCCTGCCTTCCACAAAGTTACAGGAAGCTGCTGGGTTCCCCGGGACCATCAGATGCTGAAGTACCTTTTCTAAAGTTTATCCCTGCCACGTTTTTTTGGCCGCCAGTCCGGCAACCAACCCCTGCACTCGATGCTGCACCAAGAGGGAACTGCATCCGAACTTTGACCGATGTCAGCAATCACACTGTTGTTGTGTTTTTGCATCTTGTTCTACCAGCACCGTGTAAGTAGTAAAAAACCGCTCTCCATTTAGCACCATTGACAACCAGGATAACTCTGCACCTGGGTTCCAGGGGTCAGGAAATGACTGTAGTGGCTTGGTCCTGGGACTTGAATCACCTTTACCCTCCTTGGGTTACATGTAACTCGACCTGCAAGTGACAGATTGCACCTCCACCTTTTCCAATTGACCAGAGTGCAAAGGTGCTACAGTATTTAATACTGTGATTTTTGTTTTCTTTTAAAATCCATAACTCAGGTTAGATGAATTTGATCACATTTGTTTTAGTGTCTAAATTAAGATACAGATACCCTTTATTTTTCTCAATTGGTGTAGTATTTCCATAGAGTTGTGTCAATTACTTTTCGTCCATTTTGTTACTCTGAAATGCTTAACACGTTTCTCTAGTAAAACTTGCTTGCGCTTAGCTACACCACCAGGTATGAGCTAAGGATGTATTATTGTGAATCTAAGGACCATCTTTGGGGTCTGTGAGAATATTGCATTCAGCAACCTAACCAGCATCAACACATAATACTACACCTTCCTACAGGAAGGACAATTATATATCTGCCCTGATATAGCTTCTGAGTGACACATAGTTTGATAGGGTTGTGTCTCTAAAAGTACACCTTTGGCTGAACCATTTATATAGCCAAAATTAGAAGCGTCTAGTAAGTGAGTGAAGTGAATAGTCTCAATGCATAATTTGTGCAGTTGCTTGGTAACCAGGAGTCTAAGGACATTGCACATTGTTGCCCAGGTAAGGATGGGAAAAAATGTTCATCGAGCTACGGGATGGAAAAGTGACTTACCAGGTCTTTGTAGCAATTTTTGTCTCATTGTGTTTAACTTTGGGCCGAATATTGCTCCGTCTTAAAGCCTGAATTGCTTCTGTATTTTTGTCTCATTGTGTTTACCTTTGGGCCTGCTGTCATAAAAGTAAACTTTTTAACCTCTTCAGTGCCCATGACGAGATAGTCTCGTCATGGAGCACGGTTGCGCTGTGCCCATGACGAGACTATCTCGTCATGAACCCCACCCACTAATGCAACGCCCGGCACAGGAGGGGGAAAGGGCGTGGCACTGAAGGGGTTAAACTTGTAAAGTAGGAGATTTTGAAAAGAAAATTTGATAAATGTATTTTTTCCATTTACTTCTTTGGAGGCAGGTACTGAGTCTGGTCTATTGGCATGTATGCCTACTGTTCCTCTTCCCTAAAGCCTGACTTGCCTGTTTGCTACTGCACATTTCATCACATTGTGTTTACTTTTGGTCCCACTGTTCCTCCACCCTAAAGCCCGATTTGCCTGTCTGCCACTGCACATTTTATCTTGTTTTTATTTTTGGTTCTTTTTCTACTTCATCCTAAAGCCCGACTAGCTTCACACTTTAGGTGTTATTTCTTATGAGAATTAGACAGAACCCAAAAGTGTCCTGCAAAGGTGAGCAGGTGTTTGTCTTTGGGTAGATATGTAGGGAGTGGCTGCAAACACAGGTTGGAACCATGGGAGATGCTGATGACATGCATAAAAATAGTGTGATCTAGCATTACAGCAAGATGATTGGTTGAAGGAAGTCCAAAACCATGAGATTAGAAACAGCTAATGTATAATGCATTGCTTGGCGTACAGCAGAGAATTGTTGCATTGATCCATGAAGAACATTGATGTAGGAGTTCATCGTGATGTGTGAGTGATAGATTTTAACTCCCAGGAAAGGGTGGAGTAACAGAACAGGTTGTTAGGGATTACCACGTCTGAAGGCTGACTCAAAAGTGGTACAGTTAAAGGGTATCGCCTATACAGTCAGCGGATGTTCCATGTAGAGTTTGGGGCAGTTGAATTTAGTAAAAATGGATCCCTTTACTGTTTAGAGGAAGGCATATACCATGTTATCCTACTAGTGGATTATTGTTTTAATTAGATAGAAGTAAATTAGAGTAGTAGTAGGGTAACATCAAAGGTTCTCACGTGATTTCTGGAAGGGTATCTGCTTGTGGTGGTTTGACAGATCAGTTAAAAACAGGCATGTTGGGCTTCTAAAATTAGAATATCTGTACTTGTAGATCCTTTAACATTATTGTGCAGCACTTTATAATCCCCTGTTCCCACATTTGATAGAATGGTTCAAACAATTTGGTCAAGGAGAGCATGCCACTGGTTGTACTAAGTGCTCTGGCTACTCAAGAGGAGGGGGATTACATTTGTGAGGATATAAATTAATGCCTAATGGGATACTCAATAAATTCCCCTGGTAGCCCTCTCTGGGGTTAACGCTCCACCATATGTGCAGTTAGAGCAATATTCTGCTACCAGGTATTCCCTTCCTTAAGTGATCTGAAGCAGCCGTTAGGAGACATATTACTTCCAAATAAAATGCTTTAAATAAATAAATGCACAAACTTTCGTTAGGAATGTTGACCTAAATAATATCACCTCCTCTAGACAAGTGGCACAATCTCTATAACCAATCAACTGAGCACAGAACCTTCTTCTGTCCATCCAGCAAGAACAAAGAGAAATCATCATAACAGCTAACATCCTGCAAACTAAAAGAAACTACATACCAGATCATTAGCAGAAGTATCACAGGGAAGTAGCAGAATTATTGAGAAATAGAAACATGACCAAGAAGATTCCCCAAAGATGCGGCAAAACAAAACACAGCACTCTTCACGGTCTAAAAAGGAATGTTTTATCACATAGGTGTTTTTGAGCTCAAACATTCGCTCACTTACCCACTTTCCTCCATACAGAGTTAGTTATAATGACCATCAGTATTTTCTGAGGGGGAGGCAGTGGAGCGAGGGGAAGGCTGGGGGCGAGGCAGAAGCATGCTTTTGCAGAATACACACAGAATTTGTGTTTTCATGTGGGTTCCTGCATGTTTTCTCCCTGAGGTTCAACCTTGGAATTTACCTGCTTTTAGCAGGCAAACTCAGCAGGTGAATCACCAAAAACGTGTAATTCTAATGGGTGAGTAACATCTATTACCAGCCTAAATAGAATCACTGGGGTCACTCAGAATATGACCCTAAGGAGGGGTGCAAAGAGATTTTCTTTACTCTCTATTGTCATAAGTGATGGGACTGCCTGAACAGCTCAGCCAAGCTGAGTTAGGGCGAGGACCACTGGACGTATGCAGCTATAAATGGCCATCATATGCAGTAGGATTGACTACATTATGTCTGGGTTGTGCAAAATTTGTATGATTCACTTTCGTGTAAGTATATGAAATTTCAGTAAGCTTACGCAAAATTATAGATAATTACGTAAAATGCAAAAAATTTAATTTGGCATAGTTTTAGCACAAAATATGTCCTCACTTTGGGGCATATTATCAAGAACAGCGTTAAAAATTATCGCCGGTTTAGCGGCAGAAAACTGCCGCTACAGCGGCGATAATGGGCTTGATAATATGCCCTGGGGAATTCCAATAGAAGCCCATGTTCTGGTGTGAACATGGGCTTCTATTGGAATTCTCCAGGGCATATTATCAAGTCCATTATCGCCGCTTTAGCGGCAGTTTTCTGCCGCTAAACCGGCGATATTTTTAATGCCGTCCTTGATAATATGCCCCCATGATTTTAGTCACTGGGTGCATTTTATTCTAAACTAACAGCAAAATCCCTACAAACAACAGCAACATGTTCTGATTAATCATCTTGTTTGTGTGAGCTCCCTCTAAATTTTGGCTGCTAAAGGTGCATAATTACGAGACGTGGAGTAATAGTGTGATTTCATAAAGTACATGCAATAATTCCAGCGTGATGCAAATTTTGCTTTATTATGTGCAGAAAAGGCACATTCTGTGGCAGTATTATGTTGCTATCTTCTCGTTTTAGTAGAGGGTGCACATTGGTTCGTAGGGATTCCAACGCAAGGTAAAATATTTTTCTGTAAGAAAGAATAGCATAGACACTCACTAGAACCTTACAACTTACTGTAATCAATGAAAGTAAATCCATACCTTACTTTTAATGATCATGAGTGCATATATTTATTTATAATCTATTAACATTCTGACACCCATATACTCAATGTTGGCAAACGTTTGCCAATCTTTACTATTGGCTTGAAAAAGAGTTTAAAATAGCGCAAGTATGTCCAATTTGTTAACCTTTAGGAAAGAAGGGTCAAAGTTACAATTTCAAAATTCAAAATCAAAATATTTTAATGGATGTCTTACAAACAAATTTGACAATATATTCACAGTTTTTAAATTATTTTTTATTGTAAGTCCACAAAGGCCCAAATGATGTGGTTGCACTGCGTTCTAAGTCAAAAAATGCTACACCACCAATAAAGAGTACATTCACGCAAAGGCAAAACAATGTTTGTGAGCCCATCCAAAATGTCCAGGCTATTTTATTCTTTAATCTCTCCTCCCCAATGAGAGATACACATGAAGCTTTGCCACATTTTATCAGCAGACCAGGTAGGTCTGGGTTACACGCCTCTTGACACATGGCAGTGCAGAAGGCCAGAGGCTTGTCTTTCACCAAATTTCCTCATAGCATTACATTGTTTCAGCAGGCAGTCATCTTTAGATGGATTTTAATTCATTCTAATATGGCCACCATGCATGTGCATTTGAGCTCGATAGCGATCAGTGAATTATATTTCTTTAAATGAAAGATAATCAATTACAGCATACACTTGCCTCAACAACAGGTGCCTGGGATGAAACCATTGGAAAAGCCAAGAGGTCTCATTGGCAAGACTTGTTTCTATCTTTACTATGTCTGGTACATGAGAAGAAATCATGGCAGGGCAGCATGAAAGGGGATTTTAAAACAGTATTAAGAAAAGTAGGTAAGGAGGATTGGTTTTGAAGTGGTCAGGTAAAAGTTACTTCAGTAGATTGATACAGGAGTGAAAAGGTTTAAAAAAGAGCAAAAGGGCATGTTTAAAGCAACAATGTAGAGTAGAGGATGATGGCAGCATAACAAAAGGGTTGAATAACCAACATATGCAAAACTAAGGAAGCTTGAGAGGCTGGAAGAACACTGTGAGCACGATTGGCCTCTCCCGATAAAAGTCAACCAACTGATCTATTTGGTCCTGAAATAAAAGCTACAGCTAGCAATTGTTTGCAGGATTTCACAATCTGGGATTGTCCTTCATTCAAAAATGTCTTGAAACATGGAAGGTCTTTTCAAACAGTTTTCCACTAGCACATGCCTTATCAGGAACTCATGCAACCATTTGACATAAGATATCATCATAAAGATTTTGAATAAACAAATAATCTTCCAGGACAAGAACATACTTCTTTTAACATTACACTAATGTATAATTGGATAGAGCAACTTGAATGATAAGACTGTGTGAATGGCATAGTTGTATAATATTTTTGCTTACCTCAACATCTTTTTTTCTTATTTTCTTATTGTTAACAGGACAAGAGAAGATTAAGCCTGTGGTTACCACCAAATATGGACAACTGCAGGGGAAACTATTCAGCGTTAAAGGATCATCTCAAGAGATCGAGGCCTATCTTGGAATCCCTTTTGCAAAGCCCCCCATAGGCCAACTAAGATTTTCTCCACCACAGTCTCCAGAACCCTGGAACAATCTCAGAGATGCATCTTCTTATCCTCCACTGTGAGATAATCACTTTTTTTTTTTGTTGCACAGCATTACAGTGGTCAAAATTAAGGCAGGCTTTAAGTGGAGGGCAACAACAGCTGAAGAGTTCAAAAGATAAGTAGAAATGGGGAAGTCTGTGGGTAAAGTAGGTAATGTCAAGAGATGTAGAGGGATGTTGTAGAGTAGCTAAGGATACAAAGGAGGCACACTGGTAAACTGTCCCTATTTCCCATGCTATTTATAGAAACTACCCTTGGGAAAGCAGGAATCTGTTTGTACTCCTTTTCTTCCAAAAAGGCCAAAAGTAAGCAGCCCCTAGCGGCTCCCCCTACAAGAGGGAGTGTTCAGTGCCGAAAGAGAGGTTTTTAAACTCACTATGTTTGTGGGTATCCATGTATGCATTGATTCAACGCAATACATACGTACCACAGACATTATAGGAGAGCTGCTTATACATAAGAATAGCAGATTAGGGCAAAGAGAAGACATTTCAAAATGTATGTGGTACATATCATGTGAGGGCTAGAAGTAGATAAGGGCACAGCAGATTTTAAATGGACAAAGTGAAAACAGTGAACAAAATGGTAGGGAAACAAAGAATGTTTGTGAATCTAGCTAAGAATGTAAGGCAAAGGCACAGGGCTTACAGTAAGATATAAATCTCTTGTTTATGCACCATATTGTGTTGCCGCATTGTCAGCAACCTTCAAATCATCAACATAAGGAACAACAAGTTATTGTGCACGTATGTGAAGGGATAAGAATGTCAAATAAATGAACTTATGTTTGTGTTTTTGCAAATTAACTTAAGCAGAAAACCAACATAAATATAAAAAGAAATCAACTCCTTTTGAAACTATGCACTTGTTAATGATTAGGTTAATAAGTGATTTTGTTTTCATTTAAGATAGTGAAAATATCTATGTCAGAAACTCTGAAATGATCTTAGCATATATTCATTGCATATATTTATTTGTTACTTCTTTTAAAATGTGCTTGTGTAATGGTTTGCCATTTACTATCAATCAATCAATCAATCAATCAAGCATTTATATAGCGCACTACTCACCCAGAGGGTCTCAAGGCGCTGGGGGAGGGGGGGGTCCGCTACTGCTCGAACAGCCAGGTCTTGAGCTGCTTCCTGAAGGCGAGGTGGTCCTGGGTCAGGCGGAGGTGGGTCGGGAGGGAGTTCCATGTCTTGGCGGCGAGGTAGGAGAAGGACCGTCCCCCCGTGGTGGCTCTTCGGATGCGGGGGACGGCGGCAAGGGCGTGGCTGGTCGATCGAAGCTGGCGATTGGGTGCGTAGAAGTTGAGGCGGCTGTTGAGGTATCCTGGGCCTTGGTTGTGTATGGCTTTGTGTGCGTGGGTGAGGAGTCGGAAGGTGATCCTCTTGTTGACCGGGAGCCAGTGCAGGTCTCTCAGGTGTCCGGAGATGTGGCCGCGACGGGGGATGTCCAGGATGAGTTGTGCTGAGGCGTTCTGGATCCGCTGGAGTCTCTTCTGGAGTTTGGCGGTGGTTCCGGCGTAGAGGGCGTTGCCGTAGTCCAGACGGCTGGTGACGAGCGCCTGGGTGACCGTCTTCCTGGTCTCGGTGGGGATCCACCGGAAGATCTTACGTAGCATGCGCAGGATGTTGAAGCACGATGAGGAGACGGCGTTGACTTGTCTGGTCATGGAGAGGGAGGAGTCCAGGATGAAGCCCAGGTTGCTTGCGTGGTCTGTTGGTTTGGGTGCGCTGCCTAGGGCGGGGGGCCACCCCGAGTCATCCCAGGCGGAGGGTGAGGATCCCAGGATGAGGACTTCCGTCTTGTCCGAGTTCAGTTTCAGGCGGCTGTTCCTCATCCATTCGGCTACCTCTTTCATCCCTTCGTGAAGGTTGGCTCTGGCGGTGGCGGGGTCGTTGGTGAGGGAGAGAATCAGCTGGGTGTCGTCGGCGTAGGAGATGATGTTGAGGTTGTGCTGGCGTGCGATGTCTGCGAGAGGGCTCATGTAGATGTTGAAGAGGGTAGGACTGAGCGAGGAGCCTTGAGGAACACCACAGATGACTTTGGTGGCTTCAGATCTGAATGGGGGGAGGCGTACTCTCTGTGTCCTTCCTGCGAGGAAGGAGGTGATCCACTCCAATGCCTTTCCCTGTATTCCGACGTTGCTGAGACGCTGCACTAGTGTACAGTGGCAGACAGTGTCGAAGGTCGCGGAGAGGTCTAGGAGGATGAGGGCTGCTGTTTCTCCGTTGTCAAGCAGTGCTCGGATGTCATCGGTGGCTGCGATCAGGGCGGTCTCGGTGCTGTGGTTAGCCCGGAAGCCAGACTGCGAGAGGTCGAGGGAACCGTTGGTCTCGAGGAAGGTGGCCAGCTGTTTGTTGACGGTCTTCTCGATGACCTTTGCAGGAAACGGGAGCAGAGAGATGGGGCGGTAGTTCTTGAGGTCGGAGGGGTCGGCTGATGGCTTCTTTAGTAGAGCTGTGAGTTCGGCGTGCTTCCAGCTCTCTGGGAAGGTGGCGGTGTCGAAGGAGGAGTTGATGATGTCCCGCAGGTGGGGTGCGATGACAGCGTCGGCCTTGTTGAAGACGTGGTGAGGGCAGGGGTCGGTAGGGGATCCGGAGTGGATGGAGTTCATCGTGCAGACGGTGTCTTCGGTGCTGATCGGGGTCCAGGCACCGAGGGTGGTGGTGGGGGGCGGTGTCTCGGTCGTGGCGTGCATCTGTTGAGTGCTGAAGCTGTTGTGTATATCAGCGATCTTGTTGTGGAAGTAGGAGGCGAGGGAGTTGCAGAGGTCTTGCGAAGGGGTGATGTCGTTGTTTCCGGCGTTGGGGTTGGAGATCTCTTTGACGATGATGAAGAGTTCCTTGCTGTTGTGTGCGTTGTTGTCCAGTCGTTCCTTGAATGCGGTTCTCTTGGTGGTGTGGATGAGTTGGTGGTGTTTTCGGGTGGCGAGCTTGAGGGCAGTCATGTTGTCCGGTGTTGGGTCTCTGCGCCATGTTCTCTCGAGGGCTCGGCAGTTCTTCTTGGAGCTCTTGAGTTCGTTGGTGAACCATGGGGCTTTCTTGCTAGCGGGTCTGCTAGGCGGGGTCTTCAGAGGGGCGAGGTCGTCTGCGCAGTTGCTGATCCACTTCGCGAGGTTGATGGCCGCCTGGCTTGGGTTCGTTGCGCTGGTGGGAGGGTTCATGCTCAGGGAGGTCGCGAGCTGCTCGGCTGTGATCTTGTTCCAGCTTCTGCGTGCAGCCTGTTGCTGGTGGTGGTGGACCGTGGTCCTTCTGAAGCTGAAGTGGACGCAGCTGTGGTCCGTCCAGTGGAGTCCAGTGGCATGGCTGAAGGCGACGTCCTTGCTAGATGAGAAGACGGGGTCGAGTGTGTGTCCGGCGTAGTGGGTGGGGGTGGTGACCAGCTGCTTGAGTCCCAGGTTTGCGAGGTTGTCCAGCAGGGTGGTGGTGTTGCGGTCGTTGTTGTTCTCCAGGTGGAAGTTGAGGTCCCCGAGGAGGATGTAGTCAGCGGAGGGGAGGGCGTGCGGGCTGATGAAGTTGGCGATGTCTTCGCTGAATTGTGTACGTGGTCCCGGGGGTCTGTAGATGAGGGTGCCTCTGAGGGTGGTCTTAGGGTTGATGTGGACCTGGAAGTGCAGGTGCTCGGCGGGTGCGAGGGTGTCATCGGTGTTGGTCGTGATGCAGATGGTGTTCCTGTGGACGATGGCGATGCCTCCTCCAGTCTGGTTGACGCGGTCCCTCCGGATGATCTTGTAGCCGTCTGGGATGGCGGTGGCGATGTCGGGCGCTGAAGAGGCGTTCATCCAGGTTTCCGTGAGGAAGGCGCTGTCTGGTGAGGTTGTGTCGAGCAGGTTCCAGAGCTCGATGGCGTGTCTGTGGATGGAGCGGGTGTTGAGCAGGATGCATTTCAGGTGGCTGCTGCTGTTGCTCGTCTTGGTCTTGGTTGGTGCTGGAGTAGTGCTGGTCCGGATGCAGGTGAACTTGCAGGCGTTGCAGCAGAAGGGTCCGTGGGTGTGTTTCGGGGTGGCTTGGAAGCATCCCGGGAATCGGCCGGCGTTGAGTGCGTTGAGGGTGGCTGTGTCGTACGTCCGGCGGGTGGGTTGGGGTCTGCGGGGGCCAGGGGTCCTGGCACTGGGCGCGGTCCGGCCGCGGACGGGCGCAGACGGGCTTACCTTTGGCGCACCTTCGGCGCTCAATCGGCGCGCCCGCTGCGCATCAACGCTGCGCGTGCGCACGGTCGCCATTTACGGCGAAGTGCAGGGAGGGAGGAGCAGCTGGGAGGCGGGAGCGGGGAGGAAGGGGGCGTGTCCACACTCCCGGCAGCGGGAAGCAGGAAGCGGGGTGGGTGGGTGCAGGGGACAGCAGCACAGGGGGGGGCAACAGTACTGGCACAGCAAAAGAGGTACAATACAATTAAATTAAAATACAGCGCAAGGACCCAACGAAGCAAAAGGAAGACGGGGATGCGGGAGCTGCGAGCGGCGGCGGGGGGGCGTGGCCCGAGGGCGGGAGGGCTCCGGAAGGCTCAGGAAGGCTGAGGGCAGCGGCAGGCAGGCGGGGGACACACGCGACAGCTGGTGGCCGTGCGGCGCGGGGGTGTCCTAAGAATAGGTCACACTCACCTGCGCTGCACGGTCGGCATTTATGGCCAAGTGCAGGGAGGGAGGAGCAGCTGGGAGGCGGGAGCGGGGAGGAAGGGGGCGTGTTCACACTCCCGGCGGCGGGAAGCGGGAAGCGGGGAGCGGGGTGGGTGGGTGCAGGGGACAGCAGCACAGGGGGGGCAACAGTACTGGCACAGCAAAAGAGGTACAATACAATTAAATTAAAATACAGCACAAGGACCGAACGAAGCAACAGGAAGACGGGGATGCGGGAGCTGCGAGCGGCGGCGGGGGGGCGTGGCCCGAGGGCGGGAGGGCTCCGGAAGGCTCAGGAAGGCTGAGGGCAGCGGCAGGCAGGCGGGGGGCACACGCGACAGCTGGTGGCCATGCGGCGCGGGGGTGTCCTAAGAATAGGTCACACTCTCTCTTCAAATATTTTCGTTTTCGTTTTAGAGATTTCAGTCCAATTTCAGTCCAATTAATAATCACACAGTTGTGCTCTTATCTGTGGATAAATACTAGATAAGGAGATAAGGAGATATGATCTGAAAATCTTTTAATCTTCTAATCTTCAGATTATTAGTATTCCAAAGCATGCACCATGATCCTGCCCCTTACTGTTCCAAATTAATGCATGGCCATGAACGCCAGACCCACTGATTTACAATCCTGCAATGTTCTTCTGCCCCCATGCTAGTTATGTGCCCCAGAAGAGTTTGTTGCAGGGAAGCTTTACGTCAGTTTACTAAATCATACAATGTTGTGCCATACTCTCAAGGTTTAATGTGATCCCTTAATCAGGACCTTACACATGCCTCACCAACTGATTGTGGGCTATCTTTAGCTTTTTCAGGATTTTATAATCATATCACTAATGTTCATTATCCACAGGAAGCACCAGTAAGCAACCAACTGGGTACTATTTTTTTACACCAATCAAGCTGTCCTACATGTAGATTCTGTTCCATTTTTGTCAGTTTCTAATATGGGTTGCATAGATTCAAACCTACCAGCAGAGTTAGCAAAGGCCAATTACTAATAGGACCTTCAGGCATGTATCCTGGATCTTAATACGGCCATGACACTGAGTGAATCAGGTGCTTGCAGGGAAGAGTGTGCCTCTTTTTCCTTTAAATGGAGAATGGATGCTGCAAAGAAAGTGGAAACTTACCTGCTGCATCTAATGTATACTTTTGTGTAGCAACTGTGGGTTTTAATTTACTCTGTACTAGGATTATCTAATTTGGAATTAATCTGGGTGGTCAATTATGACAAGAGAATAATACTGAGCAGAGTCATTGGGTAAATCCCTAAAACCTAAAACAAGAATTCCATGACATCCGACTCTCTATTTGATCTTCCAACTCTAGCAATGACATAATTACATGTCAAACCAAACCTTACACTTGATACATTGGTCAAGTGTTTACCAGAAAATCTGTTGTTTGCTATGCACAAGGAACTCATTTGCAATCTAAAACAACTGACTGATGAAAAATGATTTGAAAATAATCTAATCTATTAATGTTTCTACAATTCTCTTCTTGCATTTATATAACTTTATAAATAAAGGGCAAGCTTGAACTAAATGTTTGCTGTACTTAATCTCATAACAATTTCTCCCCCCTACCCTGTATATCCACATAATATTGCTAATTGAATTCTAATGTAGTAGCAATCACAAAGTGTTTCATACCTCCAGTGAGATGCTGAAGTACATTTGCTGACAGTAGGTTGCTCCCTACTCTTTTGGAGTGCTTGGATGAAAAATTGTATCTCTCACATGGGGCCTATGTGAGTAAGATTTGATGTTGTGCGTGAGGTTCGAGTTGTGCTCTTATCATGTTTTGTTGCTGTGCTTTGGCATGTAGTGTAGCAAAAGTAATGAGGCATGGCTGATACTCTGTTTTGTAAATCTTGCAATAGCTATTTTGAAGCGCACTGAAAACAACTAGATGCGAAAATACTCTCATGGTAAATAAAACAGTGTACATGAAAAGATTCTAATCAAATACTTCCTTGAAAACTTTAGAATTATGGCAGAAAGGGTACTCTGTCTCAATCTGAAGGTCTGCCTACCTTGTTTAGATTCGGGCAGACCTTCATTGTGTAGATGGCGAAGACTACTCCATCTCAGCCGCCTACACACACCTATGATGGCCCAGTGGACTAAAGGTCAGCAGAGGCTTTATTAAGTGTCTGTCTGCCACATTTAGATTGGGTAGACACATAGCCAGTTTTCGCTGCCATGAAAACTTGGAGGCAAGGGGCAGTGTAAATGTTTAAATGACCCCTTCGCCATGGGAGTATCCATTAAACTTACAAATCATTTCCAGGAACCCCTAGTCACAGCAGTTCCTGGAAATGCAACAGATGTCTACAGGGGCAGCAGACATCTCTAAATACAGGAGTAATGTACTCCACCATGGTGACAGTAATTACTCAATTTTCCTAATTTTAAATCAGCCCCTATGTTACAAACCTAAGTAAAAGTGAGTGTTTCCAAACATGAACATCACTGCTCCAATTATTGAAGTTGCTCATGATAAATTATTTTAAATGATGTGAACTAAGATGGTTTCAGGTGTAAATATCTTTATCGCTTATTTACATCTCATGTGACAGTCAATTTTAGAGCTGATGTGCATAAAACTGGCTAGAAATCATGTATTGTACACTGGGCTGAGCTTTGGATTCTACAACAATGATTCTGCATATCAATAGCAAAATACATACACGAGAAGCATGAGTTAATGGAGCTTAAGAGGCAGTGAAAAGGGTGAGGAGTACAGATAGTAAGAAGTAGTTAAAACACAATAATTTGTGAAATAACCACCATTTTTTAAGAACCACAAAACAGAGAGGAGAGAGAGTGTGTATGAGTATATGTTTTTGTCTGTGTGTGTATGTAAAAATCTAAGGTGAAAAAAGCACCAGTACCCAACTAATAACTAGAGAATACATGTATGGGGGTGTGTAACACCCCAATCACCCCCTCAAGATGCTCACCTTTTTATACAACTTTCCCTTGAAATTCCCACCCTTGTGTTAAAGTAGGATGCAGCATGAACAAAAAACACAGTTCTGATGATTCTGTTGTGTTATTGTATGAAATACAATATTTATATGATTGATTATATGTTTTCATTATAGGTGCTTGCAAACATTGCATGTTTTAGAAATGATAAAGAAACTGTTGAAAGCAAAAATGCCAGACTTTGATGTTTCTGAAGATTGTTTGTACCTCAATGTATACACCCCAGCTGGCAACAAAGAGCACAAGTTACCTGTAAGTTGAAATCAGTGCACACAATATTTTAATGTACCTAAAGTGTTGAGTTTTAGGCAACTGTTATTTACAGACAGCACGTTTTCTACTGAAATTGTCTCTAAATTTGCGAAGACATGCAGTTTTAATGATGAGGTTATATTGCACACAAATTATAATTTGTGGAAATCAGGTGTCAGTGAATATTTATCATTTGTGCATCCCAAAGTAAATTGTCTTAATGTGTTTTGATCCTATTAAAACTGTGTTTCCATCACTCTTCAAAATTGCAAACAATGTGCTTCATTTTTGCTTTCCAATCTGCTGAATGCTACTGTTCATTTACAGGTATGTACATTTTGTTGTGTGTTACAAAAAAAATCATTATCCATCCTTTCCTTTCACACTCCCTGTACCCCAGCAAAATTGTCACATGGCTCACATAATTCACTTTACTTTTCTTCCTCTGATGGCAAAGTAAGACGAGTTCGTAAACACCAATCTCCGTTATAAAAACTAAGCAGCAATTTGTCAGAAGACATAGTCTGACATTAGACCTTTGTCTTTAGAGTGCAGCAAAAGTGACTAGACAAATACAGAATTTAAAGGCATCTTCATTTATTGCTTGGACTTTCATGACCCATCAAAAATCATCTCAATGCAGTTATTACCAGTGCTTAATTGGGAAGGTTCTCAGTATCTGCACATCTTTATTAGGATCGTTACCACTGAAACATATCTGAGAGCTGCTAAACATGATTTTCTTATAACATATGCTCCAGTGCTATAAAGAAGAGGTGTGTTTTGTACAGAACTGGCAATGTGTTACCAAACAGATTAATCCCATGTGTGCACATCAAACATTGTGTGTCAGAACCTTTGCAGGGTGAAATTTAACCTTATAAATCTTAAGTGTGAAGACTGTCAGAGTAAAATCACTGCACATATCAAAAGTCACTATTTCACTGCAGAAAAGCCGAGTCTATAAAAGCAGAAAGTTCCTCACATGGAGTACAGGAGCCAGCCTACCTGTAAGGACCATGATTACGAAAATGCCAGTGGCACTGACAAGACAGCACCAGAAAGTTCCTCACATGGAGTACAGGAGCCAGCCTGCCTGCAAGGTGGCAGTCCTGCGTCCATACCATTTCAAGGTGGCTTTATGGACCATCCACCACTGCCCCACAGAACCGCCATTCCCTGGCAGTGGCGCAACGCAAAGGACATATATAATATGCAAAGTTTCACCGCTGTGGTCTGCCGAGCATATTATGAGTTTCCTTCCTGCTCAAAGTCTGTCTTCTCAGTTGGCATAAGGGGACATAGTTATCAAAGGTTTTGTGTCCTTCTTTCACCACGCAAGGGGGCGTGGGCCGACACAAAAACCTATAATGAGATTTAACAAGCCATGCAAGGTCACCTTGCGTGGCCCTGCGTGGCTTGCACAATCTGGGGTAAGGCAACGCAGTGTAACTTGCTGCCCTGCGTTCATCTGTCCCAGGGAGGCATTCCATTGGTGGAGTGTGGATGTTCCCTGGTATCCACCCATGGATTCTGAAGCTTTCCCAGATTTACGAATACTGGTAGTCCTTGGAATATGACACAATGCTATGCTTTCCAAGGGGTGACATAACAAGGAGAAAATCTTTATTTCTTCTAGTTTTTTCCTCTTTCTACCTTTGCTGCATTCTTCAGCACACATTGAAAGAGGAAAACTCCTTAGAGGATTGTGTTTTGTGCAGCAGAGGACTCTATATTAAACTTGTTATCCAAAGCTATCTGCAACAGGTGATTTATCCTAATGAACTATTCCAGTGGAATTGGAGCCTGTAACCTGCAGACCTCTTTGTAGCAGGTATTCTGCCCAGTAAGCTCCAGTTTCACTTCGTATTAAGCAGCTGTGAGCACTTGGATAAGGCACAATTCCCTCTTCAATACCAATAAGTGAAGTTCTAAAGAACCTTTTCTGTGGACAGCAGATGAGTGGTTTAGTGACAGGCTCTTGGACCTGTTCATGTGACTGAAGTACATAACCTGGGGTTATTTTTGATTTTCACTTTCTCTTACCCTGCAGATCAACATAGTCTTTTCCACCTGCGATTACCACCTGAAATTGCTTTGCAAAATCACTTTGTTTTTAACCCTATCAGCTGGATAAACTGTGGTTTGTCATATTACTGTAACTTTCACTATCTTTAAGGTCCTGTTTCTTCTGTTGCTCGTCTCTCCAGAATTCAGAAAGGTGTGACTCAGATCATCTTTTAGCTTCCACACGGTAATAATTGTAATCTCCATCTTGTTTTTCTTCATTAACTTCCTGTCCCATGCCACATGAAATTCAAATACCTCTCTCTGATGCATTGTTATTTTTACTCTACTGGTATCTGTTTCTTACAGAATTTGTTCATTATGCTTGTTCATGTTCCCTCTGCTAATCTCTGCACCTCCTTGTCCTTCACAGGATTCTATGTATCCAAGCTGATGGACACCTCTTTTTATACCATGTAGCTTAAGTTTTGTATGCTTTCCCGCTACATATTCACCATATAGAACAAACCCACCACTTCACTTTTGGAAAAGCCCAAAATACCCACTTTTTCTGCAGGACACACTAAATCTCATTGACTATTCTCCCATGTCAGCTTTTATCATTGACATGATGCTTTTAAGGGTAACAGTGCACTTTACAAATCCATTAGCTTATTTTTTTGAGAGAGGAACCTATGGCTAATCAGTTGGACTGGGCGATCAATTCTGGTCTGCCAGCGAAGTCCGCAGAGCTTTGCCACTCCACGCTCTGCTTGGAGCGTGGAGTTCAGCAAAAACTCCACCAACTCTGTGTGGCGGAGTTTACTGGTGCCAACCCAATGTAGAGAGTTTCAAAACAGAGCAGCCAGAAGTCTCTTTGTCTCTTATGTACACGGAGATGCATGTGGGGAGGGGTAAGGACTCTTTTGGTAATGATCATGCTTATTTTAGGCTACTTTTCAACTGAAATTGTGCTTGCTGTGTATTTGTCTTTTTGATTTGAGCAATTGAGAAACACAAGAACCACCAGTCCTACTATGATACTGGTGAGCGTTGCACCCCAGGAGGTCCATAAGTGTGTGTACCAGGGGCACGGCGGGGGTTCACAAAACAGTAGAAGGTGATGCCAGTTGGATGCTTGGCTCCAAGGCTGAGGGTCCAGCTGCCATAGCCCTGCCCAGCATTAATAAGAATGATTTGGTACAGTGGCTGCCTTTTTATATGGATTAAGTACAAAAGTGATTTCACAGAGTGAGGGAGTCATCTCTGAAATTAATTCATAAAAAACTTGTGCTTCTGTAAACCAGAGATGTCTGCTGAGAGAGCACCTCACTGCTTATTCGAATTTGCTGCCACTGGCTACTTCACGAAGAGAAAGCGGGTTCAACTTCTGAGACTCAGTTGCAAGAGGTGTGCTGCTGCTGTGCTGCGCGCATTCACACATTCTTGCATTATTTGCTGAACTCATGCCACCGAACCTCCCACTTGGAGTAAAACTTAGAATTTCATTTCCACTGCATGCCACCATTTTCCTCACAAACTGTAATGAAATGTGACTCTGTAATTAATTAGACTTTATTATATTTCATTAGAGTAATACAGCTCCTAGTCGTGCGACAATGTTTTTTTTTATATATACTTTTTTTTATTGAAGTCCGGAATTATTGCAATACATTAAATACATTAAAATCAAAAATGTCCATTTAATAAAAGAGAGTTACAATCGGGCATATCATTACATTTCCAGAAATGTATAAATATCACAGAGATTACCTAAAGCACTTAAATATCAGGGAAAAATACATTCAAAGCAAGACAATAACCCCCTCCGAAACTTAATCAAAATATGTAACCCACATTTTTTCAAACTTCCTAAGGCCCCACACCCGAAGTGCATAAATAGGTTCACTTCTTCTAATCGCTTGCATTTTATGTACCCACTCCAGGGCAGAGGGAATCAAATCAGTACGCCACCTTTACAATAGCAATGATCTAGCTACCGCCATTGAAATGTATAAATATTTTACCAATTGATCAGAGATAGGAAGGTCTGGGTCAAAACCGAAAATGATTAACAAATCATTCATTGCTAATTGCATACAACATTCAGTTTCCAAGTAACAAAAAATGTCCTCCCAATACTTCTGAATCTTAGAACATTGACATACATTTTTGAAAGGGAAAGAGGGGTTCGGTAAAGTTGCCTTTACTAAAAAACAACATCCTTTGCCAGTTCGCCCCTCTTAATGTGCCAAATTTCAATTTATTAACGGCCGACCATAAATTTACAGAGATCTCAAAATCTTCATGGTGCTTCCATTTTTTAATTGCCTTTTGTCCAAGATCCAATCCCCTAGTTGAGGCTAAACGTTTTCTCCATATCCCGGGATTCCTAGCAGAAGTATCCTCTAGGAGTTCAGTTACCAATTGATGTTGTTTGCTAATTTGAGAAGCATCTAGCCCAACAAGAAATTTAAGGAGGACATTATATGACCCTAGAAGAATAAAATCATTAGTAATTACTTGCGACATTTCAGTCAAAGTCAGCCATTCTCCATTCCTCAGAAAGTCTGAGACCTTACAGAAACCTACCGAAGCCCATTTTGCAGTAAGTTCTGACGATTGCGTAATTCCTGCTAATGGTAGAATGCTGGATAATAAGGAGGCTGAATTAATTACAGGAATGAAGTATCTTTTATAAAGTGCTTGTCGTTTCTTAAAAAAACAATGGAGACACTTATAGCGTACCAATTTGAGAGATTTGAAAATTAAGAGAGGGGAGTGGATCTGACTTTCCTTACACATAAGATTCACAAAACTATTGATAAAAAGGTTTGACTGTAAGTCAGGTTTAAATCTAGATAGATATTGTGCAAAATAAGCATAATAATAATCCCTGAGATTCGGAAGAGCTAAACCTCCTTGTTCCACTTCTTCATATAAAGTGCTGAGTGCAATACGTGATGACTTTTTAGCCCAAATGAAAGCTGTAAACATTGATTCTACTTGGGCGAAAAATGAACCTGATAAAATGCATGGGATAGTTGAGAACAGAAAATTAAACAGAGGGAGAACAGACATTTTAATCAAAGCCACCTGACCCAGAATGGATAAAGGGAGAGAGTGCCAGCGTAAAAACAAGGCCTGAATTTTTTGAAGGAGCGGTGTGAAATTTAGATGGTATAAATCACTAACTTTTTCAGAGAAATATACCCCCAGATATCTTTTAGGTTTGGTGTTAACACAGGGAAGAATATCAGGGTGCAGATCCCAGCTCGCTCCGCCACATTGTAAAATTTCAGTTTTTCTTTTATTAATACGGTACCCACCTAAAGCCTCATAATCTTCAAAAAGCTGAAAAACTTTAGCTTGAACCTATATCTCTGGCTTAATAATAAGCATTATGTCGTCAGCATATAATTTCAGCTTCGCCATAGATGGAAATGGGGGACAGATATCGGCACAGTTCCTTATTGCTATCGCCAATGGTTCGATAAAAAAAGCAAATAAAACGTGCAATAAAAAACACCCCTGCCTTGTGCCCCGTTTTACTGTGACCCACCGAATCACCGACGAATTAATAATGACATTAGCTTCAGCATTATTATATAAATTATGAATCAAGGTCATGAACTTGGGAGGAATACCAAAATAATCTAGAATTCTGAACATTGTCTCCCACACAACGAGGTCAAATGCCTTGTAAGTGTCTAATAAAAGGACTAGAGCGGGTATCCTCTGTGTATCAAAATAGTCGAGAGCCTCAGTTAAATAGTGTGTATTAGTAGCCAGCTGTCGACAGGCAATAAAACCATTCTGATCCAAATGGATCAGTTGCGCCGCATATTGATTAAACCGAAGTGATAACAATTTGGTGACTATTTTATAATCTGAATTTAATAGCGTAATCAGGCGATAAGAGTTTGGATCCTCGCTGTTCTGATCTTTTTTCAAAAAACGGACTATATTACCCTGTCTAAAAGTCTCTGGTATTTTTCCCCCTCCAATAAAGAATTTATTAATTGAAGAAAAAATTCTGCAAAGGAGCTAAAAAAGATTTTTAAAAATTCAGGTGGATACCCATCCGGGCCACAGGCCTTGCCGCTTGGGAGATTCTTAATGACTCCCTCCAACTCTTCCATAGTAAAGGGACTTGCCATCGATAATTTTTCTAAACCTGAAAGCGTGGGTATTTCATTTTTCTGTAAGAAACTTTCGAATAATGTCATGTCCACCATCTGTTGTTGGCCGTAAATAGACACATAATGCCGTAGCATTATTTCCCCAATTTTGGCTGGGTCACCTGTACGCAGGGTAGTTGCAGGGCATTTCAGTGCATTAATTTGATTTATAGCAGCTTGCTCCCTGGCTTGCCAAACTAAAAACCTACCGGTAAAATTGCTTTTCTCATAGATTTTTTGACGCAGTTGCTGAGAGGAACCTTCACTCTGAGTGTGGTAGTTAGCACTAAGTTCCCGCTTGGCCTGATCGAACTGGCGCTGATTAAGCGCAGAGGGGTTCTTAAGAAATGCGGCATAGGACGTTTGGATTTTCTGTTCCAAAATTCTCTTATCTTCCCTAACTTTTTTTTCAATAATTAGCCCCCGAATAAAGGCCTTAAGTGCATCCCATACCACTCTCACAGGTGCTCACAGGTGCAGATTCACTATTTCGTAGTAAAAATTCCTTAATCTCCGACCCAATAAAACCCACCCAAGCCTCTTCATTAAAATATTGTCTGTTCAACGACCAACGTTTAGGTGATTTAACACAGTCTCCCAGCTGCACCTCAAGCACCAACATTGCATGATCAGAGAAACCATTATGTAGGAATCTCTGCTGGTTGAAACACAGCCTCTGGGAGACCAGAAAAAAATATAATCCGTGAAGAGGTACGGAATCTACCTGACCAGCACGTATATGCTATTTTGACAGGAAAGGCGGTGCGCCAGGGATCCTGTAGATCTAGGGTTCTTTCATAATGTTGTAGGGTTCTAAAAGATTTAGGTTTTAACTGCCGTTTGGCCAGCACTGATGAGTCTATTTTAGGATTCATTAAGAGATTAAGAGATTAAAATCTTTAGGTTAGATTTAGGTTTCAACTGCCGTTTGGCCAGCACTGATGAGTCTATTTTAGGATTCAATAAGAGATTAAAATCGCCCCCCACGATCAGATCACCAGAAACCTGCATTAAGGACTGAAACAAATCCTCATATGTCTTAGGGTTGTCCTCAACTGGGGCATATATACTAACAAAAGTAATTGGTCTCTGGTTTTGTCTAAGCATACAGGTAACACAGCACCAGCGGCCCTGTTGACCTTTCTCAAAATTAAGAACCTCCGCCTGAAGATTTTTATTTTAAAATATTGCTGTCCCCCTATGGGAAGCAGAAGATGAAGAGAATCCCCTATAAACTGCCGAAGACCTAAACATAGAAAAATCTGGCAATTTTACAGTTGGTATATGGGTCTCTTGTAGAAATATCACCGCCGGGTTTTCTGTTTTAATCCATGATTCAATTGACCGCATTTTTTTTTGATTGTTTAGACCATTCACATTAAAAGAAACCACCCTTGGGTTTTAGCTATGGCTAGAAAACAATTGCTAACCAGAACCAACACCCAATACATACCCTGCCCAAAGTCAAACTCAAATATAAATGTATAGGACATAAATGCATTTGCAATAAACGGACTTCATTTTTTTCCATACTCACACCCCAGCCCACATACCCCCTCCCCAAAAATGTGGAAACCCCCCCACCAACCAGGCTAACCACATTTCACCCCCCCCCTCCGATATGGGTGTCATGTAATTACACCTGAGTGATCAAACCACTATCCCCCCCAGCAATTCTCAATTTTATCAAATATATTGAAACATATTGAGGCATGACCACACTATATGAATCAAATGACAAAAAAAAAACCAATTAAGATCAATTATAGTTAAGAGGACACCTTAACCCCTTGACTTCCGAAAGAACAGGGGCAAAAAAAAAAAAAAAGGGAGGGGGGCAAAACACAGCTTTAGGTGGCCCCACAAATTATAACAATTTATCATGATGATAACAACTAATATTTTAATTCAAATCCCAGAACACTACAAAATCTCTATCAGTAGTTTCTGGGCCTCATCCAGATCAAAGCACCCAACATAGCCTTAAAATAAAAAAATGAAGCCATAGGAAACTGTAGCTTAGACCCCCGAAACCCCACAGTACCCTAGCCCCAATGATTGTAATACAAAACAGAATCTTTCCCTAAATCCCAGAGCCCTGCGAAATTTCTTTTAATAATTTCTGGGCTTCATCCAAATCAGAAAACATAAAAAATTTGCCCTTAACCAGAACCTTCAGTTTAGACTGTGGGGCGATGGATGCCTGCGCCCCATTTGCTTTAAATAAATTGAGGATCTTTACGAATTCTTTCCTTCTACGCGCCGCCACAGCAGACATATCTGAAAAAATACGACATCTTGCAGTTTCATTCACTGGGAATTGTCTCTGCTGGACTGCTTTAGACAATATCCTCTCTTTTATGCGATAGTCTGCAAAATTTAGTAAAATTGTCCGTGGTACCGTAGAATTCGGGAATGGGCAGGCAGGATCATGATGAGCCCTGGTGATGGTAAGGTCACCTTCAAACTCTGGGATGACCTTTTGTTTAATAAATGAGTCTACCCACAGCAGGGTTTGAGAGCCCTCAATTCCTTCCAGAATTCCCTCTATTCTGAGATTAGCCCTCCGGGAGTAATTTTCTATCTCCTCCAGTTTATGCTCAAGGGTATAGTTACATTTAGCCGCCGTTTTGGCTTCTCCCATTACAATGGTGAATTGGTCCTCTAAGGCAGAAATCCTAGCCTCTGCCTCCTGCAATTTAACTGAAAGGATTGACATTGTGCCTTCGATATTCTCTAGGCGTTGATGAAGAGAGGCAAGTTCAGCTTTCTGAGTTCTTTTCAGCTCATGGACCTCCTCCAGAATTAAGTTCAGCATATCTTTAACACTTATCTGAAAATCCCCAGCTGATTCCAAATTGGGGCTAAAGATAATCTGGGGAGGGTCCACAACAGAAGCGATGCTCCCTTCAAAAATCCTCTTGGAAGAGATCGTACCTGATAGGACTGCGGGCTCTTGTGAAGGGGCCTGGGCCTGGACCTGGATTGATGACTCAACTTGGGAAGTAAGTATTGTACTGAAGGTATTAGATATAGTAGTAATCGATTCTGAATCTGATACATCAGTATTTTCCGAAATTCCCATGATTCCTAAATGCCCCACTTGTCTCCCTGTCTGAGCAATCGGGAGAGTTAGGGATATTGACTCATTTGGATTGGATATTTGCTCCAGAAAAGTTTCTGTGATTGCAATGGGGCCAATGGAACCAGCTATCAATGCTGCTGCTGGTGTTGTTAGCGCTGAAGGAGAAATAGCAGCCGAGGATTCCTTAGAAGATTCCTTAGAGAGCTTGGGGCCAGAGCTAGAGCCCGGAGAAGGAGACTGCAGAGTTGCTTTTTTCAAAAATAAAGAAAATTGTTTGGCTTCTTTTGTTACTCTCACTTTTTTAGGAGCTTCGAACCCTGAGATGTCTTGTGGAGTGAATCCAGGCATAACTGTAGCTGTATTTTTATCAGCCACATCCGTTAAACCATTTTGATCCAGAGGTAGAGCAGAGGATGGAACCTCTTCCTCAGAGCGCTCAAAGGCCGAATCGGGGTCAAGCTAATTTGAAACGCTTTCTTTACAGGCCAGTCTAGCAGTTTCCCTTATCTCCTTGACCTGAGCACGGCGAGTTTTCACCTTAAGGCGGGCATTAAGCAATTTCCCCTTTCTAGCTGCAATTCCAACCAGGGGCGCCGCCTTACCACTCCTTGTAGCCCTTGGGACAGTAATATGGCACTTACAATAAAACTTATACGCCCTATTAGGAATAAAGTTCAAAGTTCAAAAGGGCATCCTCAGTAACTTTCCCCTTTCCCCTTTATATAGCGTGGTGTTAGGGCAAAAAAATGAGGCAGATGGAGCCAAAAAAGACAAAAGCTAGACTGCTACCAGCTAAAAACAGGGCATAAAGAGGCACGGAGAGGCAGTAAAAAAAAACAACCCAGTGGAGCCAAATCTGTATTAACTAAAGCAAGAAGTACAGCATGCCAAAACGAATATTTTTTTTTCTTTCAAAATAAACAACAAGTTCAATATTGTATTGCTATTGCTGCGATATGCTTAAAAAAAAAAAATTATAATTTTGCAGCGCGTGAATACAGGCGTCCACCACTGCCACAGTCTTATTGCCTGCCGCTCCTTACCTCCAGCTGGCTCTTATCCACACCTGGCAGCCTCCATTCGGCCAGAGTTCGGGTGAAAAAAGGCTCTAGGAAAGCTCCGTTGTTGTTAACAGCTCCGTTATTAACATTAAAAAAAAACGGAGAAGGAATATGACAATTCTCTGCACCGTAATGCCTGATTTAATCCTGATTTAATCCAGTTCAGCCCCTGTAACCGCGCTCTCCAAACGTCAAAAAGGAACGAGAGCGCCTACTGCTGCACTCGATCTCAGTCCGATTCAATCCGCCATTGCCGGGGTGGGGGTGGGGCTTCAATCAGCTACGGCTACGCAGCGTGGTGCTCCGCGGCCGTCATCCCTACCTCACAGTCGTGCGACAATGTTGAAGGTAAGCTTCATATATGATGCTGTCTAACCTGAATTTATATTTGCCCTGAGTAGACATGCATGTAAACAACCCTTGTCTCGTTCTCCATATTTGTTGTGTACTTCTTTACTCTATGTGTGATTTTTCCAGCTGAAATCTTCTGCTCTCGCCCTCCCTCTCACTTGCTTTAAAGAACCTGGAAATGCCATGCTCTTTATTTTTTAATTTCATTTGAGGCATTCAAGAAGTACTTGGTCTGCAAGCATCAATTGCTTGGCTGCACCTTCCAGTAGAAGACGGGGCTCTGTATTTTTTATTTATTCTAAGGCAGCATAGAGATGGTTTTGAAAGATTTGATATGGTACCTTACCCTTGGAACAGTATAGCTGCTTACCATAAATGAAAAACCAATACATGTTTGTGCAAGCAGCATCGATTCATCATTAATATTCTAGCAGCGGGGTAGATTAAATGACTGTAATACTGGAAGCAAATAAGAGCGGAGATGGTTGATGGTAATTTGATGGCACGGTGAATGATTTCCAAGTTGTGCTGTGATTTGATGAGACGCTTTTGTTCACTGTGCGATTTAGCGTATTGCCTTGTTTTTAAGATCGTCTAAAGATTCCTTAGCACTAGTTTTCACACCGGGGACCCATATTAAAGTCAAGACATATGGAGTGGCCTTTGGCGGGAAGTGTTGGACAACCTTAGAATATTTGGTATCCGGATCTTTCCTCCGAGCCATTCTCCCTGCTGTTTGAAGGCATTATGACTGGGGTGAATGAGCTCTCGTACTAGATTATTTGGGTTCCCTTGAGTGGCTTGATGATGTTCAGTCTCTGGATGAGTTATGTCTAACATTGACAATTCTTTATACTGGCCAGGGGATTGCTGGATCCAGGGCTCTGGATGGTTCTCAAGTAGCTTCAGTACCTTGCCCAAACTTGTTTCAAGCTAGTTCAATTTACTGGTCACATCCTCCAAGGCCTGCTTCATCATTGCTTTATCATTGTTTCAACATCTTTAATTTGGTCACTTAGGGCTTGGATTTGGGAGGTATTATCCATTTTGTCCACCTCATAAGTTCTACAACCTTTATCTTGCCCCCTTTTCTTTTTTGCTGGAGGTTGGCTAGCTATTGCTTGTGAGGGACTGACAATGGAGAAGGATGTGTCATTTAACACACAAGGGTTCAGGTTTTTTGGGTTCTGTACAATGGTATTCACGGTTTCCAAACTATCAGTCTCTGGTGCTTCTATTGTTGCGAGAACCTCTTGGGTCACCCTCTGTTTTAGGCCCATTTGTTCTTCAGTGTCAGTAATCTCCTTATTTTTCCTAGACATAGCCCCCGTTAAATAGCCTGCAATCGAGAGATAGGGTTGCCCTCATTGGGACCAAATTTGAATGGGCTTTTCCGCTTTCCCATCTTTAGTGGTCAAAGTTAAGGTAAGTGAACAATCACACTGAGGTGTCCAAAGTCCAACGAAAAGGGGGTGGCACAGCCCGGCCATGTCCAGCCGCAGACGGGCTTGCTCTTTTCCTGGTCTGCATGTGGCTGGGTGCATCCTGCATTGCAGGAAATGAAGAACACTTTTCAGCAAGTGTCAAGTGTGTCCAACCCCTCCTATGCCTCAGGGGATGCTGGGGACAAAGTCTCAGCCCAGCAGGGCCTTAAATAAGCTTTTGCAAAATATGGGTGAGTAAACTGCTGTGAAAGCCATCACTTCAGTTATAAAACATGTGTCGGTAGAAAGACCAAAATCGTTCCTGCTGGTCGCATGCGTACAAAACAGTAGTCTCAGTAAATGCTAAGCTTCCTTTTTTAGTCCCACTCTAATAAACACGCAATGAAGTCTCAATTGGCGTGGAGCTCAATGGCTATTTCTACCTTAGCGACCACTTAGTGATCATAAGCAGCAGGAAACAACATTCCCAGTCAGCGCTGACTGAGGCTAGGGTTTGGATCAGGTACCAAGTAGCAGCTGAGTCAGCTTCCTTCACTGCTGTGGAAGTAGCATGTAAGCAGAGTATCAACAAGCCGGCATTCAGTGCACCCTGGGGCATATTTACAAGCCCCTATCACCATGAGAACATCACATTTTACGACGCTCCTGTGGCGATAGGGGCTTCACCTTACTTACAAGGCAGCGTTAAGCCACTTAACATGGCTTAAAGCTGCCTTGTAAATAAGGCCCCCTTTCACTCTGCTTAGTGTGAAACAGGAGGGCAATGGGTGTTGCAGTGGGCGTTCCACCGCAACACCCATTAATTCTGACATTGTCCCCTATTTACAAGGGAGGAGTACATAGGAGTCAGTGCCAGAAATAAAACCAGGGTAAACCTGGTATTACCCTGGCGCAACAAGGAAACATGCTTCATTTCTCCTCGTTTTTGCTGTTTTCATGTGTGCTGCATTGTGCAGCACACATGAAAACAGCAAAGGGCCAATGATTGTTTATGTGCAGGAAGGTCCTCCTTCCTGCACATAAACAATAATTTTTTAGAAATGCCGTTTGCAACTTCAATGTGTGCTGCATTAAGCAGCACACATAGTAGTTACAAAACAGCATTTCACGATCATTTATGTGCAGGAAGGGGGACGTTCTTGTACATAAACAATCTTCCCCTGCATGCAGACACTCTTGCACTATGGTGCAAGGGTGCCTGTGTTGGCACTAGGCTAATAAGTGTAGCGCCAGCATCGGGAGAAACGCAGGGCTGCACCATAGTCTTGTAAATATGGTGCAGAACTGCGTTTAAGTGGTGGATTGAGGCATTAAGCCAGGAAGGCTAATGCATCACTCAGCCACATCCCTTGTAAATATGCCCCCTGCATATAAACAGCTCCCCAGTATTTCCCCTTACCAAGCAGATCATTGCCGTGCACCGCACAACACCCTCGTCACTCAGCGATCAACATTCCATACCCGCTCTGATAGTTGCGTGTTCCCCACCCCAGGGGTCCGTACTGTTGTCTTGCGCCCTCAGCTTGGATAGTGCCGGAGCCGCAGCAAGGAATCAAGAGCAGCCACTGTACAGTGCAGGGAGGGTGGGAGGGGAAAATGAGCTTTTCAGCCATCTCTCTCATAGGTCTCAGTGCCAGCATGTAGACAACCACTGTGCTGGCCTGCATCTCCCTCTGCAGCATCCACTGGGCCCCAAAGGGCTGAAGGTATGCAAGGGATGGGGGGCTCAAAGTCAGCTTACTCTGTATTCTCACTGCTGGTCTCCATCTTGGATCTCTTTGAAGGCTAATCAGAAAAATCCTTCCTGCAATATAAAGTGAGTACTACCTAGACAAAATTTAAAGACTCTGGTATGCACAACAATGCCACTAGGTGCTCAAACCCCCATAAAAGACCACAGGTTATAGAGATAAAACCACATTTGAGAAAGCAATGGTAGGTTCCAAGTGGGTGATATCTAAGCTGTACTCATGGATGCTCTTCATGAGCACTCTTGGGCCCATATGAATAGTTGGGAAAGGTACCTAAACAGATTACTACCTGAAACTGGGAAACTCTGAGAAGACATGTCGATGAAAGCTCTATGTGTTTCAGGAACTCTGGCATACATTATACAATGTTCTAGGATTGGCAATTTATACATGTTAAATTTACTGCATGTAGTCCCATGCTAGCCATGCTTGCTGGAGAGGTTTCAGCAACATTTGTTGGAGCTGACGCTAAGCTACTTTTGTTTTTATGGTAATTAGATCAACCATTACAGGAAGTACTAAGCTGCCCTATTATATTAAAGCCTGCTGTGTTTCTATCAGGTTTGAGAGACTGGACTGTTAAATATTGTTACAATGTTTAGAGGTAGTGAAACTGGCAATTGTGTTTCAATGGAAAAAAGGGATTGGCCCTTAATAACGCAATGGTTCCCTAGATTATGGCGCATTCTAACTATGGAATGCTTGTCCAGCAACATCATGAGGACTTGTTACGTTCCCGGGCTAGGCTCATGTATTGAAGCGGCTCATTTCTTACATTGTCCTATTTTCCTGACTAACATTTCAGCAGTAACATTTTGCATATATTGTGTGAGGGACAATGTTGGATTAGTTTATATAAAACTAAACTTGTTTACACATCTAGCTTCGCACTACATTATCACAATGCCCTGAACATCATGTATAAGTTCTCGTTTGGCACTATGTACTAATGCCATCTCTGTCTTAGTCCACAGGGCGACAGGGCTATCTACATATCCTTATTATCACTAATCTATACACACATCGCAAGGCTGCTTTCTATTATATAAAGATGAGCATCCCGATAAATTAGGAGAGGAGACACTTCAACTTGCACCGAGGGTCCCTACATACTGAGACTTCACCACGCAGCAGTCTGACATCTCCGTGAGGGGGGTGTCCAGTTTGTGACCAAGACGGGCTCCTACATTCTCTCTCATTAGGTAATGAGGCTAGATCATCTACACCTACACACACTCTAGGTACACTTAGAGTAGGGTTTGCATAGTAGGAATACGCTTGATTGCTGTCTTGTTTTATAGGCCTGAATACATACATACACTGTTTTAGCACCATGGTAGAACTATATCTACTATTTACAATTTTGATGCTCATAATCCTTTTCACCTGCTTCTATTAATCATTGCGATACCAAAGGGGGTGATGGACGGAGCGTTTGAGCAAATCAAACACTCACCCCCAGTCAACTGATCTGGGTTTAATCCATCATCATTCTTTAGCTCGCTCCACCACCCCAGTTCAGACATGACCATATGCAAATCAGTCTGACCCTGTGCCTCATGGGAACAGTCCAGCCCGAACTTCCAAGCCATCTCTTCCCTGGACCGGAAACAAGCATCCTGGGACCGGTTTCGGGTTCATAACCCTCGTCAGCCAGGCTATCTTGAATCCAGTGGTAAAGTGAGCAAGGGACCCACGTCTGGGCATACCCTGCCAACTTAGGGCGAACAAAGATAGCCTGGCTGACGAGGGTTATGAACCCGAAACCGGTCCCAGGATGCTTGTTTCCGGTCCAGGGAAGACATGGCTTAGCAGTTCAGGCTGGACTGTTCCCATGAGGCACAGGGTCCATCATCCCCTTTGGTATCGCTATGTTCGCCCTAAGTTGTTAGGGTATGCCCAGACGTGGGTCCCTTGCTCACTTTACCACTGGATTCAAGATAGCCTGGCTGACAAGGGTTATGAACCCGAAACCGGTCCCAGGATGCTTGTTTCCAGTCCAGGGAAGACATGGCTTGGCAGTTCGGGCTGGACTGTTCCCATGAGGCACAGGGTCAGACTGATTTGCATATGGCCATTTCTGAACTGGGGTGGTGGAGTGAGCTAAAGAATGATGATGGATTAAACCCAGATCAGTTGACTGGGGGTGAGTGTTTGATTTGCTCTAACGCTCCGTCCATCATCCCCTTTGGTATCTATTAATCATTGCAGCACATGTATTCTATACAAGAATAATGTTTGTTCAATAAATATATTGAAAGCTTCTTACTGAGTATTCTGTATTTTTCTCTGAGAACAAGTGAGTACGAGTGACTGAGCGAAAGGTTCTGTACTGTTTCCGCGATCCCTGAGGTGTCAGGGTTGTCATATTCAGTGGTTGCCAGAGACCATTCGCTCTGTGATAAGGTTACGGTGGCACTGTGAGCTAGCTGTTCTATAGGCCAACATATCCTGCTGGGGTGTCTGGAATCAGTCAAGGCACCAAGCCCCTAGTACATGTTGTCCAACAAACGTGCAGATCCTATGGATTAGTAGGAGCTACACAACAGACTCACCCTCATTTTGATTGAAAATGTACTAATGGTGTCCATAGTCAGTCGCCGGGTACCGTGACATAACATGTCATTCTAGATGGACAGCACTAGGGCTTTTTGTATAACCTACACAGATGCTAAGGGATCATAAGGATGGCAATGTGAGAGAAAAAGAACATTCAAGCTTACTGATTGCCTGTCTTAGTCTACACATCTGGGATGAAGGAGGAGATTCTAGGGGAGGGCAATTATAAAGGTGGGGTGCTGGATTTGATGTGTGCCTTTGGGCATCTTGATTATTGCTTTAACCATTTATTTTTTAAACTGTAAAGAGTGATGTCTACAAATATCTTCATGTTATGAACTCAATGAAAAATACTTCTGGAATAATCTTCAAAATTAGGATAAATTAAAGATGTATGTGAAATTTCTCATTCCAGAAGCAACCGACCAATTTATGTTTTTACCATTTTTGGGGGATACAAACTATCATTCAGAAACTACAAATAAAACACTAATATGGTAGACAAAATAGTCCTTATGAATAACATCATTGACTGTGCACATAGTGGCATAATGATAGGGCAAATTAAAGTAATGCTACTACTGTTAATACTGCCTCACCTGCTAATGATAACAAGAACAAATAGTTATAACAACAACACCAATAACAATACTATTAATTGTAATAATTATAATAACATATTTTATATCACATATCACACCATTCCTGTGCAGCTGCTAATAACTGTATAAAACAAGTGTTACTATTTCCTAGATTAATAGTACCCAGTGGCTGTGTGTCTGACTTTCCTTTGGACCTGTAATAGGCTCCTTATACAAAGGGTGTGCTTTGTTAACTGGTGGAACACAGTCCTTCCTCTTCCCTCAGTGAAAACTCATCATACAAGGTCAGTGGTAGATGGGAGTCATAAATGAAAGCCATGCTCTCATTTTTCTACTAATATTAGCCCCATCCCCTCCAGAATTTCAGAAATCATTTCCAGAGCAGTTGTACTAGACTGAAATACTTATTTGTCTAGATGCATTAGTGTTCGTTCTAGAACACAAAATGAGCTCATTGGTTTTACTCCAGAGTTTTCTCTTATCATGTTATGAATGTGTGAGCGTGTGGGGAGCGAGGGCCGGATACACAGACACAGAGGCTGTATGTAGTGAACAATTTTCTATGGGCTTTATTGACAATCGTTAAACAGTCTTTGTCATTTAGAAAACATGAGGGCTTCTTGGTTCTTTCTCTTGTTGGTCTTCTATCACTTCAACCTCTTGTCTCGTCCCGGGGTTTTTGGGCGTGGACAAGGTGGTGGGTTTGCGGAGGCTTGCACAAGAGAAAATAAACAAACAGGAGATGTCAGCCTTCGTTTCTACAGTGTTCAGTATTTAGTGTGAACCATCACCACACCCGGTATATCATAAGGTGCAACACGAGAAATATTAGGCACGGGGAGAGAGGCGTCGCATAAATGGTGCGAATGGTCATGAGGGCAAAATACATTGTATTTCTCGTGGTAAAGAGGGAGTAAGGGCAAGTTGGTTGTGGGTGCCAAAAGGGAGTGATGAGGAAAAGCAAACAGTAGTGCAGTGCTTGGGACTTCTGTGCTGTACAACCCAACGCTTTCTATCCCACCCTTACAAATCATTCACCTCCCACCTCCCTTGTTTCCTGCTACCCATATTTTCCTTCTGGGGGACTCACCGCCTCCGCCGCAACTCTCCAGAGTTGCGGCCGCTCTCCAGCATCCTCCAGTGGGCTACACCATTCCTCCCTCCACTCCTCGTTTTCTCCTGGGTCGTCTACTTTCTCGGCTGGGATCGCTCTCGGCTCCGGTTCTTTCTGTGGACGATCCGCTTCCTCCGCTGGGCTCGCACTTCTCGTGGTTTCCTCTCCTGGGTCGCGGGGCTCGAACTCCTTTTTCTGCCAAAACGTACCACCGGCTGTCCTTTCTTGGTCTCTATTTACCGGCCTCAGGTTTTTAGTTCCGGGGTCACTTCCGTTCCCTTCCTCCGATTCCGGCCTCACGATTGGCTCCTGTAGAGACACACAACAAGGGGACGGGGTTAGTCTCGCCGGCATCGGGTGGTAGTCCTGGTGATTTGGCGGGGATTTCACAATGCTTGGTGCAGAACGGTCAGGATCCCGAGGTATTGTTCTAGAGAGGTCTTTACTCCTCTCACAGAATATTGAAGGGATGCCAACCCAATATCATTGTACCAACCCACAATGTATGATTTTCCCTAGGTTCCTGCTTTCTGGCTAGTTGAAATAAACTGATTGTTCTACAGCTGGGGCACAGGATGTGCTATTCTCTGTGGGTGCGCAGAACCCCTACATTTATTAACTCCAAAATATTACCTCAACAGCACACCCATAGGTTGAGATGGTGTTAGGTCTCATTTTCATGAGGTAATGTGTCCCTGAGATAAGGCACCTCTCAGCACATCAACAATACAGTAAATTTAGTTTGGGCCCACTCAGTGATTAAGTTCTAAATCAAGGATATATTTAAAGTATCTATTAAGAAAAATCAAAAGGTGAGGTACAGAGACAATAAATGGAACTGCCCCAATTGCACAGCAAAATCAATAGAGAATTGGACATTATCTCTAATAGCATTAGTAAGTTGTCAGGAAAGTTCTGGCTCACCACAAAAATCGGAGATTTCTATACTCTTTTTCTGCATATAAGATTATCAAAACTGCTAAATCACCCCACCATGGAGACCACCTGGAAAAGAGTCACTGAGGGAAGGGTGCAGGGAAAATTCACATAATGAGTAACTTCTGTAAGGGAAAAGAGTGAATGCACAAATTTTGACTATTCCTCAAAGCAAATATTAGGATTTTTTGTACCTGTTTTATATCATTTTTGAAAACATTAAACAATTGAAATCTATATTTATACAACTAATTTTCATAACACAATGTCTATTTGGTTCATATATTCTCTCAGCCCCACAGTTACCATAACTAGCCTTGTTGTCTATTCACACCCCCCATATGTACCTATATGAGCTCAAACCTTTGCATGTACACCACTCTTCTCACCCTTTTATCCTCAAGGCACTGTGGCACCTCCAAGACATGACACTGGGGTGGACAAATTTACATGCCCCTAATGCAACCGGAGTGTCACTTTTTCTGACACTCCGGTGGCATTGCTCTATAACCCATATTTACAAGGTGGTGTTAAGCCACTTAATGTAGCATAACGCCACCTTGTAAATATGCTTCTTTCCACAGAAGTCTGCTGCGGAAACGGGGCGGGCAATGGGTGTTGCAGTGGGCGTTCCACCGCAACATTCATTGCTTTTTGATGCTGCCCCATATGTAAACTGTAAAGGATAGGGCAGCGCCAAAAGCTAAGGGCAGGTAAAACCTGGTCTAAGGATGCAGATACAAGGAGAATTTAATAATTCCTCCTCGTACTTTGCTCTTTCTATGTGTGCTGCATTCTGCAGCACACATAGAAACAGAAAATCACCTTTATAGATTGTTTATGTGCAGAAAGGTGTTCTTTCCTACACATAAACATACCCCCTGCAGCTCAGGCACTCTTGTATTAGGATCAGCACAAGGGCAAGTGCAGGGGTGCGCCGTATTTTTGTAAATACGGCACCTCCCTGGGTTATGAAATTGTGGGAATGCAGCATTGCAAAATTTGACACTACACCACGCTCCGACATTTTCTTGAACATATCCCCTGTATCTCTTGCCATTTCCAGTTCAATCCATAATGCTAAATATTAGAATTAATTGACACTTTGGGACACTTAGTTTTTCCTGGAGGCAATTTTCATTCACAGGATTATGTTTGACAGGGATGTGTCGACAACCTAGTCTGGCTCCAGAAAAGATATGCTTAGGAACTCCTTCTCAGTGGCCCGAAATGAGCTGCACACACGAAGAAACAAAACTTCAATTGATAAGGCACACTAGAATTAAATGTGCTTTCATTGATTCTTTGCTTTATAACATTTGTTCAATTATATTTTCAACAAAGTAGCATTGATTTGTGCTTGTAACTATTTTTGTGCAATTGTTTATTTAGTTTCTGAATTTGAGCAGCAACATATATATTAGATACTTTGATTCTCAGGTAAAAATAATCTTTGGTTAACAGCAACAAGATTTCAAGCAAAGGTTGGTTAAAGAAGATGGTACCTTCAGGAAAAGATAGACTGACTAGGGCCAGATGTAAGGTTGTGCTTACAGAACTGATATTTTCAACTGGTATTAAATAGGATTATTGTGTCCTGGCTCTCAAACCGAAATTGCATCTGAGTACAGATTACATACTGTAAACATTAAATAACAGCTAAAGCTCTGTTGCAAAGTAATCATTTTTATTTTTCATTCAGGTCATGGTGTGGATCCACGGAGGAGGATTTATCAATGGCGGTGCATCCTTTTATGATGGATCTGCATTATCTGCATATGAAAATGTTGTTGTGGTATCGATTCAGTATCGTCTTGGAGCACTTGGTCTTTTAAGGTAAAATAGTTCAAGTTTATGTTCACTTTTTCAAGTAGTTTAGTCACAGTTTTGCCGGGGCAAACTTACTTAAAACACTCAAGTACTCGAATTTTCCAAATATTCTTGGTTTGTTGAGGCTGACAGACAAGTTTGGCCAAAGCAGTCATTGATTTATAAAGTATGTAAGTGCCAGGGTTCAAACTATTTCTCAAGAGGCTACGGCAGCTGGCACCACCCACAGTTGCTCCTACTGTTGCCAAATGCCAGAATAGCAGTACCTACATGCTGGGTTTCTTACTTTTTTAAAGTATAATACATCATTATTGCTCCTCTGATGAATTCTGCTAACAAAATATACACGCAGTACCACAATGTGGTGGAAAAAGACATGATCAAGTGTAGAAATAGGTGCTGTTGCTCAGCAGTAGCAAATACATGCAAAACTTAAGCAATGGCCCAAAGGAATTTATGGAACCTGATTTGATGTTTCTAGTAAGGCCCAAAGGAAACTATTGCCTGTAAAATCATTTGGATCTCAACAAAGGCCAGGTCTTATATAAGATGATGACCCCTCCCATGGTGTTAAGATTATTAATGACATTCTGGTACTATGCCAAGGAATTAAGTACCCTGACATTAAAACTACTCAGATTGATTATTAGCTCTGACCATTTACCACGCTACTCCTGAGCTACCAGCCAGTATGACCTATGCATGGAGTGACCAGTGTATGAACGTTGCTAATTGTTTAGTGTGGGTGGAACTAAACACAATCATTCTCTAGAACCCCACCTTTTTCCCACCAATCCAGTAAACACCCCAACTGTACTAACTAAAAGCAGCTCCACTGCCCTGCATGTGTGAGCAGGGTAAGGTAGATATGTAACCATCCGTCCCTTTTCACATCACTACCTGCAGGAATCTTACCATAGTACTGCCCTATGCATGAAACTTCCATTCCGTAATGCCACCACCTGTGTTTGTCCATTCTATAATCACTCCACATTCCCATTTCAGTCCATTCCATATTAGCTTCACAGTCCCTTTTCAAGTCTTCCTCTGATGGCTTTGAGTTTCACTTCTTGCTGGGTGTCTCTGTCTATTTCTGTCTCAGTGCTTTGGGGCAGACTTTAAGTGCCACTTCAAATCCAATATCTTCAACCTCGCTCTCCTCCACAGTAAAGATCAGGATCTTCTTTGCCTCTGCTATGGATTCTGACTGGTATTGCTGACCATTTCGAAAGATGATGGCCCCACCTGCATACGATTACCTAAGCTTTGAATATGTAACAGATTGTAAAGGCCATTTTTTCTGAAATGTCACAGCTGAGATTCTGAAATTAGGCAATACTGTGACCTTCAAGGGTGATGTCTCTTTTCTCCATTGCAGTTGCTATGATCCTCTCTTTAACATGGAAACAATGGGCTCTTATATTATCCAGAAGGCCATTTTTTTATGAGGTGGGGCTCAGTGTCCTTTGGATTCTGTCTAGTTCTACATTGAATGCTTCAGGTCCTAATAGTCTCTGAAAATCTCCTGCCCATATACCTCCCGCTCTGCTTGTTACTCCTTGAATTCTGATGTTATTTTGTTTAGTGCTTTTTTCAAGTCATCCAGTTGCCCTTGTAGAGCTATGTTCTCTTCTTGCACTACAATGAGCTCCTGTCTGAAGTATTCCTGTTCCTCAAATCTGTTGTCCCTTGCCTCCTCCAGAGAGCACATTCTTCCCTCCAAGGTACGTATGTCAGCTTTGATATCTTGGATCTCTTGGACAGTTCTCATTTATTTAAAGGGGTGATGTCATTACAAAGGTCCTGAAATAAGGCCTCCAGCGGAGGTCAAAGCCATCTACAGGCTGACCATGGCCTTGTCTCTTCTGCTTGCTTCCAGTTTCTGTGCTTGTTGCTTTGCTAGAATATCTTTAATTGAAACATACTCTTTCTCCTTTGACTTTGCCATGTTGCCACCTCTCCTCTAGGTTTACTGGCATGGGGCATGCCACACTAGAGCTCATCTGCTTTTCTCTAGCTTCCCAAATCATCTTTTGATGCTCTCTTCTTAACCTGTTTTTGTCACTCGAGGAACAGTCCTCTACTAGGACCAACACGAGAATCCCTGCAACATGTAGGCCTTGTCTCTTAGCCACTGGCATTCAGTGCATTATCCACTGTAACCTCACCTTTTTGCCCTGTGTGTACTTTGTAATGAGCATTGCCCACCTCCTGGTGCCCCATAGTGCGTTGAAGGAAGGCGTAGTAGATTTAATGTCCTGTGCTTTTTGGATGTTCGATTCAACACCCATTAGCAGAGTTGTTTCACTCTGTCGCCTCTGCTGTCTGCTGTGTATTAATGGGCCTGTCCCTTAGCCCAGTCCCCTGATGGCTCTATTTGGGGTGAAACCACCCAATCAACTTATCCATTACAGTTTTGTCTCACGAGGTGCAGGGAAGGAATGGTCTGCTTGGTTATTCTGACTCTGGGCCCTGCGCTGTTTATCTTTAAGTGTTCCTCCCAGCCCTCCCAGGCTAGGGAGACAATGCCATGTATCTCCACATCGCTCACTGTGCTTCTTGTGGTATTACCTTTCTGCATTGGGAGCCTTCCCTCTACACCTGATGCTGTTCTATGGGGGACACCATGCTGCTCCCAGTAATCTCAGACCTGCTTCTGCATAGAACATAATTTGTTCATGGGTGAACTCTTTCTACTGCTCACCACTGCAGCCTCAACTCAATGCTGTGTCCTCAGGGCTGGCCACTGCCCTGGACCATTGGACTTGGGCCCTTGCTTGTTTCCAATACAGTGGTTATTTTATTTAAAAACAGGGCAGTAGTAGTTGCTCTGTACTCGGGGGCCTCCTCTGTTACACTGCCATTTTCTATTGCAAAACTGAGGCCGTCATCTTGTCTTCGAATCATACCCTTTAGGGAAGGAGTTCTCTGTGACCATGCCAGTTCCTTATTCTTGCCTGGAGGTCAGTCAGCCACCCCTCCAGGATGATGTCTGACCAATATTTCCCAGAACCTTTCATGAGCACGGGGTGATTAAAAAAAAAAGTTTCATTAGGGACTGCAATTTTAGGGATGGAAGTCTGATTCCCCTTGCAGGCCTCCATCCACGCATTTGCAGTCAGTTGAAGGGTGTCGCACATTGTGATCTGTCTAGGAAACATTCATTTGGCAGGTCATTTTGTGACCAGGGAAATAGAAATGTGTGATGCAGCTTATTAGTACATAGAGTGCGGGGCAAATTGCACAGCCTTCTTCATACCAATTAATGGCAAATGTCACATCCTTGTTTAGAAGCGGTTCCCACACTTTCTCCTATTTTAGCCATTTTTTTAACCTATGGGTAAAACATTCTGAAAAAGGCACTTCCATTACTTTTCCAAGATTGTAGAAGAATGTTTCAGCTGCTGAGTTCTTCCAGCCCACCCATAAACTGAAATGAAATGAGGTACTTTCCTTTCCCTGCCAGTGAAAAACCTACTTAGACTTTTCATGTTCCCCTGCCACTACCCGACATGAGACTGTTTGGCCGATGACAGGCTAGCTTTAAAGGCAGGGCTGCGCTAAATCTCTGCTTTCACATACCAATAACACATGCAGAATCCCTGAGTGTACATTGCAAGGGCATTTTTTGTCATCATCAGCTTTCCCCTCACTCACATTCATTATATAGGTATAGGTTGGTGTTCATTTGAAAAACCCACCTCACTTCCTGTCAGGGATCCTTGAGCAAGGAATCTGCCACACAAGGCTTCTTGCTCTCCTGGAACACAATGATGAGAGTTATTTACATCTAAACAGGTCATCCCAGGAATGGGGATATCTAATTATTGTCATTGAAAGAGAGGAGAGCCTGGCAGCATAGGTTTATGGATTCAACACATTTACTAGTGCGATTCTTTGTAATAATGAAAATGCAGCATAGACGTTTTTTCTTGATTCTTCCTAAGCTAAAGAAAGGAAAAAATAATTTTACACTTAGAGAGGACCTATGCAAATAAAGATATTGCTCAATCCTGTGCAGCAAGAAGCATTCATGAATGGTAGGACTGCAGAGACACACCTGCAACATATTTGGTATATCCCCCTGCTGTATAAGGGAGCAGCACATATTACTGTCCTGAGAAGTACTATAGAGTAGGTTACTATAATCAGTAGGAAGTAGTACTATGTATTTATTTTGGTTGCCATGGTGAACTGTGGGCTGGTGTCTTGTGGCTGCAGTTTCCTTTGTGAGATTAAAGTCTCTAGAATGCTTGGCAGTGCTGTAGGTTATAGTTCCCTATACTGTGATGTTTGGTGGGTTGAGGTCACTAGCAGGGCAGTGTTTATGACTAGTGTCTCTAAGATACAAAGCATATGTTGGGTCAATGTTTATAGTGTGCTGTGTAGAGTGGTGGGTCATTGTCCATATGATTCAGTGCAGTGTGGTGGGAAAGTGTTCATGGAATGCTGCGTAGTGTCGATGGTTATATCTTTAGCATGCGGTACGATGAATTATTATACATAAAATACAATGTACTTTGATGGGTTAGTATCCAAAGGATGCAATTCACATTTGTGGGTTATTTTCTATAGTATACCAGTCAGTGTAGAGTAAGTCTCCCTAGTGAAGTTTAATGTGGTGATACTGGTTAGGCTTCACCATGCAATACTGTCACAAACCCAAAGAAGGTCCTTGGATTCACACTAATAATAAATCCTTAGCTCAGTTCGAGTAGTGTGGCAAAGAATAGTCAGGCTTTACTAGGGGAACAAGTGGTAAAGATTTTAGATTACCAGCATGGACGATAAGTAATTGACATGACTCAAGAGAAATCTGCCACCAATTTATAAAATTAAAGTCTGTTTTTGTCCTAATTTAGACACCAAAATGAATGCAATAGCATACCTATAACCAAAGTTATAGATTTTTTAAGTAATATAAAATCAGTGCAAAATAAAACTTTATCATTGCGGTCAATGGGAAAAACTACTAGTGACAATCGGTCACTTGCAGGTCGAGTTGCGTGGTACCCTTGCAGGGAAATGGTATTCTGGGTCCCAGGACCAAGCACGACAGCTCAATTTTACCTGTCCAATGGAGCCTGGGTGCAGAATTGTTCTGGCTGTCCCTGGAGCTGCTTTACTGCTGAAACATTGCTGCTGGGTGGGAAGATGCAAAAACACAACAACAGGCTGGTTACTGACGGTGGCTTAAGGTTGGATGGAGTTCCCTCTAGGTGCACTGTCGTGTAAAGAGGTCGGTTGCCAGACTGGCGACCAACAAGCCTTAGGTACAGATCAATAAAATGGAGGGAGGAAGAAGCAGATGTTTATTCAGCTTCCAAAAGGTACTGGTTATCTATCAGAAAGGGGGAAATGAACAACATAAGACTCAATACCAAAGTCTCATATCTTTTTGTCTCGGTCACCCTCAATCACACGTTCACAGACTGCGGTGTGTGTAATCTCTGCTTAGTGGGGTTCGTGGATAGTGTCATCATTGTGTCTTGTCACTTGAGTATCCCGTTCTACAAATGACATCAAAATCTCCACCATGAGGGAGAGTGTCTGGATGTTCACAGTGGTGAGTGTATTTAAATTATCTCCTATCCTGTAGGTGAATCTTTATTGGGGGAAAAGAGTAGGATAAGCCTAGAAACAAAGCGATGTTTAATGGATGAGTCACTGGTCCATGACACCTAGTGGTCAAGTCGACATGTTTTGGCCTGGAACAGCTCCTATGGGTCTTTGGCCATCGTCAGGACCAAAGAAATAAATCTAAAGGCATTATACTTCAGGGCTTCCCGGATAGTGTGTTCTTAGTGAGTGGAAGCACTCACCCGTCTTCATCAGTGAGCACACTTTGCTCCAGATGAAACGTGACTATAGGTATCGTCTTTAGGCCTTTAACTTAAAAAAGCATTTAATTTGCATCATGGTGTGAAGAAATGTAGGACAGGGGTTTTAGCTTGGCTTTAAACCGTCCTGTGCAGTGCTCCTGCATGCATCTCTCCAACTGAATGTTTCCAAGCATTGGCAGTGGTAAGTGGAGCAGAAAGTTATTTCAAAGTGCAGTGGTTCCGGAGAATGCAGTAGCTGCCTGTAACTTCATGGACGGCAGAACTATGGTTCCCGCAATGCACTAGATCATCTGGATTTAGGCGATCCCTCGAAAGGCCCGATGGCCATCGATTCTTCAGATCTGGAGTATTGTGTTGCCTGCAGTTTGCAAGGGGCTGGTGCTACTTGTCCAGGGGAGTCTGACGATGCTTTAGGCTTCCACAGGGGTTCCAGGACACTGAGCTATAGCCTAGGAGGAGTCTTGATCAGGCAGTTTCAGAAGTGTGGCCAGAGGTGCAGGGTATCGCTCTTTTGCTTTATGCAAGTCCTGTTGTCACAGACACTGGTCTCTTTGATGCAGGTTGTTCAGAACTGAGGCTCTGGTGTCAGGGGTGCCCCTTGAATCCTAGATTTAGGGGAGTTAGAGGTGTGGGAGCAAGTAGCCAATGGGTTGCTATTCCCTCCAGTTAGTCCAACCCTTGGAAGACCACATCAGGCCACCTTTTCTACCTAGAAGCCTCTATTCTGCCACTTATAAAAATGGTAGAACCCTTTTTCTGGTTTCTGGTATACTGACAAGGCTGCCCACCCTGGATGTGTGGCTAGCCTACTGGGGTAAACACCTTCTTCACTATCTAATTTCCGGGATTCAGTCCAGATGCATATCGGAGGCAGTGGAGCCTTTAAAGCTCACCGCCTTGATGCGTAACTACTCTAGTTTGCCTGGGAGGGAGGAGGTGTAACCTCATTCCTGCCCATGCCCTTGTTCCTGACTCCTGGGAATGATTACACTGCCTGGCAGGAGATGAGAATCCTGTCTTGGCAGGAGCAAGTGCAGGAAGTGTGGAATTGCCGCTGGAGCACAGAGAAGCTGGGGCAACCAAATGAGTAACTTTTAAGGTAGTCACTTGGGTGCATGCCACCTCATCCTTGACACAAGATTCATGTCAGAGTTGAGATTGCACATTGTTTGATATCAAACATGGCATATGTAGGCGGTACCATAATGGAGATGCCAACCTCGGGTTTGCCCGGGTGTCCGCCCATTTTATCCCTCAGACCGTCTATCAATTATAGTGTATTTAATTTGTAAAGGGCACTTTAGGGTCATATAAGCTGGCACTTAAATGTCCACAACTTTGATATAATTAACTCTGCCACCTGAGATTTAGAAGGCCTTCCTTAGGGGTGACTGGCATATATCAAAGATAGTGAATTGACTTTGCCACACATGGTGAGGGTAAAGTTGAGTTCAAGCAGTTTGCACTGCTCCTACATTCTGCAGTGGCAGGCCTGCTGTCAGTAGTATGTTTGAGTCGCTAGGGATGGCACAAACAGTTCTGCAAGCCCTGCAGACCACTTTACCACCAAGTACTACTGGTACCATATACTAGGGACTTATAAGGGGGTAAGGTCTTTTTCAGTTGGGATTGCCAATTTACACATAACAGTTTTAGGGAGAGAGCACTGGGGACTGGGCAGCAGACTCCAGTGCACTATCAGAGTCATAGCTATCATCACTGTAGCAAAATGTGTGTTGAGGGGAGATGTGACTGTACAGAAAGGGCGTGTTCCTACACCTTGGCTCAGTACGGTTTCGTCTGCTAGTGTACACTGAATTATCTATGGTGAATTGGTGTCCCTAGGGTGCAGGCCACTGTAGTGTGGCATTTTCCATAGGATGCATTGCAGTAGATTAATGTCCCTATGATGCAGTGCCATGTGGTGAGTTAGCGTTCCTAGAATACAGTCCAATAAAGTTGGATAGTGTATTTTATATCTAGTATGCAATTCAGTGTGGTAGATTGTCCCCTTAGAATTATGTTCCGTGTGGTGGGTGTTCATTTGATGCAGGGTGTTGTGGGTTATTGTCCTTCAGAGTTGGTGTTGTGAATTAGCACCCTGTGGATGCAGGGTAGTTATATAAGTTGGTGATTCTCTGAGGCCCTTGACTATGGTATAGTGAGTTAGTATTCCTGAAATGCAGCTTATGGGTTAGTTCCACCAGGATGCAGAAAAAATACTGTGAGTTGTTATCCTTAAGTTATTTGTGCATTGTGGAGGGACTGCCACTCTATCGACCTCCAAATGAGGCCCAGTGTTGTGATAAAATGATGTTAGGAGGGTTTAAAAGATTGACTGAGAGGAAGTCTAATACTTGAGCCAATTAAAGACTATTTTGAAAAAGATTATTTACAAACCTAAACTTCCATGTTAATTATTTAATGATGACTGTATAGTCACCACTCATGTCTTACTCATCCTTCATCAAAGCTGCTCTCTGTGAGAAGCTCTTTCTCCCCTACTCACCATAGTAAATTCCTCCCTCATTCAATGCATCTTCACAGAGGCTTGCAAGAGAGGCCATATCCTCCCACTCCCTAAGAAGCCTACACTAGACCCTGATGACTTTGCCAGAGATTGGCTTGACATTCATCTCCCCTTCATTGGCAAGATCAAGGAAAATATTGTCCAATACAATTACTTATCTGGCTTCAGATCACACCATGGCATGGAGACAGTTACCTTACGCATCATAAACTATGCCCTCCTGATCATAGAAGAACAGGACACCTGCCTCGTGTTATTGCTAGACCTCTCAGCGGGTGTTAATACCTTCGACCATCCCACCAACATCCACACCCTGAAGTCTCAAGTGGGAATGACTGACAATCTCCTTCAATGCATCTTCTCCTACTTTGCCAACCAACACAAGTTCATTCCTGTAGGAGAGTAGGATCTGCTTCACATGTATATCCCCTCTTTTTGCTGGTGTTTCACTGTTTTTCGACTTCAGTCTGGCTGGGACCCTGCTACTCAGGGCCCCAGCCTAACTGCTTCCTCTCTGAATTGATTACCTGTACTTTAGGTACACCACAGATTGGATCCTGAGGTACCCTTGTCAGTCACTAGTATAGGGTACACTATGTACCCAGGGCATAGGTACCCCAGAGGCCTACCAGGGGCTGAAGCATGTATTATGCCACCCCTTGAAAGCCACCCAAAATGACACCACAGGTCTGCTACTGCAGCCTGGGTAAGGTGGTGCATGCACCCCTTACTGTGATATAGGTTACCTATATCACTATATATATACACACACACATATAAACCTATAAGTCACTCCTATGGCAGGCCTTCTCAATCCTGAAGGCAGAGTGCTTGGTTCTTATGTGAGAGGGTGCCCCTGCATGACCAGAGCCCCTATGCAGCATTCGGAGACCCTTCTCTGAAGCTGTTTGTAATGCAACCTGACCATATTCTCTTAAGTGCATTATAACCTCTCGGTAAATGCTAACTATGGAATGGCTGCACAGAAACATGTCTTGTTTGGTGTCAAACACTTTGGAATCCTATCCCCCCCCCGCCAGTTCTGTCAGCGGGGGTAGAACTCCACCCTTCTAGAGAGAGAGACATGACAGTACTGGGTTACCCGGTAGAAACTTAACAGAGCCCTGCAGTGGCGGCTGGTGGCATTTGAAAGTGGTGATGCGTAAACGTTTGCGATGAGTTTACTTATGGTTAGCGAGCAAGCCCAACTGGTATAATAAGGGTTCGGGGGGGGTTCTCCTCTCCCTAGAGAAAATTTGGAAAAAAGAATGGACAATGGGTGCATTTTCAAATTTGAGAAAGCAAGAAGGTTTTCACAGTCCCTATGACTTCAGTCAGTCACGCAACATTGATGACATTATCCCTATTCTGAAAATTGCACCAGCACCTCCACTATCTCCTCAGCATCCCTAAAAACCTTCTGCTCGGTATGAGTTAAACCAGGGCAGACAGCATCTCTTCTGCAAAGGCATCAATAACAAACACTATACTCAACTTCCTTTGAACCCCAGCAGTTTTTAATGTATTACTTATACTTCCTTACACTATATTATAATTCATCTTAGCCTGTGCCTATCTTGCCAAATACCTATAGTGTCAAAGACCAGAAAAGCAGGGAACTAAAAACCCAGGATCACTTCATTATATTGGAAAACAATGATATAATGTTTTTACTGTGAGCTGTCATATCAGCCTTGCTCCTCTTAACACTGAAAAGGAGGCCCTAGAAAAATTATTTCCAGCACTTGGAGAGCCTGGTGTTAGCTGCCTCCCTCCACAGAGCTGCAGTAAAATAAGTGTAGCAGCTTCCCCGCGCCCAACACAACTGGGCACTAGTCTAGGGAAAGATGCAGGTTCCCACAAAAGCCTTCAGTCTCTCAGGCAAGGTGGCTGAGGAAGACAGCCTGTGGCCAGGTTAGGGAGGCTGATGGTTCTGAAAGGAGCACTGGGGCGGAGCGTGCTGCTTGTAAGGCTCACAAACAGATGAATCTGAAAGAGCGATCACTGAGAGGGCTGGGGCACCATCAGTCATACTGCAAGCACACATCTATATGGGGCTTCTCTAGTGCTTGAGATGGGACAATATGTGTGGGAAAAGATCACTGAGAACAACGCAGGAATGAAGTTTGCAGGCCAGGCTGTGGCTGATTCTACCCCAGCCCTCACACCCGTTCACACCTAGAGGTGGCCACAGATGTCCGAGAAATATCTGAATCCAAAGAGACACACACACACACATCTCTGCCTTTACAAACATACATTTGATTCCACCAACTCATGCTTTGCTGCCCTCCATGCCCAGGGTCACGGGTCTCATCAGGCACTTCCAATTCACCAATCCTCACCACGCTACCTCCCACTTCTATCAGCCTCGCTCCTCAACAGTGGGCAAGCCACTCCCCCCTGCCGTCGAGCAGGACCACCCACTCTCCGTTTTGAGCTATGTGGAGAAAATGGCCTGGCTGCTGGGGCGCTCTCCGCTGCGCCTCACCTATTGTGATTGGCGGAGGAGAGGAAGGGAGGCTGCCTTTCCTTATGACGAGAGCTTCTGGAATTCGAAAACGCAGGACGGCGGGAGTCGGAGCATCCAGAAGAAGCAGTTGCATGGGAGTCGGACGGTAAGTTATAATATTTTTTTTTAATTAAACCCCTCCCTCCTCCCCCCATTCCCCCCCGCGACAACCCCATTCCCCCCCACCCGTCATGCCAGCCGCGACTGCTCACGCGACGCCGGGGAGCAGCCGGTGAGAAGCTGAGCTCAGAGCTGGGGCCGACCAAACAGTCAATACCCACAACAGTGGGTAAGCCACTTCTCCCCTGCCGTCGAGCAGGACCGCCCACACTCCCGACCCCAGCCAGGCTCTTCTGCTCTCTCACAGTGCGAGAAGCAGAAACATAAAATGGTAGTTTTTACCATTTATGTTTCTGCCTTCTCGCACTGCGAGAAAGCAGTGCGCGATGCCCCCACGCCCCAATGGGGAAGCCGCCACTGGAGCCCTGACATCACAAAATGGATGCTTCAGCCACAGACACAAGTCTGGCCTCCTGCTGCTGACCGAAACTCCAGCAGGGGAGGCCTGGACAATAGGTTTCCTGTCACAGGGAGGTGTAACCACCTCCCAGACAGGCTTATGTGTATTGGGGCTGGGTGGGAGCACTCTCTGAGTGCTTTGAAAACCTGCACTGGGGGCACATTTGGTTTCCCTGTGCATAGTCCAGCTCAAACCGGTCCAGGGGCTTCCAGCCCCTGCTCTGGTGCGAAACTGGACAAAGGAAATGGGTGTAGTCACCCCTCTTTCCAAACCTTCCCATAGGTGGGTCCCCAGAGCTAGTCCAACCGTTCCTTAGGTATAAGTAAGGAACCTCTGTAACCAGAACTTTAGATATCCCTGGACAAAACTCTGAAGCTGAATCCTGGAACTTTGACGCTCTACACAAGACTAGAGGCCTGAAGAAATCTCCCTTGGGGTCAGGGAGTGACCCCTCTGCTTGGCAGGCACCAGCAAAGCAATTTGCCAGTCTGCATCTTTGAAGCTCCCGCTGGACTCCGAAGTCTTTTCAGCCCAGGAAAAGGAATTCCTGACATGTCACAGGCCGAGCTGAGTCCCCAGCAAAGCTGAGACCCGCAGCTCTCATGAGTAGCCTAGAAACGGAACTCCTGGTCACCGTGCATTTCTGCAAGTGCATTGACTTCTCGATGTCTCTTGAAGTCATGCTTGGACTCACTTGTAGCCCCCACCTCAAGCACAGAATTCACTGAGGTTGTCAGCCTAGTCACCCTGAGTGACCCATGGGCTGCCATTTTGTGTTTTGACTTGAGGTCCCTTCTTGATCCCTGGTCCGTTGACTGGTGGGTCTCTGAGGGGGTAACTTTGTATTTCCTTGGGCTTCCCTGGTTGCTCCACATGTGCCCTGACTCCCAACAAAGTGGTGAGTCCCTCAGACCTTGCTGGTCTGCACTGAAGCCTTTCTTCTCTTTTTGCGTGGGTTGCTGTTGCCAAGGCTTGTTGGGTCCAATCCGGGCACCGATGCTGCATTACTCGACATCCTTTGTGGGTCAGCTTGAATCCAGCTCCCGGTCATCCTCGACACCTCCTGGTCCTCGTGGGTGAAGAGTCAAGCTTCACCTTCTTCATCTGAAATCACCCAACATCGGTGGGCATCTGCCTATCGCCTTCCTGGTCACTGGCTAGTGACCCAGACTCTGCCTCCTCTGCTTTCAGGTTCTTCTCATCTTCGATCCAGGCTTGGATCTCTTCGGACACTTTGCATCTTCAAGGCAGCAGCACTTCTTCGCCAGCTCCCATTGAAATAGACAACGCGACCCGACCCAACACCAAAAGACACCTATGCACCTCGCTTCCCTGGGTGAGGTAACATGAGTACTCCAGTGCTCCCATGGGTGTTAGCCCTAGAATTTCCTAAGTCCAAAAGGGTTTGGTCCTGACTCAATTCTAAGTGTCCCTAATCTTTAAAAATCTAACCGCGAATTTCCTCATAGAAGCCAACGTGTGCTCGCAGCTGTGTTCACACACTGCACACGCCCCCCGTTGGTCCCCTGTGTCACTACCTTGGGTGGTTCCTTGGGGTCCCAGTGATTCTAAAGGCTCTAGGCCTTGTGTCTAGTTACGTTTTGTTCTTATACAACTATTTTAGTATATGGTTTGGCTCGCCCCTAGGGCCTGACGTGTATTTGTGCTATGTTACTGTGATTATTGAAGTGTAACTTATGTGTTTTGACCTTTAGTCTCATAAAGAGACTAGGAGGGTGTGTTTAGTAATAAATACATATATTTTATATATATACCTGGTGTGGATATCTTTCATTTAGGAACTCAAGAGATTATAGACTGGTAAAACAAGCTGCTTTACATTCCTTCAAGACTTAGCCTGAAGGCTGCTCTCCATAGCTCCTACTAGGATAGATTTCAATAAAGGTCGTCTTTAACCTATAACCAAAAAGGGGTTGTTTGGACTGATACAGGTTGCCCACTATAACTAGTGGACAGCATATATCAGGCCAACTTCTCACAATTTCCTTGGGCATCTCAAGGTCCCAGAAGAATATCATCACTCGCAGAGCCATGCATTATTCCATACTGTTGCCTGTCATCTTCAGCTTCTTAATGGAGCCCCTTGGAGCTCTACTTACCAAAAAAAGTAACACATTTGCCAGTATACCAATGACGAACATTACGTAAAAGTCTCTTCAGCTTCAGACATCTAATGCCTTGAACACTTACTGCATCTCATTTGAACTAGGGTAATCCAGCGCATACCTGAAGCTTAATCCCAGCATGGCAAAATTTCTGTTATTTGCCAAGAACAACTAGCAAGAAATAGTACACACCTTGCTCAATGGCATAAACCTTGATAGTTTTAAATCCCACCTTTCATTTAATGCCAAGTCATCTGTATTTACTCAGGACAGTAACCTCACTCTCAAGGAACATGTTGGCAAGAAAACGAAGACAGCCTGGAACATTTCTCTGTACTGAAAAAAGTGAAATTTTTCTTCCCAGAAAACAACTTCAGAATTGCTCTTCAAGCCCTCGTACTCTTGAATTTGGAGCATGGAAATGTCCTGCTCCTCTCCACTCTACTCCTCGCTCTACATTTAAAGGCATCATACATGCTACAGCATGTCTCATCCAGGGTCTGAAGCAAAATGATCACATCACCTCATACAGAAGGGACTTTTTTCTCTCCCCTTGTCATCCCATACTATAATCAAATACAGTGGCATCATTTGCAAATTCAAGTATCGGGGATTGATTCTATTGAGGAACAGGAGGCTGGAATCAGTAATACTAAGCGAGAAACAGGTGCCTCCTATACCATGGATAATACTGTCTGTTTAGAACTACAGAATACTTTCTTTATCTGCAGGAAAAATTTGCTTCAATTATTTCATTTTAGACATTTGGTGAACAGTCCTCTTATCCTGAGCCAATTTCTTTATAAACACCAAAACTCACAATGTGCAATTGACACAATCATTGTTTATACTTGTCATTTGTTCGTTATTTTGAATGTTGTCAAAATTATACAGTCAAAACAATGGATGTTCTTTATACGCAACACAAAACAATGTATAAAATGAATCTATATACAATGTTTACAGAAGCAAATCATATCAAACATAAACTTTTGTCATCTGATTTATGATCTGTTGTACAGTCCTACTGCAATCATAAAGTATGGGGTCTCTGAATTAATTAAGATATGGAACTCAGGGAGAATGTACTACTAGCTTCAGGGTAACTCGGGGAATAAGTCAGGGTTGTGTTTTTGCTCCTCTCCTTTTTTCTCTATATATAAACAGAGTAGACAAAACTTTGCAAAATTTAAACACTGATGTCCCTAGAGTAGGTAAACGTGCTGTCCCCATTTTGCTCTATGCGGACGACACAGTTCTCTTATACAGAACAGCAAATGGGCTCAAGTCTTTAATTGAAAAATGTGCAGACTTCATGCAGGATAAGGATTTGATACTTAATTTGAAAAAGAAATGGTGTATGAAAACTGATGTTCAGGGTTGTAGTCCTGCTGTCAATTATATATTTTGCATGTGACACTATGTATAACATCTCTGTCGGGCTTGCTGTTGGAACTTTTTTAATACTACTGCACTTTACTGTATACTTCTGTGATAAAAGGTGAATATGTTATCAATTTTAGGATGCTTTTATGGTTGTATTTTCTTTTAACCGAATAAAGCTTGATTTGATTTGATTTGAGTGAGTGAGTGAGTGAGTGAGTGACACAAATATGAAAAAAATGGGCTAGGGGATACCAAAAAGAGCTTGTTTAATGTGCGGGTTCCCCTGTCAGGTTAAAACACCCTTTGGCTCTTTGTTACTGGCTAGGTGAAAATGTGCCTCAATAACTATTCAGTGAACATGTTTCATGTCCTTCAGTGGTCATAACGATCCCTGACGTTTCCTCAGGACCAATAAAGTAGATTGTAAAACGTGTAAAAATGTGAATGGGTGAAGAACCCTAATGTAGAAAAATGTGCGGTCCCCCTTGGGAAAACTACAAGGTGACCTAAGTTCAAATAGTGACCGCTCTTGTTGCGACCTAGATAGGGAAAGAAATAAAACACAAACAATACACAAACATAGACATGCAGATAACATTATTATATGTCTCTTAGTGGTGAGATGATTGATGGCGTCTCAACCCACTTATGTTCTCTCATGCCAGGCAGGAAAGAGGTGCTGGTGGCGCCTTAGTAGTGTGTGAGAATGGGGCGCCAATAACACACATATATACAGTGCACATAAAGGACTCATGAGTCACGAGCGGAGTTTGCATTTAATTACATTGTTAAGAGTAATAGTATTTCAACTCAAAATCTGTTCTCTCAAAGCAAGGAGAAGAGAGGTACTGTAGGCGCCTAGATAGGTTGTGGAATAGGGCACCAATATACATGCATTTAGTACACGTTTAAGACTCGCTTTCATTAAAACATTTCATGTGCTCTTACCTCATTGTAAATTTTTGATCGCTCCATAGGCTATCGCGTGTTCATCCGCACTGTAACGGGCTGTGGTTTACAGTGGGGAGAGAAAAGACAAGCGGTAAAGGAGTGGCTAGGTGGGAGGCGGGTGTTGTAAATGCCATATGGGCATGCCTGATAGCGATCAGAGGAAGACCAGAGGTATAGTACTCACAGTTGTCGTTGGATGCACTGTGCTACGATACCTACCCCTTACACGCGTGCCTGCATATAAGATTGCATGTGTAGCACTCTCCCTGATATAGCGGGGTGCCTGATCTCCGGTTGCCTGGTTTCCGGTGGCCGTGTTCCTTCGTTGTGGTGCACATGCGCAGGCACGATCTTTGAGTGGTGAATCATCCTTGTTGTGAGCGAGTGTTAAAAAGATGTTGTTTCACCAAAGGGGATATTTAAATGAAGAAACACTACAATGAAGTGTTGTAAGCACTCCCTATGATCTATGGGGTAACAATAGTGTCCGGAGATAACTCTAGAATATGCCAAGTGGAGAGGGCAAAGGGTAACTGCTAAGTGCCGCAATTACTGGATGGACATTGGATTGGAAAAAATGCCTGGTTGCTAGGTAGTTGAAACAACTGGAGGGGCTCTGGCTAGTGTGTGACTACTGCTAAGAGTCCTTATGGAGCTAGGAAAGTGTTATTCACATGGGGATTTTGCAGGGACAATATCCATGGGCTCATAGTTCTATCCACGGAATGTTATAATTGAGTCCCCTCTTGTGTGTCTGAAGGCGGTGTACCCACCGCTGTTGACGTCTCAGTAGAGCAATGTTGCTCCAAGTTGGGTTGGATTCTAAGATAGCCCACTTGATATCGTCGGCAGAGTGCTTTTTTTCGATAAAGTGGTTACACATTCTAGTGGAGGTTAGTCCACATCGTATGGTGCTCTTGTGTTCGCTAATCCTGACTTTGTCTGGCCTGGTCGTCATCCCAATGTAGAAAAGTTCACATGGGCATGAAATGAGATATACACAATTCTTTGTATTGCAGTTTGTGTGTTGTCGTTGTTCCCATGTGAAATCACCCAATTGTAGTGTCTTTGTGTGTTTGGTAGAGACACAGGCATTGCAAGTTCTGCACGGGTAATGTCCTGTTACTAGTGGTAAGTTCCACAGGGTCTTGTCACCTGATTTTTTGTGAGGGTGGGGACGTGTATGTACCAACTGATCCCTTAAGTTTGTTGTTCTCTTATAGGCAAATCTGGGTTTTGTAATGTTCAAAGAGTCTGTGTTCAGGATCTTCCAGTTCTGTAGGATGAAGTTTTTTTATCTAATTGGAGAGAGGTGTAAAGGTGGTGACGCAAGTCATCACGTTTTCTTTTTGACGTCCTCTGTTTTCCAGAGGCCTTCGCAGTTGTTATTGCGTGCTCTCTTTCTAGCTTTTCTTATGACACTTGTGGAGTAGTCCTTGTTTTCCAAGTTTGTGGTGAGAGCTGCTGCTTGTGAGTTGAAGTTCGTGAGTGAGCTGCAATTTCTCCGGATCTTTAAAAATTGGCCATATCAGAGGTTCTCTCATAGGGCCTTGGGGTGTTGACTGTCAAATGGGAGAAGACTGTTGCAGTCAGTTTCCTTTTTGTATGTTCTGGTGTGCAGGTGTCCTTGTTCCAGGTTGATCATAAGGTCTAGAGATGGGAGTTCCTTCCTGGACTGCGATTTTGTAAAACGTAGGTAGGGATTCAAGTTGTGAATCCAGTCATTAAATTTCAGGCAGCTTTCTTCAGTACTCTTCCAGAAAATGATGATATAGTTGATGTACCGTTTCCATGTTAGGATATTTTCCTGGAAAGGGTTAGAGTCAGTAAAGATGTCCTGGGATTCAAAGTGCACCATGTATAATCCTGCCTAGCTCGGTGCAAAGGCACTTCCCATGGAAGTACCTTGTATTTGATGGGAGAAGTTGTTTTTTGACATGAAGCAGTTGTTTTTCAGAGCGAGAGTTATGTATTCCAGTATGAACTCCACAGGCGTATTGGTGGGGATCTCTTATGTCTGTAGTAGGTTCTCCACTACTGAGATGGTTGCATCCTGGGGAATGTTTGTGTACAATGCTTCCACGTCTAATTTTAATCAAGAGATTGATTTCCTCAATGTTGTCAGTGTTAATTTTGGTGATCAGATTTAGGACATCTCTCATGTCCTTAAGATAGGAAGGTGTCGTCTGGACTAGAGGACGCAGCAAGAAATTGCTGACCTGGCTCAGGGGTTCAAGTAGAGGCCCAATCCCTGACACAATGGGGCGTCCTGGGGGTGGAACAATACCCTTGTGTATCTTGGATAGCAGGTATAAGTAAGGTACCTTGGGAGAGGTGTTGATAAGGAAGGCTGATTCATGTGTGGAAATCCATCCCTGAGTTACTGCTTCATTTACTGCAATCTTGATGCCAGTGAGTAGAGACTCAGTGGGTCCGTTTCCAAAGTTTTGTAGTACTTGGTATTGTCTAGCTGATGGAGAAATTCTTGCTCGTAATTGCAGGTGTTGATTTTCACAGTGGTAGCTGCATCAGCTTTACCCTCCTTGGGTTCCAGGCAACAAGACCTGAAAGTGACCAGTTGTCACTAGTGGCTTTTTAGCATTGACACAATGATAAAGTTTTGCAGTACTATATAGCACTGATTTAATATTGCTTCTAAAGTCCAGAATTTCAGTGAGAGTTATCTGAATGGCTTCATTTTGGTGTCTAAGTTTATTTTAAAAATCTACTTTACTTGTTACTTGTTATAAATTGGTGTCATATTTCTTTTGAGTCATGTCAATTACTTATCCTCCATGTTGGTACTGTGAAATGCTTAACAAATGTTCCTGTAGTAAAGCCTGACCGCTCTTTGCCACTCTATCAGGACTGAGCTAAGGACTTCTTATTGTGAATGCAAGGACGCTCTTTGTGGTATTGTGAGAGTATTGCATGGTGTAGTCTAACCAGCATCAGCACAGCACACCACATAATACTCCTACTTCCAAGAATAGTGATGTTAAAGTTAGATTGAAGGAGGCAAAAATCATCTGTATATGGAAAAGGTGCATTATGTGGCCCAGAAAGAGATGCGTAGATGGTGTGCTTTCATTAAATGTGTTACAATGAGCTGAAGAATATTGTGGATATTACTGGATTTTGCAACATTCTACAATGGTTAACCACTCACAGCAGTGGCATACAAAACTTGAGGGGGCCTCCCTGCAAAGTACATGGAGGGCCCGCCCCCAGGCTCCGAACACAGACAGGAGGTCTGAGGTCAGGGGCCTGCTGCCAGAGGGCTCCCCCTGGAGCTCCGCCGGGCCCCCAGAGCGCAGGGGCTAATATTATGCCACTTACTCACAGCTAAACATCTCTTGTTTTTAAATAAAATCTAATTTGGCTCGTCGCTGTCTTCTTTTTTTAGTACTGGCGATGAGCATGCTCGTGGTAACTGGGGATTCCTGGATCAAGTGGCTGCTTTGCAGTGGGTTCAGGAAAATATTTTGCATTTTGGCGGGAATCCAGACTCTGTCACCATATTTGGAGAATCTGCGGGAGGAGTAAGCGTTTCAGCCCTGGTAAGTTTTTCAATAAGTACAATAATGATTAAAAAAATCAATAAGTTTCAAATCAGAATTAATTATCATTGTACCAGTTTTATTTATTTCTACAGCCGTAAAGTAGCTCTTGGAATTTTAAAGGAGAGGCACATATTCAGAGATTCACCTAAATGAAATGATAAATATTGTGATCCTTGATTTAAATAAGTCCCATTTGACACTGGTGCCCCATCCCCTATTGTTCTGCCTTAATCTAAGCTAGAAGTCATCAAACTGTGGGCTGCCCCTCTGGAGAGGCCTAAATTAAGCTTAGGAATGACTTTATGTCCAGGCCATTAGGAGTCTTGTTTATGCCCTATGGGGAATCAAAATCATCCTAAAATACAGTTCTCTATTTCGAAAGAAAAAAGACAGGGTGTCACGCCACTCTGTAATGGGCCATCAGTCACAATATTTTCAGTGCAATGAGAATTTCTGCAGTGTTTCTGTAGGCATCTCAAGGTGCACCCGATTACAGGAACTCAGTAAGCTTCGTGGTCAATTGGGACATATAGCAGCGTGAATGATTAGGGATGAATTGCATTATTTTTCTGTCAATGGTGTTTGAAGGGATTTTATAGGCAAAAGAGCTAAGCTTGAGAGGTTCATCACAGGCCGCACTCCTTTGCTGGCACTTACACATCTCCATGTGTATGTTTTATGTGTCCCAAGAGTCCCCTTAATCTGATCTGTTAGAGTGTTCAGACTAATAAGGGACCCTTACAGAATATGGCCATCGTTAAAAAAAATAAAGCCTCCCCTTGCCATATCCATTGATTCTTGCCTTCTGCTAACTGCCATAAAATAAATGAAGGAGGTACCTTCAATTTCTGCTCCATTTCAATTCTCACACTGGGATTTTCTTAAATTCCATAAAAAATATTCAGTTTATTATACCCTCCCACACCTTCCTCTGGCATTGCTCCCACTTGAATTTCCTAAATATTTATACAAAAACCAGTTACAGTGTTCAGACTAATAAGGTACCCTTACGGAATATGGTCCTCCCTAAAAAAAACGAAGCCTCCTGTTACCATATCCATTGATTCTTGCCTCCTACTAACCACCATAAAATAAGTGAAGGAGGTACCTTGAAATTCTGCTTCATTTCAATCCTCACACTGGAATTTTCTTAAATTCCATTACAAGTATTCAGTTTATTGCACCCTCCCACACCTTCCTCTAGCATTCCTCCCACTTGAATTTCCTATATATTTATACAAAAACCAGATGGCCTGAACCCCCCCCCCCCCCCCCCCCCATTACCACCACCTTCATCTTACCTTCAGTAGCTTGCATTCTGGAATACAATGCATTTGTTCTCTTTGGGAGAGTGGGAAACAGGTACTTCTCAGCAGCAGACTGGAGCTTCAGCAGATGAGTATTTGACCTTTCATGAAGTCCATCAAACCTCTGCAGGATGAGTGGAAAAACAGAGAAAAGTATCCTACGAAAGTCGGAACAAACATATGTTTCATAGATCTGTTAATGCGCATATACATTTATTAATAATTCTTGCTCATTTTTTAAATTGTGTGTTTTCTTCACCATTTAAATGGAAAAAAAATCTTTATTTGACAGGTCCTGTCTCCCTTGTCCAAGGGATTGTTCCATAAGGCGATATCTCAAAGTGGGTCAATACTCTTTCCAGGCTTGCTCAGTACCAAACATGATGTTGTACTCCTCATTCGTGATGTAAGTTCAGTATTTTATACTATTTTGTCATGATGTCATCAATGCCTGTAGTGAAGGTAGCGATTTAGATGCATACATTGCTAGGTTAGCATAAGCGCGTTAGCTTTTAGAAAGCCATCTTGCCACTTTTGCTGCTTTTGCACACAACACTGCTGAGACATGTTATTATTTGAGAACTGCTTGCTTGCCTTTTCTTCACATGAGAACTGTCTGTTGTTCACCTCCCTAGACGTGCACTGCGACCTTGGTCTGAACATTGTGTGCAAAACACTCTGAGCCGCCAGACAATGTATGTTTTTGAGTCCAGGTTGATCGGCCCATTCTCTAGTCATAATATGCACACAGCTGCAAATACCTGAATGTTGAGAGCCTTTAATATTACAGTTTGCATGCGTTTGAAACACATTCTGGAGAAGAAAATTTCCAGGAGCAGAGCAAAGCTGATCCTGTGATGTGATCCACCTAAGCTGATCTTTACGGTATGGGGTTCCCCATTCAAGCCTAGATACCTTCTACTAGTCTAATAATATTAGTTTACTAGCAGAAGGAAGGTGGCTGTATTCCACTGTCATTTATACTATGATTTCTCCTTTCATTTTCTATGGTATTGTAACAATGCTGATGGTTTTATTATAATCATTTGTCTGCTTATGTTAGCCAAAGTACTGCATCTTAGGACACGTAGTTTATAAAATAAACCTTTTAAACTTTACTGTGTCTCTGATTACTTTGTTGTGGATTGATATATGAATAATAGCGAACAGGTATTTCTGATTCCCACCATTCCTGAGAATATCTAAAGTCGCTTGTTCTGGGTTGTCTATACATTGGGACCTCCGAGATAATACGGATAACGAATGGGACACTGATGCTGGTCGGATAGGGGTTCTGGGAACTGAGGTGAGTTTTTTGGTACACCACAATTCACTGAGGTCCTGGTTTCCTGCGCATAGTCCTGTGCACGAGCAGAATCCCTGCAACATTCCCTAATATCAGACATAGACTGTTAAGGGGGATTTGTGTTCTAGTGTTCTTGTGAGGGCTAATGGCTCACTTTTGTGGTCAACACAAAGATATTTGTGACATACGCTAAAATGTACTGAGTGTCTTGTACAAGAGAACTGTGAAGTATTGGTGGCCCAGTATGGACCAGGACATAGTAGAAATAGTCCAGGTGTGTGATATTTGTTCAAATAGTGACAGGGCTTTTAAAACTTTACCTGTACCTCTACAATCTACTGAAGTCCCAGAGGGTCCATGATCTAAGCTGGTGATTTATTTCATCAGATCATTTAATGCTCTACCTTAGAGATTGAAATTTGCCAGGGTTATGGTAGATTATTATACCAAATGGTGGGAGGTGGGGTTTTTGGAAGAACCTAACACAGATGGTGCTATCAAACTCATGATAAAGGTGTTTTTAAGAGAGGGATGCCCCAAGAAAATCGTATCGGACAATGGTGTCCAATTAGTTTCCTCTAGATGAGAGAGTTTTGGGAGAAAAATGCTATCAGACCACAGGAGATTTGCACTTTATCACCCACAAGCCAAGGGCCTTGTGGAGAAAATTAATTGCACCATAATGGATTGCGTGCAGCGCTCTCTTCAGAACAGAGTTGAAGTACAAGGAGCTGTGGAGAGTATGTTGTGATCTCAACGGTCATGCTTAAACAGTACCACCGGGTTAAGTCCCTTTGAAGTCATGAGAGGATGTGCACCCATTTCCAAAATGCATCCAGCTTGGTTGCATAAATTTGACTCTAAAACTGATAATGAGAATAGTGTTGACAGTGTGGGATGATCTAAGATTGAGATATCGCAGGACGAGATTAAAAGTTGGCATGATGATAGATACAAAGTGAAAGAGTTTGTGCCAAAAATAGAGGTAGGAGATTGGGTTTGAAGTAAAGGTCCTACTTATGTAATGAAGGGTTTATAAAAATTCAGAGCACCTGTTCAAGATGAAGATGTGTCTGGAAGTGCAGTACATGCCAAAGGAAATAAATGGCGGAATTTAAAAAGGGTAGTGAGAATGGGTGATGTGAAGTTTAGAAACACAAGTCCCACAGGCCTTGACCTGTCTCTGGGTCAAGGAAATGCTTCTCAAATTTTTGATGTGGTTAGAGATGGGGACATGGAGAGACGCAAAAGTGTTAGGTCAATTAAGAAACCATTGCACTTCCAAGATGTATAATCCAAAATCCAAAGTGGTATAAGATTATTCGTTTTCAGCAAGATCTGTATGCTGTATTTAATGTTTTATTTGCTATGATTGATGTGTGATTAATTGTTTTAATGGTCTACTTTATAGTTTAAATATGGTCACATGTTTCTTTTGGATGCCGTAAAGAGTAAAGTTATATATAACTTTATAAGAGTGGTTCTACTGTAATATAAGTATGTTGTGCCCTGGTTTAGCTAACACTTTGTATTTCAATGAGAAGAAGGAAGATGTTGTGGTGATGTTATCAATGCCCTCAAGCGCAGACATAGAATGTCAAGGGGGATTTGTGTACTAGTGTTCTAGTGTGACCGTTTATCCTGATGCTGCAGAGGAAAGGGGTTGACATGAATAAAACTCAGTGCTTACTTCGCAATTTGACGATATCTTATTGAATAGATCTACCACATATTTGTAAAGGTGCTTGAAAGAAACCTGGTTCCCTTTTAACGCACAGCAAAGACATTTTAGTCATTTTAGGATCTGAGCCTTGTCTGATTTCCCTGACTGGGTGACTGTGACACCTGCATTGAAAGAGAACTGGGGCCCTATTAGACATAGGGCGCACTTTTCCTGTTTGCACCAGGGCGCACCTTAAAATCAGCCGCTCTGTGTTTCACTGTGCCCGAACACCGGCCCTGGCAAAGTTCTTGGCCGCCCCCCTCCCCCCCTCGCGGGGGGGTTGGGGGTGCCGCCAAGCTCTTTGCCAGGGCCGGTTTTCGGCCGATTTTGTTACAGGGCCGATTTTGCAGCTATGCTGCAAAAACGGCCCTGTAACAAAAACGGCCCTCAGGGGCCCAAAACCGACCACACCCATGCGGCGCACCGGGGGATTGCCCGGTGCCCGCTAAGGCCAGTCCGGCCCTGGTGGAGGAGGCAACCCGCCTGCGCTTTTAAGACGGGAGAGAGATACCCTTGCAGGTGGGTGCAGTGAGTGACTCTAGAGGGCTGCTATCGCCGGCGCACTGATAGTGCTCCACCTTTCAGTGTACCTCTTGACAGCTTCTTTTCCTCTGCGCCCGCATCAATAATACTGCGCGGGTGCAGGGGCAAAAGAATTCCAACATTTGCATGGGGCCATATCCCCATGCAAATGAGGTATCACCCTCTGCTGATAGCACTGGTGCTATATGTGCACCAGTGCTATCTGTATTACACAAAGGGCTGCACAAGCGTTTGAGGCCCTTTCTGTAATACCGATGTGCCCTGGGGGAACACAATGCAGCACACATGCCCGTTGCACCCCTGGGGTACTTTCTCAATACGTACCCTGGTAGTAATGTGAACAAAAAACACTTGGACCATTGTTTGGTCTAGCTATCAAAAAGGAATCAGAATTGTGAATACAAAGTATTTTTATGGTCTCAAATCTACGATTGGGAGTTTGTGACTACAAAAATAGTTTTGGCAATGTATTAAACCCATTTTGGGAGTAAGTAACTTTCTTGCAACTCCTACATTGGTTTCGAAATGAAATGGACAAGGAACCCGTAATTGGAAAGGGTGTGTTGTAGGCATCCCTTTCAAATAGCTATTTTTATCCATGTGTATCAAGGCTTAAGGACCAAAATAGAGATCATAAACCACTGAAAAGTTGCCAACCACTAAATTAGGACAATAACCCATTCACAAAAGGAAAGAGGTCCCTTTGGGGGCTCTTTCACTTTGTGAATGTTATGAAATGTTTGTTGAGAAGAAGAGAGTGTCACACAGCACCACTGCCAATTCTGACTCAACATTTTTTTTTAAAAAGGAAGCTTTTCCTTTTAAATGCAGACCTATTTTCTTAAAGGAAAATTGGCTGCATTTTAAAAACAAAGGTTACTTTATTGAAAATTTGTCATAGGCATGATGGTCTGCTGACCCTCACATCCCACCATCCCTGTGGTAGTGGCAAATCTGACTGAACTGCAAATTGCGGCCTACCTAATGAATATTAATTAAGTAGGTCTGGTTGTGACTCAGTTTAATTCCGTTTTTTACAAACTGCCCAATGGTACATATGATAGTTTGCAAAAATATTTAATGTTTGCAAATTGCAACCACTACGTTGTGACTAGGAAATAGGACATCTGGCCCTAGGTTCCTCTTTTCTGACACATGAGAGGCACTCCAATTGGACTATCCTAATACGGATGTTGAGGATGAATTTTTTGTGTTAGTGCGTAGATTTTGGTCAACAGCCATTGAGATTTTGAAAAACAATGACAACACTATACTTTACAAAACTCAGTTTTACTCCATAAGATCCCCTGTTACAACCACCCACTGCTTTCTAATAACTTTTAAGACATAAAGACTGTACGAGTAACAGAATATATTAACCTAATTTAATAAACACAATTAGTTAATTTTTAACAACAGAAGCACTGTGGATGAGGTTCAGTTAGTTTTATTTGTCTTTTGTTGTCAGCCTTGTGCACTTTATCGAAAGCTTACAACAGTGGAAATGTAACTCTGGAGTTACACCTTCATAAAAGGAAGCATTAAAACATGAGCAACTGTGAATTTTTCCTAGGATTGAAAGTCAGGCTGTTAAATAGACATGAATCCTTTATATTTTCTCTCTGATCAAACTAAAAACTGCAATGTGATTAATAAGCTGCCTGATCGTCGTCGTTGTGGCCAGTCCTCTTTGTCGGGTACATCCTTTCAGAATGCAGAGTGCTTAATAAGCTGGATCTGTTGGCTTTCATCAAATAGACAACCATATACCCTCACCTATACGACCACGAAGATGAGCATTCCAGACCTCACATATTGAATTGAACAAGAACATCAGTGAGACAGAAACAGTAGCACTCACATATATAAGATCAAGATTGAGACAGACACTTATTGACTCAACACTTGCAGATCATCAAAGACACACCCACTCAAGCAACATCTTGAGGTAGTCATTACAAGCACAGATACTGCAAAACATTTACCCATAAATGTCCATTGCAGGCACAGCCATATGGCCTTTAATGGAAGTAAATCCTCACAAACACAGCTACTCCGGCCTTCAATTATTGTAGATAGTTGCCAAGGCAAAAATTCTCCTAACTGTATGATCAGTTGTGCCTTTCTGTCCATTTATGATTTAATGCTAATTCTGTCTGTTTTCCCTCAGTGTCCTTAACATTTTCAACACCACTGGGCTGCTTTGAATATATATTCTGCTCTACTAGTGGGGCACCTGTTTCAGATAGAAAGGGCGTGTACTCTAAGTGTATCCCCATATATAGCAGAGGGAAACTCTTATCCCTCACCTACAATGGGAAATTGTCTATTGGTGGTTAGTGATAGCTTTCCATTCTGAAGGGGCATTTTGTTTACTTGTGCTCTCACAATCCAGCTACTGACCCATTGTGTGAAATGAAAACTAATTCAGCCCTTCGACGCTGGGTCCTTAGAGTCCCCTTTGTTTAGTGTGACTTTTTGGTCCATGTGTGGAAATCCATCTCTGTATGAATGGTCTCCTCCATGAGTACAAAGTTCCTGCAGCACAAGAGTGAGGTCTCACTGCAGGATATCTTCATCGCTGTGGTCATGATTACTTGCATGTAGCTGCTTCTGTGACATGCACCTCAGAGAGCCTGAAGCTGCTTGAGAGTTTCTGATGAATTCTGCCAGGCCAAGACCTACAAAGCAACAGCAGCTGAGTCATACATGCTTCAGTACTGATAGAAATGGGGGTCTCTAGTTGGCAAGGGTTTGCACCAATGTCCAAATAGGGACCCTTTATCCTAGTCAGGATAAGGGAGTTACACTCCTAAAATAAGCCCTGCTCATCCCCTTGATAGCTTGGCATGAGCAGTCAGGCTTATCTTAGAGGCAGTGTGTAAATCATTTGCACATAACCAACAGTAATACAGTGTAAGCACTACAAAAGGACACCACACCAGTTTAGAAAAATATCCAATATTATTATATACTTAAGACCAGACCAAAAACTATAAAAATCCACAATACAGTACTTATAAATATTCAGTTATCAACATAACCTTGAAAAACAGTTCCTTGAAGTCAATAGCTACCTCTGGAGCTATCACGGTGTCGTGAACAAACATATCCAAACAGTTCTGGCTGACCGCAGCGTCACGGGCCAGCTACGCTGTCGGGAAGACCCGGAAAACAGTACCTTTAGAAATGCAGGGTGTCGGCGATTTCTTGTTGAGCTTCCGGAAGCAAGGCGTCCGCATGTGTCGGTTCGGGAGGTTGGTGCAGTAGTCACCGGGTCCTTGAAGTCACACGCGTTGCAGATAGAACTCCTCACGGTTGAAGTCCGGAGCACTGGCATCGGCAGGCGTCGGGTGCTGCGGTGCGAAGTGTAGAGGTGCAACGTGCGATTCCCTCAGGTCGCTGTGCGAGGAGCGGCTCGGTGGCGGCCTCAGATGGCGTCATCCGTGAGACCAGGGTCGCGGTGCGAAGTGATGCGTTGCTCGTCGAGGTGCTTGCAGGTCACGGTGCAAACAGCTTCGTCGCCGTTGCTGAAGTGCTGTCGTCGGCTGATGAACTGGAGTCAATGGCGCCAGCATCGGTAGGCCAAGGCTGAGGTGCGGGAGGAGGGCAATGTGTTGTGTAACTTTACGAGCGGTGACCTTGAACAGGGATACAAAGGCTGCATCATGAAGCGAGGTGATGTGGAGTGTGGTGCCCACAGGTCATGGTGTGAGCAGCAGCTCCGTGGCTGCATCTGCAGGCATCGTCAGTGAGACCAGGGTGGCGTTGCAGCGTTGTGGTGTTGTGGCGGTGCCCTCTGTGGTGCCTTCAGGACACGGAGTCGGCAGCAGCTTCGTAGACGGTGTCAGGTTGTTTTTTCTTCTGTTGCAGCACATAACACACAGTCTCCAGTGCTGTGGGTAGAAGAACTTGAAGTTTTTGCTGTTCCTGAGACTTCTTGAACAGGGGGCACTCTCTACCTCAAGCCTTTGGAGAAACTCACAAAAATAGATGGCAGAAAGTTCAGTCCAGTCCTTTCAGTGCCCAAGACCGAAGCAGCCACTGCAGGCCAACACAGCAAAGCACTCATCAAAGTGGTAGTTCCTCCTAACAGCTTCTCCAGCTCTTATTCTTGGCAGTCTTCTTGGTCCAAGAGAGTTCTAAAGTTCTGGGGTTTGGGCCCTAGTATTTATACTCAAAATTCCTTTGTTCTCTTAGGCGGAGAGTGTCTGTGCTTAGTCCAAACCAGTTTGGTCATCTGTGGTGCAGCTTCCTGGTAGGAGGTGGAGACAGCATTGTCCAAGGCAGACAGGGCCTATTCAGGTGCAAGAGAAATCTCCTCCCACCACTCTAAATGCAGACCGGGCCTATTCAGGTGCTAGATACAATTCCTCCCACTACACTGAATGCAACCCAGGTCTATTCAGACGAGCCCTGACTCATTCAGGAAAGGCAGGACACACATCAACCCCTGGTGGCCATGTGAGAGAATGCACCTCTCCAACTCCTGTCACTCCAAAGCCAGACAGTCAATACACATCCTAGCAGAGGCACACAGGATGGCTAATCAAGAAAATACCTACTTTCTAAAAGTGGTATTTTAAAATGTGGAATGTAAAAATCATCTTTACTAAAAGATGCATCTTTAGATTCTGAGTTCAGGCATACTAAACTTTATTTTCCTATCTGGTCCCAATGGGAAGTTATATTTATAAGATGTTATAACTTAACTCTCATGCTTTCCTATTGGCCAGATAGTCTTTAAATAGTGAAAAACAAAATTGACAGAAGTTCACTCTCAGGTCATGCCACACACACCAGGAGATGTCCTACCTTTCACATACACTGCACCATGCCCACAGGGGTACCTTGGGCCTACCTTAGGGGTGACTGATATGTAAAAAAAGGGAAGGTTAGGGCCTGGCAAGTGAGTACACTTGCCAAGTCGACATGGCAGTTACAAACTGCTTGCAGACTTTGCAGTGGCAGGCCTGAGTTTCCTTTTCAGGGCAAGACCTTCATTTGATGCTACTCTCCCTTACCTCATCGTTTGCCCCCTTCTTAGCCCGCTATGTATTAGCTGTTGTTTTACTCTCCTTTGACCCCTTTGTACTGCAATTATTCATGTTTATTATTCTTTTTTGATGTCCATATTGCATTTATTACCTTCCTATCCTTCCTTTTGTAAAGCGCTCTGATATCTTCGGGAGTGTGTTCGTGCTATATAAAACTTTATAAATAAATAAATACTCATGTGGGTGGCACAATCAGTGCTGCAGGCCCACTAGTAGCATTTGATTTACAGGCCCTGGCACACTAGGGACTGATAAGTAAATCAAATATGCCAATCATGGAAACACCAATCCATAACACAATTTACACAGAGAGCATATGCACTTTAGCACTGATCAGCAGTGGTAAAGTGCCCAGAGTCCTAAAACCAACAACAGCAGGTCAGGAAAAAATAGGAGGTAGAAGCAAAACGTTTGGGAATAACCCTGCAAAAAAGGGCCATTTCCAATAAGTACCACTCAAGGCAGGCACTGTTCTCCATCACAACCACTGGACAAAGGATGAGATGTTTGGTTTGATTGTTTCCAGGTCACTTTCCAATGATTGTTTGCTGCACTTAACTTTTACCAGTTTAGACAACGAAGACACATGTTCACCATGCTTTTGTCTAATGGGGAGTTGAAGTTTAAAATTGGCACACCCTCTGATTTGCCCTCGCTTCTTGCCTTTGCCATCAGTTTATAATAGTTGTGTTGATTTTGTATAACTGTTTCTTTTCTGTTCAAGACTAGAAGTAATCTAGAACCAGATGGCAAGACCGAAGCTTCAGCTCTTTTGCTTGGAAGGAAAGCATATAGGCAACTAAGAATGGGGGGGGGGACAGCCTTGGCTGGGAAGAGAGCAAGACAACCCAAGATGATTGACACCTTACCAGGGCTGGACTGGAAACCAACGTCAGCCCTGGTAAAAATGCTCTCATCAGATGCACCCTTTATGAGGTGGTGACAAGAATGAAGTTACTAAGGTAACTTATCCAGCTGTATAAAAAACCGCCTCAGCATGCAGCCCTCAAGTAAAATGCCAGAGTGGCAGAATGAACAGTTTGTCCAGTGCCCTACATGGAGGGAAAGTTCATAGAGGTCTACGATCCATGAGGAGCTGCAGCATAACTGACCTGGCCAACCACAAGACCAAAAGATATCATGAGAGGGCCGAGGAAACATCAGTTGGTTGTGTCTGTTGATGCTGTATTACTCAATTGAGCTGCCCGCAATTCACTTGTCTGCCAAGTAGTTCAAATATCAAGTCCATGACCTTTTGTTGGATAGAAATGTGGTCTATAAACATTATTTATAGATGCATTAGGTGCACATATCTCTTCTTTCTAAGCATGATAGTACAGGGTGTCATAGATGAGATTGGTCTCCATAACCTTGGGACCATTTCAACCACTGCACAACATCTCACAGTTTCTGTGTTATGTGTGGAAAGAGTTGGTAGTACCCTAACCCTGATCTAAAATGCCCTGCTCCCCTTTTGTGCTGTCTCACTCTAAATCTTAAACCTGCTCATCTGTTTCCAAGTTAGAGGGACCAATGTTTGTGAACAACTTAACATGCTTATTACATTTCTTAGCACTCTTGGTACCCTGGACCATGGCAAAGACTTGGTGTAAGAGTCATTGGTCCTCGGAAGTGTGTCCAGTACCCCTATCACATAGACCGAAGCTAGGCCATCCATCAAATTCCTAGTTTTTGATCAGTTCCCTCTGTCAACAAATATCCTTCTTTTCCGTAGTTTCTGATTCCTATTTTCCTTTGGTGTTGTAATTTTGTGTGAGCACTACAGTTTGGACTCTTTCAAATCTGTCGGCGATGGAAAACTAGGACAAATGGCAAACATATTGTTCCCGCTGTCTAGTTCTCAAACCCCATTAACTAATGAGTGGGAGTTGAAACTCATAGTAAAAGAGCAAGACTTTCAGAAGAATGCTGAGGTTTTTGCCATCATTTCCATAGTATAATAATTAATGTTAAACTGGTTATAGTGCCTGATGGTTAAAACTTTATATATTTTGAGGGCTGTACCTTAGCCCTAGTAAGTGCTTAGGCCTTCTTGGAGCTCTTTTTCGATCCTATTAACTGCTTGTGAGAATCCGCCAATAGAAGATTGAGATTGAGATTCCCCTTCGCATGTGAATAGCTTTGATTCAGTGGGTGTAATGTCACCGTAAATGGGCAATCAGGTTTGTTTTGAGGGGTTCTCGCTAGCCTGAAGTGAAACACAGGAAATCATGGTTGTGGAGGTGTTGTGTTTTTTCGCATGCTCGTCTACGTTTTGGGATCAAACAATTCAGGGTGTGTTTAGTAGCAGATAGCATGGCATAGTTCCCACCTGCCAACTAGACCGGCCTCTGGAAATATGTCTGGAAGGAATCAGAAGGGATAAGTGATAGTCTTGAAAGGAGGCTGTGGTATACGTTCTGTGGCACAAGACTCTTCCCCATACTCTTCTTCTCAACCAACTACCTACTGCAGGTTTCATGGCCTATTTATGTGTCTGGTGGGAGACACACTGAGTCAGTAATGTGGAACCCCTTGGATCTGCTATAATTGTTAACAGAGGTCCTTTAAGGTAGCCCAGTGGACCCATCCATTCAAGGCAGAGGATTGTGTGTCACCTAACTTAAAGTGTTTGAATGTCATTAGTTCTGTGTACCCTATCATGTCTCTGAAGTGGATGAAATGAGTACTCTTAGACCTATCAAGCCTAAGGTAGTCTTCCGCCAACCCTTTAGCCTTCCTCCTCCATTTTGCTGATCTTGTTTTTGCTGGCCTTAGGTGTCTGTGCACTTTACCACTGCTAATCAGTGCAAAAGTGCATGTGTTAACCCTTCAAAACATGGTATCATTGGTTTATCCCAAGTTGGCATATTTCATTTACTTACAGGTCCCTAATAAAGAAGTACTGCATGTATCCAGGTCCTCTAAATTAAATGCTATTAGTGTACCTGCAACAGTATAAAGAACAAATGAAGGACGGAATGCTGAACAATGCAAACGTTCACCCCAGTCACAAAGATCTGGGTTTAATCCATTGTTGTGTTGCTCACCACACCTCCCAGGTATGGACCCAGCCATATGCAAATCAGTTTTGACCCTGTTCCTCATGGGAACAGTCCAGCCTGAAGTGCCAAACCAGGTCCTCCCTGGACTGGAAACAATCATAGTGGGACCATTTTGGGGATATGACCCCTCATCAGCCAGGATAGCTTGAATCTAGTGGTGCAGTGAGCATGGTACCCAAGTCTGAGCATACCCTTCCCACAAGACTAATTTGCATATGGCTGGGTCCAAACTGGGGTGACCTGGCGAGCAAAATAACAATGGATTAAACCCAGATCTGTGACTGGGGGTGAGGGCTTGAAAAGTCTTAATACTCCGTCCATTACTTGATTTTGTGATGTTACTAGTGAGTCTGCAGCACTTATTGTGTCACCCACTTAAGTAGCCCTATAAACATAGTTTAGGCTGCCATTGCAGCCTGTGTGTGCAATTTTAAGCTGCCATTTCAAACTGGCAAAATGAACCTTTTGCCAGGTCCAAACCTTCCTTTTTAATGCATATGGGTCACCCTTTGGGTACTACTCACCCAACAGCCCACAGGGCAGGATGTAATGTATTCAAAATGTAGAACAGGTAACTTCAAGTTTCACATGTCCTAGTAGTGAAAAACGCTTACATTCATTTTGAGAGTTACCATTTTACCTTTAATAAGATGTAACATCAAAATTTGAAACAAGTAAACAGTTCATGTTTGGTGTATTTGGAATTGTAATGAAAATTACTCTTGTATGGTAAAGTTGGATTTTAAAATACAATTTTGAAAAGGCCACTTTTAGAAAGTAGGCTATTTAGTGTCTGCAGCCTTTCTCTGAGTCATATGACTGGGTGTAGCTGATAGCTGGGCTTTGTGCACTCCTCCTAGACAGCCGCACACAATAGAACAATTCGGTGTGCCTGGATAGGCCATCACTTACAGGGTGGAAGGTGAAGCTAGGCACAGTCCTACTTACTCTTGCAAAGGCTATGTCCTGCCCCCATACATAGGGCTGCATACTCACTGTAGTTAGTCCGGAGTCATGGCAAAGGAGGCAGGATACCGGTGCACTTCAAACTGAAAACTCTAGAAGCTTCTCCCACTTCAAAGGAGGCACCTGGTATAATTATTGGGCCTCAGATACCAACGCTTCAGTACACTTCTGGACCTGTAGAGACTATGCCAGGAAGAAGGACTGCTGTACTGCGGAAAGGACTGCCACTCTGCTGGACTGCTGCACTGCTGGACTCCAGCTTTTTCTGGACTTCTGCTTTGCTGGATTTCTTCCCTGCTTCCCTTCTGCGTTAAGCAAACACAAGGAGATTATGGACAGAGTGCTGAAACTTTTCAAACACTCGCCCCAGTCATAGATCTGGGTTGATTCCATCATCATTCTTTAGCTCACTTTGCAACCCCAGGTTAGACACAGCTATATGCAAATCAGTCTTGACCCTGTGCCTCATGGGAACAGTTTAGCCCGAACTGCCAAGCCATGTCTTTCCTGGACTGGAAACAAGCATCCTGGGACCGGTTTCGGGCTAACAGCCCTCATCAGCCAGGCTAGCTTGAATCCAGTGGCAATTTGAGCAAGGGACCCAACTTCTGCTTTAGTAAGTGGTATTGGATCTGCACCTGAACCCAGGACTCACAGACTGATTCCAAGGACTAGTGTGCTGGCCTCCTGTTCAGAGCCACAGGGCCATAACAGGCTTCTTAGCACCTGAACTAGCATCCAGATTCAGCTGGAGCCAGCCCCTGACCTCGACTCTACTCCTTTAACGAATTCCTTGTTGCTCACAATACCAGCTAACCTGGAGTTCCGTCAACCTGACTCTTTACACTACAGCAATGACCGCCTGTGGGGAGCGGCACCATGAAGCCTCGGTCGACCGTTCGCAATGACAACAGAATCTTCACGCTGCAATGACCATTTACTATGCCATGCCTGCTGTTTGTGCTACATCAGTGATAGCCCGCAATGCTTCCCTGCTCCTTGCCACACTCTCCACTGCAAAAATAACTCTTTGTGCTGCACTGAGAAGGTAACTTTTCAGCTGGACTAATCTAGTCCCTGTATCCGACCTGCACTTCATCACAGTTGGCCTGAACTTGTGACTTTCTCCCGGTCTCAAACAACCAGATAGCAGCAAGTGGCACTTTGGGATTTTTGGCCCTATGTTCACTTAAATCTTTAAAACTGCATATCCCTCATTTAACGTATTGGTTTGTCATTTTGGGGTCAAATTATTTATTACATTTTGCTCTATTTCTCTGAATTGGTATGTTATTTTTCTTGTGTTGTGTTTTCACTTTATTATTGTTTGAAGTGCTGCATTAACACATTACGCATTTACGTTAAGTCTGACAGCTCTGTGCCAAGCTAACAGAGGGTTGAGCACTGTTTAATTTGGGGTTTGCTTGTGCCTCTCCCCCCTCAACCAGTAACTCAACCAATCAATCAATCAGCACGTTTTGAGGGCGGCTATTTGCCCGTGAGGGTCTCTTGGCGCAGGGGGAGAGGAGGGGTTGCAGGTCTGAATGGGTGCTGTGGTTCATTCGAAGAGCCAGGTCTTGAGATCCTTCCTGAATTGTGTCAGAGATGGGGAGAGACTGAGGTGGAAAGGCATGGCGTTCCAGGATTTGGTGGCAAGGTCGGAGAAGGATCTTCCTCCCGTCCTGGACTTGAGGATCCAAGGGACAGTGGCGTGGGCCAGTTGGGCAGAGCAGAGGTGTCTGGTGGGTATGTGGAATGAGAAGCAGTGGTTCAGGTATGCTGGTAGGGCTTCGTGGATGGCTTTTTAGGCATGTGTGAGGAACTTGAAGGTGACTCTTGTTGACTGGGAGCTAGTGGAGTTCCTGTAGGTGTTCGGAGATGTAGCTGCGGCGGGGATGTTGAGTACCAGTCTGGCTGTGGGGGTCTGCACATTCTGAAGTTTCCTTAGGAGTTTCTGGCTGGCACCTGGGAAGAGTACATTGCCGTAGTCAAATCTGCTGCTGATGAGTGTGTGGGTGACCGTCTTCCTGGACTCAGTAGGGATCCATCTGAAGGTCTTTCGAAGCAGGTGGCGAGTGTGGAAGCATGATGAGGTGAACGCTTTGCTGTGGTGGCTCATGGTGAGCAATGAGTCCAACATGATGCTGATGTTTTGTGCGTGGTCAGTTGGTGGTGGGCGTTGTCCTAGCTCAGCAGGCCACCAGGAGTCTTACCAAGTGGAGGTGTTGGGTCAGGATGAGGACTTCGGTCTTGTCCAAGTTGAGCTTCAGGCAGCTGTCTCTCATCCAGGTAGCGACAGCCTTCATCCTGTTGTGAAAGTTGTTCCTGGCAATGTTGGTTTTGTTGGTGAGGAAGACAACCAACTGGTTGTCTTTGGCCTAGGAAACAATGTTGAGTCCATGGCTCCTGACGACGACTGCGTTAATTTCTTAAAAGTGACATTAATTTGGGTAACAGTAAGATTTGTTACTATAGTGCAATTCTTTATTATTACACGTAAATGACAGTTTTTAGAAGTGGGTAAAATAGCACTTGCTTAAGAATTTTCCCTACACATACATAACTATAGACCTTGCCATTTTCATACAATCTTCTGAAAAAATACTCGGAAGAGAATAAAACAGTGTTTGTTTACTTGGTTGTTAGTCACATGTTTGTTGTTCTTTCCCTATTTGTGGCCTCCACTGACACTATGTACCTAAGGCATGGTTTACCTCTTAATCTGTAACTGGTTAAAACATACACTGTAAAAACCACCAGGTTTACAATATGGCATCTGGACTGATATTAAGCCCATTGAATTAGCCAGTGTTTAATTGTCAAACAGCACTGAAGAGTGAGCAAATGGCAAAAACATCTGAAAATGGATGCTAAAGATCAAAGGGTTGCTTTCTTTTCTGTAGGATGCATTTTAATATGCTTTTGTCAGCACTCACTGCCCAGTGCTACTGGGCTGTTTGCTGACTGAGTTAAGATGTACCATAGTTCCTCAAGCATTCCAATGAAGGTGGAATGACATACCCAAACAGCCAGTAAGAGGACAGTGAGACCAAAATACTCATCTGGGCTGTTCCAAAATGTGATTGACAATGCGTAGGAAAGTGTAATATTATGTGGTATAGGTGAGTATCTTTACCATGCAATATTATCACAATGCCTCAAAAAATGGATTCATAAAATTAATCTTTACCTAAGTCCTGGCAGTGTGGCAAAGAGTAGTTAGGCATTACTACATTTTACTGCCAGTTTTTTACAGTACCATAAAGATTCATAAGCAGTAGATAAGACTCGAGAACAATTCAACACCAATTTATAAACATAGAGTATATGTTTATGTATGTTTAGAAACCAAAATGAACCGAATAGCATACATATAACCAGAGTTATGTTTTTTCAAATTATTAGAAAATAAATGCATCAACTGGTGCAGACATTTAACATTTCGGTCAGAGGGAAAATCTGCTAGTGACAATCGGTCACTTAGAGGTCGAGTCGAGTTACGTTGTACCATCACAGGGCAGAGGTCTTTTGGGTCCCTGGGCCTGGGACCAATAGTCAGTTCAAATTTACCTGGCCCGTGGAATCCAGGTGCATTGTTTGTCCTGGCTGTCAGTGGTCTTTAAATGGGAGTCGTACCCAATACACAAGAATGAGGTCACTACTGACATCGGTCTCAGGTGCCATGAGTATCCTCTTAATGTAGCGTCAAAGTAAGCGGTCAGTTACCCGACTGGAAATCAACAAGCTCTGGTAGCAGTAAAAGTAACAAAAAGGAACTTTGATATCTTGTGGTCCAGGGTACTATGGTTGCGTCTAGAAACTTTTGTGAAAGCCTGCCAACAATTCCCAAAATGCACTTCACCATTTACGTTTGGGTGATCCCTTGCAGGGCCAGATGGATGTCAATTCTTCTGATGGAGAGAGTTGTTTTACCTGCACTTTGCTGGGGACTGGTCCCACCAATCCAGCGGAGTCTGAGGGTGCTTCTGGCTTCCACAAGCATCCCTCTCTTCGGGAATGTCCAGTTTTAGCCAAGGATGATGGTCATTCACTCAGTTCCAAGTCCGTTGCCTCGGGACACAATATCTCTCTTTTGCTTTGTGATGTTTGGCAACATCCTCTTGTTGGTGACACGACTCTCTTCTTGATCCTTCTTTGATGGCTCAGATCTGAGGTTCTGGTGTCAGGGGGGGCCTTTAAATCCTAGATTTGGGGGTGTTAGGGGTGTGGGAGCTAGTATCCAATGGGCACATATTCCGTACAGTAGTCCACCCTTGAGATGACCATATCCGCTGGCATAGGTCACCTTTTTTACCCAGAGCCCACTATTTCTGGCCTCCTAAAGATGCCAAAAATTAACTTCAGGTGTAGAGATCAGGTTGCTCACCCTGGAGATGTGGCCTGGCCAGCCTTCCTGGAGGTATACACCTCCTGCATACCTAATTTCCTGCCTTGCAGAGTCCAAGAGCACCTAGGGCAAGGGGGAGAGCAGTGTCCTCCTCAGGGGAACAGCCCAGATGCATATCAGAGACAGTGAGCCTTTGAAGCTCACTGCTCTGATGTGTCACTTCACTGGCCCACTTGGGAGGGGGAGGTCTGCCAAAGTCTTATTATTTTTAATCTCTTTATTTGCACTTTATCTTATTTTCATGCATTGACAGCCCACATAACAATACTGATAATTAGTGGTCATCTGTTCCATTACAACTGTGTGTTTTTTTGTTCATGAAGGAAATTAATAATTACTGACGACTCATATTATGTATAGCTAGTGTCTTTGAAGGCTGTTTGGTGCCCAGGATGGCCCGCAAGGATAATGTAGGTTACATCATCTGCAGCTTGATTTAATACAAACACTAGATTCTTAACGGTTAACAAATGAAGCAAATCTACAACATTGTAAGGTGCTAAGTTTGAGTCTATTATGGTGACTTGACCTATGTTCGCCCCCTATCCTCCGTCCACTAGACCTTTATTTTGTTTGTAGATCTTGCCTGCACGAGTGTTGCCGCTTCACCACACTCATTCCACCTCTGCCACCACACTACCTGCTCCCAGTGTACCCATGTTTGGCAGATTTTGTGTATATGTCTTCACAGCTATGGCCTTAGTCTCAAATATGTGTTTCCTCTACAGGGATTTGTGTTCTGAGTTGAAGTTCTACAAATATGACATCCCAATTTTGTGCATATGGGTATTTTCGTAACCCTAATGTGTCCTCTCTGTGCAAAGCTGTGCTTTCCGCTTGCGCCCATAGCAGGAGCGACTTCTTCCAGGCCTTAGGTAAAGGAGGGTTTGGGTTCTTCCACCTGTAAGTTATTAGTTGCTGGGCAGGTATAAGCCCTAGATCGATTAATCTGGAGGTAACTCTATGATTTTTAGACCTCGGAAACAATGCTAGCACGCACTCCTCCCATCTGCATATCACCTGGTGGTCTCTGTAGATGGACAAGCAGTATGTGACATCTTGCCAACATGCATGCAGACATGGACAGCGCCATAACATGTGGAGGAGGTCTGCTCTAAACCTATGGCAATGAGGGCAGGCAGCGTTTGTCTGGTGGAAATACCGATTTATTTTAGCAGGTATTAAGTATGCTCTGTGTATGATGTATAGCTGTATTAGTCAGAATTTAGCATTGTGTGGATATGTGTGGGGCCTGCTAAAATTGATGCCTATTCCTTTTCTATCCAGGGCTTACCCGGTCTTCCTCCCACGTGGTATGCAATGACATGAGAGGTTTTGTCATGTGCATCAGTAATGATGCTGTTAGCCAGTGCACTATATGGCTACCTGTTCCCATGACTTGCTAGTATTGAACCACCAGATGGGATTGACGCTCACTTGTCAAATCTCCCCATGCACACATCAGTGTGGCCATCAGCGAATTATACAGTGAAAATTGCCCCGGCATATATCTTTTATGCTTGTTAGGTCCTCATAAGTTAACAAGACACCATCTCCATACAGATCACTCAGTGTATACAGCCTAGCCACATGCCGAGGCGTAAGTTCCTCTCCTGTCGTGATGGTTCAATGCCTGGGTGTACCAAGCCGAGGCAACGCAGACGTGTATGGGGTTGTTGCTCATGTGAGGTATAGACTCCACCTGTAACAGCAGTATGCTGGGGCTAGTAACTTAGGTTGTGGTGCAGCTACTCTAGCGATAGGGTGAAATAGGTGGTGAATGTTGATCATCGTTCGGGCCGGTAGCTCGGTGGCTGTATCAGTCAATTGTAGCCCCACCTTCCAGTTTGCCACCCATTGCAATTGTGCTGCCAAGTAATACAGTTCCATATTTGGAGTTTCCAGCCCACCTTGTTCCATTGGTGCATATAATTTCCATAAAGATATTCGCTGAATGTTTTAGCTGGGACATAGGTGGGTACAATCGAGAAATAGTACAGTAATCTAGGTAGAACCACTATTCTTAATAGAGTGACACAGCCCATGACTGATATACAAAACATTTTCCAAGATTTCATTTGAGACCAAATGGAAGATATTGCTTGCATGAGATTGCCTTCAAGTATGTCATTTGTAGAATGATATGTGCGGATACCCAGGTATCGGGACAAAGTTGGCTGCCATGGCACTGCTACCCTACTAACGACTAGTCCTGGGTCCTGGATGTCTGGGCTGAAAGCAAATAGACAGGACTTCCTCCAGTTCACTCTGAGTCCTGATAACCTCGCAAATTGGTGTAGGGTGTCAGCAATATCGTATGGAACGTTATGTACTTCCCTGAGGTATTTATTTTTATTTATTTATTTGCAAAGTTTTATATAGTGCTGGCTAGACCCTGAGGTATCAGAGCGCTTTACATCAGGATCAGTGAGTTACAGGTTCCATAATTACATAGACAAGTATAGACATATGAGAAAAAAAAACATGAGATTACACAATGTGAGATTATTAGCGCGTACACACGTCTTATGGGGAGTGAAGAGGTAGAGGGGGAATGGTAAATGAGGGTAGGTAATGCAGGTAGGAAAACACAATGGTGAGGTGAGGAAAACGATGTCCGATGTCCGGCTGGGTAGGTGCCGGCCGAGGGGTGAACCCGAGCCAAGCTCCTCTATAGCTGCATATGACAGCTCTACCAGGCATCAACCAAAGTTGCTCGGGAACCGCGGTAAGTACAGACAGTTTTGGTTTCCGCCCAGGGGGCATTGTCAAAGTTCCATCAAGAGCATCAATCACTGTTGCTGGTAAACGCCATCCGCCTCATCCTCCAGCTCGCCCCCAGGTCAAGAGTGGAGAGAGGAGAGGTGGAAGGGACAGTTTCAAAGTCCGTAGATCTTCCCCATTCCCAGCAGCAGTGGTGAGTGTTGGGAATTTGAGCAGGATCCCAGTGGTAGGGGGACCCAGGTGCTTCGGAGTACTCATCCCCTACGTAATCCAGAGCAGTCTCGCTGCATACTCCTGCAGCCGAACCGCTCTCTGAAGCTCCGCTGGGCGCTCTGATGTCACGGCATAGATGCCGTTATCTCCTTCTCTTCAGCTGGCACCCCCCACTGTATCTCTCCTTTGTGGAGGAGCGAGGGGAGGTGCCAGGGCGCACCTCGACCCCACACGGAGGATGGCGGCCTCTCTAAAAACACAAGCGCTGCAGATCCCAGGTGGAAAACATACATGAAAACCAAAATCCAATATTCAGGTATACTAATAGATCATCCACGTACAAAGATACCCCATGTGGACCATCCCCCAGCCAAATGCCCCAGTCTGTCACCTTTCTATGAAGTTCCGCAGCTAATGGTTTAATTGGCAATGATAATAGTAGGGGTGAAAGATGGCACCCATGTCGCGTACCTCTCCCTATTGTTATAAATTCAGATATTATCTGGCCAGTGTGCACCCTAATGAGAGGTTGTGTGCATAGTAGCCACACCAGTTGCCTGATGATTGTCCCAAATCAGTACTGGTGGAGTGTCATAAATAAAAAGGGCCATTCCAGTGAATTGAAGGCTTTCTCGAGATCCAACACCAGACATCCCGATCGGGTCCCGGTCTGTGGTGTATGTCTGAACTCGCAAGTGTCGCACAAATCAATTCTGATCTGGATGTACCAGTACCAGTGGGGCCAGGCGTGCTGACAGAATACTAGCCAGAATTTTGTAGTCAGTATTGAGTAATGCAAGCTCTGTCCGGTCTTGATTGGGCTTAGGAAGAGAAATGAGTAACACCTTGCGTTGCGATTCTGTAAGGGTGGAAGCAGATCATTCTTTTTCGTACAGTACTTTTAACTGCGGCGCGAGCACCTTGGCATAGGTTTTATAAAATTCAGTCAGGAATCCATCCAGTCCAGGAGTCTCTCCTGTGGCCAGAGCACGGATACCTGCAAGTATTTCTTCTAGAGAGATCGGTTCATCTAGTTCCAATCGCTGCTCAGGAGTGAGGCGGGGTCATTCTACTGTAGTTAGGAATAACAGTGTCTCCGCTGATGAGGCCTCAGCTGTTGACTGATACAGCTCAGAGTAGTTTTGTGTGAGCTCTACATATATCTCTGCCTGTGTGTAGAGCAACAGGCTGCTTGGAGAGCGGATTGCCACTGTGGGTGCCAGGGACTCTTCCTGATGCATGAGCCAAGCCAATAGGTGCCCTGCCCGATCAGCTATGTTGTGTGTGCATGTTGAGTGTGCCTTGTAATTTAAGCATTGTAATCTCTTCATTAGGGAGTTAAGTTCAGCTCTTTTTTCAGCTAGCTGGCTCTTTAGTACTGAGGATTCTATTGCCTACTTTTCTAGGCGGATAAGTCAATTTTCAACCCGTTTAAGGTCTGCTTCTATAGAGCTACGCTGTCCTAGTTATGTGCTCTGGCAGTACCCCCTGATTATCACTTTGAAGGTGTGAGGACGCTGTGAGCTCGTTGTCCCTAAAATAGTTGGTGATGTCGGTGTTTAAAGCCTCGCAAAATGGAGGATCTTCCAATGTCTCTGGTTGTAAGCGCTACATACAGATAGCAGATGGGGTTGCATTCCATGCTAGCTGCAGAAATTGCAAGTTGTGGTCTGAATGGGTCCTACCCATATATTGGGTTCTGGTTACCATTCAGTTGATCAAGCTTGTACATACTAGTCTATTGAGTCTTACATGCAGTTGGTGCGAATCCAAGTAGTAAGAGTATATTCTGTCGGCAGGGTAGCGTTGTTGCCAGATGTCTGCCAGTTGCCAGTGCTCTAGCCGTGCACTCATTGCTCTCACAGTCATTACTGTTGATGCTCCTGGAAGCATTGAAAAGGACTGGGTCAAGAACGCAATTGAAGTCATTGCCCAATAACCATGGTATCCCATGCCAGTGTGATAGTTTGTTAGATAGGGTATCAACAAATATGGGGTGATCGATGCTTGGCACATATATGGATCCTAATAGAACGTGCTGGAGTTTCACTAGCACATATCGCCCCTCTGTGTCTATGACAATTTTGTCTTCTGCGAAAGGCGTCCCCTGTTTAATCCAAATTAGTGTCCCCCTTGCATATGCAGAGTAACCTTTGGCATATAGCTGCCCGCGCAACCTCCTCTGTAATTTTTTTTTCAGGTGTTCTCATGTGTGTTTCTTGCAGGAAGGCGATATGGGCAAGGGGTCGCTTCAGATATGAGTAAATTGAATACTTGCTTGCGGATGTGTGTATGCCCCGGATGTTCCAAGTGTATATGTTAGTGGATACCATTGGTGTAGTGGTTCCCAGTCCTGTGATATGTGTCTTCTGGAGGCAAGGGTGTGGTGTGTGTGTGTCAGTCTGTTCCCTGGGTGCATAGGGGACTTCTTTCGGGCACATACTCATGCACATGAGATAACAAAAGAACCTATTCAAGCAATAGCAGTAGTCAAGTGACTCCTTTAATTGCATAAGCGCGGGTGTGCAACGTGCAGCCGACCAAACCATCGACCAGTTTGTTACGCCTCCGTTGGTTAGTAGGAGAGCCCCATGTTTGTAGCAGGGGGTTGCAGGTTAGGTAATGGAGTCCCCTCTTTACTCTGCAGTGAGCAGGACTGTGTGACAGGTACACCCCACCCCATTCTCACTTGTGTATCATTTTGAAAGCAATTTTCCCCCAACTATTACTGTAGGGGCCTGCATTAAGAAGCGTTTAACATACACATATCAATTGATGCAGGACGTATGGCATACATATTACATTACTTATTTTACACTATAAAGCACTCACTCTACTACTTGCATGTCTACAGAGTCTGGCCGACTGAACTCAGCTGGCCGCAAAGCCTCTTTCCGTTCATATGATATTGTCTGCTGTTTGCGCGGTAACTTCAGGTGGTGTCCGGGAAGGAGGAGGCAATATCTATTGATTCCTCATCACTGACTCGCTCTGCTGGACTGTTACCAGAATCTGACTCCCTTCAAGTCTCCCTATTGCAGCCGCTATCTATAGTGCTCTGTGTTGGCCTTGTATCATTTGTTCAATAACAGGTGCATGTCCCGATTTTTCCTCATGGTACCTCCGTCTTTTTCCATGGCGATATACTCGGGGCGACACAAACTATCCGTCTCCTTGTGGCTCTGTTGATGCAGGCATTTGAGGCAAGTTTGCTGAATCTAGCCATTCACAAACAGCTATGTGGGTGATGAAGAAATTCATTTTTCCCTTTGCTACAAATCGCAGAAGTGCCGGAAACATCAAAGAGTACTTGAGGCCCAGACTGCCTAGACAACGCTTCACCTCGAGAAATGAGTGTCTTTGTTTCTGCACTACGACTGTGTAATCTGGGAAGAGCATGATCTGTGCATTGTCGACTTGTTTGAACTGGAGCTTTCAGGCTTCCTTTAGTATTGTGTCTCTATCCTTGTAGTGCAAGACGCGAAACTGAAAAGGCTTAGGGCTTGATCCTGGAGGGGGCCCTCACCGGAATGCTGTGTGCCCTCTCAATGGAGCAGTATTGTGACAATTTTTCTGATGGGATCATATCTCAGATCCATTTCTCCACATAGTCGGTGGCGTCTTTCCCCTCCTTACTTTCCGGCAGTCCCACCACTCGTATGTTATTTCGCCTTGAGCGCCCCTACGCATCTTCAGCCCTACGTTCAAGTGTGCATAATTCTCTCAGCATGGTCTCTGCTTCACGGGTCTTAGGGTTCCTCGAGGATATCTTCCATTGAGCAAGTTTCATCTGCTAATTTACGGTGGTCTTCATGTAGTACGGTGACGTCTGTTACTACTGCATCTATTTTGTTTTCCAATGAGGACCTCATCTGTTCAAGCGTTTCCCCCAGTTTTTCTACCCCCGCGATGAACTGCATCCAGTTAGCTGCTCATTGCATTGGTGGGTATCTGCTATCTTGTCTAGTGGAGTCCAGCTGGGCTGTGTCTGACCAGGCTCACCTCCAGTGCCAGAGCGCAGGCGGCCCATCATGTCTGACATGGGCTCCTGTACTGTCTTTGCCTATGAAGATCCTCTGTAGGGTTTACACCGCGGGCTGACTTTGAGCTAGTCCTTTAGCCCCTTCGTGGATACCTCCATGGTTCAAGTTTGTGCAGAAGGCTCTGATTCCGAGGGTGTGTCCACTTAAAGGTGTCTACAGAATGCATCACACATAGAAAGAGGAAAATACTAGGAGAAATAAATATATTTCTCCTCGTTATGCCTCCCCTGGGAAGGTTTAACACTTTGACACATTCCAAGGTCTACCACTCATGGTAAATCTGAAAATGTGCCAAAATCCATGGGTGGATGTGTGGGAAAATCCACGCTCCACCCATGGAACGCCTCCCTGTGGCAGAGTAATCATAAGGCAGTGACTTGCACTGCCTTGCGTTACTCCAGAATTACCAAGCAAAGCAGGGCCACAAAAGGTAGTCTTGGGTTGCTTCGTAAATCTCATTCTAGGTTTTGTGTCGCCCGCATCCCCTTGCGTGGCGCAAGGGCGACATGAAACCTTTGACATTCTGGCCCTATGTTTGTGATGATTGGTGCAAACATCCTTAATTCAAACCTAGAAACAGTAAGTGGACAAGAGGTGTTATGTAGTCCTACCAATCCAAGTATATTTCACAGGCCTCCTGTGCAGAAATGCAATTTATGGCACAGAGGATTACTAATGGCTCTAATGTACATTTAACAAGATGCCAAAGAAACGTAGAAACCATCTCATAGATCATCCAGTTATCTATCAATCCCCTTCCCCGCAGTATGGAATGGTCACTATACATAAGCACATTTCTCTTGGATAAAAATTCTCCACACAATAGGAAGGAGAACACTTTTTCTGTTTTCCTATTTCTACTAGCTCCCCTTTTCATTTGTGTATATTATTACTTCACTCCAATGTAACAGTATTTATTTTAGACCTGTGTGTAATAACTTGTAGGCATACCCTTTGGCTATATATTTGTATTTACTTTATCTTTTTTGCGAGGTGCTCAGAAGTGGAACTTATTGCTTAGCTTTGGTGGATGTTTATTCATTTATTATTCTTGTTATCATTTGCACAGTTTTATATAGCGCAAACTTGACCTGAAGGTACTATAGCTTTTACATGAGCACTAGTTACCAGGAGGAGTGTCACCCCACTGCTCACTGAACAATCCAAAAAGGAAAAATAAAATGATAATAACACAATGGTATTTTCATTTTATTTTACCGTACTGGCTCAGTTTGTTGACGGGCGGGGCTGGGCTGTTCAGAGCTGGGGGAAGAGTGGTGGGCACTTTCTAAGTTTGCATGACAGTTTGGCCAGCCGTCTTGGGCTGGCCAAATAGTCAGGCGCACTTAGCATGTTCTCCACCTGGCTGTAATACACAGTATGTGTGGAGGTCATGCACAGACTCCCACTCCCTGTCTGAGGGCCGAAACAGGGCTCTCAGACCAATTATGACACTGCAGTCATGCTGGTGCCAGCAGCCTTGTGATTAGCTGGGAAATTCTGGGAGCCTGTGTGCTTCCTGCTGCCGAGAGAAGAGGAATGGACAAAGGAGAGGCGTGGCCGGCTATACCCAGGTAAGTGATTTTATTTTGTGTATTTCCTCGTTCCTCTGCCCAACCACCCCTGTTCCGTAGCAGCCCCTACTACTAGTTGCATAACACACGATCACATTAATTATTTTCTTTTTTTTTACTTAACTGAATTCAATTAGCTAAAGTCGCTGGACTTCATAGATTTCTTTGATTTTTAACTCATGTACGTATGGCACATTCTTTAAACATAACACGTTGGAGCACATAGCTTTGGGTGAAAGTAGGGTTGGTTGCATTTGAGAAATCTGAACCGTTGTTCTTTTAGAAAAAGTGAGGCAGTTCAGTGGTCACAGAGTTCCAGCGTAATCTGCGTGAAAGGAAAGGAAAGTTCAGCCAGGAGTTAACGGGGGCCCCTGCGACACCAGAGGCGCAGAGGGGCCCTTAACCTTTTAGGAGCCTACAAAACCCTTAAGAGGGGCTCTACTCCGCTCAAGGCCAATGAATATTTGTGACGTATGGGAGACTCAGTGGTCTGCTTCACATTCTGCAGGTGTGGCCATCACTATACACAACACCACTGACTGCAGCCTCTGCTGCTCACTTGTCTGGCTTGATTTGGGAGAGTTAACTTTCACAAGACGATCCATGCACCACAAGAAAGAGGGCTTGAAATATAATGTTTGTATGAAGGGGACAAAGAGAAGCATCAAAAGTTGAGGGGACATTGATTGAGGACTCAGAGTAGGTGTTGTGTGGCACCACCACCGGTGCTTTATTGATGCCTGTGATTTAATTGCAGTTATCGGGAGACACTTCCCTCTCTGTAGTCAGACCTGACAGATTGTTGCCTTTGACATAAAAAGTACACAGCTACTCTGTTTAGTCTGTGAAGTGGCTGTTAAATACTGTTGAATAGGGCTGGCTTGGAGTTCAGAGTGAGGAGAATATTTATTATGCTGTTGACAACTTTGAGTTACAACAAACTCAACAGCATCTGTTTTCTTTGACACTCACTTATGTAGTCAAGGGAGTAAAGTTGATTTTGGGTGGCTAATATTCTTATAAATAGCTTAGTGGTTTGTTATGAATGTAGCTTAAAGTCATGGTCTCTGCTCATGAAGAAACTCTCCTACATGACTATTAAAGAATAAGAGTAGAGTGGTGAAGTATTAAGTAGTGATGCTGGTTAGGCTTCACTGTGCAATACTCTCACAATGCCCCAAAGATGGTCTTTGGATTCCCAATAATAAATCCATAGCTCAGTCCTGGTAGAGTGGCAAGGAGAAGTGAAGTACTGGGTATTTTAAGCCCAGCGGTGCAGGGGAACACACCCTATGACTTCGGGGTTCTTCCTGTTTCAGACCTACAGAAACACAGAGTCTTCTGGGTGAAGTCAAAGATCAGTTTATTGGCTGCAGGCCAATTACAGGTATCCTAGAAGTACAACAGCGTGTATGTTCTCAGGAGACTGCTGAAAATCACAGAAACGGGCTTCTTCTTAAAAACAGAATATCCTGCTTCAGGCATACATTCCTTAGTTTACGATATGGCCATTACATGTATACATTACAAACGAAAAGGCAGAGTCATGATGACCATCCCACATTCCAGTTAAGCCAGCCCGCAATTATTTACCCAGCAAGGCTCAGATCCCACATCAGATATCGATAGGCCCCAATAAACATGAGCATCTCCTGTTTGGAAAACAAGCCATAAAGCAGGAACAGTCAGGTGAGAAAGAGATTAGCTGGAGACTCGTGTAGGATGAAAAGACTTTATGGTGTGTCAAGCCCTGATGCTAATCACAGGTGGCCAGAGGACGGGGAACTCGTGGGACCAGTTTGACCTGCGGCAGCGGAGCCAAGCTGCCCAGGTCACAGAAAATTCAAAGAAAGGCACAGGTGCTCTAAAAGGCCCGTATTCGCTTCATGCTATGTAGCCTCTGTGAGGGCAACCATAAGATGGCCACCGCTCTAAAATGGAACCCACGTAGTGATGTATAATAGCGTATACACAGTGCATTCATAGCTAAAACGTTACACAAAGCACTTGTACATACCGCATTAACCATTCGCGGTTCACTAATACCGGGATGGACAGGGGTAGGGCCCTGCCTCCTACGCGGTCCCAAATTGCAAAGTACGACAGACCCTCCTTTTGCCCTTACATAGGCAATAACTATACTCATTTCAATCCGAGTCTAGGTCAATATTCACGAAGTTATGGAGATGTTGCTGTAGCATCATCCTATTACTTAGCTCGTCCCTCGATACAGGTTTCCTTACACATAATGTAGCACAGAGGCCACATATCGCAGGAGCACACTGTATGCACAGACAGAACGGGAAAAGGATGGCTAAGATCATTCCAATGACCATCAGACCTTTCCAACCCCAGGCAGATATCAGTTCCCAGAACCACCCCACAAGTGACCAATCTCCTTTGTCCACGTGTATGGACTCAGATATTCTATGCAGTTTGGAGATGGCTTGATAAACTGTTGGAGCGTTGTCTGGTATGAAAATGCAACAACTGGATTGGATAACCTTACATACCCCACCGCGGTCTGCAAGTATGACGTCTAGAACCATGCGGTTCTGCAAAGTCATGAGGCGATCCTCTTGGAGCTCAGCTGTCAAATTACCAAGGGCACCAGCCGAAACATTAACAGTGGATTCAACCACACAAGTCAGTTGTCTCAGGTTCCTACTATTAACCATAGGTCCCCAAAACGGCAGGAAACCCAAAAAGAAATCTCCCGCTTCCTGACCGGCAGTATCCTCCTTACTAATCACGCCTCTCACAACTCTGGTCTTGTGATAGTCAGAGGCAGCAGTAAATGTTGGCGGTAGCAGATTTGCAATATAACATGTGCCCGAGAAATCAGGGGGCAACCATGTATATGCTCGGTCATTGCAGATAAAATATGTACCCTTGGCAGCCAAAAACGCAGGGGAAAACTGTGACGGGAAAGTGTACGTTTCAGTACAGTCACTTCTTCCCAGTTGAGCTCTAGGATTCTGACCATTACCTTGCAAACAGAACCGACCTATGTGGGGTACGACCCAGATTGGGGATTAGATTTTTCGCTGTCTTTCACCCAGACTAATACTATACCCCGTTGCGTTCCACCCTACATAAGCTCTCAACTCTTCTTTGGGAATAGATGAGTATGCATCGATATCTCTGCTCATATCGGCAACTCCTTTCATTAAAGCTTTGTTATTAGTGCTAGGTCTGATGGAACGCGGTTGTCGCGGGGAGTACGCATCTAGTGCATAGAGAAACATGGTCTGGAATGCCCATGACGATCCATTGTAACTATACGGCAGCACTAGATAAGGAATACCCTTATTAATGGTATGTGGCATTAAACCACACACCCAGCAATTGGTTGTATTCATGACTAGTTGGTGCTGGTGCAGGAGCTGAATAAACGAGTTATTCACAAACTCTGATCGTCTAGCTTGTTCATGTTCAGGCAGAGGGTGAAAAGAGTGTGAGGAGACAGTAGGAGGAGGTATAGGCTGTATAGTGGATGCAATGGGCTCTTGAGAGGAGAAGAATACAAATCCTACAGTAAACACTACCATACTACATAATACAAACAGGCATAAAAATACAAAACGTTTGCTCCTCATTATTTTACACATTCTTGCTTTAAAGTTCATTTCCTCAGCGGGTCTCTCCATCTTACAAAACTCCATCCTCTAATCGTGCCGCTCGCGGTGGGTGAGTATCTTCTGCTAAGGAGTACGCCTGTCAGTCCAGGGAACGCCCTAGACCAACCAGAACCGTCGACCTAATGTCTTCGGCCTGTACCCCAAAGTCTTGGCACCGCGACCCTGCGGCTGAACCCGGATGGTGGTTCGAAAAACAAAAATCAAGAAAGTCCTTCAGATGGGAGAGCTATGGTATCAAAAACAAAAAGGTGAGGAAAAGAATATTTATTTGTCCATAGGCCTTGGTCTTAGATTATAATGAAAACGGCCAGGTACTGTCTGATCTTGAAACAAGAGTTCAGGCTCTGTGGTGTCCAATCGAATTGACGGTGGCACAGCTTCTTGCAAAATATCGTCACTTTCCTGTGCTGAAGCTGTGCCTTTTATGCGTGCATCACTGAACGGCACAAAACGAGGTACAGTGTCTGTTTCAGAGTCTGCGATACCCTTCTGGACGCACTGGTCATACGGCAGAGGCAAAGGGATCCTCTTCACGTGGGCGCCGTGGATCCAGTTCTTTTTCCCCTTCACTCGAACAGCTGATCTTGTAGACAGTAGTACGAGGTGAGGGCCAATCCAGCGGGGCTCATCGTTGTTTTTCCGCTGGAAGTTTTTGATGAGCACCCACGTGCCAGGGTCAATGGGGTGTCCTGGAGCCTCAGAGGCCTGGGGAAGAGTATCGTGCACCTGTTGATGTAAAACATGTAATTTAGCCGTCAATTCATACAAGTAATCAAGCAGTACTGGGTGTTCGATTTCACTGAATTTCGTAGGTCTTGGCACACCCCATACATTGGCCAGGCGGCCAAAAACAACCTCGTAGGGACTAAGTCCCACTCGTGAATGCACAGTCATTCTGGTGGACAGGAGTGCTAGAGGCAGAGCGTCAGGCCATTTAAGACCTGAGCTCACTTGGATTTTGGCCAGTTTGAGTTTTAGAGCGCCATTGTAGCGCTCCACTAATCCAGCTGATTGGGGGTGATTTGCAGCGTGACATTTCTGCTTTATCCCTACTCCCTCACACACATTCTTCATCACTTGACCCACAAACTCACTCCCATTATCACTCCACACCATTCTTGGCATTCCAAACCTAGGGAAAAATTCCTTCACAAGGGCTTTGGCTGTGGACAGAGCAGTGTTATCTTTTAGAGGATAGGCCTCTATCCATTTTGAGAAAGCGCAAACAACCACCAATACATATTTCAGGTTGTTGCATCTTTCCATGTGGATAAAATCTAACTGCAAAACTTCAAATGGATATGATGGAGGCGCAAAATGACCAGCTGGAGTTGGGGTTCCCCTACCAGGGTTGTACTTCAAGCATACCATACAATTCTTGACCACATTCTCTGCACACTTAGGAATTCCAGCATTCTGCCATACTGGAGCCAACAACTTACAGATTCCTTTCGTACTGATATGTGCCATTCCATGTGCCATAGTAACCACTGGAAGCACATATGCATCAGGTAACAACCATCGCCTATGTTCTGACAAATCAATTCAACAGCCATTCTCATCCAACTTACCCATACTTTCTCTCCACTTGCTCAACTCTTTCTCTGTGGCTTCAGCTTGAAGGGACTTTACACTCTCTATTGTGTTTTCACACATTCCAACATCACCAACCCATCTGGCAGGGCCTGCAACATACATTCGAGTCTTTACATCTTTTGCAGTTTCTTTCGCGACTTCATCAGCAAACGCATTACCACGACCAACATCATCAGTGATTTTCTTGTGCGCACTGCATTTCATAATCGCAACTTGTGATGGTAGGGTCAGCGACTCAAGGAGATCATTCACCAACTTGCCATTCTGAATCTCAGCTCCATGCAAAGTCAGGAACCCATGTTCCTTCCACAATCGCCCAAAACTATGAGCCACGCCAAATGCGTACTGGCTATCCGTATATATGTTCACTTTCATTCCTTCAGACAACACACATGCTCTCGTAAGGGCAATCAATTCTGCTGTTTGAGCCGAATTTTGTGGCACACGCGCAGTTTCAACAATCGTGTGCAAAGTCGTGATAGCATATGCAGCAGTCGTATCACCATTCGGAAGCTTGAAACACGAACCATCCACCCATAAAGTACCATCACACTCAGTCAGGGGAGTATCTTTAAGATCTACTCTCCCTTTCGTCTCTTCTTCTGTTCTGAACAGACAATCATGTTGCTCAATCTAATCTAGATCTGCTGGAATTGGCAATAATGTAGCTGGATTCAACGTGTTGCATCTCTTTATGTGTATGTGATTTGCTAACAGTGTCAGCTCATATCCAGATAATCGCGCACTAGTTAAGTGCTGCGTCTTGGTCCTGTTTAACAATGTGTCCACAGCATGGGGAACCATAACAATCAATGTGTTATCCATTACTAGGCCAGCAGACTGTCGAATAGACATAGCTGCAGCGGCTGTGGCTCTCAGACAACTTGGCAATGCCCTCGCTACCGGGTCCAAGGTTGACGAAAAATACGCGCACGGACGCGGTCTGTCGCCAAAAGGCTGTGTTAACACTGATAATGCGCAACCATCTTTCTCATGAACATACAATGTAAAAGGCTTGCTGTAGTCAGGGGTACCCAACACAGGAGCTGAACATAATGCATTACGCAATTCCAAAAAACTTTTCTGACACTCTTCAGACCATGGAATAGGATTCGGTGTGTCTTTACATGTTAATGCTAACAAAGGTTTTGCCAACAAGGAAAAATTAGGAATCCAATGCCTACAGTATGAAGTAATGCCCAAGAAAGCACGCACTTCTCTCTGTGTTCTTGGCACACTCAACTGTGCAATGGCTTGAATTCTTTCTGGGGTCAGTTTCCTTCCCTCCTTCGATAAGAGATGACCTAAGTAGGTCACTTCTTGTCGACAATATTGCAACTTTGAGAGAGACACTTTGTGATGAAAGGCAGACAAATGACGCAACAATGACAAGGTAGCTTCTTTGCAAATCTTTTCAGTATCCGCGGCGATTAGTAAATCGTCAACGTACTGAATGAGGATAGCGCCACTGGGTAAAACCAGTGCATCAAGCTGCGCTTTTAAAGCCTGACTGTATATTGATGGACTCTCACAGTAGCCCTGGGGAGCGCGTTTAAAGCGGAAGCTGCGACCTCCTAAACTGAAGCCAAAAATGTCTCTGCTCTCCTCTGCAATTGGGATGCTAAAGAAAGCATTCTTTAAATCGATCACTGAGAACCATGCAGCGGAGGCTGGAATCATAGTTAACAAGGCAGTTATATCAGGGACAACTGGAAACTGTGGCACAACAATCTTATTAACCTCTCTAAGATCAATCACAAATCTGTAAACAGGTGGCTGTGAAGGGTCCGTTCGTTTTAAGACAGGTAAAACAGGACTATTGCAAACGTTGCCTCTTGTCTCTTCAATCACACCCTTTTTAATCAAATCGCTGACAATTTCTAACAACGCGTTCTGACCTTCATTGGAGATCTTGTACTGGGGAATACGTGGCAATCTGACATTGGCCTTTAAAGTTACCACATATGGCGGTATTTCCAAGAGACCCACATCATTGGGCCCAGTGGCCCAAAGGCCATCCGGAAGGGATGACAATTCAGGTGGCATTGCATTTTTAGACAAATACATTGGGGAAATCACTTTCTTACCTAATGTAAGTTGTACTCCTGAGGGAGAACAATACAGCGTGGCATGCAATCTAATCCTAACAAATTCTCACCACAACCTGTTGTTAGGATGAGAGGTGCTTTTAGCTCGCAAGGTCCAACAGAAAGAGACATAGGACTAGAAATCGGGTTCCTAACTGGGGCGCCAGAAAAACCTACTGAGACATTTATTTCGCCAGACAAAGGCGCGCCAGGGAGTTTTGAATGCATGATTGAACTCTTTGCAGCACCAGTGTCCAGCAGAAAGGGCTCTGTTACATTCGCTGTAGTTACTTTAACATAAGGTCCGCTCTGATCCACTGGCACTGAAATAACTCCCTCTCTCTGTCTACAGCTGTCCTAGTAATCATCATCTTCTACATTGTCGTCTTCTGCATAATAATCATTATTGTAGTACTGAGCTGTATTACCAGTTGCATTGGCTTGCTGATCAAAGCTATTTATGGTATTTTGAGGCGGAAGAGGACGCGCGTTCTGGGGAACATTTCCACGTCCTCTGCCTCTAGGAGCTTGCTGACCACCTCTACCTCTTGCGCCATACGCATTACTGTTACGCTGCATTAATGTAGGGCAACTATATTTAAAATGACCTTCCTCTTTGCAATATGAACATTGATTGGGACCTATAGAGATACTTGGTTGATAATACCCATTCATTTGCTGATTATTCTGAAACTGTTGGGGCTGGTGATAGACACCTTGTGTTTGCCTATAATTACTCTGTCCTCCACGTGGCGGATAGGCCTGCTGCAAAAGGACCTTTGTCTTTAGTTCTTTCGTTTTCTTATCTGTTCTATCCTTCTCATCTTTGTCTCTATTCTCATAATTCTGTGCAGTAGCCAGTATTTGCGCTGAAGAGGAAACAGCCCAAGAACTTTCTGAGTCTTTTAATTTCTTACACAACTCGGGAAGTAGATTCTGCACAAATTTATCAACAAATAACCGTTGGCCACCTTCAGTGCTCATGTCTTGACCACTGTGGTCGATAAATGTTTCTTCAAACCTGGTGAAGAAATCGGACACTGTCTCATCTTTCTTCTGCTTGCATGCAGATAGTTTGTCCCAATTTACGCGCATCGCAGGCATTATAGTTTTCATGTAGGTAATAATTCTACCAGGGAGCGCTGCTATGAGGGGCTCAGGTTTTGCACCACCAACTTGTCTAGTGTCTGCGGCAATGATATTAGCCCATGTGTCCCCTAGTTCTGCAACATGATCTGCATTACAAATGGATCCCCATAAGGGCTGTGGAACCACATTCCCAAACAACATATCTATATCGGCTAGATTCATGACACATGATTCTGCAGTTTGTGATAACTCCTTATAATATCCTGCAGGGTTTTTACGGGGATCAGGCAATGTCTGTTTAAGCACTAACACCTCAGAACGCTTCCATGGAACATGTACCCAAACACGCTGAAAATGTGCTGGAGCAGCAGCAATACCTTGAGCGGCATTAGCCGCAACAGCTTCCTTCCATACTGGAGGGACTTCTCTCATGGGGTATTGTCGCGCTTTTCCCTTTCTCCCCACAGGGAAATCTGGTTCAAACAACGACTGTTGACAATCATCATTCCTCAAAGATAATAAGATCGCAACTGCTTTATTCACATCGGGACCCACAATCGTGCCTTTTCCAAAATCGAATTTCACTCGACATAACTCCTGCGGGTTTGGATCTCTACCATGATCATCCAATTCCTCACAGAGGATTTCACACATTTTCTCGAACACATACCTCTGTTTCGGGGCATCCCATTGGTGAAAAACGTCAACAACTGACTCCACCTCATAGAGTGAAGAAAAAATAATCCACCTACGCGCCATATGATCTAATACCTTTTTCTCTTCAGGATCAGGCAGCTGACTGCGCAATTGCTTACGTTGTAAACCAGGGGTCGCACTAGATGACCCAAAGAGAGGCGACATTAAAGTAGTCACTACATTAGCTAGTCGTTGTCGTGCTGAAGGAGAAGTTGAAGCGACAACGGGGGATAGACAGAGGGAAGAAAAACAGATTCAGATACAGGTATCTGGGTAGTGTAAGAAGGAGCGCCAGGGGAAGCCGCTGGCGTGCCAGGCAAAGTCGCAGGAAGCGCAGGGGCAACAGGTAGCAAAACTGGCGGCCCTTGAGAGGGCTGCACTGCAGGGATAGGAGCCAGCTAAGGAGGAGCTGGCGGCTGTGGGAAGGCTTGCGGCATATTTACTGGAGGCTGCGCATTTACAAGCTGTGGAGGTGCGGTGGCATTTTGCACATACGGGGGTGGCGAACATAACAAATGGGACATTAGGGAATCTTTCTCTTTCTCTTTTGTCTCATCTTGCACAAGGGGTGACAAAACAGGGTAACATTTATCAATCCCTAGTTTGCGCTGTCTATGTAACTGTTCCTTCATTTGTTCCTCCTCATTATCTTTAAATTGCACAGCTGCTTGCATCACTGACATACTTTTCTCTCTCTTATTTATTTTCGCTAGCTTAATTTCCTTCTGTTTGGCTTCCTTTCGCCATAGGCGGAAAGAATCAAACATCGCCGGCCGGCTTTCTTTTTAAACAATTTAACTTCCAAATTATCTAAGATATCTGTATCGAAACTACCATTTTGGGGCCATTTTAAAACACCGTCCTTTCTAGTATATCGGATCCATATTTCATTATATGCAATGGGGCCCACGCCATGTTTTACATAAAGCTCATAAGTAGGAGTTCCAACTGGAGGAACCGGACATGAATCCTCTAACTGGAAATCCCTTCCACAACCCAAACAAAACAATCTACAAAATACACTAGAACCAGGCATCTTCGCTCACTAGTCTAGTTTCAAACGTCAAAGGTTTATCCAATACGATAGTTTCGTGAATACACTAGTCCTCTGGCTTTGGGACTTGCAAGCACCAAATCAAAATGATCCCGAAGGATACCAAATTCAAACTAGGAGACGCTCCACTTATACTTAACTGAATATTGATGATCGATGGCATCACCAGAAGACTCTCTCGATTGTTTCGCTCTACCAAAAATCGTCAAGGGTCCAAAACAGGGCGATTAATCAGGGCAGCAGTCCTTCATAGCCGTCGGGATGCGGAGAACCTCGCAGAAAAGACTTTTGGACCACGTCGACATGCAGGGGTCGATGAAGTGGCGGCCTTCCTCCAGAATTTCCACATGAAGCTCCTCACGAACCTCTGGCTTGGACCGGTACCGCTGAAATCGCCCAACGTTGGGCGCCAACTGAAGTACTGGGTATTTTAAGCCCAGCGGTGCAGGGGAACACACCCTATGACTTCGGGGTTCTTCCTGTTTCAGACCTACAGAAACACAGAGTCTTCTGGGTGAAGTCAAAGATCAGTTTATTGGCTGCAGACCAATTACAGGTATCCTAGAAGTACAACAGCGTGTATGTTCTCAGGAGACTGCTGAAAATCACAGAAACGGGCTTCTTCTTAAATACAGAATATCCTGCTTCAGGCATACATTCCTTAGTTTACGATATGGCCATTACATGTATACATTACAAACGAAAAGGCAGAGTCATGATGACCATCCCACATTCCAGTTAAGCCAGCCCGCAATTATTTACCCAGCAAGGCTCAGATCCCACATCAGATATCGATAGGCCCCAATAAACATGAGCATCTCCTGTTTGGAAAACAAGCCATAAAGCAGGAACAGTCAGGTGAGAAAGAGATTAGCTGGAGACTCGTGTAGGATGAAAAGACTTTATGGTGTGTCAAGCCCTGATGCTAATCACAGGTGGCCAGAGGACGGGGAACTCGTGGGACCAGTTTGACCTGGGGCAGCGGAGCCAAGCTGCCCAGGTCACAGAAAAGTCAAAGAAAGGCACATGTGCTCTAAAAGGCCCGTATTCGCTTCATGCTATGTAGCCTATGTGAGGGCAACCATAAGATGGCCACCGCTCTAAAATGGAACCCACGTAGTGATGTATAATAGCGTATACACAGTGCATTCATAGCTAAAACGTTACACAAAGCACTTGTACATACCGCATTAACCATTCCCGGTTCACTAATACCGGGATAGACAGGGGTAGGGCCCTGCCTCCTACGCGGTCCCAAATTGCAAAGTACGACAGAAGTCAGGTTTTACTAGAGGAACATGTGTTGAGCATTTCAGTGAGGTAATAGACATGACTCAAAATAAATCAACACCAATTTATAAAAATAAAGCAGATTTTTAAATCAATTTCGACATCAAAACAAAGACAATCGGATAACTATAATCTCAGTGATGGATTTTGGAAGCAATATTATGTCAGTGCAAATCAGCACTACAAAGAGCTATAATTGCGGTTAATTCTAAAAAGCACTTGTGACAATCGGTCACTTGCAGGTCGAGTTCATTGAAACTCTAGGAAGGTAAAGGTGATGCGGGTTCCAGCAACAAGCCACAACAGTTAGTTTGATTTTACCTTTCTCGAGAAGCCTCATTGCAAAGTTGTCCTTAATGACCTTGGTGCAAAAGCGGAAGCCGCCGGGCAGCTGGACTATCCCTTACACGATGCTGGTGAGGAAACGGGTACAAAAGGTCAACAACAAGGTCACTGCTGGCATCGTGTAAAGGCGTTGTGTTGTTCCCTCAAGGTGCAGCGTCAAGTAAAGGTGGTGGTTGCTGGACTGGCCACCAACAAGCCTTGGCAGTGATAAGCTGAGCAAAAGTTATTATGACGTTCGGCAGGCCTAGGGAAAACAATAGCCATCTGAAACTTTCTGGGGGTCAGGATTATGCTTCCCACAATGCACTGGACCATCTACTTTTGGGCATTTTCTCGGAGGGCCCGTTGGGCAGCGATTCTTCGGTTCTGGCACATTGTTTTTACATGCAGCATTCGGGAGACCAGTACCACAAGTCCAGGGGAGTCTGGAGTTGCCTTTAGCTCTCAAAGGGGACCCTCTGCCTCGGGGAAACGGTCTTGGTCCGGGACGTTTTGCAGTCTTGCAGTTCCAGGAAGGTTGCCATAGGTGCACAATATCATGCCTTTGGTTTGCGCAGCTCCTTTTGTTGCAGACTCGGGTCTCTTATGTGTCCTTTGTTGCAAATCAGATCAGAACTGAGGGTCTGGTGCCTGGTATTAGGGGTGTGGGTGCAAGTGGCCAATAGGCGACTAGCCCTAGCAGCTCATCTACCCCTGAAGTGACCACATCGGGGACATGTGTCACTTTTTCCACTCAGAACCCTCTATCATACCCGCTTCTAAAAATTGCAGAATCATTTTATTTGTCTGTACAGACCAAGTAGCCCAACGTAGGTGTGTGCATAGCTTTCTGTGGGTGTACACCTCCTGAATACCTTATCATTTTCCCACCTGCCTGAGTGCAAATGTGCCTCGGAACAAGGGGAGGGCTGTTTCCTCCTCTGGGAGGCAGTCTGGTTGCATATTACAGGTGGTGAAGGCTTTGAAGCACACCGCCTTGATGTGTCACTTCACAAGCCATCCTGTCAGGGAGGGAGGTGTGACCTCCTTCCCATCCAGGCTTTTGTTTCTGACTCCTGAGAGAGATAATACCTCCTGGCAGGGGATCAGATTATTTCCTTGGTGGCAGTAGCTGCGGGCTGACAGCCAGAGCACAGGAAACGATGGGGCAAAGAAGTGAGAAATCTCCAAGGTAACCACCTTGGTGCATGCCACATTGTCAATGACACGAGAATCGTGTCAGGGGTGATGAAGCACATTGTTTAATATCAAACATGACATATTTCGGTCATACCATAATGTAGCTCTTGAAGTTGCCCGTGTCCCAGTCCATGTTATCCCATGGACCTCTGATCACTTATAGCAGCCCTTAATGGAAAAGGCTACTGTAGGGACATATAAGTTTGCACTTATATGTCCTCACATTTCATCTATTCAGCCTGCCCCCTGGGCTCAGGAGACCTTTCTTAGGGGTGACTGGAATATATTAATAATAGTTATTTACCTTGCCACACAAGGTGAGGGCAAAGTCGAGTTCAAGCAGTTTGCACTGCTCCTGTAGTCTGCAATGGCAGGCCAGCTGTCATCTGTTTACTTGGTTCACTCAGGGTATTGGGAACCGGTAGTTCTGAAGCACAGATTCTATCAGTTTGTTCCTGATGGGCCATTACGGAGGAAGGCATAACCCAAGCATATGGACCTGACACGGATTTACCAAGGACAACTTGCGTATATGCTGTCTCTTCGATAACTTAGTCACTAGGGCCTACTGCATTACAAGGTTGTACACTCACTAACTCGTGTCCCTTTGCATTGATCCGATTGTAATGTACCGTCTGATCCACCTTTTGCTGTCTTCTACTAATGGCGACATGGTTGACTTGATGTACCTACAATACTTTGCCCTGTATTTTATGTATTTTGTGTTTGTAAAGAAAATCAATAAAATTTCTTTTAATTTAGAATCTGTGCTTCAGGCCCTTGTGACCCCATTAACTTCCATGCCCTGGGTACCACTGGTACCATTTACTTATAAGTAGGGTAAAGTCCTTGCCAATTGTGGTTGCCAGTTCATATGTATCAGTTTTAGGGAGAGAGCACTGGCACTGGAGCCTAGTTAGCAGACTTGAGTGCACTTTAGGAGTCTTAAACCAGCATCTAGTAGTCCAAATGGGAGCATAAAGTGGGGAGACACCTGCAAAAAGGCCTGTTTTCTTACAATAAGGGATGGACTGTGTGTCTGAGGAATGAGATGGCTGGTCCCTAATAAACATAGCACCATTTTACCTCTCCCTGAATTTCACTTCCAACTCAGAAATGTTCTACTGCTAAACACCCATGCTGCTTTCTCTTGGAGTTAAAGGGTCATTGCTGTAACCATCATTTTCTCTAGACATTGCCATACATCTTTCCTCCTCTCGATTTCTTCTCTTTTGATATCCTACTTTCATATTGACTGTCACTGGTATTTCGAGTTTTTTTGATTCAGAGGCACTTAAACTCAAAATTGGCATTGGGAAAACCTCAAAGCTCCAAAATGCATTCCTGGTCTATTTTCTAGTGAGATGTTTCTGGTTGGCTATGGTATCAGCTGTAGTATTCTGCAAACTTTAGGGTCACAGTTATTAATTTTGGTTGGGATCTCTCAGTTAGTATCTGACATTGCCAAGGTTTGTGTAGCAATTCTTTGTTTATACTGAGCTGAGCACTGTCTATAGAATATAAAGTATAAGCACTTTGATACAAAGCTTTATAGTAAAACTGAAATATTAAATGCTTCATCTTCACTATTGCATTCCTAAACTTTAAATGTGATCACACTCAGATAATACCGTGCATTGGTACATTATTGAAAAAAATAATTATTTTAGAAATTGTGTAAGATTTAGAATCTCTGGATGTTACAAGAGTGTGATTAAACCAAATTTGGAACAAACTTTGATTTCATAGTAGCATATGTATTATATGTTTTTATTTGTACACTGTTCATTCTCTCCGTTTTTTGGCAAACACATGCAGATGATAGCGAACGCAACTGGCTGTGAAACCTTGGACTCCGCTGCAATAGTGAACTGTATGAGGAAGAAGACAGAGGAGGAGATCATGGAACCAGTTCACAAGATGGTGAGGGATGCTGTTGAAGTTTTGGCTTTCACAAATTCGGGTAATGTCATGTAGTGAAGTGTAAATTGCATTGTAGCACATGCAAAAGCACATTTGATTAACATGTTACAATAGGTTACTGTGAGGCTATCAAAGGAAAAAGTGTCAAACATCAAAAAGTACCAAAGCATCCGAATAAAAAGAAAAAGTAACAAAATAAAAATCCAACACCAATTTATAAAAAATAGATTGTATTTATATCTTTGAATAGGCAACTCAATGACAAAAAGCCACTGGAAAGTTCTCAACACATGAATTTCCAAAGAAACAATAAAATCACAGACTTTCATTCAATGTATTAAATGGTAATCTACCGGGACTCACGGTTTAGTTTTAGCAATGACAAGTGACATGAAAATGGCGATTTGGGCACTCTTGTGGGGAGGAACTTTCATAGGGGCCCATTCACAGTGACCAATCAGATCCAGCAGAAAAGTTACCTTCTGGTTTGAGCAGTCTCCAGTCCAGTTCCAGGGCCTATGAGCAAACCGCCACAGAAGTCAATGGAGTGGTGCTCATGCAAAGGATGCTGGTTGCTTAGTATGCTGAGCTGATGTTGAGAGGCTTCCTGTGGTCAACCTCCAGCAGCCTGACTGTTGCGTTTTGGATGGTGTGTAATCTTCTTGTGACCTGGTTGGTATTCCTTGCATATAAGGTGTTACGAATCAAAAGGGAATGGATCACTTGTAACTGAAAATAGGGGTTCTTAAACCGTTGTTTGAACCATTAATACCTGAATAGGTATTATGAGAACCCTCAATCACGTATTTTAGGTGGTATTGGCGGTTTATCTTGATTCTCCGCCATATTAATACGTGTCAGCATTATCATTGGGTCTCTTGTGTATAATGCTTCCTCCACCTGGAGGGAACCACTGATTCTCAGTAGTGATCAGAAATATTTGTGCAAAAAGGTGATATGGTGACGTTAAAAATGTCTTACTCACACTGCCCTCAAAAACAATATTTATTCTGTCAGGTGTGTGAGGAGACTCTTAAAAAATTAAAATAGTAGTGCAATAGGTCAGATAATGTAACCAAAGCACTTTTTTTAGTGTCCAAATCAAAAAAAGGTCGACATGTTTCTGCCCTTCTAGTGCCCCAGGAGGGGGTTGTTGGGCGTTCTTCAGGACCTAGTGGTTGTGAGAGCCGGTAATGCCCAGTTCTGAAAATAGGTTTATGATTGTCTTCATAAACATGAGGTCTAACAGTACCTCAAGGTTATTGTTACCTACAAAAGACAAGTGGGATTGAAAGAGACAAACAATGATACGGGCACTGTACTAGGTGCTTGTAAAGCAGATACTATTGTGAAAATAGCAATTCTTTATAATACTGTAAAGCAATGTTTAAAATGGCAAATCTTTATTGTACTCAGAGATATCGTCCAAGGGAGTGGGGGGAGAGGAGGAGGTTTCTGTTAATATGAATCATTAGCACAAAAGGGGGAGGGTTTCTCTATCTAGACCATGGTTGTTGCACAGCCTAGTCTGCTGGTGATGAGGACTTGGGTGATCATTTTCCTGGTGTTGTCTGGTAGCTACCTCAAGATTTTTGTTAGCATCATTAGTGTGTTGCAGCAGGCAGAGACCACTACATTGAATTGGGCGGTCATGTCCAATTTGTTTTCTATGATGATTCTGAGGTTTTTCGCTTGCAACAGGATGTAGGGGTGAGTCTAAGGTTTGTAGGCCACCAGGTGGAGTCCCTTGGTGAGGCTTTTATGCTGAAAACTACCACCACAGTTTTGTCCAATTTCAATTTGAGGCAATTGGATTCCATCCAGGTCGCTACTTCGGTCATGCATGTGGTGAACTTGTTTCTGGTGTTGGGTGTTTTATCTGAGTGGAACAGTATTAGTTGGTTGTTGCCTGCACAAGTGAGGATGTTCATGCTGTGAACTCGTATGACATTGGATAGTAATGTAAATGTTGAAGAGTGTTGGGATGAGCGAGAAGTCCTGCGGGACTCTGCAAAAAAGATGCTGCAGAGGTGTAGGGAGGGCATGTTGATGTTTAGTGTGCTTCCAGTAAGAAGGAGCAGATCCATTTTAGGGCCTGTCCACAGTAAAAATTACAATGTCGGGTTTTTACTGTCAGGACATGTAAAGTTATTAAAACACATGCCCAGCTTTTTAATATAATGCACCATGCCTTTAGGGCAATGTAGGTCTGCCTTAGGGGTGACTTATAAATACCAAAAAGGAAGTTCTGGGCTTTGCCATTGGTTTAAATAGCAAAGCCTAGTTATGATATGCAAACTTCTCTCTGAGGCTGGCAATGATGGGCTGGGAGTCATGCTTTGCTTTGTCACACTCGTGGTGGCACAATAAAGGCTGCAGTTCCCAACGGGCACTTAACTTGCAGGCCCTGTGTACCCCTGGTAGCAAACACTAGGGACTTATAAGTAAGTGTGGGAGGGCGGGTCTGATAAACAGGCGAGGAGGCCTAATATAGGTTCCAAAAGGACGAGCTTTATTAGAAAATGTAGAACTAGAGGATTGTTGGGTTGGTGTTTCTTCGTGTTCCTCTCGGATATGGACTGGACTGGCCGGGGTTGCAGAGGATGTTCCAGGCTCCTTCTCTTCAATGCAAGGGTGTTCTTCCTGGAGGCTCATAAGAGAGGAAAAAGGGAGCCGTCAGTTTATTGTTCTACAGATTTCAGAGTAAAATACCCGTCACCACACCGGGGAGTGTTCAGGAACTAGGATGATGGTTTTTATTTTACCTAGGTGGGATTTTCTCTGGGGAGAACCACTATTGGTTTAACTGAAGCGTGTCAGGAAAGTAAAGTCATTTAGGAGTCACGCTCAATCTGGCTCGCGCTATGTAAAAGATGCGCGTTTAATAAAGAAGGCACACTTCAAAACAAAACAGGAATAATAATAAAGAAAACAAACTAAAGCATGATAAGGATGATGAGGGTCAATGCTATCGTGAGGGGAGGTATGCTAAACCAAATACAGGCCACTAGCCCAGTACAGCCGGTAAAGTTCTGCCGCTTATGCAGGGAATGTGCTCATTGGAGTGCTCAGTCTATACCTAGGCGTTTTAATGATGTACACCCCACTACCCGTGCCCGTCTCCCAGCTCACCGCCCGCCTCCCTTGAATCCTTCCCTGAGTCCCCAGGTTTCATGCCACTCACCGCTCCTGCCGCAACTCTCCTGAGTTGCGGCCGCTCTTCCGCATACTCCGGTGGACACCACCACTCCTCGCACCAGCGGTCGTCCGGTTCCCCGTCGTCGTCTTCTAGGGCGTCTTCGGTCTTCCAGCTTTCTCTCGGCGCATCCTCGCTGTCTCCGTCCTCGCTTGCGGGTCTCTCTCCCTCTTCCGGCTCCGTCCTCGTACCCTCCTCCTCTATGACGCCGGCCCTTTTCATTGGGTGGTGACTACTCCTTCCGGTGTGACCCCCGCCTACTTCCGGGGTCACGTCAGCGTCTCTCTGTAAAGATACATGAGAGGGGAATGGGCCTCGTAGTCTGTCACGGCCCCTCCCACGTTGATTGGCGAAAGCACGATTCCCACACGGAAGACCGTCCCAGGGTGTTATCCAGGTGGGCACTTCAGGTATTTTCTTACAGTAAGTTAACACGCCAATTGTGGACAAGTGAATTAGACCTACACCTTTTTAAGGATCAGAGCACTGGCACTGAGTCCTGTTTGCCAGAACTCAGTGCACTTTTAGAGTCAAAATAACAGCAGCATCGGTCTGAAGCACTTGGGGTGACCATGCAAAGAGAGACATTTCTTCACAGTTACATGTACCTTTAAAAATAATACCCACAGACATTTATAGTATATTTACATTTTTATGTTAATCTTCCGTGGTAGAGCTCTCACGAGTCTCCTCTAGCCAGACCTAGACCATGCATTGCTGTTCCCGTACAATAATACCCAAATGACTATGACAGTGCACCTCAACTGTATCCACTCAAGTGCCACAGTACCAGTACTGAGACACCTGCTGAGCTTTCCCAATACGTTTTTATATACAGACCTGCAATGAAGGCCTTTGTCAGAACTGAAATATATACTGAACTCTCATAAAGCTTCCATACTCCAGACTTTGAGAAGTCACCACTTTCTTATTATTGAGACACCCGAAGAGCTCTCAAAAAGTATCTCTGGCTTTTCATGCAGTGTGCACTTGTGGGAAAGCTGGAACCCATACTCCTTAATAACCTGACTGGATGTTACTTTTTAAGCAGCACGAGAGATAAAGAGTAAACTCCTTTCACAACATCTAGATTTCAAAAGTCCCCATTATTGAGTAAGAATTCAGGTTGACAGCCAAATTCAAGATAGATGGTTTCATTCAAATTCTGAAACAGAATAATGTACACTAATCCGAGCATTATGGTGTACAGATACAAAGTAAAAAGAATGAAACTGAATCTATAAAATCGATTCAGTTGGAATAACAAAAAGAAAACTCGATCACCACAGCATATGTTTCCAAAAGTCAAAAATACAGGTTGAATTGCATCAAAATGTCATGTAAAAGTCTGACAAATCCCTAACTATCCTTACACTGTCTTAAAGTGAAGAGCCTAACCTTAAATATGGTTAGCAAAAGTGGGAGAAAAGGTGTCAGCTGTTTAAGTCGTCCTATCAAGTAACATGAAGGCATGGAGCTAAAGATGAGGGCCTTGATTTATGAAAAGTGATTCATCGCTGCGAGAAAACAGCAATGCATCACTTTTCATTGCGCCCTCCTTGCGACACCAATGATGCCTCATATTTACAGTATGATGTATCATCGCAAGGAGTTACAGATACATCAGTATTGCTGACATATCTGTAGGCGCAAAAATGAGGCATTGCTGGAGTGTGTCACAAAAGTGACGCAACTCCAGCAATGGGTCATTACACATGCGCAAGTCCCATGTTAAATGTGCCTGCGTCAGTCTTTCGCCTGCCATGAAGCTGGCGTAAGATATTGATGCATTTGTGTCCTAGAAGTGGCGCAGTGAAATCGTCACTTCTATGACCCTTTCTTGCGTCGGGATGCCCCCCCAGCATACATTATACCTGGCGCAGGTATAATGTGGCGCAGGGGTTTACAAAGTGACGCATCTACCTAGATGCGTCACTTTGTGAATATGGTGCAACAAGGCGCATTTTTTATGCCGCTGGTGTGTCATAAAAGTGAAGCACCAGCGGCGCAAAAGTGATGCAAGGGCTCATAAATATTCCCCGAGGTCTTTACCTTGCAGAGTGTCAGCTGTCCCTGACTACATTACAACATAAGTAATCACTGAATTCTGACACCTCTCATCGTGCCTCAAGTAAATTTCCATATCCAGCACCCTCCATCTTCCTTCCTTCGCCTCCATGTTCACATGCTGAAATGTTTTGTACGTCCTTGGTGCTATCTCCGTCTCACATGAGAACTCGTCCCGCATTCGCTATTGCATTTCTACTTCTCAGGCCACTTTATCTACTAGGAACAGTAACTCTTTCACTCAACTAATGAAGCCTTGTCCACCGGCAGTGGGAACACATGATACAAGCAACATTCAGAAATGTAAGCAAAATTAGAATTCAAACATTAGCTGAAAAATACTTTAGAAATGCATTTCAGGCCTACAGTTAGGCTAAATTAACAATGCACAGGTTGCATTATGTGAGCTCTTCTACAGCAAATAAGCCATAGTTTCAACATATATTTCAACAGTTATAAATGACAAATCATAATATACCAGTATTATGAGTGAAATATTAAACAAATCAGTAAACACACGTAGTTTGTTACCTTTAACCTAATACTAATGCACCCCCTTGTTAGTTACATTACTAAAGTACACATACAAGTCAGGTTAATCATGAGGATACGTAATCATCTAGTATTCCTTTATTCTTCTTATACATTAGTCACACAGAATATATATGTGAGTGATCAGGAAGATCAGGAAGAAGACCATAAAAAAAACATTATAATACATTCCTACCGTAAATTCAAAAAGGGGCCCAAACTGCTCTCCCTCACTTGTATGCAATCACTGCTACATTAAAAGATCACTCATAATGCACGTCTGCATCAATTTGCAATCCACACATGGTGATATCCTCAGAGATCTCAAAGTGCATAAGTATCCTGACATGCATTATGCACGTGAGTGCCAGTACTGAGCCATCGACAGAGGCCTGCTAGGAGTCTTCTGTTTCAACCAGTGGTATGTATTGATTTCCAGTCAAAGAGCTTTCACAAGGCACCTACACCCACAAGGCTGAGTCACCCACAAGGCTCTCCTTATTCTCCTCTTACTTGACGTAATGTGATTTGGTTTCTCAGTATATTCAGGGCTCCGATATCACTGTTTACAATTGAGTTGGGCTAAATACATTTCCTCCGAAATTATAAGGCAGTGTTCTCTGTATGGAAGAGCTATGTCAGTGGTCACTACACAGGCTTAAGAGATCCTTATAAGCTTCTGGTTCTCGATAATCAAATTCAGAAGTATTGTTGAGCTCTGAAATAACAAACCCTCTCCTTAACTACTGCATGGTAATACAAGTTAAAGGCATGATAAACATTCTCTCATTTTTATCAGTATAACACAAGTGCTTATATTAAAGCAGTGTAAAAAGTTATAAAGACATTGTACATGCCTATTACAACATTGAGTCCTCTTTGCACGGTATGCAATGAACCTAAAATGTGCTAGGTAGGAAGGCCAAGAGGTCACAACTTTCTATCCCTCTCAGCTAGTTCAGCAACCCACAGATCACCTCAGAGATATTTTTTGTTTTGCCTGTCGAGTTTATCGGTAACATTTCCAATCCAAATAAATCCCAGGTATGCATACAGACAGTCGTCCCTGCTGCTCAATCGTCCCTAGAGGAAATCTGCTTTCTTGGATGTTCGACACTTTTTCAATTCCAAAAAGTAGCATGTAGACTTGTAGAGTCGGTGTATTGCAAACAAATTGACAACTTGGAACAGGGGTCAGTGCTTTAAGTGGGCTAAAAAACGGTGAGGGTCTCTAAAAGGGCCACGACCAAAGAAGAGTACGAGCTATTCCTAGAGGAATAGCTTATGTAATTATGGATGTGGCTTAAAACAAATAAACTAAAATCCTGGGCTTAATGCAGTGTGCCATCTGAGCGGTATTAGGGTGCCTTTCTGGGAGTGTTGTGTTATTTCATCCACACATATGGCACAACAACGGACCTTTGTCTAAAACCAGAGATGTTTAAGGCAAGGGCAATGTGGGTAATTGACCAGCATCTCCACCTTCCAAGGGGCTCCCTGGTAAAGTGATTAGAACAGTATACAGTCCCATAATGATAACAATGTGCATGAAATTTAGATTCATTTTTTTAAATTTGACAGATTAACTTATGCCCTTATCATAACTGATAAATAATGTATTCCTTATCATGCCAGTCTCAATACATGCCCTTACCTCTGGGGTTGGTATATGTGAGGATCTGGGTGTATTATATGATATGGCTCTGGGGCCTTATCGTGTAATAATTTAGCAAAACCTTTATTGAGTCCAGTCAGGCTAATTTAAACAATCTTAAGCTCATCCCTAGGTAGCTATGGCTTTTGCACAACAAGGCTTGAAGAAAGGAACTAAATGCCTCATTACGATGTCGGTCAGAAAGCCTTTCGACCGACTCTGTCTCAGAATCATTTCTGACTAATTCGGGGAGTTTGACCGACCGATTTCAATGTTTCCGAACACCGTTCGGTCCGACACCCATTGACAGGGTGGTTGCAGAAAACCTTGCACCCTGTAGCGCGCAACCCATTGTGCCTGCCACACTGTGCATGGTGGCAAAGAGAGGACCTCTGGTTAGAGCCATGGGCCCCAACCGGAGTTCTCCGGGTGAAGGGGGGCCTGCTACGGGCCCCCAAATTCAGATTCCGACAGCCGATCCATGTCGGACAAACGGATTCGGAAAGGCAGTCCAAATCCCACATCGTAATGTGTTGTTTGGAAATGCGGTCCGTACAGCCCTACAAATGCCGATCAGAACCGATTCAGAACGACCGAATGGTTTCCGGCTATTGTAATCGGTTGGATGTGTTTCTGAGTCGGTCGGAAACATGGGTTCTGAGTTGGATTCAGACAAACCAAATTCCGTTCGGAGCCTTTCCGACCGGCATCATAATCGGCCCCTTAGTGTAGAGCATTTAACAGCACCAAACAACGAAATAAGAAAGCCGTCGAACAGGAAAGAAACATGACACGAGTTTATAAAAATACATTGTATTTTTATCAATTTTGAGTATGAGATGAGCAAATTCGACTGGAGGGTTTTTGGAAGATTTTTCAACGATTTTATCACTTTAATTTCAACCACAAACAAGTACAGGTCCAGAAAAAGTTTGAAAACTTTTCAAAAGTTTGTAAAAGTAAGTACTACTACTCCCGCCCGGCTGGGGGGACCAAATCTGTCCGGATGGAGGTGTAGGAGGTCAGTGGCATAGGTTTAGACAATCACCTGGCTACTCGAGCATTTTTCTGTCCAGTTCCAGCCTTTACAGTACAACCGCCATAGACTATAATGGAGTGTCCTGATGCTCCGGTTGTGATGCATTCAATGGGGGTGCCTTTTTAGTGGTTCCTCAGTCCACGGGTGATGTGGCCTGACTTTGGCCACAGAGGTTGGGGTCCCATGAAGTCCTCTCTACATGGGCAGAAGATCAGCAGTGGCAGGGCTACTGGTCTTGGGGTACAACAGTAGGGGCAACATCCTTTTGTGGGCACTAGTGTCCCTCTGGCGTGACCAATCCGGACTTTGGCAACACTCCCAGATCCAGAGAGCTCAGTGCAACTTTTGACCATTGAAGATAGGTCTCTTGCACTTCCTAGCAGCAGCTAGCAGCAAATCTTTTCCGGTGGCTAGCACTTTGCTTGTTTGAGTACTTAAGCTCTTTTGTCACTGGATGTTGTTCCAAAGGATCAGCAGACTGATCTTTCCAGTCACGGCTCTGGTCTGGGGGGATTAACTTTTCTGTGAGCTAGGAACCACAGGCACAGTCCAAACTTTGCTAGCCCAAAGTGCAGCAGATACAGTCCAGTAGACGGTGCAGCCTCTCTCTGTGATTCCAAGGGCAGCAGGCCAGTCCTTCTTCGGTCCACTTTCAAAATCCATCCCGATCTCAGGGTGCCATATTTGAAAAGTGCCAGATGGGACAATGTGGTCACTAGCCAATGGACTACCATGCCCCTTCCTACTTAGTGACAAATTTGTGTTGATGTGTGGCACCTAGCGATCCCAGAGTGCAGTATTCCAGCCACTCTCATGATGTCTGAGCCTTCCGTTAACTGTGAGGAGCTTGGTGGCCCACTCCATAGGTTTGGCTACCTGAGCGCTACACGCCCACATGAAAACCAGTTTGGGGATGGGTTTTCTCTTTCTGACCCTGTTTCCACTTAGTCTACAGGAAGAAAAGACAGTCCCTTTGGAGTGTTATCACCATTTGCCTATCAAATGCGGCTTCCCCTTTGAAGCCTGCCTTTTGGGCCAACACCATGAGTTGCTTCCTGCCAGGGGGAGGTGTCACCTCCCCCTGAAGTGGGCTACTATTGTTGCAAAGCCTGGGAGTCGTTCACACAACTCTCCAGGTGGGCAGAAAGGTGGCTGTGGGCGAGTGCCTGTGTGAGGCCAATGGATCAGCTAGGACACAGAGTGGCAACTTTCTAAAAGTTGCTTTACTTTAATAGTGACATTATATTTGACCTGAGCATCATGTTGGGTTTAATGCCATGATTTGAAACCTTACAGGACCCAGTTAGCTAGTCCCATTCAAAATGTTGCCAGGTTGAAGTGCCAGCCAGTGACCTTGTGTTAGCCAATGGGGCTGCTAACCGTTCTAGTGCAAACATCACTTTTAGGGGTTTTGCTGCTAAGACACATCTAAACTACACATCCTACTTAATAATATACAGCTCCCTGCATTAGGGCTCTACAGACCTTCCTTAAGGGAGACTTGCATGTATCAATAAGGGAATTGGTGGCTTTGTTATTAATGGTTATGTGAAACTCCAACTGGTAGTGTGAAGGCTGCCCTTCCAGTCTGCAGTGGCAGGTTGGTAGCCATTTTGTACATTGTCACACAGGGTGGCACAAACAGTACTGCAGCCATGTGGTGACACTCTGCCTTACATGCTCTTGGTACCCTGTGTACCATATACTAGGCACTTATAAGAAAGTCAGTCCTTGCTAAATGGGGAATGCCAATTCGCCATACACTTTGCCATGGGTAAGAACACGGGCACTGAGGGCTGGTTAAAAGGCCTCAGTGTACTTTCAGAGTCGAAAAAACAGCCATTAGTAGTCCAAATGAGGGCGAAAAGTGGAGGAAACCTGAAAAAATCCTGTTTCCTTACAGTATTTGTCAGGCTGATAAATATCTACAATTAAGAGTATCTCCATAGGAATCAGAACTAACATGCAGATTTTGGTGACTTCTGCATAATCTTCCAAAATGTCGTTCTGAGGGGTGGACTTTATTGCACCCAATATTCACCGGTGTGCGGTATATTCAACAAACATATAACTGTGACCGCTAGGTAAACCGGTTTTTTGAAGGGACCGCAATTTACTGTAATGAGGGTCCCAGTGTCCATGCTTGGCCTGCTTAAATGTAACCCTCACACACTCAAGCAGTTGGTATCAATAATATTAAAAAATAAACTTTCTCTGTCTTCTCTTTCTCCTTACTTCACCTCACTTCATCTACCTCACATATCTCCCTATCCCTCTCTCTCACCACCTAACTCTACATCTCTCTTCCGCACCTCAACTCTAACTCAACTATATCTACCCCACTTTTCAATAAAGCTATCTCACTCTACTCCACCTCTACCTCTCTTGTGACCTTGCCTCTTTCTTTCTACTAGTCACTGTGACTACCTCGATATCTGTTGCCTCCTACCTCAACTCCGTCCCCACCTCATATCTCACTCTGCACCTCAAGGCTCTATCTTCTCCCTCTCACCTCCCTATGTCTCTTTTTAATTTAGTTCACCTCTCTATTAACCTCATCTCACACTGTCCCTCACCTTTCTCTGCCTCCGTCAAGTTGCTGTACATCTCCTCACTTTTTTCTCTCTTTTCTCTCCACCCAACCTCTCTCTCACTCTTTCATCTCTCTTTAATCCACTGATCTCTTAATACATATCTGCTGAATTTACAAAATGGTTTATTTGCTGCCTGCCCTTTCCACCTCCCTCCTCACTCTACTTCATTTATTTCTACATTATCTCCTTTACTATCTTACTTCTGCCTACCTAACTCAAATTCTTATTTTATCATTATGAACAAGGCCATTAGGTCGCCACCAATTCACCCTTGCAATATTTTTCCTACAGTGAAATAAACAGACTGGTTAGACACTGAATACACAATCAAGCTTTCTTGTGGTACTATTTGGCTGGTGGTTGCCAGTGACAGCTTAAGCTTTCAGCTACTTTTGTGTGCCCCTGTTTCTGAAAGTTTGCCATATCATTTAATATTATGAGTCATTAAAATGGCTTGAATTACATGAAAATGAGTAGTAAATTAAAAGTTGTTCTAAACAAGGAAACTCAAAATATGTCTTGTCCATCAATTTAGCCACACCTATTGGTTTTGCCAGTGGTTGTTAGCAGTATCAGATACACGAGTAACAACAAGGATTTGTTTAAGAATAATTTGAATTGAAAATATAAGACTGTGACTTAAACAAAGCTAAGGGCTGTGGAACGGGTAGTGGTCTTCGTAGTGTCTCAGTATCTCCTCTTCTCACCTTCACCCTAGTTTCCCTTGCAGGCTCTCACTCTGTTGTACACTTTGCCCTTTTTCTGTGAAACTTTGTAACCCTCTCAGAACCCTGTCTATGTTGGTGTAATTTTATAGCAGCATATTTTTTAATTTGTTAATTATTGTGCACATTTATCCAGTTTGTGGAGGCTAGTCCTTTTACCTTCTCATAGAAGACAGCACAGTGAAACTCACACTTTTTTCGATAAGTAAATTACAACTACACCAGAGCAATACCTATCAACCATGGTCACACACTAATCCTCAGAACGATTGACAGCCAAATCTGAACTGGATACTAGAAAAAAACAACCCAGGGGAACACTTCAGAGAAAACAAAGACATCCTGATTTATGGCGAAAAGAAAGGGTAACACCCACCATGTGATGACTTATCGGCCAGGTGTGCTGAATAACTGCTGCATGATACTCGCTATCAATTTTCACACATCATATGTCAACTGCACATATACATTAAGTGACATATTAACCATAGCAAGGCAGGACCGCATGCCTGCACCTCCCACACCACAGGCCTTTCCACAGACAAGGTACTGCAACTACATATGTTCCAGTCAAGCATGTTAGCATGACTCTCATCGCTCCTGACAGTTTTAAGCGCTGCAATGCCCTACAGTTGTCGGTTGTGCACTATACAAATGAAAGGACGCCTAAACCTACGAATCTTCATTATTTTCCTCACTCCTTTTTTTTTTTTGAGTAACTGGACTTGACACTTTTAAGATCTTTATTTCTCAAGTGAATAGTTGTTTGACTAGTTGATGCATGTGTACAACATGCATTTTTTCTGGAAGACCTTGCAGCTTCTAAAATGCCTCCGACCGCGGAATCATCGCAGATACAGTTCACATTTGTAGCCCTGATATTGTGGGCCATGTGAGATCTCCACCACAACTCAAAACAACAATTTGACCTATATTTCCCCTAGAATGTCAATGACAGGAATTGTGGAACCAAGTAATTTACGCTGACCAGAGCAGCCTGTCACACAATTGATAGTTTACCCCAGTCTGTTCACAGCTTGCTTTGTCCATTAACCATTAAAGAGCTTGCTCACAATACTGACAAAGGAACCATATTTAGATTCACCTCAAATTCAGTTAACAGTTACACACAGCAATGCTTATTCAAGCATTTTACCTAATATATGCTCCTTCTGCATTGACAAGGCGTCTCTGTAGACATTTCTTGCTGCCTTAATCTACATTCAATTGTTTCAGTTTTTGGATTTCTGGGTTTAGTGTGAGATATGTTTACACAAAGCCTATAATAGCCTTTGCTAGGTTGAGTGGTAATTCTCTTCACATCCAATGCAGCCTCTTTTATAGCAGGCCTTTCTGACTAACACTGGAAGGTGCACAATAACAACAGTTGTCTTACAGTAAGCTAACTGTAAAAGTACAGGTTTCCCAGTGTAGTTACATAAATGACTAGTATAGGATTTTATGCATATGGCCAGCCTAATCTAAAAAACATTGTAAATGAATTTCAAATTTCTGTTTTCAGTTTTTTAGCTTTGGAGGTTTGAAGATGTCACATTTTTTTCAGCCCAAAATGAATTTAAAAGAATTTCTCATTTTCTGGGTTAAGAGTACATCTAATGTAACCTACTAACCCTGTCAGTTCCACGCTTTGAAGGGCCGTGGCAAAAGTACAAAATGGAATATTAACTGTTTCTGTCAAAAGTTGGTGAATGGGACTGTTAATTTAACAGAAAGATGAGAAACACATTTGTTCTTTTGGACGACTGGTTTACTTTCTGTAAGTAGAGTGAAAGAAGAGTTCAATCTTCAGTGAGATTTCTCTAAAAGAGATGCTTGAATGAGAACTGTAATTTGAAGAGTTGTTTGACCTAAATGTGAATCTCCAAAAACTGCATTGCAGTAGGAAAAGAGATGGAGGTTGATATATGTATGTGTAGGATAAGCTCAAATCTCCATACCAATACGTTGGTGAGATTAGGATGTCCTGCTCAACTACCTTTCCGAAGATCAAGTTTTGAAACAGGACCAGAAAGTAAAATTTGCCTATCCCAAACTACCTGTAGAGGAAAATTAGAAGCATTGTTCCTCTCTTCCACAGTGTTCCTACTCCAGTGTCCTTTTTTAGCAGCCAGCATGCTGGCTTCCTTTCCTGGCCTCCAGTAGAATGAGTCCTGAGCGGGATATAAAGGAGCCTATTATGATGGCGGGCGCCCACCACCGCAATGGCTAAAGGGACTGCCCGCCATAGGTGCGGCGGTCCCGCCATGCAGATCAAGATGCGCCCGCCACACTGGCGAGCGCATCCCGCAATTTGTACATCGCGGCAGGTGGTGCTGTAAGCAGCACCCGCCGCAATGTACAAAATGCATGTAGTGCATTTGCCTGCACAACGTGGCAGGCACTACGCGGTGCCTGCCACCTTATGCATGCAAATGCAGGGGGGTACCATAGGTACCCCCATGTGCACCCCCCAACACCCTGGGGGCCTGCAATGAGCCCCCAACGGCAGAAACCGCATGCCTTTCCATGGCGGCAACGCCGTCATGGAAAGGCTGATCTCCGCCATCATCATAATATGGATGGCGGTGTCTTGCAGACACCGCCACCATATTATACACGTTTTCCGCCCGGTCGACTCGTCGACGGGTGGAAAAGCGGTGGACGGTCTTCTCGTCTGCCCCGGACCCCCCAGCCATCCTAATATGGCGGGGGGTCATTCTGGCATGGATGGGGGGCGTATCGCCTCCACCGGGCAGGCGGTGGCTACCGCCGGCCCGGCGGGGGCAATCTGCCCGCCATCCTAATAGGCCCCAAAGTGTCTACTTTACTATTCTTGAAAAAGTCAATCGAATCTAGTGCTGTTGGCCTATCATGGATACCCAGTAAACTGAATGTGATAGAATTTTTAGTGGACCGGGTCCTGCTTGGGTCTTCATTTCCAGAGAGACTGGGAAAGAGGTAGCCTTTGGTAACCTCTAGGTAGAATTCCAAGTTAACTTGTGATGTTAGAAATTCAGCAAATTTGTATAAAGGGACTGATTCCACAACAATTTCACTAGCGAGAGAGAAGAGTCTGAGAGGAGTCAACTTAGAGTGCCTACAATATCAGTGAAACAGTTTGCTTCAAAGTAAAATACTTCACCTCCCACTGTCCAACCTGAGTGAAAGCCTGTGGGCTGATATTTCATAGGTATTGTTCTTGATTTAATAGCACTCTTATTTATCAGTCATCTTTGAAACGAATTTTTTTAACTGATTTTTGCCATTTGTTCTCCTCCCTATTTTAGTGAAGGTTCAATGAGTTGTTATACTGCAAAACATATTTATGTTATGGGTATTGAACAATTTTGTTTTATACTTAAACTGTTTTGAACCAAAAAGATTAAGGGGTACTCAACACTTTAAATCCTATTTTTCACCATTTGTTCGTATCTGTTTTCCTTCATAATGCTTTACTTTTCTTATTAAAATGCACATTGCAGTTTCTTTATTTCTAATATCTACATACATTTTCTCTGCTGACTGCCTAGTTGCTGAGACATTTAAGATGGAGTAAGGTTATAATTATTGAAGGTTGTTTACGTCCGAGGGACCTCAGGTTTAGGCAATATGGATACTTGTCATAGCTCTCAAGAAGGTGACAGCCCCCAACATTGACTTGCAGAATGGTTTGCTAAAAATGGAATTCTGAATCTGTACCAATTTGTTATTCGGAAGGGGCATATTTGGGCATCTCTTCCTAATGCAAATTGGTGTGTGATGTATCAATGTTTTGCAACCATAATCAAGTCGCAAAACATTACAAAGGTATCATCTCCTGATGAGTGATGCTAATTATTGGATCTCTTTGGAACCCCTTCTCCTTTGTCAATGTAAAAACAAACATTTTGTTGGAGGATAGGCAGTGGTCCATGGAGACACTGCCAAATCTGAAACAAGCATTAAAAAAGTAAACTTCTTTTTTGTTTTGAATGCTCCAACATCTTTTAAGTAAAATGGTTTGCAATAAAATAAAAAGTTTATCTTATATAAAAGTAATGACAGACATGGTGGCCTGCTGACATCACCATGCCACCATTCCTGTGAAAACCACAAATCAGAATGAGTTGCAATTTGTGACCTATCTCATTAATATTTATGAGGTAGGTCAGATTGAGACCCACACTGAATGGGAATTTTACAAACCGATCAATTAGAATATAGGTCGTTTTGCAAACTCAGACTGTATTCGCACAACGTATGTGCACAACTGCTTCTTGAGAATCCCATCTTAGAGCATCTGGCCCTTGGTTTTCTTTTGTTGTCCATGTCTTCTTAAGGAGAATGTGTCCTCTCTCACTTTCATTCTCAGTGTGCTTCGTGTCCCCCCAACTGCTATCTGCAGTATACTAGGCTACATTAATGGATGCTTTTATAGGTGTCTTAGTCTTGTGACTTGTCTTCAGCCCTTGTAAATATAAGGAGTGGCATTGAGAGGAGATTAGTAACACATCTAAATGAGTTGAGCACCTGCCACATGACCTGTAGGTTACGATTTCTATCCTTTCATGGTCCCTTCAGCACTTCAGGTTCAAGAAAGAGTACTGTTGAGCTAGGGGATCTTCACACCTGTTATTGAGCATCAAGAGACGATTCAGTTTGTGGTCTCTGCTACAAATATAACTGGAAACAACTACAACTATTGTTGGTGTTTTGTTGTGGTATTTGTTATTGTTGGTATTATTATCACATTATTGTATTGTTTAATATTTAGAAGAAGCTTAAGAAAAGGGAGACTTTCAAAATAGGGCATCTATTAAGAATACAGGAATTGCACTTAACCACACCTAAAACCTTTATGTAAGCCAATGGACAAGACACAGTCTGCAGAGGTATGTGCATATAAAGATCATCACTGGCTTCAACACATTTCAACAAACCCAACCATTCATCATATTGAGTTTGTTATTATGAGGACCGTTGTGTTAGGGTACAGTGCATTTTCTCTGTAGACTACTTTCATCGATCAGTCTGTTCCTATTCATCAATGCCACATGGCTGGACTTTCTAAAATCAAAGTTGCTATCACCAATTTGAAGGAGGAGTATAAAGGTTTGAAACATTTAAAAAAAGATGACCACAAAAAACAGTGAGATGCATGCAAATTATGTCGCCTTAGATAAAACACAAATGCTTTCTTTTTCTCACCAGAAATATTCTTTTGTACCTGCCAACGTGGATGGAGTGTTTCTCACCAAGAACCCAGAAGACCTTATGGCTGGAAAAGAGTGTAATCCAGTCCCCTATCTGATGGGCGTCAATAATGATGAATGTGGCTGGGTATTCCCATCTGTAAGATTTCCCAATTACTATTTCAAAAGCTTTCATGTGATAGACCAAACAAACCATAGCTTTAATTATGTTTATGTTTCTTTCTCCATTTTTTGTTCATCCTCTACTTCAATGATAATAGTGATGAATTCAAGCCATGGAGGGTGGGCGCTTGCTAGGTTAGCATTATTTACTGCAAATCCAGTCACAACCACTTGTTATTTGGGGCACATAATAAGGGTAGGGATAATTACCTAGTATTATTGACTGGCTCAAAGTTTGGTACTGCTTCCAGCACATAACCATGTCATACTTGACTCATTTTTCAACTGCCTGTTGTAGAGCTGCTGCTGACAGCCTAAAGCAGTAGGGGAAGGCTACATTCAGAGGACTGTAGTAGGTGTCCTGCTCTTAATATTCCAGTTAATTTGCCAGTTCCACTAATGTCTTTAAGAGTGATGGAGAAAAACATTTTAAAAACTATTTACAAGACACATTTACCGATTTAGACACAGAAACCGGAATGTGCACATTGCACGTGTTAAATAAGGTGGCACCGCAATAGAGATAATTGAAGTAATAGCACTGAAATAGCTTGCAGGACAGTTTTAGAATAAGAGAAATCATTACCAATGGTTATAATGCCTAATAATAGGTTTTTCTTTAATAGACTACATATAAGACGATGGTTTATTATTCATTTACTGATGAGACTAATGATCTCCTGCTTGCGGTCTTTGTGGTTGCGTTCTACTTTTCTGGGCACCCACTCACCTTTGTGCCTGCATCTCGTTGTCCTGCTGCTCTCCGTCCCCCGCTGCCGCCATTACCAGCTGCGGCCGCTGTGCGGGGACGGACTTCACCTCCCAACATCCCATGCGCCAGGGGAGCAGCTGACGGCGCTTACGCGCCAGGAGGCGCTCAAAAAGACTGGTGCTTCCTCAGCAGAGCGGGCTCCTGCTTGCGATCTTTGTGGTTGCGTTCTACGTTTCTGGGCACCCACTCACCTTTGTGCCTGCATCTCGTTGTCCTGCTGCTCTCCATCCCCCGCTGCCGCCATTACCAGCTGCGGCCGCTGTGCGGGGACGGACTTCACCTCCCAACATCCCATGCACCAGGGGAGCAGCTGACGCCGCTTACGTGCCAGGAGGCGCTCAAAAAGACCGGTGCTTCCTCTGCGTCGCGGGACGCGCGCGGGCACCGCCGGGCTAAGCCCGGGCAAAGGGCGGGCCCTCTGTAGCCCTCAGGAGCCGAGGGAGGCCGGGTCGGGGTCACCCCCTTGACTTTCCTATGTGCTGTTTTTAAAGTATTTTGGTTTGATCTTTACTACTCGGTGGTGCTCATACCCTTTCATTTTTCATTGTACGTATTGTTATAGTGGTGTACGATATTAAGTTATATCGATATGGCTGATTGTGCTAATAGGGGTACTCTTGATAGTTATCTATTTAAAGTCACCTCAAGTTCAGATCGCGAAGCTACACTAGCAGAATTAAGAGTGAGGCGTCGTAATTCTATTGAATTGATTAAAAGTACGTCTCTACTCACGACCCCTCAGTATGTGGTAACTTCCCCAGATGTGAGTGGCTTTTCCTCTAAAGAGACTCCACCCCCTTCTGGTAATAATGATTCCATCGTATTGTCTCAAAATGAACATTTTGTTGAGCAACTGACTGATTTATCCCCCATGGTCTTAACCACACTCCCTAGTCAAACTGTCGAGCCAGCTGTTACTAATGGGTCATCACTACAAGTTAGCAAGTCTCCACCCCATAAGGTTAACCTACCCAGGCAATTTAAATCCACGGGCCCAGTGCCTAATAAACGGAGAAAGATAGACTCTGATTTGTTAAGGAATAAAAAGGAAATAAAACTTAGCCGCAACTCTGGTGTGGCACCTGCCGACAAAGGTCCTACATATTGTACAGCTAGTACATCTTTTCCTAGCAGGCCAACACCCTGTCTGCTAAGTGACATAAATGTTACAGAGATAATGGGTAAAATGGATCAGCTATTGAAATCTTTGTTGGTACCTGTTGTTGAGAGTCTAAAAACAATTGAAAAAAGGCTGGAGAAAGTGGAACTCTTAATGAATAGTAAAATGGAATTAGCCGCGGATTCTCGCAAATCATATACAGCGCCTCCTGCTGGTCTAGGTCCTGCTGAACCATCCTATACTGCTCCTCCTCTGGAGATCAATTCCCAAACTCACCCGAGTACTAGCAAGGCAACCTGCACTAATGCACGTGGAATTACAACTTCCAACCTAATGAAACCAATTATTCCAATTAAAACAAGCGATTACTTGGGAGATAATGTTCTGTCACAAACAGGCCCAATGAGTGACAGGAAAGGTTATAAGTTAGCTTCTACCTCTAAACTACGTGGACCTTCTTCTATTAACTTGCCACCAGAAGCTGTCCCCCTTGTGGTTGTCCTTGCGGGTGTTCCTACTCTAAAAGATGGCACAACAGAGGGATATTTGCAGTTAAAAAACAAGGTGATCCACAGGCTTGGCCAGAACCGCCCTCTTCCCTCATATATCAACGGGGAAATTCTACATGTTCGGCGTTTATCTTGGCTTGGAAACACACAAAAAAATATAGATGGGGATATCATTTTAATCAATTTTAGGGACACTAGAGCTGTCAGCCATATCCTTAATTGGCATACTAATTATACGAGATCTTTTATTACTACTTGGGAACTAACCTATTTTTATCCTAGAACTCAGATAGTTCCCAATATTATTAATATTGGGGCTCCACCTTCTAATCAATCCAACCCTCCTATTCCGCTCAGAAATCGATATGAGGTATTAGCAAACCTCGAAGATGTGGACTGACTTAATAGCCCTAAGGCTTCCTCCTTGGTCCCTGGAAAGCCATCTTCTGACACATTTTTAGCCTCTAGAGACCTAAGAAAGCCAGTATCACAAGCAAGCACAGATATCTGTAATGGTCATTTCTCTGCCCCAGATTTTTTACCATCTGTTGACAGCTTGGCTGGCACCAAGGCTATCACGGGGAACCTACTCTCCTGGAATATAGCTGGATTATCCTCTAAATTGGATTCTGAGGATTGGATATCTTTTGTTAACAGTTTTGATTTGTGCATATTCTAGGAGACTTGGTTATGTGAATCATCTTTTGTACAGGGATATTTGAATTACTCGGTACCTGCACTAAAAGGACCTAGGGGGAGACCAATGGGGGGTTTAACTATATGGGTCCGTCAGAATTTAAAACTATCCATTAAAGTTGTAGAAACTAATAATCGAGATATCCAACTAATTAAAGTGAACCTAGAAAAACTAGGTATGTTGGATATTTATAACATCTATGTCCGGAGTGATAGGGGGGGGAGGTCAGAGACTCTAGCAGCTTTGAGCTGTCTTCTTGATACCCACTCTTTAAATAACAACATTGTCATTGTGGGCGATTTTAATAGAACATTTGAGCCATTAGTCAATGAAGACGATCTTTTCGGGGAGGAAGAGGATTGTCAATGGGGAGTACCCAAACTAGAGCTCAATGCGGTTGTGCGTTAGACCAATGACGTCATTGCCCTAAATTCCCTCTGTTATGAGAAGGGCTTAAGAGCTCTGAATGGAAGGACTAGTAGTGACAGGAACGGGGCCAGCACATTTGACAATGGGCGCCATAATAGTAGAATTGACTACGTTTTATGTAGCCTTAGATTGTGGTCCTCAATATGCGACATGGAGGTTGTAGGGAGAATTGAGAGTGATCATAATCCCTTGTGTACAACACATAAATGGTGGTCCCATACCAACCAGCCCGATGGCTCCTCTGAGTTGGTTCCTCCCCTGATTGTTCTGACTAACGACCTGCGCAGACTAAAGTGGGAAAAGATAGCAACCAATCACCAAGCCATTGCTGAAATATCTGACCAAGTTGATCAAGCAATACTGTCAATTGAGCTTTCTAACTCATGTGACACTGGTTTAGACAAGGTAGAAGAATACATAATACCATCTTCTGCACAATCAAAGATTACTTTCTTAAACCGGTAAAAAACAATGGAGCCAGAGCCCCCAAGCCTACCAAGTGGTACAATGAACAGTGTAGAAATGCACGTCTAACCTTGGGTAACGCCATTAAGGGCGGTCAACCCTCTGTAATTCAAACAGCTAGAAGGGATTACAAAATTAGTATATCCAAGGCTAAGAAAGCATGGGACGAGCATCATTGGTCTGAGCTAAGGGTAGCCAGCAACACAAGGGACTCCCGGTTGTTCTGGCACATTGTTAGATGGGGAAAATCTGGTTTCCCAGAGACCCCGTACAATAATGTGCCTGAAGAAGAATGGGTAACATTTTTCAGAGCGCAGTATGCTGACCCAAACAGTTCTAGTTCGGGTCTAGAAATTAGAGCAGATCAAATCCAGGAAACTCTTTTTAGCATCTCTGAAATTACGACAGCCCTTGGCTCAGTGGCTTGTGGACGTGCTCCTGGTCTTGATGGAGTGCCAGCGGACTTATTTATTAATGACAAAGAACGCTGGAGCAAGTACATTCATCTTCTTCTGAATGCCATTGCTCAGGGCGCATCGGTACCCACATCCTGGCAGGGGGCAGTAATTATACCCATTTTTAAGAAAGGCGACCGGTCCCAGGTCATGTGAATCATCTTTTGTACAGGGATATTTGAATTACTCGGTACCTGCACTAAAAGGACCTAGGGGGAGACCAATGGGGGGTTTAACTATATGGGTCCGTCAGAATTTAAAACTATCCATTAAAGTTGTAGAAACTAATAATCGAGATATCCAACTAATTAAAGTGAACCTAGAAAAACTAGGTATGTTGGATATTTATAACATCTATGTCCGGAGTGATAGGGGGGGGAGGTCAGAGACTCTAGCAGCTTTGAGCTGTCTTCTTGATACCCACTCTTTAAATAACAACATTGTCATTGTGGGCGATTTTAATAGAACATTTGAGCCATTAGTCAATGAAGACGATCTTTTCGGGGAGGAAGAGGATTGTCAATGGGGAGTCCCCAAACTAGAGCTCAATGCGGTTGTGCGTTGGACCAATGACGTCATTGCCCTAAATTCCCTCTGTTATGAGAAGGGCTTAAGAGCTCTGAATGGAAGGACTAGTAGTGACAGGAACGGGGCCAGCACATTTGACAATGGGCGCCATAATAGTAGAATTGACTACGTTTTATGTAGCCTTAGATTGTGGTCCTCAATATGCGACATGGAGGTTGTAGGGAGAATTGAGAGTGATCATAATCCCTTGTGTACAACACATAAATGGTGGTCCCATACCAACCAGCCCGATGGCTCCTCTGAGTTGGTTCCTCCCCTGATTGTTCTGACTAACGACCTGCGCAGACTAAAGTGGGAAAAGATAGCAACCAATCACCAAGCCATTGCTGAAATATCTGACCAAGTTGATCAAGCAATACTGTCAATTGAGCTTTCTAACTCATGTGACACTGGTTTAGACAAGGTAGAAGGAATACATAATACCATCTTCTGCACAATCAAAGATTACTTTCTTAAACCGGTAAAAAACAATGGAGCCAGAGCCCCCAAGCTCTGGCTCTAACCAGGTAACTATAGGCCAATAAGCCTTATAGATACTATCCAAAAAGTTGTGGGGCGTGTGATTGTTAACAGGCTCCTGGACTGGGCGGAGGAGTTTAATGCTCTTTCACCCTTTCAGGCAGGCTTTCGTCGCTCCACTAGCACGGTGGACCAGGTCTTCCGATTTATATTGTTACAGTGGAAGACCGTAGTGCTGGGAGAGGGAAGCTTGTATGCGGCTTTTGTCGATCTGAGGGCCGCTTTTGATCTTGTCCCTCGTTCTATGTTATGGTCGGTTCTTAAGAAGCAGGGACTCCCAAACGAACTATTATCCCTCATAATGAGACTCCACGAATCTAATTACGCTAGAATTCAGTGGGGGGGGGATGGGCTCGGTAACTGCGGACTTTCCTGTTGAAAGAGGAGTTCGCCAGGGATGTTCGATGGCCCCCGTGCTTTTTACACTGTACATTAATGATGTAGTAGGCCGGATGCTCTCAGCACAAGTGGACGCCCCTTTTTTAGCAGGAAGAAGAGCTGGATGCAGTAGGAGAACTGCCACTCTATTGCTTTGTTGGGCTGGCCTGCTGCTTTTGTCCTGGGAATGAAAGGACTGGACTCTGCTTTCTGCATCGTCTTTCCAAGGTTCTCCACGGTCTTGCATGTGCTTGCCTCCTGTTAAGAAGTCTCAGGGCCATCAAAGGCTACCTGCAGACCCTGAACTCCTCTACTGGGAGTTCTGACCTGCAAAGTGGGTTAATTCCAGATCTGGGCCCTTGGAGGTGGTTTTGCTGCAAAGAACCAAGAAAATCCACGCCTTGACTGTTGGCACCTGTTTTCCAGAAGCAGCATCGCAGCCAACGCATTGCCGCAGTGCGGTCGAAGTATCAATGCTATGCTTGCCGTGCAACTGAAAGATCACCTCAGCCTGAGTCCTGAGCACCATGTCACTGACATCTGTGTTGAACGCTCTGACTCCGATGCAGGCCCTGCTGTGCAGCTGAAGAAATCGATGCATCACCTGCTTCGCAGATGGGAAATCAATGCAGTGCCTGTTTCGTGGCCACCCCATCAATCCAGTTCATCCGGATTTTTGACGGATCATCCCCATGCGCCAAGTTCTTCAGCGCCCACAGTAAGCAACTAAGATTGCGTGTCCAGAGATCAACACATCACCTCCCCTGAGAGTAAAGAACCAATGCATCACCTCCCCTGTGCTGCAGTAAGGAACCGATGCAGCACCTCCTCTGGCAGTAAGGAACCAACACATCACCTCCCCTGTGAATAAGGAACCAACGCATTGCTTTGCTTTTTTGGTGCATCACCTCCCCGAACAGTAAGGAACCAATGCATTCCCACCCCAGACAGTAAGGCACCGATGCATCACCTCTCATGCACTGCAGTAAGGATCCGATGTATCACCTCTACTGGCTGTAAAGAACCGACGCATCACCTCCCATGTGAGTAAGGAACCAACGCATCGTTTTGCTTTCCCGGCTGCCACCCCTCCCCTGCATCTGTTTTTGTCTTTGATATTGACACATCCCAGGTACTTTATGAGAAAAATTACGCATCTATAGTTTCCTATGGACTGAACTATTAACTAGTTTTAGCCTTTTAAAAGTGATATCTTTACTTGTGTGTGTTGGATTTTTGTCATTTTGGTCTTGTTTTATTAAGATAAATATTGGTTATTTTTTTAACTGATGTGGTGTCCTTTTGTAGAGCTTTCACTGGGTTACTGTATGTGTATGGAAAACACTTTACACATTGCCTCTGAGAAAAGCCTGACTGCTCGTGCCAAGCTACCAAGGGGGCAAGCTAGGGTTATCTTAGCTGTGTAATCCCCTTACCATGACTAGAACAAGGGTCCCTCCTTGGACAGGATGCAAACCTCTGCCAACTAGAGACCCTGATTCTAACAGATACCTGGTTACATTTATAGAAAATAGACAAACTGCAGTAGCAATTGCAATTTAAGTTCAAGTTATGAAGTGGCGTTGTGAATGAATTCCAGCCCCTGCAATGCATTCACCAAAATATAAAGCAAGAACCCAAGAAGATAACATATTGAGGGTTTAGCAGCCTCGTCTTTTTCCCAGGAAAATGTGTTGGTGGCTGTGGGCCTTCAGCTCTAATGCTGCTCTTAGGAGAGGCTTTGCTAGTGTGTACTGCTGCCTAGTGACTTATTCACACTGTCCTGATGTGCTTAAGAATACCATAGAGCAAATTATACTATGGTAACCCCAAGCTCACCTTGTTGTTGATTTCAACCTTTAAGTTGAGATGGCTAGTGATGTACTTGAAACTAACTTCTCATTGATAGTGGCTTTTATTGGTTTCTGGCTGGAAGTAAAGGCACCGTTTTTTATCTAAGGGAAGGTGATGGCAGGAGATCTAGTCCTGCTGGGCTGAACAGACATTTAATCAGGTTAAGAATCTCCTGTCCTTCTGCAGTGTTGCCCACTGTAAGAATGTCCAAATCAGAAATCAAAATGTTATCCAAAATAAACACCTGCTTAGTTATAGCAGATTTGCAATCAGCTTTAAGTCATCCTTAAAAGGACATAGATATAGACTCGGCCCTAATCAATCTGGAGAACTGTGTTAAGGATGCCTTGAGACCTGAAGCTCATCTTTAAACCATTGGGAAACAGAATCATCCCGTTAAATAAGGCTGGTTGACTGAAAAACTGGCATGAAGATGTGCCATAAACAACAAGCTGGACATGAGTGAAGGTCATCTTATTCTGATTCAGACTTATTGAAATATACGCTACAGCTAAAAACTTACAAATAGGTGCCTAGTGGCAGCTAAAAGCCAATACCAGAGTAAGCAAATTTCATCAGTTATTCATTGTGATAAGAACATTTCTCATCCCCTCCAGCTTCTTAAGCATGATGTCCATCTCGCAAGACTCTTGTAATCAACTAGCAGATTACTTCACACAAAAGTTCAGCTAATTTATGATGAGATACTTAACACTACTGAGTCCACCGTTGTAAACCTTTATCCTCCAATACAGAAAAATCAATATCTTGAGTGAACAAAGTTCCTGCTGCTGACAGTTGAAGAGGCCAATCTGCTTCTTGCCTTAAGTTGGTCTCTCCAGGTGACCTCCTGCCCTCTAACTCTACCTCTGGCTGTAGTTCTTTGTTTCGGGTACAATTACAGAGCTATTTAATCTCTCGCTGTGCACTGAGACAGTTCCAACCTCCTGGAAGCAAGGTGTACTTTCCCTGCTGTTCAAGAAACCCAGCTTGGATGCAGTGAAAGTTTAAAACTACCCCAAAATTGCATTACTACCAACACTTTGTAAAATCTTAGAACGTCTGGCAGCCAATCAACTAACTAGACTCTTAAAAGACTGTAAATTATTGGACAATTGGCTGTTGGGGTTCCACCATGACATTCAGGGTATTAAAACCCTCTTTGATGAAGAGGATGTAGTGAGAGTGATATTATTTGACCTTAGTGTTGCATTTTATATGTCAGACAGCCAAGTGTACATGAATAGATTGTCATTGCAGGCTTTAGGGATACGATCCTGAACCTCATGAAATATGATTGGGTCTTACCTACTCGAAGGAACCTACATTTAATTGCCTGTTGTGCAAAGAGGCTTAAGGCTCTTTGCTTGACTCATAATCTCATAATTTCATTTTATAAAGAGAAGGAGAAGTTTTATATCTAAATAAGTACTGTCAACAGAGATCTCTAAGATCCATTAGTCATTCACTTCTGCACATTCACAGAATACACAGTTTCTGGTGGCATTGGTCTTTTCACTACAAAACTAATACATTGTGTAAACAATCCCTACATCATTATGACAATTGTCTAATTTCCTGACCTTACAGAGAGCAATTACATTCTTCTTGTTTTGGTAATGGAGGTTGTCCATCTCCTTTGGATTTGCTGCTCGTGCTCAATCTTCTATTAAGTCCTGACAGACCGGGAGTGGTCCAATGGGGATCCATCCTGGGCCCCTGCCAGATGTCCTCTTGGATTCCTACCGCACCTCGTGACCCTGGATTCTTTGTGAACCGGGCCGCGCCCGCCCTCGGTGGACCCATCCCAGGGCCCCGAATTCGCTGCACCCTAATCGGACCCTTCTTGGCCACAGCCTCCCCTGGATCTCCCCTGATTAGGCTGTGCCATCGCTCTCTTCACTTCCAAATTGAAGTCTCTCCAGCTGATGGACCTGCCCTCCTTGCACTTCACCCCCACACCTTCATTCAGTAACCCGGTCCTGATGATAATCCTCCATTGATAGGATCGAAACTCCGTTGACATACCAGCGCAACCTCCCGCACCTTTTTTCTGTGGTTCTCTAGAATGTTCCCAATTTGTAAAAGTTGATGTAAATAATTGATTACGAACCACAAGTGCCCATGTATATATTTTTGTCACTTCTCATTCTGCGCCATCGCTGTTTTTCTTTACTTGTCACCTGCGCCGTTCACCTCATAGTGTCAAGAGCACTTGCGGGCAGAAAGGTTTCGTGTTACCTATGCAACAATGGCTTACAGGGCTGATACACTGTCTCCAATTTCCATAACCCTTGTCTGTACCCTTTCAAATATCTGATGCCTTTGGCACATCTAAAAATCTTTGTTGAGTCTCCCTGTTTTGTGTTTCCATCAATGTTTTTTGCATGCTTTATAATCAGCCTTTTTCAATAATACCGGTTGAGATATTGGTGCTTGTTTATACTTCCACACCCAGATTTCAACCTGGTCTGTGGGTACACTCCTGTTATGTGTACTTATAGTGTATTGTTAAAGAACACTGTGTTATTGATGGCATGGAGTCATCTTGTAATCTTACACAGAAAGGGTTTTTGGGTCAACCCCTTTGATTGATTTGGATCAGGCTCATTCAGCCATTGTTTGGTGAAAGTGTCATCCTCATGGTGGATCACCTCACAAGAATATTTCATTTTCACAGACATGTAGCCATTTCCTTGGTTCAGAAGATATCTAGGTCCACCTATGAAGTGCTTCTATTGGAATGCGTGGGCTGAAAAGAGTCCTTGCGCTTCAATGGAAACTCATTGTCATCACTTATGCTCTTCCATACCTTGTGTCACCGCTGCTTGCCACTCACTCAAGCTGGCCCTTGGTCTCTTAAGAAACCAACCCCCTAATGCAACACAGATGTCATACCTCAAGTATCTTCCTATTGTTCCTTTCTTTGAGGTAGCTGCTTTTTATGAATGTATAATGTCATATCCGAGATTGCTGCTGCATTTACGCAAAAGATTTGCAAAGGATGTTTCTTGGTACTTCGACTTCTGTGGCAGGTAGCTGGTTGGACTGTAGTATTTAGAAACAGCAGAGTTGATAACTATTAGGAAGGATTGCACCCCTGCTTCTGCACCGATAATGATTGAGGATACTACTACTATGTCCCTTCTTTTTGAGTTGTGTATGATGGGGATTCTGTGAGCTGCAGTCATTGCCGCCACCAAGCTCCCTCCTCAGGTTGGTGTTCCCTGGGACAGGGGCTGATCTGAATCAGGTCAATTAGGGTTGATAATGAGTACAGGACTTCGATATCAGGCCTGAATAAAAGCCTCTTGGAGCAAACAATATGGCTATGGCTTTAGCATGAGACAGCATGGGAAGCGCCAGATCACAATAGCTATTAAGAAGGTGCTAGGGAAGGATGGGACGTCGGAATCTCTGGAGTTATGGAATCTCGGACTCCACCTCAGTTGTGGATAGTATGGAAATATCAATTAGGGTTAGTGGGAAAAGGTAGTCATCGGTCAAATGAAACCACTTCACACATTACCCATTAGATGCAAGATTCACTTCATAGAACAGTCCCCTGTGTCTTTTTATTAGCCGCATTGATTGATGGGAGTGGCCTTCATGGAAAGCAGAATTCATTATTAGACAAAGACCTCACTTAGATTTTTCAGGCCTGTAGTACAAAACAGTTTTTGCAGTTGCAGAGCCTGCAATTGGCAAAATCACAGGCTTGGCAATCATGAAATATTGTGTCTCAATGCACAAAGTGCACATTCCAAGTTATAAATGTATTTATGGCTCACATAGTACACTTTGCAAGCCATACCGGATCGCAGGAGAAAGGTGTCATGAAATGGGCATGCTCCTCTGTTCTGTAAGTTAGTATGCAATGTATCAATGCTTTCCCACTGAAATTGAAGCCACACGTAAGTCTGCTAGAAAGTTTATTTCCCGGACTCCTGTCATAATGGAAGAGAACTAGGGACTGGACAGTCTGACAAAGATATGGAAACGTGGAAGGTAAGGGAACTGATGACATGTACGCGCTATAGGTACGTGTGGTGGATGTGGCTCCCAAAAGGCACACACAGGCTAGTTACCTGTATTGAAAGGACAGAACATTGCTCATGCATGGAAGTGAGGAGAGGAGACCAAGCAGCAACATCCTGCTTAAGCATGTGCAGCCTTGTGCTCCTTTGAGCCCCTACAGCAGTTGGCACCCTCTGCTGCCTCACAAGTTCAGTGCTCCACTGATCTGCCTTTAGGCTTGCCATTTACTTTCAGATCACACTTAAAATTGGGGTGAGAGGGGGGCGTGGCTTGCGCGCCGCTACGAGATGGCGGGTTGCGCTTGAGCTCCGTGCCGAGCGAGGGCCGTCGGAGGCTTATTTATTACCTCACATTGCCCCATACATGCTGAAAGGTGGCCTTTTATCCCTGATGTTCCCGTGTGTTGCCTGAGCGGGATTTTCGATCTCTGGAGCTGCCATAACTGTTTTTCTGCCGTTTTGTGGTGGTGCTCGGTGCTTTTACGAGCGGCCGCCATTTTTTTTTTTTTTTTTTTTCTTATCTGACGGAGATGCTTTTTCTCCACAACACGGTGGCGCTTTTTCTCCGAACTTGCCAGGAATGATGGAAAGCAGGTGCTGGTGATTATCTTTATAGTTCTGGAGGTTTATATTGGACTTCGTTCATTACCCATGCTGCATTACTACCTGTGGTGAGAATATTTGGACTTTCTTTAACTATACTTCTCCTCAGAGTGCCTCAGATGCCTTTATTTGGTGTTTTTCTGCTCTATGACACCCTGCTTCTTGGTCTTTTTGTGTTCGGAAGGCGTTTCTTTTGATACCTGGAGAACATTATATTTTTGTCATGAGACTCCTCTCATTTGCCATGTAAGCCCGCCATTAGTTCTTTCCTGTGTTGGCTGCTGAAAGTGCGCTTTCCACTTTTTGCTCATTTCTTTTTTATATATTATATACTAGTATCCTTTGGCTTTTTCCTTCCCTTCATTTCTCTGAGGTGCTGTATTTTGCGCCTACGGTGGCTGTGTGCTCTATGGCTGCAAATATGGGCTTGTCACCAACTGCTAAAGACGCAAAGGACTCTAAAGCTTCTCTTAAGAGGTCCAAGCAAATATCTCCTACTCCGGACAATCCTCACAAAGACACCACTTCCACGCTTGAGACTATTCTGACGCGCCTTAATGAGGTTCACGACATTGCGCAGTCTACCAAGACTAACACAGATTTGCTGCAAGTGGAGGTGGCAGCCATTAGGAATGATTTCAAGGCTCTCTCCCTTCGTGTATCAGCCACAGAATCTCGCATTAGTGGTGCAGAGGATACTATGCAGAAGCAATCTAGGACTCTTTGCCAGTTAGAACGCTCAATGGCGGCATTGCGGAGAGATCTCACTGAACAAGAAGATCGTAACCGCAGATCCAATCTGCGCATTTTTGGTCTTCCGGAGGGTGTTGAGAAGGATGCCCCTGCTATGATTGAGTTCTTATGTCAGTGGCTTCCTTCTACGCTACAAATTTCTTTTCAAAAAGACTTTGAGCTGGAACGGGCACACCGTGTTCCCACCTTTCGCTCTAAATCTGCCACGCAACCAAGAGCGATAATTTTTAAGCCCCTGCGCCATCAACATACGGAACAAATTCTGGCTCATATGCGGAAGGTTAAAACTGTCTCATGGAATGGCCATCGCATTTCAATTTCTCAGGACTTCGCTAGGGACACAGTAATAAGGAGGAAGGGCTTTCTTAATCTCCGGAAACGTCTCTCTGAGATGAATATTCCCTTTTCTTTTTCTGGCCCTTCAAAATTCCGCATTACCTTCAAAGGTCGTTCCAGAATTTTTGATGAACCTGCTGATTTAGCCTCATTTTTGGATAATCAGATGGAGCTGCAGATGGAACTTCAAGTGGAGGCCTCGCGGGACCCTGGTTCCTCTGGCACCTGACGTGGTTACATATAACTGCAATGAGTTTTCTCTTATCCAGATCTATTAAGTTTGTCTTTTTTAGATCTGCATGGTGGTCTTATAGTCCGCTGTTGTTGGTGTGCTGTGGCTGTTCTTCTCGTGCGTGACGGTGTAAGCTCAGTGTGGCCTGTGTTTTTTCGCCGTTTCTTTGTCAGGTTTACCTCATATCTTTATGGTGAAATGGACCGATATCTTCGATATTTCTTCTTTATGTACTTTCTATTGTTTCGTGATATTGTTTCTTGATAGGTTGGTCTCACTCCTGTTCGCTTTTTTCGTGCATACTATTCTTTTTCCTTTTTGCTTGTTTTTTTATATGGGTCAGGTTCCGGTTCATTCTTGTTCTTCCTTTCTTCCTGGTTTCAATTTCTGATTCTTGCGGTGTTGTATTTTTTCTTTTGTTTTGGTGTTTTCGTCTCTATGGAGTACGTTATTGATTATTATCTGTATTGTTTTATGGTTTAGCTGCATAAATTGCTTCGTAGACACTTATTAATTGCTATATATAGAGATAACTTTATTGTCTGTATAGTTAGTTTTTCTATTTTATTCCACTGCTATTTTACTTATATAGTTATATATTTAAGATACTCTTGTCTCTTTAAATTAAGTATAACAAGTGTTTATGTATTTGCGGATAGTTTACTAGATAACTTTTTTTAGATGTTACATTTTTTACTATGTACTTGCTTTCTTATTTATCTTTCATAGAGCTTTATTGACTGTTATATTGGTCAGTTATTTCATCCTTTACTTTCTTATGCTTCATCTTCTCTCTTCATACTACACCTTATAATCTTCTGTGGAAATCGTTTCTTTTTCTTTATTCTTTCCTGCTCTTCATAAGTTATGTATCGGTTTTGATGCTTTCTCATATTTGAGATGGTTATTAGCTTGTTTTTCACCATTTCCTCATTTGTAACATTGGACATTTTTCCCTCTTCTGCTTTCTCCATTCTTTTATGTTACAATGTATTGGTTACGTATTTATTAATTTGGTATATACATGTTCCGATCTAGACTTACATGATGAATAGTTTTTAGAATTCTCTAATGAATTCTAGTTCTAGTTCATGTATCAGATATTTTTCCTTCTAAGTTAAGTATAATCAGTTATGTACTATTTTGGGGCTGGTTATGCTGATTGTTTTATCCCTCGCGATGGTCCCCTTGCTCATCTTCCCATGTCCCCCCTGGTATGAATTTGGTCTTTTTCAGACCTTCCTTGTTGATTCTTCTCTTTCTTCTTCTGCCTACTTTCCTGCTTTCTCTTTCCTCTTCTTTCCTCTTCTCTCTTCGGATTTCCTCCTTGGATTCTTCCTGTTTTGTGTTGGTGGCTAGTGTTTGGTTTCAAGTTTTTTTGGTTGTTGTACATCCTCTATCAAATATAGAATATCATTTTTCCCTATTATTGGTTTTATGTCTGGATTGAATATACTGTCTCTTAATGTGAAAGGTTTAAATCATCCAGTAAAAAGGTCAAAGATATTAGATTACTGCAAATCTCTTTCTTCGGATCTAGTCCTTTTTCAAGAGACGAAGGTCTCTGCTAGGGAGGCGTCATTTTTGAAGAAAGAATGGGTTTCTGATGTTGCTTGTTCAGATGCTTGTGGCAAAAGAAATGGGGTAATTACTTTAGTTTCTAAACATTCTGGTTTGTCTATTGTTTCCTCTGAACAGGATACAGAGGGACGTTGGTTATTATCTAAGTTGTCTGATGGTAATGCTGATCTCTTTGTCATGAACATTTATGCCCCTAACAAGGATGATCCCTCTTTTTGGAAAGTAATCACCAAAAAGCTAAATGACACACCTCATTCTGGTAATCTTATTGTAGGTGGTGACTTTAATTTACCAATGGATCCTATCCTAGATAGGAATTCTGCATTTAATTTTCGTCCCCCTAAATCACATAAACAAATGCTCAATATGTGCTCTCTTATCCATCTTCAGGATGTCTGGCGTCTTCATAATCCCACTGGCAGTGATTTCTCCTTTTTTTCGCCTCCTCATTCGTCCTTTTCACGTATTGACTTTCTTTTGGTTCACTCCTCTCTTGTTCAATCTTCCTCATCTCCGCTTATTCACCCTATCTTGGTTTCGGACCATGCCGCGGTGACGTTCACACTTTTGTCCTTCACCCCTAGGGCGAGTCCTCGATCTTGGAGACTAAACACAGAAATATTACATGATGTTTCCGAGGTTCGAGAGTTTTCCCATGCTATTGAGTTGTTTTTCCGTGAGAATGTGGGTTCAGTTGATTCCCCTGTTGTGCTTTGGGACTCTTTTAAATGCACTTTCCGTGGTCAGGTCATTAAATGTATGTCAAAGAGGAACGCTGCCATCAGAAAGGAACTTACGGACTTAGCAGCGGAAATTAAAACTCAGGAATCTCTTTTTCGGCAATCTAAAGATAAATCTTGCCTTCAATCTATTAAGAATTTAAAATATACATATAATACTATAGTCACTAAGAGAGCTCATATAGGTCTTCAGGCTCAGAATTCTAAGAAGTTGCTGCTAAAAAACCGGGGTGGCAAGATGCTTGCGGCTACATTAAAGTTCCAAGACTCTTCTTATAAATCTTCACAAATCTCTGCTATTAATGATCATCTTGGTAAGAAAAAGTTTCAGACTACTGAAATTCTTGAGGTCTTTCGAGATTTTTATAATAAATTATATACCCCTTCTACTCAATCTTCTTTTGAACAATGCCAAGAGTTTTTAAAGACAGTTCCGGTGAAAACTATATCGGAGGCAGATAATATCTCTTTAAATGGCCCGATTACCTCTGACGAAATTATTTCTGCAATTAAAGCAACTCGCTCTGGTAAAGCTCCTGGTCCTGATGGATATCCTATTTTGTTTTATAAAACCTTTATACCTGAGATTGTGCCGCAGCTTCAATCCGTCTTTGATGCTTTTATTAAAGATGGCTCTGTGTCTGGCTCTGCTGCTGATGCTACTATTGTAGTAATCCCCAAAGAAGGAAAAGATCATTCGGATCCCAAAAATTTTCGTCCTATTTCTCTTCTTAACATGGAAGCTAAGATTTTTGCTAAAATATTAGCTAAACGTCTAGAATCCTTTATTCCTCTATTGGTTCATCCTTCCCAAACAGGTTTTGTGAAGGGTCGTCTTGCACGTGACAATATCCGCACTTTTTGTCACATTCTCGGTTCTGCCAAGCGCTCCAAGCTTCCGGCAGCGGCCTTGGCCCTTGATGCGGAAAAGGCCTTTGATAAGGTCTCTTGGCCTTTTCTACGAGCTGTTCTATGTGTGCACAATCTTGGTGACTCCTTTATCCGTATGGTTATGTCTCTTTATTCCCAACCTAGAGCGAACATAAGAGTGAATGGAGCTACGTCGTCCTTTTTTAACCTTCGCCAAGGTACTAGGCAGGGATGTCCCTTGTCTCCTCTTTTATTTTTGTTATCTATTGATCCTCTTCTTAGAATGATTGACTCACATCCAGGTATTAAGGGGTTCTCTTTTGGGTCTCATCAGATTAAAACAGCTGCGTATGCAGATGATGTTCTCATTTTTTCTGATGATATTGCACTGGCCATCCCTGCTATTTCGGACACGATTTCTCTTTTTTCAAAAGTTTCAGGATACACTCTGAACAAAGATAAGACAGAGATGTTCCCCTTGAATGCTTACTGTTTCTCTTCTCATATGGGTTCGGCGGGATTTAAGTGGCAATCTAAACAGCTAAAATACCTGGGTATCTATTTTTGTTCCACTCTATATGCTACGGCTACTTATAATGAATCCCAAACTATTCTTAAGGTGAGACGTCTTTTAGAAACTTGGTCTCCGAAGCATATTTCTTGGTGGGGCCGACTGCAGACTCTTAAAATGATGATCACACCTATTATTAATTTTGTTTCCTCTATGCTTCCAGTAAGGCTTTCTGATTCCTTCTTTCATGAACTTGACTTACTTACCTCCAAATTTCTATGGAATGACAGAAGGGCTAGGATTGCTTATAAATTTTTACGGAAATCTTATGATATGGGAGGCTGTAATTTTCCTGATTGGGGGAAATATCAAACTGCTTTTCTGGCGTCCCAGGGTGCCCTTTGGTTTTCTTCTCCATCTCTTCATGTTCCAGCATGGTTGACAATAGAACAGGAACTGGCATCCCCACTGCCGACTGCCTCTTTTTTAACCACGAATACCCTTTTTATTCCATTCTCTCGTTCTATTATTTTAGACACTATTGCTGCGGTTCGCAAGGTTGATAAAAGAGTAGCAATTCCACTGCATAAAACTAGATGGTCGTCTATTTGGCGGAATTCTAAAATTAAAATTAATATTGATCCAGAGTTGATGTCTTACTGGGCTGGGAAAGGTGTCTCACTTGTTAAACATCTCTATGATTCCAACAATGACCCTTCCCCTTTCTCATCCCTAGCTCAACAATTCTCTTTATCTAATTTAGACTTTTATACCTTTCTTAAGATAAAGGTAGCACTTGCTAAAAAGCACCTTCATCCTTCTTCCCCTATGATTACGCTTTTTCAGTTATGGATCAGGACTGGTCATGTTGCGTCTCGGATTTACAAATTCTTATCGTCCTCTTCACTTCCTTCTCAAACTGTCGCACAGCAAAAATGGCTACATCATTTTGATCATAGAGTTACCGATCATATCTCTTCTGATACCTGGCAAGATATTGGTAAATTTTCTCTTCGTAACAAAATCGCCCCCTCTTTAATGCAGTCTAAGTTTTTCTCTATTAATCTTCTTCACTGGACTCCCATTCGTTTGTATTCGCTAAATCTCAAAGAAGACAATCTGTGCTGGAGTTGTGGGCTTTTACCAGGCGATTTTCAACATATGTTCCTTGATTGCTCCCTTCTCCAACCCTTTTGGGATTTAATTCACAAACACCTCATGCTCATCTTTAATATTAAATTCCAACTTTCTTTTCCATTAATCCTTTTAGGTCCGTTGGCGGCCCCAGTCCCTCTGCCTTTAGATCCCATGGAGTTACAGTTGCTGGATCTCTTATTGACTATTGCAGTCAAAGTAATTCTCATGGAGTGGAAATCCTTTTCATCCGTCTCTTACCATACTTGGTGGGCTTGGGTTTCCTTTCTACGAAGTGCTCATACGTCAGTTGACCATGCTCATCTCTCTCCTTCTATATCTACTGGTGTTTGGAAAGCCTTAGATTCGTACATGGTGTTGGCCTCCGAGGGGTTGGTGGAGCAATATCCCTTTGATTTGTCTCTTTAGTGTTGTCTTGTGTGTCGGGTGAATCCTTTGGAAATCCTCTCCTCTTCCTTTTTTCCTCCCTGTCTCTCTTTTTCTTTCTTCGTCTCTTTCCTACCTTTTCCGTCTTTTCTTTCTTCCTCTCTTTTCTTTCTTCTTATCCCTATTTTGCTATCTGATGGTGATACTTTTGATAATTATCTTTGCCGGATATCAATTTGTTTCGTCTCTCCTTAATTAATTTATTTATCTGATATCTGCGGATTAATGAATGACAATGATTTGATTTCCTATTATTTAATTTTATTCTAACATATTTATTGCCTTTGTCTGATATCAATTGTATCACTTTTGCTTGTATCTCATGTCCGTATTTGCTTCTTTAAAATAATAAAATAGTTTTGAAATAAAAAAATTGGGGTGAGAGCAGCTTCAAGTGGATTTTTGCAGGGCGTGGTAAGATGGCGAGCATGTGGATCGGGGACATATAATAGATACTGGGGTGAAAGGCTGCTGCAGTGGTGAGGGGTGGCAGGAAGGTGTTGGGTGGAAGCAGGTTGCCAAGAATTGGTGGAAGACACCTATCACCTGGTTCCATGTCATGATGACTTAAAACTAGTCTCATATTTTATCAAGTTGAATGATATAACTATAAGCTCTAGCATGCTTAATGTGGTTGGTTGCAGAATGAAAACTGGCTGAAATTCACCCACATTAGAAGGCAGACTCATGTCAGCTATGACAGGTTGTGGGCGAAAATGGTACATGCTCAGATGGAAGCAAGCCAATGAGGTGAATGGTGCAGGTTTGGGAAAAGAGCACAGGGGGCATATACAAGAGTAGAGCATGTTGCAGAGCAAAGGTCTAAGGAGGTGGTACACGGTAACTCAGAGCAGAGGTCTAAGCAGGTGGCACATAATTACCAATGCTGAGTAGGAGGCATATTGAATATAATGGGTGCAACTGTAGGTGAGGCTGAAGATTGGTGGAGCAGTCACCGGCAAAAGATTGGTTGCACTGATAGAGAATGATTTGTGGTGATAGCAAGGTGCAGACTATATATGCAACCATGTTTGTGGAGAGGGTTAGAGTTGGTTAAAAGGGTTGAAGGATGATGATGATGACATAAGCAGCTGTGGAACTATCGTCAAGGAGTGGAAGAATTATACAGAGGAAAATGCACAGCTGGGTGCGTGGTATAGAGGACAGATGCAAGAATAAAGACAGAGTGTAGAGTATTGGTGCACATTGTGGGAGGAAGTTGCAAGGGTGGGAACTATATGAAAGAAAGCTGGGAATAAAGTATAGGGATGATTCCAAAGTATCTAGTTGGGATGGCTACATGTGTGGGAACAGCATCCAGGCCATGCACACCAGGCCAAGTGCATGGAGTGGGAGCAGGTGTGTAGAATATGCATTATGGATAGAAGATGAAGGATGCACAGTAGAAACATGACATATATTAGGGTCAACATGCAGAGAGCGGTATCAGGACACAGAGGAAATGTGCAGCTGTGAGCTCTAGGGCCTGATGTAATAGTAAGGTAAGGAAGAGTGCCTGTTATCTGTTGCATATCTGGCCAGGTGTTGTCTGACTATTCCTCTTGGCCAGAATCCAAGGCTTCTTGTAGGCTCAATCACAGTTTTCTACAGCTGTGTTGAGTTACTGCTCTAGAGGTGCCATTCCAGAGGCGTGCATAGCCCTTTGCCCATCCATTCCACTCCTCTAGTTTCCTGCTCAGTGCCTTCAGAACCACTTTGTCACCCATGCATTCTCCATCTACTCAATGAAACATTATCTCACTCATCCAGAAATGTATCCACCCACTAATTCAGTTATCTACCCACTTATTTGTCCATTCCCTCATTCTGCCAGGCATCCATGCACTCAATTGCCCATTCATCCAGTCATGAGCTTAATTAACTTTCCACACTCTCACTGATCCATCACTCACCCATTTATACATCTTTTTTATTGTATTGCATTGCAACATGTCCATAGCGCTTACCAACCCTATGTGGGGCGCTAAAGAGCTTGCCCAAATGGGTAGTAGGCCAACTATAAGTTAAACCCGCCATGCACTTCTTATAATCTCATATATTACATCACTCATGACGTTCTATGACATTACTGATGACATCTCAAATGGCATAATTGATTACATCATTGAAGACATGACTGATGACATCATCCAATGAGTGTGTTAGTTTGTGTAATAGTTTACATAGTGGCGGGTTGCAAACATATTACTGCTCTGCCTAATTTTGCACAGACTGTTCAGTTAATGTATGTAGATGTTTACAAAACACATGTGCTACTCATGCATCATAGATATGTAAAGGTATTGAACACATTTTATATCTTTGTAATGAAGAGTAACTCTGTGTGCATATGACAATTGACGAGTTCTGTCCAGTATGTTTCACACGTGGTTTTTGGGGCTGCAGAACAAGTTATCAACAGGACAAAGATTATACATAGTAGGTACTATGTATTGTAAGCAGCCTTGAGTTATTATTTAGCATCGTCTCAACATAACTATTTCTGCATCACATAGAATACTGTGTGCACCAGTACTGACCTATGTACTTGTGCTTGTTTAGCTTTAGAAGATGGTGTATCTGCAACAATTTCACAACAATATGAACGTTGCAGATAGTATGACCTCTAGCACCTTCAGACCTTGGTTATTTTCAGTGAATAGTGTCTCTTTGGACATGTTTTGCATAGAGTGTACACTGTTCTTTGTAGATACTTTTTAATACTCTTGTGTGTATCTCTCATGAGGGTTTTATTATTTTTAAACAGTGTGGTTCAGAGTAAACTCTCTCCATAGAGTAAACACAGTTTACAGTACCCACTTTTCTACTCATGTCAACTTCATTTCACAATGTAGGTTCAGTAACTGTGAGACGTTTGATATTGATAAAGGCTGTCTGTGGTAGGTTATTAATTTTGGAAGAGATGTTGAGTAGCTCGAGGCACATCGATTTCTCTGAACATTTGTATACAGATTGAACACCAAATGAAGTAAGGGTTTCCCATATATCTGTGGTATAGTGTTAATCTGAACTAGGCAACCCGTGAAGTGTATGGTATAGCATCAATATTGCACATAATCCATGCTTGCTGCACCCAAAGGAGCTTCTATCTGTGATGGCATTAATGATGCTTCATATTATTCTGAGCTATATTGTACGTACTTTCAGGCCTCTATTACCATACTAGTTCTGAAGTGCAATGTGTGCAAAAGAAGGTTGAATGATGTAATCTGTGATCTCATAAAGGCTCTTTAAGGCCTTTGTTATATTTGTTAGAACATTCTGCCCTCTACTAGCATTATACCCTCTGTAGCTGGGCTATACCAGCATAAAAGTCCCACTCCCTATACCAGCATAAAAGTCCCACTCCCTATACCAGCATAAAAGTCCCACTCCCACACCCGTCGGTGACTTATATGTTGGGATTTTTTTGAGCGCCGGGGATTTATATGTTGGGATGTACTTTATACCACACTGATTGCAAACAGTGAAACTTTCATAAGAAAGATACCACAGAGTATTAAAAAGTATTTACCAAGAACAGTATATGTAACAGTATCATAAAGGCAGTATTTGCTAGAAATAAAGATCTGAAGGTGCTATACATCCTACTACTGGCACCGTTTATACTGTTGTGAAAACTTTACAGATAGCCCGACTTCTCAAGCAAAACAAGCACATGTATATAGATTAGTACCTGGTGCACCCAGTCTTCTAAGTTATGTAGAAATTGTTATGCTGACCGATTCTGTCAAATAACTCAAGGTTGCTACAAAGGGTAGAATCTACTGCATAGAATCTTGCTTCTGTTGAAAACTTTTTCTGCAGTACTAAATAACTTGTGTGGAATATAATGAACACAAGTCATCAACAGTCACTTGAACACAGAGTTACTCTTGAATGCAAAGATTTATAACATGTTCAATACATCAACATACCGATGGTGCATAAGGTGCTGATGTGTTTTGTAAAAACTTGCACATTATGCATAAAATTAGATAAACAAGTTATATGGTACTTACCCGCCACTATGTAAACTATGAAACAAACTAGCACATTCATTAGATGGTGTCATCAGTGATGCCACCAATGATGTAATTAAGATGTCATCAGTACGGTCACAAATGATGTCATACAACATGTCATTAGTGATCTCATAGATGAGGTCAGAAGCAGTGCATGGCGGGGCGCAATTTATAGTTAGTGCTGCTAACTATAACTGGTGAATTTCTGTGTTTTTTTTAGTTCAAAACGTTAATGTTATTACTGACATATTCACCTAATTATAACGTTACTTTAACATTGGGTTGTTTCAGTTAATCTCTAAAAGTTTTTTTTTAAAAGAGGAGTCTTTTATCACGATTAAATTTAACTTTACTATAACTGTTGTTTTTTTCAGTGAATTTCAATTTTTTTTCAAATATGATGTAATACTTAATTACCACTATGTAAATGCACCCCCCAGCAATGCAAACAGCTTTTGGACACGCGCCATAGGGGCTTGGCCATAGGGCCTTGGCCATAGGGCCTTGCCCTGGAAACCCCATTCCCCAGGGACTTTTTTTTTTTATTAATTCCCCAGGGACGTTTTTCTAAAAATTCAAACGAAAGGGAGCCATATGGAACCCTCCACAAGCTGTTATTGGCCCCAGCCCACTTATTTAAATAAAGGGGAGGGGGCCCTGTGGCCACCCTCTCCATGCTTAGCTAGAACCTGGGGACCCCATCTCCCAAGGTCACTCTTTTAAATAAAGGGGAGCAGGCACATGTGGTCTCCCCTCCCTAGGCCTGTTTTGGCCCCGGGGACCCTATCACCCAGGCCTGACGTGCATTTTATGGAGAGGGGAGACACTGCACCACTCCCTGGGCCGCTTTCGGCTCTGGGGACCCCATCCCCAGGGTCCTGGTCATATTACATGGAGAGGGGGATACATGGCAGGCTGATTTTGGCCCCAGGGACCCCATCCCCCGGCTTTATTGTAAGGGGGAGGGGGCATGCGGACGCCCTCCACAGGCCAATTTCATCACTAGGACCTCATCCCCTGGGGTCCAGCATACTTGTTTGTGGTGAGGGGCATGCAGCTTTCCTCCCTGGGTCCATTTCAACCCTGGGGACCCCATCTCTCGGGGCCTTGATCAATTTTTATGGGGACGGGGCATGTGGCCCCTACAGGTTATTTTGGCCCCAGGGGCCTCACATGCTTGTTTCTGGAGAGGGGCATGCAGCTCCCCTCCGCAGGGCAAATTCAGCCCTGGGGACCCTGTCCCCGGGCTCTAAGCAATTTATGTGGGGAGAGGGGCATGTAGATCCCTCACTAGGCTGAATTTGGCCCCAGGAACCCCATCCCCTGAGGCCTGGTGAAACATAAGGTGGGTGTCCTGGTGTGAGTGGGAGAAATATTTAGATATGTTTCCCTGCCCACATCACTGCGGGCAGGGAAAGAGATTTAAAGTCTGCTACTAGTAGGCCTGAGTATTTTTTAGCTTCTGCCCACTGGGAGCACACTTGGTGTTTTCTCAGGCTTGGCAGGAGATTTAAAAATACTCTCGCCAAGCGAGAGCAAACACATCTTTTCCTATCCATGCTACTGCAGGCAGGGAAACTTCTATGAACCAGGGATGAGTTCCTCGGGGCATAGCATCTGAGCCGGCACCGGGGGATGGGCCATTTATGACTCAGGGAGGGTGTCTGTGACACCGCTTCCATTAAAATAATCGGCCCAGTGGGTGGATTCCCTTGGGTCTCTTCAGGGTTGGGGAGGGTGGCAATGTGGCACTCTTCCCATTTTCTTACATTTTGGCCTTGGGAGTAGGCTCCCTGAGGCCTCGCGAGGCTCATGGAGGGGGAACCAGGCAGCCCCCACCCCATTTCTTATATTTTGGCCCTGGGGTTTGCTCCCCGGGCCTCTTGAGGCTCAGTGAGGCCTCCCCATAAATATAAATATCAGCTGGAGAGGTGAGCTCACCGTGGCCTCTGGCAGCTCTGGGAGGGGGGCCAGGAGGCCCTCTCCCCATAAAAAATAACATGGGGCCTAAAGGGTCAGGATATCCTTACCCTTCCCTGCCACCACATATATTTATTTTTTACAACCTCGGGACAGGGGACTAATTCCCCCAGTCCTTAATTTTCCTCATGTTGTTGGCAGCCAATCAGAGCGTTCACTCTCACAGAAGATGACCAAGGGAAATGAGGCTCCCTTGGCCAATTAAAACACTCTGTTTTTAAATTGGCACTTCCGCGAGAGTCTCTGAGACTCTCTCGAGCCCACCATCCAAATATCTATATTTTTTAGCCTCAATTTCTCGAAAAACAGTGAACGGATTTACACCAAATCACAAAAAGTAAAATTTGTGGACCAATATCTTGTTGTCTGCTGAATTTGATATCATTCCGTTCAGCAGTTTTTGCAGTAGCTAATTTTAAAGAAGTCTATGGAAAATGTATGGGAACTCTTTTCTCAGCTTCCACTTGACGGATCACCCCCAGACTTTCCAGTAAGCTCAGGTGGATAAACTTTTTTCGGGAAGGTTTTGTGAAGATTCGTCAAATGGTGCCAAAGTTATTTATATATTTATGTATGTATATAATTTAAGAACATCAATGTTTATTTCTAGCAGGCCCCATAAGGGAATGAAACCCTTGTCTTCACAAATCGAAAGGCTGAAACCTTCACCACGCACGTTGTTTCAAAATCCTGAAGAGAAAGAAAAGGGAATTTATCCAGGCAACAACGCACCACAAGCATGTGATGCGTTTATTCATGTAACTGACTGAAATACATTGAAACAGACAAGCGTTTCCAGCGATGTAGTGGTCTGCTGATCACTGTTCTAGTTGTTGCCAGCACCATCCACTCCCTGAGGGCTGGCTTGCACTCACCCCACACCCATCAAGCACAGGCGTCACTAGACATGTGACCATGGCAATAAAAGGAGCCGGGTGCACATGCCTTGGGCCAGCGCTACACTACAACCAACTGTGTCTGTGTCCAGTCGCTTTAGGGTGCATGAGGGCCTAGGGCCCTACACCAAACATTACATTGGCGACAAGCAGGCTAATCCCGTGTGTGCAGCCGCCTTGTTTCGATGGTTGAGGGGGAAAGTGTGTTGCCAGTGTTGAGGGCACCCCCTGCAGCAGGTGAAGATAAGCAGAGTGCCCACGGGGCGTGTGAAGAGCCCCAGGGTGAAGGTGAGCCGGCGGGAGCCCACCCCGCATTTGAAGAGCCTGTTGCTTAATAATTCGGAGGTAGAAAGCCCCGGGAAGGAAGAAGAATATGCGTGCTAGGCCATACGGCTGTGACGGCAGCTGCCACCACAGACTGCCATGAGGCCGAATGACGCCCGACCAGTAGTGGGCAGAAGGTAAGCCCTGAAGGCGAATATAGACGACAGAAATGAGAGCCTCATGCGGGAGGACGGAGAGTGAAGTGGCGTCCCACTCTCCCGCCCCCACGAGGAAGATGAACTCTGCCCAGAATGAAGCCAGCAGTCTCTGGGGCCAACTCCACCCCCTGCCCAGCGAGTGAAGTGTGAGACTCTGCGGGGGTGGGGTAGGGGAAGGAAGAGGCCACGGGTGTACTGCCTCGTGTGCGGCCGTAAATGTGAGGTGAGTGGGAGGGCCACTGAGCAGCATGTGGCAGCGAGGACCAGGCTCACAACAACAAAAAGAAACAGAACTGAAACTTACTGTGGAGGGAGACGGAGTCCTCCGGTGGAGGCTGGCCGCCTGTGTCTGTCCCGGGAGGCAGCCATATGTAGAGAGGCTGGTAGCTGAGGTGAGAGCCTCCTGAGGTGTGTGTACGAGGAGCAGCCTTCGGCATCCATGCCCCGCCCGCAGGAAGAGTGCACGCATAGCTGTCAGGCACTAAATTATATGCCGCCGACCGTGGCCCCTGCAGGGGGCCACTACAGCGGTCGGCGCCCTAGTGCCGTCGGGGCACCGGTCACCCATCCCCACCCCCTCCCAAGGGGAGGGGGCGGGGACACCGACTGGTGTCCCCCTCTCCTCGTGCTGGCCGGATGTGACGCCCAAGCGCGTCACTTCCTGGCCCCTGTGGGGAAGGGGAGGCTATTTAGCCTTCCCCCACCCTCCTGGCGACCTCTTTGTCGCCCACCATGCCGCATTCGCAGGATCGTCGTCGTGTCGTCGTGGTCCTCAAAAACCTGGTGAGTCTTGATGCACCCCCGCCCCGGCCCTGTCCCTGGGCAGTACCAGGGAACGGGGCCCTGTGGCACGGATTGCCACAGGCGGGGGGCACGAGCCCTAGATTAGCTTGGCGGTCAGAGTGCGGCGTTAGCGGGGAGCAGCGTGAGGCCTGGCGTAGCATTCCATCCTCGCTATTGGGTGTTGTAAGTGAGAGGATTGGTCCGTCGGCTGCGCTGCCGCCTCTGGTGCAGGAAACCACGGTTCGAGTTTCGAGGTCGCGTCCACACCCTGTGATTCTGAGCAAATCACTTAAGCTCCCCGTACCTGAATGTGCAATGTAAATATGGCGCTAGGCAAAGCGCTCCAATACTTTTGGGTCGAGTGCAGGAAACCGCGGTTCGATTCTGGAGGTCGCGTCCACATCCTGTGATGCGGAGCAAATCACTTAACCTCCCCGCACCTGAATGGGCAATGTAAATACGGCGCTAGGCAAAGCGCTCCAATACTTTCGGGTCGAGTGCAGGAAACCACGGTTCGAATCTCGAGGTCGCGTCCACATCCTGTGATGCGGAGCAAATCACTTAAGCTCCCCGTACCTGAACATGCAATGTAAATACGGCGCTAGGCAAAGCGCTCCAATACTTTCGGGCCGAGTGCAGGAAACCACGGTTCGAGTCTCGAGGTCGCGTCCACATTCGAGGTCGCGTCCACATCCTGTGATGCGGAGCAAATCACTTAAGCTCCCCGTACCTGAATGTGCAATGTAAATACGGCGCTAGGCAAAGCGCTCCAATACTTTCGGGTCGAGCGCAGGAAACCACGGTTCGAGTCTCGAGGTCACGTCCACATCCTGTGATGCGGAGCAAATCACTTAAGCTCCCCGTTCCTGAGTGTGTAATGTAAATAAGGTGCCATGCAAAGCGCTCCAATACTTTTGGGTCGAGTTCACGCTATCGATACTCCAGTGAGTCATGCGGCGTCACGATGATGTCTGCCACCACGCGGATTTAGCGTCTGCGGCCCTTGCGACGGGCATTTATGTGCACAGACAGGTCTCCGCTCCTCCGGCCGACAAAGAGGAGAAATGCCGTCTATGGGGCGGAAACGCTGACATCACAGCGCTCCTTGGAGCCCCGTCTGTTGCCTTTGTGCACCTTACATTTCACCGCGCGGTGCACTGTGTGCCCGAAGTCCTTTTCTCTAAACGTGAGATCTGGACAGGGCACTTTGAAATGGCTGCTCTCAGATAATGTAAATTCCCATTGGTGACAAACATTAATTGCGGAGTCAAAGAGAAGCTGCGGAAACCCCATTGACTTTTCCACCAATGCTATCAATGCGAGGGGCAGGACAGAGGACGTTTCCGGGCGACGCATTGAGGGGGGAGGAGCAGGAAGGATTAATTACCATAACGGCGGGTAACTTGTGCCAGCCAGGTTGCGGAAGAGTCGGGGGGGCATTGATGTCTTCCTCTCTGCCCGTGTTCTCTACTGTGACCTGATACTGACTGGATTGTACTTGAACCAAGCACTTAATTCAAAAACTCTGGTTGCCAAGGAAACCTCATACCCTTTTACGGTGCTGTACGCCCCTGGCCCACCAGGACTCAGGGCGCGTTGCATCTATTGTCCTACACAGCGACCCGTTGCCCACTAAGGATGGCAGGCACCTTCACCACAGGCCCCCTTTGTGCACTTACGTGTCGGGGAGGGGAGTTGGCCTGACGGATAGGGTGGTTGACCTCGAACCCGGGGAACTGGGTTCGAGTCCCAGCAATGACGCTGAATAACCGGTGATTCTGGGCAAATCATCAATGCAACTGGTGCTAGGTAAAGCGCTCTGCGCCGGCGTGGTGGGGTCAAGGCTCGGGCACTACACACTGGGTTAGCCAGGCCGTTGTTTGGTCGAGTGCGAGGCCCTCCGTTCCCTCAACATAGCACGATTGAATGAACCTGCGCAGGCCCCCCCCACCCAGGGAATATCACCGCAGTGCTCAGCGGGAAGGGTCCCAGGCCCGTCGGGGAGGGGAATAGGCCCGTGGTCGCCTACCCCCTGGCGTGTTGCGCTGGTTGAGAAGCAGGGGGGCCTAACGGCTAGGGTTTGAATCGCGGCAGGCTCCGTGACGGTGGGTAGATTACCCAACCTCCCTCGTGCCAACAGAATTCAATGGACCCCGCAACTGGTCACGCATATTGGAGTCATGGGAGGTCATGTGGGGGAAACCGGTTTCGAGGCGCAGCACGGCCTGGTCACACGATGCCATGCAGGGGAATAATGCTGCCATGCGGGTGTAACAGGGTTTGCGTGCGGGAGGGCTCCGTGATTATGGACAGATTACTGAATATTTCCCGTGCCCAACAACATTTACTGGGTTCCGTAACTGGTCACGGACAATGCTCCCATGAGTTTTGGTACAATGCGGCCTCGCGACGGATGTATGTCGTTACAACGCACACTTTTACAACGCATGCACTTACTACGCATTTTTTACAACGCAAAATCCATTACAACGCATTCCATTACAACGCATACTACCTTTACAACGCATACCATTACAACGCATAATATTAAATTGCATTTAAGGTAAGTATTGGATAGTATAGGGGTAAAAATTACTTTTCTAACTCCAGGGGGTGCAACAGTAGGGTAAGTGTTGGATAGTATAGGGGTAAAAATTACTTTTCTAACTCCAGGGGGTGCAACAGTAGGGTAAGTGTTGGATAGTATAGGGGTAAAAATTACTATTCTAACTCCAGGGGGTGCAACAGTAGGGAAAGTGTTGGATAGTATAGGGGTAAAAATTGCTATTCTAACTCCAGGGGGTGCAACAGTAGGGTAAGTGTTGGATAGTATAGGGGTAAAAATTACTATTCTAACTCCAGGGGGTGCAACAGTAGGGTACGTGTTGGATAGTATAGGGGTAAAAATTACTATTCTAACTCCAGGGTGTGCAACAGTAGGGTAAGTGTTGGATAGTATAGGGGTAAAAATTACTATTCTAACTCCAGGGGGTGCAACAGTAGGGTAAGTGTTGGATAGTGTAGTGTAATATTATGCGTTGTAATGGTATGCGTTGTAAAGGTAGTATGCGATGTAATGGAATGCGTTGTAAAGGTAGTTTTTAAAAATGCGTTGTAGTGTCATGCTATGTAATGGAATGCGTTGTAATGGATGTTGCGTTGTAAAAAATGCGTTGTAAGTGTAGTGCGTTGTAAAAGTTGCGTTGTAAAGGTTGTTCCCCCCTCGCGACACGTCTCACCCGGTTTCTGCGGGCTTGGCTAGAGCTCCTCCAACGTCCTCTCCTCCCCATCGCCTAGCGAGGAGCGCTCTCCCTCCATTGCATTTATGGGGTGTCGCCGGACGCACGGGGACCTCGGGCTAATCTCCCCGGCGCTTTTAGACAGCCCTATTGAGACCAACACAGGGCATAGCGGCCAAGGTTTCAGATTGCGATGTGTGACACTTCCATATGCACCGCCTCGTCCCACCGCGGGTAAAGGGTAGCGCTGGTAAGGGCGGGTCAAGTGAACATAACGGGATGTATTGGCGGTGGTAGATGATGCGGATTTCTTTTCGCAACACAGGAGGGAGAGCAGCGAATAGGGCTGGCTTGCAAGAGCCTCGATAAGCATGCCACTACCTTCAGTTCGTGCTCGTGCTATATAAATATGCGTCCGGGGCTACTAGGAGTCGCGCGGTGGGGGAGACAACTTGTGTGCACCTGCGGTTTCGAGGCTTCCTGTCTTGGAAAGACAAAGCGCCGGCATGCCAGGTGCTTTTAGCCGGGGCAGTTACGGTGCCTAGTCCAGGAGAAGGACACCGCACGATTGGCGGCCCAGGCACAATCCACGGTCGCCAATTGAGTTGTTTGCTAGAGCAAAGGTAGGACATGGTTGAGCGCAGAAAGAGAGTCTCCTCTTATTTGACGCTCTTGGTGGTCCCAGCATTCGGGAAGTAGTCCCCAGCACTATGCCCACAGTGTGGTCACTTGCACATCACTGCGGGGGCACTGGAGGGGAGGTCGACCGCGCTTTGCATGTCATGTCCCCCCTTCCCTATGCCCACGTGGGGCAGGGGGAAATTAGGACGGGCGCCCCGCTGTATGTGTTTAGTAGGGTGAAGTCCCAAAGGTTACTAAAGCATATGCGCCACTTTCACCTTTCCAAATGGATGCAATTTCTATATGCAACGCACCACAGCCATAGTGCTGCCCAGTATCGTATGCAACTACAAGCATTGACAAAGCCGATAGAAGGGATTGCGTTGGGGCAGTGCTCCTTTGGTAACATATGTTGGGATGCACCTAACAATGCGGCAAATATCAGGCAACTGTAAAGCGCTGCATCCTTCAGGATGCGTGGGGGTCTCTGACCAATTGGTTCAAGATTTAGGCTAGGTCGGAATTAGGGCCAGCACAATGACAGATCCCAGGGGTAATTCCTTAGGGACCAATGGCCAGCTGTTTAAGCTCAGAACACCCCCGGGCGGCAGGCCATGTGTCCAACCTCTCCGGAAGCAAGGCCCTCACAGCGAGGTAGCCCCCATCTCCCAGTCGCGGCCAGGTCTTATGGGCCTCCAGCCATGACCATTGGCACTAGTTGGGCACATGTTAATTTTAAAAAGGGGCGTAGGTCATGACACCAGGTTAGTCAGGGCCAACTGGCGGTTGGTTGACCCAGCAGGTGAAGGCTTAACACAGTTCTTGCCCAGTCCGTCAGTCCAGAATTCCCACTAGCTCAAGAGCTTTTATGCAGGGGTGCTGTCATTCGCGAGGCTAGGAGGTGAGCTTTTTTTTTGGACGTACTCAAGATCAGTTTTCATGCCCAGGGCCTGCCTGCATTGCCACTGGTCAACAGCCCTTCAGTGGGCAGTATAATTGCATTCTCACCCTGTTAGTTACAACCCAAAGAGAGGCGCTGGGAAACGCTGATAGATAAGTACCAGCAAGTGGGTAACAGTCTCCGCCCCTTCAGCGACACCGTACCCTGGGAGCACGCGCGCTCTGCAAACACAGAGCTCCGACCTTAAGGGTGCCGAGTAGCAAAAACCAGTAAACAGGTTCAAGGGTTGCGTCTCTGGCCTCACAGCGGCGTGAAACCACCATCATTTAGAGGTACGCCCAGGTGAGCATGGGGCGCTTCTTAATGTTCGGAGTACCATTTGGGAGTGTACTGCAGCCAGCAGTAAACTGGGAACCTGGGACACCAACACTTGTGCCACGCTTGGGGGGGATGCGGTCAGCCAACATAGTGTGCTGCCGTCCCAATAACTGGGGTAACAAGGTGTTTCAAACACAATGGGACACCATGGCAAGAGAACATTTGGCACGTCCAGTGTGTAACCGAAGCTAAACTTCAATGTAGCAGGTAATTTGTCACCGCTAGGGATGCCCCGGGTTGGCAGGAGGTACCCCCCCCTGCCACCCCCATATCGGGGAGTATTCTAGGATGGGGGAAGTAGGACGTAGTCAATCCTTAATGTTTGGACCATACTGCAGACAGTGCGCACTGCTCAAATCAGACAGATTCTCTAAGCTGGTATGCCTAGGGAGTTTCACCACAGAGGGAACTGAACGGGCTTACTTCCCATAAGGAATAAGGGATACATGGCAAGGGCAGGAGGGCCCCTTGCCCATTGCCACGCACGTCCGGTTGTGAGCCCTCCTGTGCGTCAGGATTTAGTAGACAAAGGGACTGTTCAAAGGTGAAGTATAATCCTTCTTGCCTTAATAGCCAAAGTAGGCAGGCTGGTGGGGGAGTGGTCACCTAGCATGGGGGCTGCTGTCCCATAGATGGGGCACGCAGGTGTCTGGCACACACGGTGCTAAAAGACGGCAGCTAGGTGAGATCAGCAAATAGATGGGGCAATGTGAGCCTTGGTGTATGCATTCGCCCCGCCCACAGTGGCACGGGGCTGAGGCATGTGATGCAGTGGAACATTCCTGCAGGAGTGTGAATAGTTCTTGGCACAACTTCTCAGGCTTGACGGGCCTTTGGTTTCATTAGACACTATCTGACCCAGGCTAGCGTCAAAGGCTTTGGGATACAGATGGGGCCATCCATAACCAGTTGGGATGGTTCTCTGCATCTAGATTTGCAGGAAGCTCTAGACAGAAGAGGCTGCAGCTGTTCTGGTGGGGGGGCCTGGCGGCGACGGTGAGCCACCTCCAGGGCTGTGGCGGAGTTACAGGGCGATCTGGAAGCAGGCCGGTACAAAGGGTACCTCTGCGCGGCACCATAGGGGGTGCCTGAGCCAAAACCGAGGAGCCTCAGGGGAGGGTCCCGGAAGCCGTGTCGGCGCCCCACTAGTCCTGCGGGCGGTTGTGGGCCTGAACAACCGGGGGGTTTGCTATGCGATGCTCTGCCCCGAGCGGGGGGGCGTGAGTAGAAGTTACCAACGACACGTGATCTTAGAAAAGAATCACCTGGATGGCAGCAATGGCGGGGTTCGCTCCCGCTCTGCCCGGCTCATCAGGCGGGCAGGTGGCCCAGTTGGTTGCCTGCCCTTGGATCGCCCGTAAGATAACACACCCATTACATATTGGAATATGTAATAAACCTGCAGCAAATTTTACCCAACTCAACAGTCTGTGTGTGTGTTATTTGGGTATGCATTTTGGGGGAGGGGGGACAGAGGGGTGCCCCTGGCGGTACTATCAGGCCGCGCCAGCATGCTGCGAGGTCCCAGCGCAGCCTAGTGAAACATGAGACTGCAGGTGAGAGAGCAGACCTGGGGGCTGAGTGAGGACGTCCCAGGAAGAGAGCCTGCTTCAACTGCTGTTTTCTCGCAGGAAAGAAGTGCCGGGTGAAATCAGGGCCACGCAAGCAGGAGGTGAGGCTCCAGCATGCCCCGTGAATAAAGTGAAAAGAAAAAACAGACAGAAAAGAAAAGGACCTGCCAGGGGAAAGTACCTGCGGTTTTTCCGGGAGCCGCACACTCTGTGAGGAGTGCCTGTGTGAGGCTAAAGCAGCGAGAGAAACGGCCTCTAGCCTACCACTGTCTGGCAAGAGGGTAACCGGGGAGATGCCAGGGAACATGCAGTGACGGTGCCATGCAAGGAGTAAGAAGGAGCACAATAGGACTGCCCCCCTTTCAAGAGCAATTCCACAATTACGTAAGGCGAGAAGGCCAACTCACTGGTGGGTAGCAAGGCAGCAAGAGTTGTGCAAGGTGTGGCACTGGGTGAGAGGATCAAGTCGGTGGCAGTCCGTAGCCCCTCACTGGTAAAAGATGAGGAGCAGGGCATGGTCTGTCCAGCGGGTGTAGTGGCTCCAGTGACTACGAGGCCTGCAGCATCAGAAAGCTGTCGGATTTGAAAATAAAGCAACACTGACACTTAGTGTCTATCTAGCGCCACTGCACCAGCACAACGAAAAGAAAAGCTTACTCGACAGAGACACAGTGAAGACTGCCCGACTGGCAGGGAAGTGACCATGATGAAGGGCATGACACAGAAGTAACTGCAAAAGTAAAAAAATAAACAGAGAGAGAGAGAGAGAGAGAGAGAGATGTACCCCCACTTCAACAAGGAAATCACGAAAGGAATACTATGTCCACCCCAGCAGTATTGTGCAGGACACTGGCAAGCAAAGAACAATAGAGGTAAAGGGCATTGAAGCTTGCGGGAAGGAATGCAGTGATGCCTAGTGGCCACAGGTGGTCACTGCAGCAGTAAGGACAACAGTGGTGCACTGCACACGGACAGCAGGTGGATTACAGGACAGTCGCCTCAAGGCAGCAAGTCCCTGGAGAACGGAGGAAGTGTGCAGTATCCGCGCCCATTGGCAAAAGGACGCCACCGCAAGTAGAAGAGAAAAAGTGCAATGAGAAGAGATTGCACAGAAGATCGTACCCGAGACGATGACTGGAAGGGCCGGGGCCCATCTGTGTGAAGATGATCTACGAAAGGTCAGTGAGGACAACCTGCCAGAGGGGCAGCAAACACGACCAATGAAGAGGTCAGAGAGCAGTGACCTATGAAGGGGTCAGAAAGTAGTGTCCTGAGAAGAGGTCCGAAAGAAGTGACCTGAGGAGAGGTCCGAGAGAAGTGACCTGAAAAGAGGTCAGAGAGCAGTGACCTGTGAAGAGGTCAGAGAGAAGTGACCTGACTCGAGGTCCGAGAAGGTGACATATGAGATGTCAGTGCAGATGACCTGCCAGAAGTTGGCAGAATGGACTGGCAAGAGGTCCAAGAAGATGACCAAGGAGCGGTCTGAGAACATGACCGAGGAGAGGTCTGACAATATTGACCTGAAGTCAGAGGTGATGACAAGAAGAAGGTCGCGATGCCAGGTCTGGGCATCAGAGGAAAAGAAGGCATTGTCCTACGTGTAGGACAAGACCAGGGAGGCACATGTGGAGTGCACGCCACACGGAGGGGCCTGGGTAGTGAAGACAAGCAAGAAGAGGGGACCAGACTGTGTTGCGAAGGAAAGAAAGAGAAGATGAAAATGGTGTGGCATGACACCACGGTGAAGAAGAAAGCTCAAGCAGAAGAGAAGAGCAGTGGGGAGTGTGTGACACGACAACTCACACACCAGAAGGAAAAGGTGACTGGTGCAAGAACATTAGAGCACATGGAGCACAGGGCCTCAAGAACATTGGTGGCACTTGGAGAAACATCTATCTACGAATCTTCAGAACACATGGTGATGGTAGAGGCGAGCAGGTTGGACCATTGGTAACACCCATCTTTGGGATGGAATGGGAGACTGGATAGCGAGAGTACTTGGACGTCCTGAAGAAGAGGATCTGACAACTCCACCCCAGACCATGGATATCCAAGGGGCAAAGGCCTCAGGGACGCCGGTGTGAGCAGGTCCCGCCAAGAGAGATGGATCCACAGCTGCTCTTCTGCAGGTCCCAGGAGGATGAAGATCCCATGCGATATGGCAGAAGCCAACAACTATCCTTCAGGACGAGCTCAGGACATAAAGGTGGGACTCGTAGCGTTTCCTCTACATATTATGAGGGTGCGTTTTAGCGACACGGCGAAGGGCACCAGTCCAGTGGAAGCCTGGTGAGGAGGGCCTCCAGGACTTTCCATGAGAGGGGAACACCTGCAAGAGGGGAATCCTAGTGAGAGGGATGTCTTGCATTTACTCCCCCATTTTGAAGCGAGAAGCAAGGCTGTCCGTGTGGTAATGCCACGACAACCAGGACTGAGTGGTGGAAAGTTACATCTACCCTATCCACCATCACTTCCCCTGCACCTTCACAGAGAACGGCACAGAAAGATAGACTTTGGTGTTACTTCCACATAGTGAGTCCAAGGAGGACTAGACCCACAGGGCACCTTACACTATGCCAAACCGAACTGGTGATCCCATCTGCTGACATAACATCATCTATCACCATGCAAGCAGCTAAAGAGACTCAGTGAAAGTTTACCTTACCGTGTTTATTTTTGTTTATTCTCTCCCACAGGTTTGGACTTTATTGTTTCCCGTTTGAATAACGTTTGGGAGGGATGTAGTGATCTGCTGATCACTGTTCTAGTTGTTGCCAGCACCAGCCACTCCCTGAGGGCTGGCTTACACTCACCCCACACACATCCAGCACAGGCTTCACTGGACATGTTACCCTGGCAATAAAAAGAGCCGGGCGCACATTGTCAGGGCCAGTTCTACACTACAACCAACTGTGTCTGTGTCCAGTCACTTTAGGGTGAATGAGGGCCTAGGGCCCTGCACCAAACATTACGAGCAGGATGTTGATTAGAAAGTAACACGCTCCCCACAACAGGAAAGAAACAGAAAGCTCAGGTGCAAGGCAGAGTTGCAATAAATAAAGTTCTGGCACAAATCTGATTTAGCAGCAAAAAAGCAGGTCACTTTTTACAGCTTCTATTTATGGCCTTTACTTTGTGTTTCTGATTCAAGCCCCTGGGAGCAGGATTATGGATATCGTAGTTTTGTCTTCAAATTGTTCGCTTCTAAAATCAAACATCAATAAAAGACTACATAATAGAGCCTCGAACTTTCTTATAAATTCCTTCCACGCTGCAATCTCATTTAACATGAAGCCACCGTGAGGACAGCACGAGATGGCTCTTCCTAACAGACTGTTCAGATCACAAAGAATCTAGCTTGACCTTGTTTATTTGCTGATTTTTTTCTAAGTTTCATTCAGTTTTTAAAAGTGAAAAATAATAATAATGTTGGAGCTCCGGGCTTATACCAGCCATTATAAGCCCGGAGCACTCCATTGTTTTCAATGGAGCTACCAACATTCCAATGTTCTAATATAGCCTTATAACCCGCCGTAGCGGGCTATACCGGCTGTTAAAGGCCCGCTGCAGCATTAAAGGCCCGAGCCGAAGGCGAGGGACTTTAACAAAGCAGATGGACTTTAAAAGCCGGTATAGCCCTGCTACGAGGGGCTATAAGGCTATTAGAACATTCTGCCACTAGAGGGCAGAATGTTCTAACAAAACAAAGCCTTCAGGGAGCGCGAGGGGATTCATATCCCCTCAGGCTCCCTGAAGTCTTTGCTCACAGCCACAGCTGTGAACAAAGACACATTGGAATGTTGGAGCTCCGGGCTTATAGCAGCCACTATAAGCCCGGAGCACTCCATTGTTTTCAATGGAGCTACCAACATTCCAATGTTCTAATATAGCCTTATAGCCCGCCGTAGCGGGCTATACCGGCTATTAAAGGCCCGCTGCAGCGTTAAAGGCCCGAGCCGAAGGCGAGGAACTTTAACAAAAGCAGCGGGACTTTAATAGCGGTATAGCCCTGCTACGAAGGGCTATAAGGCTATTAGAACATTCTGCCACTAGAGGGCAGAATGTTCTAATAAATTAAACAAAGGCTTCTCGAAGCTCGAGGGGATTTAAATCCCCTCGAGCTTCGAGAGGCTTTTGTAAAACATTGGAATGTTGCTCTGCGGGCCTTTACCGGCCCGTAGAAGCATGGAGCACTCCATTGTCTACAATGGAGTGCTCCACATTCCAATGTTCTAATAAGTCTTAAAATAGCATGTTAAGACAAAATTGAATCTGTGCAGCATTCTTTGTAGTCTACTTTGTTGTGAGTTAATCTGCATGCTCATCGCAAAAATATTAATGACATATTTTATATCTGAAGGCACACAGTACATGCCTTCACCATTCTTCAATAGGCATTACCCGAGGCTGCATTTTTACTGGTACAAAAATTCTATCAATTTGCAAATTAAGCCTAATGAGTTCACGTTATGTACATTTTTTGCAGGCAATGAATATTACTAACTTGGAGGATGGCATTAAGAAAGAAACAGTCATTTCATCATCACCGATGTTTAGACAACTCTTGGTAAGACATATACCCTCTTCCATTTTTATTCTATATCACTTTTATATTAATATTAAATATCTTTCCTGAAAGTTTCAATGATTTTAATGTTATGGCATTATGAGTCACAATGGTATACACATAGAAAACTGATATCATCATCATCATCAAGAAAACTTTATTGCGATTGTTTAAAATCATAAAAGTACAGTCTTAGAAGCACAATTTCCATGATTAAATACAGATTCCAGTCAATTTGGGAGTGCAAAAATACCAATAGATAATAATCAAAATAACGATGTGGTTTTACAATATTCTAACCATGCTTGATACCAGGATATCAATAAGTAATTTCGCTAGTTAATTTCCTGCGAATTAACCACATTGAAAACAAAATCTTGGTAACTGAAACCACAATAAGTGAGTTGGTATCACTTCTCAAGATCCTGAAAAAATCAAGATAGCTCCTAATGCCCAGATTTAAACATAACTGAATGATCCATTTTTTCCGAATACCGGCATAAGCCGGACAAAGGAGCACAACATGAATCGTGGTTTCCTGTTCAATCGAACAACCGGGGCATACACGATGTAGTCCGCCCGCCCATCGATCGGTGAATGAATATAGGGGAAGGGTTCCGTATCTGAACTGTACATGTAACTTCTTTGCTAAGGTTGGCTGAATAACATCAAGTTCAGATACAAAAGCATAATATGGCTTAAAGTCGAAAAAAGCATCAGTCAAGCTTGATGGTTTGGCTAAGCTGTAAGCTTTCATTAAATAATAATCTTTGAGTATTGTGGCAAGAGATTTCTTGGTAATGCCTGGAGTTGAATCCTCTGGCATATCCCAGAGGTGTGCCAGACCAATCTGATTGAATGTCTGCCTAACGTACTGGAGCCGGGGGGATCTTGTCGGCTCCTAATGTACCCAAGATTACTTTCAGTTCATCTCTATAGCATGCCAACTCGGTGGTACTCCAGATCCTCCTCCAATACATCAATGGCCTTGATGCAGCAACCTCTGAAATGGGGCGAATATTTAAATCCAACCTCAATGGCATAAGCGGCATATTATTTGGAAGGGTTAGGATTTTCCTAATGAAATTATTTTCAGTACTGGCCATATCTTTTGTAGAAGTATGGCCCCATAATTCTGCCCCATAAAGTGTCGAGGACCTGGATTGCACAGTATAAATTTCGAGAGGGGCACTTAGAATTTTTGAACTGCATTTTTTATAGACTTTAAGGATGCCCCCTATAGCCTGGGTAAGTTTTTACTGATATCAGTACATTACACAAGTTTTAGTTTGACTAATTTGACAATTTCCATTTATTTTTAACTCTTTTGGGGGCTTCTCTGAGTAAGGAGGGTAAATTGCCAATCTTCTGTAGCATGGCACAACTGGAGAGATCCTCCATAATTAGAAGTCTTGAAAGTTGCACATAAAGCTGTGCTTAAAATGTTTGCATGGCTTTGTATTTGAAATGTATATTTCACAAGATAGTTGGTTGGGACTTCGCTGCTGCAAACAAGTACCTCAGGTTAGAGTATTCAGGCCAATTTATAGTAAAAAAGGTACATTCATTCTACTGTGTTTTGTGCGATATTCCATAAGCAGCGCAGTGAATTCACAACATTTGTTGAAAAGTTTGCCTTTTTGAGGTAATAAAATCCTGATGCTATCAGGTTAATTATCACATGGCCCTGAAGCAGAAACGTGTTCATTTCCCAATTTGCCATGGCTTTAAATTTGAAGCATTAATATATGGAGAACCTGAAGGTAAAATCCGAGGCCGATGAAATATTTCTTTGTATTCCTCTGTAATCGCAGGACCCACCTGTCACAGCACTGAGAAATGAGCATTAAAGTTCCTGCTGAGTCACGCCTCTTATGCTGCATTCTTACTCCAGTGCCTCAAGTCTGCTCGCTGGATGAAAAACTGTTAAAAAAAGTTAAAGCAAAACTGCCCCACTGCAGCATTAGCTCAATCGTTCTAGCTCAGAATTAACGTACATGCTTTAGGGTGGTCTGCGCTATCCTTCTCACCTAGTAAAATATGATTTTAGATAACCAGCTCATACTAAATTCAAAGCATTATTGTTTTAGGTGTAAAACTGGGCAGTTGAGATACAAACAGACATTCTGTTTCGTTGGTGTTCTGCCTCTTCATTTGCTTTTCAGACTACTGAACTTTGATCTCTTCTGTGGTCTTAGACCCTCTGAAAAGGCCTCAAGCACTGTAAGCATTGTCTAAAATGGTGAATCACTTCACTGCCAGAGGATAAACTGGTAGCCTAGGACCAACCTGAGAACCAACCAAAAACTGGATCAGCTCGTCATCCAACGTGTAAAATTCCAACTACACCGTTCTGACTCTGTCACTATAAAGCACTATATTTTTCACCAGAGCCAGCTATCTTTCATTTAACTTTGGAGTTCCACATAGAAAGTTGGTGGGCCCTGTTTGGAGTGGCGCATCTCCTAAAAATGTATTTTGACATATATTATTTTCTCATGCCCCGAGATATTTTATTTTATTTTTTATTTATGTGTTTTATAGAGCGGGAACTTGACTCGTTGGGGTATCAGAGTGTTTTACAGGAGCCTAAAGCAATATACAGACAGGATCAAGCCAGTACCAGCTTGAGTAGTAAGGGGAGGGATGTCGGATACATTGCGGAAGAAGAGCACGTATTTACAGTTTACTTAACCAGTTGCTCAAGGCGAGATACCAAATTTATAGAATACGTTTACGATTATTCGAGCCAGGCCCCAGGTTTCTGATGGGGTGACATGGTAGTCCGAGGGGGGGTAGTGGACGGCCCTAGGTCGGGCTATGGTGGTGGTTGAGGCAATATTTAGCTGAGAAATTTGCCCATAAGGAAGGTTTCGGCATCCTTTTTGAAGTGAGTCAGTGAGGGGATTCTTCTGATGTCGGGTGGGAGAGAGTTCCATATTCTTGGAACAGCCCCTGAGAAGGCCCGGTTGTACGTTTTTTTTCCCCAAAAGCATGCAGGTTGGAGCAAGAGGTCTCTGGAAGATCAGGAGATTCTGGTTCCTCCGGAGATCACAAGTTTCTGTGTCAGATATGCAGGGGAGTTAGAGTAAAAAGCTTTGTGCGTGATGCATGCTAGTTTGAGCTGTTTTCTTGCCTCCAGGGGAAGCCAGTTGAGAGCTTTCAGGTGTGGGGAAATATGATTGTATTTCCTAGAGCCGGTAAGTAGTCTGGCGGCCGCATTGAGGCAGGCTTTAAGAGGTGCCAGGGAGATCTTCTGTAAACCAGAGAGGGTTGAGCAGCCGTATTCCAATCTAGAGATGACGAGTGCTTGGACTGCCTATTTTAGGACGGGAGCTTCGAGGAAGTGTTTCAATTTCCTAAGCTATTTCAGGTAGAATCTGGCTGTTTTGGCCATCGTATTGATGTGGTCTCGCATGTTCAGGTTGGTTTCAAGGGTAATTCCCAGGGATTTAGCCGAAGTCACATTAGTCGGTGGGGAATTTAAGGCTGTGATAGCCTTAATCCATGATTGAGACTTGAGGTTAGTATTGGGAGGGGCGATCAGGAGATATTCAGTTTTCTTTGCATTGAGTTTAAGTTGATTGGATGCGATCCATTGGACGGTGAGTTTCAGGGCTTCGTTCAGGGAGAGAGTCTCTTCGAGAGACGAGGTTTTGATGTAGATAGCAACTGAACAAAAAATGAAAATGCCTATGGCTAACAACCAAACCTGAAAACATATTCAAGCGATATCAATACATTACGTAGTCATGCTAGGCTTATTGTTTAGATTATCCTCCCAGCCAAAGATGTATTAAAAGCTATTTACACATCTGGGGTAGGAAGAGAAAATAAATTAAATATACTTACGGATCTTTCAGGCCATCTGATCTGCTCCCAGCTCCAAAGGTTGTCTATACTGTAGGAGGAAATAGTGTGTGGTGAAATGTGGGTAATCTCCTACCACAATGAATGAACTGTGCACAGATCATCACACTCTGCCCAGTTCAGCACTGAATTATCTCCTGGAAGACAGAGAGAGAGAGAGAGACAGAGAGAGTGTGATTCAGAGAGACAGAGAAACAGAGAGAATATAACTGTTCCTCTGTCCTCTTTCTCTGTCCCCGCCAAAAAGCACATCCACATGTTCACCTCAAGAGTGGGAGTGGGCTGCTAAGAAGTAAGAGATCTTACAGGTTTCCAAAAGTCCGAACATACCAACAAAAGCCTTCACGTTCTTGGATTTTGCAATAAATGCCCTGTAGCATATCCTCAACCATAACACAAAAACATCAAACTGCTGAGAAAGGTTAAGTGAGATACAAGAGAGGCAAAGATTTGTATAGGCAGAGCTACCCATGGCTTGCTAGTCAGTAGCCATTACAAACCCTTGCAAAGTTCAGTTCTGGAAAGATAAACAAGAAGGAAGATTCCTGCTTTCTGATTGGAGGAAAATCCTTATTGAAGGAGTGTTGTCCCAACCTACAGCCTGAAATTCTTCATAAAGACCACGTCCCAGGATAGTTGTTGATGCATGTACTACATCCCTAAAATTGCCTTCCATGCAGATGATGTTCTTTTCAATATAAATATCATAAATTCTCCCTTATGGCAGTGGCTTATGTGATTGAGCTATTTTTGCTTCTTCTCTGGTTTTAATGCCACATTTAACAAATCTATTGTACCAAGATATTTCCTATTTTCCACATCCTTCAGGCAGGGTGTTAGTCTTTAATGAGATCTGGGTGAATCAGGTAATGATTTTCTATGAAATAAAGGAAAGGCATGATTTCCAATGGGAGAAAAGGGTTTTATGTACAAAATATTTTGAGGTCACAAGCTCTGTGAAAAGCAAAATCACAAGAGATCCTACCGAAAAGTGCTTGGTGATGTGCAAAAACCCTATAATACTCCTTCTAATTTTTAAAATGAGTCCTGTGGCTAAATCTGAATCGCTTGTGGCATGAAAAGAACATTAACCCCACCCCGCCCCCAAACATAGCATTCAACATGAAATAACTTTTCCTTTGTGAATTGTGTTTTGAAGCTTCAGTGGGGGGGGGGGGAATTGCAAAGGGAATATGTGAATGATCCCCCAAAATTCTTCCCAAATTGATTTTTTAAATGGCACATGCACTTTCAAACTGCACGGGCTGCTTTAAAAACATGTTTTCTATTTGGAGATTTAAATGCAGGGGTGGAAGTTTGCTGTCCCCTGCAGGCTATCATACATGTATTTGTAGAAAATTGCTAACGGGATCAATTATTGAACTGCCAAATTAATACTGGTTTCTGTGACCCTCTACAGAATGGACATTTGTGAATGGGAAATTTAAGATGAGACCTAGGTCAAACTGCAAAGTGTATCCGTGTTTGCAAACCACTTGGTGTGCATTTTGCACATCCTAGTTTGCAAACTGGGATTAAATCATCCGGGGCAAGCAGAGTAAGCATTGGCTGACTTTCAATTTAAAAAATACATGTAACAACAGATCATCACAAAGCAGGACCTGATAAACCTTGAATTGAAAGGAAGAATACCTGATGAAGCCTCTCACGATCAATCCTAACACCAGGTTCGAATACCTCAATAAAAATAAAACTTCATACCCTTTGAATACGTTCATATATGGCATGCAATGCAATCATTTCAATAAACAAGGCCTAACAAAGCCTTCTCCTTTGTCATCCTTGTGGCTTCCTCTATCTCCACTGCTTCTCCCGAAATCCAGGCAGATTTGTGAGATGAATGATTCTAAATTTTGAAAGAGGGCTGGATTTTCGTACAAAATATGTCCAATTGGAAGATGATATTATTTCCAAAAGCCTTCTGTAGAGCTCGGTGTAAGTCCTTAACATTCTTCACTCAAAGGCAGAACTCAGCGACCCAGTGGTGTTCTAAATTGCTTAAACACTCTCAACTTTGTGGAATATTTTTGTGAAAGTCAAAGCGGTTAATGCGCCTGGTGTTTTGACTATATAGGATGCTGATCTCTACAAGCAATGCAATTTCATCCAAATTCAAGAATTCTTGGGAGACTGTCCTTTATAGGGATAGAGCAAACGGACTCTGGAAATTGTATATGGGGCACAGTGGCCCCCTCTCTGACAGTAATCCAAAATGTGGAATGCTCCCTTAAGATTTTGCATTGATAGTACCTTATCTAGGACTACATTTCCAGAATATTTTCTGGAACCCCTAACCAATGACAGTAATTATGAACTAAGAATACGGTATCTGTTCCAAATGTTTGGTCCGTTAAAGACCTCACATGCTTTAGTTTTCTGATTCTACCTGAAGTTTCACTACACTCAGGTGACGAGCCTTCCTCAGCCAAGAATATCTGCTAATCAATTAGTTCATGATTTGCCCTAATATAAAGATGGAAAGTAAGGCTGAGTTGGGTAGGATATATTTAAACCATAGAAGGATGTGCATACCTCACAAGAAGCAGAGAAATTGATTTCAAATGAACCTGGTCCGTATGGATGGCCAACACTTTGATTTTACAGTAAAAATCCTCTAGCCAGTTCTAATCACTGTTTTTCTTATTAAACCTATGCTCTGCGTAATGCTGTCATAGATTGGATGTAGTATATCCCTATCTTGACCATTACCAATATCTACTACATAACAACAGTGGAATGCACATTTGAGATTGGGTAACAATGTAATTGTCTTTGCTGTTAGCTTTTTCACATAATTTTCTTGGCCTGACTTATTGACTACTTTTCACCATTCAAGAGCTAATGAACATCTTACTATTGTTATCTCTATCCTTACATATTCTTTCATGTCCTATGAATGTTACTCCCACAGTCATAGGTGACCTGTTCTGTGGACAATTACAATATTGTTTGTTACTCAAAAAGCCTTGTTTTAATTGTTTATGGCTTTGTTATACTATCCCTTTATTTTATAACATCTACATACATGTAGCATAATAAATGTAATATTTTCTTGTAGTTAAGTGGGAAAGGTGTTGGAGAGAAGTGATTACTGTTGTTTGGCAAATGGAAAATTATAATAAAATTGCAGCTAAATATATGTAGCAAATCAACAGAAGTGGAAAGCATTTTTAGCTTCTTTGATGTAATGAGTTACTAAAAACCCCATATCTGCAAGAGTTTTAAATAAAAAGGTGCATTTTACCAACGTCTATGTAATAAGGCATTCAGATAAAATCTCATGTGAAGTAAAATTGAATCACATTGTTCAAGATAGTATAACTTTCTTATTCAAATCATATGAAAAAGAGAAGGCTTCCATGAGGAGGCGGACTATTCAATAATGGCACCTGCATACGTATATATATATATATATGTATATTACCTACTGGCGTTCGCCAGTAGGTAATTATAGTTAGGACCTGTTACCCATAGGAAGTCTGCAACATTCTATTTGGAATAACTTTGGCGCCGGTTGACGAATCTTCGCGAAAATTTCAAAACTCGTGGACCGCTTCTATCCTGAGAGTCTCGGGGTGATTCGTCAAGCGGGGACCAAGAAAAAAGGGGGGTTGCAAAACGTGTTTTCCCCATGCAATTTTCCATAGGGACCGTTAGTCGCTGCTACAGCCCGAACTGCTGAATGGAATTACACCAAATTTGGTAAAGAGGTAGCCCTTGGTTCATACTCGTGCCTTTTGGTTAAATGGTGTAAATCCGTTCAGTAGTTCCTGAGAAATTTAAAAGTAAAAACTTATATATATCTAGGGCCGCGGATCCTCCCGAGCACGAGCTGCCAAGCCATGTCTTCCCTGGACCGGAAACAAGCTTCCTAGGACCGGTGTCTGGCATTTAAGCCGTCTTCAGCCAGGCTTGCTTGAACCCAGGAAGCTTGTTTCCGGTCCAGGGAAGACATGGCTTGGCAGTTCGGGCTGGACTGTTCCCATGAGGCACAGGGTCAGACTGATTTGCATATGGCCATGTCTGAACTGGGGTGGCAGAGTGGGCTAAAGAACGGTGGTGGATTAAACCCAGATCAGTTGACTGGGGGTGCGTGCTTGCACTGTTCAACACTCCGTCCATCATTTCCTTTGGTTTTGCTAAAGTTAGATATAACCTTACTCTCTAACGTGGTAGCTTGGTTGAGCAGTCAGGCAGTATCAGAGGACAGTGTAAAGCATTTGTTGTACACACTCAGTCAGCAAATGGTCTCACACACTCAAGAACTGAACTCTAGCCCAATTGTTTTGTATCAAAAGATATAGTTGTTTTATTTTAGAACCAACAAGGTATCAAAATATACTTTCTCAGGATGAGTTACTTTAATTAAATACTTTTCAAATAGGCAATAGACTTTTTGAATGCAATAGTTAGTTTGTTGCAATAGGCAACACAATTTCAAACACAATTCAACATTGAGCTCAATGGGAATTTCTGGTTAAATGCAATTAGTTACTTTGTAGATTACTTTTCTAACCACAGGACTGGATCCTAGATTCAGTCCCGGGACATGAGCTGTAAACAGTTTAGTAAAAGCGTTTTGGTTACAGTAGTGATTTTTAAGGAATATTATTGTATTTTAAAAGTTGACAGAAACTTTTTCAGTTGGAATTACCAATGTTATCCTATGGCTGGAAAGTCAATTTGCAGGTAAAGTATGTTCATATTACTTTTTTAATCCAGTGCTGGACTCCTAGGTTCAGCACTGCAACCTCTATCTAAAACAGGCAAGTAATTACGTTTTTTTCGTTGGCACGATTTTTAGAGAATATTTGTAAGTTTCAAAAATTGACACAGAAACTTTTTCAGCAAAAAGCAGGCAATGATATCTTATGGAAGGAAATTCAAGTTACTGGTAAGTACGGTTAGAATTACTTTTCAGGATCAGTACTGGGCTCAAAGATGCAACACTGAGGTCTCTCCTGATAACAGGTGAGTAAATCGGAATTCGTAGTTCGGCTGATTTTAGAGGAATATTTGTAAGTTTCAAAACTCCACTCTTAGAAGAATTTCCAAGTGAAACCAGTCAATGTTAACCTATGGAAGGAAATTCAAGTTACTGGTAAGTACGTTGGAATTACTTTTCAGGATCAGTACTGGGCTCAAAGATGTAGCACTGAGGTCTCTCCTGATAACAGGTGAGTAAATCGGAATTCGTAGTTAGGCTGATTTTAGAGGAATATTTGTAAGTTTCAAAAATCGAATTTCCAAGTGAAACCAGTCAATGTTAGCCTATGGAAGAAAAGTGAGTTATCGGTTCTTACGTAACTACTTGACTGGCAGAGTTAAGGTTCTGGTCATAGACTCAGGGGTCTCCCAGGGTCAGGTAGGTACAGTTGGTACACCCTCAGCGGCACAGGGGCAGCCGGGTGCAGATGTAGCTAGGCCCAATGTTATCCAATGAGAGGCAGGGGGCCTTCGTTTGGTGGCTGCTGGCTAGCAGGCCAGGCGGCTGTGGGAGCTGGGCTCCTGGTCACTTGCTCAGGGGAAATGGGAAAGTAGGATAGGACAAAGGTTGCACTGCCAGGGGCACTCGGGCGGCTGTGTGCAGGGTGCTTTTGAGCCGTCGGGCGCTCAATGTTAGTCAATGGAGATCTTTAAAAGGGACCAAAGGCTGCAGGCTCGGGGACGGTGGATCTTCTGGAGTGACGAACACATCGAGGGGTAAGTTGGGATCTTGGAGGGTAGGTAGTCACCCTGGAGTTGGGCACAGGAGGCCGGGGGGCGCCAGGTGCAGGGGTGTCTTTATACATTGGAAAATCTTACCCTCTGCTGGTCGCGGTTGGAGGGGTCCCTGGTTCTGAGTCTGCAGGCGTCGTCTGGGTCGTCGAGGAGGGTCCTTGGGCACTGGATTCCAGGTCAGAATCACCGGGGGGACATCCTCAAGGTCTTGGTCCACTCGGGCACAGGCCGGGCTCGGCGGGTGCAGAGTGGGCTGGATTTGCGGTTCCTGGCTGGCACCAGGGGTGTTGCTGTTTGAGCAGAGCCACTGCTCGTGGGAGTCCCAGTCTCTAAGAGGGTCAAGGCAGGGAGGTCCTCTGGGGTTCTTGAGGTTGCTGTCCGCAGGAGATGCCGGGATTTAGCAGGAGCAGGTTCAAGGATCAACAGGCCTGTAGGGCTGGGGCCAAGTCAGTTGGTGTTGTCCTCTTGTTAGCAGCTGTACGACAGGTCTTCTTCTTCTTGGTCTTCTTTCTTGTTTCGAAATCGGGATCTGAGGAAGGAAGATTCAGGGTGCCCCTAAATACTAAATTTAGGAGCGTTACAGGTAGGGGAAGGACAGGGACCAATAGGTCCCTGCCTGGGGTGAGTACACTCCCTATCCTGCTCCTCTCCTGTGAGAGGGGGGCAGGAGCCTATCTCTGATTGGGCAGGGCTCCCCATCCTCAAGATGGCTGGGACCTGGAGTTATGCTTCAGCTCACCTCTCCCACCTGAGGAGTGGAGTTGGCACAGGCTGGCAAATCTCTAAGATGCCCTCTGTAGTACATTTTACATTAAATCCCACACTGGCATCAGTGTTGGTTTAATGTGCTGAGAAGTTTGATATCAAACTTGTCAGTCTTCAGTGTAGCCATTATGGTGCTGTGGAGTTCGTAATGACAACCTCTCAGCACCATATACTCTTAATGGCATTACTGCACTTACAGTGCCCAGGAATGGCCCTGGGTACTGTAGGGGCACAGGGCTCATGCACCTGTTCCCACACCACTGGCATAGGGAACCCAGCTAGAGGGGTGACTGATGTATGGCAGGGCAGTGGGATTGTGGGCATGGCACACAGGGATGTGTGCCATGTCGACTCTTTATTTAGTTCTGCACCAGGACACTCAGTCTGCAAAGGCAGTGTGTGGGTGTCAGGGTGCAGGGCCCCTAAGGGTGGCACAATAAGTGCTGCAGCCCTTAGGGGTCTTCTCTGGTCACAATGCCCTGGGTACCTAGGGTACCATTTACCAGGGGCTGACAAGTGGCCAGAGATGCCAATTAGGTTTCAGCTTCAATACAGTTTTAGGGAAGGAACACAGGCACTGGGCACCTGATTGGCAGGAGCCCAGGGCACACTCAGTCAAAGCATATCAGCAATTCAGCAATAAGTGGGGGCATACCATGCAAGAAATATGGCCTTTCTCATAGATGGGGCCTGAGGTGACGTGTGCAAACACGCCCTGTGGCGGGTTTTAATATGGGGAGCTAATTACCCTTCAATCCTGAGGGACCCTGGGGGCCAACTAGTCCACCAGGTGCTTCCAGTAAGCGCCACTGGGCTGTGTTTCAGAGAGGTGGCCCAGGCCGTGCCCCTTTTTACACCTCTCTGCAACGCAGCTCTGTGGCACTTACTGGAGGTACGTAGTGGGCTACTTGGACCCTAGGGACACTCAGGATTCAAGGGGACTTAATCTCCCAAATTAAAACGGACACAGGGCGCGTTTACACAGTGGTGAAGGGAGCAGATGGGGCATGAGGTGACGTGTGCAAACATGCCCTGTGGCGGGTTTTAAGATGGGGAAATATTTCCCCTTCAATTCTGAGGGACCCTGGGGGCCAACTAGTCCACCAGGTGTTTCCAGTAAGCGCCACTGCGTGGCGTTGAACAGAGGTGGTCCAGGCCGTGCCCTTTTTTACATCTCTCTGCAATGCAGGTGTGTGGCGCTTACTGGAGGTACCTAGTGGACTACTTGGACCCTAGGGACCCTCAGGATTCAAGGGGACTTGATCTCCCAAATTAAAACGACCACAGGGCGCGTTTACACAGTGGTGAAGGGAGGGGATGGGGCCTGAGGTGACGTGTGAAAACATGCCCTGTGGCACGTTTACACAGTGGTGAAGGGAGCGGATGGGGCATGAGGTGACGTGTGCAAACACGCCCTGTGGCGGGTTTTAAGATGGGGAAATAATTCCCCTTCAATTCTGAGGGACCCTGGGGGCCAACCAGTCCACCAGGTGTTTCCAGTAAGCGACACTGCGTGGCGTTGAACAGAGGTGCTTCAGGCCGTGCCCTTTTTTACACCTCTCTGCAATGCAGCTGTGTGGCGCTTACCGGAGGTACCTAGTGGGCTACTTGGACCCTAGGGACCCTCAGGATTCAAGGGGACTTAATCTCCCAAATTAAAACGCCCACAGGGCGCATTTACACAGTGGTGAATGGAGGGGATGGGGCCTGAGGTGACATGTGAAAACATGCCCTGTGGCGCATTTTAAGATGGGGAAATAATTCACCTTCAATCCTGAGGGCCCCTGGGGGCCAACTAGACCACCAGGTGCTTCCAGTAAGCGCCACTGCGCTGCATTACAGAGAGTTGGTCCAGGCCGTGCAATTTTTTAACACCTCTCTGCAACGCAGCTCTGTGGCGTGTTTTAAGAGGTAGTTTTAATCCCCTGCCCTATTATGTACTAGGGGCTTACAGAGGAGGTCATTCTAATCACAGGGGTACCCCAACGCATAGTGTTCCCTAGTGTATGTAGGTGTTTTAACTGTTTTCTAAGTGTCTTTTAGCATAGCACTGGCTCTAGAACTGGTTAGTCAGAGTCAGTTACCACCAGTACCCATCTGAAAAATTTGTAAAAACTGCACTAAAACTCAAACACTTATAAATTCACCCAGGTACTCTCCTTGCAGTACTCTAACCATTCAGTCACTACTCAAGTACTCTTGCACTGAGCCAGGCCTTAGCAGATGAACTGCTTCAAACGCCTCTAACCACCTACACACTTGTCTTTCACACCTTCAATTCCCCAGTCAGTATCCATACACTTCCAGCAAACATCCTGTCACTTCCCTTGCACTTCTCTAGTTACCCATTCAGCACCATGTACTAATCCATTCACTGCGCCAAAACCCAAACACGTAACCAATGTCACACTTGTGCTTCAGGCCCACAATTCCCCAGGTACTATACATACACTCCACCCACGTCTGGGCAAACCCTGCCAACTTAGGGTGAAAAAAGCGACACCAAAGGGGATGATGGACGGAGCGTTTGAGCAAATCAAACACTCACCCCCAGTCAACTGATCTGGGTTTAATCCATCATCATTCTTTGGCTCACACCACCACCCCAGTTCAGACATGGCTATATGCATATCAGTCTGATCCTGTGCCTCATGGGAACAGTCCAGCCCGAACTGCCAAGCCATATCTTCCCTGGACCAGAAACCAGCATCCTGGGACTGGTTTCGGGTTCCTAACCCTCATCAGCCAGGGTATCTTGAATCCAGTGGCAAAGGGAGCAAGGACCCACGTCTGGGCATACCCTGCCAACTTAGGGCGAACAAAGCGATACCAAAGGGGATGATGGATGGAGCGTTTGAGCAAATCAACCCCTCGAGGCACAGGGTCAAGACTGATTTGCATATGGCCAGGTCTAAACTGGGGTGGCATGGTGAGAAAAAGAATGATGGATTTAACCCAGATCTCTTGACTGGGGGTGAATGTTTTGACTTGTTCTGTATTCCGTCCATCAACTGTGTATCTTTTGCTTTCTCGCCCTAAGTGCGCCAGATTGCCCAGACATGGGTCCTGGGCTCACTGTGCCACTGGAATCAAGCTATCCTGGCTGAAGAGGGGTCAAACCCCGAAATCGGTCCTAGGGTGCTTGTTTCTGGTCCAGGGAGGACATGGCTTGGCAGTTCGGGCTGGACTGTTCCCATGGGGCACAAGGTCAAGACTGATTTGCATATGGCTAGGTCTAAACTGGGGTGGCATGGTGAGCAAAAGAATGATGGATTTAATTCAGATCTCTTGACTGAGGGTGAATGTTTTGATTTGTTCTTCCGTCCATCAATTGTGTATCTTTTGCTTTCTCGCCCTAAGTGCGCCAGGTTGCACAGACGTGGGTCCTGGGCTCACTGTGCCACTGGAATCAAGCTATCCTGGCTGAAGAGGGGTGAAATACCAAAAGCGGTCCTAGGATGCTTCTCTACGGTTCAGGGAGGACCTGGCTTGGCAGTTCGGGCTGAACTGTCCCCATGAGGCACAGGGTCAAGACTGATTTGCATATGGCCAGGTCTAAATTGGGGTGGCATGGTGAGCAAAAGAATGATGGATTTAACCCAGATCTCTTGACTGGGTGTGAATGTTTTGATTTGTTCTGCATTCCGTCCATCAATTGTGTATCTTTTGCTTTCTCGCCATAAGTGCGCCAGGTTGCCCAGAGGTGGGTCCTGGGCTAACTGTGCCACTGGAATCAAGCTATCCTGGCTGAAGAGGGGTGAAACCCCGAAACCGGTCCTAGGATGCTTGTTTCCGGTCCAGGGAGGACCTGGCTTGGCAGTTCAGGCTGGACTGTTGCCATGAGGCACAGGGTCAAGACTGATTTGCATATGGCGGGGTCTAAACTGGGGTGGCATGGTGAGCAAAAGAATGATGGATTTAACCCAGATCTCTTGACTGGGGGTGAATGTTTTGGTTTGTTCTGCATTCCGTCCATCAATTGTGTATCTTTTGCTTTCTCGCCCTAAGTGCGCCAGGTTGCACAGATGTGGGTCCTGGGCTCACTGTGCCACTGGAATCAAGCTATCCTGGCTGAAGAGGGGTGAAATGCCGAAAGCGGTCCTAGGATGCTTGTTTCTGGTCCAGGGAGGACCTGGCTTGGCAGTTCGGGCTGGACTGTTCCCATGAGGCACAGGGTCAAGACTGATTTGCATATGGCCAGGTCTAAAAAGGTGTGGCGTGGTGAGCAAAAGAATGATGGATTTAACCCAGATCTCTTGACTGGGGGTGAATGTTTTCATTTGTTCTGCATTCCGTCCATCAATTGTGAATCTTTTGCTTTCTCGCCCTAAGTGCGCCAGGTTGCCCAGAGGTGGGTCCTGGGCTAACTGTGCCACTGGAATCAAGCTATCCTGGCTGAAGAGGGGTGAAACCCCGAAACCAGTCCTAGGATGCTTGTTTCCGGTCCAGGGAGGACCTGGCTTGGCAGTTCAGGCTGGACTGTTGCCATGAGGCACAGGGTCAAGACTGATTTGCATATGGTGGGGTCTAAACTGGGGTGGCATGGTGAGCAAAAGAATGATGGATTTAACCCAGATCTCTTGACTGGGGGTGAATGTTTTGATTTGTTCTGCATTCCGTCCATCAATTGTGTATCTTTGGCTTTCTCGCCCTAAATGCGCCAGGTTGCCCAGAGGTGGGTCCTGGGCTCACTGTCTCACTGGAATCAAGCTATCCTGGCTGAAGAGGGGTGAAACCCTGAAACCGGTCCTAGGATGCTTGTTTCCGGTCCATGGAGGACCTGGCTTGGCAGTTCTAGCTGGACTGTTCCCATGAGGCACAGGGTCAAGACTGATTTGCATATAGCCAGGTCTAAACTGTGGTGGCATGGTGAGCAAAAGAATGATGGATTTAACCCAGATCTCTTGACTGGGGGTGACTGTTTTGATTTGTTCTGCATTCCGTCCATCAATTGTGTATCTTTGGCTTGCTCGCCCTAAGTGCGCCAGGTTGCCCAAACGTGGGTCCTGGGCTCACTGTGCCACTGAAATCAAGCTATTCTGGCTGAAGAGGGGTGAAACCCTGAAACCGGTCCTAGGATGCTTGTTTCCGGTCCAGGGAGGACCTGGCTTGGCAGTTCGGGCTGGACTGTACCCATGAGGCACAGGGTCAAGACTGATTTGCATATGGCCAGGTCTAAACTCGGGTGGCATGGTGAGCAAAAGAATGCTGGATTTAACCCAGATCTCTTGACTGGGGGTGTTCGTTTTGATTTGTTCTGTATTCCGTCCATCAATTGTGTATCTTTTGGTTTCTCGCCCTAAGTGCGCCAGGTTGCCCGGACGTGGGTCCTGGGCTCACTGTGCCACTGGAAACAAGCTATCCTGGCTGAAGAGGGGTGAAACCCCGAAACCGGTCCTAGGATTCTTGTTTCCGGTCCAGGGAGGACCTGACTTGGCAGTTTGGGCTGGACTGTTGCCATGAGGCACAGGGTCAAGACTGATTTGCATATGGCTGGGTCTAAACTGGGGTGGCATGTGAGCAAAAGAATGATGGATTTAACCCAGATCTCTTGAGTGGGTATGAATGTTTTGATTTGTTCTGCATTCCGTCCATCAATTGTGTATCTTTGGCTTTCTCGCCCTAAGTGCGCCAAGTTGCCCAGATGTGGGTCTTGGGCTCACTGTGCCACTGGAATCAAGCTATTCTGGCTGAAGAGGGGTGAAACCCTGAAACCGGTCCTGGGATGCTTGTTTCCGGTCCAGGGGAGACCTGGCTTGGCAGTTCGGGCTCGACTGTTCCCATGAAGCACAGGGTCAAGACTGATTTGCATATAGCCTGGTCTAAACTGGGGTGGCATGGTGAGCAAAAGAATTATGGATTTAACCCAGATCTCTTGACTGGGGGTGAATGTTTTGATTTGTTCTGCATTCCGTCCATCAATTGTGTATCTTTTGCTTTCTCGCCCTAAGTGTGCCAGGTTGCCTAGACGTGGGTCCTGGGCTCACTGTGCCACTGGAATCAAGCTATCCTGGCTGAAGAGGGGTGAAACCCGAAACCGGTCATAGGATGCTTGTTTCCGGTCCAATGAGGACCTAGCTTGGCAGTTCAGGCTGGACTGTTCCCATAAGGCACAAGGTCAAGACTGATTTGCATATGGCCAGGTGTAAACTGGGGTGGCATGGTGAGCAAAAGAATAATGGATTTAACCCAGATCTCTTGATTGGGGGTGAATGTTTTGATTTGTTCTGTATTCCGTCAGTCAATTGTGTATCTTTTGCTTTCTCGCCCTAAGTGCGCCAGGTTGCCCAGATGGGGGTCCTGGGCTCACAGTGCCACTGGAATCAAGCTATCCTGGCTGAAGAGGGGTGAAACCCCAAAACCGGTCCTATGATGCTTGTTTCCATTCCAGGGAGGACCTGGCTTGGCAGTTCGGGCTGGACTGTTCCCATAAGGCACTGATTTGCATATGGCCAGGTCTAAACTGGGGTGGCATGGTGAGCAAAAGAGTGATGGATTTAACCCAGATCTCTTGACTGGGGGTGAATGTTTTGATTTGTTCTGCATTCCGTCCATCAATTGTGTATCTTTGGCTTTCTCGCCCTAAGTGCGGCAGGTTGCCCAGACGTGGGTCCTGGGATCACTGTGCCACTGGAATCAAGCTATCCTGGCTGAAGAGGGGTGAAGCCCCGAAACCGGTCCTAGGATGTTTGTTTCCAGTCCAGGGAGGACCTGGCTTGGCAGTTCGGGCTGAACTGTTCCCATGAGGCACAGGGTCAAGACTGATTTGCATATTGCCAGGTCTAAACTGGGGTGGCATGGTGAGCAAAAGAATGATGGATTTAACCCAGATCTCTTGACTGGGGGTGAATGTTTTGATTTGTTCTGCATTCCGTCCATCAATTGTGTATCTTTATCTTTTGCTTTATTGATTTAAGTGCGGCTTTTGATTTAGTCCGAGGGAAAGTCTCTGGTAGGTCTTTGGTTCTTATGGCATTCCACCTTGCTTTCTGAGAATACTAAAGTCTTTGCACTTAGACATATACGCACAGGTGAGGTAGAACTCTGGAGGAGTCCTCATGCTCAGGATTCCGACAAACCGAGGGGTAAGACCAGATTTTTTGTTAGCCCCAACGTTGTTTAGCTTATTTATAAATGAAACGGTCGATTGGCTGTCACAATGCAGACCTGATACTTTTAACTATGCAGACGTAAGCCTGCCAATACTCATGATTCTTGACAACACACTTCTTATATCTAGAACAGCAGCTGGGCTCCAAATATTGTTGGATAGAATATCAAACTTTTGTGCCATAAGAGGTCTGGAGGTAAATCCTTTCAAATAAAAATGTATCGAAAAGAAAGAGTATGCAGTTCCTCAGAGAGACGGGGAAGTGAAGGTGTAGAGAAAAGACCGTAAGAAAGGGGAATTCCTCTATTCGGAACTAGGGTCCTCACACACCCAGCAAGCTAGGTGTCATGCTTCATCATATGGACCTGCTCCTCGTCGGGCCGGCGCTGCAATGCCCGACGGGCACCCTAAAAAGGGGCTCTTTAGCGGAGATCTTTAGTTCCTGGCCGTATGATGCAGTGTGTGTGAGAGGGACCTAGTGGTGTAGATGTGAGTGCAGGTGTGTGGTTAAAACAAGTTGGAAAGTCCAGAAATATAATTTTATTGAGAGTGGCTCTCCACCTGATTAAAAATGAAAACAGAGTGGCAGCTGGCTGATATTATGATTCAGCTTGGCTATGTTCTTCTGTGGTGGTCGACATGTTTCTTGCCCGGTGGTCCTATTGATCCGTGGCAATTCTTCAGGACCTACTGAACTGTCAATAATCTACACAACGTGGTAAGTACAAATGTTACCTACCACACGTTATATGGAAAACGATCTCGCCATATGTCTAAGGGGACCTAGAAAAAAAGGAAGTTTTTAGGAAGGCAACCCAAGCATAGGCAGTGATTAAAATTAGTACTGTAAAGGTAGATCTCACATAGTGGTGATTACCCCCTTGACCAAATGGCACAAGTAAACGTCCATTGTCACCAAGTGTCAAAATATCCTATACAGTGAGTAGGAGTTCTCCTACAAAAGTGAATATAAAAACAAGCTATTTAAAAACAGAAGACTGGAAGTGTTGTACTCCCTATAAGGAAGTAATATGAAGTGACTACAAGTTTCTCCATAGTGGAGTCATGGGGCACTCACCTATTGTGGTGTGATTCCCTGCTCCTATCCGTGGCCGTGGCGCCACCGGGACACCAAGATTCTGGTGTCCTAATGAGAAACAAAATGGTAAATGGAAAAACAAAGTAATACACGGAGGGCAACTAGCCCGACATGTATCGTCAGCACACTAAAAACAATATCGCCCGTGTGCGATCCTGTCACATGAGCTGCCGTGGTGCGAGTCGTGAAACACACGGGACAATGAGATGATAAAAGAGCACCACGAGGTAAACTAAAAAAGAAGAAGTCACACCAGAGGCGTATGGATCGTGAATGCCAACCCGGACAAGGTATCAGCCAGTCAGAGATGCGTAGCCACAAAATAAAGGCCCCATCACGTCGTCGCTCGCACCACGCGTTGAGTCTGGGGCAAGCCCGGTCTGCCGTAACGGTGAAAAGGAACCGGCGTGAACCATGGGAAGCCCCCAGCCCCCAGGGAGTGCCAAGCAAAGTGCGCCGGGAGACCGATAGATGTACAGCTTGTGTGGTACACTGACAGCATGTAGTATCAAAACTTGTTTACAAGAGAGCACTGACAACACCGCGTCTTAGTCATACTTCTCTAGTTTAACTGCGGGATTGCAATCACCATTAAACATCACCCCATAAGTTGCGGACATGCATTCAGACCACTCACATGACCCATCACATTCATCTGGGCGCGTTGCAGTATCGCTGCAGCACTTACTTGAAGGTTGTTGCCGGAATGGGCTGTCAACCTACCCTCGCGCCACTCGACCCGGGAATACTATTGCCCGGCAGTCTTCCATGAAAGATATACAGGCTGGTGTGTTCGGCAGGGGGCGGGCAGAATACCTGGAAGTGTGTAGTGTGAGTGCGCGGAGCCAGACCCATGGAAGGGAGTGTCAAATTCAGCGGCCATCTTGAGATGTGATCTAAGGTACTAAAATCATCGTTTCTCAATGATTAGTGATATGAATCCTGCTTGGTTACAGAGTGGAAAACATTGTCCTGCAAATAAGGGTGTGACATTGCGGTGGCCATGTAGCCTGAACAATGGGTTGGCTAACTAGGAGCACTGGTCAGTGTTTGACGTATAGGGCTGCATCTATAGAGTGAATGAGAATGATGGCGGCTATCTTGGAGTGAGTGAACCTAACAAGTGTCCATAATGTGTCTAGGAAATGAAATAAAGCACAACCACACTATGGGGAAGGCCCAGGGTAGCGAGTTAATGATACGTCTACTCCTTAGAGAACACAGTGTTAACATGAGAGAAGGTCTGTATTATCTGTCCATGAGTGCTGCCCATGGAATCTGATCGTTCAAGCCTTCTAGGTCTGTCCTCAGACGGTGCACCCATCGCTGTTCAATCTTAAATAGGGCTCTTTGTGTAATCCTAGGGTGTGCCTCAAGGATTAACCATCTAAGGGAGTCTGGTGTGTGGTTATTCTCTTTGCAGTGGGTATAAAGTTTCGTGGTTATTCTCTGGCATCTCACATTACTCTTGTGCTCTGTTATGCGTGTCTTAACTGATCGCATGGTCATGCCTACATACCTCTGTTCACATGGGCAGGTTATTAAGTAAATACACTGTGTGGTGTTACAATTGGTATGTCGCTGCATCCTCCAGGTAAAGGAGTCTGAAAAAACCACCTCCTTGATCACCGCAGTTTGATGGCACACAGTACAAGATCCACAAGGATAGTGTCCTTTCACTGGGGGGAGACCCCAGAGGGTACTTTGATCATGGTGGTTGGTTTGTCTTGGTCTTGTATTAATCAGGATATCCTTCAGATTTTGGGTGCGTTTAAAGGCAAAACGTGGGGGCGGGATAGTGAGGTCACCCGCAGTGAGAATCCCCCAGTGTTTCTTGATAATGCCCTTTATGAATGTAGAGTTAGGAGTGAAAGATGTGACGCAGGTCAGTGTCTCTGACTTTTCCTTACTATTGGGTTGTAGTAGGATTTCTCGTGGATTATTACGAGCCCTCTTCAATGAGTTTTTTACCTGGCGGTCAGGGTAACCTCTTTGTCTAAGGTTAGAGCTCAATTGGTAGGCTTCAGTTAGGTAGTCGTTGGTGGAGGAACAGTTCCTCCTGAGACGGAGAAACTGCCCAAAGGGTAAATTGTCCTTTAGGGCCCTAGGGTGATGGCTACTGTATAGGAGCAAACTATTCCTGTCAGTAGGTTTCTTGTAAAGTGTGGTGCTAAGGCCTGTGTCCCCTAGTGTGACCAGGAGGTCCAAGAAAGGTACATTGGAGTCAGAGATGGTGTGTGTGAATTTAAGAAATAGATTCTGGGCATTGATCCATTCGCAGAATGCTAAACATGTCTGCTGGTCCCCCTTCCAGAAGATTAAAATATCATCAATGAAGCGCCTCCACAAGGTTAAATTGTTGATAAAGGGATTGCTGGGGTGCCTGATGACTTCCTCCTCGAAGGTGGCCATGTAGATACAGGCCACACTGGGGGCAAAGGTGCTCCCCATCGAAGTGCCCTGCGATTGGTGGAACAGCTGTTTATTATACTCGAAATAGTTCTCAGTAAGGGCCAGTGTGGCGCACTCCATCACAAAGGAGATGGGGGTAGGTGATGTCCATTCCTCTCTCATAAGGGCACTTTCAATTGCCGTCAGGGTGGCACGCTGGGGGATATTCGTGTATAATGCCTCCACGTCCAGCGTGACCAACAGGTCAATATTGCTTGTGTCGTGTGTCTCCTCTATGACTTGCAAGATATCTGTAGTGTCACGGATATAGGAGGGAGTTTTTTTGATCAAGGGTTGTAAAAAATGGTCAACAAACCTCGAAAGAGGTTCCAAAAGTGAACCTATACCCGATACAATGGGGCGCCCTGGGACTGGTGTCGTGCCCTTATGTATTTTGGGCAGAGTGTAAAAGTATGGGATCTTAGGCTCCTTTGTATTGAGAAATTCAGCTTCCTTTTTTACTGATCCAACCATTACTTTCTGCTTCAAAAGTGATGGTCGCGATCTTAGTGGTGAGTCTAGGTGTAGGGTCAACGGAGATGGGGGTGTAGTACCTTGTGTTGTCAAGTTGTCGTCTACACTCTCGATCATAATCAATAGTGTTTTTTATCACCGTGGCCCCTCCCTTGTCAGCCTGTTTGATAATAATGTTGTTATCATTGGCTAAGGTTCTTGCTGCAGACAACTCCGCATTGGACATGTTATGAAAAATACCTCTGGCAGGAATTGTACCCAGGTCACGAAGGACAGCCTTTTCAAATGTGAGTACTTCCGGGGGGACCATGTTATTAGTAGGAGTAAATCTGGATGGATTACGTAAACCCGTATCCGTAGATTCAATGGCTGGTTGGTCTTGAAAGAATGCCTTTAGACGTATTTTTCTGAGGAATTCATGGATCTCACAATTGTCTCTGAATTTGTCTGTTCTCGGTGTAGGGACATAACCGAGTCCCTTCTCGAGGACCTCCTCTTCCAAGGGACTCAAGGGTCTGTCTGACAGATTCACAACTAGTTCTTTTTCCCTCTGTTTCTGCCCCTGGGAGCCGACGGGAATTGTTCCTGATCCTGCCATTGTACTCCTTTGGGTGCCCCTCTTTTTCGCCCTCTTCCTCTGCCCCAACCTCTGTCTAAAAAAGGAGGGTTGCCTGGGGGATAGAACTGGGGCTGTCCATGCGGAAACATAGGAAACTGCCAAAAGGGGGGTTGTGGTGGGCCTGTATAGACCGGAGCGTTACTGTAAACAGGGTATGAAGATTGAAAATTCCTTTTCTGCTGGTTACCTCCCCAACTATTTGAGCTCGAGTCACTACTCGTTGAACCCCTTCTTGAATTGTCTGGACTTTCATCAGATGAATAACTATTCTTGGTTGCCTGGAAGTCTGCTTTCAGATAAGGATAGATCTTCTCTTTATCAAACTTCTGAATGTCCTTCTGAAGTTTGCTGATCTTTAATTTGAGCAGATACTCTTTATTCTCAGAGATCTCACTATTTATTTCCGCCAGTTTCGCTTTGAAAGCGGTATTCTGGGTTGTGGATTTGAGTGCACTCTCTGCTGCCTGAATTCTCGCTAATAGGGCATCTGCTAATCGTTGGGCCGTATTAATAATGAGAACCAAGAGGTCTCTGGTGCACTTCCAAGAGACTAAGCTCCATTCTTTCTTGAAGGTTGGGTCTTCCAGGAAAAGCCTGGGAAAGATGTTGATGATGAGTCCACTGGGTGCTATATTGGCTCTTAGATATTCCGTCATTAGAGCCCCATGCAGCGTGATCTTGACCCATTCCCTTTTTAATGCTGTGAGAGAGGTCCAGTCTTCTGATTGTGACCCTGAGGCCACAGAACCCCCAATCCCAAGAAGGGAGGGAGTTTTTCTTAAAATGTCAGCTACAGCTTCGTCATTGAAGCTGAGTCCTAGGTTGTCCTCCATGGTAGGTAGGTCAACACAAAGCAGCCGTTAGGTGAACGGTGCTTAAAGATGAAGATGGTCCACTTAGTGCAATTAGCACCGTGTGGTATCCTAAATGACGTCCCACGGGGGTGGCCCGTGCATTAAACTATGTTATCAAAAGAGGGACTGACGGGCTTTTATTTACAGGAGGTCCAGCATACATGCCCAATTAATCATATCGAAAAGAAAGAGTATGCAGTTCCTCAGAGAGACGGGGAAGTGAAGGTGTAGAGAAGAGACCGTAAGAAAGAGGAATTCCTCTATTCGGAACTAGGGTCCTCACACACTCAGCAAGCTAGGTGTCATGCTTCATCATATGGACCTGCTCCTCGTCGGGCCGGCGCTGCAATGCCCGACGGGCACCCTAAAAAGGGGCTCTTTAGCGGAGATCTTTAGTTCCTGGCCGTATGATGCAGTGTGTGTGAGAGGGACCTAGTGGTGTAGATGTGAGTGCAGGTGTGTGGTTAAAACAAGTTGGAAAGTCCAGAAATATAATTTTATTGAGAGTGGCTCTCCACCTGATTAAAAATGAAAACAGAGTGGCAGCTGGCTGATATTATGATTCAGCTTGGCTATGCTCTTCTGTGGTGGTCGACATGTTTCTTGCCCGGTGGTCCTATTGATCCGTGTAAAAATTTGTACTTACCACGTTGTGTAGATTATTGACAGTTCAGTAGGTCCTGAAGAATTGCCACGGATCAATAGGACCACCGGGCAAGAAACATGTCGACCACCACAGAAGAGCATAGCCAAGCTGAATCATAATATCAGCCAGCTGCCACTCTCTTTTCATTTTTAATCAGGTGGAGAGCCACTCTCAATAAAATTATATTTCTGGACTTTCCAACTTGTTTTAACCACACACCTGCACTCACATCTACACCACTAGGTCCCTCTCACACACACTGCATCATACGGTCAGGAACTAAAGATCTCCGCTAAAGAGCCCCTTTTTAGGGTGCCCGTCGGGCATTGCAGCGCCGGCCCGACGAGGAGCAGGTCCATATGATGAAGCATGACACCTAGCTTGCTGGGTGTGTGAGGACCCTAGTTCCGAATAGAGGAATTCCCCTTTCTTACGGTCTCTTCTCTACACCTTCACTTCCCCGTCTCTCTGAGGAACTGCATACTCTTTCTTTTCGATATGATTAATTGGGCATGTATGCTGGACCTCCTGTAAATAAAAGCCCGTCAGTCCCTCTTTTGATAACATAAATAAAAATGTATGTCATAAAATGCCCATCGGTCCTTCAAGGGTAGGATGACCCTGAAAGGTTTACCTCCTGAACAGGTCAGGCAATTTGATTACTTTGGTGTGAGACTGACAGACAACCTATCTTGGGTCCCCCAGTTTGAGAAAAGTAAGATGATCCTACACCAAAGGGCTTCTGCCATAGGTAGGAAATATAGGACCTCCTCAAGTGGTGCTGTAAGCCCTTCTGTTGAAGCATGTAGGGCTACAGCTGTTGCAGGGGCATTGTATGGGGTTCACGTTTGGGGTTATGTAGATGTAACTTCTCTCGCACAGATTGAGAATAAGTTCATCAGATTTTTTTTACCTTCGCCAAAGTACTCCTCACATACCCTTTCGTCTTGATCTTTCGTTAAAACAAATTCATCACGTCTCCCAAATAAAGCTCTTGTTGTACTGGATCTGTCTGTGGTCCACCAAGTAATTGGCGGCCTACATGGAGGCCATGGAAGAACTAATTAATATTGATAAAAATGTCCACACTCCATGGCTAAGAAAAATTAGACAAGCTGCAAAAACTATCAAGATGGAGGAGGTGTGGAAATCCCCAGCTATATTAAAGAAAGACATTATAGTTGAGGTAAAACAAGCATATTGGGACTTTACACATATCAACACATTTGACACAGGCACAAGTTGGAGAGTATTACTGACCAGTTCTTAAATCACAAATGCAGTTTTAAGTTTGAACCATGTATGGATAGTATGAGCCCCCCCAAGCTAAGACTTGTATCTGAAATTTAAATTTGGTATTCTGCATTGGCTGGTCTTACCAGCAAATGAAACACAAAGGGAACTTCAAGTGCAAGCTGCCCCTTGTGTTCAACTTGGCCTGAGAAAGAAGACCATTTTTAAAAAATGTTTTGCCCAGTATACACTTTGCCTCGTCCCAGTCTGCAGGCTTATGAATACTACACATTACGGAGAAGCAAGCAGAATTTTTAGATGTGACACTAGGGAAAATGTGGTCTCTGCAGTTGTTAGGTATTTGTCTTGGGGATGGAGACTTAGAATAAATAAGCTAAGCATATCTTAATTGGGGCATGGGTCTAAGGTGATAGTAATCAATTATTCCGGAATTAAGGTAATTTTTTATTTAATTACGTTTCTAATTGTTGCCCAAAGGTTTTTATACTTTAATATTTTATCATGAATTGTAATATGGTTTTATTTTTGAATGTTTTTAGGAAATGTGAATATTGTTTATTTGCTTTGTACGCCGTACTTTTATGGTTTTCATAAACCAAAATAAAGCAGATTGATGGATTGATAGAAAAAAGGATTTTCTTTTGGAGAGATTTGCTATAGACATGGAGGGCAAATATATGTGTATTGGTAGACCAAAAAATAATAGATTTTCTTTCTTTCAAGGGAGTGCCCATTGATATTGTGGATGTGATAACCAAGGAATATATGGGAGATTCTGAAGACCCATTTGAGATTAGAGACTCTTACCTTGAAATGCTTGCAGATGTTATGTTTATAAAGCCTGCTATCAAAACAGCCAAGTATCACAGAGGTAAGTTAACAGGCACTGTCAACTGAATAATTCACAACTCTCTATTGAAGCATTGACTGCAATTGTACGATGAGCATATACATATTTCAGAACTGAATCAATCATCAGCGGAAACATTTTCTTTGTTTGCATGTCAGTAAACCTGCTTTTAAAGACTGTGTTTCTTTTGAGGTTGGGGGAAAAGCGGCATTCTCCATAAAGTTCTAGATGCCCAGTTCCATCAGCCTCATGGTTCTCCCGCCTCACAAGAGGTAGGGGTAACCGATGAGCTTCTGATGCCTAAACCAAAGTCAAATCAATCATCGCAAACTCCTTGCTGTAGCTCTTCTGCCACAAAGATGCTTGATTTTTAGCATTACAAGGCTTGCAATATTTAGTCACAGCTTTCCAATACTGATGTTTTAAAATGTTTGCGACCTATGTGACAGGCACGGATAGGAGGAAAAACAATGTCCACCACATGTGAGAGAGAGTCTTCCCTGCATGTTAGAGATGCTGCTCTTATGCTTAACATGTGTAACCCTCGCTTTTGGGTGTTGGTTCTGTAAGACAAAAACAATGCTCATATTGCAACATGACATAGATCCTGCATTATCAGTGAAAGTGCTCCCACTGTGATGGTGGTAGCACCTCTTAAAAAATACACACCAAACTGGTAGTGATCTCTATGTATAGCAGGCCCCTAATTGACAGTAAAAATTGGTATTTTGGTGTATCTGAGGTTTGGAGGATGGTCTGTATTATAAAGGTGCCCTTCGACCTATTGAAAATCAACAATTTGTGGCATTTGGTAACTTTTGGCCTCATTGCAAATCTGATGGGCGAAAACTGACATCACTGTGTATAATTTCCCTTCATATTTCCCACCATAAAATCTGGATATGTGATACATGAGTGAATACTGTTTAAGCGTGTGCCCTAATGCTTCACTTGTGTGCATACTGGAAGATGGCCCTAAATAGGCGATTTTGAGAGGAGCATAGTAAAGCCTGAGCAAAATACTACTCCACATGCTTTGGCTCGTATTCTTACTACCTATCACCCTGTTGGTGGGCTTGATGTTGGCCCGTACTCCATAGCTGTGACTGAACTCATGCTGTTTTGTGCAACTGCATCTTCTCTGGACTTTTCTCATGCTCTAGGATTGCTACTGCCTGTGATGTGCTTCATCTGCATAGCGCACTCTATCTGCTTTTGTCTTTATTCTTCGTCCAATGGCTACCTCCATTTACCTTCTTCACAGAGTGAGGACTTACCATTCCACCAGGTTCCCACTCAGGACAGAAGATGTTGGAAAATGAGATAATCTGATGAAAAACAAATTATCTTGGTGGAGGAGATAATAAAGAAAAGTTATGTGTCTTTGATCACCTGGAGGCAAAAACCACAGAAACAGCGTAGACTATAGTGTGGGAGTCTATTCGGTTAAAAGTAAACACAAATACATTTACCCTTAAGCTGGGAAAACCTGCAGAAGAGATGGAATTACCTAAACAGACTTGTCTATGGCAGGGTTGCTGAACACCAGCAGGAATTTCATGCCACAAGTGGAACCCTCACAACATCATCTGGCTACTGGATGGGGAGAACCATTTCATAAGTGACCTGAGGGCCTAGTGTAAACCAATAACTTGGAGGAGAAAAGCACAACATATGGAGTGTCAGGTGAGTCATAAGATGTTTTGTTAACCCCTTCAGTGCCACGCCCTTTCCCCCTCCTGTGCCGGGCGTTGCATTAGTGGGTGGGGTTCATGACGAGATAGTCTCGCGATGGGCACAGCGCAACCGTGCCCCATGACGAGACTATCTCGTCATCGGCACAGAAGAGGTTAATAGACAAAGTCATTTCAAAATGAGATCACGCCTGGCTGCAATCTTCCAAGTACATTAACCAGTAAATAAAGGATCAAAATACATTTATTCTGGCCCAATGCCCATAAAACTTAAAAACAATGAATAAATGTCCATCATTCATCTGCACAGGGAGTGACATCACTGGTTTCCCATCATCCATCTGTACTGGAAATGACAACACTGGGTTCCCACCAAAACTATCTTTACTTAATGGCAGCAGCACACGCCAAAGGCAATCCCATCTGCACCCAGTCATGACCGACCTGTGTCCATGGTCAGGACCCCTGGTCTCCCTCCAGCCCACCTCCTCCTGCCACTACTCTACCTAGACCCTCCACTCCTTAAACCCCGGTTGTATCTCCTAGCACTGCTGCTGCCACTCTTCACCCAACACTGAATGTGCACTCTCCTGCGCCACCTTCCATTTCACATGAACCCTCCCACACCCACCTAAATCCCCCTTGCACCTCACACACAACTTACTCAACACACACAACCACACATCCCAACCCTCACTATACTTCACCCCTCCCTGTCCTGCATACTCCCCAACACTTGCTGCCTCACTAAGCACACCAGCAAATTCTGAGATCTGCTACACGACCACTCACCTGACTTGTTCTTCTTAATCGAAACCTGGCTGACTCTCTCATCAGCCTCCATCATCACAACAGCAATCTTCTTCAGATATTGGATTGCAAGACAGGACAGGACAAGCAGACCCAAAGGCTGAATCACTATCATTCTCAAAGAATCCATTCAATGTTCCAGTACCTCAGAAAACACCACCAGCAAAATGGAACACTTGAGCTTCAAACTCCCCATCATCGCCAACTACACCCTGAGGAGCACTGTTGCCTACTGCCCCTTGTGGACCACGCACCAACATTGATAGCACCATCACCCTGATCCTTGACTACAGTGACTTATTCCTTCTCACTGACCTAAACTACTACCAGAAGGACCTCACCGATCCCAACACGACTAACCTCCAAGAGGACCTGTCCAACTTTGGACTCACCCAGCGAGTAGAAGGCCCGTTAAATGCAGCTGGACACCTACTCAACCCCATCGTCACCAGCATCAGCAGCATCACAGTAGACAAGCCCACATAAATCACATCGTTCGACCACACCCTCATCAAATTCATCATACACCTCCACTCTACCGGAGAAACACCATCACTAAATCTTCACAACAGGACTGGAAAAATGTTTCAGGAGTATCCTGGCCTTCTGCCTCTAAGCTTCTACACCACCATCCTGAACGAAACAGAAACCCCCCTGAAACTGATCCCCAACTTCCATGCCTGGATTACTGCCTGTGTAGATACCCTGGCTTCTCTCAAAACCAACAAAGTCATGCAAACCAGACCGAAAGAATGGTGGCACATGTAAGAACTCAGGCTCAGTAAATGCCACTGCAAGCAACGTGAACACCGACACAAAGTCAGGATAAGACCTTCAATCCACCCTCACATGCTGCCATCAGCAAATCAGAGACACTAAACGCTCCATGCCGACCGACTACGTTAAAAGCAGCCCCAACAGCTCCAAGGAAGTCTTCTCCGTTGTGAAAGTCTTCACCTCTTCTGCAGCAGGTTCCACCAGCATAACCTCCTCCCAGGACCTCTGCACCCAGCTGTCCCTATTCTTCAGCAACAAGATCAGCAGCATCCATGACAACTTTGAGCCCCAACTAGACCCTTTTACCCATGCATCTCTCCTATCTATCTAAACCAACACCCAGGGGCAAATCCTGACTATCTGGCCCACCATCAGCACTCAAGAAACCGAAACAACTATGCACTCCAGACAACCATGCAGTCCAGACACTCTAAAGCACCCTCCAGCCTCTTCCTCACCAAAATTCCTCAGATGATTCAAAGACGCTAGCCAGCAACTGATCTATATCCCTGCTACCCTCCCTAGCTCAAATCATTGAAAAGATGATAAACAAATGCCTAGCCACCCACCTCAACTACAAACACCACCTCGGTAAAGCTCAATCTGGATTCAGGACAAACCACATTACAGAGACCATCCTCATCTTCACCATAGACGACACCTGGTTGATCATGGACAGAGGTAACACTACGGCCCTCTTCCTACTGGACTTTTCTGCGGCCTTCCCACCCCATCATTAGCCAACTACTACAGAACCACACTTTGCTGGATTTTCTCCTTCCTGGCAGGCCACACCCAGTTGGCTAGTCTGGCACCCTTCACCTCAGATGCCGTCAACCTCATCTGCTGAGTTCCACAAGGATCCTCACTCCAACCCACCCTATTAAATACCTACCTCACCCCGCTCACAGGCATCCTCTGCGCCCATGGAATTACCATTTTATCCTATGCTGATGACACCCAGCTCATACTCTCCCTCTCAGACAGGATATGAAACACAGACACATTTCTCAGCCTATATGGCCAAAGTGGCTGGATGAATGTAAACTAACTGCCGAAATCACAACACAGACAAAATGGCAGTAGCACTCTGGTGAAGACACCTTACTCTCGGACTCCACCTGGTGGCCTACTGAACTTAGGCCCACACCCTTTCCAGCACACAATGAACCTCATAACAGTAATTGACAACCAACTTACCATGACAATCCAAGTGAATGTAATATCCACCTTCTGTTCCACACATTCGAGATGCTGAAGAAGATAACCAAATGGCTCACACCCAACAGTCTCAAAACGTCACCCAAGCCCTCATCACCAGCAAGCTGACTACGGCAACACACTCTATTCCGGAATCACCACTTCTATGAAGTGTTGTCATTAATTGAGGGGTTGAAAACCCTACTCAAGCACAGGGGCTCTCTGCTTGGAATTTGTTTGCACCTTTGTCCAAGTAGGAACCCTTGCTTCTAGTCAGGATATGGGAATTCGGTCCTTCGACAACCCCTGCTCACCCCCTTGGTAGCTTGGTACAAGCAGTCAAGCATATCTCAGAAGCAGTGCATAAAGCATTTGAGCACACATACAGTAACACAGTGAAAACAGTACAAATAGACCACACCAGTTTAAAAAAATAGGAAATCTTCATCTAAACCAACCAAGACCAAAACAACAAAAATCCAGCAAACTGTATCAAGATATCATCAAAAATAGGTTATTCACAAAAATAAGGCTTGTAACAAAATTGAGCTCCCCCTGGGGCTATTACGATGTCGTGACAGATGAAAATCCCAAAGTAAGGCGCTGGCCGTGCCATGCGCAGGCCAGGCACGGAGTTGCATGAACCCCCAAGAACAGTACCTTGGCAAACGATGAAAACAAAAACGGTGCACGGCGTCGGCTAGGTGATGCATTTGGCGCCGGTCAGTGTCAGTTCCTTACGATCACAGGACAGGTGAGGCGTTGATTGCTTATGACCACAGGAATGTGAGGCATTGGTTCCTGACTGCGAAGAAGGGGAGGTGAGGCATCGGCTCCTTACTGTTGCCGGGGAGGTGCTGCAACGCTTCCTTACTGTTCCCGGAGAGGTGACATTGCATTGGCAGCGAGGCGGTGGTTCCTTGCTACAGTGCGGAGTCAATGGATTTGGAAGGTCACCCACTTCAGGTATCGGCTCCGTGATGATGAGGCACCATTGTAGGGTAGGTCGGGGCTGCGCTGCGAGTCGGGGCGGTGCATTGTGAGCATCACAAGCGGTGCCCCCTCGGCTCTGGTGCAGGCAGCTGTATCGGTGATGGTGTCAGAGTCAATATGGTGCGGTGTCAGCAGGCGTCTGGGCTGCGGTGCTAGTCTGGGAGGTGCGTCGTGCAATTCACAAGCGGTGCCCTTGGCTTTGTTACAGGTCACGGTGTCACTCACCGTGTTGGTGTTGCCTTTTCCATCTGTGACAGCTGAAATAGCAGTTTCAGGTGCAGTAGGACAGAGGGAGTGAAGTCTTTGTGTCTGTAAGACTTTAGAACAGGGGACAAGCTCTAAACCAAGCCCTTGGAGTCTTCTTCAAGCAGGATACTCAGCAGAGTTCAGTCTTTGTCCTCTCCTTGTCATAAGCAGCTACTGCAGGCCAAACACAGCAAAGCATCCACACATCAATGGGGCAGTACTCCTCCTTCAGCTTCTCCAACTCTTCTCCTTGGCATAGGTTCCTCTTAAGTCCAGAAGTATTCCAAAGTTCTGGGGTCAGGCCCTAAAAGGTATATACCACATTTACATTTGTTCTCTGGTGGCAAAAGGTCTCTCAGCTTTACTAAAAGATGTGTTATTAAATGCTGAGTTCAGAGAACCCAAACTCCATCTTTCTATCTTATTCCCATGGGAAGTTATACTTTGTAAGATGTTACGAAGTATCTCCCATGCTATCCTATGGGACAGATAGTCTTTCAATAGTGAAAAATGAAATACAAAGTATTTCACTATCAGGACATGTCATACACCCAGTCAATGTTCTACCTTTCACATACACTGCACCCTACCCAGGGGGATACCTTAGGCCTACCTTAGGAGCGACTCTAATGTAAGAAAGGGGAAGGTTAGGGCCTGGCAAGTGTGTGCCCTTGCCAGGTCGACATGGCACTTAAAAGTGTGCACAGACACTGTAGTGGCAGGTCTGAGAAACCTTCGAAAGACTGCTGGCGTGGGAGCCACAATCAGTACTGCAGGCCCACTAGCAGCATGTGATTTACAGGCCCAGGGCACACACAGTGCCCTGTACTAGGATCTTAGGTGTAAGTCAAAGACACCAATCATGGAAACACTAATCCATAAACACAATTTATACAAGGAGCACTTGCACTTTGGCACAGATCAGCAGTGGCAAAGTGCCCAAAGCATCTAGACTAGCAAAATCCAAATTCAGCACACAGCAAAAAATACAGTAGGCAGAGGCAACAAGACAGGGGAAACCATGCCAAGGATGCCAGGTCTAACAAGCATCAACCACAATCCTTGTGAGGGTGAACCATAAAAGTAATTAAACTAACCAGAATGTAACCCTTTGGTAGCTTGGCAGAAAAGAGGTCAGTGTTAACTGAGAAGCAGTGTGTAAGGTATTTATTTATTTATTCATTTCGGATTTATAATGCGCATGGCTGCCACAGCAACTAGGCGTCCCAGCGCAGCACAGGGGACCAGAAACGGGAGCTTAAGAAAGTTGAGGCAATTAAATGGTGGAGATGGGAAAAAGCCATGTCTTCAAGGCCTTACGAAAAGCCAGGTGATTAGAAATAGTTCTAGTAGGGGTCGGAAGTGAGTTCTACAGTTTTGCCGCCAGGCAGCGGAACGAACGTCCCCCTGCCCTAGCCCTGCACACTCGAGGAGTGCAGACCATAGCTTGGTCAGCAGATCGCAACGGGCGCTTGGGTACATAGGCCTCCAACAAGTGGAGGAGGCCCGGCGGAGCCTGTCTTGCTAGGATCTTATGTGAAATGCACAATGCTTTAAATTGTATTCGCTTATCCACTGGCAGCCAATGGAGTTTGGGAAGCACCTGGGCTACTGAGCAGTGCTTGGGTAGTGAGACCAGAATCTGTGCTGCTGCGTTCTGGACCCTCTGGAGGCGCTTCACGCTGGCCCTTGTTGCTCCTAAAGATAGGCAGTTGCCGTAGTCCAGTCTAGATGAAACAGATGCCTGGATGAAAGTCTGGCGCACCGAAGGGGGGAAAAACCCGAGCAACGGCTTTAGACCCCACAGGAGTCCAAAACAGACCCCTGTGACAGCTTTTGTTTGTTTCTCAAAGGTCAATCCTCGGTCAAACCATACCCCAAGGTTTTTTACAGTATCCTTGGGGAATGGAGCAGGTTTTAGGCGGTCCGGCCAGTAAAGATCGGTCCACAGCTCCCTGTCCCTCCCAAATAGCAGGATTTCCGATTTACCGGAATTAAGCTGTAGGCAATTGGCTGCCATCCAATCGGAGATAGGCAGTACTCACAGTAATAAAGTGAATAAACAACCCAAGAAAAATTCCACACCAATTTAGAAAAATAGAGAATATTTTAATGAATAAAATCACACAGCAACGAATTAAATCCAATCATTAGGACCAGAGTTGTGAATTAGTAAAGTTTTTTGTGTAATCTAGCACCTAAAAGACCAAAGTACCAACCATAGATATCTGGTTGTGAGAAACTGCGACAAAATCAGATGTTAAGACCGACCCAGATGATGCGCAGTTTGGATAGACAATGTGGATAGGGCCTCTATCTTGGCTTATCTTTGGAATTAAAATAACGTCTGAAAGAAAGGGCAGGAGGAGATAGAGTTCCTCATGGCAAGGCAGCAGACTGTGTTGAAACTCCGAACTGAAGGAGCCAGATTTCCACTTCATCGTGGATGGGGAGCTTGTCACCAATGCGCCTGGGGAAGGTTTTTTACCTTCGGACTTAGGCGACTTTTTGCAAGTCGAAAACCTCCAGGAAAACAAAGTTGCAAACTATACCCAAATAATGCTGCATGAGGCCAGATGCCGCCAGTGGCAGCTAGCATCTATGGGGAGGTAGGTGCGGGGGCGCACGCAAATAAAATGTTATAAATAAAAATAAAACGTACTTTGCGTAATGTTTCATTCCGGACCTCTTCTTTACTGGGACCAGATGCTGGAACTCCCTTGCCCAATCATTGTGCTGCTCCCATGCAGCATAGGAGTAGCACCAGGATTGGTGGGAGCGGCCTCACTTGGTGCTCGACAATGCTCTGGAGGCCTGCACCTACTCTCAAACCGGCTGTCTTAAGACAACTGGGTTGAGCGGTTTAACTGGCTCATGTGTGACTGGCTGTTGCAAGACGGCCAGCCAAAAAGACATGCCCAGTCTAAACAGTGCATTACCCAGCCCACTCACTTCCTTGCTGCCGTCACTCAGTTTTGGCCCGCCCCTATACTGATGCTTGCCTCAGGACAGGAGATAAAAAATAAAATGATAATAAATTACCATTTTGTTTTTCATCTCTGGGCCTCTGGGGGGGTTTAAGTGGGGCGACACTCCTCCACTCCAATGGAGGATCCACCTCTGGATGCTGTTACTCAGGGGTCGCCCTGAATAGGATTTGTTGATAGGAAGAAGAATATAGTGGGAGATACACCAAAGTCAGTCTGACCAGCAATGCACTTTGGGCAGATCGACTAGTAGGGAGGTCCCGGCCTTCTGTTTGATTATCTGGCACTTTTGGTGCAAAATGTGTAAGTCCCACATTTTAGGGTTAGGCAGGAGCAGCACCTCTAACACCACTTCTAAATTCCGGGACCTGGACGGCACCACTTGAGGGATGAGGATTAACTCCATCAGAGGCCAGGTGCAGGGTTCAAGGTTTCTTGAGCTTTTATTGTCCCTTTTGATCACACAGGAGGCAAGCCAACTAGCCCTTGGAGACACACTGGTTCTGGGTGCAAGGAGATGATCCTTTCTCCTTCAAGCAACAAGGCAGGCCTTGAGCAGCGGAGCAGCCCTCTGAAGAACAAGGCAGGCCTCAAGCAGCAAGACGGTCCTCTAGAGTAAAAACAGTCCTCCTGAAGTCTTCCACAGGTACTGGAATGTACTGAAGAGGTGGTTCAGGAGGCCCAATATTTATACCTAGTGTCAGCCATTGAAGTGGGGTTGACATCCTGGCTACCTCCACATTTGGTTTTGAAGCGTTCTGCTCTTCTCCATACCAAGGCTCCAAGTAATGTGGGGTGACAAAAGACCAGTGTCATATTTCATTGTGTGTGATGGAGATGGACCCTTAAAACGTAAATGGTGCTCTACCACACCAATTCTGTCAGGATGGCCCATCCTGCCAACACCTAGTCTCCCTTTGTCTCAATGTATAGGAGAAATACACAAAGGCCAACTGCCTAGCTATTCACAGTCATGTGACCCAGGACACATGCATCAAATGGTTAGGACAAGAAAATACTAACTTTTTAAAGGTGGCATTTTTAGAATTGTGATTTAAGATACAACTTTACCATTAAAGAGGATTTTAAAATTACAATTTATTTGAGTCCACACTTGACATCCCTATCTGTTCCCAACGAAAAGGTAGCAACTATTACCTGCAATAAGGTAAACCTGTGTTATCCAATGGGAGATGCAAAAAGAACAATTGATGGATAGAATGCAGAACAATGTCATACATTCACCCCAGAACAGACATCTGGGCCTAAAGCCATCGTTTTATTGCTCCACATGCCATTCCAGTTTGAACTCAGCTGGACTGTTCCCATGAGGCACAGGGTCAAGACTGATTTGCATATGGCAGCGGTCTAAACTCGGGTGGCATGGTAAGCAAAAGAATTATGGATTTAACCCAGATCTCTTGACTGGGGTGAATGTTTTGATGTGTTCTGCATTCCGCCCATCAATTGTGTGTCTTTTGCTTTATCCAATGGGAGAGACAGACCTAACAGTAGTGAAAAATGAATTTAGGAGTTTTTCTCTACCAGGACATGCAAAACTTAAAAACACATGCCCTACTTTTTAAATACAATGTAGCCTTTCCTATGGGCTATTTAGGGCCTACCATAAGGGTGACTTAAATGTAATAAAAAGGGAGTTTTAGGCCAGGCAAGGGCTTTATTTTGCCAAGGCGAATTGGCAGCTAAAAACTGTACAAAGACTGCAATGGCAAGCCTGAGCCATGTTTTAAGGAGCCTCTTTAAGTGGTCGGCTCACTGAGTGCCGCAGGCCCATTAGTAGCATTTCATTTACAGGTCCTGAGTACATGTAGAACCATATACTAGGGACTTGTAAGTAAAATAAATATGCACATCAGATGTAAGCCAATTTTACCATGTATTAGGGAGTGAATACATGGCACAGGTTAGCCGTGGCGAAGTGCGCAGAGTCCCAAGACCAACAAAACAGATTTCAGCCAGACTGGATGGGAGAGGTCAAAAAGTTAGTGCTAAGACCACCCTATGGCTAACAGGTCTTACAGTCAATACTTATGACCTCAATATAGGGTCATAAACAGGCTGTGGCTTTACTGAACACTGCTTTTGATTAGAGGAAATATTTGACACCTCTGATGTTATCACCTGAGCTAGTTTTAAATTTATTTTGCCAAATGGTGCAGTTTAACCTCTCTGAGCTATGATCATTAATCAACACTGAAAATAAGAACACAACTATACAGGAAGGTTTGAAGGTGCCAGAGAGCCGTGTGAGGTTCCTGTAGTCCAGGATCACCATCTAATATTATCTTGCTCCAGATGGCCGCAAATTGCAGTGAGAACCCAGGCGCAAACTTATAGGGGATGCCTATACTCCCTGGAGCCCCAAATAAAATGAGTTGATCTATGCTGGGGGCGAAAATTCAATGGGAGGCCCTCCGACTCGCAGAGGCTTACCGGACCCTTAAGATGGCAGCAGCACAGGAGAGATTGAGGAACCACTGCTGCTCTTCCTGAGGTGAGCGGATGGCTGACAGCTGTGCTAGGGATGAGAAGAGCCGGCTGCCCCCTCCCCGTCCATATACCTCTAACATGTGGCCCCCCTCCCGAGGCCCTGGGGGCTGTGGTGCTATTGCTGGCTGCTGGCCTGTGGCCCAGTCAAAAGCATGCCAGGCCTGTCAATATCCATACCTGGGCACTTCTGCTGGCGTTTGTGGGGCCGCTTCAAAGCGGGGTCCGATTGGCTCTGCTGTGGGCTCCTAGCTGCTGTTGTTCTAGATGGTGCTGCTGGGGGCGACCAAGCTGCGAGGCCATGAGGCCTGCACCAGCCATCTGTGGTGCCCTGGCCTCTCAGTAATGTTATTGGGGGCCCACTAGCCTTTTACTTGGGCTGCACCGCGCATGGTTATACCTACCTTCCCAGGAGCCTGTCATGGCCCACTGGGGAGACTTCTGCTTCCTGCAAGCCCCTCATCTCTGTTGCCTGTCAGGGTGCTGCCAGTGAGCCTCTGGTCTGCTCATGTCCCTCCTGATGATCCTGGGGAGGTGAGGTGGGACCGAAGGGCCGAAGCTGACCCTCTACGCCTCCTATACAGGAAGAGTTTGGAAGGCACACTCTGTCTGGACCATTGATCTCAAACAACCTGTATTGCGACAAAAGCGCATCCATATTCACAATATTTTAAGTAGGATGGAAGGTAAACAGGCAAACACTACCCTTCGAACCCCCCAAATCGACCCGTGCTCAAAACAGTGAAACTGAACAAACTATGACTGAAGAACCACAGCTGGGCCAACAGTCTAGAGCTGATGACATGGAGTCTCTTCTACTCGCTATACAGCATAGCCTCACCTCCATTGAGACCAAATTGGATTTCATGTGCTCTCACATAGACTCCATCACCTAGAAATTTGAAAAGCAGGACAGCTGCATTGGAGAGGCAGAGCCCAGGATTTCTGAGCTTGAGGACACGTCCTCACAGAGAGGTGACCAGTTGCTCAACATGGAACGCATCTTGAAAATCATATATGTCTAAAACGAAGGTTTGGAGGTGCGATAGTGCAGACACAACATACTAATCCTAGGCGCGCCTGACCCTGCCAATGCTGGGAGGATGGAAGGCTTTGTGGAACCAATGTTCACTACACTACTTGAAGCATTCTCATTCTCTAAGCAACTGGTAATGGAAAGAGCACACCTCTCGATTATGACTCAGCCTCCTTCCGGAACTACACAGCAATCCATTATTGCTCAACTATTAAACTATTGTGGCTGCAATACCAGTCTCCGACTGGCCAAAGAGCAACATACGCTCGATTTCGAAGGATATGCAATTTCTATATATCAAGATTTTATCTTGACAGTGCAGGAAACTCACAAAAAACTCCTACTTGTTGAGCAAAAATTGCAGCAGGCCAACATCCCATACGCCATCTTATACCCGGCACGCCTCCGCCTTCCTTTCAGGGCAAACAGCACATTTTCACTAACCCGCAACATGTCAACGACTTCCTTTGATGAACTACATGCTGCTCACCCCAACCATTGAAGGTCCGTGAGAGTCCAGGTTCTCCTATCTGCTATCGGAACCGGGATGAGGCAGGGTAACTAAATCTGGCTAGAACCCACTGATTGACTGATCTGTTGTCTATGATGTCCCCACATACATTTGCTTCGAATAATAAACATTTGCTAGACAGCCTTCTTTAACTTAGTGATGTGTATTCTTGTCACACAGGATCATAGCCGATACACTGACTACGACCTCCTGAGGAACTACGTCCAAATTCTCAGCGGCCACCTGGGAGCTCTAGATTTTCACTTTGGACACCCTTTTTAACTCGAGGAGGAACTGCTGGGCTTACTGGGGACACCCCCGGATGAATACCCCTACTGCAAATAATTCCTACTCTCCTTCTTTTCCACTCTTGTATTAAGCTAACTCTACACTCACATACTCTTCCCTCTCTTCATGAATTCTCTTCTCAACTGACTTTAAACATACTTTTTCTCTCCTCTGTTCCCTCTCTCTCCTATCTTCTCTTTCACTCCTCATCTCGTTTCACTTTTATTATCATCATAATGGAAATGTAATGAGATGGCATGTTAATGATGACCTCTTTGCGTCAGGGATGGGAGGGAAGATTTGTTTGGGTGGGTTTGGGCCACTAGTGTGGATGGGGGAGGACACTGGAGTAGTTATAGATGTTCATTTTGTGCATTTCACTGATACTCACATAAGTATATCTGCACCCTTTCTGGTTATTATATGGCCACAGTGCCTAGTCCACGGCAACTTACTTCATATTCACAAGTTGCCATGACCGACCGTACAGACATTTGTGATAGTTCTAATCAACCTAGCTACAATCTCCTGACATGGAATGTCAGGGGATTGGAGAACCCCCATAAGTGCAGACACATATTGGCCTACCTAGACAGACACAATATTCATATCACAATGTTGCAAGAGACACTTACAGGACCTGTTACGCATACCAAATTAGCTGCCAGATAGGCAACACATAGAGGTTTCATGCCTTATTCCACATATGCCAGGGGCTCAACCATCATCATTCGTAAAAACATGCCATACATCCCAGGGGGCTCACTCCAGGATCAGTATTGCCTTATGTGGGGAAGACTAGCTTTGCAATCCGTTACCCTGGCAAATTGCTATGGACCCAACATAGATGATGCCATTTTTGGGATAAATTATAGGGCCTTGTCAAGGACATAGGCTAAACGCATATTATTTGGGGTGGTGTCTTCAACACAGGCTTGACCCACACATGGATAGATCACACCCCCAGGCATACCACTCCAGTCACCACATTCATGATATCATGGTTGAACACCATCTACTAGATGTTAGGAGGGCACTTCATTCCTTGGAAAAGGAGGGCATTTTTTATTCGACTGCACATTCCAGTTGGTGAGAACTCCACTACTGGATCACATCCTATGGATTGGATGTATGGCTGTGGCTGCGGCCCACCTGACATGCACATACTCAGAACATTCTCTGATTTTGCTGAAGTTGTGACTTCCTGTCAGTCCATCCCCTTACATGTTATGGAGGCTCTTCCCTACTAGATTACTAGATTCCCCCTTTCGTGAAGAAGTGGTGCAAGAAATACATAATTTTTTCGAACGAAATGTAGACTTAGCCCCAAACTTACCCACTGTTTGGGAGGCCTTTAAAATCACCATATGTGGGATCTGTATTGCCAAAAGTAGGGTACTATTTACGATATCCGGGGCACATTTAAGGGATTATAGGGCGAGATTAAACAGCTAGAGGCACTGCTGGATCTGCCTTGTGATGAAGGGATGGGAGCCATACTTAGAGAACCACTTACTGATTATCAGGCCACTGCTGAGCGTGAATGCCTGTAGTAAATACTTCCAATCTCACATGTATGGAGAGGATGAGCGACTGGGGGAAGAATTGGTGGAGATGATACGTAAACCCAGATTCTCCAATTATGTCCTTGAGATCAGGGGTGCTGATGGTTCCCTACAAAAAGATACAGCTGAAATAATCCTCACTTTTTCCAACATTTTACTCTACTCTTTATACCTCGCGCAGAAACCACCATATTGCTATAGATGCCTACTTAGATGATGTGGCAGTGGGCTGGCTAAGTGATGCGCAGCAGTTGTTCCTCTCAGCCGATATTGCAGAAGATGAGCTCAGGGTGGCCATAATGCAATTGCATTCCGGGTGTGCTCCGGGACTGGATGGCCTACCGGCTGATTTTTATAACAGCTACGTCAGTCCCCTACTTTCTATTGTTAAGGCCGTATATGCGGAAGCAAAGGAATTGGGCTTTCTTCCACCCTCAATGCGGGAGGCAAGGCTCATATCTCTTCTGAAGCCTGGTAAACTGGCAGAAAATTGTGAATCATATCGATCTCTATCGCTCATCAATTGCGATGTAAAAATACTCACAAAAATTCTTGCTGATCGAAGGAACCTGTTGATGGAGTTCCTGGTCCAACCCGTCCAATCTGGTTTTATAGCAGGATGTGCCATTTTGCATAATCTGCGTACACTCTTCTCGCTGTTCTAGGACTTAGACCAAGACTTGGCTGCGGTGGCTGTCTTTCTCGAAGCCACCAAAGCGTTTAATTCCCTAAAGTGGGTCTATCTACTTGTGGTGCTGAGACAGATGGGCTTCACCCCGTCCTATCATGGATCACTCTATTATATTATCAACCGGAGACGAGGGTACAAATAAATGGCATCTGTTCTCCTTAATTCTCCATTTCAGGTAGACACTAGGTAGGGGTAACCATTGTCACCCCTCCTATTTACCTTAGTAGCGGAATCACTTGCAGCCGAACTCAGACAGCACCATCGGGAGTACGAGATCCGCTACCCTACTAGTCATCTGCTGGTATCACTATAGGCTGATGACATCACGCTATATGTCCAAGACCACCGGACCCGCCTCAATATTATTTAGCATTAATTCATCCACTCCAGAGGGCATTCGGACATTCAGTTTAATTGGGAAAAGTCCCTGAGTTTTCGTCCTACCCCTGCCATCCTGAGACACAGTCTGGAAGACCCACTAATGTGTTGTGAAGCGGAGTTTAAATATTTGGGGCTGGTCATTTCTAGAGACAGGGAGGAGCTACTACATGTAAACTAAGGCACAGCACTGGATGCAGTGACAGGCTATTGCGAATTGGATCTCAATGCCTCTCTTGCTGGTCTGCCATATCTCTCTAATGAAGATGATAATCTTGTCAAAGCTTCTCTATTTACTCCTCAATATCACATAGTCACCAGGCTGCCATTTTTTCAAAGCCTTAAAAAACACAGCTTATCAGGCTGGCATGGGGAGGGAAGCAGCACAGATTGCCCTAGCATCCCTTGCTCCCAGTAACACATGGGGCAGCATGTCAGAATATGCTTCAAAAGATGGAAGTCTCTACCTGCGGGGTCCTATATGTGGAGGGAGTATTCATAGCCCGAGTTGCCCTATTTGCTGGGGAAGCGCCCACTCCATTTGAGGTATACCTGTTGTTAGAAATGGGGGTCTCTAGTTGGGATGGGCTTGCACCGTTGTCCAAGTAGGGACCCTTCTTCCTAGTCAGGGTAAGGGAGTTACACTCCTAAAATAACCCCTTCTCACCCCCTTGGTAGCGTGGCACGAGAAGTCAGGCTTATCTTAGAGGCAGTGTGTAAAGCATTTGCACAAAACCAACAGTAATACAGTGTAAGCACTACAAAAGGACACCACACCAGCTTAGAAAAATATCCAATATTTTTATATACTTAGGACAAGACCAAAAATGATAAAAATCCACAGTACAGTACTTTAAAAATCTTCAGTTATCAAAGTATCCTTGAAAAACAGTTCCTTCGTCATGACAAACAAGTCCAAACAGTTCTGGCTGACCACAGCATCGCGGGTCAGGTACGGTGTCGGGAAGATCCGCAAACAGTACCTTTCAGAAATGCAGGTCGTCGATGACCTCGCGTTGTCCCACGTGTTGCAGGTCGATCTCCTCTCTGATGGAATCAGGAGCGATGGCAGGCGTCGGGTGCTGCGGTGCAAAGTGCAGCGGTGCGGCGTGCGGAGCCCTCAGGTCGCGGTGCGAGCAGCGGCTCGGTGGCGGCATCAGATGGTGTCGTCGGTGAGACCAGGGTGGTGGTGTGAGATAAAGGCGGTGCTCGTCACAGTGCTGGCAGGTCATGGTGCAGCAGCGGCGTCGTCATTGCTGAAGCGCTGTCGTTGGCTGACGAACTGGAGTCGATGGCACCGGCAGGCCAAGGCTGTGGTGCGGGATGAGGGCGGTGCATAGTGTAACCTTATGAGTGGTGCCCTCGAATCACAGTGCAAGCAGCGGCGTCAAGTCCAGCGTAGAGCGTCATCGTCGGGGATACCAAGGCGTCGTCGTGAAGCGAGGTGGTACGGAGTGCGGTGCCCACAGGTCGCGGTGCGAGCAGCAGCTTGGTGGCGGCATCAGCAGGTGTCGTCGGTGAGACCAGGTGCGGCGTTGCGGTGGTGCTCTCTGTGGTGCCAAAGCTTCGGCGTGAAGTGAGTCGGTGCGCAGTGCGGTGCCCACAGGTCGCAGTGCAAGCAGCGGTTCGGCGGCGGTGTCGACAGGCATCGCCGGTGAGACCAAGGTTGCGGTGGGGCGTCCTCTGCGGTGCCTTCAGGACACGGAGTCGGCAGCGGCATCACAGATGGCGTTGGGCTTGAAGTCTTTGCTGTTCCTGAGACTTATTGAACAGGGGGCAAGCTCTACCTCAAGCCCTTGGAGAAGCTCACGAAAGTAGATTGCAGAAAGTTCAGTCCAGTCCTTTCACTGCCCAAGACAGAAGCAGCCACTGCAGGCCAAAACAGCAAAGCACACAGCAAAGTGGTAGATCCTCCTCACAGCTTCTCCAGCTCTTCTTCTTGGCAGTCTTCTTGATCCAAAAGAGTTCTCTGAAGTTGTTTCTATCCCTGAGACTTCCAAAAGGAAGCAAGCTCTACTTCAAGCCCTTGGAGAAAACTCTAACAGCAGGATGATGAAAGCACAGTCCAGTCCTTTCCCTACCCAAGACAGAAGCAACCACTGCAGGCCAACCCCTCAACACGCAGCATAGGGGCAGTACTCCTCCTCCAGCTTTCTCAGTTCTTCTTCCTGGCAGGTTCCTCATTTCAGAAGTAATCTAAAGTTCTGGGGTCTGGGCCCCAATATTTAAACCACCAAATCCTTTGTCCTCTGAAGGCAGAGGGTCCTCTACCTAGTTCAAACCAGTCCTGGGTGCATTCTGCCAGTGTGCACCTTCTTCCTTTGTCAGTATAGGCCAAGGTCATCAGAAGCACCACAGGAGGTGGAGCCAGCATTGTGGAAGGCAGGCATAGCCCTATTCAGACCCAGGTGCAACTCCTCCCACCCATCTATGTGCAAATAGGTCTATTCAGCCCTGTGCTGACTCACCCTGTCTCCTGGAATCTCTCCCCAGCCCCTGTCACTCACAAACCAGACAGACAATACACAACCTAGCAGAGGCAGGCTGGATGGTTAGGCAAGAAAATACCTACTTTCTAAAAGTGGTATTTTCAAACACAGAATGTTAAAACCAACTTCACTAAAAGATGTATTTTATCATTCTGAGTTCAGGCATACTAAACTCGAATTTTTACCATGTTCCCTGGGTCAGTTAGGATTATAGGATGTTATAATCAAACTGCCCATTCTGGCCTATGGGAAACAGGTAGCCTTGCACTATTGAAAAACGAAGTAGGCTGTAATTCACCATCAGGACATGCCACGCACACCAGAGCGTGTCCTACCTTTCACATACAATGCACCCTGCCCACAAGGGTACCTTGGGCCTACTTTAGGGGTGACTAACATGTAGAAAAGGGAAGGTTTAGGGACTGGCAAGTGTGTGCGCTTGCCAAGTCGACATGGCAGCCCCAGGCTGCACACAGGCCCTGCAATGGCAGGCCAGAGTCACACTTTACGGGCTGTTTGCGTGGGTGGCACAATCCAGTGCTGCAGCCCACCAACAGCATTTGATTTATAGGCCCTGGCACTCGCAGTGCACTTTAATAGGGACTAACACATAAATCATATAGGCCAATCATGGAAACTGAAGTGCTGGGCGATAGTCACTGGATGCAGTGACAGGCTATTGCGAATTGGATCTCAATGCCTCTCTTGCTGGTCTGCCATATCTCTCTAATGAAGATGATAATCTTGTCAAAGCTTCTCTATTTACTCCTCAATATCACATAGTCACCAGGCTGCCATTTTTTCAAAGCCTTAAAAAACACAGCTTATCAGGCTGGCATGGGAAGGGAAGCAGCACAGATTGCCCTAGCATCCCTTGCTCCCAGTAACCCATGGGGCAGCATGTCAGAATATGCTTCAAAAGATGGAAGTCTCTACCTGCGGGGTCCTATATGTGGAGGGAGTATTCATAGCCCGAGTTGCCCTATTTGCTGGGGAGGCGCCCACTCCATTTGAGGTATACCTGTTGTTAGAAATGGGGGTCTCTAGTTGGGATGGGCTTGCACCGTTGTCCAAGTAGGGACCCTTCTTCCTAGTCAGGGTAAGGGAGTTACACTCCTAAAATAACCCCTTCTCACCCCCTTGGTAGCGTGGCACGAGAAGTCAGGCTTATCTTAGAGGCAGTGTGTAAAGCATTTGCACAAAACCAACAGTAATACAGTGTAAGCACTACAAAAGGACACCACACCAGCTTAGAAAAATATCCAATAATTTTATATACTTAGGACAAGACCAAAAATGATAAAAATCCACAGTACAGTACTTTAAAAATCTTCAGTTATCAAAGTATCCTTGAAAAACAGTTCCTTCGTCATGACAAACAAGTCCAAACAGTTCTGGCTGACCACAGCATCGCGGGTCAGGTACGGTGTCGGGAAGATCCGCAAACAGTACCTTTCAGAAATGCAGGTCGTCGATGACCTCGCGTTGTCCCACATGTTGCAGGTCGATCTCCTCTCTGATGGAATCAGGAGCGATGGCAGGCGTCGGGTGCTGCGGTGCAAAGTGCAGCGGTGCGGCGTGCGGAGCCCTCAGGTCGCGGTGCGAGCAGCGGCTCGGTGGCGGCATCAGATGGTGTCGTCGGTGAGACCAGGGTCGTGGTGTGAGATAAAGGCGGTGCTCGTCACAGTGCTGGCAGGTCATGGTGCAGCAGCGGCGTCGTCATTGCTGAAGCGCTGTCGTTGGCTGACGAACTGGAGTCGATGGCACCGGCAGGCCAAGGCTGTGGTGCGGGATGAGGGCGGTGCATAGTGTAACTTTATGAGTGGTGCCCTCGAATCACAGTGCAAGCAGCGGCGTCAAGTCCAGCGTAGAGCGTCATCGTCGGGGATACCAAGGCGTCGTCGTGAAGCGAGGTGGTACGGAGTGCGGTGCCCACAGGTCGCGGTGCGAGCAGCAGCTTGGTGGCGGCATCAGAAGGTGTCGTCGGTGAGACCAGGTGCGGCGTTGCGGTGGTGCTCTCTGTGGTGCCAAAGCTTCGGCGTGAAGTGAGTCGGTGCGCAGTGCGGTGCCCACAGGTCGCAGTGCAAGCAGCGGTTCGGCGGCGGTGTCGACAGGCATCGCCGGTGAGACCAAGGTTGCGGTGGGGCGTCCTCTGCGGTGCCTTCAGGACACGGAGTCGGCAGCGGCATCACAGATGGCGTCGGGCTTGAAGTCTTTGCTGTTCCTGAGACTTATTGAACAGGGGGCAAGCTCTACCTCAAGCCCTTGGAGAAGCTCACGAAAGTAGATTGCAGAAAGTTCAGTCCAGTCCTTTCACTGCCCAAGACAGAAGCAGCCACTGCAGGCCAAAACAGCAAAGCACACAGCAAAGTGGTAGATCCTCCTCACAGCTTCTCCAGCTCTTCTTCTTGGCAGTCTTCTTGATCCAAAAGAGTTCTCTGAAGTTGTTTCTATCCCTGAGACTTCCAACAGGAGGCAAGCTCTACTTCAAGCCCTTGGAGAAAACTCTAACAGCAGGATGATGAAAGCACAGTCCAGTCCTTTCCCTACCCAAGACAGAAGCAACCACTGCAGGCCAACCCCTCAACACGCAGCATAGGGGCAGTACTCCTCCTCCAGCTTTCTCAGTTCTTCTTCCTGGCAGGTTCCTCATTTCAGAAGAAATCTAAAGTTCTGGGGTCTGGGCCCCAATATTTAAACCACCAAATCCTTTGTCCTCTGAAGGCAGAGGGTCCTCTACCTAGTTCAAACCAGTCCTGGGTGCATTCTGCCAGTGTGCACCTTCTTCCTTTGTCAGTATAGGCCAAGGTCATCAGAAGCACCACAGGAGGTGGAGCCAGCATTGTGGAAGGCAGGCATAGCCCTATTCAGACCCAGGTGCAACTCCTCCCACCCATCTATGTGCAAATAGGTCTATTCAGCCCTGTGCTGACTCACCCTGTCTCCTGGAATCTCTCCCCAGCCCCTGTCACTCACAAACCAGACAGACAATACACAACCTAGCAGAGGCAGGCTGGATGGTTAGGCAAGAAAATACCTACTTTCTAAAAGTGGTATTTTCAAACACAGAATGTTAAAACCAACTTCACTAAAAGATGTATTTTATCATTCTGAGTTCAGGCATACTAAACTCAAATTTTTACCATGTTCCCTGGGTCAGTTAGGATTATAGGATGTTATAATCAAACTGCCCATTCTGGCCTATGGAAAACAGGTAGCCTTGCACTATTGAAAAACGAAGTAGGCTGTAATTCACCATCAGGACATGCCACGCACACCAGAGCGTGTCCTACCTTTCACATACAATGCACCCTGCCCACAAGGGTACCTTGGGCCTACTTTAGGGGTGACTAACATGTAGAAAAGGGAAGGTTTAGGGACTGGCAAGTGTGTGCGCTTGCCAAGTCGACATGGCAGCCCCGGGCTGCACACAGGCCCTGCAATGGCAGGCCAGAGTCACACTTTACGGGCTGTTTGCGTGGGTGGCACAATCCAGTGCTGCAGCCCACCAACAGCATTTGATTTATAGGCCCTGGCACTCGCAGTGCACTTTACTAGGGACTAACACATAAATCATATAGGCCAATCATGGAATCTGAAGTGCTGGGCGATAGTCAGGGCAGCAGTCCTTCGTAGCCGTCGGGAAGCGGGGAACCTCGCAGCAAAGACTTTTGGACCACGTCAACATGCAGGGGTCGATGAAGTGGCGGCCTTCCTCCAGAATTTTCACACGAAGCTCCTCACGAACCTCTGGCTTGGACCGGTACCGCTGAAATCGCCCAACGTTGGGCGCCAACTGAAGTACTGGGTTTTTCGGAACCCAGCGGTGCCAGGGGACACACCCAAAGACTTCGAGTTCTTCCTGTTTCAGACTACAGAAACACAGAGTCTTCCAGGTGAAGTCAAAGATCGAATTTATTGGCTGCAGCCAGTAACAGATATCCTAGAAGTACAACACGGTGTATATTCTCAGGAGACTGCTCAAACTTACAAAGCCGGCCTTCTCTTTTATACAAAATATTATGCTTCAGGCAAACATTCCTTATTTTACAGTAAACCATTCACATATTTCCACTACAAAGAAAAAGCAAAGTCATGATGACAAGCCCATTGTCCAGCCCTTAATCAATTACCCGGCAAGGCTTATTGCTTCCATCAGATATCGACAGATCCTCAATAAAAACGGTCACCTCCTCCTCGTAAAGCAAGTCATAAAGAAGGAAACAGGGACAGGTGTGTAGAAGATTAACCATGGTTTGTGTGTGATCAAAGGTTTTACGATATGTTGGGCCTTGATACTAATCTCGCTCGACCCCTGGGAAAGGAACTGGCCGAACAGGTTTGGCTTCGGGCAGTGGAGTCAGCTTGCCCAGGTCACCGAAAAGTCAACGAAGGTGTGCGTGTCCTTCAGACCCATGCTTGGCTTTAGTTCTGGGCCTATGTGAGGGCAATCACAAAATGGCTGTCGTTCTAAAATGGAACCCCAGGGATCGGAACGGAAACTATGATTTCAGGGGGATTTCTTCACCCGAACATGGCGAAAATGCTCATGCATAGTATCCTAATCATTTGCGGTCTGCTGATACCAAAATCGTCATGATACGACGATGTCTATAACACGGTTCCAAAATTTAAAGTACCACAGACCCTCCTTTTGCCCTTACATAGGCAATTAACCTATACTCACGTCAGTCTGAGTCCAGGTCTGAATCCAGGTCTATATTCATAAAGTCATTGAGGTGTTGCTGTAGCATCATCCTATTACTTAGCTCGTCCCTTGATACAGGTTTCCTTACACACGATGTAGCACAGAGGCCACATATTGCAGGAGCACACTGTATACACAGACAGAACAGGAAAAGAATGGCTAAGATCATCCCAATGAATATCAGAATTTTCCATCCCCAGGTGGATATCAGTTCCCAGAACCACCCCATCAATGACCAATCTCCTTTATCCACGTGGATAGATTCGGAGATGTTATGCAGTTTGGAAATGGCCTGGTAAACTGTCGGAGCGTTATCTGGAATGAAAACACAGCAACTTGATTGGATCACTGTACATACCCCACCTCGGTCTGCAAGTATGACGTCTAATGCGACCCTGTTCTGAAGAGTCATAAGGCGATCCGACTGGAGCTCAGCAGTCAAATTACTAAGGGCACCGGCGGTTTCATCTACTGTGGATTCAACCACCCTTGTCAATTGCCTTATGTTCCTGCTGTTAACCATAGGACCCCAAAACGGCAGAGAATCTTTCACGAAATCTCCAAACTCTTGTCCTGCAGTGTCATCTTGACTGATGACACCTCTAACTATCCTTGTCTTATGGTAATCTGCTGCGGCCGTGTAGGTGGGAGGCAACAGGAACGAAACAAAACATGTGCCCGAGAAGTCAGGGGGCAACCATGTATAGGCTCTATTATGGCAGATGAAATAGGTACCCTTAGCTGCTAAGAACGAAGGGGAAGTCTGAGACGTAAAGACATATGTCTCAGTGCAGATACTTCTCTCTAACTGAGCTCTGGGATTCTTGCCATTACCTTGCAGACATAGGTGACCCTGATAGGGTATAACCCAAATCGGGGAGGATCCCCTTTCTCGCTGGTTCTCACTCAGAGCAGCTCCATATCCTGTTATGTTCCACCCAATATATGCTAGTGTCTCATCTCTCGGGATAGTCTCATGGGAAATGTCTTCCTTAATCATATCTACTATACCCTTAACTAGAGCACTATTCTTAGCATTATCTTTTACAGAACATAGGGTGTTGGCTTCATGAGCGTATATGAATATCGTTCTATATGCCCACACAGAACCATTGTGGCTGAAAGGTAGGACTAGATAAGGGATACCTTTATCAGTAGTATGCGGCATAAGACCACACACCCAACAGTTAGTTGTGTTAACTACTAATTGGTGTTGGTGTAAAAGCTGAATGAATGAATTATTGATAAATTCTAATCGTCTAGCAGATTCGTGTTCAGGCAGGGGGTGAAAAGAATGCGAGGAAACAGTAGAAGGAGGTATGGGCTGTGCAGTGGGTGCAAATGTTACTTGAAAAGAGAATGAAACATATCCTATTAAAAACGTCATTATACTAAGCAACATGAAAATACATATTATCAAAAACCATTCTTTGTCATCATTGTACACATTCTGGCTTTAAAATCCATCTGTTTGGCAGGTCTCTCATTCTCGACAAACTCCATCCTCTCTAATCGCTGCTCGTGGTGGTAGAGTGTTCTATGCTAAGCAATGCTTCTGTCAGTCCAGGGCAACTCCCTTAGACCGACCAGAACTGTCGACCTAACATCTTCAGCTGCACTCCAAAGACTTGGGCAACCACGACCCTGCAGCTGAACCCAGATGGCGGTTCAAAAAAACACAAAAATAAGCAAGTTTCTCAGATGAGAGAGCTGCACTTTCAAAAATAGCAAAGAAAAAAAAGAATTTTATTTGTCCATAGCTCTCGAGCTCAAATTATAGTGACTCTTTCCAGATACTATCTGGTCTTGGAACAAGAGTTCAGGCTCTGTAGTGTCTAATCGAATTGACAGTGGCACAGCTTCTTGCAGAATGTCGTCACTTTCTTTCTCAGAAATTGTTCCTTTTACATGTGCATTGCTAAAAGGCAGAAAACGAGGCACAATCTCAGTTTCGAAGTCAGCGATTCCCTCCTGGACCCACCGGTCGTATGGTAGAGGCAAAGGGACCCTCTTGCAGTGTACGCCGTGAATCCAGTTCTTTTTCCCTTTTACTCGAACAGCTGACCTTGTTGCAAGAAGAACGAGGTGGGGGCCGGTCCAACGGGGCTCATCATTCTTTGTCCTTTTGAAGTTTTTGACCAGCACCCATGATCCAGGATTGATAGGATGTCCTGGAGCTTCAGAGACCTGAGGCAAAGTATCATGCACCTGTTGGTGTAAAACACGCAATTTAGCTGTCAATTCATACAGATAATCAAGTAATACGGGGTGTTCGATCTCACTGAATTTCGTCGGCCTTGGCACTCCCCATATGTTGGCCGGGCGGCCGAACACAATTTCATAAGGACTAAGTCCCACTCGCGAATGCACAGTCATTCTCGTTGATAGGAGTGCTAAAGGCAGAGCGTCAGGCCATTTAAGACCAGAGCTCGCTTGAATCTTGGCCAGCTTAAATTTTAAAGTGCCATTATAGCACTCTACTAGTCCAGCTGATTGGGGGTGATTTGCAGCGTGAAATTTCTGCTGAATACCTAGCCCTTCACATACTTTCTTCATCACACGACCCACAAATTCACTCCCATTATCACTCCAGACCATTCTCGGCATTCCAAACCTGGGGAAGAATTATTTGACAAGGGCTTTAGCTGTGGATAAGGCAGTGTTGTCTTTTAAGGGATATGCTTCTACCCATCTTGAAAAGGCACAAACAACAACGAGTACGTATTTCAAATTGTTGCACCTTTCCATGTGGATAAAATCTAGCTGCAAAACCTCGAACGGATACGTTGGAGGCGCAAAATGACCAGCTGGAGTTGGGGTTCCCCTACCAGGATTGTATTTCAGACACACCATGCAATTCTTGACCACATTCTCTGCACATTTAGGAATTCCAGCATTTTGCCATACTGGAGTCAACAACTTACAAATCCCTTTCACACTGATATGAGCCATTCCATGTGCCATCGTAACCACTGGAAGTACATACGCATCAGGCAACAACCATCGCTGATGCTCTGATAAGTCAATCCAACAACCATTCGAGTCCAATTTACTCTTGCTTTCTCTCCACATACTCAATTCTTTCTCTGAAGCTTCGGCTTGAAGGGACTTCACATTCTCTATCGTGTCTTCACACATTCCAACATCACCAACCCATCTTGCAGGGCCTGCAACATACATTCGATTCTTCACGTCCTTTGCTGTTTCTTTAGCGATTTTGTCAGCAAATGCATTACCACGACCAACATCACCGGTAACCTTCTTATGTGCACTGCATTTCACAATCGCGACTTGTAGTGGCAAGGTCAGTGACTCAAGGAGCTCATTCACCAACTGACCATGCTGTATTTTAGTTCCATGTGAAGTCAGGAACCCACGTTCATTCCACAATTGTCCAAAACTATGAGCCACACTAAACGTATACTGACTGTCAGTATATATGGTCACTTTCATTCCTTTCGATAACACACACGCTCTCGTAAGTGCAATCAACTCTGCTGCTTGAGCTGAATTATGTGGTATACGTACAGTTTCAACAATCGTATGCAAAGTTGTGACAGCATATGCTGCAGTCGTATCACCATTCAGAAGCTTGAAGCATGAACCATCCACCCATAAGGTACCATCACACTCTACAAGAGGAGTATCTTTAAGATCTACTCTCCCTTTTGTTTCTTCTTCTGTTCTAAGAAAACAATCATGCTGTTCAACATCATCTGTCTCTACTGGAATCAGCAATAACGTGGCTGGATTCAACGTATTGCACCTCTTTATGTGCACATGACTCGCTAACAGTGTCAACTCGTAACCTGACAATCGAGCACTAGTTAAGTGCTGTGTCTTGGTCTTGTTTAACAATGTGTCCACTGCATGTGGAACCATCACAATCAACATGTTATTCATTACTAATAGAAACAGCTGCTGCCTCTGTGGCTCTCAAGCAACTTGGCAATGCTTTAGCTACCGGATCCAAAGTCGACGAAAAATACGCGCATGGACGCTGCTTGTCTCCAAAAGACTGTGTCAGCACTGACAATGCACAACCTTCTTTCTCATGGACATACAGTGTAAAAGGCTTACTGTAGTCGGGGGTACCCAACACAGGAGCTGAACACAATGCATTACGCAATTCGGAAAAACTTTTCTGACAATATTCAGACCACGGAACGGGATTCGGTGTATCTTTACAGGTCAATGCTACCAAAGGTTTGGCCAGCAAAGAGAAATTCGGTATCCACTGCCTACAGTATGATGTAATGCCCAAGAAAGCACGTCTCTGTGTTTTTGGCACATTCAATTTTACAATTGCCTGAATTCTTTCTGGGGTCAGTTTCCTTCCCTCCTTCGATAAGAGATGACCTAAGTAGGTCACTTCTTGTCGACAATATTGCAGTTTTGAAAGAGACACTTTGTGATGCAAATCAGACAAATGACGCAACAACGACAAGGTGGCTTCTTTACAAATTTCTTCAGTATCTGCGGCTATTAGTAAATCATCAACGTACTGAATGAGAGTAGCACCATGAGGTAAAACAATTTCATCAAGCTGTGTTTTTAAAGCCTGACTATATATCGACGGACTTTCACAGTAGCCTTGAGGTGCGCGTTTGAAGCGGAAGCTTCGGCCTCCTAGACTAAAACCAAAAATATCCCTGCTCACCTCGGCAATCGGGATACTGAAGAAAGCATTCTTCAAGTCAATCGCCGAGAACCAAGTCGCAGAAGCTGGAATCATAGTCAATAGGGCAGTGATATCAGGAACAACTGGAAACTGTGGCATAACTATTTTATTGACCTCTCTAAGATCAATCACGAATCTGTAAACAGGCGGCTGAGAAGGGTCAGTACGTTTCAAAACAGGCAGAACAGGACTATTGCAAACGTTGCCTCTTGTCTCTTCAATTACATCTTTTTCAATCAAATCATAAATGATCGCTAGCAACGCCTTTTCACCTACACTAGATATCTTGTATTGGGGAATGCGTGGCAATTTAACATCGGTTTTCAATGTTACAATATATGGCGGTATTTCCAAAAGACCCACATCATTAGGACCAGTGGCCCAAAGAGTATCAGGAAGAAACGGCAGTTCGGTCAGGAGTTTATCCTTCGACAAATACATTGGAGAGTTCACTTTCCTACCCAGTGTAAGTTGTACTCCCGAAGGGGAACAATATAATGTCGCATACAATCTTTTCAATAAATCCAATCCCAACAGGTTTTCACCGCAACCTGTCGTCAGAATAAGGGGTGCTTCCAATTCACAGGGTCCAACAGAAAGGGACATAGGATTAGAGATCGGATTCCTAACCGGGGCGCCAGAAAAACCTACTGAAACATTCATCTTGCCAGACAAAGGTGCGCCAGGGAGTTTTGAGTGCATAATAGAACTCTTTGCAGCACCAGTATCCAACAGAAAAGGTTCTGATACACCTGATGTAGTTACCTTAACATACGGTCCACCTTGATCTACTGGAACTATGGCTGTCCTAGCAGTCATTAGCTTCGATATTTTCATCTTCTGCATAGTAGTCGTCAGCATAGTATTGAGCCGTCCTAACAGACGCGTTATTTTGCTGGTCAAAACTATTCATTGAATTCTGAGATGGAAGGGGACGCGCGTTCTGGGGAACACTTCCACGTCCTCTACCTCTAGGAGCTTGTTGAACACCTCGACCTCTTGCGCCCGAAGCACCATTCGTACGTTGTAACAAAATAGGACAACTATACTTGAAATGACCCTCTTCTTTACAATACGAACACTGATTGGGACCTATCGGAACACGTCGTTGAGAATACTCAAACCTTTGCGAGTTTCTCTGAAACTGCTGAGGTTGCTGATAGTTACTCTGGCCACCACGCGGCGGGTAAGCCTGTTGTAAAAGAACCTTCGTCTTTAGTTCTTTAGTTTTCTTTTCTGCTCTATCCTTCTCATCTTTATCCCTATTTTCGTAGTACTGTGCAGTAGCCAATATTTGTGCTGAAGAGGAAACGGCCCAAGAACTCTCTGAATCTTTCAATTTCTTACATAGCTCTTGAAGCAAATTGTGCACAAACTTGTCAACTAACAACCGTTGACCACCTTCTGTACTCATATCTTGACCACTGTGGTCGATAAACGTTTCCTCAAACCTAGTGAAGAAACCAGACACTGTTTCATCTTTCTTCTGCTTACACGCAGACAATTTATCCCAATTCACACGCATAGCAGGCTTTAAAGTCTTCATGTAAGTAATGATCCTAGCAGGAAGTTCCACTACCAAAGGCTCAGGCTTGGCACCACCAACTTGTCTATCATTTGCAGTACTAATGTTAGCCCATGTGTCGCCTAGCTCTTGCGCGTGATCTGTATTGCGAATCACTCCCCACAAAGGCTGTGGAACAACATTCCCAAATAACATGTCTATGTCAGCTAAATTCATAACACATGAGTCTGCAGTCTGTGCTAATTCCTTATAATATCCTGCAGGATTTTTACGAGGATCAGGCAAAGTCTGCTTGAGGGCTAAAACTTCAGATCGCTTCCAAGGAACATGTACCCAAACACGCTGGAAATGAGCTGGCATAGCAACAATACCTCGAGCGGCATCAGCCGCAATCACGTCCTTTCATACTGGAGGGACTTCTCTCATAGGGTATTGTCTCACCTTTTTATCAGATGGGTCATGTTCAAACAATGACTTAGAAGGACCCTCAATCCTAAAAGACAACAATGTCGCAACCGCTTTTTCAACAGCGGGACCCACAATCGTGCCCTTTTCGAATTCAAATCGTACACAGCACAACTCCTGTGGATTCGCTTCCAAATCATTATCCTCCAATTCCTCACAAAGAAAAACACACATCTTTTCAAAAACGTATCTCTGTTTCGGTGCTTCCCATTGACGGAAGGCATTCATAATAGAATCCATATCATACCGTGAAGGGTAGATAACCCATCTACGCGCCATTCGGTCAAACATTTCTTTCTCTCGAGAATCAGGCAGTTGACTACGCGTCTGCTTACGTCTTGAATCAGGGGTCACACTAGTGGACCCGAAGAGAGGAGATATAATGCTAGCAACAGTAGCAGTCATTCTCTGTCGCATAGAAGGAGAAGTTGACAAAAGAACGGGAGGAAAAACATAGGGAAAAAAGGCAAATGCAGATGCAGACGCAGAGGCAATATCGGGAACACCACCAGAAGGGTCGGTTGGTTCCATAGGCAAAGTCGTAGGAAGTACAGGTGGAGTATGTAGCAAAGTCGGCGGCCCTTGAGGGGGCTGCACCATAGGAGTAGGAGCCAGCTGAAGAGGAGCTGGTGGTTGTGGAAGCACAATATTTGGAGGTTCCACAACTAAAGGTTGCGGAGGTGCTGGAGCACTCTGCACATAAGGGGGTGGTGAATTCAACAAGTGTGACATTAAAGGGTCTGTCTCCATTTCGTTTGATGCATCTTGCTGAAGAAGCGACAAAACTGGATAGCATTTATCGATCACCATGTTACATTGCCTGTGCAACTGCTCACTTATCTGTTCTTCTTCATTAGCTTTAAACTGCATGGCAGCTTGCATTACCGTAATACCCTTTTCTCTCTTATTTCTTTTCGCTAATTTAATTTCCTTCTGTTTGGCTTCCTTACGCCATAGGCGGAAAGAGTCAAACATCGCCGGCCGGGCTTTCTTCTTAAAAAGTTTAACCTCCAGATTATCCAGAATCTCTGTGTCAAAACTACCATTTTGGGGCCACTTTAAAACACCATCTTTCCTGGTGTATCGGATCCATACTTCATTATATGCGAGGGGGCCTATGCCATGTTTCACATATAATTCATAAGTTGGAGTTCCAATCGGAGGAACCGGACACGAGTCCTCCAATCGGGAATCCCTATTACAACCAAGACAAAACAAATTTCCAAGTCTGCTAAGACCAGGCATCTTCGCTCTCTAGTCTAGCTTCAAACTTCAAAGGATTATCGAATACGATAGTCTCGTGAATACACGAGTTCCTCGGCTTTGGTACTTGCAAGTTCCAAATCAAAGATCCCAAGGGGATACCAAACCAAAAAACCAAACTAAGGACTGGGAGACGCTCCACTTATACTTAACTGAGGTATCGATGACGTCACCAGAAGACTCGTCTATCGTTTCGCTCTACCAAATCATCAAGGGTCCAAAACAGGGCGATAGTCAGGGCAGCAGTCCTTCGTAGCCGTCGGGAAGCGGGGAACCTCGCAGCAAAGACTTTCGGACCACGTCAACATGCAGGGGTCGATGAAGTGGCGGCCTTCCTCCAGAATTTTCACACGAAGCTCCTCACGAACCTCTGGCTTGGACCGGTACCGCTGAAATCGCCCAACGTTGGGCGCCAACTGAAGTACTGGGTTTTTCGGAACCCAGCGGTGCCAGGGGACACACCCAAAGACTTCGGGTTCTTCCTGTTTCAGACTACAGAAACACAGAGTCTTCTAGGTGAAGTCAAAGATCGAATTTATTGGCTGCAGCCAGTAACAGATATCCTAGAAGTACAACACGGTGTATATTCTCAGGAGACTGCTCAAACTTACAAAGCCGGCCTTCTCTTTTATACAAAATATTATGCTTCAGTCAAACGTTCCTTATTTTACAGTAAACCATTCACATATTTCCACTACAAAGAAAAAGCAAAGTCATGATGACAAGCCCATTGTCCAGCCCTTAATCAATTACCCGGCAAGGCTTATTGCTTCCATCAGATATCGACAGATCTCAATAAAAACGGTCACCTCCTCCTCGTAAATCAAGTCATAAAGAAGGAAACAGGGACAGGTGTGTAGAAGATTAACCATGGTTTGTGTGTGATCAAAGGTTTTACGATATGTTGGGCCTTGATACTAATCTCGCTCGACCCCTGGGAAAGGAACTGGCCGAACAGGTTTGGCTTCGGGCAGTGGAGTCAGCTTGTCCAGGTCACCGAAAAGTCAACGAAGGTGTGCGTGTCCTTCAGACCCATGCTTGGCTTTAGTTCTGGGCCTATGTGAGGACAATCACAAAATGGCTGTTGTTCTAAAATGGAACCCGAGGGATCGGAACGGAAACTATGATTTCAGGGTGATTTCTTCACCCGAACATGGCGAAAATGCTCATGCATAGTATCCTAATCATTTGCGGTCTGCTGATACCAAAATCGTCATGATACGACGATGTCTATAACACGGGTCCAAAATTTAAAGTACCACAAAACACCAATCCATAACACAGTTTACACAGGGAGCATATGCACTTTAGCACTGATTGGCAGTGGGAAAGTGCCCAGAGTCCTAAAACCAACAAAAACAGGTCAGGATAAAATAGGAGGAAAAAGCAAAAAGTTTAGGGATAACCCTACAAAAAGGGCCATTTCCAACACCTGTATATCAGGCTTCGTCATAATGTGAGGGCGGTCACTCCCGATTTCCTTTGGGGACCTCCCACACTAAATACACTTCATGTCTTACTACAGACTACGGCTCTACACTTTATTGCAATACACAGTTAGAACAGGCTGAAATACTTGGGGGTCAAGTTTCGACTAAGACAGGGAATTGGGTACACCACTCACTGATAAACAATGCGTCTATTGCTGTCAGCAGACAGGCTGGATTACGCTAGTAGCCGATTACAAATCATGCACTTCAAATTTCTACACCAGCTATATTATACCCCGGCTAGACTACATAAATGTTGTTTGCGACCAGATGACAGGTGTGCCAGATGTCAGATGCTGGGAGCTGACTTCCTCCACCTGGCATGAGAGTGCAGTGTGATTAACGATTACTGGAGACAGGTTTCCAATGCTATGAAACGGATGCTGGGCACTCATCTGACTTTCACCCCCCTATTGGCTATGCTGGGCTATTCTGATGATGTTGGGGCATCAAATAGAAAGTTTGTTTCACTAGGGTTACCACTGGCCAAACGTAGAGTTGTGTGCAGATGGGGTAGAAGACATGTGCCCAAGTTTAAGAAGTGGCTGTGTGACCTTATTTGTTGCACAGACCAGATGACCACTTATACAGAATTAATACCTCCGAGCTCCCAACCATGAGACATATGGGACCCTCTACAGATGTACCTGATTGAGAATCCCCGGACTCGGCTGGGAGGCTTGTCCCCTTGTCAACCCTGGCGACTGCTCCTGGAGAACACTGCCTATAGGCCATTGCTTACATAAAACATGATCACTCCAAAGGATAAGGCCTGCTCGCTTGCTGTGTCATTCCCCCCTCCACATTGACTAATCCATTGCATGTCAGATGATACGGTCTCGTACTTTTTCTCTTCCTTACTTAAGATGCTTGACAGTACGATAATGTATTTTATTATGTTTAATCAAGTGGGATTGGGCAGGACTTTTTATGTTAAGGCCACATGGGTTGTCCAATCAGTTGCAATGTGTAGCCTTTGAGATTGGGGAATATTGCACACGGTTCTTTTGTTTAAAAATTTAAATATGAAACTTGTACTTGTTTGGTATGCATTGCAAAAAGTCAATAAAGAAAGATATTTTTTTTAAACTATTCAGGGAGGTTTGAGGGCATTGTCTAGTCATCTGAGAATATGATTACCAATGGTGCATGTTAAAATAAACTGGTTCGGTAAGGTTGGCCAAGATAGATAGGATGTAAAGACAAGTTTTCAAGATGCTTTTGGGTTGTATCCCTACTTCAATTTATAGCTTTTAAAACCTATGGTACATTAAACCTATTAATGTACATCAGGCCATTATCATGAGTAAATACTGAATAGTACACAAAGAAAATTTTACAGGGAGAGTTAGGAGGTGCTTTGGCAAGGCTTTCTTGAAACGGTTTGAAGGATAGAATATTTTGAAATGCATTGGATCAATAACATTGGACAACAATGGAAACAGTTTACAGACAACTTAGCCCAAGAAAGAGATTTAGAAGGGTGGCCCACCAAATGTCCCTTGGAAAAAGCCTGGCCTGTGGTGTATTTTATACTCACTGAGTTTCCAACATTTATCACAAGTAAAGATACAAATATGTTTGGAAACTTTGGAGCAAAATGTGTCTTTTACAGGATACTGGGATAGCAACATTCATCAGAACTGGGAGATTTTAAGAAATTTTTCCCAGATGGATTAAGGTTTACTGTCAGCAGCTTTTCGAAAACATTTAGCAAATGGTCCCACGACTTTGAAGATCAATAGATTTTTGGAAATAAATTGTGGCAAACATGCATTTTCAATGGCACCAAAGCACTTAGTCAGCAGCACTGACTGATAGTTAGGGTCTGATTTATAATGTAGCTGTCTGGTCGTCTCCTGCCAGGGAAACAGAGTAGTTTACTTCATTATCCTGGAGGAGGTCTCAGCCACCATATTATGGAATGTCAGTCAGCCCAACAGATATGTCAAGCATTCACATGAACTACCGTCAAGGCAGTTTCTGTGAATGCATTTGAAGTTTGTCACATGGCTATGTCAAACATGATGGAACCATACTGCAAAATTTTCAAAGTTTTTGTAATTTTTAAAAATAAAACCTCAAATTGGGCTTTTGTTTTTGAAAAATAAAAGACAACAATGCCTCTCTTGCCATGGAAATCATCTCTTATTGCTAGGGGGGTATTTTTTTAGTTTTTTACTGCCCCTTACTTCCAGGGTTTTCCTGGCGATGACAGAGTCCAAATTGGGCGGGCTGGCATATAGCCAATTCTAACATGCCACTTACTCCCTCAGGCCATCAGAGAAGTTTGGCCATGGCAGAGAAGGAGTAGTATCTGCTGTGGCCAAACTATGGTCTGCCGGCTTATAATTTTGGTAGGCAGACCGTTATGCTGGTGGTAAACATACTCCGTTACAGCATAGTATGCTTACCACCAACATATAAATCAGGCCCTAAACTCTAGGTTAACTTTAAAAACATCTTTACAGCAACATTTAGGTAAACTTTACACCTTAAACGTTTGCACACAAATATTTAGAAATAGTCAAACCAAATAAAATAATGGAGCAACAATGGACCGAATTATATTACAAGGTTGTCTTCATTCTGCAGCAAGAAAAAGGTAAGCTGTTTGGCATTTTCTGAGAGTGGATGCAAATTCTATTATATCTCACACACATCAGCCCTAATTATTAGATTGCATCTAATCTTGCTCCAATTCAAATTCCAGTTTTTATCTTAAATGGTTGCCAATAGCATGAGCAGGTGGCAGGCAGGGTGGCAGGGGCAGTAGTGGGAGGGAAAGGCCTGGGTGTGGGGAGATGAGGACATTGTCTTGTGCCAGTTCTAGAAAACTGCAAGTCGAGTGAGAGGCTGGAGGAGGAAGAGAGCGATACAGAGGCAGGGTGGAAATACTGAGGATGAGTATGGTAGGGGTGGGGAGAGAGGGAAGGGCGAGAGAGAGAAAGAGAAGGAGATTCTCTTCTATAGAGGGCGATACAGCTTAAATGTCATAGACTGATGCAAAATGAAAAATTATTCAGGCCATCAGCAGTGGAAGGATTCACTCAATCAATTAAATGTATGCTGAAACCCAAATTCTCCAATGGCAGAAGTAACTCCAGAATGTATAAAAAAGGGATGTCATCAGGTGGAGGAAATTTCAATAAACAGGAAAAACATCTAATCATGAGCAATGGGCAGACCCAAATTTCATTTTAAGGGGCAAATTTACTAAAAGTTCATGTGGTACAGGCCAGCATGGAAAGTTACTGTGCTGCATTGTGTGAATGGGAGAGAGCTGAAGAGCACTATATCTACTAAAATATGGCTCTCTTCTGCTCTCTATTAGCACTGGCACACCTGAGGCTGCCTAGTGAGAACAGAGGCACCCTTGCGCCATGTTGAAAGTGTGCCTGTATTAAAGGCAGGATTTGTTTTGTGCAGGAAGGTGAACCTTCCTCCACAAAAATAATCCTAAGAGGCAAATGTGTCTTTCTATGTGTAAAGCAGAATGCATCACACAAAAATAGGAAGTAACAAAGACAAATAAACATATTTCTCCTTGTTATGCCTCCCTTTGGTAGGCACACAGTTTTGGCACAATTCCAGGTTACCATCTTTTGTAAATCTGGGATTGGATCAAATTCCATGGGGTAATGCATGGGAATGCCCATGCCCCACCGATAGAACGACTACTACAATGAAATATAATGAAAAGTAGTGCAAGCCACTGCCTTCTGTTACACTTCTTTCCAAAGTCATGCAAGGCGGCGCAAATAGCCCCTTGTTTGGATTTTTAAACCCCATTTAACGACTTTTGTTGCTTTGCAACGACTTGCATCATGCAAGGACAGCACAGGTCCATAATAAATCGGGGCCTACGTATATGATATGATGATGGGGTCCCGCATCGTTCCTGCACCCACCTGTTTGTCTCCTACTGGCTGCTGTGCTGATGCCCTAGGAAGGGTTTGATGACCGTTGATTTGTGGCTGCACCAACGTGGGGAGTAGGCTCTGCACGGGACTCCGGTTCCCAGGAGCCCGTGCGCTGTCACACCTGTGCTTCTCCCCGCCCACCCGCCTCAGTTCCACTTAAGTTTTGACGGTATCCGCTTCGCGGTACGCGAGCGGGACGCGCCGGACGAAGCCCGGACAAAGGGCGGGCCCTCTGTGGCCCTCCGAGGACCGACGAGACCGGACCGGGCGTAGCACCCTGGTCACATTGAGAGATATAAGAACACGTCGCATTGTAAGTTATAATTAATTTCTATTGCTTCAATTCATATATCCGTCACAGCTACTAACATGACCACGATTGTGCCGAGCCCATTATCAACGGTGGCTGACAGAGTGGGAACAATAACGAATGGCACTTTGGATAATTATTTTACCAAGACACCATCTGCAGGCTCAACAGAGCTCACTCTAGCAGAGCGCCGAGTTGAGCGTAGACGCTCTATAGAAAATATCAAAAATAGGGCACTGCACGAGCCTAATCCCACAGATATTCTCCAAAACGAGCACATTCTAGTATCAGCTTCTGCTGACGATACCCTAAGTACAGAAGGTGTTCCACTGTTGTTGAGAGAATGTGCAGCACCCAGTATTCTTTCTACTGGAATAGATACCATTAATCCATCACTTGATCTATCCAGCTCTCTAGGAGTTTCAACTACAGTGACACCCACTCCTCTTAAGTCTATTAGACAAAAAATAAAGAAAGTTGCACAATCTACAAACCATGCTCCACCGCCCACCAAGAAGAGACGTAACGGGATGAAACCTATGAAACAGAGGATGAGCTACACCGAATTTGGGAAGAAGGCAATCCCCCCTAGCCCCATAGTTATATCCGCTGTAACTTCCAAGGATGTGACTGGATTGGACATTGTTCCTACACCGTCAGTGACCTCTGTATATTTAGAGGGGGAACATAGTCTTGAACATTGCTTTAAAGACATTGGGTCTAATACTAAAATCACCAGCAATCTTTTGGACAGTATCGAGATGATTATGCGATCTTATACCTTCGCAATAGTGGAAAGATTGGAAAAAATAGAGAACCGACTAGGAAAAATAGAAGTGGACCTGGGTAGGAAGTTTAGTCCTATACAATTAGAAGGTAATTCGGAGTTCAATCAGGTCCCAGTTCTCCCCCTTGGGGATAAATCCACTAATAAATCTCGATTACCACTGACTGAAATTGGGCCAGCTGTAAACACAGTCTTAACTAACCCAATATCAGATGTCCCGTCCTCTAGCAGTTATCAATTGAGAGGGTCAGTTCCAGCCCCTAAATCCACTGCGAGCAACCTTACCACCAATCTGACAAACGTTCCTGTGTGTAACATTTCAGCTAATACCAACTGTCATCCAACAATCTCTGGAAACAAAACCACCAGTGACATGGGTAATTGTTTGAATGGATCAAAGAGATATGAGGATGGAGGCCTGTGGCAGACCCAGGGGAATCAGCCTAGGGGACCATTACCGGATCTTCCGCCCGAGGCTGTACCGTATGTTGTGATTCTAACGGGGGTTCCCGAGCTCCCAGTAAACAAGAGAGAGGGTTTCTCCCAATTGAAGAATAAAATAACACACTGGCTGGCACTACATAGGCCAATCGCCAGTAATATAGATGGCGAAATAATTTATGTACGCCGGCTCCAGTGGTTGGGGGGAAGACCTAAAGATATTGGGGGAGACGTAGTTGTGATTAATTTTAGAGACCAAAACGCAGTACGCTATATCCTGAATTGGCCAGAGGTTAATTCTGATAGTAGCATTATTCCACGCCCTCTGACTTATTTTTACCCTAGATCTGTAGTATTTTCAACCCACCAGACCAAGGGTTATATCTTACCCAGTATAAAATTCCCACGTACGATGAACAGCAGACACCCGGCTTATGTGCAACATGCAGTCACAACTCCAGAATTGTCCGGGTGGAATACAGTACCTACTAGGCTAAGTCTCCCTGCACACAGGAGTATGGACTATCCAGCACTATTTACTCCACTGGAAATGTCTAATCGGTTCGACATTTTTAGTGGTCTGGATGCCTGTGACTGAAGTCTACAGATACCCGGGGAGGAGTTAGTGGATGTGGTTGAGGTCTTGGATAGGATTGCACCCACTGACCTAAATATACCAGTTAGAGATCTTAATTTGACCGGTGTGACCATCAATGTGCAAACTAACTCTGAGCACAATACACAAACAATTAACCAAGGAGACTGCACTAGTGATATATTAATTTATGGTCTAACTAATTACGAGACTCCCGCTGGGGCTACAGGCCTTTCTATACCTAGTAACTTTCCAGGGAAGCTAATTGATACCGATCGTATGGTGGAGACTAGTGGAACAGTGTCAGAGGGAAAGCTGGATATCAGTAGTACAGGAGTTTCTGCAACTGTTCAAAACACCACAACCAGTAATGCGGAGACCCAGTTTTTGGTCTCGTGGAATGTGGCAGGTCTTAAAAACAAGCTGTCCTCCAGGGACTGGGCTACTTTATTGATAACTTTATGATAGTTAATATGCAAGAAACATGGGCATTAGAGCCCCAATATAGATCAGGGTATCTCCACTATGCAATAGCCGCAACCAAAACCAATAGAGGGAGACCCAAGGGGGAACTGACTACTTGGGTAAAACAGGATGATGGCTTTACAATTTCACAACTTGAAATTAATTCAAGGGACATTCTGGCGGTTAAGCTAAAATCTCCATCGTTTGGCGAACTTATCATTTTCAATGTGTATGCCAGAGGAAAGCCAGGAGGGAAACCATCAGAAGTTGTGACGGCATTGGGATACTATGTTAGTATCTGGAGGGGACGGGCCAACCTGTTAATTTGCGGTGATTTCAACTGCTCCTATGAGCCTCTGGACCAGATTGATCTAGAGCTCACGGAGGCAGAGGATATCTGTTGGCAAATCCCCACCCTTAGTCTAACTCCCATCAAACGGTGGACCCAGGCAGCCCTACAACTTAAGACTTTTAGTTTAGAACATGGGCTGAGAGCAGTGAATGGTAGGACACGAGGTGATAAGCAGGGCAATCCAACCTTCAACAATGGTCTGAGCACCAGTAGAATTGACTACATTTTGGTCAATCTCGAATTCTGGTCTGCTATACTTGATATGACAGTAATACAGCGTATTGAAAGTGACCATAATCCTCTAAGTCTTGAGTTGCTGCTACACAAAGGGCCGGGGTCAATACAAGATGATTTGATAGATGACATCATTATGACAAATGACACCCGGCGGGTTAGATGGGCCGAGTGTCTGGGTAAGCCCGAATCTATTAATAAAATGAACGACATGGTAAAAGAAGCAACAACTGAAATGCAGGGGCAGTCTGATTATGAGGATTGCTGCATTAGGGTTGTCCATATTCACTCGACCCTTTTTTTTAAACTTAGTACATTTTTTAGTACTTCCAGGAAAAGGCACCCTGGTAAGGGGAAAAGAAAACAGGAATCATGGTATGATAAAAACTGCAGGATTGCTTATAAATCTTTAGCTGATGCAGTGCGATCCACCGATAGGGAAGCTATAAGGGCGGCAAGGATTTATTATAAAAAGACACAAAATAAGGCGAAAAAAACCTGGGACACCAAATACTGGGAGGAGTTACTGGCAGCCAGTAAGTCCAGAGATTCTGGCATCTTGTGAGGTGGGGCATGGGGAACCAAAAACCAGCCCCGGTCAATCATGTCCCGCCAGAACAATGGGTTAAACACTTCAGGTCCCAGTTCGCCAATACAAATATTGTCCCATTATCCGCCCTAGCCTCTCTTAGTCCTCTCCCGCCAGTAACTACGCTAGTGTTCACCAAAAAAGATGTATAATGTGCCCTTAATTTAATTCCCAAGGGCAGGGCCCCGGGCTTAGATAAAATTCCTGCAGATCTGTTCTTGTATAGCAGATCAGTCTGGGTCCCTTACATTGAATTACTGGCGAACACTTTGGCTAAAGGCACCACGGTGCCGGACATATGGCGGGGAGCAGAAATCATACCAATTTTCAAGAAGGGTGACCGAGCTGACCCGGGAAACTACAGGCCAATTAGCCTAATAGCCTGCATCCAGAAGGTTGTGGCTAGAATGGTACTTCTCAGGGTCCAGACCTGGATTCAGGAATCGGGAGTTATGTCCACTCTACAGGCTGGTTTTCGACCCCTGACCAGCACGGTGGACCAAGTTTTTAGATTTTCCACAATATATTGGAAATGGGTGGTTCTGGGGGGTGGTACACTATATGCAGCCTTTGTTGATTTAAAGGCTGCATTTGACTTAGTTCCGAGAGATAGGCTGTGGAGAGCGCTCCATGAGCAGGGCATCCCACCTGAATTACTTGCAATTTTGATTACATTACATGAAAACAATTATGCGCAGGTCAGATGGGGCAATCAGAGTCAGGTGACTGACAGCTTCCCAACGGATAGGGGTGTCCGGCAAGGATGCGTGCTGGCACCCACACTATTCACACTATATATAAATAGAGTTATAGATTATTATAGGGACTCTATTACCGACCCACCCAAACAGAACGGCATCCCCGTCCCCCTTTTAATGTTTGCCGACGATACCCTCCTACTATCAAAGACCCAGGAAGGGTTACAAAAGGCAATAGACTGCTTTGAAACATTTTGTAATGATTACGGCCTTTCTGTTAATGTTTCCAAAACTAAATTTATGACAATGCACAGGCATAGGAACATTAGGGGTAGAGTTTTCATGAATGGGGAACTATTAGAGCAGACTGACAGCTTCAATTACCTGGGTATCACATTGGGCTCCAGGTTACAGTGGAAGCCTCATGTGGGCAATTTAATCTCCAAGCATGCGCAACTATCCGGCGCTTTGCTAAGAGAATTTAAGTCTTCAGCCACCAAACCCATAGCCCCAGTATTAAAAATCTATGACTCGAGAGTAAGATCTTCCATGCTGTATGGAGCCGAATTGTGGGGGTCGTCTGATATAGCAGGCTTACAAAAAGCACATAATAGGTTTCTTCGCTGCATAACAGGCCTCCCACAATCTACACCATTAATACCCCTTCGCATGGACCTGGGGTGTCAGAGTCTTGAAAATATATGCAGATTTAGACCAGTTGCCTACTGGAGAAGACTGTGGGTTACCCCTGAATTGAATCACTATGCGTTAGCACTTTTGGAGACGCGCAACATGGATTCTGGGGACAAAATTCCATGGTTTAGAAAGGTAAAAACTCTCTTAAAGTCCCTAGGAATGGGGGATCTTTGGGACAATCCACAGGGGACATCATTTCCTACTAAATTAGAGTTGAAAGAGGCTTATTGGTCACTCATATCCCAGGAGGAGTTCCAGTCACATATTGATCCATCACATACCAAGGTCTTTCTGGAGCTGAAACATACTACTGGGTATGAGCTGTACTGGGATTTGATCACATTGCCTCTTGATAGGAAATTATATCACCAGTTCAGGGTAGGTACTCTCCCACTGAACACGGTCACCTGTAAATGGGCTTCTAGCAAAAAAGATCAAATGTGCCCTTTTTGCATAATCTACCCTGAAACTATAGCACATATCTTGTTTATTTGCCCAGAATACAAGGTCCCCCGCCTAAGATGGATAAGAGCAGTCTGTATTCAAAAGGGTATTAGGACGGGGATCACTGCATTAAGAATACTTCAAACTGACTGTTCTGAAATAATAGTGATAGCTTTAGCTAAATTTTTTAAACGAATGTGGCTAATTAGAGCTGGGAAACTGAAAGCCCTCCAGCCGCCCTAAAAGAAATTCAGTATAATGGTGGAATTTTTGTATTTTTCTTAGCCTGTTTTTATGAAATGACAGATATTTATTCTTTTAACTGGTCGAGTAGGAATGCCTTACATGTAGTAAACCTAAATTATGATGCTTTTAGTTTTAGCATCATGAATTTAATACTTAATTTAATTGTGTAGCCTAAACTGGAAACATCTGATGATGAATTGTTTTTTTTAAATGTGGTTTTTTGTAAATGATGATGAGATCTGTTTTTAATTTGTCTTTTATGACAACAAGTCGAAATAAAGACTGTTTGATTTGATAAAGCATTTGTTACCATGCTGTCCATGACAGATAACTAAAGCTGTCGGTAGCATGATCAAATTTCTTTCTCCTAGAGGCACTTTCCAGGATGCTCTTTTTTGTTGAATTTCTAAAGATGGACGCGATCCAAATCATTGTAAAGATTATCAACCTATCTTCTTAGTGAACACTGATTATAGAATTTGCACCAAAAATTATTGCTCTTCAAGTAGAACCCTTCATATTGAAACTAATTGCTCAAGAGCAATCTGGTTTTGTCAAAGGACGTTTATCTTCAGATAACACCAGATTTTTCTTTAAAATGTTGTGCAAATCTTCCATGAGTAAGCACCCTTTACCTACCATTTCTCTTGGTGCTGAAACAGATTTAATAGAATGAACTGGGATTTAATGTTTGCCTCTCTTAAATGGTTCAATTTTAGCCCTAAGATTCTACAATTAATATTGTTATTATACTCAACTCCCAAACATCTCTTTTTATTAACAGAGCTTCCTCAGGTTCCTTTCAATCACATAGAGATGTTAGATAGTGCTGGCCATTATCTCATTTTTTATTTATTCTAGCCATTGAATCTCTTTTGACAAAAATACATCAAAATATAGAAATACAAAGGTTTCCTTATAGAGCTAAGCAATTAAAATTGTTAGCTTATGTGGATGATATTCTTCTGTTTATTTCATACCCTGAAACTTCAATCCTCCCATTTTTTACTGAAGTTAACTCATTTGCTACTGTTTCAGGTTAGAAACTGAATTCAGATAAATCTGAAGTCTTGCCTTTAAAGACATTTTGTTTTAAACATGTTTGATTTAGAAAAATAAATCTTGGAGTCCTAACAAAATCAAATATTTAGGTTTTTGGTATGCCTCTTCTATTATAGGCACAATTAAACTTAACTTTGAAGTGTTCTCCAAAATGTTGATAATTTATTTCACATCATATGAATCAAAGCATGTTTATTGTTTATAGAAAAGAATGTATCTCACTCTTGAGAAAGAAACTTTCCCTAGGTGAAGGAGGTTTTAGTTTTCCAGATTTTAAGCTATAGCATCAAACCCTTGTCTTAAACAATCAGCATTTTGGCTTTCAGCTACTAATACTCCTGTTATTCTGTATGGGTGGATATTGAACAATCATTTTTAATCTCATTCGCCTTTAAAGAATTTTTGTAACTTACTAAACCCCCACCTACCTTATCTTCATCTATTTTAAAGTACAGTTTTTATCTTCTCCAACTCTTGTTTTCATTCACTCAAAATGACCGTAGCCTTTCTAAATTCTTCTATTTCGTACAATATACTAATTAGAATCAGACAAAAACCCACACATACCCCTTCTACAGATGCAAAGGCCTTAAAAGGGTTAATGAAAAAATAATTCATTTTTCAAATGCTCAGACATTATTTGCTTCTCCTTACCATTATCAAAATAAATATAATTTATTATCAAAAGATCTATTGGGTACTTTACACAAACATAATATATTGAATGCTCTTTCTCTACAAAATAATCAGCTCCCGTGGCTGTAACCTCCGCATACCTGGCGCACCCTGGACAGCAGGGAGTTGAAGGGAACGGATAGAGGCCCGGAGATCAGAGGGCGGTGAGCTGGTCCAGCCTCCAGTCTGATCATCACTTGGTGGGGCCCCGCTTGGCGGAAACGCTGGTTTTGCCATGGTCGGTCAGTGGTTTTGGTGTATTTGGGACTTAGATTGTGCCGCCGTGAGCTGGCGATGGACTGCCTGACCCTGACATGGCGGCTGCGCGTAGCCTCTTAGCCAACCTAATACTGCGAGCAGAGATTGAGTCTAGAGAAAGTGCCATGGTAGGCCAATCTCAATCTCCACAGCGGAGGCGCCTGGGCCACATTCCACGCAGCAGACTGCCTGGAGATTCCCCTCCGGTGCAGTGAGCAGGCGAGAATACACTTGTGGAGGCGGATGACTGACTCCAACATGTCGGCTGTGCAAACCACGAAACATCTCTACTAATGCAGCTAACAACAGGGCTAGTTGAATCTACAGGGGTTAATAAGCAGTTTACCCTGGCTTCTGGAAGCCTCTGGAGGCAGCGGATAAGGGATGTCAGAATACCTAGAATACCTCAGAATAAGGGCTCCTACGTATTATGTGACACTCTTGATGTCAACCTCCCCAACCCCCCCATTTCACTCCACCAGACTGCAGCAAATAGAGAAGCCCCTCCAGCCACACTGGACTCCATGGACTGGCTCATCGAACTTAGACCAGCGAGGCTAGGGGTGCTCCCCCACTCCCCACCCCCATCCGGCTCACCCATCAGGACATAGAATCTGTGAACTGACCACCGACCGTTGAGACCTAGCACTTTGCCCGATGCCCGGTGGAGCTACCTTGTTAGCTATAGAGGAGATGGGCTGTGGACTTCCCCCTCAGCCCTCACCTACCCAGCCGGACTTTGGGCAGACTTTCCTTTGTCTCTCTACCGCATCTCCCTCCTATCCTTTTTACCTGACCCCCCTTACCCTTCTACGCACCATTTATCTCGTCTTCTAGGTAACTTGTAACTGATGTAACTTTTGTAACAATGTGGAACCGCTTGTAAAGCGCTCTGATACCTCCGGGTCTAGCCAGCGCTATATAAAACTCAAATAAATAAAAAAATAATAATAAAAAAAACATAGATGAAATAGAGCATTTGTCACACCCATGACTTTGTTAACTAAACGAGAATTACTTTGGTCTCAAATCACTACCTTTTTCTCCAGGGTTTCAGCTGAATCCATTTTGCATTCTCTATGTATTGAAGAAGTATCCACGCCACCTTGATATGTTTTACTGTAAATATTTTATATGAAATAATATTGCCTTTTATTCTTATTAATGACTGTGTATTTAAAGTTGCGTATTATATATTTACTTATATATTATTCTTTTCTGAATTGACAGTTTGAATTTTGGAATTTATTTTGTAATGTCTCCCTTTCCCTTCCCTCTCTTCCCAATGCCATATATTGTATCTATGCTTTCCCTATTTAGTATTATTCAAAATTGTATTTATAACAACGTTTATAATTTGTTTCTTAATATTTATTGTCTTATAACATAATATTAATACATTTTCTTTAAACAACAAATTATCTGTCTCCTGGTACTTAATGCCAGAGTTACTTTAAGTTCACAGTATTGAGCTGCCTCAAGCACTACTTGTCAACTAAATCACCCTTCAAAACAGTGTGCATGTTACATATTTATTACGTGAGTGTTTCATTAAGAAGAATTTTATGATTCAATACATCAGACACTACACAGGTTTGTAAATATTTGTTCTTCTCTGTTCTAACTGAAACTTTGAAACACCTGCAGTATCAAGGGCAAATTAATTTTGACATGAATTGTAATCAATAGTGAAGACAAAAGGTTCAGTTGGCATAAGTACTTTAAGACCCCCATAAAACTACTTGGCACCTCATATGCAAGAGTAGTTAAGATTATAACTAACTAATTGGGATATTAACTAGGCCCGCATGGAATGTTAATTCCTCTTGTAGAAATGAAGACATTTGGTGAGTGTATTGGAGAGTTCCAGCCAAATTCTGCCAGTCGCCACATGGCTGAATTTTTTTCCCATTCGAGCAACGTGATGACAACAGGAACAATTTGAGGATTCAGAACGTGAGCTGGTGAGCGCGAGTGACATTTGGCATCTCTTAACACAATTTTCAGACGCTAGAGGGACTTCCAGCTAAGTTTTCTAACATGAACGGATCTTGGGCTGCTTCTTGAGTAGATTTTCTACTCGAGAAGCAGCAAAATCAACTAATCTTTTGAGCAGGTATTCTGGCCAAACAGACGGTTTGGATAGTTTTCTTTAGCGCAAAATATTTTTTTTATTTTAATAGTTTTTTTAACAGGAAGGAAGTGCCACAGAGAGTCCAACTTCCTCTTCATGTCCAGAAGGTTCCTCCCAATGCTTTGTCCATACTTTGGTCACATTCATTTGGAAATAGGTGGAATGATCACTCTTTGTCTGCAATCCCTGCTGCATGCCTACACCACTGGATTTTGAGCTTTTTTGGGGAGGAATCAAGTAAGTTAGGGAACTTTTGGATAAGTGTGTTGTTTGATAGAGGACATGCATCATTATTTTTTTTACCTTTTTAGTTTTTCCCAAATGTTTGAATTTGATTTTTTAAATTTGATTGTGGGTGGCCTGGAGCTGCAGTAGGGGCCTATTTTGCATTCACTTTTTTTTGTTTCATCTGGTTTGCAAATACTTTTTCTATATTTACTTGTGTGGTGTTTGTGAATTTTGCACTATTTTGCTGATTTTACTAGTCTGCCCATTGGCCACGGCCTGCCAGCACTAGTTATTGAGTGTATTTTAAAAACCTTTCTGTGCTATATGTTTTTTTTTTAAAACATCTATTGATTTATAGATGGCCTAGGATTAATTACAAAATGTGGTTTTTTTTTTTGCATTTTACGTTTTCCTGCAAATAGTTCAAATGTATTTAAGTGGAGTAATTTTTGATGCCTTGGGATGTTTGTGGTTGGGGAATTTTTAAAGTTGACTTCATTTTTATTTTTGGCTTTGCTGAACTAATTTTAGTGATTTCTTATTTGTTAACCATTCCTCCTTTCTTTGCTTCCCTAGTTCCCATTTTTTTGTGGCCAGTGTATGTGTGCGTGTGTGTGTACGCACGCGCGTGTGTGTGTGTGTGTGTGCATGTGCATGTGTGCTTGCCATAGGCCACCATTCTGACTTTTTTCTAGGCCTACTTTGTTCTCCATGCCATGTGGCAGGACACACTTTTGTGTAGCCAGTGCGCTTCTGTCATAGACCTCAATGTGTTCTTCGTTGTCCATGCCTTCTTGCTTTTTGTTGTAAACATGTGGACAGCAGACATTTTGCATAGTCAGTGTGCTTTTGCCACAGGCCTCCATGTGTTCTTTGTTGTCCATGCCTTCTTTCTTGTTGTTGTGAACATGTGGGCAGCAGACATTTTGCATAGTCAGTGTGCTTTTGCCACAGGCCTCCATGTGTTCTTTTTTGTCCATGCCTTCATCCTTGGTGGCCGTGTGGCAGGGCGACCTTTTTTTTATTGTTCTCATTCCGCCAACTTTCTTGCTGGTAACGCTCTTACCTCCCAGAGAGGGCTTATGATCATGTCCCTGCAAAGAGTGCTGCTGCTTCCTCATTCATCTCCCTCCTGTGTTAAGAAAGAGATGAAGAGGAGCTGCAATCGCAACATATAGGTTTAATCATTGGATTCACTCAGCTGTTGTCTCCAGGAGCACACGGTGCCCAGACCCTCACCAAACTGCTGGCTTCACAAGTAATATCAGTCTGACTTATGGACATATAGACAAACTGAATCATTTCACCAATTGCCGGACTGCAAATGTCATCTATGCAATACGTTGCCCTTGTGACCTACTATACATTGGCCAAACCACACAGATGGTCAAGTCACGTATTCTCCAACACCAAAGCCGCATTAGGTGCAATGTAGACACAGCATCATTGGTCAGTCACTACAAAGAAAAAAATCACGCAGAAACTGACCTCATCTGGCAGGTGATTGATTCCCCCAAACTACCTCTCAGGGGCGGTAACCTACAACTGCTTCTCAATAAATGCGAATGTAGATGGATCGTACGATGTAACACAGTGGAAAAGGGGCTCAGCACTCTTAAAGAATGCAACACGGTTATTACAGCTACATGAGTACTCTTGCCCCTACCACCGCTACTTGCAGTTTGTTTTGCCATTGATGAATTCCTTGTTGACTACCAGCCCACTTGTTTCCAGCCACCTCACCTATCCACCACTGTCTTATTATTTTATTTTATTTTAATTTAACAATTTGTTTATATTTTCATTTTCATTTTTTGATCTCCTCTTAAAAAGTTTGGTATACTCTAGATTGAAACCCCGACTGTATGTTAAAAGCGTCTGGGGAGTTCTACTTCTGCAGCTGCCCACTCAGTCTTGGGCGTCTACTCTCCAGAGCTATTGCTACATGTCTTGTGCTGTGCCTTCATGTGAGGGTAAGCCTACTTCAAGCCTGCTTTATTGTCTTTAGCTGCCACACATCCCCGTCTGACTGGTAAAGACATGTGTCTCGTTCATGGGTGCTCCTATCAAGGTACTGCATATTGTTGCTACAGCGTTTTGAGAACTCAGAGTTTACTTGTGTAGTGCCTGAAGAATGACTTTCATCATACAATCAGCTCTGTATAGAGTGCACATTATGAGGTATATGGCCTTTTGCCCTGTGCAAGGTATTTATTTCCTGATGTGAACAACGTGGAAAGTGCCTGCATATCGGGTTTTTTTTTTGCTTCTTCTCATCTACAAGGTGTTACTTCAGGTGCAGAGATTTCAACGCTCGACACTGCACGACTGGTGAAGCAAGTCTGGTTGTGACCGTTTGGTGTTTTGTAATCTTACAACCATTCTCGCTACGGTTGTAATTGTAGACTTCTGGGGTAAGTTTAATTTTATTCATATTTGGGCCCCCAGCTACCCTCACGACGTTTGGCAGTTCAACCGCCTCTTTCAAATGTATTCACAAGCCTGGCATTTCGTGCTCACCATGCGCGTGCAGCTTTTAAAAGGTGCGCATGCAGTCTTACCTTCCTCACACGATCCAGCATAGCCGTCACTCATCCCTTGTGACGTCTTCTTCTCACCACAGCTTGCTGCTGTGCCACGTTTGGAAGCACGTTTTTGCCTCAAGCCACCCGGTGAGGTCGTCCTTGCGTCACTCCATTTTTTTTTTAACTTTATTGCGAGTGGTGTTTCGCATCGGAAGCTTTCCTGGAAACTTGACTCCTGCCACAGTACACGTTTCACTAAGGATTCTTGCCGTAGCATTCATCTGTTTCATATGTTATCTGGTACGCTTCTGTTACGATGTCTGAGTCACTCACTCTGTTTTCGCTTGTCACTTTATCATCCAGTGAAGTTCATACTGCTCATCAAGTTTCTTTCAGAGGCCATCGGGACACTGGTGGTGAGTGGCATTCTTTACACTTGCGGATATAAACAATACTTAACCTGAAGATATTTAACTATTGGAGGAAGGCAGAACAAGTTTGAAAGGATTATCGGAGCTGTGTTGTTTTTAAAGAGAACAGTTTCTTGTTTCAACCCAGGGTTTTGCTGCCACCTAGTGTCATGTTGAAATGACATTTTCAAATTGTAAAAATAAATTTCCCGTACTTTCTTTTAACTTAGATCCAGCATCTTGGGTGGGTAATCGCTCACCGGCGTGGGTCGCATGTCATGGTCATTACGCATTAACCTCTTATACAAATGTTTTTGCCAGCTTGTTTTCCTCTTCACAATATGCTGTTCTCATGTTTATTTCTTCACAGGTTTGCGTGTTCATGGACCCTAGGCATACACCATGTATATACACGATATCATGGTACACGTCGTCAAGAGTCCATTGTTTCTTTTATGTCTTTTGCATGCTTTCAGTTTCCCTACACGGGTATTGCAGTGGGTTTTAGTCCCATCTGTTTGTTTTTTTTGTTCACTGTTTGCATGCCATTTGTCTCCCAACATTGGGATCGCAATGGGTTTTAGTCCCATTTGCTAGCAATGGGTTTAAGTCCCATTTGCTCACTGTACGCATAATTCTCATGTGTTTAGTTCGCTTGTCTTTTTACTCTACATAGGGTGAATTTTTTTGCACAACTCGATTCTCCCTCCTCGGAGCCATGCAAGGGTGTATCCCGTTTGCATTAAGTATATGGGTTCCTACCCATGCACTGTCTATTTTCATGCATATGTTTCAGTCCTATTGCATAAGTGTGGGTTCTGACCCAAACACTGTCAATTCTTCCTGTTTACAGGGAGAATATGCATAGGTTTCAGTCCTTTTGCATTACCAGGGGTTCTTACCCAAATATTCCTTTCATTGGTTGGAATATGTCATGAGTACCTACTCATATATGCTACATTACTTCAGTGCACGGTGTGGCTTTTCCACACAAGGTTTGTTTTTACACTTATATGTGTATGGGGAGCATTCCTAGTTTGGTGCACATATCATCTCTTTCCCAAGAGATCAGTCGTGGGTTCTCACCCATGCAGTTTAGTTCACATACTTAGCTTAGGTTTATACCTTATTTCAATGCTTTTCATTGCTAAGTATGTTCTGTTGACATTATATTTTATTGCTGTTTTTGCACTGTTATCTTTGCATTACGATTTTGTTATTGCTTTAAGATAGTGGTGTTTAGATGGGGAATTACCCTTATATTTTTTCCTCATTTTTCTTGTTTCTTTCTTCTTTACTGTTTCCTTCTGAATTCTTCTTCTTATCGTGTCTCTTGTGGATTCTGGACTTTCTTTTGTTTTTCTGTCGTGTTATCTTCCACTGCGTTGGTCGCTATCTGTTGCCCTGTGTTCTTTTCGTTTTCCATTTTCAGCCTCCATTTCATTCCTGTTCTGGCCAGTGGGTATGTTTTGGGGCAGTCTGTTGCGTTTTCTTCTATCCTTTTCTCTTACGTTGTTGTTTTTTTTCTTCTTCGCTGTTGTGTAAGAAGGGAGGATGGTTTCTGTGTTTGATTCTTCTGTTTGACTCTTCTCTGTTTCTTAATTTCTCTCTGTTTGCTTTTCTCTATGGTTGTTCTCATACTGCTTTTCTCATGATCGTTGTTCTCCTTGTTTTTGTATAATCTCTTTGCTTTCACTTTCTCAGGTTTGTCTTTTCAGTTTCTAGTTTTTTTGTTTTCCATAGGAGAAAGGGGGATATGTTATATCCTGCTAATGTTAATACAATGCCATTCTACCACAAGTGGAATGTTAAGGTGATGATGCTGTCAGAATGTTGGGAATCTGTCAGAGAAGTCACAGTTGACTGGGCTGAGCTGCCTGCTGGCTGCTGGCTGCTGGCTGCTCCTGGTGGGGTCTTGTACTGGTCTCCCTCTGGACCTGTACTGATCCTCATCTGGTCCTGTTCTTATCTACCTGTGATCTTGTACCATCTTCTAATAAACCTCCTTAAATCATCACAACAGAGTGGACCTGATTACTACATATGTTTCAATCTTTAATTGATGTACTCTGTTGCATTTGGTCTGTTGTTTTGTTCCATTGCCTCCCATTGGTTGACCTCTTATCCCCCCTCCTCCCACCCCGCCTTCCCTTGTCAAAATCCAAACTTTAGATTGTATCTTTACATAGTGATATTGTATTGTACTGTACTTTGTTCATTGTTACCATGGACCCTGTATTAAGGCTTGTATAATTGACTCCTCCGCATGTGGAGTAACCTATTGGTTACAAATGCCTGTTCAGCATCTCTTGTACATATAACCCTGTACTGTTCTGGTAATCGCTTTTCCCAACCCTCTCCCTCCTCTCCTTTCTCCCCCTTCTCCGTTTTGCTCGGAATTCCTCCTGTCTCCCTCACGAGCACCCACGGGGCACCACTTCGATCACTTTCCATCTCCGTTCTAGTCGTTTCCCTTCGTGACCGGCCGGTCACGTTCTCCACTTCCGGGTTCCTTTTGAATAGCCAGCGTCTCTGGTGCAGCTGCATCGGACGTTGTACCATCCGCCAACTGCCCAGAGGTTTCGTTCCTCGCTCCAGGATTGATCTACTCTCCTACACCCTTCTAGATTGTTTCATACCTCGTCTGGAACGCTAACTTAAGTAAGTTTGGCTCACATGCCGTCCTTTTGCATCGGACCTCTCCGACCATCATTATTGCGGGACTTTGACTGATTTTACTTCACTGCTCGTTCCCTTCCAGACTCTGCCCTTGCGCCCAGTACCTGTTCCCCTTGGGATCCACGCTTCCCCTCCATCTACACGCTCTGGCTGTCCTGCCAGCACACGTCCTTCTCCCCTTGGATTTCATGCTGGGTAAATATTAGACCTTTGTATCCTCTAATTATTGGACTCTTGCCTTCTGTTTTGATCATTTCAGGCACTTCTTCTTCTCTCATACACCTCGCACCCTTTCTCTGCCCACAGAACCCTTTGAATCACACAGCGTCCACCATTATATCTGCTAATTTACGCTACGCCTTTGGTTTCTACCAGGTAATTTTAATCTGCTACCCATCAACTATTTCCGCCTTTCTTGTCCCTTTGACCTATTTTTCTGACCTCCTTCTCTCCCCTTGGTTTTAGAAGCACTACCCCCTAATTAATGACCTATGTCCTGATGATGACCTGAAATTATCCAGGTTGAAACGCCGTCGACTACACAGCCTAGAACTCAGGCACTTCTGTGGTCAACTAAACCATCTAAATAATTTTGTACATAATTGTATATATCTGCATTGTTTGTTGACCACTGTATTTCTTTTGCATTGTGCCGTTCATGCTGTTTCTTGCACCTTTGTGTCACTGCGCCATTCACAATTCACTAGCACGTTCAGTGCCCACCTTGTGTGTTATGGTCATTGTACAAATATAAGTACTGTAGTGCTTCTTAACTACTTGCAGAATTGTATAAAAACTTCATTTTCTCTATCCTTGGCTCATGCTGTGGTATCCCTCCCTTTTCCCGTTCACTTGTGATTGACCTCACCTCGCCAAATTGTTTCCTTCCTTCCTTCTTTTAAAATACCCTCCAGTTGAGACGTTGTTTTTTGTTGCATATTACGCCCGGTCTCACCTGGGTTAACGGGCTCTACTCCTGTTTATTGCTATGTAGGTGTCTTATAGGCCATAGGCGCACACCAGCAATAATTTTGTACAATTATTTTATTTTCCCCTGCACCCTGTGCCTGTCATAGGTGTCTCATACACACTGACCAGCGATCATTTTGTAAGAATTATTCCATTTTCCCCCACACCTCTTGTCTGCCATAGGTGTCTTATAGGCCATTGGTGCACACCAGCAATACTTTTGTAACAATGTTTCCATTTTCCCCTGCACCCCTTGCCTGCCATAGGTGTTTCATAGGTGCACACCATCAATACATGTTTAAGGATTATTCTAGGTTCCCCTGCACTCCTTGCCTGCCATAGTTGTCTCATAGGCGCACACAGCAATAAATCTTTTAAGGATTAGGACCAGAACAGAAGGTTGAACTTCCTGCTGCGAAAGATGTTGCTCTTCAACCGTTGACTTCACGATCACCAGCAAGAAAAAGAAAGGGTACTCCACTGTCAAGTCCAAGCCCCCCTTCTGATGATTTGGACCTAGATTAGACTCCTGCTGAGTCCGAGACCCGCCATGAGAGACAAGGGAAAATGAAAGTTCTTGAAAGACTTAGAATTATGGAAAGTGACAGTGATGATGAGCCAGTGATTGTCAGTAGGGAGGTCTGTTCAGAGGGCGCCGAGATGACTCTTCCTATTCTACCTGTTCAGAGGGATGTAGTTCCACCACCACCGCCGGCTTCCATATTTGTAAGCCCCCCACTGAGACCTGCATCCGCCATTGCCAAAGTCAAAGTATGCCTACAGAGAGGCAAATGACAAACCCACCTACCTCCAGTTCTTCAGGCATTGTCAGTGGTACACTAAAAAAGTTATCCCCCTCAATTTTGGACTTCTTTTCGATTAGCGTGTATGAGAATAACAGTGCAACATGCTCTATTTTCTTTGCGAGTGATCGTTGAGGTAAGCCATGTTCACACTACAGTACTGGAGGCCAAACATCCTATCTGAAAAAACATTGTACAACCCAGTGGGAGGAACACTTTACATAGGGAAACATCCTTTACTACGCAGCCAGAACTACGCACTACATTACAATGTGAGTAATACAACAAACGCATTGTTACCACGCGTTCCATTACCACGCAAGTCGTAACAATGACTTGCATTAGGGAACGTGTTGTTGGATTTTAAATCCAACACCTTGCCTACTGTTGCACAGACTGAAGTCCAAAGCCCAGCTCTTTCCTAAGGGAAGTCACTGCAACGACTTGCATGGTAATGGACTGCATGGTAACAACGCGTTCGTTATATTGCCCGCATTGAAATGGCATGCATTGCAAAAGCATACGTGATTGTGTCATACATCCCCTTAAATAGCTAGCTGCTGGTGGTGGTGATGAGAGAAGGGAAGCAGCTCAACCTTCCGCAAGATGTACATTGAATCTACCACCTCCTGGTTTTCTCTGGAAGCCGTCTGTGTCAGTGGCAACACAAAACACAAAAATCCAAGCTACTATTATGGGCATGTTTAGGCAGAAGGAGGTCAACGAATACAACCACCCAATGGCATGGTTGTACAACAGGAAACTTGCAAAAATGTTAGTGCTGGTCCTCCTCTCTTTTTCTTTTGTGAAAAGAGTGAGATTTTGGGATTTGTGGTGGCAATCTTCCCAAAATAGCAGGTTCCCAGCCGGACCTATTTTGCCGGAGTTGCTGTTCCAGTGCTCCAACATTATGTGCTGCTTTTAGTTGGCCAAGCTATTTAGCAGAATGCTGTTCAGACTTTTCCACGTGATGACTGACACTGGATCTCCTTTGTGGGGGTTAGGCAACAGCTATATGCAGCTCTCAGCACTGAAGAAAGTTTTAATGGTGTTCAGTGGTATGCAACAGCAGCGATGTTCGCAATGGAGAAATCCCATACAGCTGTAAACATCTTGGACGAGTTTAACAGCAAGGTATTTGAATGGCTTCAAGCCAGAGGTCTCAGAACAGGAATTGCTGCCATGGACAATGGCAGGAATATTGTCATTGCCGTGACAGCTGGTGGATATTTCGGGGTCCTGTGTTTGGCACATTAGATCAACCTGGTTGTGGAGGACTTTCTCAAACAAGAAGACACAGCAACATAATGGCCACCTGCCTTAGAATCTGTTCTCATTTCAGTCATTCTTTCAAAGCACAGGAGCAGTTGAGGATCATTAAGTGTGCTAATAGAGTACCAGTTAAAGCCCTCATACAGGACGTGACAGCATGTTGGAACTCGATCTACTACATGCTACAACGTCTATTTGACCGACTATGTCTTTCAAAGAGGAGGGGATGCAACTGAAAAAGGCATGGCAATAGAGGTTGACACATGGTGGCTAATCAAGTGCCTGACACAAATGCTACCACACTTTTGAGGTTTTCACCCAGAGAGTCATCAAGAAGGACAGTACGATGAGCTAAACAATTAATTTGTTATATCTGCTACAGGACCAGTTAGAAAAGGTGGTGCAACGGTTCGCCGGTGTGAACCAAGAAGCATAAAGAGATTCTGTCCTCCTAAGAGTACATATGTCCCATAATAGGTGTAGCAAAACTCTGCGAACTACGCCCAGGCCTGTGCACAATACTTAATCCACCGTAAAAAATAATACTGGCCACTTTTATTCCTTTTTGTGAACGGATGTTTCACTTTTGAAGACTTGGATTTTTCGATCAAGCAAGAGACCTGGAGGAAGAGTGGCTGGAAGTTAGAGGCCTGGGTAAAAGTTCAGGTATGCAGCCTTCAACCTCCAGAGAGGGCAGTGCTGTTGTCTCACAGCCAACACCATCATCACCAGTGCAAACAGCAACACCAGCAACAAAAGAATTTGACCCAACTTCTGCAATGGCTTGGTTTCAGGTTGCAGGGCTTAAATCCAGTGCAGAAGCAAAGGCAACAGAGGTTGAGCAAATGGCAGCACCAATGACCATTCAGAGGATAGTCCAAGACTGTCTGGAGGATCCACAATAGGTCTACCTGGATCAAAACCCATTGGTCTATTGGTATGGGGAGAAGCAACAATGGCCAGAGCTCAGCAGGCTGGCAGTAGAGTGTGTGTCTTTGGACCGTGTGTTCAGTGCAGCTAGAGCAGTTGTCACCTCAAAATGTGGAGATACTGACCATGGTTAAAATGAACAAACACGTCATATGAAAAAAATACACTGTTCCTGAAACAACACAGGAGGAGAAGGATAAGGGAAATTGGTCAGACTCAAGTGTGTTAGATGATGAACTTCTGGGTGAACCTCCTGAGTCGGAGGACAAACTCTACTTCCCTGATTAAGTAGCCCACACTAGAACTTGCATGTATCGTTGAACTGTTTTGAAAAAAAATATATGTAGAGGAACATTTATATATCTGGTGTCTAGCTTATGCTTCCCCATTTGACATGTATGGAGTGGACCTGTGTGCACCCAAGAAGTCTCTATTCGCTTAAAGGACATGAAGACAATGCCTCCCATCCCTATCCTTCTTTTTTCATTCCCTAGCTGGGCTGCCAGTAAAGATCATTATACAAGACTGCCCTTGAGTGTATCGCTTCTGTGGGAAAGGAGATATAATGGGCCAATGTGCACCATGCTTGGAACAGGTAATCATTGCACCAATATGGACTGATTGATGATTCATGTGGTGGCTAAGGGGTTGTTGTAACAAATTTTTAAACTAGATTTGTAATGGTTGGGGCCCAGGAGATGATTCTGCCAGAATGCCTGCCTTTCTTTCACATTTCACTATAATTACTTACATGGTCCTTTTGTGTACTTCCTATTTTTTTAGTTTCTTCCAAGAACAGTCTGTTTAGTTACCAAACTGCACATAATGCTCCGATTCTCAGACACTTGTCAGGGCGGATATGGTTAAAGTGACAACAACTGTTAGAGGATCTTCTTAACTAAACAATAGCCCACGCAAGCCCTATTACCCCCTGTTTAGTGCTGGCCCACTATCAACAGCATTAAGAAGGCCCTTTGGGAAACCCTGCAGTAAGGTTTGGGAAGATTGAGTGAGATAGCAAACATTGAATTAATCTACTCAGGTAAGAAATTGAGAACTTAGTACTGAAGTTGTTCTATGGAAGGAGAGATTGCTATTTTGGAGTATGTTGTTGCCAAACCTCATTAGTGGATAAGAGGTAGAGGGTAGGACCAGAGCAGTAATTAACTAGTATATACGTATCACTGGTAGGTGTCTGGGTGCTGCAAAAACTCATCAAGCAATAAAGTCAAGCATATAGTCAGTTTTCCGTTTCCACTCTGGTAGCAGGGTATACTAAACCGCAGGAAGAGGTAAGTAACCTACTGAAGAATAAATACCTGACAAGGGACATACCTGACAAGGGACTTCAGATAGGACAGTGTAGGAAGGTGGGATCTGATTAATGGTTGCCCCCAACTTTTTGCCTGGTATTTGAGTGGTTTTTGACTAGTCTGGCTGGGATCCTGCTATCCAGGACCCCAGCCTATCTGCTTTCTCCTTAAAACTGATGTGAGTACCCTAGGTACAAACCAATTGGATACTGAGGATGCCCTGACAGTCCCTTGTAGATGGTACCCTAGGTACCCAGGGCATGCGTCCCTCAGTAGGCCTACCACGGCTGCAGCACTTATTGTGCCACCCTGGGACAGCCATACAAACTGACACCACCAGACCACTACTGTAGTCTGGGTAAGGTGGTGCTAGCACCCATTACAGGGATATAGGTACCCTATATCCCACCCCATTACAACACATATACTCTCATAGGTCACCCCTATAGCAGGCCTTGCTAATCCTACAGGGCAGGGTGCTGAGGTATGTGTGAGGGGGGACCCCTACCTGAGTAGGGCCTCTCTGCAACCTTCATAAAATCATTGCTGGGTTGTTTGTAGTGTACCCATACCATATACTCTTAACCGCATTATAAGTCTATTGCGATAGCGTGATAACTTGAGAATGGCTACACAGAACCATATCGTGTTTGGTGTCAAACATGTAGGAATCCTACCCCCAGTCCAGCCATGGGCATGAGGGCACGATTCCCCCCTGCTACAGGGGCGATATGGGAAAAGCGGCAGAATTCAGACACCAATTTAAAAGTGCACACGTAGTACAAAATGGCTACTACCCGCCACCCACACGACTCTGGCTGGTTGTTGCTGGGGAAAATCCCAGCCTCGCCAGCTGGACAATAGGGCTCCTGTGGCAGGGAGGTACTATCATCTCCCCAGACAGCATATGTGGATTGGAACAGGGTGGGTGCACCATATGTTGCCTTTCAGAGTTGCACGAAGGCAGCTACAGCGCCTACATTCTGCATACACCGCCTGGAACCGGTTCAGGGGCATCCTGCCCATCGCCCAGGCGGGAAACACACAAAAGGGAGAGGGTGTAGCCACCCTTTCCCGCCTCACCTCTCATTGGTGGACACTACTCTTGACACTCCCCTAATCTTGGGGATAAAGGTGAATAATGTGGCCCCAGAGCTTTAGATTAATCTTGGACTTCACAGACTTGACCTTCGACGAGCTGCTGCCCAGCTGACTGAAGAAATCTCCCTTGGGGTAAAGGAGTTACCCCCCTGCTTGGCAGGCACCTGAAACACTGCAAGTGACCCGGTTGGAACTTTGCTGCTCCTATGAACTTCGTTGACTTCCAGCAACCTTGAGGTGGGTTTCCTAAGCATCCCAGAGGCCAGTGAGTGTGCACAGCAAACCTGAGCACCGTGGACCGCGTGGGTGCCGATATTTCCGAATACCCCAGTATACCAGCCACCTCTTGCATAGCACACGACCCTGACCAGTGGGGAAGTTGTGCTTTGGCCCCTTTTTGAGCCAACCACGAAGCAGCATTTGTGCCAAAGATCAGCACCCTAGCCCCCTACGGTGGCCCGTGGGCTCCCTTTTACGCACTCCATTTTGCTGCCTTCCGCGGTCCATTGTCTCTCGACTTGTGGGCCCAAGCGGAGAACAATCTCAACATTTAAGAGTTCCCCTGGTTGCTTCAGGCCTGCTCTATAGTCTCTCCAAATGAGACCTCTCACAGACCTCGTGGGTCTGCACCAGTAGCTGATTTGTTTATCTTGCTTGGGTTGCAGTTGCCAAGGCTTAGTGGATTCAATCCGGACACTAACACCGCAGCGACCCTCATTCAACGTGGGACAGTTGCTCTCCCGAAGCTGGCCTTCCTTAAAGCCTCCCGGAGCCCGTGGCTGCAGATTCAAGCTACACCTCTTTCCACTTGAAGCACCCAACATTGAATGGCTCTTTTCTTTGAGCTCCCTGTTCACTGTGCCGTGACCCAGACTCTGTCCCCTCTGCTTTCAGGTTCTTCTCTGCAAGATCTACAACTTCAATCTTCACGGCATCATCAACGCTTTTGGCTAGCAGCAGTTTTGTACATTTTCCCATTGAAAATCAGCCCGCGACCCGACATCGAAAACGACCTATGCACCCGGCTTCCCTGGGGCAGGTAACAGTGGTACCTCGGTACTCTCGTGGTAGTGGGCTCCTCAAAACTTAACTCTAAAGTTTTAACTTTGTACCCCTGCTAGAAGTTACTTTAATCTGTTTAAATCAAACCGCAACATTCTCCATAGGCTTTAATAGAGCTCCCGATAGCAGCTATTTCCACTTCACGCGCCTCCCGTGGGTCCCCTTCCTCATAACCTGGGGTGGATTCTTAAGGGGCCAGCGATACTAAATGCCCTAGGCATTGTCTGTAGAATTGTCGTGGTTCTTATACCACAATATATGGTTTGGTCCCCCCCTGGGGCCCTATGATTCCAGTGCTATTTATTGTATCTATAAATGCTTGTTTGAATTGTAACTTTGCCTCAGCCTCATAAAGAGACTTGTGGGATTCTGTTTAGAATAAATACATATATTTTATATATATACCTGTGTGAGCTACTCTTTCATTTGGTCATTCAAGAGGTTATCTATGGTAAAACAATAAGCTTAACACTCCTTCAAGACTTAGCCTGAAGGCTGCTCTCCACAGCTACCACTAGGATAGCTTTCTTTAAAGGTTGTCTTAAACCTATCATCAATAAGAGTCGGATTGGACTGGTGCAAGGTGTCCCCTATAACTAGGAGACAGCATATGCCAGGCCAACTTCTCACAGAGAGCTTCTTATTTTTCTTGTCACTGAGCCATGATGCTACAATTATTAGCAATGCAAAGCCAGAGAGTAAAGATAAAGACCCATTTATTTTAAAATAGAAAACCCATCTACTTCACCCACAACAGGCCCACCCATCTCCCCAAACAAAACCCCCAAAATGTCCCTTTCCTCAACTCCCCATCCTACCCTCTCCACCCACAAGAGGTCTACCCCCTCTCAGAAGCAAAACTCCAAAAATGACCCTTTCCGCAACTTCTCTTCCCACCTTTTCCACCCACTACAGGTCCTCACACCCCAAAACAAAAGTTCAACAGAGAAGGTCACTGACGGCACCCAGGTCCTTCTTCAGATTGCCAACTCTGGTGCCAGGTTCCGCTGGCCCTGCCTAATGAGCGTCGACTCTCAGTGGATGCTGTGAAGGTGGCGGGGTTGGATGATGGCCAAAGAACTAGAGGTCCTCGCCCCCACCTCCTCCAAGACCACCAGCTGGCGGTATTCAGCAGCCACCACCTCCAACTTGTGGAGCCACAGCCGAGCAGCTATTTCCTTCTGTGTTTGACCTGAAGCAGGAGGAGTAGCTACATCAATTAGGAAAAAAAACATTGTAATGTGCGGCACAAACACTTGTTTATACTGTAGTGGCACAATAGCGGAATATTGCTGGTCCCTTAGAGTTATTTGAATTTTTTATGTCATTAGTCACAGGGTCAAGTTTTTCCTGCACATGCATCACATAATGCAACATTACTGACTGCAAGGAATGACGCCAGATCACCAACATGATCAACAAGTGATTTTAGAATTTCATAGGGTGAAACTGAACAGACACTTTGTGTGTTGTTAATGAATGTATTAGAGGTCATTAGTGAGTTACATGTATATATGCTGCACAATTACGGGACCGACCATATGTGTGACATTAATGGAGCCATACTGGTGAGTCTGCTACTCCACAGAATGTTTTTGGTACAGCTGCAATAGCATGTTTTTAACATTATCATTAATTCCAATGGCCCTGCTCTCTTATTCCCTCTTCAATTCTACCCTTAGTCCAAACTTAGGGACTGATAGCGCTAGGCAGATGGAATACTCTGTCACGCACATGGCGGATAACGAATATCCCGTCTGCCATTTGATAGTAGACAGTGCATAGAATATAAATGATGCACTGTAGTACAGTGAATAGGATATTTTATTTGTCAAATTTGTGAAAGAGCATTCCATCCACCAAACTCTAAATCAGGCCCTTAGTCCCACATTACACCCTGTCCTCCACCACTAATTATTTTCAAACAAATACCTTTAATTGGCTGTGGGGAAAGTTAGTCTATGAAAACGTAAATTATTGGGATTGGGCTAGGTAGATTTTAGCTATGGCATATTTGGTTGTCACTGATCAAGTACCACAATTTTGCTTAGTCACATTGGTTCACAGAAGGAAACAATTTTATCCAAAAATCCATAATGGAAGCCATGAAATATAAGGCAGAAAAATGTGGCAGATGCTGATATGGAATTTACATTTTTGGTTAGGCTGGGACAGAAAGAATGATGAAGTGAAGTCGTAGGTGAGTGAGTGGGCATTGGGAAGCGCACCATGTCTTCGGTTTGTATGCATTGCAGACTTTGTGCTGCGCTGTTTACTTGAAGAAGGCGTACATTTCACCACCTACACTATAGCGTCAAACAAAACTACTTTTCAGTTTTAGGAGGGAAATCTTATGGGCAGGGAGGTGAGTGGCAGGATAGCTTAACAAATACATTGTTGTCAATAAGAAAGCAAGATGACTTGCCACTTGTCCTTCCCACCACTGGGACTTCTCCCCCTCCCCCAACATGGGCCTCCTCAACCATCCCTCGTACACTGGTCCTGGCAATGGTACTGGTGGACTGCTTGCCTAGACAAAATGTAATTTACCCATTTTAGATACCAGATTAATCCCCCCTCCCAGTAATTTTTTTGCACAAGGTCCAAAAGCAATACCTCACTTAAGTTAGGTTAGCTATCTTCTATCAAATGAATCACTTTGGGAGGTTTGGTTGACAACATTATTAAAACCAGGTATTAAACCAAAAACGTTTTTCTCCTAATGTGGCACCAGCTGCATTGGACTCCTGAGAAATACATTGGGCCCTTTCATTTAATTGTTTACAAATTAAGCACTGCTCTTTACGCTGACAAAAATCTGTTCTTTTAACAGCACTACACAAGACATGTAAAAGAGAAGCAAGGGAAAGCTTACTAAAAAAGGGAGCAGAAGAAAGCTGCAAACAGGGAAAAGTCAGATGCAGAAATAGGAAATATGGAAAACACATGTAAAATGCAAGGATTGCAAACATTAGGTTGGGGACTTGAAAAAAAGGTAAATACAGAAGAATATAATACATTACTAGTGGGAATAGGTAGAAGTAAGTAATAATAATAAACTCAACTTACTGGGGGCAGAAGAACAATCTGCCATGACTGTGGCGCTGGTGGTGGCAGTGGTCATCACCAAGGCGCTGGTGATGGTAATGGTAGCAGCCGCTTGTACCTGGGAGACTCTCTTCCCCTTGGATCATTATGAAAGGAATACAGATGAAAAGAACATGATTAGTGGTACTCTCTGCAAAAACATTTTGGTATTAAGACATTATAGCTATGGTTCAAATCACTAACAAAATAAAAAATCTAAATTTTATGGAAACCTGTCATTGATTGCTTGACGAAGGAGAAGGAGTGCCATGCACACTCATGTTGAGAGACGCACCTTCCTGAATCCGATCGACTGGGTGGAGCAAAATTGAATGAAGATAAGAGGGAAAGGGACTAGTGATCAAAATCAAATAAGTCAGAAAAATGATCAGTTTAACCAAAGAGGCAGAAAGGGAGAAAATTAGAGAGGAGGACATGCTGGAGGGTTTATTGAGAAGAGAGGAGTGGTGTTCAAAGTACTAATGTAGTGGCATGAATATTTTATTTTGCTTACAGTCAAAGATGTGAAATGCTCGTGCCCTTCTTCATGCTAAACTCATGTACTTTGTATGCTCCTCACATTCTCGTTTACTGAGTTCCTCTTTTTAATGTCACCTTTAGATAACAGGCCGGAGAACTCATGTTTGTAGTGTCTTTTGTCACTGTAAAGAGCATGATGTTGAATTATTGAAATTTTCTTCCCTAGACTCTGGCCTTCCGGTCTATTTCTATGAGTATCAGCACCGCCCGAGTATCCATCGTGATTCAAAACCAGCCTACGTGAAAGCTGACCATGCCGATGAAATCATATCCGTCCTAGGTTTTCCATTCTTAGAAGGTGATATTACACTACAAGGTGAGCAGTCTATTAACCCTATGGACTTTCAGTGGCAATATACGTAGCTATCTCATATGAATGCAAGGCAGAAATTATGTGGCAATGGTTTTATTTCGCTCAATTTCAACCATAATCTAATTCATAATCCCAATTTGTTAAATCAGGGTTTGCAAAATACATTGCGAATACTTTGTGAAAGTAGAAATGGCCCCAGTATGTTAAATTCGTAACTGTTTGCTTTGTGGTGAAAGGAAAATAAAATGTTTCACTGAGCGCAAAGGCTATGGTTTTAGTAATGGCATACTGTGCTTTGATTGAAAAACACATTCTGTTTGCAAAAAAAGAAAGAATTTCATATATCTAGAACTCCTCTTATTGTTTAGTGGTCTAAGCATAAAGGAGCACTCAAATCGGTGGGGGTGGCCAGGACAAGGAACATGGCGGCAGCAGCTTAGAAAGCTCCTCTGGGCCCACCTCTTATCCTCTCGCATCCGGCCATCACCGGGTCCCGGGCCTCTAGGAGTAAGGCTTTGCTAGCCCCTTCAGAGGTCAGATGGCTGCAGCAGCACGATTTTTAGCAACCGCTCATGGCCAGGACTGAAAGGATCATGAAGACCTGGTGTGCAGGCCAGGATCCCTTTCACTGCCACATGGTGGCGTGTGATGACTCGGTCTGTGGCGACCGGTTGGCCGGGCTGTTGGTGGCCCACACAAGGCCTCCTTCTTGCAGAAAGTGGCAGAGAGGCTCATGGGGAGGCACTGGAGATAGTCTCCAAACCCCTGCACAGGGGCAATGCATGGACCGATGTAGACACACCTCACCATCTGTGATCCTCTGGTGGATCAGGGGACAACTGGGGGGGCATGACAGCCCTCTGACCCCCCTTTTCCTCTCTTTTTCCTTTTAATCTACCGAGAGCCTATTAAAACACGCTCCCCTCTTTGAGACGGGGGTCGGCCTGAGGGCCTGAATCTGGGACGACACTGCTGTGCCTCTTTGTCTGCTCTGCTTTCATTGACCTCTGCAACTAGCAGCTGCTTGTGCTGCCCTACCATGTTTGGGGGGGAAGCGGGCTGCCTACAACTCGCCAGGGGGATGAATGAGCAGCTGATCCCCTTTTGGCCCTTTTGACCCTTGATTGCCTTGTGGCTGTATGCCACAACTGACTGCTGGGGCAGAAATGTGGAAACAAAAGCAAGCCAAGCTGCCTGCGACCATCACACAGGGCCTGGACATAGCCCTGCAGACGAAGCTGCGGGCTGCTGATGAGCCAGATGGTGCCCGGGGGCATGGATGCTGGCCCCCGTGCCAGCCCTGGAAGGGGACACACAAATTCTACAGGCAGTGCACTCCTGAAGAACATCTGTAGAGGCGAAGATAGATGCTGTGTGCCATAGTGGTAGGCCTCCTTTGAAAGAACCACAAACAGCTGCAAGGGAGAATGACTCTGATGGAGACATCCATAGGAGAAGTGCAGTCTCAGGTGATGGACCTTCATAAACAGGTGCAGGAACTCTCGGACCCACTCTGTGTCCTGGAGGACAGGACAGAGGATCGGGTGCACCGCAAGAACATTCGCTTGGCGGGCCTGCCGGAAAGTCTGGAGAAAGAAGACATGGTGGTCTACCTGGAAAACTGGCTGGTGGAGACAGTAGTACCTCAGGGGCTGTCCGCTTTGTTCTCCGTGAAGCGGGCATAACTGGCTCCAGTGAGGAGATCACTCCCGAAGGGCCTGACCCAGATCAGTGGTGGCCAGAGTCCTGCATTTTCGGGATGCCATACTTTAACCGGCACCACAAGCAGGCCACTTCAGGTGGTCAATAACAAAGTTCCTATTTTTCTAGATTATACTGTGTTCGTTCAGAGACACAGAAACTCCTTTCTAAGTGTGAAATAGTGACTGTGCACCATAGGGATGAAATACATCCTTCTGTTTCCGTCCAGGGTCCAGATCACCCACAAAGGCTGATGCCTGTTGATCATGAACCCAGGGGAGACATGAGACTGGGCCAAGGCCCATGGCACACCTTCGCAGATTGGGGGCCTCACTAAAGTGACTGCAGTGGTCCAGAGGCTTGGGGCATGGGAGGAGCAAATGACGGAATGGCCTGGATCGCCTGGACAACTCAGACTCCTAGTAAGCCACAGATGGAGACCGACAAGGCCTCAGTGCTCCGGGGAACAGTGGCACTCCAGGAACTCTCCCCTTCATCCTTGCATCAGAGACAAGCACTGATGTAGACACCAGGGAACTCCTCATCAGCTCAGATGATGAACTGCAGGGACTCCTAAGAGTCTCTCCACAAACAGCTGAAGAACTGATATGACTTGAACTGCAGCTGGATTTCATATTATGGACTACGGTCTGGAACACATTCCATTACTTACAAACTGTTGGGCCCCCCTCGGACTATTCGGGCCCCTGCAGATCTGACCATAGGATATACTATGACAACACGTCCTGCGTCAGGATGGTCACCATGCCATGAGGACAGGACTCCCTAGCCCTTTTGATCCAGAAGGGGAGTCCGACATGCACACAATTACTACAGGAGCGGTGCCTCCATCACCACCAGGTTGGATTCTGGACTGACCATATGGCTAACCGGGGACATGAGAATTGAGTGCATGGGAACATCCGCAACATACGCAACGACGTTGTGATGTGTGCTGTGACACATCACAACACTTTTAATCTCAACACGTGGAACATCAAGGGGATGAGCAACCACTCAAGTTCCAACACATCCGTTCTCACTTAGCGAGGTGCAGAGCTCACATTGCCATGTTCTAGGAGATGCACTTAAAAGAGTGGGAGGGTCAACGACCTCATTACCGCTGGAGGAGTCAGCTGTTCAGCCCTTTATTCTCGGCATATGCTAGGGGGGTGCTGATGTGGGTGGATCCGGAGGGTACTGTTCTATCTGGGCTGGCACGGGTTGGACCCTGAGGGTTGTTACGTATTTGTCAGCTCAACGGGAACCCTGATGGTTCCCTAATACACATACTGCGGCTTTATTCTCCGGATACTGGCCAGGAGATGTACTTACAGTTACTGACGGACCTCTTGGAGCAAGACCTGGACGAGCCATTGGTAGTAGGTGGTGACTTCAGTTGTGTTGTGAACAACATGTGTGACAGATCCAATCCTCAATCATACGAAGGATGAGCTCTGAAGAAGGGGTGCCATGCACTCTAGTCCAACAATATCTTGAATACGCAGACTTGAGTTCCAGACTGGCCCTCCATGACTACCTGAGATATGTGTCATGAAGAGATGGGTAGTGGGATCAACGCAGAGGGGGATCATGCCGGGGAACCTGATCGCAGTTCTCCTGTGGACACACCATGGACAACCTGTGGTAATGACTATTTGGTACCCGTGGGCTCACTGCGCGTACAGACAGGCAGACATTGCCAAAGTGCTCTCTGTATGCTACCAGGCTCTTTACGGACCAGTGCCCGAGGCCAGTGGAGAACAATTGATTAAATTTATGGCTGGCGCGCCACTGACCACATTGACCCCAGATGACAGGCTTTCAGTATAGGGCCCCAAAGCGGGTTACAAGATAGAAAGGCTATTAAACAGCTGGTACAGGCAAAACAACTGACAGCAATGGCCTCCCCCTAAGTGCTTTCAGGCAGATATGATTAAGCACCTAACCAGGGTGTATGCGGCGGCCCGCACGAAGGGATGACTACCGGAGTCCTCACAAAAAGCCCTGATTCTCATGATACCTAACCAAGGGCAAGACCCACTTGACAGGGGTGTGTACAAGCTCTGTTCCTTCCTCAATTGCAAAATCCTGGGGAAAATCATTGCCAACTGCATCCAGTCTTGCTTGCCAGCTCTGAACCACCCAGACCATAGCAGCTTTGTTGCAACATGTGATACTTCTACAAACATACAGCACCTCTTTCACATCCTTTACGGATTGCCGGGGGATGTCCTCCGACCGTGGCGATATCAATGAAGATGGAAAAGGCCTTTGACAGACTCTCAAGGACATATCTCTTTTCAGTCCTCTGCCGTGTGGGTTTTAGGAAGCAGCTTTTGGCCTGGATTGGGGTGCTGTATGAGGCTTGACTGGCGAGGGTGCGGGTATGGCGAAAATATTGGGAGCAATGGAGGATTCACCAGGGCATATGTCAGGGTTGTCCATTGTCATCTTTATTATTTACACTCGCTGTCGACCTTCTGGCTTGCAAAATTGCGATTTCTGAGTGGGGTGAATGGACATAGGGTGGCAGACCGAGAGCATACTATCTCTCTTTAAGCAGATGACATCCTGATTTATCTACAGGATGTTGCTTCAGGTGTAACACCAGTCGTGGTGCAGGCTCTGGGCTCTGCTTGAATAAACATAAATCATGTATTTTCCCCCTGATGGTGATGGAGCCCTTCATGATTTTCCTGCTGGGATCTAGGACACACGAGATTCCGATCACTTTGCACACTTCTTGATATATGGGGATTCATATATATTGAGACCCTGTGGATGTACGTGAGGGCGACCTGGACAGGGAGCTGGCCTCCTTGCACACATGGTCGGCCTTTTGGCGGATGCGGCCACCATCAGCCTTAGCAAAGATGATGGCTCTGCCATGCCTACTGTATGTGTTTGCCACTTTGCCCCTGATGCTCCCCAGAGTCATGTTCCTAGAACTATGTGGATAACTGTCTCACTCAATTGGTGCATCGAGGAGCCATCCTCAACACCTCCAACTCCACAGCAACCTTCCCAGGCAGATAAAAACACACATACCCCTCTTAAGGAAAACCTCAGCTGACCCCAGCGATCTCAAAAAGGATTGTCCAATCCTCCTGCTTCCCTATCTGGCCAAGGTACTTAAGAAAACCATCAATCAGCAGCTCACCAAATTCCTGGAACAAAACCGCCTACTGGGCGCCTCGCAATCAGGATTTCGTGCCAACCACAGCACTGAGACCGTGCTCATCGCCGCCACAGACAACATCTGAACACTCCTTGACCATGGAGAAACGGTGGTCCTGATCCTCCTCGACCTCTCCGTAGCGCTCGACACCATCTCTCATAACACCCTTATCAACAGACTCTACAATATAGGCATACAGCAAGATGCCCTCAAGTGGATCGCCTCCTTCCTTACATGATGCACACAGAGCATCCGACTGCCTCCCTTCACCTCTGCGCCCAAAGACATCATATGCAGCATACCACAAGAATCATCCTTCAGCCGCACCCTGTTCAACATCTACATGACCCCCCTTACAGGCATCATCAGATGCCAGGTACTCAATATAATCTCCTACGCAGATGATACTCAGCTGATCCTCTCACTCACCGAGGACCCCTCCAATGCCAAAACCAACTTTCGCCAAGCCATGAGCAACGTAGTTATGTTATGTTACTGGGTATTTGTAGAGCGCACGGCTACTCACAGGAGTGTCCCGGCGCTAACACGGGGGACCAGTGACAAAAACCCTCAGCAGTCAGACCGAGACCACCGATCAAGAAAACAGCAACGTTTTTAGTTGATGACGGAAGCGCAAAAGATAATTTTCCGGGCACAGCTCGATGGGTAGATTGTTCCACAGCCCAGAGGCCACTACCTGAAAGGAGCGACCTCCCAAACGGGTGCGTAGAAACCTTGGGGTCTGTAAAAAACAAGAGGTCAAGGACCGTAAATTACGAACGGGCACATACTGCTGGCATCTGTTCCTCAGATACAGAGCGCCGATATTATGAAAGGCCTTGAAGGCCAGTACCAGTGCCTTAAAAAACACCCTCTTACGCACTGGGAGCCAGTGTAGTGCTCTAAAGAGTGGGGTCGTATGTGTCCGGCGGTCAGCCATAAAGATAGCCCGGGCAGCAGCATTCTGAGCGACTTGAAGCCGGTTGATCAGATACTCGGGAAGGCCCAAATATTAGGGGTGGGCGGAATTTGCGTAATCGCGTTACGCAAATCTCCGCGAAACGGTAAAAAATCTCCGCGAACACGCAGAAATTCCGCGAACACGTGGAATTGCTTGTTCGCGATACTTTTTTCCTGTTCGCGATCGCTGTTTGCGTGCTCGGGGTGAAATATCTCGCGAACACGCATATTGAGAACGCGAACAAGCAAAAAATTTCGCGAAGTCGCGGAACACAGATTTTTGGGCAATTTCGTGTTCTCCGCGGAACGCGAAATTACCCAAATTCCGCAAATTCCGCGAACGGAACGGAATTTACCGCCCAGGCCTACCAAATATAGGACATTCACGTAGTCGAGATGAGACAATATTAGAGCTTGCACAACTATCTTCCTATGAGATACAGAAAGTAAAGGTAGAAAGTTGCGCATCATCCTCAGGAGGGCAAAACAGGAGCCCGCCACCGTTTGAACCTGGGCATTCATGGAAAGGTTATTATCCAATTTGACCCCTAGATTCTTGACCGTGGTAGCCAAGGTGGTTGGGGGAGACATATTAGATGGCCACCATTCTCGCCATTCTTCACCCGACTTGCAGCCGAAGAAGATCATTTCTGATTTCTCTGAGTTACAGCATAGTTGGTTCAGATTAAACCAACTAAATACCGCGGATAGGCAGAGATTGAGCTTCTTCCCATCCAGGACTTCGCCCTTACCGCACGTAAACAACAATTGCGTGTCGTCAGCGTAGGAAACGATTCTGGCGCCGAAAGGTTCGACCAGCAATGCCAGGGGAGCCATATACACATTGAACAAAGTAGGGCTCAGGATAGATCCCTGAGGGACACCCACATTCATCGATTGAATGGGTGCCTCAAAAGGGGGGGACCAAACTGTCTGCTGACGATTAGTGAGGTAGGGCCGGAACCATTGTAAGACAGTGCCGCCGATACTGCACCTCCAAAGACGATCGAGAAGAAGGTCATGTGGTACGGTATCGAAAGCTGCCAACAGGTCAAGCAGTATCAAGACTGCTTTCCCGCCCTTATCCAATGTAACTTTAATGGACTCAGATATCTCGAGGAGAGCTGTTTCAGTGCTATAATTAGCACGGAACCCAGATTGGGTAGGATGTAAAATGCCATTGGATTCCACAAACTCCCCGAGAACCTGATTCACATATTTCATTGAGAGACAACCGCCTCCAGTTTAACTCCAACAACACTGAAGTATTGATCTTCAGGAAGAACACTTCCACAGCTGGTGGCCTGCAGAACTCAGACCAACACCCACACCAACCAACCACGCACACAACCTCTGCATCATCCTCAACAGCCAACTAAGCATGAAATTGTAAGTCAACGCAGTTGCCTCCTCGTACTTCCACACTATTCACATGCTCCACAGAATCTTCAGATGGATCCCAGCCAATACCAGAACACCAGTCACCCAGGCCCTCGTCACAAGCTACCTCAACTATGACCACACCCTCTATGTAGCATCTCCACCGAGTTCCTCAGAAGACTCCAGGGGATACAGAATGCTGCAGGCAGACTCATCCTGGACCTCCCCAAATGAGCCCATATAGCCCCCCACTTGAGAGACATCTACTGGCTCCCCCTCCAGAAGAGATGCCAGGTCAATATTCTCATGCATGCCTACAAAGCCCTCCAAAACATAAGACCTGCCTACATCAACCATTGACTGAAATTCCACTAACCCTCTGGACACCTGCGCTCCTCTTCATTCTCCCCGCACAAACACCCGGCATCTGTTGCAGCGGTGACAGCCCTTCTCCTACATCGCTGCCAAGACTTGGAACAACCTTTACCTCCAGCTCTGAACAGCCCCCTTGCTGGCAGAATTTAGAAAAAGACTCAAGACCTGGCTCTTTGATGGAGACACAGTGCCCAGATACCCCTAAGGGTGACAGTGCTGTGCTTTATATATGCTGCCTGATTGATTGAATATGTGACACTGGAAAGATTGTGTCTACCATTGGCTGCAGCTGATCTAGGAGCCCCTGACTATGAGCTGTACTACTTATCAGGGCAGCTGCAGTGGTCAATGACATCGATCACCCCAGAGGCACCTCCAGAGGCCCTGGATGAAACAGGCATGTGTGTAGGATGATATGATGGGGCGGGCACCCAGGGTCTAGTGATGCTGCTCCTGCTCTGGGTGGCCAGGTTTTGCTGGTCCTGATACCTCTGCAGATGACGTGGCAGTGCAGCGTAACCTTCGGATCTCTCACTTTAGTGTCTGCCCACCTTAGTAAGGGCGGGTGCAATGGCACACCCGTTTTAGTGACGGCTCATGTTGGTCGACATCCTTGGTAGTCTGTTCATGGATGGGACATTTCTCCCCTTCATTGAGCTACTTGAACTCCACGGCATCACTGCTGGACATTTTGTCGATGCAGGTGGTGCTTGGGAGAGTGATAGGCAGGGTGTGGGGTGAATCAGGAAGGGAGCCTGACACTGACACTAGCCCAGTGTTACACATGTTGTTGACATGGAGCTCCACAAGGTACAGGATCACTGGCATGTATACTGTACTTGGTCAGGCGATGGGACTGATATTGACTGGACTAAAAGATCATTGGAGCCAGGACTTACAGTTTGACTTTGCTGATCAAGATTGGAATAGAATCCTGTGTCACAAACCATAGGTCTCTAGAAATTGTCGATAAATTACTGCAGTTGAACTATGTCCATCACTCACAACTGACCCCTATGCGACTGCACAGAATGTTCGAAACTGTGCTGTATACATGTCCCAGATGCAGCTAGGAACACAAAGATTTCTATCACATGACATGAGAGTGTTCAGTGCAGCAGACATTCTGGACTGAGATTTGCGACTACCTCCCACGCATTACAGGGAGACACCACATCAGTACCCCTAAAACATGCCTGTTGGGCCTGATGCCCCTACTTAAAATGGGCACGGCAGGATCTAGGTTTATACACCTGGTGCACGCATTGGCACAGTGGGCAATAAACTAGATAGCAGCCTCTGAGCCTTTGGTGACAGCCTTGCAGCGGGAGCTGTGGCTCTGGGCATGAGCTGAGGGTGGCACGGTGCAGCAATACCAACAGCAGGCTTGCCGAGGTGCACATATCAAAAGGTGAGATGTAATATTGTTGGCACTGGAGCACGCCTCCGACTTATGACCACTATGATGGCTGGATGACTGCCTTGGGTATCGAGACTTGGCTGCGTGGCCTACGCCAACAGTACCACAGATGTTGGCATCGTCCCTAGGTTACATTTCTTTTGAGGCCTGGTGCAGACCACTCTCCCACTGCGCTTCGGTTGGAGGATGTGGTTACACACAGGGTCACCCCTAACTTGCCACTGACAACACTGGTTTATGTATACCAACCAGCATTCATGGCACAACCCCATTGCAATGGTACATTACCTCCTTCTCCCTGTCTAGGCCGCACCACTACCTGCAGGACTTCCACATGCTGTACCCAGTGAGATCCCATTTGCTGTGTGCTAGGTCGTGGCTATAAAACCCACAAGGTCCTATATCTGGCTTGTCAGTGTACCTGATTGATGTCTTCATTGGTATGTAAACCTTTCAATAAAGAGATTTTTTTTTAAAGGAGCACTCATACCTATTAACACAAGGTCTTCACAGTTTTACTCTCATGAGGCTGTTAATAAAAACCGGAGAAGAGAATCTCACTGTCTCAAGGAAAACCCATTCTGCAATTAAAAACACAAGGATGAGCTGCAGTGCAAATAAATACCCGAAAACATAATTATATATGTGACTTTTGTTCCTTTAACCTAATCTCTGAGGTGCCTCCACTATGCCAGTTTGTATGTTTTGTGGTCACATTTATGTCTGTTACCTGCGTTTGCAGTCAATTTATAAATGTTATATTCACTATCATTTTTACAAAACACAGCACACACCAGTATAACTGGCTCTAAAGCATTTACTTAACTTGTTAAATGACCTATGTACAAAAAAATGTATTTGCCGATGATTAGAGCTTTTTCTAAAGAATATATGTCAATATAACCCCGTAATGGAATTTAATTTGTCAGCATGCGCTATGCTACCTCCTTAAGAGAGCATCCTATTTTAATGGGAAGCGGCACCCCCATCCTGGGGGTGCCTCTTTCCCCCAGGATGGGCAGGGTCCACGAAGTAGAATCTTCAAAGGTTTGTCACATTTGTTAGCTACCCCCAGCCTCTGCTGCTATCAGCAGCTGGCTCCCACCGGTACTGACCACCACTTTGGGCGGGAGAATCAGCAGGAAAACCTAGTGAGAAAGGGAGGTGTGCCCACCCTTTACAACCCTACCCCTGAGGTGGGGGAGGGGAAGTGAAGTACACATCTCAGTCCCCTCCATCTTGAAGATGAGGGGACTCCCTCACTCAGGACAAGGCCTATGTCCCCCTCCCACTGGAGGGTGGAATAAGGGGGGTGTAGATACCCCTGGGAAGGGGCTCATTGGTCCCAACCTACACCTCCCTGTAACATCCTTAAATCTAGTATTTAGGGGCTCCCCTGAACCTTGCTCCTTTGATTTGACAAGACTCCTTAGATTTGACAGGACAGAAAGAAGAGCTGTGCTGCAGAGAAGAGTATGAGGACAACTGCTTAGGCCCCAGCCCTACCTGCCTGCCTGTCTCGTGCTTCAGAACCGCTGCAATCTAAAACTGTCATGTCCTGCAGCCAGCAGCCTTCGGGAGCATGGGGACCTGCCCTGCCATCAAGAAAAGACTCTGATCTCCCGTGGACACCAGATTTGTCCATCAACCAACTCCTCACCAGATCTAAACGGAACCGCATGTCTGCACCACTCTGTACCCGATACCCACGGTCCGAGTGACCTAATTCCCCGGTAATCCTGACCCGGGGTCCCGTGCGAGACAACCTCCTCCTACCTTCACTGCAACGCCTGCAGCCTCATCTTGAAAGGTCCAGTGACCAGATCTGAAGAGATAACCCGACATTAAAGAACACGCCTGCACCCACTCCCTGTGGCCTTGAGGTGCCCTACTGACGGTGTACTGACGGTGTCCCCATGTCCAGCAACACTCCAACTTCACCTCCTCCAAGCCACCTGTGCCGAACCTGCAGCATTTATTTGCAACTGACTTGCATTGAGAACCTGATGCCTACTTTTCACCCTACACCCTGCTGCCTGAGTGCCCCTGGAGGTGTACTTTTGGTGCCCACTTGTGGCCACCTTTGTGCCTACCTTTGATCTTTAGGCTCTGACCCAGAACCTGCAGGGGCTCACCTGTGACTGGTGCTCTGTAGTACTTTTAGTCCCCCTGTCTCTATAGCACGCCATTCAGCGAGGACCTCTCCTTTGACCTCTGCACCTGCCCCCCCATGCCGCTGAGGGTGCACTCTCTTTACCTACCTGACCCTTGCCCTGTGTAAGTGCTACCGGCTCAAGACTTAACTACAAAACCGAGTTCTTACCTGTAAGTCACTAACCTTGTTTTCCTCCATAGGAATACATTGAAATGTACCATTACATTGCACTGCCTATCTTTAGCATTGCAAAGTATAAAAGTGAATTTGATTGACATTTACAGAAAGCTATTTTGAAACTCTAAAGTATTAACTGCATTCACAAAGCCATACTGCATTCTGAAAAGTATTGCCAGTTTTTCAAACTGCAAAACTTACCTCCACTAACTCATTCTTTCTTCTAGTAATAAAACAACAAAGTAACAACTTTTTATACGACCAATTGGTTTGGATTCAGTCTTTAAGTGTGTGACATTATTTCTTGCCTGAGTGTGTACAATAAATGCTTAAGAGTACCCTCTGATAAGCCTACATGCTCAGCCCAGCTGCCACTAACTTGAGATAAGGTATTATCTACTTTATCCTCTGCTATACCTCTGGGGATCCACTGTACTCAATATAACTTACTTTGGTGTAGTATATACAGAGCCACCTTCATACAATCCTCCTATGTATTTTTGCTGAACCAGTTTTGTTGTCATTAGGACTGCACGCTTTATTTCTGCTAACCAGTGGTAAAGTGCTTGTGCTCTCCCTTTCAAACATGGTAAAATTGGCATACACCCAGCTAGCACATTTTATTTACTCATAGGTCCCGAGTAAAATGGTACTACATGTACCTAGGACCTGTAAATTAAAGGCTACAAGTGGGCTGCAGCACTCATTGTGCCACCCAGTAAAGTAGCACTTTACAAGAGGCTCAGGCCTGCCACTGCAGCCTGTAGTGCAGTTTTAAACTGCCATTTCAACATGGCAAAATAAACCTTATGCACACGGGTGTCACTTGAGGCTAGTTAGGGGTCACAGCTGTGACCTCTAACTTGCTCCGTGATACACCTGGCACTTCCTTTGCGACCCCTGGCCTCGGAGGAGGCAAACGTTCAGCAGGGAGCAAGTTAGAGGTCACAGCAGAGAACCCTAACTAGCCTCAAATGGCGCCCATGATTTTGCCAGGCCTAAATCTTCCTTTTGTATACTTATAAGTCACCCCTGAGGTAGGTATTTAAAAAGCAGTATGTAAGAAATTAGGTTGTTGATTGAGGGGTTGAAACCGTTTTAAAGCAACAACCACAATCCTCTTCAGGGGTGAACTGCAAAAGTCACTAAATGTACCTCTGGTAGCTTTGCACAAAAGCAACCAGGCGTATGTTAGAGGCACAGTGTTAAGTAATTATGCGGCATGCAAACAGTCATAAAGGGAAAATACAACACAAGAGAGATCCCAAATCAATTTTGAAAAATAGATTAACATGTATCAAATAAAATGAGACCAAAAGAAAAAAAATCAATAAGGAGAGCCAGAGACATGCATTTTAAAACGTTTAAGTAAAAATAGCTCCAAGTAGCAGAAAGCGCTAACTGTGGGTATCTGGTCGTTCTACACCGGGGCACAGTCACAAGTTCAGGCTGACCACAAAGGAGTGCAGGCCGGTAAAAGAACCAGGCTAGACCTGCAATACAAATTACCTTCTCAAGGTCTGGCATGCATAGTTCAAAACATCATGATTTCACAGGAGCTGAACTTAGGCCAGGCAAGGGTCAGGGACCTGGGGAGGCACCTCCAGGCCATTGGAAACTCACTCCAGCAGAGATCACCGCAGTTCAGGCAGGTCTATTTGCAGGTCCCGGGAGGTCAAGTGCAGAATGTCAGCTGGGCAGTTTCAGGGAGGTCTCTGGAGCATTGTTTGTGACCTTGTAGCTCAGAACAGGAGGCCAGCCAACTAACCCTTATAGTCACTCTGCTAGCCTTGGAATCAAGCACCAGGGCAGGCCTCAAGCAGCAATGCAGTCCATTGAGGGTCCAGGGTAGGCTTCAAGCAGCCAGGCAGCCCTCTGGGGTAGAAAGTAGGCTCAAGCAGCAGGACAGCCCTCTGAAGTATAAGACTTCCGCCTGGGGCCCTCTGCACATCCAGGAGTGAACTGATGAGTGGTTCAGGAGGTCCAATATTTATGCCTGATGACACACTTTAAAGTAGGGGAAATGTCTAGTCCACCCCTGCATCTAGCTCTGTAAAGTTCCTTTGTTCCCTTTTATTCCCTTGCCCAGGCTCCAAGATGTCTAGGGTAACAATAGACTGGTGTCAAGTTTCTTTGTGAGTGTGCCGGAGGCAGCCGTTGGAAATGTAAATGAGGCAGTGAACAGCTCCATCCCTCCCATCCTGGCAGAATTGTCCTCTCCCAGCTACACCCAGATCCTATTCTCCATTGACTGGGCCCAATTAACATTCCTGATGGGGGATCATTTAACAGGCAGAGGCAGCTGGAAACTCTTCAATGGACTCAGGAAGTTTAGGGCAGAAAAAAGCCAACTTTGTAAAAGTGGCATTTTCAAAATCGTAATCTAAACTTTGACTTTACTATTACAGAGGATTTTTGATTACAATTCACTTGAGTCCAAACAAGACATTTCTACCTGCTCCCAAACAAAAGATAGCACATATTAAATGTAATAAGGTAACACAATGTTATTACAGTAGTGAAAAATGAATTTAGAGGTTTTTCACTTCCAGTACATGCTAAACATAAAAACACGTTCTACTTTTTAAATTTGCACCATGCCCAATGGGATGTTCAGGGCCTCATTTAGGGGTGGCTTATATGTATTAAAAAGGAAGGTTTAGGCTTGGCAAAAGGTTTATTTTGCTAGGTTGAATTGGCAGTTCAAAACTGCAAAATATGCTGCAATGGCAGGCTAAAGCCATGTTTTACAAGGCTACTTTTAGTGGGTGACGCATTGAGTGCTACTGCCCACTAGTAGTATTTAATTCACAGGTCCTGGGTACCATTGGTACCATATACGAGAGACTTGCATGTAAATTAAATGTACCAATTAGGTGTCAGTCAATTGTACCATATTATAGGGGGATCACATGCTCTTTAACACTGGTTAGCAGTGTGAAAGTGCACAGAGTTGTAAAAACCATCCTAAATGGGTTACAAGAACAGAAGGATGAAGGCAAAATGTTTGGGGGTGAGCCTGTAGAGAGGGCTAAGTCCAAAATAGGACATATGTACTTAGGTTTTAATGGTGTCGGGATGTACTCCTCCAACCTAAAAACTGCATGAACTGGACTCCAGGTGAAAATCAAGAAGTTTTTTGCATTGAAAAGAACCACCTGCAGTCTTCCTGCGAACGCGAGCAGACTTCACCCAGACAAACGCAAAACCTGCATCTGATTGCCAACCCGACCTTTCCGGCTACAGATTCCAGACTTCACCCACATGGTACTCTTTGAGTCAGTATTGATTGTCTGAAGTTTCTTGCCAATGCGAAGTTCCGATGGATGACCAGCTCTTTGAACCAACAACTGTTGGAAATGGCCCTTTTTGCAGGGTCATCCATAAGCTTTTTGCCTTCCTCCTGGATTTGTTCTAACCTGTTTTTGTTGGCTTTATGACTCGGGGCACTTTACCACTGCTGATCAGTGCTAAAGTGCATATGCTCTCCCGGTGTAAATATGATATGTGAATTGGTATATCCATGATTGGCTTATTTGGTTTACCTGTTAGTCTCTAGTAGCGTGGCCGGTGTGTGCCCAGGGCTGGTAGACCAAATGCTGCTGGTGGGCCTGCAGCTCTGGTTTGCGCCACCCACAGAAGCAGCTTGTAAAGTGTGTCTTAGACCTGCCACTGCAGAGTCTGTGTGCAGTCCAGAACTGCCATCTTGGCTGTGAAGTGTACCCAATTCGCAGACCCTGAACCTTCCCTTGGCATCATGTGAGTCACCCTTATGGTAGGGTCCATTGTATGTGTAAGGTAGGACATTCCCTGATGTGTGTAGCATGTCCTGGTAGTGAATTACACCCAATTTCGTTCTTCACTACTGTAAGGCTACCTGTTCTCCATAGGCCAGAATGGGCAGTTTGGCTATTACATTCTATAGTCCTAACTGACCCAAAGAACATGGTAGAAAAACGAATTTAGTATGCCTGAGCTCAGAATATTAAAATACATCTTTTAGTGAAGTTTATTTTTATATTCTGTGTTTGAAAATACCACTTTTAGAAAGTAGGTATTTTCTTGCCTAAGCCTTCCAGTGTGCTCTACTGTTATGTGTATTGGCTGTCTGGTTCTGGAGTGACAGGGCTGGGGAATACCAGGAGACAGGGTGAGGTGTCCCAGTGGTGAATAGAGAGATCTGCATCTAGATGGGTGGGAGGAGTTGCACCTGGGACCTGAATAGGGTTGTGCCTTCCCTCCACAATGCTGGCTCCACCTCCTGTGGTGCGTCTGATGTCTCTGCCCTGCACTCTGAAAGGAAGGATGTAGCCTGGTAAACAAAGTGCTCCAGGACTGGGCAGAACTGGTTCTGGCTGGGTTCAGTGACATGTGGCTTCTGAGAACATAGACTTTTGGGGTATAAATATCTGTGCTGAAACAACAAGAAGAACCTCTATCCGTGTAACTGAAGGAATCTGCAGGAGAGGACTGTCCATGTGCTTGTGTGCTGTTTCTTGGACTGGCATGCAGTGGTTACTACTGGACTTGGAAGAAGAGGAAAAGGACTTTGAAGGAACTTTTATTTTATTTTTGCTACAGCAATCACCCAAGGGCTAGAAGAAAGCTAGCCTCCTGCAGGAGTCTCAGGCACATCAGACTCCACCACCAGCGTCCTGTTTCCTCCCAGCGAGGATTTCTATCTGCAGGTGAGGCTCCTGTGAGTTCCAGGGCCTCTAGTTCTACTGTGGAGAGGAGAGTGCTGAAAATCGTCGCTAACGTCCGTTAGCGAGCCGCCGCAGCTGAAGAGCGTCAGGAAAATCATCGCGCTGCTGCCGCTGAGTGCTCGCTACCAGAGATCATCGCATCACCTATCTGCAGGCTGCCAAAGGCTCGCTGACTTCAAGATTATCGCATCACCTGTTTGCGGGCTGCCAAAGGCTCGCTAACCAGAGATCATCTCATCACCTGTTTGCGGGCTGCCAAATGCTCGCTAACCCGAAGATTATCGCATTGCATGTTTGCGGGCCTCAAAGCGCTCGCTAATCAAAGATCATCGCATCAAGTTCATCGTTTCACGACATCGCAGCGCGGACGCTGAGCGTTCGCCAATTTCATCGCATCGCATCAGGATCGTGGCTCCCTCGCGGAGCGCCATTTCTTTTCATCGCAACAAGTTTGCACACGCAACAGGCTCGGCGCATCATCCTCCCTTCACGGCAAGGATTTCATTGTATCACTGGCTTAGCGTAAGGAAAATCATTGCTACAACTCCTTAGACACATTTTTGTTGCTTTGCTACAGAATCCAGGTATCTTGTGAGTAAAAGGGTCGCAGAGACCACTGCCTTGAACTGCACTCCTCTTTGCACATTTTGAACTATTTTTGTAGCATTTCAAGAGAAACCCTATTTTCTAGTACTGTGGATTTTTACTGTTATTGGTCTTGTGATAAGTCTATAAATAAAGATACTTATTTTTTATAGCTACTTGTTTGGCGTCCCTTTGTAGTGTTCTTCACTGTGTGTAGGAGAGTAGGATCTGCACTTATGTTGCCCCCACTTTTTTTCTGATGTTAACACTGGTTTCTGGCTATAGTCTGGCTGGGTCCCTGCTAATCAGGGCCCCAGTCTCTCTGTTCTCTCTAAACAACTTGGAGTGCCTATTAGATGCACTAGTGATTGGATACTGTGGTACCTTATTTGCCCCTAGTTTATGGTACCTTAGGTACCAAGGACATAGGTACTTCAAAGGCCTACCAGGGGCTGAAGCGTGTATTATGCCACCCCTGGGAAGCAGACTAAATCTGACACCACAGGCCTGCTACTGCAGCCTGGGTGAGGTAGTGTTAGCACTCCTCACTGAGGTATAGGTTTCCTATATCTCACCTTACACACACATAAAAACCTATCAGTCACCCCTAAGGCAGACCCTGTCAATCCTGAGGGCAGGGTGCTTGGTTTACAATGTGAGGGGGTGGCTCTGCATGAGCAGGTCCCCTCTGCAGCTGGCAGAGTCTATTCTCTGTGGCTGCGGTTAAACCATATACTCTTAAGTGCATTATAACCTACTGGTAAATGCTAACTTTGGAATGACTGCATCAAAACATGTCGTGTTTGATGTCAAACAACTTGGCATCATACCCCCACACCAGTAACGGGTGTGGGAGTATGATCCCACCCGTCTAGAGGGGAAGACATGTACCTACTGTGGAAACACGGTAGAAATCTGAAAGAGCCCTGGCATCACAAAATGGATGCCACCAGCACAGACACTGGGCTGCCCTCCTGCTGCTGACTGAAACTCGCAGTGGAGGAGGCCCAACAATAGACATCCTGTCACAGGGAGGTTTCACCACCTTCCAGACAGGATTTACTGTATTGGGGCTGAGTGGGTGCACTCCTAGAGTGCTTTGAAGTCCTGCACTGGGGGAGCAGTAGGCTCCTATGTGCATATGCCAGCTCAAACCGGTTCAGAGGCTACCTGCCCCTGCTCTGGCACGAAACTGGACAAAGGGAAGAGGGTGTAACCACCCACTCCTCTGACCCTCCCAGAGGAGTGGTCATAGAGCTAGTCCCTCCCTTTCCTTTAGTAAAAGATAGGTTAACCTTGCCATTGCAAATTAGATATCCCTGGACAACACTCTACAAGAAGAATCCTGGCCCTTTGACGTTCCACTACCTTTGGAAGACAGAAGAATCTCCCTTGGAGTCAAGGAGTGACTCCCGTGCTTGGCAGGCACCAAAAACTTGAATCAATGGTCGCAAACTTTCCCGCTCCCGCCAGAGTCCGAAGTCCCTGCAGCCCTGGAAGTAGATTTCCTGACTTCTCGATGGCCATTGTGTGTCCCCAGCAAAGCTGAGGCGAGTGGACCCCACGAGTGACGAGGAACAGCAATTCCCGGGTACTGTGCACTATTGTCAAGTTCAACCCCTTCACGACGTTCTACGAACTTGTGCATGTATGGTCCAAGCCTCCAGCAGGATTTCCCTTAAAAATCAGAGGCCTACCTCGTCCCAAGTAACCATGGGCTCCTGTGAAACGAATCCTCATGAGGCGTCTTTGCGATCCCTGGCCGGCTGGCTTGTGGGTCCCCTGAAGATTTCCTCATCAAACAAAAGGACTCCTCTGGTTGCTCCAGGCCTGCCCTGACTTACCTTCGCTTGGTGTGTCCCTCAGACCTTGCTATTCTGCACCACTGACTTTCTTCACTTTCCACAAGACTTGCTGTTGCCAAGGCTTGTTGGCTCCAATCCGGTTGCCGACACCTCAGTAAGCTGCAGACTTTGTGGGCCACTCTGAATCCAGCTCCTGGTTGTCGTTGATGCCTCCTGAACCTCGTGGCTGAAGAGTCAAAACACCCTTGATCACCGGAAATCACCCGACTTCCGTGGGCATCCATCTTCCTGGCCCCGGGTCACTGGCAAGTGACTGTGAACACTGTCCCTTCTGCTTTTAGGTATTCTTCATCCTGAATCCAGCCTTGGATTCCACCGGACATTTCTCCAGTCTTCACAAGCATCAAAACTTCTTCGGCTTCCATTGAAAACGACGACGCGACTTGACACCAAAAGACACCTATGCACCCGGCTTCCCTGGGTGAGGTAACTCATGCACTCCAGTGCTCCTGTGGGTGTTGGCCCTCGAACTTCTTACCTTGTAAGTGGCTTGCTTGTAGACTCTCTAGAAGTACCCTAAAACTTTAAAATTCCAACCGCGACTTGCTCCACTGAAATCAATAGGGAACCCACGGCTGTGTTCTCACACTGCACGCGTCTCCCGTGGGTCCTTTACTTACCTGCCTTGGGTGGATTAGTGAGGCCCCAGCAATTCTACAGGCCCTAGGCCTTGTCCCCTTGCGAGTTGACATTCCTAAAACCTCTTTTTTAGTATATGGTCTGGTACGCCCCTAGGGCCCCAGCCATATTTGTGCTTAACTTATTGTGAAACGTTGATATTTGCATATGTTCCTGACTTCTAATCTCATAAAGAGATTAGTAGAGTGTGTCTAGTAATAAATACATATATATTTGCTATATATACCTGTGTGGTGTCCTTTCATTTGGTAATTCAAGAGATTATAAGGTAAAACAAGCTGCTTTACATTCCTCGAAGAGTTAGCCTGAAGGCTGCTCTCCACAGCTACCACTAGGATAGCTTTCTTTAAAAGGTTGTCTTAAACCTATCTACTATAAGAGTAGAATTGGACTGGTGCAAGGTGGCCACTATAATTAGTGACCAGCACATGCCAGGCCAACTTCTCACATTGTGTTACTGTGTATGGTCATAAATGCTTCACACACTGCCTCTGAGATAAGCCTAACTGCTCGTGCTACGTTACCACAGGGTTGAGCAGGGGTTATCAAAGGGTGTAGCCCGCTTACTCTGATTTAGGAAGAAGGGTCCATACTTGGACAGTGGCCAGCCATTGCCGACTAGAGACCCCTATTTCTAACAACAACAAACTACTCTTGGTCCCCCTGCCAACGCGAATCGCTCATTACGTGAAACTGGACTAAGTTACAAGGTAAAACATTCCACCAGGAGAAACCTGATTCTTGTATCCAACTTGCGCTCTACTGCGATAGGCCTGAACTTTTGATTTTGACTCATGTAACGTGACAAGGTAACCTCGATTGGCGCTTTCTAATTCTTGGTGCTATTTTTACCTAAAAGGTTTTTATAAAATCATAGCTCTGGTTCTACCAATTGGATTTTCAATTAATTTTTTTTAAATGTACTCTATTTTTCTAAATTGGTTTGGGATTTTTCTAATGGTATGCTGCATAAATACTTTACACATTGCCTCTATGATAAGCCTGACTGCTTTGTCCCAAACTACTAGAGGGTTAAGCACAATTTTTTTAGTGATGTATATGATTCACCCTGTAAAGGATTGTGTTACGTGAGTGAGGCTCTCATCTCTTTCAGCTAATAGCCCGATTTCTTACACACATGCTCCCACATTCCCCCAATCTGCTCTGCCTGCTGGCTAGTCTATCAGCATAAGGGTGATAAATCCTTTTATTAAGGTCACTTACATGAGATTCTAATGGTTCACCTGCAATCCTGTGTCCATAGGGTTCACCTCCCGTCCAAGCAGTCCTTTATTAACCGGATTTGGGTCAAATTCCAGGAGCCAGCGACACAGCAGCACAAATTAACTACTGCTTTTGAGGTTGCTAACCTTGTTATTTTTTAACCAGTCCAGCATAATAATCTACCAGTGGATTTCATATGATGTAAAATTGTGTCGCTTTCAACCATTGCTATTGGTTATTGTCTCTATTGCCATTTAATAAAACTTAATCTTTTGCAATAACATATTTTATAAGCCATTTTCTAGCAGAGAAGTGGGTTTTCATCAAGGTTGCTTTTGTAAATTAAAAGGTAAATTGTGAAAGCCCAGTTTATTATGATAATGTATGTAACTTTCTCCAGTCATAATGATCTGTCACTGTTAACTGGAAATTGACATCTTTGTTTTACTTCCCAGCTAATTTTACAGATGAGGAAAAAAACCTTAGCAGAACCATGATGAACTACTGGGCTAACTTTGCGCGAAATGGGTAAGAAGTTCAACCAGTATGTTGATAATTTCTTCAACACCAAATCATTTCATTATAAACAACAATTTAATTGTGTGTTTTGCAGAAACCCGAATGGAGATGGTTTGATTAAATGGCCTGCCTATGGTCTTGGTGAACAATATCTGGAGATAAACCTGCAACAGAAGGCAGGAAAAAAGCTGAAAGATCACAGAATAACATTCTGGAATGAAAAGCTGCCTGAGAAAATTAATGCACTCAATGCCCAAAAGAAACAGCACACAGAATTATGATTCCTGCACAATATAAAATAAACATAGAGTAGCTTCATTTACATTTAGTGTTTTACCCTGCCTTTTCTAAATTGCCCTTCTACAGGCTTCTTTCAAAATGAGAAGGTAACCACAATCAGAGATTTTTGGGCAAAATGTAATGTGTTAGGTAGTAACATCATTAAAGAGACAACATAAAGAAAGATCCATCCTTTACTTTGGTGCTATGGAGCATGTATGGTTTATGTAAGTTGAGATGACACAATCAGTCAAATTCTAACTGTGCACCTGAGCTAAATTACAAAAAAGACGATGCCTTAATTTCAGCTTGAAAGAAGAGAAGCTGATGCCTAAGATTATTGTCTACACTGTTCTCGAATCAATCGAGGAGATTCTACAAAAATAGGCAAAACAAATCTCAAGTTGCATTTGTTTTACTAAGAGTTAATGACTGTAACGTTAACTGGTTGTTGGGGTAGGGCCAGATTTACTAATATTTGAAGCAAATGAGCTTAGCAAAAATGTGCTAAGTTGTGTCAAAGGAAGAGAGCATAATAGTGCCATATCCACTAAGCTATAGTGTAGTGCAAGATTGTGTACATGATGTCAAGCTTAGGTTTTGTCTTAGAAGTGTACCCTTCCAGTACAAGATGCAATGCTATATTAGTTGAAAATAATCCCCCGTTTCTATATGTGCTGTAGAATACAGCGCACAAGCAAAGTTGGAAATGTTTGGAGAAAAGAAAACTTTTCACCAATGTTACACTGCCTCAAGGAGGCATACATTATTGGCATAAAGCACTATCTACCTTTTATTAGTAGATAGGATTTTGTGTCAAAATCCATGGGCAATTGAAAGTTAATGCCCGTGTACCATCCATTGGACACCTACTCAATGCAAGACAACTCAAGTACTAATTTACTTTGGGGGTACTCAACTGTGAAAATCACTTTTGGTGACACCACACAAGCACAAAGTCTTGATAAATCTAGCCCATAATGTTGATAACATTCCTAATAAGTTTCCCACTCAGCCACAAATGTATTTATCCTGCCGCCAGCTGGATCCTTCAATGAAAATGTTTAGATTAAACCTGATAGGTAGGGATACTGTGGGGCTGAGTTAGATCCTGATTAGAGTTTAAGTAAATTGTACATTGTATCGTAATAGCAGAAGTATATCTGCCTGGAGGGTATGTGAAATAGGTTGAGGACAAACTAAGGTTTTACAAATCAACATGAGCAAATTAGCTTATTCTGAAGTGCTGCGCAGAAATGATCTTTATGGAGTAGAATGTATATATGACTGAGACAATACAGGGATTACTCACAACCACAGCTGGAGTATGGAAAGTGTGCTGGGTGACTGACCGGTTAAATTTGGAATGCCTTTGAATTCTTATAAAGGAAAGGGATTGAATACAGTTGATGCTTATATATGCTGCTGCAACCACCAGTTCCTTATTACTGCCTGATTTAATAGTACTCAATTTGCTGATTTCAAAAGAATGACAGATTGACTTGGCCTTTCCAGGATTAATATCTATGCCTGCTAATCATACAGACAAAACAGCAGTACTCTCCTAACTCACTAACCACCTTGAGAGCAGCAACAATTATACTGTGATACTGGAATAGGAGATTTAGACAGCAGACAACTGATCCAGTTTGAATGAATTTAGATCTTTGTGGAGGCGAAGCAGGGGAGATTGTCATAATTGTAAAATGTAATTAATATACTTATTGTGGCATTTTTAATGTAATAGTTCCATCCTTCGTTGATCATGAGTGTTCGAGTCAACATCAGAAAATCTATTTCTCAGTGCTACGCAATGAGCTGCAAGTCTCCACAAAGGTTTTAACATGATATGTGAACACTTTGCAGATCAATATTGAGTCATATAGGATGTGTTTAATTCTGAATCAGTAAAAGATCCTGGCGCATTAGTGGAAAATTGGGGTACAGGCATTGGGAATTAAGCAGTGAATTGAGGATAAGATGAAGGATTGCCAGTGTGGAAATGGAAAAAATGAGATAATTGGGCAGAGGGAAAATAATACTTTTTCCTACTGTGTGGTCTGTCCTATTTTCTAATGTGATATATAGTTATTGAAGCTGCTCCAAATATCTGTTTTCAGTCTGTATGTTATGAGATCCAGTTCCAGTGACACTGTGAGGAAATTAAAGATCTGTATCCTTTATAACAGTTTGAAATCCTGATAAAATAGATCTGTAGGTTAATGTGTGTAGTGTATAGAACATAAATAAACTGCACCATACATGTTTGGCTGCTGATAAGAGCTCAGAGGTTAATGTACATCCCGTCAAAATGTGTGTGTGGTGTCCAGGTTTGAAAGTCTCTAAGATCAGTTTGTTAAAGAAATGATTGAACATTTATTCTGAGGCCTTCTTGTCAATGATTTAAATGATTGATGACTCAATGGTTTAATGAGACTTCAATCTACAGATCACAATTTGCAATCTCATTATAATTGCTGATTAAGATAATTATTTGCTGTGCAGATCCATGCACAATCTGCAGGTCACAGGGTTCAATCCTACAGACAGAGAGAAAGAAAGAGAGGGAGAGAGAGAGAGAGAGAGAGAGAGAGAGAGAGATCAGTGGGTTAGAAGACTACTTGTTTACATCTTAGTAACATAGATCGCTTCCAGACAAGAACACAGGCAGTCCCAGACAAGCTTTGGCCATTTGAGCCTCATCTATGTGCTCCAAGTGACACAGAGATGCCCCAAATTGGGCTCTGTGCTAAATGTGCCATGCAAATCATGCTGTATCTCAGCTGATTAGGACTAAGTAGGTTGAAACCGGCATATACTTCTGTTTGCATCTATAAGTGATTTGGTCTGACAGTTCGGGCTGCACTGATGCTATTGGAGCAGAAACTAGGCTGATTTGCATATGTCTGGTCTCTGTATAAAGTGGCATAGTGGGCAAAAAAATGATGGTCAGGAATGTGCTCAGAATTGATAATCAAACATTCCACCCATCACCTTTTTATTTTCTTAATGTAGAACTAAGGCATAGCTCAAACTGAGTCATGGGTTTAGTGAAATTACACCTTAAGTGAATTACTTTTTCATCAGACCCTGTGTGCACTGGTAATTTTGAATTAGCTTTGTATCTTTTTCTATGATCACAGCTCCGCAAAATGCGTTGTTTATAGCTACATGGCTTCTAATGCAATCCTCCTATTTTACAGTACTGTCCGTTATTAGTGCGCCCCATGAGCAGTGTTCTGGGTGTAGGTTATTCAGTTTTCTGTTATGTTTTTGATTACATATTCAGTAAGTTAAAACAGCATGTTGTGAGGTTCAATCGATTATTGGACAAGAACCCTGTACCAGTTGAAATTGGTTGCAGTGCAGGTAGTATATGCGTGATCTATTTCTATAACACCATGTTCTGTCTTGTATTAAAAATGTGGACTGAACACAGAAGAGATAATAATACACTGTAAACTACAAATTGTTGTAAAATCAATAAAACAAAGTTAAACAAAAACAAAAAAAATAGTGCGCCCCATGAGAGTGGCCCTCTTGAGAGGTAAAAGATTGCCCATGCACCACCTTAGACAGTCCCCTGCAGGTGGGCTCAGTCACTCATTGTACCTGCCTGTAGGGGGCCCATTTTATGGTGCAGGCGGGTTGCTGCCTGCACTGTGAATCACAGATGGGCATATTTACAAGAGGAAATCACCACCAGAATGCCACTGTTTGCCACTTTAAGCAACGTTCTGGTGGCGATGTCTCTTCCTGCACATAAACAATCACCCCTGCAGAGCAGAGACTCTTGCAACATGTGCATGGGCGACTGCGCTGGTGCTAGGTAGCTTTATTAGCACTAGTGCTAGGAGAAACACAGGGGTACGCCGTATTTTTGTAAATATATTGCATCCCCACATTTCAATATGTCCGAGTGCTGTGTTATCTACTTTGGTGTAATAGTGTGCTCTGACATTTTGTTGTAAATATCCCCCAGAGTGACGTGTAAGCAGCCTCTTCATATTTCACTGAGTTTGCTGCCCCCAGGGCAGCTGCAAGTTTGTGACTCCCTGGAGGCAGGGCATTCATCATAGTAGAGTGCACTGTCCCGGTCTGCACCGGGCACTTTTTATAGGTGTGTTGTGGCGCAAATAGGGTCAATTCACAATATTTATAATAAGGGCCCAGGTTTCTAGGGTGACCAAACTTAGTCCTCTGCTATGTATGTACAAACCAATTAATATATCTTGTCCTATACTCTGGATTAAAAGAGTGTACTTATACATATAGTACAAATGCCCTGGGATGAAACCAATAGACTTGCAAATTCCCCCAATTAAGGTGCCCAAAAAGCAGACTTTGTGCCAATGAGTGTCTTATATCACCTGGCCTTTGTACAGAACAGATGTGCAGTGGAATAATCTCAACTTTCAAGAAGAGACAGACCGTTGTCTAACTCAGAGCAGCAAGAAAAGCCTGCCTTAACAAAGGTTAGAAAAGCTGTTAGACCTGACAGCCACAGGGTGGTCATCCCCCAACTTTTTGACTGCCTCCCTTCATTTTCCTGAACTAATTTTCGCTGATTTTAGGACTGTGCACACTTTACCACTGCTAAACATTGCTAAAGTGCTTGTGCTCCCTCCCCTAAATAAGGTAATATTGACATATTTAATGTACCTATAATTCCCTCATAAAGTGCACTACATGTGCCCTTGACCTGTAAATAAAAAGCTACTAATGGGCCTGAAGCACTCATTGTGCCACCCACTTAAGAAGCCCACTAACCATTGCTTAGGCCAGCCATTGCAGTGCCTCTATGTGCAGTTTAAACTGCCATTTTCACCTGGTAGGGTCACCGTCTTGCCAATCCTAAACATTCACTTTTTATAAAAATAAATCAACCAGTCCAACCAGAGACCTTAGGGGCATTCCCGGATACAGATGATAAATGTAGTGCTACTGGGGCTATAGACTTGTGTTTGTCAGTGCCTGGAATAGTAATTTTTTTACAGTTTGTAGAGTGCTCACACGCTTTGCATTTACCACATCTGTAAAACCCTTTAAGGGGATTACCCAGTGAGAAGTGTGTATCATCCATGGCGTGAATATTTGTTTTCACTAGCATGTATCACAGTGATCTAATACTGCCGTATGTGATCTTGGGTCTCCAATTGACACTGTCACCAATGGTAGAGTTGTATCTCAAGAGATCACAGTTTCTGGCCAGTATGTTATGTACCATGCCCAATCTGCTACTGAATGTGGTAACAAATCCTATGTAATCCTCACTGATGTCCCTATTCTTTCCACAGTTCAACCTTGTGGAACCAAATACTATTTCAATTCTACAGCATGTTTCTATTTTGCCTGGAGCTTTGTCAAGTACCCATTTTGGATACCCTCTCTGTGTGAAGCGCTGAATCAATATATTTTGTCCTGCCTGAAAGGTACCCTCATCACTGAAGTTTCATTTTGCTCATATCAATTCCCTGAAGGGGATGCTACATTTGAGTTGACTTAGCTGGCCTTTCTGGGCATGGAGCATACTGTTACCCACCATGAGTTTTCTGTGCAACTTTAAGTTAACTCTGTTGTTTACTATGGCTACCTTGACATTAAGGAAATTATGTTGGTTTTGGATGCAAATTCCAGGCTAAGGTTGTTAATTTTTAAGCAGCCTATAAACCCAAGGGCCTCTTCTGCGCTGCCGTGCCAAATCGGAAAGAGATGGTCAATAAAACGCACCCAGAGCATGATCCCGTACATATTCCCTGTGTATTCAGGTGTGGTGGACACTTCCTTCTCCCACAAGCCCATGAGAAGGCTCGCATAGCTGGGAGTGAAGCAGGTGCCCATCGCAGTTCCCTGCAGTTGTCTGTACAGAGAATTGATGAACATAAAGATGTTGTTGTTTAAACAGAATGATATCATATCTAAAAGCATGAGTGTGTGTGAATATTAACAGAGTGGTGTTGCTCTTAAGAAGTGTTCACAGATTTTTAAGCTATTTTCATGTTGAATGCTCATAGAGAGGGCTTTGGCATCCAGGGACATCAGGAGAAAATCAGGATCATGCTCGATGCCCTGAAAACTCCTGAGGAAGTCCATTGTGTTAGAAGGTGTTAGAAATGTGTGAAGGCAATGCTCCTATGAGGGGAAGTAAGAAGTGATCATGTTATTTTTAAGTGTTTTCCAGCAAGCTACCGATGGACGAGGCAATTGGTCTGCCTGGAGGGTCGGCAGCACACTTTTGTACCGTCGGTGGACAGTACAGCACCAGTTGTACTCCTCAGTTTCTAATATGCCTTTGTTCTTCCACTCACTTAGCTTGTCCTACAATTTTACAATAGGTTTCTTTGTATCGTAAGTAAACATATATGTTAAACATACCAATTCAAACAATAGCAACAACAAAATAATTAAATAATCACGAATAAAAGGATAAAAAACACTTTTTACATAACACAATTACTTCAATAAACCCAAAACCTGTTATACACATATTAAAATTAAATAAAAATGTATGACATCAACAAAATATTGACTATTCACCCCCAAAAAATTATATATCTAAAATACATGGAATTAAAACCCCAAATAGAGTGATATATAATATATATAGTATACATATATATAAGGTTACAGAGATGTTATAGCTAGGCTCAGATTTTACACAAACAAAACCATAGAAATTCAGCAGTTATAGTTACCTGAGCTAACTATAACTATAACACCCGCAATGCACTGCTTATGACCTCATTTTACTCGGGAGACCAAGGGAAACGCTAGGTGGTAGGACATTTGTGCCAGCACGGTGATCCCACACAAACATGTTCCCAAATTTGAGGTTTACAGGGTATTCTGGGTAGGAAAATGTTGGGAGGGTCCATGTGAGTCATACCTCACTGGACTCCCCATCATGTCTAGTTTTCAGAAATATGTGGGTTTGGTAGGTTTCCTTAGATGGACACCGAGCCCAGGTCCAAAAACCCAGGTGGCCCCCCCTTGCAAAACTAGGTTGTTTTGTGATAGGTTATTTTGATGTCTCCACAATACGTTTTGGGCCCTTGCCTGTTGCGAGGACTTGACCCACCCACACGAAGGAGGTACCATTTTTATCAGAAGAACTAGGGGAACGATAGGTGGTAGGAAATTTGTGTCAGCCAGCTGATTCCACAACTTTCTCACACAGAAAAGTGGGGAAAATGTGATTTGTTTAGCTAAATTTAAGGTTTGCCGGGAATTCTGGGTAGGAAAATGTTGGGAGATCCATGCAAGCCACAACTCCCTGGACTCCCCTGGGTGTCTAGTTTTCAGAAATGTCTGGGTTCGGTAGGTTTCCCCAGATGGCCACTGAGCCCAGAACCAGAATTCACAGTTAAGCACATTGCAAAAAAAAAGGTCAGTGCCTCGTGGGCTTTCTGCCCTGGGGCGGCAGAGCCGGGGCTATTGCCCTGATATGCCCCCTAGGGGGGCAGAACAACTGTGTCTATTTTTGGAGGGGTGGAAGCATTGGTATACCCATTCTGGGCAGGTGCCACCCCTGTGTATAAAAAAACCAGTGTAATCCCTTGCGCCTAGTGGTCTATCTGCCCCCCTGGGGAGGCATATCAGGGGCTATTGCCCCCATATGCCTCCTGGGGGGACAGAAAGGCTGTGGCAGGTTTATTTGGGGGTGGGGGTATTAGCATGCCTATTCTGGGCAGCCTCCACCCCTGAACATTGAAAAAAAATAATCCCTGGTGCCTAGTGGACTTTCTGCCCCCCTAGTGGGTAAATTAGGGGCTATTACCCCTATCTGCCTCATGGGGGGGCAGAAAGGCTAGGGCAAATATTTTTGGGGTGGTGGCATTGGCATGCCTATTCTGGGCAGCCCCCGCCCCCTGCATATTAAAAAATATTAATCCTTGGTGCCTGGTGGGCTGTCTGCCCCCTGGGGCAAAGATCACGGGCTACTGCCCCCTCTAACTGCTGGGGGGCAGAAAGACCGTGGCTTTTTTGGGTGGGTGGGGGCATTGGCATACCCATTCTGGGCAGCCCCCACCCCTGAACATTGAAAAAATAATACCTGATGCCTAGTGGGCTGTCTGCGCCATGGGGGACAAATAAGGGGCTATTGCCCACATCTGCCTCCCAGAGTGGCAAGACTGTGGCAATTTTTTGGGGGTGGGGGCATAGCCCTACATATAGAATAATCCCAGGTGCATAGTGGGCTTTCTGCCCCCCCCCCCGGAGTCAAATCAGAGGCTACTATGACCAACTGCCTCCTTGGGGGGGCAGAAAGACTGTGGCATTTTGTTGGGGGGTGGGATTCTGGGCAGCCCCACCTGTAAATTTTAGAGAAAAAATCCCTGGTGCCTAGTGGACTTTCTGCTCCTTCTGGGGTGGCAAATAAGGGGCTGTTTTCCCACCTGCCTCCCAAGGGGGGGCAGAAAGACTGTGGCAAATGTTTTTGGGGTGCGAGCATTGGCATGACCCTTTTGGGCAGCCCTTACCCCAACATACAAAAAGAAATCCCTGGTTCCTAGTGGATATTGCCCCCATCTGCCTCCTGGGGGACAAAATAGGTTTGCCTTTTTGGGGTGGAAAGGGTGGAGTATTGGTATGCTCATTCTGGGCATCCCCGACCCCTGGCCTATAAAGAATAATCCCTTGTGTCTAGGTTGCTTTCTGCTCCACCCCTGGGGGGCATATTGGGGGCTACTGCCCCATCTGTCCCTCAGGGGGAGCACAAAGACTGATGATGCCAACATTTAATGGGGAGCTAAGGCTCTTGTCCAAGTGGCCCCTCCCCCTCCCTGGTGCCTAGTGGGAGGATCCCTGTTTGGGGAATGCCCACCTGGGGTCCACTAGGGAAGGGTACCATTGGAAAGGGGAGATTCTCCCCTTTCCAACGATAGCTCTCCCTTGTGTTTCGGTGGTCAGGGGGATGAGATAGCCCGACGAGCCCCGAAACAGTGAAACTGTAACTAAATTCAGTTTTGTTTTCAGTGTAAAGACATCAGTGCTCCATGCACGTGATTGTCATTACATTTAAAGCAAAAAATATGCCTCGGGTGGTGTCCCGATTTTGTGCAAGTGTGCTCATGACAGATTGTTTCCGTCATGAGCACACGAGCACTTGTGGGGTTAATAATAATTTCAGGAGTTATGGTACTCAGCGTAGATCACATGTACATCCGGATTCGCGTAGAGGACTCGAATCTAAAGGTATTTTTACATAAATATCATATATAGATATAGATTCATTTACTTGTTTTAAATGAGGAGGTACAGTTATTTTTAAATTAAATATTAAAAGATACAACCAAATTTTGTTCAAATGTAAAATCAAAAGAATTTGCGGAATCGTGTTGGGTAAGTGGTGCCACCCCAATGTGACACAAACAAAAGAGATTTTATTGGTTAAACATCCTTCATCATTAATCTACCTAGACCCCACCCTCTTTCTTCTACATTTGGGTGTGGTTGGCAACAGACACACTCCTTCTTGAATAATCTATTTTGCAGGTGGCTCAGGAATTTTAAAGTGGCAACCTCTGCAGATTTTCATGAAGAAGGGGAGCAGAATCTTTTGGAGGAAGAAGAGGAGCCACCGCGAAAGAAGGAGAGTGTGTTGTGGGAGTTCTTCTCAATTCCTGAGGGGCGGAAGAAGGTGAACATGCAGAAGGTCACCTGCACTATCTGAAAGAAGGTGCTGTCTCAGTGATCCGACCATGTGTAACTTCTTCCTTGTACAAACATCTGAAGACTGTATGAGAACCTGCTTGCTCGAGTGGAACTCACCAGACTCATGGAGATGTAAGGTGGCCAAGATGCGCAGTCATGAACATCAAGGCAGGGAAACAGGCTGCATTCCTCCCACCCTGCTTGAATCTGCCAAGACAGGACTTTTTTGCCCCAAATGCATTGTTTTGAGTGTGGGAGAACAGGTTGTCCAAACCATTTGGACACCATTAACATCCATCATTGTTGATTTTGTTTCCCCAATTAGCCACACTGTTTTGCGATTGTTTTTTGTTTACATTTTCTTTTTTAAAAATCTAAACAAAAAACAGAAAAACTACAAAATAGTGCCTGTGTAATTGGAAGAGTGCATGGGTAGTGCATGGGTGATTGGATGTGTGCATGGGTAGGTCCTGAGTGATTGCATGAGTGCATGGGTAGTGCCTCGGTGGTTGGATGAGTGCATGGATAGTGCCTGAGTGAATGGATGAGTACAAGGATAGTGCCTGGGTCAATGGATGAGTGCATGGGTAGTGTCTGAGAGAATAGATAAGTGCATGGGTAGTGCCTGAGAGAATGGATTAGTATATGAGTAGTGCCTCAGTAAATGGTATAGGAGGACCCACTGAGCGCATATCTGAATATATTGATATTTTTTTACAACCTATTGTGCGTCAGTTACCAGCTTTTATTGAGGACACCAAAGATCTGCTCAACAAACTAGAGAACTTTACCTGGACGGATGACCTTACCCTGGTCACACTTGATGTGAACTCATTGTACACAAGCATTCCACTGGACAAGGGTATGGAAGCCCTGACATATTTTCTATCTAAAAGGGATGGTACACTATAGGATGTTGATTGAGCTCACTAAACTAACTGTAGACAACAACAATTTCAGACACCAAGACACTTTGTACAGACAACATGCAGGGGTGGCCATGGGAGCCAAGTTCTCTCCTTCGTTTGCCAATATCTATATGGGCTTCTACGAACAAAAACACTTGTGGAGAACATGTCCATCTCACTGGACAGACCAAATTGTATATTGGGGTCGTTTTATTGATGACATTTTAATGATTTGGGGGGGTGATACTGAAAATCTGGAGAACTTCGTCACCAATCTCAAAACTAATGATTTTAATCTTGGCCTGACATATAGTTTTAGTAACAAACAGATCGATTTCCTGGATGTTACACTCTTTTCTGATAATGGTAAGCTAGAATCTAAAAATTTTCGTAAAAGCACCGCATGTAATTCTGTGTTACATGCAACTAGTGCACACCCTGTCTCGCAGATTAGGTCAACTCCATTTGGGGAAATGACATGTTTAAGGAGGAACTGCAGTACAGAACAGGATTTCCAGCAAGAAATGTTGGGTCTCAAGAAAAGATTTGCCAATTAAGTATATGATCGGTGCATACTTGAGAGAGCACATACTAGAATTAACAGAAAAAAACGGACAGAGCTTCTTAAATCTAATTCTATTGCCAAGAACAAATCAGACAGAAAATAAGTGGCGATTATTACACAGTTCCATTCTCATAGCAATGAGGTATATCGTACCTTCCATAAACATTGGCACCTACTCAAGCTGGATCATGACCTGGACCCTTACCTTAAGAATAAACCCCAAATCACTTATGTAAGGGGCAGGACACTTAGGAACTTTCTGAACTTCACTAAAGGAAGTTATATTAGGAATGAATCACCATGCACTTGGTTGCCTGCGAAGCCGAAAGGCTTCTTTAGATGTTCAATGTGCAATGTGTGCCAATTTGCGCATAATAAGATGACTGGCTTTAGTTACAACACTGGTCAGGCACATAACATAATGGATTTCATCAATTGCAACAAGAAATATGTTGTTTACTGTATTGTCTGCCAGTGCAAGCTTATCTATGTGGGAAGCACGATAACATCACTTAAGGACCGGATTCAGGAACACATTAGAGCTATTTGCAACAGGAACATGAATTACCCATTAGCAGTACACTATAACACTGAACACAAATCTACTGAACTATTGGGTCTCTCATTTCATGGTATAGCCGTAGTTAAGGATGATCCCAGGGGTGGTGACAAAACTTTGGCTCTTAGAAAACTGGAAGCCAAATGGATCATTAAATTGAGATCAGTGGACCATGGTCTTAATACAGATAGAGAACTACATGTATTCCTACATGATTGAATGATGAACTTAGATTCATTAGTAATGATACTTTTTTCACCTGCCATGATTGGTCTTGTCTAATCTGTGCAATATTACCATCTGCTGCTCTCTGTCCTCTGTAAAATATGTTTATTGACTTTACATGTATGTAACCACATGAATGTGAAGGTTCTTTTATCCCATTTGTTTTTACTTGTAATTTGACTATACATGTTACATCTGCTTTAGGCTATCAGTGGTGTTAGTCAATATATTGTCAGAATTGTTCATTACTCTGGTGCAATCTTGACACAAAAAAAAAATCCTTTTTGCTTATTATGCAGATATACAAAGGATCTTTGTGCGTTACACTGTAATTCTGTTAAAAAAAGAATTGTCTGAACAGAATGTGTTTATAACTCTGCACAATAGTTCTTTATTTACCAACCTTGTACAAGAACTTGTTTATTGGTATACATTTTCTTTTTTTTAATTCAAATATTATTACATTTTTGCTATTTGTTCATCTTTTATTTTTTCACTAACCACTGGGGTGTTACCTGTATGGTATATTTTGGCTTTATACTGTGGCTTACTCCTTACACTCTTATTGGCTTTATACACTCTAGATCGTACCAGTGTTTTTCAAACTGCCAATTTCCTACTCAAGATGGGGGACGCCACCCAATGTATACATTTACATGACAAACACCCAGGCAATTTGTGTGGACATTTAACCGCATGGTTATTGTGCCTAATTTTTATGTTGCCAAATTGTTGAGTGTTTTCAGCATCATGTGAGTATTTTATATTATAAGCGGCGAATATTGGTTTACTTTTGGATTTAGAATACACTGCATTGACATTTACTATACATGAGATGGCACCTACATTGACAGATTAGTCCGTTTTCAGTGGTTAGTTCGTAGATCACATGTTCATGGTGATCGCGTGCTTCACGTGACTTTCCTTTTTTTTTATTTATAAGATGGCGTCTCGCTACCGACCATGGCTTACTGGTAAGCGTTATCAGGTGCGAGTATCTCGTTTTCACTTCGCATACCGTTCATAAGGTGAGCACTTTTGTAGCTGATACAGTTGTATAAGAGTAGGGAGGTTGAGCTTTTCTAGTATATACAAACATCACCATTGTTGGTTTTCTTTCAGGACGTGAAACTTCATGATCGTGATGTTTTCTTGGTGATCATTACTCTTTGTCCCTAATTAACTTGCCTTATAGGTGAGCTTCTTTGTTTTTGATAAGTGAAAACATGAACATTAAGTATGATCAATACTTCTCAGGACATTTCTCTATTGGCATTTGTTCTTCTTATGTGGCCATGGATAAGGAGGAGGGTTACTTTGATGACTAGTGATATGTGTTAGTAATAGCTCGAATAGTACTTTGATGTTTCGTGGTGTTTTGTTGTTTAAATTGTGGCTATGATGTAGCTCTCTTTTTATTAAGATGGAGTTCATCTAATTATTTATCACAACGTTTGGTCAGGGGGAGTGAGCACGTTGTATGCAGTAGCCTGCATACTGGGTTCAGTGTCTTCATCTGTATGCAAATTATGATTCAATTTTTGTTTTACTCATCTTCAAATTGATACATACTGTCATTACTTGCTATTTACGTGTGTATCATTTGGCTTTTTTAGTTGTACAGCAGAATAGGTTGTAATCTATAAGATGACATGGTACTGCTGTTCATTTTTATTATTCAGTACCAATTAGGTTGTTGTTCTCTCACATTTTTGTCATGGTTTGATATTGATTTATTAGTTTCCATTCTCCTTGGGTATCAGATTCACTACAAGTTTTTGTTTGTTATAGGATGCGGATTTGCAATATAACTTATACTGATGGTCCAGTTTCATTTATTTGCTGGAACCCATATAACTCTTTATTAGGTGGGTACATAGATCATATTTCATAAGCTACCTCTTGGCTCATCCTCTAGTACTAATTTTCAAACTTTGGAGTGTCATATAACTTCTATGGGATGTACTGGAATCTTCAATTTGCCAGTATTCGAAGTGGGTATTTCTGTGACTTTTGTATTCTTCTATGGGATCACCGTAAGCATGCATTTTTAACATCTGAGTGCTCTGTTTTCCTCAACTTATATTTTATTTTTCCTTATCTCTGTTTTTCGATTTCAATTATTCTGTTAATTTTATTTTATTTTTGACACAAGTTGGTATACTTGGATATACTTTAATCTGAGCCACCACAGACCCTGCGTCCTCTCTGCACAGTGGTGTGTGTATAATCATATTCAAATAGGGTTTCTTCTGATGATGTAAATATTTATGTCTACAGCCTTGAGAAACACGTGTTGGCTGTGTTCAGGAAGAAATAATAATAATAAGAACATCAGGCTGTGTTCAGGAAGAAACAATAATAAAAAGAACATCGCCTATCAAAAACTAAGTGGATTGCTCCTTTTGTCTGACTGGATTCTGGTCTGCCATACACAAGTTTATTATTTGTTGGATTGTCTTCTTGATACTGATTCAAATTTGGTCCTTTTTACTGGTTGTTGTGTAGGACCTGTTTCTATTTTTTAGGGTGTACTGCACTATCTTTTGTTTGGCTGCAAGGTTAGTGTCTGCATCATTACATGAATGCAAGGGTAGTGCCTGAGAGAATGGATGAGTGTACGTGTAGTGCCTGAGTGAATGGTTGAGTGCAAGGATAATAATAATAATAATAATAGCATTTGTAGAGTGCAAACAGCTACCTCAAGCAGAGGTGTCCCAGTGCTATGTGGTCACTGTAGGTGAGGGAGGTCCAACCGAGGTGTTAGCATTGGCTGAAGAGCCAATTCTTCAAGGTCTTTCTGAACTCACGTTCGGACTTGATCAGGCGCACATGGGAAGTCAGGGAGTTCCACAGTTTGGCCGTCTCTACTGTAGCATAACGAGGTACACAGAGCAGGTGCTGGGAGTTGGATCTCAGCGTGCATTTTTGTTGATATAGAGAAAGCCTACGCTTAAGATAACCTGGGCCGCTATCTTTAATAGCACGAAAGGCCAGAATAAGGGACTTGAACTCTATCCTTTTTGCTACAGGTAGCCACTGAAGTTGTGTGATGTGTGGAGAGATGTGGTGACGGAACGGGACTCAACGAATTAGCCTTGCAGTCACATTCTGTACTATCTGTAATCCATTGATCAGATAGGCAGGCAGCCCCAGGTAAAGGCAGTTTGGGTAGTCCAGTCGAGATGTCACAGTAGCGTGGGCTCGGACCCTTCGACTATCCTCCAGCAATAGGTGCAAGAATTTCCTTAAACTTCTCAACTTCCCAAAGCATGAGGCTGATATATGACAGACTTGGGCCAAGAAAAAGAGGTCCATAACCAATTTGATGCCCAGGTTTTTTTGCCGTGTTTGCCAGTAAGGGTGGCGATCCCATTTCTATTGGCCACCAAAGTCCAGTGGGGGAGGAGATGCCTAGCCAAAGAACAAGACCTCCATCGTGTCTGCATTAAGTTTTAATCGGTTATTATTCATCCAGCGTGAAAGTCCTTCAGACAACCTTTAAGTCTAGTAAAAAAAGATCAGCAGAGTGATCCTTAGAAGAGAATACCAGCTGGGTATCATCCGCATAGGAGACTGCCCTCACTTCCCAGGATGCAATGAGAGTGAAAAGTTGCACCAGATAGGTGTTGAAGAGCAATGGGTTCAGGGTCGAGTCCTGAGGCACCCCGCACCACAGTGGCTTAGGTTCCAATTGATGGGGTTGGAGAAAGACCCTTTGTAAGCGGTCTTTAAGGTAAGACTGGATCCAGGAGAGTACTCACCCCCGCAAGCCCAGCTGTTTCAGTCTGTTCAGTAGGATTGGGTGTGCAACCGTGTCAAATGCTGTAGACATCTAAAAGGACCAGCATCGCTGACACCCCTACGTCTACAGTCATTCTTACAGAATCTGCCACCTCCACCAGTGCAGACTCAGTGCTGAATCCTGAACAGAAACCGGACTGATTGTCATGCAGGATGTCATGACCTCCTATGAAATTGGCGAGTTGGTATTGGACCAGTTTTTCCAGCATGTTCGTGGGTGCTGGCAGTAGTGAGATCGGGCGGTAATTGCTAAGTTCCGTGGGGTCAGCGTTCGGCTTTTTTAATAGGGGCAGTAGCAGTGCATGTTTCCAAATATCAGGGAACATGCTGGTGGAAAGCGAGGTATTCCAAATGTGATTTAAAACAGGGTTAATCATGTGAGCCAATGTCCTCAAGAGCTTTGGCGGACATGGATCCTCAGGAGAACCAGACTTGCATTTCAGGATTTCAGCCAGTGATTCCTGCAGGGTAATAGGGAGAAAAATTGAGAGGGTGCCCTTTGCATTTAAGATTCCCTGTGATTGTGGATCAACCATCTCAGCCCCTGCCGTAAATGTAGCATATGCCTTCTGTATTTTATCCTAGAAGAAGTCTGAAACCTTCATGCACAGAGAGGGGGAAGGCTGTATATTACCCTCCATCACAGAAGGTTTGGTAAAGGAACTGACTATCCTGAAGATTTCTCTAACAGAGTTCTCCACCCTATTAATGTCCTTCACAAAGTATTCCCTTCTAGACACCCTCATCAGTTTGCAGAGCTTTTAAAGGCTTCCTTATAAGGCAATTTAGTAGCTGGACTACAATCTTTTCTTCAGAGGCTCTCCATCCTTTTACACCTGCTCTTTTCCCCTCTGTGGTCATCTGAGAACCAGGGGGCAGATGGGGATTGTCTCAGGGTCCTAACTGATCTCACAGGTGCCACTGTGTCCAGGGCAGTATAGAACCATGTATTAAGTGCAGACAAATCATCATTGAGATTGCTAGTTAGCTGTGGCAAACTCACTGAACCTAGGTTCTCAGCTGTTAACTTTGTCCAATTTCTTTTTAACATAGTGCAGATACTTCCACTTGGTTGTATTTTAGCCAGGCTGAAAGAGAATGGAACCAGGAAGTGGTCAGTCCAGACCAAGCACCAGGGGGCCTCTGCTACCATGGATGGAATGTTTGAAAAAATCAGATCTAAAATATGACCTGCTCTGTGAGTAGGAGCATTCATGTGCTCCATTAAGTGACATAGATGATCCTAGCTGCCTCCAGGCCTCTCAGCTAACTATGTGAAGGCTGAAATCTCCCAAGGCCGTAAAGTTGGCGAATTACAATGATATCTGAACAATGAGATTGCATAGTTCTGGGGTAAAGCTGTGTGGGCAATCAGGAGGTCGATATATCAATAACCTGGCAAAGGAGAGAGTTGGAGAGATCTTTATACAGAAATTTAGGCTCTTCATAATACCTAAATTTCTCAATTCCATTGTGGAGATCTCCCACCATTGCTTCAAAATGATGCAAAAAGAACTATTGATGGACAGAATGCAGAACAATGTCATACATTCACCCCAGTACAGAGATCTGGGCCTAAATCCATTGTTGTTTTGCTCACTATGCCATTCCAGTTTTAATCCAGCCATATGCAAATCACTCTTGACCCTGTGCTCAATGGGAACAGTCCAGCCTGAACTGCCAGACCAGGTCCTCCCTGGACTGGAAACAAGCATCCTAAGACCGGTTTCTCGGTTTCACCCCTCTTCAGCCAGGATAGCTTGATTCCAGTGGCATGGAGAGCACGGGACTCACGTCTGAGCATACCCGTCCCACTCGGGGTGACAAATGCAAAAAGAACTATTGATGGACAGAATGCAGAACAATGTCATACATTCACCCCAGTACAGAGATCTGGGCCTAAATCCATTGTTTGTGAGTGCTTGCAATGTTCAACACTCCATCCATCATCCCCTTTGGCTTTGCTTTGTTTGCCCTAAGTTGGCAGGGTATGCCCAGACGTGGGTCCCTTGCTCGCTTTGCCAGTGAATTCAAGCTAGCCTGGCTGATGATGGCTGATTAGCCAGAAACCGGTCCCAGGATGCTTGTTTCCGGTCTAGGGATGACATGGCTTGGCAGTTCGGGCTGGACTGTTTCCATGAGGCACAGGGTCAGACTGATTTGCATATGACCATGTCGGAATTGGGGTGGCGGAGTGAGCTAAAGAATGATGATGGATAAAACCCAGATCAGTTGACTGGGGGTGAGTGCTTGCAATGTTCAACACTCCGTCCATCATTCCCTTTGGTTTTGCTTTGTTCGCCCTGAGTTGGCAGGGTATGCCCAGACGTGGGTCCCTTGCTCACTTTGCCACTGGATTCAAGCTAGCCTGGCTGATGATGGCTGATTAGCCAGAAACCAGTCCCAGGATGCTTGTTTCCGGTCCAGGGAAGACATAGCTAGGCAGTTCGAGCTGGACTGTTCACATGAGGCACAGGGTCAGACTGATTTGCATATGGCCATGTCTGTACTGGGGTGGCGGAGTGAGCTAAAGAATGATGATGGATTAAATCCAGATCAGTTGACTGGGGGTGAGTGCTTGCAATGTTCAACACTCTGTCTATCATCCCCTTTGGCTTTGCTTTGTTTGGCGTAAATTGGCAGGGTATACCCAGACGTGGGTCCCTTGCTCACTTTGCCACTGGATTCAAGCTAGCCTGGCTGGTGATGGCTGATTAGCCAGAAACCGGTCCCATGATGCATGTTTCTGGTCCAGGGCAGGCATGGCTTGGCAGTTCAGGTTGGACTGTTCCCATGAGGCACAGGGTCAGGCTGATTTGCATATGGCCATGTCTGAACTAGGGTGGCAGAGTGAGCTAAAGAATGATGATGGATTAAACCCAGATCAGTTGACTGGGGGTGAGTGCTTGCAATGTTCAACACTCTGTCCATCATCCCCTTTGGTTTTGCTTTGTTTGCCCTAAGTTGGCAGGGTATGCCCAGACGTTGGTCCCTTGCTCACTAAGCCACTGGATTCAAGCTAGCCTGGCTGATGACGGCTGATTAGCCAGAAACCGGTCCCAGGATGCTTGTTTCCGGTCCAGGGAAGACATGGCTTGCCATTTTGGGCTGGACTGTTCCCATGAGGCACCATGTCAGACTGATTTGCACATGGCCATGTCTGAATTGAGGTGGCGGAGTGAGATAAAGAATGATGATGGATTAAACCCAGATCAGTTGACTGGGGGTGAGTGCTTGCAATGTTCAACACTCCGTCCATCATCCCCTTTGGTTTTGCTTTCTTCAAAATGATGGCATCCCCACCCCCTCTTTTATCGCAATCCCTGTTGGCACAGATAATTTGGAAATGAGGGGGGATAGTCAGGGTCAAGGCCGGCTTAGATTCCTCCTTAAGCCATGTTTCTGTCAGGAACATCACATCCCAGTTATTATCCGACAGCGATAGCCAGATATCGTCTGCGTGTTTGGGGCGTGATCTGCAATTAATCAGACAGGCTCTTATCGTGCCTTCAAACAATCTCAGGGTGCAGAGGGGTCGTGGCCTTGCTCAGGGTTGTCCATCCCGGTGCCCATAAGGTAAAAATGCAAGCCTTTCAGTGATATTGGAGGCCAGTACTCACTGGGTTAGTACCATGGTCTCGTAAATATAGTTCCTCCTTAAGGCCAGGAGGGAATCATGAGGATAGATAATGAACTTTCCATTACCTACTTGAGCAGCCTGGCTGGTGCTGGCTGTGGTCTGGATGCGGATAGGCGCGGTGGGATTGCCTTTGGCGCGCCTCCTGTGCATGTCCGCTGAGCATCAGTGATGTGGTGTCCATTAAATAGGCACCAGGGAGGCCAGACAACTAAAGTTAGTCTGCTCACCCTTCAGGCACCTTAAAGTGTCCCAGCCGAGCGGAGGAAAGATGGCACTCCGCTCGGTTTGCAAAAAGCAAGTGTGCAAGCCTAAAGTATTAAAAACGAATTAGGAATTTTAAAAAAAGTCAATATTCTGTAAAACTTAAAGACAGCATTAGATTCACCCTGCAACACCCAGAGGTGAAGTTCACCCTTGTACTCACACCCTCAAAATGAGCCCAAACAAAACAGTAGCATTGTTCACAGCAATCACCTGCAGCTGCTGCACGTCAACGGTGTGGTGTCCAATAAATAGGCACCAGGGGAGCCAGACCACTAAAGCTAGTCCACTTAACATTCAAAATGGCACCTTAATGTGTCCCAGGAATGATGGCGCTCCACTCTGTGTGCAAAAAGCAAGTGTGCAAGACTAAAGTATTAAAAATAAATTTTAAAAAGAGTCAATATTCAGTAAAACATGAAGACAGCATTAGATTCACCCAGGATAGTGACTGAGTGTTTGTATGAGTGCATAGTTAGTGCCTGGGTAATTTGGATGAGTGCGTGGGTAGTGTCTGGGTGATTGCATAAGTACAAAGGTAGTATCTGAGTGAATGCATGACTGCAAGCGTAGGGCCTGCGTCATTACATGAATGCAAGGGTAGTGCCTGAGAGAATGGATGATTGCATGGGTAGTGCCTGAGTGAATGGTTGAGTGCAAGGGTAGTGCCTGAGTAATTGGATGAGTGCATGGGTAGTTTCTGGGTGATTAGATGAGTGCATGGGTAGTGTCTTGGTCATTGGATGAGAGCATGGGTAGTACCTGAGAGAATGTAGGAGTGTATGTGTAGTGAATAGTTGAGTGCAAGGATAGTGCCTGAATGATTGGGTGAGTGCAAGAGTAGTGCCTGTGTGAGTGGATAAGTGCATGGGTAGTGCCTGGGTGATTGCATGAGTGCATGGGCAGAGCCTGAGTGAATAAATGAGTGCAACTGTAGTGCCTGGGTTATTGGATGAGTGCATGGGTAGTGCCTGAGAGAATGGATGAGTGCATAGGTAGTGCCTGAGTAAATAGTCGAGTGCAAGAGTAGTACATGAGTGAATGGATGACAGCACGAGTAATGCCTGCATCATTGCATGAATGCAAGGGTAGTGCCTGAGAGAATGGATAAGTGTATGCATCGTGCCTGAGTGAATAGTGGAGTGCAAGAGTAGTTCCTGAGTGATTGGATGAGTGCATGGGTAGTGCCTTGGTGATTGGATGAGTGCATGGGAAGTGCCTGGGTGATTAGATGAGTGCATGGGCAATGCCTGGTTGACTAGATGAGTGCATGGGTAGTGCCTGAGTGAATAGATGGATGCAAGGGAAGTGCCTGAGTGATTGGATGAGCACATGGATAGTACCTGTGTGATTGAATGAGTGCATGGGTCATGCCTGAGTGAATGGACAAGTGCAAGGGTAGCGCCTCAGTATTTGGATGAGTGCATGGGTAGTGCATAAGAGAATATATGAGTGTATTGGCAGTGCCTGAGTAAATGGTTAACAGCAAGAGTAGTGACTGAGTGATTGGATGAGTGCATGGGTAGTGCCTGGGTGACAGGATGAGTGCAAGGGTAGTGCCTGGGTCATTGCATAAGTGCATGGGTAGTGCCTGAGAGAAATGATGAGTGTATGTGTAGTGCCTGAGTGAATGGTTGAGTGCAAGGATAGTGCCTGAGTGATTAGAAGAGTGCATGGGTAGTGCCTGGGTGATTGGGTGAGTGTATGGGTAGTACCTGAGTGAATGGATGAGTACATGCGTAGCGCATGACCACATGGATAAGTGCAAGGATTAGTGTATGATTGTTGCAAATGTACTCCTTGGGGGAATGCATGAGTGCATGGATAGTGCTTGAGTCAATGAATGCGTATGTAGGTACTGACTGAGTAAATGGATGACTGTAAAGCTAGTCGCTATGTGATTCATATGTGTACATGTAGTGTGTGTATGAATGGATGAGTGCATGGGTTGTGCCATATACAGTAGATTCTATTGTTTAAAGCTCAGGCCTATTAGCTCTATGATATATGTTAAAATATGTGTTCAAAAGAGAAGATACATCAAACTTGATAACTGTCTAATGTTCAAATATAATAAAAAGCACTTTCAATACTCACCTGTTCTGTATAAGAAAGAGAAAGTAATACATAAACTTTCTTGTACACAAACTTAGAGAGAATGTGGTGTGACAACAGAGTTATTCTGGTATGTGTAAGCTTCTTTTGATGTATCATTACACCACAAAGAGGCACAGACGGCAAGATGGCCGCGGACGGGCTGTAGAGAGTAGTCGCCGCTAATCCCTCTCCTGAATGGACTCGGACTAGGAATAATGCTCTAGATTGGGATGAGGTGGCCCCCCATGAAACTAGAAAACTGGACTGTATATGCCAAGAAGGCGCAAGGATGGTTATTTTCACTGCCTGGGTATTGGTTTAGCCTTAAATACTCACTGAGTCTCAGCCCGAAATCCCTTTACTACTTTACTGCAGGATTATCGTTACCGCCACCGCTATCTTTCAAGATGCCCGTTCACCCGAAGCGACAGGAGGAAACTGGCAGTAGCGTAAAGGACTCTAATCGCGGGGCAAAAGGGAGTAGTAAGGCGGCCCCCACAGGAGGCACTCTTAAACCCCCCATCACAACAAGAAACCGAACTTTACATCAGCTCGGGGGAAAAAAACATCAGAGAGGAAGATTGAATCGCAAAGTAACTTAAACCCCGCCATCACAGAAGATGGAGCGTCACGACAAAACGGAATACGGACCCCTTGTGAGATAAAAGGTGCTGGTGCAGGAGGCCTTACCGTAAAAGACCCAGTTCTTCGTCAGTCTACCCTGGCTGAACTGTTCTCTAGCGGCTCGGCAGCAAGTACACTTTCGGAGAGGCCAGAGCGAAACGCTTCCCAACCCCGCGAGGACGCCAACAACGCTGACAGCGTGGTTGCCAAGCAACACACAGCTCCGCTTGTCAGCCTGACGGAGAAGGCACTCACACAGCCGAGCACGGAGGAAGCAGAGACGCATGGAGTAAGCGACCCTACGAGCCAGGTGAGGCCCAGGGCTGCTACAAAACAACGTGTGGGGGGTGCAGAGACTGAGGAGTCAACAGGGAACACAGGAAGCAGTGGAAACGCCGATATGATGGACGCTCTGCTGCAGGTGGAAGCGGGGATCGCTCATGCTCTACTGGCAATACCCTATGAGGGTGGGGGGGAGAAAACCTCTAGAAGTCATCAACATCTTGTAGTTGCCCGCCCTAAAAATACAGAAAATAAGGGGGCAGGCTCCCCAGAGGGAGATCGTTTTTTCTCGCTGAATGAAGATTCTGAGTCAAACGAGACTAGCGACGTTAGCTCATATGGGGGTTCTGACACCGAATCCTCCTCGGCAGATGGGCAAAGCACTCAGAAAAAACTGACTAAGTCAGGACTGCAGAACTCCCCGATGAGTACGAGTAAGAAATTACTATGGGATTACTCGGCTACCTCAAGTATGTATCAGGAAGACATTCAGGGTGCAGCTGGAGGATCACCACAGCAAACACCATTGGATTTGATACTCACTACCCTGAAACAGATGCAAGGGGAGGCAAGGGTAGTGAGCCGGAGGGCCAGACAAGACAATAAAAAGATACAATCCTCCCTCAAAAAAATGAACAAGCTATACGAGGAGGTTGCAGACAGAGTAGCACAGGTTGAAGAAAGGACTGGGAAGTTAGAAGATGACATGGCTGATTGGCGGTCTTCCAAATCCACTCAAGAGAAAGTAGTAGAAGATATGCAGTGGAAGTTGGAAGACTTTGAAAACCGCCAACGTCGTAACAATGTTAGACTTTTGGGTCTGGCTGAAGGGTTGGAGGGGCAGGATCCGAGAGGGTTTGTAGTTAACTTGCTTAAAGGGGCTTTTCCAGTGGCTCACTGGCAATGGGAGCTGGAGGTCCAGCGGGCTCACAGATTCCCTCTAACACAAAAGAAAAAAGGGCCCACCGGACAAGGGACCCTGCCCAGGGCTATGCTAGTGTACATAGGGAATTATCTACTGAGACAGGAGATAATTGACAAGGCCAGACCAGACTCAAAAAAATCCTTCAATGGTTCTACATTCTTTGCGAGACCCGACTTTTGTCATGTGACGGTGGAGCGGAGATGGAAGTTAAGACAATTAATCTCTCCATTTCAAAAGCTAGGTTCAGAAGCATACCTACTCTTTCCTGCTAGACTGAAAGTAATTACAAGAGGCCATGTAAGAATGTTCTTTTCAGAAATTAAAGCAAATCAATTCCTAGAAGAATTAAAAGGCCAAAAAGGGGGTTAGTTGAGTAAAAGGTAAAAGACCCGTAAGGTAGCTTTGGGAGGAAGGGGGGCCTAATGAGGAGCATGATTATAGGCAGCTAATCGGGTTCCTAGTGGTGAGGGAGGCGACAACTACAGCTCACATGCAGCCACACATAGGTCATTGTTGACCTATTTGCCTGTACAAGGGGGGGGAGGGCAGGATGGGGAGGATGGGTGGCACGGGTGGCTTGGGAAGCGGGAGGTGGGTTAGGGGGGGTGGTAATGGTCAAGCATCGGGTACACTTAATTTAGTCCAGCACAGCATAGTTTATAGCAAAACAAATTCATGGTTCGACTGGCAGCATGTTTATGACCATATGGTCATCACCCTTGAACTACAATCACTGGAAGTACTTATAGCTAGGCCACTTGTTCATAAATATGGCTTGTAGAATTGCTACAATGAATGTTTGTGGACTTAACGACTCTAAAAAGAGAGTTAGGGTTGCTGCTCTATTAAAGACACTCCGATTAGATCTGGTGTGCCTCCAGGAGACACACATAGAAGGCTCAAGAGGGTATATACTCGAGCAGCTCGGTTTTTCACTTTTGGCTCAATCCAAACAAAGGACAAGAACGAGAGGGGTGGCAATACTAGGGAGAACTGGAGTAGGGACTGTGGGAAGGAAACAGGAAGACCAGTGGGGGCGCTGGGTCATAATGGAGATAACTGTCAAGGGAGTACAGTTTACGTTAGTTAGTATCTACAGCTCAACAGAGGATGACCCTGATGTTTTCCAATACCTAGATATAGAGCTGGCACAGTGGCCAGAGCCAATTGTTTGCTGTGGCGACTTTAATATTCATGATTATAACAGCTCATTTTTGAAGCCAGGTGGACAATACAATGGGAGGAAGAAGAAGACATATAGGGCTCTCTCAGATATGGTTCAACACAACTCCCTGGATGACCCGTGGATTACATCACACCCATATATATATGGTAGTACATTTTACTCTGCCCCTCACAAGGTCTTGGTTAGGTTGGATTATTTTTTAATTTCTAGGTCTTTGATGCAGGGTTTGCAGATTGATAGATATCCCCGTGCTGTTTCCGATCATAACCCACTGGTCCTAACAGTTACAATAGGGAAGCAGCAAAACAGGGTCTCCCACTGGACTTTTGAAAGAAAATTACTAAAAGATGAAGTTTACCGGGGGTCTATGGAAGTTTGGATTAGAAATTACTGGGATATTAATAGGGGAACAGCACCTCCAGGGGTGGTTTGGGATTCTTTTAAGGCTGGGGTGAGGGGCGAGACTCTGAGTTTCGTTTTAGCAAGGAATAAAAAGGAGAGATTTATGGCTGAAGAAGCTGTCACGGAACCTGAGGAAGTGAGGGATGTTTTCAGGCAATTCTATGCAGATCTTTATACCTCTGATTCTGGAGACTGGACAAAAGAGATAGAGAGCTACCTGGAAGGCATTCCTTCCCCTTCATTATCAGAGGAAGCCAAAGAGATGTTAGATGCCCCATTTCAAGAGGAAGAAATTACGGCAGCCCTCTCTATGTTACCCTCGGGAAAGGCAGCCGGACTGGACCAGATCCCGGTGGAATTTTACAAAACCTTTCAAAGGGTACTCGAAAGGGACATACTTGATACTATGGTGCAAGCCCAGAAAGGAGAAGCTATCCCCAAGTCATGGGGAGGGGCAGACATTATAGTGATCTTAAAAAATGGGAAGCCCTCGTCAGTACCAGGCTCATATAGGCCAATCACGTTAATGAACTCAGATGCCAAAGTGTACTAAAAAATGTTGGCAACTAGACTGGCCGGCATCATTGAAACCCTGGTAAGCCCCGCACAGCATGGTTTTATCCCAGGGAAGGGAACCACGCTACATGTCAGACAGGTTATTACAGCGTTTGACGCAGCAGGCTCCCTAGGAGACCCAATGGCAGCCCTTTTTTTAGATGCAGAGAAGGCGTTCGATCGGGTCTCCTGGGGCTACTTGTGGTTGGTTCTGAAGTGGTGCGGTATAGGAGCGGGATATATGGTAGCTATTCAAACACTATATAAAGATCCGATAGCTAAAGTAAGAGTTAATAGGGGATGCTCGCACCCAGTTAAGATCACTAGGGGGACTAGGCAGGGGTGTCCTTTGTCCCCCCTTCTTTTTGATCTATATATAGATCCTCTATTAAGAAGGTTAGAAGCTAATCACAACATCCCTCCCATGAAGTGTAATACTGTCAAGGTTAAAACTCTGGCGTACGCTGATGACGTGGCCATTCTGACATGTCATCCCGCGCTGGCTATAACGGAGGTGGAAGCAGTGGCACAAACGTTTGGTCAACTATCAGGATATAGACTGAATAGACCGAAGACTCAAATAGTGGAGAATAGGTACTCTAATTGTCACGACCCCAGGGTGGTTAGTTCAGCAGTATATCTTGGGGTAACAATCACAGCTGACCTAGAGAAGCTGGTAGAGGGAAACATGACCCCACTCCTAAGTAAGGTAAAATTAGACCTGGAGAGGTTGAACAATCTACATCTATCCCTGGTTGGCTGCACCAACGTCATTAAAATGCTAATCTTACCTAGATTCTTGTATTTTTTCAGGACTATCCCCTTGTCTTTTGAAATTATGTGGTTTAATGCGCTGGAGGCAATATTAAACAGATTCATCTGGGCCCAAGGGAAGACACGGAGGGCTTATAGGTTTATTTCTCTTCCTAGAGAAAGGGGCGGGTGGGGTGCACCGGATTTCAGATTATATTACTGGGCCGCAACACTACAATACATCCAGGGGTTGATAGGAGGGGGTGGAACTGTTGTAAGAACTATTTCAAACTCCACCAAAATTTATGCCACTGTACTAGGGGATGAGTCGGAAAATTGTTTTTTGAATTGTATTGACTATGGGTATTATAAAAGAACGAGGTTTAAGACTGTCAGCGTGGCCATTAAAGTATGTAAAGCCTTCCTCAAGAATGCTGGGCTGGGAAGATTCAACATATATACCAAGTTATATAGGATCAGGTCTTTCCCTGCTGCAGTATTCGCTGACAGGACAATGGCGGGCTGGGCAGACAAGGGAATAACTCAGATTGGGGATATACTGGACTCTGACGGAGTGCTGCAGTTCACTGATCTATCAAACAAATTTGGTATTGATAGACAAGGCTTTATTAAATATCTTCAAGTAAGAAGCTTTTTGAATAATAAAAAGGGGGGACCAGCAGGGTTTGCAGCAAATGAAATCTTAGAGAAAATTAAGATGCTGGGGGATTGCACAATCAGCAGTATCTATGCAAGTCTCATCAAGAGGAAACCAGACGACATTGAGAAATTTAGTAAGAAATGGGCTGTGACCCTCAGTGGAAAAGAGCACTGGTTTCAGGATTCATTGGATTTGGGCCATAAAATTCTCTGTTCGGCCCCTTTGCAATCACAACACTATAAGACTCTATACTCTTTATACTTTACTCCTGCCAGAATCCTCAAATGGGGGGGAATTGCAGGGACTCCGTGTTCTCGTTGTAACCTGGTAGGAGCAGATATTGTACATATTTTCACGTCCTGTCCCCAACTGTATACCTTAATAAGAGACATTGAGGCATTTATAACTAGATCTCTAGGCATACAAATTACACTTACGCCATTGTGGATTCTACTGGGGATCAGCCCGGATTCCGACACATCGCAGAGGGAATTTATGTTTATTGCCATGGCAGTCTATAGACTTATGATAGCTAGGGCTTGGCTGGATAAGAATCCCCCAGGTTGGCAAACATGGTTGGCTAATCTTTTGGCAGCCTACAATCTAGAAAAGCCTATATATGAAAGGAAGGGAAAGAGGAAAAGACAGCTTGGGCTATATGCTCAAAATATAATTGTGGGGATTTGTTTTATTGACAATCTGGATGCATTAATGCAATTCTTAGTGTTATAACTGTAAGGATTATGTATTGTATAGCTGCTGCTTAAGAACTTAATGAATTTGATGAAATGTATGATGATAAGATTTATTATATATGCTAAATGGTAAAATAATAAAGAGAATAAAAAAACAAAAAAAAAACAAAGAGGCACAGACACACACATTGACTGCTTGAGAAACATGGTGAGACAACAGTGACATGAGAAGAGTTGATTTTTCATATTTGCCTAGGCCTAAGTTTGTGAGCCGTCAGTAAATAATAAAACTGCAAGAGAAAAGTGAGGTTTAAAACATGTTTGCAGATAGATTAATGTTTATGCTAGTACACATGAGTGTCTGGAAAAATACAGTTAAAGTATGCCGTATTAATTTAGATGTCTGCTTTATAAAGAAAGTGCACTTTGTCAAGTTTGAATGTATGTGTGCTATCATGACTGAGGTATGTGTCTATTTCTAAATGTAGTCTGACACGAGTTGTGCATCTTATGACCCTATGTAGCTTATCATACAGGTGCACACATCTTATCAGTCCAACTAGAGCATTCGATTGTAGAAGCAGACATCTGTTACCTATGTAGATGTCACAGAGGCCCTCAAATACATAATTCAATACCCACCTGCCCTATATAATGAGCAGAATGTAATACATACAATTTCTTGTACAAAAATGTAGAGAGCATGTGGTGTGAAACAGAGGCATTCTTATATTTGTAGGCTTCTTTTGTTGTATCATGTCACCACAAAGAGGCACAGACACACACATTGACAGCTTGAGAAACATGGTGAGACTTTCAACAGTGACATGAGAAGAGTTGGCCTTTCATATTTGCCTAGGCCTAAGTTTGTGAGCTGACAGTGAATAATGAAGGTGCAAGAGAAAAGTGAGGTTTAAAACATGCTGGCAGATGGATTAGTGTTTATGATAGTTCATATGAGTGTCTGGAAAGGTAAACTTAAAGTAGGTCACATTAATTTAGGAGTCTGGTTTGAATGGAAAGTGCAGTCTGCCAAGTTTGAATATCTGCGTGCTATCATGACTGATATATGTGTCTACTTTTACATCGATTCTGACACATGTTGTGCATCTGATGAAAGTTAAAAGCTATGTAGCTTATCATATAGGAGTACAAATGTTATCAGTCCTACTAGAGCATTCGGTTGCAGAAGCAGACATCTGTTACCTATGTAGGTGTCACAGAAGACCTGGAATACAGAGTTCAATACCTACCTGCCCTGTATATTGAGGAGAAAGTAGTACATACACCTTCTTCTACACAAATTTAGAGAGTAGGAGATGTGGAACAGAGGTATTCTGGTATTTGTAGGGTTCTTTTGATGTACCATGTCACCACAAAGAGGCACAGACACACACATTGAGGATTTGAGAAACATGGTGAAACTTACAACAGTGACATGAGAAGACTTGGTGTTTCATATTTGACTAGGTTTAACTTTGTGAGCTGTTAGTGAATAATAAAGCTGCACAAGACAAGTAAGGTTTAAAACATGATGGCAGAAGGATTAGTGTTTATGCTAGTTCATATGAGTGTCTGAAAAGATACACTTAAAGTAGGCTGCATTAATGTAGGTGTCTGCCTTAAATGGAAAGTGTACTCTGTTAAGTCTGCATACCTGTGTGCTATCATGACTGAGATATGTGCCTATGTCCACATGTATTCTGGCACATGTTGTGCATATGGTGACTCTAAGTTAAAAACAATGTAGCTTATCATACAGGTGCACAAATCTTATCAGTTCTACTAGAGAATTCAGTCGCAGAAGCAGACATCTGTTAATTATGTAGGCCTCAGAAAAGTCATCAACTAGAGAGCACAATACCCACCCACCCTGTATAATGAGGAAAATGTAACTCAAAATAATAGGCCAACAATTATTATAGCACTTTTATTGGTGTACACACTTTTGCAGAATGTGAGCATGATACTGCTCATCATGAATAGGATGATACTTTCTCTAAAAGTTGTAGATTCATTATATTAAAAACAAATAACATATGAATACATTTTAAACATTTCTCCAGTTTCTCATGAATATTTTATTATGTTTTCTTCCCTTTCAAGTAATTCAGATACATCATTCAGTAAATCTGTTTATGAGCAGCATTATCCTAAACAGCATAAAACTGTTTTCAATCTTGAACAGTACCTACTATAAAGAAGAAAAATAAAAAATATTATTTAATGATAATATCACGTTAGAGAAATTATAATATTACATTTTTTGAGAACATATCATTAATTTATGTTCAGATAACATTTTCAGTTTCCCTTTTTTGCTGTTCACAGATTGCACATAACCACCATACACAGTGATTTGAATGTAGCATCATCATTGAACAACGAGGAAAAAACTATCAAATTGATTGTACAAAAAAACCCAAGTCAGCACAGTACATCATTATCAATATGTGTAACTATGCATTTTCCTATCTACACTTTGTTAATCACTTCTTTCATCTACATTAACTCTTTTTTTATCACAAATACTTTTGAAAAAGTTTACAATCTCATTTACATCAGCTACAATATTGACAACAAATATATAAACTATTTGTTTTTTAACACAATTTACTAAATATTATATGTATTAGGAAAAATAATAAAGAAAACACTAATTATAAACACTAATAGACTGCATTTTTTTCTATTTTCTGTTGACATCTTCCCCAATAGGCCGAAAGACTTTGGCTGGAGAAATAACATATAAGAATTTGGTCATTGAAAAGGCAATCTAGGTTTGAATTCCAGCTGGGCATCATTGCAATGCGTCTATCCTTTGTTGCACTTTAAATGAACATTATAGTGTCCAGATGTTGTTGTAGTAGGTCCATCATGGAAAAAATTGCCACTATTCTCTGAGTTCTTCCTGAAATAGAAATTTGACTCCCTTTAAAATTTGGAATTTTTGCTTCCAATTTTCTTCCATTTGCTCTACAATGTTGTAACATTAAAATGATATATTTTCCAAATCTTTCTATATGTAATGTAGACATCATCTCTGATCTACAATATGAACATGTCATATCCTGTTTTGCTGTTTTAACCAATTTGTTAAATGGTCCTGATTTACAGTCTGGCATTGTTAAGTATAGGAATCGTTCAGTTTGTAATTGAGTGGTAGAAGTAAATGAACACTCTTCACAGTTATGGTCCTCGTTTGTAACTTAGTCCAAATAAGTTCTCAATGTGTATTCTTTCGTGTTCCAATGCTCCAAGCATGAGCATTAGAAATTATCATGCATCTTGTTCTATGTTTAGAGTGAATGTCAATGAACCTGTACATATATCTAAAAGATATAGAATGCCAGAAGCAGTATGTATTTTGCTTCTGTCACTTACCAACTGTTGAAATAAAAGATGTAGTGGAGAACAGAATCTTTTTTCACGTTTTTATGATTATACATGATTTCATGATGAAGATGTGGTAAATGAAACACGACATTCAGAATCACATTAGCATAACAGTTGATACCTGAAATGTTTTCTAACTGGTATTCTTCAATGTCATCATCACTTTCCATTTTTTCTCTTTACACCTTCAACTTTTTCTTCAATTGTTTTCTTATTTTCAACCTCAGTTGAATGTTTGATATACTTCCATTTTGGAAACACTATACATTTCTCATATATTGGCTATTCACCTAAATGAGGAGCATAAAGTCATCTTAAATGATTGTACTCTCTTACACAATTTGCAACAGCACTAAGTTTTTTCTCATCAAAACCTATCAAATATAATTATAAATCAAAACCTATCAAATATAATTATAAACCAGACAATGTTCTTACTCAAGACAATGCAAAGTATGCCATTCTCTCTTTGAACACCATATTTTCAATATTTTCAAAAGCTCTGTCTATACTTAAACCTTGAGATTTATGAATAGTAACTGCATATGCTAGAGACAGAGGAAACTGTTGTCTACGCACATACAAGTACAACACAATGCCCAATCAGACTTACCTCATTAATCTGGTAACATTTTTAAAATCAAAAATTCTATTCCATCTCTACTTTGAAAATTATAAAATCAACACCAATTCCCATTGCCTCATTTACTAATCCATCTTCTACATTCAAATTACACCGCAAAATTACTCAACAGTTTTTACATACATGTAAACTCTTTTCTAATCCTGCAGTTTTAGATACAGGCTTTTCCAAATAATCCAATTTAGCCTGTAGTTTCCCAGTAAGAAGAATTGTTACTCACTGATTTTTAATTTTGTCAATAGCTTTAATTTCCAGAATTTGTTGGTTTTCCAGTTTGAGAAGTTGTTCATTAAATGTAGAACACTCTTATAGTGTACGCATTAGGTAAACTATGGACTTGCTTTCTACAAATATATTGTACATTACTTCTGCTGCTGATTTTTCAGATGTAGCCAGCTTTCTAAATCTTGTTTACCATGTTTCATCAACATACTAATTCGTATCTATTTCCATAATCTTCATCACCTGATTGTCACATATTCTTAACAAGTTCTTTATAGTCAAAGTTTAACTACATATTTACATTCCCAATATTTCCCAAAGATCTCCTTGTATCATCATGGAGAAGTGTTTTAAAACAGGTTATCCTTTAACTGGAGTAAGTTGTAGTAGGTCTCCAAATACAATTAAATGTTTTCCTCCAAACAGAACATCATAATCTGTTTTTAAAATCTGTTGCATTCGCAGGTGTACAAACGCAAGCATTAAGTTTGACACCATGCTCACCTCATCAATGATTAAACGTTTTGATTCTTCAGTGCCCTTGAGACTTCTTATCAAGTTTCTCCCTATAGCTTTTGATATACCAATGTATTATCATGTTCAGCAGGTAGCATAAGTAATCAATGTAAAGTAATACCTTTGATATTGTGTGCTGCAAATCCAGTTGGAGCTGTTGCGACACAAGATAAATGTGAATATGTAGTTTTGTGTAGATAACTGGTCAAAACTTTATTTAGGAAACTTTTTCCTGTTCCAGATTGAGCACTAATGTACAATGGAATAGGTTTAAAAGATGAACATTGGCATTTTATTCATGGAGCAAACCATATTCTACTGTTGTTTGACTTGTAGATATATTTCTCTTTTTTCAATATTTAGTTGTTCCTCTAAATTTTCAAACTGATGAATATCCTGATGTGCTTGCTGCATTGCAGTTTGTACCTCATCCATGGCTATTGCTGCTTCATTTTCAATAGTTGGTTGTCCCAGTGGATCTTGAGTCAGTGGACCAGAACTTTGACTGATTTGTGAACTTTCTCTAGCTATTTCAGCTGCAATTGTACCTTCTTGTTCAATTTCATAATTTAACATGTATAAGTAAGTTGGAAAAATTGTACCCTGAATGCTGTTTTTAGTTTCTTTTAAAAGAATCTTCATAGCAGTCAAAATCTCCAAGAAATTCTGTTTTACTACACCAAGGCTTGAACAGTTGCAGAAGTGCTGAATAGAAAAATGCTGTCTTATCTGCAGTTTAACAACTCAGTTTTCTGTGGTTAATAAGATTCCCTTTGACATGTTTAGATAAACATCCAACACTTCCAATTACTGCATATTTTTCTTATTTTATATTTTCTCTAACATTCTTTTTAAACCTATATTGCTGAAGTATGTCATATAGACATAGGTTTTCAAGATTTGGACTTCTTTTGGGATAGTATGTATCCAACATATTAGTTTTGACAATATCAGTACTTTCTGGCTCATACTGTGCTAAGTATTTAATTTCTTGTAAAGATTTCAATACTCTATTTCATGTAGAGGCTAAACCTGGACTTATCTAGATGATTCCTCTTGACTTTGAATATAAACTGGCTGAGCTGAAGTGATCCGAACATTCGTAGGATCGAATCTCTCCATGGGAAAGCATTTTCAAGCTGAAGCTGTACAATTTCTTGCTAAGACTCTTTTCTGCGGAAATGTCTTCCCACATTTATTTTATCTCTGACTTTTCAGATTTTGTAATATATGATGCAAAATAACGAGCAACAGCAATTGAATTATCTGCACATACTGAATATCCATGTTTGCATTCCACATTTTCAAAATAACTGGATTGTAGTCATTAATGTACTTTGAAGCTTCTGTTCTTCTTAAGTTGTATGTATTCTTGAGAAATCTCCGAGTTATTGTATGTTTTACTGCTGAGAAAAACTATTTATTCTTCCTTTAGAAATTCTAGGACGTGGGAATCCAAATCTTGGACCTTCACAATATAATCTTGTTGATCAGTATTCTGCTGCAGGAATCCGTGCAGTTCACTCATCAAACCTTCCACCTTCTGCAGTGGGGAATATCTGTGGAAAAGAAAGAGCTTCTAAACCTTTTTCCCGTACACTCATGGGAGTTCCCTTTGCTTCTTTCATTTGAAATAATTAAATACTGGTTACTATGGGCCCGATTCACAGAAATAACTTAAGACAAAATCCTAAACTTACTACCATTTTGGTATTCACAGAAGGCACTTACCCATTTTGGTATTCACAGAAGGCACTTACTCATTTTGGTATTCACAGAAGGCTCTTACTCATTTCGGTATTCACAGAAATTAGGAGTCCTAACTTTAGGACTCCTAAATGCCTTCTGTGAATACCGAAAGTCTTAAAGTTAGGATTTTTCTCAGTTTAGGAGTAGTAAAGTTAGGACTCTTAACTTTAGGACTCCTAAATACCTTCTGTGAACACCCAAAGTCTTAAAGTTAGGATTTTTCTCAGTGTAAGAGGAGTCAAATGAGGAGTCCTAACTTTACTACTCCTAAACGGAGAAAAATGCTAACTTTAAGACTTTCGGTATTCACAGAAGGCATTTAGGAGTCCTAAAGTTAGGACTCCTAACTTCTGTGAATACCGAAATGAGTAAGTGCCTTCTGTGAATACCAAAATGGTAGTAAGTTTAGGATTTTGTCTTAAGTTAGTTCTGTGAATCGGGCCCTATGTTTTCTTTCGAATGCAGAGGATGTATAGTATATTGTTAATAAATCTCCTCACTCCTGGACATGTCACTTTTTCAATTTGGCCACTTGAGGTTAGTGTTTCATCTTGTAAGCATATTTCTTGTTCATCAACATTTACATTCTTACAATAAATATTATTCTGTACCAGGTATAATGGAGCCTTGTGAAGTTTATGATCATCTACAAACTCTTGCCAGATCTTTCTACAATTGTTGGTACACCATTTACTAGGTTAATAATGGCTCATTTTCCTCTCTCTCTACACCAACAGTTTCAATGTTTTTCTTAAAGGACGAGTTGTATGCTCACCTTTAGATTTTGAGACCTTTCTGTAAATCTGTTGGTAGCAGCTTACCTGTTTAGGCGCCATACGAATTATGGCCTGAAATGGGTGAACAGATTAAAAAAGAATAGAATCATATACATTTAAATCTGCAAGTTCCTGAGAAATAGGTACCAACTCTAAGTTGTTATGTACTGCTCTAGCTGTCATTTTGTTTTCTTCTAATTTTTTGTAACAGTACTTACAAACAACTTGATCACTAGCCAACTCAAAGTGACCTACAAACAAATAAAGACCAAATTGCTGCCACTTATCTTGTTTTCTTCTCTTTTCATGTTTTCTTGCAATCTTCAATTTGTGTTCCAAATAAAATAAATATCTAAAAAAGAAAGAGCAGTTTCAATAGTTTGTTACATCAATTAATAACTGCAATTTATTTATGTTAATTTTCATAATAATCAATAAGCAGTTGCTTACAATTACATTGGCATTCTCTCCATAAATGGTTTAAAAGTCTGGGAGAAAACATTTATACATTATTTTTTCCCCATTATACAGGGCAGTCAGATTTTTAACTCTATATTCCAGTACTTCTATGATCTCTACCTAGGTAAATATTCTAAACTTTAGCGACTAAATGCTGTACTAGGACTAAGAAACATTGTCCAGCTGTATGTTAACCTACTTAGAATTTAAGTTAGGGTCATCAGCTACACAACACATATCAGAATACATGTAGAAGTATACACATACCTCACTCATGGTAGCATGCATATATTCAAACTTGTCAGAGTGCACTTCCCATTTAAAGCAGACACCTACATTTATGCAGAAGAATTCAAGTGTACCTTTCGAGAGACTTATATGAACTAGCATAAACACGAATCCATCTGCCATCATGTTTTAAACCTCACTTTTCTCTTGCACCTTCACTATTCATTGACACCTCATAAACTAAGGCCTAGGGAAATATGAAAGACCAGCCCTTCTCATGTCATTTTTGTAAGTCTCATACTTTTAAACTTATTTCAAGTATATATGATGTTACAACACAAACTATTACAACACATACTTTTACAACATGATTTTTACAAGGCAACTTCCATTACAATGCGTACTATTACAATACAAGCCATTACAACACATGTACCATTGTAATTCTTGCGTTGTAATGGATGTTTCTCACAGAGAGTTATATAGACTGGGATACAGGTTAATACAGCTGCCAACATGTTTTAAACCTCAGTGTTCTCTACTACTTTCATTACAGACTCAAGAAGCACACATATTAGTATGCACAACGTATTTCAATCTTCATTTCAGTACAATAAAACAGACTACAATACACATTCCTATATTTGGTAACATATTTCAAACAACACATTTTTCTAATGCTTTGCAAGCTTTTTAAATAATGTATTACAATGTTAAAAATGTCATTACAAACACTGAAGCACTCCTACAAAATACAACACACCTTACACATTTGTAACTCACCTCTGAAATACTATTTCAGAATGTGAAAATATCAGAAACTCCTAAAAGATTTTCTTTCTACACAATAAATGTGATGTACCACTCTCACCAAGGTAAAACCAGTAATGATAAACGTTCCCTCTCTTTCTGCACACAAATTAATGTGAGTAACAAATCAAAATGCTCCCTTCATTTTTTTCAAATTCTAAAACCCATTTCTATTGGATACAGGTATTAACCCTTTATTACTCTCTTCTAAATGTGCCCAATCTGGTTCTGTAATTTACTAGAGTTGTGAATCCACTACGGTACCACAGTGTAGCGTCACAAAGGAGTCACAAACCCTGACGGAAGTTCAAAGACCTATTTCCAAAACTAGTAGTATTATTTTTAAGAACATTCCACTTTTAAACATAGTACTGATTTAGTAAAACCTACTTTAGAAGCATATCACAAATATATAGCTCACCATTTGATATTTTATGCCACAGTTAACTTTCAGCCCTTCCCCCATTTCTGCTTAATCCTAGTTTCCATAATAACAGTTTCTGCAACATTCAACTGTACCAGCAGGTCACAAGTTCACCATTTTTATAAATTCAGCACACTAGCTTACAAATGCAAATAGCAGGTGTGGTTGATTTTTGCAAAATATTAGCTTATCCTGTCTAGTGTACCTTTCAAACTGGGTGTATGAAAGATTATATTGGGGTGTGAGTTTATGGATCAGAGATTATGAGGATGATGTCATCAGTGATGTCATTTGAGATGTCATCAGTGATGTCATTTGAGATGTCATGAGTGATGTCATATGTGACATCATCAGCAGTGCATTGTGGGGGCGCGAGTTATAGTTAGCTCAACTAACTATAACGGCCAATTTTCTCTGATTTTGTACGAGTGAAATGTATAACTAACTATAACGCCCCTGAAACCTGTGTTTTTTTCAGTGAATTTCTAAGGTTTTTTAAATGCTAATTTCTAACTATAACATCCCTGAAAACTATGATTTTTTCCAGTGAATATATATATATATATATATATATATATATTCACTGGACATCATATCTACGCCATTTAGAACTAAATCTACCTTTAACCCTATTATGATCAGAGATGCAATAGACTTGTTTCACGAATCTACAATAGCTGATATAAAAAAGCTGAATAAAAATATTGTTAGCAAAAGAAGGGCTACCAACAACAAAGACCAACAATATCACAATTTATTCAAGAAATTGAAAGACAATGAGGATGTGATAATACGTGGCAGCGACAAAGGTGGTAACATAGTTCTATGGCCTAGAAATCTCTATGAGAAAGAAGCATACAGTCAACTAAACGACAGATTATGTTATGAACGCAGCAACCAAGCAAAACTGACCAGTTCATACAAAGAGTTCTATGCAAAATTATCTGGGTGGAGACAAGAGAATCTAATTACAGGAGAGGAACATAAATATTTGAGAAACGAGCATCCGATTATACCTCTAATTTACTTTATTCCTAAAATACATAAAAACCGAGACAATCCCCCTGGCAGACCCATCATCTCAGCTATGGACGGTTTATTGGAACATACTACCAGATATATTGACTTTTTTCTTCAGGACTTTGTTCAAAATCTACCTAGTTATGTGCGTGATTCAAGCGATTTTTTAAGACAAATTTCTGAATTTGAATGGCAAGACAACTATTTATTAATGACATTGGATGTGACCTCACTATATACATGTATTGAACATTCAGATGGAATAACAGCTATTAGACATTACTTATCTAGAAGATCTATTGCCATGAAATGTCACAGTAAGATGCTTATAGATATGATTACATTCTGTCTATATAACAACATATTCATATTCATGTTCAATAGTCAACTGTACCGTCAGATAAGAGGAGTCGCCATGGGAGCCAGTTTCTCTCCTAGTTATGCATGCTTGCATATGGGCAAGTGGGAGGAACTGGTTCTCATGGATGTACACAAACTTAGCATGTTGAATAATGTAAAAATGTGGAGAAGGTACATAGATGACCTGTTTGTGATCTGGCAGGGTACAAAAAGAGAAGCTGAGGATTTTGTGAATAGCCTCAATGACATTAATCTTAAATTTACGGCCACTATAAGCTCTAACTCTGTAGAATTCTTAGATACTCAGGTATATGTTGAAAACTGCAAAATCCAAACCAAATTGTTTAGGAAACATACGGCTGGGAACTCAACACTACATGCAAGCAGTAGGCATCCAAAACATCTAGTGAATAGCATACCCTACGGGGAAATGTTAAGACTACGAAGGATATGCAGTAATGACAATGAGTTAAAGAAAGCCCAGACAGAAAGTAAAATGAGATTTCTGCAGAGAGGGTATCAAGAAACAACAATTGATAGAGCAATCAAAAGAGCAGGTGAAAAAAGTAGGAATGAAATCTTAAAACCTAAAGAAATCAGAGTAGAGAAAGATAAAGGGACACAAGGGTCTAGTGACTATCGCATGATTCTGAAATTCTATAATCAACACAAAGAAATTAAGAAAATCATCCACAAAAATTGGGCAATGGTACGATGTGACCCCATAATTGGTCCCCTGGTCCCTGTCAAAGTCCCTATTACCTACAGCAGAGCACCATCAACCAAGGATAAAATTGTCAAAACAAATCCTGAAATTTTAGAGAGAAGTAATTGGTTACAAATGAGAAAGGGTTTTTATAAATGTAAAACGTGCAAGGCATGTGCACATGGTATCAATAAAAACATGTATAAAACCCCCTTCAGTGATAGGGAGTTCAAAATAGATAAACTGTTAACATTCAAAACAGAGTTTGCGGTGTATGTATTGCAATGTACCTGTGATCTACAATATGTTGGAAGTACAGTGCTACAGGTACACAAACGTATTCTTCAACACCTACGTGCCATAACAAATCAGGACAATACATACCCTGTGGCACGTCATTTTAAAGACAAGCATAACTCTGACAACACAGCCCTCAAGTATTTTGTTATAGATTCTGTACCGCCCAGTAGACGGGGGGGGTGACAGGGTCACTAAACTAAGAAAACTTGAAACAAGGTACATACTCCAATTAGATTCAAAGGTACCATCAGGGTTGAACATCACAGAAGATCTTCATACATGTCTAAGCTAAAAAACCAACTGAAGGAATACCGTAGCTGTACAGATTTTACAAAGCATATCAATCAGTGAGCATACTAAATTCCGGCAGGATAGATGTGCAGGTATTTAATTGTATATATGTTGATTGTATGGATTTTAACAAAGTATTTATATTTATATATTTATATATTTATTTATATATTTATATATTTATATATTTATAGATTTGATGGTATACAAATGATGTTGTTGTTTTTTATTACTATTAATTTTGTACCTACCATGTTGGAATTTGCACAGGGCACTGTAATATCATCTGTAATATCTCCAGTAAGATCGCCCACTCCTGATTATATTGGTATATATATATATATACCTTTTAGATATTTTAGATATTTTAGAGATTTTAGAGTCCTTTAAATGTCTACATCTTAGAACCCTATTCACTGTGTAACCATACTCTAAACTAAATTTAATTAGAGTTGACAAATGGCAAATCAAATCAACACATGCTAAGATTAAAATTGTTATAAATATGTCTGATCAAACCAACGAAATTTTAGATGTTATATAAATTTTGCACTTACGCCCAGAACTCTCATTGCACCTAGCACTAGGCACTTTTTTTAATTTATAGTTTGCACTTTAAGCACGTTTTTGCACAGCATATACTTTACACAACACAAATACAGGAAAAATCATATTGGTCGAGGAAGCATTATGTGCATAGGAATTTAACCCGATACCCAAAATTGTGATAGAGAACATGTGGTATTTTACCATAATTTTTCCGCAAATTGATCAAACAGAACAAACAAAAATGTATCACCAATTGTGAAATATTTTTCAACAAACGTCACAATGTAAAAGTTATTTAACTGTTTTTACATTTATTTTAAAATATACACTGACGTTTGTCTTCTATGTTCATGACCATGTGATTTCTTGTAGTAGTTGTGTATTATGGTATTTAAGTTATGATTGGTAGCGACCACGTCATGTGATCAAGGCTGTACGGAGCTGAAACGCGTAATGGCGACGGTGAAATAAAGACCTTCTAAGCACCAGTTTGGGTCCGTGTCCGTTACTTTGGAGAAAGCGAGCAGCGAATCTTCAAACGGTTACAACGTGATATATATATATATATATATATTTATATATATATATATATATATATATATCCTCGCTCAGTCTCCACTTCAAACTCCAGCCGAAGCACTCTCGGGCGGGTGCGGTTTTGCGGTAGTGGCCACCGCTTACAATTATGGCTCAATTCCCTCGCTTCTGAAGAAATACCGCACTCGAGGGGGGCATTGAAATGGTTCTTTATTCAACGACCAACAGCAAACAAATGCGTTTCGGCGAAAAGCCTTCTTCAGTGTTCATGACACATCGAAAGAGGCATGTTTAAAAAGCGTTCACATAGAGCTTCGAAATCAAGAAGGGACAAGCATTCACTCTCTAACGTGAGTGCCATTTTGAAGTGGTTCATATTAGTCCGAATTCCATACAAATTCATTAGCTGCACGTTTCTTTATAACATATTTGTCTATATGACATGATATAAGAAAATGCTAATTGCACAATCGCCTATTGCTGCTATTTAAGCCCTGTATCGGCACAATTATATTTTGCAACTTTGGATCAACTATGCATTCAGCCGGATATCGGCACATTCATATTATGCAACTGTTAAATCTCACTGTGGATCCGCATACGTCCCTTCATAAAATGCTTATTATCAACACAATTCATGTCCCAAATCATACATGATCTAATCAAAATTTCAAAATTTCAAAGACTTCAGAATTGACAAAAAACAATAGAAATTCATAATCAGGTCAGTATCCACAAAGCCTACATATATGCTAAAGCTGATATAGTCTATGAGCCTATATGGACTGCTAGTTCCTCTCCACTATTCAATCCTCTCGGATATTTAGTAAGAAGATCTATAATGTATCTCGACTCCAGTCTTCGTAATTTTCGTATTCTGTTTCCACCCCTAACATTTATTGGAACATAATCTAAGCCAAAGTATTGTAGTTGGTTTCTGTCACTTTGATGACACTCTGCATCTGGATATGCGGCATCTACTTTATCTATGGCTCTCAAGTGTTCTAAAATCCTAATTTTCAATTGGTGTATGGTGCTACCTATATAGCGTAGCCCACATGGACACACCAAACAATATACCGCATAGGGTGTACTACAGGTTAAAAATGTAGTTATTGTTCTTGTCTTCCCTGTATCTGGTATATTATACGACAGGACTCCTGGAATACACCCAGACAAGAATCGATCTTTTTAGCTTTATACGTAAGCTTAAATTGCACAAATACTTCAAACTAAGACCAAATACCAGGGATCCTAAAATAGGGTCAAGACTAACAGTTACCGATATATTAACAGGGAAGGATTTGCCAGCTATTGAACTTCTGGAAAATCTGAGATCAGAAGGCCAGATCAATCATGAGACCAGTGACAACATGGCTGAAAGAGCGAGAGAAGTGGGCATTGAACAAGAAAGGCAAGAAAGTCCATTCAAGCACACTTCCCTGTTTAATCCCCAAATGCCATTCGACGCCATTGACGTCTTCTCAGATGCCATGGTTAATGACTTATTAAAATTCAGGTCAAGAAAAAACATACATCAGAAAAGGAGTAATATAACGATTGCAGAACAAACAGCAATACAAGATCTAATGAAAGGTATGTCAGTAATAATCAAACCCTCTGACAAAGGTGGCAACGTAGTATTACAGACAAGGGAACGTTACTGCAAAGAAGCCCTACGACAACTTTCAGATGATAAATACTATGAAAGAACAACCAACGAGGCATACCTACAAAGCATCAAAATGTATGATAAACTAATTAAAAATGGTATGCTAAATCTATGTTAGGGACAGAAGAACATATGTTTCTCCGCAGCAACAACCCGGTGATACCCACCTTTTATCATATTCCCAACTACATAAGGACAATATAGATCCTCCACGCAGACCCATTTTGTCTTCTTTGAACAGTCTGACAGAACATTTATCTATGTTTATCAATCATTTCTTGTTTTCGTTTGTAACACAGCTTCAATCGTATATCAAAGACACTAAGGACTTTTTAAACAAAGTATCTGAGATGAAATGGGATTCAACCTATCTGTTGATGGTATTAGACATTACTAGTCTATACACCTGTATAGATCATGAGCATGGCATAAAGGCTGTACAGTTTTACCTTGAGAAACGTCAACTACGCTATGTGGAGCATAATCAAATGTTGATAGAGTTTTTGGAGTTTTGTTTAAAGAACAATATCTTTTTGTTTGAAAATCAACACTTCAGACAAAGATCTGGTACAGCGATGGGCACCTGCTTCGCCCCCAGCTATGCGAAATTATTCGTTGGCTGGTGGGAGGAGTGGGTGCCCAAAACCTACACAGGTCAGAGTAGTGGCAGAGTGGTGGAATGGTATCGATATATCGACGACCTGTTCATTGTGTGGCAAGGGACAGTGGATTCGGCTCTTAGTTATATCGATGTCCTTAATAACAACCATCTCAATTTACACTTCTCGGGCACAGTGAGTCTGGTGGCAGCGGACTACCTGGACCTGAGGGTGTTCATTGAAGATGGAAATATACAGACTGCATTATATCGTAAATCTACAGCAGGGAACTCCACTTTGTTTGCTACTAGTAATCATCCACCCAAACTCATTCAGAGTATTCCTTATGGCGAACTTCTCAGACTAAAAAGGAACAGTACTAGGGAGAATGATTTTGAGGCGGCTGCCACTGAATGTATAGCCAGATTTGCTGTGAGAGGATATGAACCTCAGATCTTAGAGAAAACCTTGCAGAAGGTAAGAAAGATCTCGAGAGATAGACTCCTGATGGAGAAACATGAACAGGATGGTAATAATGGCAAGGACAAATTCCGGATGGTTACCCCCTACTCCTCAGAAGCCAACTATCTAAAACGCATGCTGAGAAAAAATTGGCATATCTTGAAAACGGACAGTGTCATCAGTGAAGATATTCTGGCCTTTCCTTTAGTGACTTTTAAGAAAGCTAGGTCTCTACAGGATGTGCTGGTTAAAAGCCTTTTAGAGAAAATCCCAGAACGGATGAATACCTTAAAAGAAATGAAGGGATTTTTTCCTTGCAGCAGATGCAAAGCCTGCTCTAATAGCAGAAGAGTCCTGTCATATAATATACCAGATACCAGGAAGACAAGAACAATAACTAAATTTTTAACCTGTAGTACACCCTATGCGGTGTTTTGTTTGGTGTGTCCATGTGGGCTACGCTATATAGGTAGCACCATACACCAATTGAAAATTAGGATTTTAGAACACTTGAGAGCCATAGATAAAGTAGATGCCGCATATCCTGTGGCACGTCACTGATGACGTCATCCAGTGAGTCTGTGTTTCTGTAAAATTTAAATATGTTTATTATATATAGGGAAAGGGCTATGGAAGAATGAGTGGGTGTATAAGTATGTGAATGGATGATTTAGTAGGTGCGTGACTGACTATATAAGTGAGTCAATAAACGTATCTTACTGCAGACTAGTGACTAAACTGTGTGAATGTGTGCATCTGTCTATCTGTTGGTGTATAAGTGGCTGCATGGTTTTGTGAATAGCTATGTGAGTGTCTATATGGGTTATTGATTGGTTGTCTGAGTATCTGTATGGGTGCCTGAGTGTTTGTGTGGGTAGGGTGTGTATGACTCTGTGCATAGATGTGTGAGTGGGTGATTCTATGGTGCATGGTTTTAACAGTGCATATGTAATGGACTGTATGGGTGGGTGACTGTGTGTATGGTTGTGTTAGTGATTGAATGTATATCTCAGTGGTACATGTGCCAGTAACTACATATGTGAAAGGCAGTGTATATGTGTGCAAGAGTATATAACTGGCTATATGTGAGAGTGTGTGATTGTGACAGTGGCTGTATGGATGAGTGTGTGTTTATATCAGTAATTGTATAAGAGCATCAGAATATGGTAGTATTTTTATGAGTAAGTGAACTTGTGTGTATAACTGTATAGGTGAGTAAATTGGAGTGTGATTAATTATTTGCATGACTGACTAGGTGTGTGAGTACGTCTATGGATGATTGGCAGTGTCTGAGTGTCTATATAGGTGTATAATTGCATATGATAGTCCTGTACTGAGTGAGTGTAATTATGTGTGACTGTACAGGTGCTTGAGTGGAGGTGTGTGTAGACTTAAGAGTCAATGAGTGGGTATGTAGTTATTGGTATTGGAGTATCTATGGTTTTGAGAATGGCCGTCTGAAATTTTGAGTCGGTATATCACAGGTTATATTAGGGTGAGAGAAGATGCACTAATTTATCACATGGATGACATCATCAGTGATGTCATCAGTGATGTCATTTGAGATGTCATCAGTGACGTCACTGACCATGTCATGAGTGATGTAATATGTGACGTCATCAGCAGTGCATTACAGGGGCGCGAGTTATAGTTAGCTGAACTAACTATAACGGGGGAATTTCTAGGGTTTTGTATGAGGGAAATGTCCAGCTAACTATAACGCCCCTGAAACCTATGTTTTTTTCAGTGAATTTCTAAGGTTTTTTAAATGCCAATTCCTAACTATAACGTGCATGAAACCTATGGTTTTTTCAGTGAATTTCAAAGGTTTTTTAAATGCTAATTCCTATCTATAATTTATCACTAAAGCTATGATGTTTAATGATTTTCATTGGATTTCAAACTTTTTCTATTTCAGTCTGTCATCTTCTTTAATTATGTATTTTCTTAATTCATTTTTATCACCTTTTTTTATGTATTTTTTCAATTAATTTTTTGAAAATTAAAAAATATTATTTGTTTTTATAAAAAAAAATTGTTAATGTTTTAAAATATATATTTTTATTTTTAAAAATATTTTTAAAACTATATTTTAAATTTTTTATTTTTTATTTATTTTTTACAATTTTTTGAGGATCCGCGCACCCTATGCGCACCCTTCACGACCCGTAAGCGTAAGCATCCGCATATGGTATGCATTGGGTACGTGTTTGGTGCGCGAATACAATGCGACCAGTACGCGACTCCAAGCCTATACGCAACACGTACGATGCACGTTACGCGACGCTTTGCTCGCTTCCGCGATGCGTCATGTGCGCGCAAGACGCGGTACGTGCGCGAATCCCGCAAAATATTTAACATTTAAAAAAAACATATATATAATGTGAATATTAATTGAACACAAACTCTAAACTACTCATAAAAGTAATATATTTTTACATTTAATCCTATATTCTTTTTAAATTCAATTTCGCGGATGCGCGCTGGGTGCTTGCTGCATAAGCGCACAGTGCTCGGATCCCATGTGACCTGAAAAAAAGAGATTTGATTGGTTCATTACACTTCCTTTTCTAACTATTGAAAGACCCCACCCATTTCAATCATTCTACTTTGACCTTCTTTGGAGGATCATCTCTGCAGAGAAGAAGCTTTTTTGGACTAAGTTTAGTCTTAGCTCTAACTTTTTTTCTAACAAAACAATGGCTTCAGGGCAGCAGGCATCTCCTGTATCTCCTCATTCATCTGAGGATTAATTTTTGGAAGAGCCACCACGCCTACCACATTTTTCATCTGTGGTGTGGAAATTTTTCACATATCCAGAGGAGCAAACAAAGACCAATGCCACCTTGGTCACTTGCAAGATCTGCCTGTTAGTGCTGTCTCGTGGGGATCCTAATAAGAAATATTCATGCGGAACGGCGAACATGATGAAGCTTCTGAGGACCCTTCATCCAGTAAATCTTGCTCGGGAATGCCGAAGGATGAGAATCGCTCCTGCTCCTACGGATTCATCAGAGCCAAGCACTTCAAGAGTACATCCTTCTGCACAAAATATGGACATCCGTCCGCAATTCCAACTCTGCACAAAATGCAATGCAACTTCATGCTACGGGGAGCAGTCTATCAATCTGATCTGCCGCAAGCAAGAAAGTCACCATTGCTAGTTTTTTTTTTTTTCCTGAAGTTCATTGTTTTGTTCCTCCTATTCTATTTTTTCCTTTATTGTTTTTAAACAAAATCCCCATGATATAAGGTAAGCACTGAGTTTTGTCTACAAAGATGCTCAAACAAGAATGATTGAAATGATTGCGGTCCTTCGATAGGTACAATGGGAAATATTATGAACCACTCAAATCTGTTTTTTTGCAGGCCACATAATATCCGGTAACAGAGAGATTTCAAAACTACATCGGTATAAACAGAGTGTTTTTAATAAATTGTTCAATCTTTGTAGGTTCTTGCAGATAAAAATTGATGTAATCTGCTTATTTTAGAATTAGGATCTGTAAAGAAAAGAAAAAATAGTTATAACATGTAATAATACTTTTTTTTGCAACACAGCATAATTTCAGTAATTTGTTTGCCTTTTTTGCTGTTCTCAGAATATATTGAATTTCACTAGAAATTGTGATTTCAATTGTACTCATCACTTAACAGCGGGCAAAAAAAAAAAAAATCAAAAAGATTGTGTAAAAAAAACCAACATGCTATTCTCAGTAAAATACCACAAGATACAAATCACACATATAAAATCTTGTTAGCCACAAGCATTTTATATAAGTTTAACTTACAAAAACTGTAAATGTTGTCGCTTAAAAATATTCACCGAGTCAATGAGCACAAAAAAGTCCATAATTCAAACATATACCTTTCCTTGAGTCCAAATGGTATTTTTGCACTCCTTTTTATGTAAATTGTCCAATGGTAGTCCTATCAAATGATAATAATAAATTTCTCAGAGAGTGAATTGTCTTCCTAAAATTTTGACTTTAAAAATATTAGGTTTGAATTTGGTAATTCCCTAGGCAAACGTTGTTTGAAAACCAACTCGGAATCATTACAAAGTGTCCAGCCTTTGTCACATTTTAGATAGGCAGTGGAATGTCCAGAAAATTATTGCAATTGCTACAAAAGTCCTTCCTGATATTGATACTTGTGTTGCTACAAACTGCTTTATTAAAGTATCCAATTTTCTTCCATCAGCTGTACAACGTTGCATCATTAAAATTATGTATTGTCAATATTTTCTTAAAAATAATGTGGATAACATTTCTGATTTACATTGGCTACACTCCATGTTTTGATTTGCACCTTTAACTAATTTATTAAAAGACACTGATTCACAGTTTGGTAATGTTAAATACAGAAATCTTTCAGTGTCTACATTAGTGGAACATGTATACATGCAATTTTCACAATGATGTTCCCATTTGTAAGAAAGGCCAAAAATATTTTCTATTTCTACACCTTCATTTTAAAAAATGGTAAGCATATACATTAAAAATTTCTGAGCATCTTGTTGGATATTTTGTGTAAATTTTGTAGAACTAGAACACACATCCAAAAGATTACGAACATCTGAAACAGATTGTATTTTACTTGTATCTGAGGTCAATTTTTCAAAAACAGAATGCAACAGAGAACAAAATCTTTCTTGACAATTCTGCATAATTTGTTCTTGCAAACCTTCAAGATAAAAAACAACATTGACCACTACATTAGTATAGCAGTTGACACCTGAACTATTTTCAAACTGATAACCAACAACCTCTTCAACAGTGTCCAATTTCTTTTTACTTGCAATCACAACATTATCTTGTTCTTTTCCCTTCTCGACACCTTCAGAACAGATATTCTCAAACCTTCTTTTTCGACCAATCACACGCTTTTCAAATACAGGAAATTGACCTAAATTTGGAGCATACACCCTTCTTAATCTATTATACTCTTTTACACAGTTTGCATCTGTAGTAACCTTTGTCTCATCAAAATCAATCAAAAACAAACCAGATAATGTTCTGACTCGCGACAAAGCAACATATGCCATACCCTCTTTAAATACAGTAGATCCAATGTTCACCAAAGCACTGTCTACACTTAATCCTTGAGATTTATGAATAGTCACTGCATATGACAGAGAAAATGGAAATTGTTTCCTACGGACATATAAATCTTTAACAAGCAAAAAACGAACTGAACAACGACCAATTTCTTTAACATCTTCAATCTGATCAAATTTAATTTTTAAAAATTCAATTCCTTCTTTTTTCTGATAATTAACAAAATCTACCACTTTACCCATTGCGCCATTAACTAACCCTTTTTCTACATCCAAATTACGCCTTAAAATTACCCGACAGTTTACACACACATACAGTGTCTTTTCTAAACCAGCTGTTTTAGATATTTTTTTTTCTAAAGAATCCAGTTTTGTTTTCAAATTTCCCGTCAACATAATAGTGATTCCTTCGTGCTCTATTTTATCGATGGCTTACATTTTTATAATTTCTTCATTTTCCAATTTCAATAGTTCTTCGTTGAATATGGAACACTCGCGCAGTGTTGGCATTAAACAGATCACTGATTTATTTTCAGCAATTTTCATGTACACTTTTGCAGGATCTATATTTTCATTTGGAAAGACATTGCAAAGTAATCGACTTTCCAAAGCTTGTTTGCTATGTTTTGTAAGAATTCCAATTCTTCCCAGCTCGAAGACTTCTGGATAAAAGTTGGTAAGACACTGACGGATCTCCTCGGCCAACAAATTCTTTTAAGTATGGAACTGGTGTTTTTTGGGATTCATAAAACAGAGGTAAATACAAGCATCTTAGGCTTAAAGCAAGAGAATTTACTTTTTGTATTAATCCTTTTGGCACGTAGAGAACTATGTATAAATTGGGTTTGCGCCACACCACCCAACCATTTAGACTGGTGGAAATCAATTGGTAGAGTGAATAAATTGGATAGAATTGGAAGACCTAGAAAAAACTATAACTTTTGGGAAATATGGGAACATTTTCATAATTCTCGTGACCAAAATTAAGTCCAATGATTTTACTCCTGGCAATACTCCAAACGACTAAGGGCTATCGTTTTCCCCCATTGTGCCTAGGCGATAAACAGGTTTCCAGTTGCATGGAAAAACTCTCTGTCGGAAAAACCCTGAGTTGTTGGCCTAGGAAAATCGTAATGGATGCACTGGTCTCCTATATCAAAACCTGACACAAGTATTGCAAAATGAGGACTAAAGAAAAAAAAAAAAAAAAGAATTCCAATTCTTATATCTTGAAGAATACTTCCATATTCAGCATCATTTGCCTGTCACATATTTGTTGTCAGTTCTTTGTATTCAAAATTAGTCCAAATGTTCACATTACCAACACTACCAAGAGACTTTCTGGTATCTTCATGTGCAAGTGTTTTAAATACCGGTTGTCCTTTTACCGGAGTCAGTTGCAATAGATCTCCAAAAACTATGACGTGTTTTCCTCCAAATAACACGTCATACTCTGTTTTAAGAATCTGCTGCATTCTTAAATGCAGAAAGGCAAGCATCAAGTTTGAGACCATGCTCACCTCATCAATAATGAGAAGTTTCATTTTCTTCAAGACTCTTGAAACTTCACAACAAGCTTCTCCAGATAGCTTGTGGTATTCCAATTTGTTCTTATGCTCTACTGGTAGCATTAGTAAACAATGTAAAGTAATTCCTTTAATGTTATGTGCTGCCAACCCAGTTGGAGCAGTGACAACACAAGACAAATGCGACTCAGTTGTTGTTTGCAGATAACTTGTAATTACTTTAATTAAGAAACTTTTTCCTGTTCCAGATTGACCACTCACATACATTCAGATAGGTTGAAATGATGTACACGAGCACCCTTTCTTTTCATGAAGTAATCCATGGTCAATGTGCTCTTTCACTTGTTGATATATTTGTTTCTGTTCAACATTTAGTTGTTCTTCCAAGTTTCCGAACTGTATTACATCTTCTTGAGCTTGATACATTGCTGTTTCCACCTCATTCATGGCAGTTGCTGCTTCATTTTCAACAATTGGTTGTCCAAGTGGATCTTGACTCAGTGCACCAGAACTTTGACTGTCTTGAGAACTGTCTCTAGTAATCTCAGCTGCAATTGTAGCTTCTTGATGAATTTCATCATTCAACATTTTCACATTTTTTGCAAAAGCACTGCATTGTATGCTATCTTTACAAGCATTAAATGAATCTTCATAGCTCTGAAAATCTCCAAGTAATTCCAGTTCTGAACGCCATGGTTTGAACATTTGCAAAAGGGCTAAATAGTAAACTTCTCTTTTATCAGCAGTGTCGCAACTCAGTTTCCTGTGATTAATTAAATTTCCTTTCCTTTGTTTTACCAGACATCCTTCAGAACCAATTACTGCATATTTTCCATCAATGATGATCTCTGTAGTATTCCGTTTAAAAGTATAGTTTTGCAGCACTTCATAGAGACACATGTTCTCAAGATGATGACTTCTGTTTGGGTAATATGTGTCCAACATATTCGTTTTCAAAATATCTGTACTTTCTGGTTCTTTTTCTGCTAAATATTCAATTTCTTGCACAGATTTCAGTACCCGATTTCGCATTCCTGCAAGACCTAGACTCACCCAAATGATTCTTCTACTTTTGGAACATAGACTTGCAGATGATAACCGATCTGAACATTCATATGCTCCAATGTCACGATGCGATAACATCTTCAAACTGAAACTGCATCATTTTTTACTTAGGGTCTTCTCGTTAGAAATCTCTTCCCACATTTCTTTCAATTCCGTCTTTTCTGATTTAGTAATGTAGGACGTTACATATCGTGCAACAGCAATGGAATTGTCCACAACATACTGAATATCCATGTTAGCATTCCACATGGATAAAATAACTGGATTGTAGTCATTTATGTATTTCGATTCTTCACTTCTTTTTCAGTTGTAGGTATTTTTCGGAGACTTTCTTGTGATGGTATTTCGCATAGCTGACATAAAACTGTTCACTCTTCCTTTAGATAATACAGGACGTGGAAATCCAAAACGACATTTGGTATAGAACTTATCCTTTGACTTGTACTTTCGTCGACAGTATTTTCCACATCGATGGATTTGGAATCGTAAGACTTGTTTTAAGTTTTTATGTTCTTTGCAATTGGGTACAGCACATGTGGCATAATCTTCAATGAAAGACAAAACAGTTTCATCTGAATCTGTTCCAAATTTGGGGGCGTCCTTGATCCATAACAACATATGTATATGAGGAGCACCTCTTGCTTGATACTCCTTTCTCCAAAAAAATCCACAACTTCTCCAAGAGGAGGATTCTTTTTATTGCAGATGAAAGACATCATAGCTTCAAATCTATGATTGAAATATCTGCATACATTAACAGGATCCAATGAGCACAATTCTCCAGGTGTCTTGTATTCAATATTTTTTATATTGGAATTTGCCTCTCGAAGAAATTCAAGTAAATCATCCCAAGCATACTCAGCACAGCTTAGTGTAACAAACCATGTAGGAGTTCCCAAGTTACGTAGCATACATTTCAGTTCTCCATGACGATGGTACCAATATTCATTAGTCCCACGCTGACATGCAATCAGATTAATCAACTGAGTTTCTAAATGATCATCTCTCTGATGCACTTTATCCATAAAATCCTTTGCAGTTACATTTTGCAGATGCATTCCAGTTTTTAAAATGTGATTTACTGCATATGAAAGTCCAGACAAGTCACTTTCAAACAGAAGATGAAACATATAAGGGATACATTGTCGAAATCTTGGATCTTTTGCATATAATCTTGTTGTCCGATATTCAGATGCAGAATCTGCACAGGACGTTCATCATATCATCCACCTTTTCCTGTTGGAAACAACTGTAGGAAATAATGAGCTTCCAAACTCTCTTCCCATACACTCATGGGACTTCCTGTTGCTTTTTTCATTTGGAACAACTCAATCATATTCCCCATCACCTCTTTGGAATGAAGTGGATGTACACTGTAATGTTCATAGATTTCTTCACATCTGGACATGTCGACTTTTTCTATTTGTCCACTTAATGTTTCAATATCTTCTGCTAAATCTATTTCTTCTTCTCCTACAAACACATTTCTATAGTACTCATTATTTTTTAACAGATACAATGATGCCTTTTGCACTTTTCTAACATCCACTAACTCTTGTCAGATTTTCTTATTCTTAGTAGGAACACCATTAACTAGAATGACTAGTGGCTCATTTTCTGCTTGGTCTACACCAATAGTTTCAATATTTTTCCTTAAATCTAACGGTAAATACACAACTCTTCCTTTCAATCCTCTTTGCAACTCCGATGGAGGTAATTTACCTGTTTTAGGCTCCATACGAACAATAGCCTGAAACGGGTGAACACATTGAATAAGATTAGACTCATACGTATTTAAATCTATCAGCTCTGGAGGAATAGCAACCAACTCTAAATTATTATGAACAGCTCTAGCAGGCATTTTATTCTCATCTAATTTGTTATAACAATATTTGCAAATACGCTGCTCAGATCCCAAATCAAAACAATTCTCTACCAACAAATAAGTTGCAAATTCCATCCACTTATCATTATCTTCTATTTCACATTTTAAATACAGATTGACACCCCTAGTCTGATTTTTATAGTGAGTTCGGCGACAACAAATACAAGAAACATTTGGTCTTTCACCTGAAATTACCTTAAACTTTGTGATTTCATCCTCAAAATTTTTGGGAATCACGGGCTCTACATTGTCTTCAACATTTTGTTCTACTAATATGTCAGTTTCTGCACTCTCTTGCTGAGGACCGAAGTTACAAAACTCAATATCATCACAAACCTTCTTCACATCTGATACTGAGCCACGCAAAAGAGCACTGTTCAACTCATTTAAATTTAGTGCTGGACTTTTCGCATGATACAATCTTCTCACTAACTTCCGCATTTGAGTATGATGTACTGCCAGCAGCCTGAAATGGTGAAAAACACTTTCACAAACTTTCCTAGAAAGACAAGCCAGAGAATGATCTTGCAAACCAGTATTTTTTCTCACTGTGCAAGGGTCTAGTCCTTGCAACACCTTAATCTTTTGTTGAACACTTTTTTTACTATATGCTCGTAAAAAATGACATAATTTATCAATAGATTCCTGTCGTACACTACAAATACTACTGCAATCCCATGTATACACAGGGTGTTTAGGACGTCTCCCTAGAACTTCATCAGCTATCACTTTTTCTGCATTTCTTTCAACCATTTTCTCTTTCTCAATTGGACAACCATCTCTAACTTCATAACCTCTACCACTGGTGTCAACTGCAAAGAGTAATTTTTTGCTCCGTAAATAACTCTCATCATTAAAGAAAGGCTCTGAACTGGAACTGTGTTTCCATTCTCCCAAAAAAACATCACAAACATTTTTTCTATTAATGACCCTTTTCCTCCTACTTTTGGCCTTCATTAAATTGATTGGTTTATCTAGTGATCGAATTCTGTTTAATACTAAAATGAATAGTTTCCTTTTACTTCAAAAGCCTTTTCAACAATGTTTTCAATATGCTTTTTCTTTTTATAAAATAGAGCTCTCTTTTTATATTTCTTCACATCTTTCAGCAAATTATGAACTACTCTCTTGTAAAATATTTTTTTGCGTAATTCCTTATACTGATTTTGCCTTCTTTTAGCATACTTTGTCTCCTCTGACTGAACATTTGTTGTTTTGCTTTTCCTCTTATTTTGAATTTTTTTTCTAGTTGTAACATTCTCAGTGGTTTCAGCATTCTGTACGTTCTGTTTGCTCCTACAAACATTTTTAGTAAATTGCTTTGTGATCTTACCAGAAGATTTTTTCTTTTTAACTACATTATCTTGTACATTCAATACTTTTGGTTCATGTTTCTTCAAGTAATTCTCCTGTCTCTGTTCTTTTCTTTTTCTTTTTTTTCTGGCATGATTTCTCTATTTTAACGTTTAAAAACAGTATCTGTAAAAAAGATTCACAAATAAAAGTATATTAATAACTTTCAAATTTATACTATTCTATTACTGTAGAAACACATTTTATATAACAACTGACTAAGAAACTATAGCCCTGAAGCACAAGTGTGACGATGGTTAAAACACTACATGCATAGTGCATACTACTTTGAAGCAGTTCATGCCCTAAAGCCTACCTCACTAAAAGAGTACATGCGAACTGACTTAATGATTACAATACTATAAGGAGACACACTGGGTGAGTGACAGGGTGTTTCCTAGAAGTGTATGAATACTGACATGGATATTGATGGTGTGAAAGACAAGTGTGTAGGTGATTAGAGACCTACATACATAGTGGACACATGTTTCAATCCATCCATATGTTAAGGCCTGTCTCACTCCAATACTACTTGGATACTGATTAAATGATTAGAGTACTGCAAGGAGAGTGCCTGGGTGAATTTATAAGTGTTCGGGTTTTGGCACAGCGAATGGATTAATCCATGGTGCTGAATGGGTCACTAGAGGACTGCAAGGGGAGTGATAGGGTGTTTGCTGCAGTGTATGTATACTGAGTGGGGAATTGAAGGTGTGAAAGACAAGTGTGTTGTTGGTTAGAGGACTGCATGCATACTGGATAGGCATTTGAAGCAATTCATGTGCTAAGGCCTGGCTCACTGCATGAGTACTTGGGTACTGACTGAATGATTAAAGCACTGCAAGGACACTGCCTGGGTGAATGAATAAGTGGTTGCCTTTCGGTGCAGTGAATGGATTGTGACAGTGTATTTGCGGGAACTGTATGAATACTGTCTGGGATATTGAAGGTGTGAAAGACAAGTATGTAGGTGGCTAGAGACCTACATCCATAATGGATAGACGTTTGAAACAGTCCATAGAGTAACACTTAGATCACTGCAAAACTACCTGATTACTGACCGAATCATTAGAGTACTACAAAAAAGAGTGACTCGGGGAATCTTTTTAAGATTTTGGATTCTAGTGCAGTGAATCGGTTAGTACTTACTGCTAAATGAGTCAGTGGAGGTGTGCAATTAAAGTGACAGATTGTTTATTGGAGTTTATAGATACTGACAGAGAAATTGAAACTCTGAAAGGCAATTGTGTTGGTAGTTACAGGCCTCCATGCATACTGAAAACACGTTTGAATCAATCCATGTGCTAAGGCCTGCCTCACTCCATTAGTAATTAAGTACTGACTGAATGATTAGACTATTGCAAGAAGCGTATCTGGATGAATTTACAAGTGTTTCAGTTTTGGCGCAGTGAATGCATTACTGCATGGTGCTGAATAACTCACTAGAACACTGCAAGGGGAGTGACAGGATGTTTGCTGAAAGTACATGGATACTGACTGGGGAATTGAAGCTGTTAAACACAAGTGTATAGTGTGTTAGAAGACTGCATGCATACTGCATAGACATTTGTGGCCCTCTATGTGGTAATGCATGGTTCACTACATGAGTACCTGGAAACTGACTGAATCATTAGACTACTGCTAGGAGAGTGCCTGGGTAAAACTTTTAAGTTTTTCACTTTTGGCACAGTAAAAAGTTTAGTACATGGTACTGGATCAGTCACTGGATGAGTGCAAAATGAGTGACAGGATGTTTATTGAAGTATATAGATACTGACTAGTTAATTAAAGAAGTGAAAGACAAGTGTATAGGTGACTAGAGGCCTATATGCATACTGGATAGGGGTTTGAAGCAGTCCATGTTGTAAGGTTTCAATCTACATATTTAAGTACTGCACTTTACTGTCAAAGCCTGACTCATTTAAATGAATGCACAGCCAAAGACTGGCTTCTAATGCTACTAAAACTTGACAACATGACAGGTTTTAAAACAATTTTCTGTCAGCAAATACATGATGTTACCAAATGCTTCTCTCACAGTGGTTCCCAAATGCACACACACTCACAGTGTGATTCTAGACAAGCAACACTATCACTAGGAGTTCACCAAAACTCATTCACTACTATGGAAGGGATAAGGGGACTGGACACAATCTACATATTTCAGGACTGCACTTTAATGTCAAAGTCTGACTCATTTTATCAATGCATAAGCAAAGACTGGCTTCTAATGCTACTAAAACTTGACAACAAGACAGGTTTTAAAACAATTATCTGCAAGCAAATACATGATATTACAAAATGCTTCTCTCACAATGCTTAACCAAATACACACAGACTCACAGTGTGATTATTGACAGCCAACTATCCCTTGTACAAAATACATTTACTAGTCTACAAGATCTAAGGTGACTGCACACATTGCAGAAAATCTTCTACTACAGATTAGTACCAAAATGTTTCTCTCAAAATGATTCCTAAATGCACACAGACTCACTGTGTCATTCTAGACAAACAGCACTATCCCTTGCACTATACCAAAACACATTTCTTAATCTACAAATACTACATTTTAGTGTAGAAACATGACTCATTTTGCAAATTTATAAACAATGACTGATTTCTAATTGTACCAAAATATAAAAACAGCACAGTTATCTTTCTGCAAACACATGAAAAACACAAATGATTATCACAGAATTATTTCTACATGCACACACACTGTCAATAACACTGTAGACAAAAAAAAGTACTCCCTGCACTATACCAGGAAAAATACATTAGTCTGATTAAAATCAAAATACAGCACATACATCCCCATAAAATTAAATAACTCACCTTTCAAGTTGTTTTGTAGATTAAGAAGTCACACACCAGATTTTCTTATACAGAATCTCTGCACTGTGCACCTGTCAGCAAAACCAAAGAATGGCAAAGTTTCCCTCTCATTTTCCACACATATACATGTAAACATCAAATCACATTCCTTCCCACATAAATTCAAAACCAAACACACATTTCTATTGGTTAAACATTTCAACCCTTTCCAAATGACATAAATGTCAACCCTACCCCCAATCTGCCTTCTGCCTGTTACCACAGAAACAGGTCATGGAACACTGAACTGAGCACACAGGTTACAAGTTCAGCACACAATGTTGCTAATCAAAACAGCAAGTGTGCTTGACTTTTCAACATATCAGCTTATCATATATAATGTTCCTTTCAATCACTTTTTGTTAACCAATAAGAATCATGCGTTTAAAAAACAGAAACATGCACCCTACCTTTCAGTGTAAAAGGTTGTCAAACAACCAATGATTTCTTGTCTTTTTTCAAAACTGCATCTTAGCCACCATTTTAGAAAAAAATCTTACTTTTCAAACTGCCATTTCATTTACAGAGACCATCTGAGTGCATCCAGACCTCCCTTCAAGATGCTTAGAGTGTGGATTGTGGGACACAGCTATATTTTCTGAAGCCAAAGGTATGCAGAAAACAAAGGCATTCACAAAGACCTAGGTTTGCCAAATGTAGACATTAAATGGATTGGACAGAGAGGGTTAAAGTGGCACCAATTGATGCCATTGGTAAAAACCTTTATGCATATCCAACACCCTGACCTCATACTAGTGCATTGTAGTGGCAATGACCTAGGCACTTTGACTGGGGTAGGTCTGGAAATGCTTATGAAGGACACCTTTGCAGAATTGATTTCACTTTTTCCCAAAACTGCCTTTGGCATATGTTGGAATACACAAAGGCAGAAATGGAACTGGTCCAATCATTTCTGTCCACAAATTGAGAAAGCTAGGAAACATGTGAATTCATCTGTTTCTGCTTTTCTCCGAGACTATAGAATGGTGTCCATTTACAATAACAATCTGCGCTTTCATATGCAAGAGATGTATAGGAGAGATGGTGTACACTTTACTGATGAAGGAAGCAGAGTCTTCCTCAACAACTTTAGACTCTGTATAGGTACTTACTTATAAGTACCAAAAACTCTGAATGAACACAACGGCTCTTTTTAGAGCCACTCAAGAACAAAACACTTAAGCTTGATGTTTATCTCCCAAAATTTCAGGTTTTTTTCCTTGGATCCGCGCACCCAACGAGTTAGGAACCGCGCACCCAACGTGAGAGGAACCGTGCACCCAGCGCGTTATGATGCACGACTCCTAATTTTACCGTAAAAAAAAAATAGCCCCATCACAAATTTTTATTATCCCTGGGGCTCCCATCCCCCGGGACTTATAAAAAAACATTGGAGACCGTGGGGGGACCCCCAACGCCCCCACGGTCCCAGTTGGCTCCCCGCGTCCTTCGGGAGCCGGCATTGCTTTTCCACATGGGGAGCTGCTGAGATGCAGCTCCCCGTGTGGAAAAGCAATATCGTTTGGATTTTGAAAGAGAGAGCAAGTTTCCCTGCTCTCTCTTTCAAAAGCCTAACGAAGTTTGCTATGGGAGGGCAGGAGACTCCTGCCCTCTCATAGCAAACAACAGTGTCCTGGGGGTGGGCACACCAGGACACTGTAGGAGACGCCCTGGGAGGTGGCGGTCCCCAGGGCCCTCGAGGGCTCTAGGAGGGGGGCCACACAGCCCCCCTCCCCCTTTTAACTTATAACAATTTGACCCCGGGATTTGGCCCACCCGGGGGCTAATTATTAACGAAGCGCGGAAGACCGCGCTTCTGGTTTTTTATTTTTTTCGTCCGGATCCGCGCACCCTGCGCGCGTTTCGCCGGTTTAAAAAAACAAAAAGAGGGCCCCAGGGGGTCCTTCTGGGACCCCCTAAGCAACACTAGAGGGTCAGAGTATTTCTACCCTTCCCACTTTATATGTTTTAAACACTTATTCCCCTTACTTAATCAGCCTCGCTTCTTCCAAGGCACAAAATGGCTGCCAACAGTTCCTGGTTTCGAATGTAGACAGACACTTGACAGCCAATTAGCATTCAGCGCGTGATCGGGAGGGTGCGTGCTCGGTTCGGGGAGAGTGCACATACGGTGTGCTTAGGGTGCGCGGATCCTCTGAGGCCATAGATATATCTATTTTTTTAGTCGCATTTTCTCAGGAACTACTGAACAAATTTACACCATTTATGCAAAAGGCATGAGTCTGAACTGAGGACTACCTCTTTGCCAAATTTGGTGTAATTCCGTTCAGCAGTTCGGGCTGTAGCTGCGTCAACAGGTCCTATGGGAAATTGCATGGAGAAAACGCGTTTTGGGACCCCCCCTTTTTCTCAGCCCCCGCTTGACGTATCACCAAGAAACTTTCAGGATAGGAGCGGACCGGAGCTGGCCAAAAGTTTGGAGAATTTCACGAAGATTCGTCAACCGGCGCCAGACTTATTGGGAATAGAATGTTGCTGATTTCCTAACTATAACTACCTACTGGCAATATATATTTTATTTTATATTTTTATATATATATATATATAATATATATTAAAAAAAAAAATATATATATATATATATATATATATATATGAAACTCCTCACACTTCTTCTCCAGGAAGTATACACGGACACCAGGGAGATTTGCAGTTTTCAAAATCGGTTTAATGGACTGCACAAACAACGCGTTTCAGCTTTCGCCTTGTTCATGTGAACTGCAAATCTCCCTGGTGTCCGTGTATACTTCCTGGAGAAGAAGTGTGAGGAGTTTCATATTTGGGATGGCCGATTACCCCCACACGGACCACCCTAACAGACAGCCTTCGTCTTTATCGGGACTGTTTTTTTGATATATATATATATATATTAAGTCCAAACCCGCTCAACACATTACGAACAGGCACTGACACCGTGGGATGATTCCAAAGATATTTATTCCATCAACAACGGTCCAAAACCAAGACGCGTTTCGGCGGACGGGTCCGCCTTGCTCACTTTCCCAATTTTTTTCACTCAATTACAGTCCTATCTCAGTTTTCAACATTTATGTCAAAACGTAAGTGGTTGCCTTGGTGACATAAGATTAGTAAAGGACATAGAAGAGTTCTTAAGATAAGTGACACACTAATGGTTAATTCACGTAAAAAACAACAATAAAGCATTAAATACACATTACCAATATGTGTTAAACACGGTCAACTGTGAGTGATTGTTGCATTGTTTACAAAAAGAGTAATTAAATTTGGTGTGTTGCCTTCAAAACATTTTTAAACATTATTAAATGTTTTTAACCCTTGAGCCCAAGTGGGCAGTGATCAATGAAGATTGATTAGAACAAGGTAAAATAATGCAAATACTGGAATTAGAACAGTTGGCCTGATTACGTGAATCCGATATTCTAACAAATGAAAAAATTAAAGAAAACTGAAATTAGACTCAAAAGGCTATAGTCAGCGGAATAAAGGAAAAACAGGGGGGGGAAGGTTTGGAACAAATGAAACTCATTACATTTCCTGAGAATTCTCACAAGGGTTTCAAAGCGGACAGCAACTTTACATCATAAAGCGATTAATAATACAAGTCTATATTTATGCAGCACTAGGGGATTACAAATGTGTACTCAATGCCTCATCTGCATTCATGCCATTTGGAATTTTACAATCCAATGAGATTATATATCTGGATTCTAATTTCCGCAGCAGCATCTGCCTGTTACCTCCCCTGACGTTCTTTTTTACACTGTCAATGACAAAGTATTTAAGATCCTCTGATCTTCCTCCGTGTATTGTATTTATGTGTCGGGCCACTGGATATGCCGGGTCATCGTTATTAATTGCCCTCAGGTGTTGAAGTATCCTTACATTAACGGGGTGAATCGTTCTACCCACGTACCTTTTGTTGCATGTACAACGTAGCACATACACCGCAAATTCTGTCTTGCAAGTGTAGTGCTCACGAATTACAAACGGAGTTTTCCTGAGGGGGGTGGGGACTGTTGTAGTATTTTCCCCGTGTTTACAGGCTTTACATTTTGTGCACTTAAAGAATCCCTTCTGTGCTTTTAGCCAACTGCTACCTCTCTCACTTACAGGGGCATTGACAACCAAATCACTTTTCATAGACTTAGCCCGTCTGAATGTTAATTGCGGGAGCTTGGTACATGAGGAGCCTATGACGGGGTCACATTGAACTAACGGCCAGTGTCTATACAAGATTCTTCTTAGATTGTTATGATACTGGTTGTACCCTGTGACTAATCTAGGGGTTTGAACTTCCTGAACCGTCTTTGCTTCTGACTTTTTGAAGACCAAATTTTCTCTGGTGGTATTTGAACACTTCTGTTTAGCTTTGTTCAAAGTTTGTGCTTTGTAGCCTCTCTTACTAAGTCTTTTGAATAGATTCTGTGTAGAAACGTGTAGGCTCTCTGTGGTACTGCAATTCCGTTGCATTCGTAGACATTCAGCATAGGGAATGCTTTCTATTAGTTTGGTTGGATGAAAACTCTGGGCGTGTAAAATCGCATTCCCCGATGTAGCTTTCCTAAATGTGCGAGACTGAACTTTGTTTGCACTGATGTAGAGCTCTAAATCAAGGAATACTATGGATGTCGTACTAGTATTACACGTAAATTTCAAATTCAAATCATTTACATTTAGTCTGGTAGCGAAATCAATAGCTTCCTGTTCAGCACCTCTCCATAAAATAAAAATGTCATCAATGTAGCGCTGGTATAGCACTACATTTTGTGACATTGCTGTAGAAAATTCTTGCATGAGTACTTGCTCCTCCCACCAGCCCATATGCAAATTAGCATAGCTGGGGGCGAAGCAAGTACCCATCGCAGTGCCTTGTAGTTGTTTGTACAGAAGTGTGTCAAACAAAAAAATGTTATTTTCTAGACACCATTCAATCATATTCAACAACATGTAAGTGTGTTGGTGGAGACCGATGTTTCTCGTGCTAAGATAATGTTTCACTGCATTCAAGCCGTCTCTGTGTCTAATGCTTGTATAAAGACTTTGAACGTCTAATGTCATAAACACAAAATCATTTTGCCAATTACAATCGAAAATCTTCCTCAAAAAGTCCCCAGTGTCCTTCAAGTATGCAGGTAATGTTTGCACAAACGGTTGAAGAAAATAATCTATGTTGCTGGTGTTTTCGAAAAGGCTTCCAATGGCAGAAATGATGGGCCTACCCGGTGGGCATTCTGCATTCTTGTGGACTTTAGGAAGTAGATAAAGTTGCGGAGTGATAGGATAATCGTTCTTTAGGTATTCAAGTTCTGATTTTGAAATTAGACCTTTGCCTCTCCAGTCATATAAACAGCCGTGGTATCTTTCCTTGATACTGATTATGTTTGTGGCTGTTATTCGAGTATAACAATTTTTGTCCAAGAGTTGTGACAAAGCTTCTCGATTGTACATTTCAATGGGCCACAACACCACGTTTCCTCCTTTGTCTGACCAACGTATGACAATGTCAGTCCGTTCTTTAATTTTTTGCATGACCATTGTGTATTGCGTAGCCTGTTTATTTAAGTTCTGTTGAAATTCATTACTGCTACTGATTGCCAGTTTCTTTAAATCAGTGATCACTTTATCAGAGAAAATGTCAATATTGTCTCTTGGCATTATGGGGTTAAAAACCGATTTAGGTTTGAATGGCGTTCGGAGAGATGTAGAAATGTCTAACTCCGCTCTGTCTGCCGCTTGACTCACGCTTACTTGATCAATTCCTTCATTATATTCCAACTCCACCATGTCTCTCAGGGTTGTCATGTCAGCCACGTCTAATGCCATTGGAAATAGATTGTCTTCTACTTGTGCATCCTTTTTATTCTTCATAGTGAAGAAATGTTTACGTAATTTCAAATTTCTCGTGAAATGGTAAAGGTCTATCCTGGTCTGTGTATAGTCAAAGTTCGTAGGTTTGCAGAAAGATAGGCCAAGACTTAAAACTTTTTCTTCTGTTGTTGATAATGCCATCGTTGAAAGATTTATTACTGTGTTATCAGCCTCTGTAGTATCATTTATCTTCGTCTGTTCCGTCTGTATATCGGTTTTGCGAACTGTTGAGCGTTTTCGCCATCTCCTGTCTTTTCTCCGTCTGCTCTTTGATTTAAATTTCTGTTTGTTGTGAATTCGCGTTGTTGTGGCCTTGGGCGTAGGCTCATTAAACGTTCTACACGTAAAAAACCCAACTCTTGTGCGGGTGTAGGTGCTTTGCTTGCTTGGGGTCCACTCCCGGTACCTTCCGGATCAGACTCAATTTCTGAACTTAGTTCAGATTCACTGGGTGCAGGCTGTCCACTGGTGCCGCTACTTGTAGTTGTTGACAGTTGTTGGCGCCGAATATTGTCAAATTTCCTCGAAAAGGTATAAATGCAACCAAAAAGATAATCGTTCCTGTCTCGCTGGAATTTTATGGCTTTTCTTTCCTTGATGGTTTGTTCGTACTTTAGGACACGATTCTTAATGTCCAGCAGACCCTTACTCACTTCATCTTGGTTGGACGCTTTGTCTAGTTCTTTGCATATTTCATCAATACGCAACATGATCTTTTCTCTGTCCGTCGTAGCAAACTTTATTAGTATTTCCAACATATTTCTGGACGATTGGGCACTATTCTCAGCCCATTCCTGGAGCATAGCGGGATCTGGGTTTTCATAGGTCGGTGCGACTAAAATCCTCAGACCCCTCGGTATCCGCCCCACCTCAAGATATCTTTTTAGAGATGTGCACTCCCACCACTTGGCCACCTCATGTCTCCGTAATTTCTCCAATTCACCCAATAGCTGTTTCACGCTGTTTCCTGCTGCTGTTGTTTGCGTGTTCCCTCTCGGGGTAGCTGTGCTTTCTTGCTGATCGCTAAATATGTCAATCGCTGCCGCTTCTCTCTCCCTGATCCAATCCTCAGCCATTGTTGTGGAATAACGTATATTTCAAACACCCACTGTCTGTAAGTGACGAACCTTACAGAACTCACTCTCCCATAAGCCACCTGGTCGGAAAACACAAATGATGGGTCACACTGTGAGCTTACCTGGATCCCGGTCCGCCCTCCGGCAATCACGAGAGACAGGAGACTCACGTACGCGTAATCACATCCTGTGTAACACCGAAGTCACGGCTAGGGGGGCTCTCCGCTTTCCTTGTACGACAAAGACAGTCCACTTTTTCACCGGCAGCGGAGTGCACCAGAACGAGGAGGGTCAGTGTAGGAGGCTCCGGAATGCCTCTAATATTAAGTCCAAACCCGCTCAACACATTACGAACAGGCACTGACACCGTGGGATGATTCCAAAGATATTTATTCCATCAACAACGGTCCAAAACCAAGACGCGTTTCGGCGGACGGGTCCGCCTTGCTCACTTTCCCAATTTTTTTCACTCAATTACAGTCCTATCTCAGTTTTCAACATTTATGTCAAAACGTAAGTGGTTGCCTTGGTGACATAAGATTAGTAAAGGACATAGAAGAGTTCTTAAGATAAGTGACACACTAATGGTTAATTCACGTAAAAAACAACAATAAAGCATTAAATACACATTACCAACATGTGTTAAACACGGTCAACTGTGAGTGATTGTTGCATTGTTTACAAAAAGAGTAATTAAATTTGGTGTGTTGCCTTCAAAACATTTTTAAACATTATTAAATGTTTTTATATATATATATATATTTATATATATATATCACTGCTCCTTCTGCACCTTGAGATAGCGCACTCTCTGGACGGGTGCGTTTAACGCGAAGGTGAATCCGCGTTTACATGTACACGCTCACTCCCAATCTCTTCAAGACTCGGACGGCACTCTACCGGAAACTCCTGCAATCTTTTAAATCCTTTTATTGTGTTGCAAGCATGAAAAACATGACGCGTTTCGGCTATGCCTTAGTCGAATGTTCTTATTGAACGCACCAAAAAGCGGCATATTTAAAAGTGCATTACGTGAATCACATGACAAAGTAAGGCATGGAAATTAACTAAGGACAATCTCCTTACAGAATATGGAGCCATATTGGAGTGTAGTTTTGAAACGCTCAAATGCAAATTCACAATGATTTCTAATCAACTACTTACACCTTTCAAAAAGTTTTTCTTATTATGAAGGAGACCCATAAAACTATATTGCCGTGTATCGGCATTATCGGTGTCCATATTGCATTATAGCACCATGAATTGGCAACCACTTACTTATTATTAGTGTCATGGCAACAGACTGTTGATTAAACATTTTACATATTACCCAATTCATCGCCGTATATCGGCTTTCTCGATAATATGCTGAACTAACAATTATTACGCCGTGTATCGGCTTCAACTTCATCATAGTTCATAACATAACCACAGTCTGCTGATTCACATAAAAATGTCACATAAAAATAAACCTCTAAGGAATGATCAAACATAGAGCACTTAGCTGACACAAATAATTAGTAAAAAATTATTAGTAAAAAATGTTGTCGTAATTTTCATAATTCATACAATTAGCATCGGCATATTCAACCAACAAAAACTCCACTGTATATTTCATTTGGTTCAGTCCCCAAGATGAACTGCCAGTTCTTCCCCTACATTCATACCGAAGGGGTTCTTGGTTCCCAGATCTATGATGTATCGTGATTCTAACCTGCGAAGTTTAGAACCAAAATTTTTTACTAATAATTTTTTAATAATAATCATGGTTGTGAAGCGGTACCGCCTGAACCGCGAGGGAGGCACCGCTGCATGTGATTGCAGTCCTGTGACAGCACCAATCGACGTAGCGACATAGGGGAAGGTTGCCCAATGGTGAAATTTGATTAATGTGATGGACGGAGGCAGATGTTTACTGCCACTGGGAATTATATATGAAGAAATCGTATCCTGTGCACGGCGCCTCACTAGAGAAAGATACGCCCTACAGTTACCACAGGCCACCGGGGTGGCCACGCCCACCTGGGCGGGGACATTATCATTTAAGCTGTGAGTTGCAAAAATAGCCGTGCACATCACTCTGCAACATGCCCGTGACCCTTGACAAAGTGCTTCCAGCATGAAACGCGTCGGGATGGACATTGGATTTAGGAAACGCTGCTGCTGTCCTGAAATGTTGTTTTTCCATTAAATTTGTGGCATATGAACTGAACATTCGTGGGCCCCCTCATTACAGGCAACTTTTGTTTTGGATGTGAAGCGGTACCGCCTGAACCGCGAGGGAGGCACCGCTGCATGTGATTGCAGTCCCGTGGCAAAGCCAATCGACGTAGCAACATAGGGGAAGGTTGCCCAATGGTGAAATTTGATTAATGTGATGGACGGAGGCAGATGTTTACCGCCACTGGGAATTATATATGAAGAAATCGGAGCCTGTGCACGGCGCCTCACTAGAGAAAGATACGCACTACAGTTACCACAGGCCACTGGGGTGGCCACGCCCACCTGGGCGGGGACATTATCATTTAAGCTGTGAGTTGCAAAAACAGCCGTGCACATCAGTCTGCAACATACCCGTGACCCTTGACAAAGTGCTTTCAGCATGAAACGCGTCGGGATGGACATTGGATTTAGGAAACGCTGCTGCTGTCCTGAAATGTTGTTTTTCCATTAAATTTGTGGCATATGAACTGAACCTTCGTGGGCCCCCTCATTACAGGCAACTTTTGTTTGGATATATATATATACATGATAAAATTTTGTCTCGAGAACAATTTTTTTGTCTTTAATGATAATTTTTACAGACAAAAACAAGGTACAGCCATGGGCACCTGTTTTGCTCCCAGTTTTGCCAACCTTTTTATGGGCTGCTGGGAGCAGCAGGTGTCCAGAACGGATGGGTTATACCGCAGCCATGTGAAAGTGTGGCTGCGGTATATCGATGATTTGTTTATCATCTGGGATGGTTCTCGTGAACTAGCTGAGAATTTCATCTCCATTTTGAATATGAATACCAAGAATCTGAGATTTGAGGGAACTATCAGTAATCAGAAAATTCAGTTTTTGGATTTGGAAATTGAAGCAGTGGATAAAAGACTATGTTCTCGACTCTATCGTAAGATCACTGCAGGTAACACTTTGTTACACGCAGAAAGCAGTCATCCAAAAACCCTGATTCGCAGCATTCCGTATGGGGAATTTCTTCGGGCTCGGAGAAATTGCAGCACGGATGCTGATTTTAAAGATGAAAGTGACTGTATGATGAAAAGATTTGTAGAGAGAGGCTATAAACTGAATGTGATACAAGAAGCACTCTCAAAGGCAATGCAGTTCACACAATCTGAATTGTTGAAACCAAAAGATATAGTGCAGGAGAAGGATGATCAGGTTGTGAGATTTATTACTACTTTCAACTCTAGCTCTTATGAAGTCAGAAAATGTCTAAATAGACATTGGGAGATCCTGAAGACTGAATCTACATTAGAGGATATAGTAGGAGATGCTGTTAACATCACCTACAGAAAAGCGAATTCTCTAAAGGACAGATTATGTAGCAATGAAGTGCCTGGCACTAAAGGCTCTAACATGGATATACAAGGCTTTTTCACATGCATGGCCTGCAAGGCATGCAAAACTAGCACTAATGTGAAAACAGTACATTACCCAGTCTCTGACACCAACAGACGCATTGAGAAACACCTAACTTGTTTGTCAGATTATTGTGTCTATGTGTTGATGTGTCCTTGTTCTAAGAAGTACGTTGGCAGCACTATGTTTGCTGCCAAGAAACGTATTTTGGAACATATGAGGGCAATTCAAAATAAAGATAAGTTGTCCCCTATTGCCAGGCACTTTGAAGAGTTCCACAAAAGTAACCGTAACCTGTTAAGATTTTTTGTTTTAGATAGAATTCTACCCTCCAAGAGGGGTGGTGATAGAATTCGCAAATTACGCCAACTTGAATCCAGGTACATTATGGAGCTCAACACCAAGATTCCAGTAGGATTAAATTCGGAGGAAGAATTGTCTTGGCATTTGGGGGATAAAACTTAGAGCTTAGGTTGATTTCTCGCTCCTTATTCTTCCCTATCCTCCCCCAATTTCAGAGGCTACAGTAAGATTTTTTACACATTTTTTACACATATATTACTACGCTTTGCTGTTTTTAAAGACTAGGTCCCCAGTTTCCTAGTTTCTTTGTGAATGTTCTGAACCTCATTGTCACATCTTCATTCTGATTCTCTCTGCTTTTCTGCTATGCCTTTACAATGTTTTAGTAGATGATGGGAGTTAAAATTTGTAATGGTGGGTTGGCTTTAATGTTTTCCTCCTTGCTGAGTCTGAATTGATCCTTTCTAGTTTTTTTAGCATCGGTGCTATACTTTGATATGAGAGCACTAGTTTGATTGACAGTTTTGTTTTGTTTGCTATCTCCACTTTGTTATGTTTAGGTGATCCAAGAAGTAGAATTTAAGGATGAAAGAGGCTACTATCAAGATTAAGAGTCAGAAAAAGAAGTATAAGAATAAGAGTCAGAAAAAGAAGTATAAGAATAATTGATGGCCCACTTGGGCTAAGTACATTTTGCATATATTTTGCATAATTTGCAATTTTGAATTTTGGTATAAATATTTCATATTTCTTATACTCTTGACTGGAGAGTAAGTTGAAATATTTAAGTTGACCCTTATGATAGATGATACATATGCACACTATGCAATGTTAAATTTATATGGATATTCCTCTTTTCAGCAATGATGTTAACGTTTACCAACTTGGGTATGATATGGATATGCTGTGAATTCTATGGACTTACACCTATAATAATTTCTTTATGCAACTGGGGGCATTTGGCTGAGGTACAGATTAGGATATATAGAAAACGGATGGCTAAAAAAATGTTCGACTGTATGCAGATGCAATAATTTAAAAAAGTAGCGATTTAATTAGTAAGCATATTGTATGCAAACCAACATACATCCAACATTATTGGCAGATTGCAACTTATGCAGGAATAGGAATTAACATCATTGTGGTTTATATAGTCATCTCTGTCTCTTTGAATGTAAAACTTTATTGAGGTACCTTTTTGTTGTTGGATATAGTATTATGCCTTTACCGTTTCAAGATGGCCGCAATGCCGCCGGCCAGGAGTACATGCAAACTATTGTCCTCTTTTACTGTTTATTTCCGCAAAACTTGTGCGTGGTTCCGATGCCCCTTTTTTTGAATGTATTTAACTGTTGAATTTGAACAGACACTTACCCGTGACCAAGACGATATGTTCGTCGAAACGCGTTGGGTATTATTTGGCTTAAATGCACATTAATTAAATCTTCGTGATTGAATTTTGAAATGCTGTTTCTTCTTTGGGGAGGAGTGCATCCGTGTATGTTATACACTTGGTGAAACGTCTATATATATATATATATATATATATATATATATATATATATATATTCACTTAAAAAACCATAGGTTTCACACGTTATAGTTAGATCGATATTTCACTCGTAAAAAACCAATGAAATTCCCCCGTTATAGTTAGTTCAGATAACTATAACTCATGCGGCCGCCACTCTATCACAAGGATGATGTCATCAGTGATGTCATGAGTGATGCCACTGACCATGTCATGAGTGATGTAATATGTGACGTCATCAGCAGTGGATTGCGGGCGCGCGAGTTATAGTTATCTGAACTAACTATAACGGGGGAATTTCATTGTTTTTTTTACGAGTGAAATATCCACCTAACTATAACATGTGTGAAACCTATGGTTTTTTAAGTGAATTTGCAAGGTTTTTTAAATGATAATTCCTAACTATAACGTGTGTGAAACCTATGGTTTTTTCAGTGAATTTGTACATTTTTTTAAATGCTAAGTTATGTATGTATTATTATTTTTTTATATATTTATTTTACAATAAACTGCGTATTAAAAAAAATTAAAAATAAATATATATATTTTTTTGGTTTTTCACCGTGCGCGCACGGTGCGCGCACCCCCGCGATTTAAAAAAAAAAAATTAAAATGTTTTTTTCTGCCTTCGGGGTCCTTCAGGGACCCCCTGACAAAGGCTAGGGGGTCAGGAACTCTCTACCCTGCCCCCTTTTCATGTTCGCCACCTTCCTTTTTCACTCTCGCACTGAAAACAAACAAAATGGCGGCCAACACTTCCTGATTTCGACCGATTCGAACGTTAAATAACATGTAACCACCAATCAGAATTGCGCTCGTGCACATTAGGGCTCTTGCACGGTGCACGCACGGTGCGCGCACTGTGCGCGGCTTTAGATATGTATGTGCTTTTAACTGCAATTTTCTCAGGAACTACTGAACAGATTGACTCCATATATGCAAAAGGCACATCCCTGAGCTGAGGACTACCTCTCTGCCAAATTTCAAGTAATTCTGTTCAGCCGTTCGGGCTGTACCTTGGACTAAAGGTCCCTATGGAAAATTGCATGGGGAAAACGCATTTTGGGACCCCCTTTTTTCTCAGCCCCCGCTTGACGAATCCCCCCGAGACTGTCAGGGTAGGAGCGGAGCAGAGCGCCCCACCTATTTTGAAAATGTTGCGAGGATTCGTCAACCGGCGCCAAAGTTATTCCAAATAGAATGTTGCGGATTTCCTATGGAAACACGGTCCTAACTATAACTATCTACTGGCGACCACCAGTAGATAATATATATATTATCTACTGGCGGTCGCCAGTAGATAGTTATAGTTAGGACCGAGTTCCCATAGGAAATCTGAAAATTCTATTTTGAATAACTTTGGCGCCGGTTGACTTATCTTCGTGAAATTTTCAATACTAATTGGGCGCTCCGCTCAGCTCCTACCCTGAAAGTCTCGGGGTGATTTGTCAAGCGGGGGCCGAGAAAAAAGGGGGTCCCAAAACGCATTTCCCCCATGCATTTTCCCATAGGACCTTTAGTCGAAGGTACAGCCGAACGGCTGAACAGAATTACTTGAAATTTGTCAAAGAGTTAGTCCTCAGGTTAGACATGTGCCTTTTGCTTAAATGGTGTAAATCTGTTCAGTAGTTCCTGAGAAAATCAAAAGTAAAATCACATATATATCTGGGCGGAGCCTAACCACACATCTCATCATGAGATCTGATTGGCTGTCAGCACTTCATTCAAGAAGTGTTGGCAGCCATCTTGGGACCAATATACATGATAGCACCTCATTAAAAAGCATTGCAGTTAATAGAAGGTTTTAAGACTTTAGTTACATTATAAATCCTTTGGTGATGGTACCATACTCATTTTAGGAATTGTGGAGTGTTCTAAGGTGATTTTACCATGTGAAAAAGCCTTCTGCTGTGATATCATGAATCATGTTTGAGAGAAAACTATTTTCTCATGCTTTTCCCACAGAGGTTTGGAAGGTGATCTATAAGCTAACTGAGAGCATATTTTCTGTAAATTCACATTATCTTTCTCAGTCATGTGAGAATGAAGTCTGACATTCTCAGTAAAACATGTACATCCAACAAGGGCAGAGACTGTCAGTTGATTCCTTTGTGTTCTACTGCAGCTTCCCAGAGTGTTCTAAAGAACAACTAGACCGCTAACAGTCCTACTTATGACAAACGTATGGCACACCTGAAGCCATCTTGGTTGGAATAAAGTGGTAATTCTTTAAACATTTAATTTAAAAAGGAACAAAATGAGGGGGTTCATTTTGCCATAGAAAGTATGATTAGTGCTGCAGAAAGAAAAATTAGGGCACATTTTGAGTGACTTCTCAAATCCTCTTCTATTTCATTAAAACATTCTGACATGCAGACTGAAACATGCACTTTCAATACCAGCAGCAGACTTCCCTGGTGAGCAGTAGCTTTACTACAGTGATCTAATAAGCAACTAGAGTGCTAACATTCTGAATTTATGGCAAATTTGTGACACATCTGAAAGCCTTCTTGATGGAATCAAAGTAAAAAACTGAAAGTATTTCCAACTGAGGAGACTGTAGTAAATGAGGAAATTAGGAAACATCATAACAAATAAGTCTCCCAAAATGGCCACCAGAGACGAAAGAGCCCAAATGTAGCCCAAATATCACCCAGATGTAGCCCAAGTATAGCCCAATGACAGAATGTCCCGGAGTGTTCTAACGAACAACTAGAGCGCTAACAGTCTTACTTATGACAAAAGTATGGCACACCTGAAGCCATCTTGAATGGAATAAAGTGGTAACACTTAAAACGTTTAATTTACAAAGGAACACAATGAGGGGATTCATTTTGCCATAGAAATTATGATTAGTGCTGCAGAAAGAAACATTAGGGCACATTTTGACTTCTCAAATCCTCTTCTATGTCATTAAAAAAATTCTGACATGCAGACTGAAACATGCACTTTGAATACCAGCAGCAGACTTCCCTGGTGAGCAGTAGCTTTACTACTGTGATCTAATGAGCAACTAGAGTGCTAACATTCAGAATTCATGGCAAATGTGTGACACATCTGAATGCCTTCTTGATGGAACCAAGTAAAAAACTGAAAGTATTTCCTACTGAGGAGACTGCAGTAAATGAGGAAATTAGGAAAGTTCATAACAAATAAATCTCCCAAGATGGCCACCAGAGACAAAAGAGCCCAAATGTAGCCCAAATATCACCCAGATGTAGCCCAAGTATAGCCTAATGACAGAATGTCCCAGAGTGTTCTTAAGAATAACTAGAGCGCTTACTGTCTTACTTATGACAAAAGTATGGCACACCTGAAGCCATCTTGATTGGAATAAACTGGTAACACTTAAAACATTTAATTTAAAAAGGAACACAATGAGGGGGTTCATTTTGCCATAGAAATTATGATTAGTGCTGAAGAAAGAAAAATTAGGGCACATTTTGAGTGACTTCTCAAATCCTCTTCTTTTTCATTAAACAATTCTGAAATGCAGACTGAAACATGCACTTTTAATACCAGCAGCAGACTTCCGTGGTGAGCAGTAGCTTTACTACAGTGATCTAATGAGCAACTAGAGTGCTAACATTCAGAATTTATGGCAAATGTGTGACATATCTGAATACCTTCTTGATGGAATCAAAGTAAAAAACTGAAAGCATTTCCTACTGAGGAGACTGCAGTAAATGAGGGAATTAGGAAACTTCATAACAAATAAATCTCCCAAGATGGCCACCAGTCACAAAAGAGCCTAAATGCAGCACAAATATCACCCAGATGTAGCCCACATGTAGCTCAATGACAGAAGTGTGCAAAACACTTATTTTTTGTGTATTTGTAGTTTTAGATAGTGCAGACTTGTCAGGTATTGGAATGCTTTACATGAGCATTGGTTACATCACACAAGATCAAATTCATTTTGGTTGTAGACATGGGGAGATTAAGTGATTTGACCACAATCACAGAATGTTGAGCTGAAGCAGAAACTCCAACCTGGTTCCCCAGTTGCAAAGTCTGCAGCTCTGGAAGTAACACCACATCCTCTCGCCAAGGTGCAACATTTCATCAAGTGGTCAACTGGATAAAAAAACATAAAGATTACAAATAATTTAAAAGTTCTTTGTCTCTATATGAAAACTGTCCTCATTTTAGTTTTTTAGAGCACTAACCATAATTTTGATGCAAATAAGACCCTCTCATATATGTAATTTCTAAAGGAAATACTCTAGGTATTACAGTTTTGATTACATCAAGATGACGTCAGGCGTTCCACACTTTTGTAATAAATATAGAATGTTAGCAATCTAGTTGTTCATTGGGATACTGTTGAGAGGCAGAGGCCAGGGGCACGGACTCTGAAAATTGAAGGCAGGTAGGAGAGTGCAGAGGCAACAATTTGACCACACTGGGCAGGCAGGAAGGGCAGTGGCAGCACAACAGACTATGGAGGGCAGTGGAAAGGGGGGCAGGGGCAACAAACCAACAATACAGGACTGGCAAGAGAGGCTGTGGCAATATAATAGACCATTGTGGGCAGAAGGAAGAGGCAGTGGTAGTACAACCATACATGCCAACAGACCCGTTTCAGCCAGGAAACGTCCAATGTTTTTAAGCTCAAATGGGCTTTATGTGATCTGTCTCCTGTCTACAATCTCCTCTTTTTCAATGTAACTCAAAGGGGAAAATCAATACCCCAGTTTTTTTTCAAAATCTCCCTCTTACCAAGTTCAAAATGTTCGCAAGTATAGTACATTGAATCATGGTAGGCAGGAGGAATTGGGGTAGGGACATGGACTCGGATAACAGAGGACAGGAGGGACATGGAGAGGTGCACCAAACTGACCCTACAGGCCAGGCATCAGGGTTTGCAGCAGCACAATACACCACACAGCGCATGCGGGACGGGAGTGCAGCACAACAATCCATAGAAAGCAATAGGGAGGGGACAGGGCCATGCACATGGACTACAGAGAACAGATGGGAAAGAGGCAATGGTAGCTAGCTGACCATAATGGACAGACAGGAGAGAAAGCTGCAGCATAACAGACCATACAGGGCAGGAGGGACGGATCAGGGGCATTACAATAGAACAGGCAAGCCAGGAAGGAGGCAATAGGGGGTCTGCACATGGAAACAGAGGGCTGGGGGCAAGGTGGCAGGGCAGGAGCAGCAAGATGACCATGGAGGTCAGGCAGGATGGGCACTAGAAACAAGACACACCATGGAGAGCAACAATGGGACTATGGTGGCATACACACAGACCATGGAGGGAAGGTGGGAGGGGGTCAGGGGCAGCTAGCCGACCACACAGGGAAGGTGGGAGGGGTCATGGCAGCACAGAAGACCATGCATGGCAAGCAGGAGGGTTACTGGCAGCACAACGGCTATGATGGGCAAGAAGGAGGGTGCAGGGGCATGCACAAAGGACCATGGAGGATAGAAAGGAGGGTCAGGACCTGGGCAGAGACAAGAGAGTTCAGGGGAAGGGGCCTCACAACAGACCGAGCGGGACAGGCAGGAGGAGCAGTTGCAGCACAACAGATCAGGGTGTGGCCGTAAAATGGACCATGGAGGACAGGAGGAAGGGGAAAGGGGCATGGCATGTGGACAGGCAGGGTGGAGGTGGCAGGGACAGGTTATAGTCATCTGACAATGCTAGGCAAGTGGGAGGGGAGTGGCATCTCAACAGAACACTCAGAGTAGATAGGAGTGGCAGGTCCATGGAACATAGTGGGCAAAAAGGATGGAGCATGGGCATGCACAAAGACATCGGAGGGCAGGGGGAAGAAGAATAGAGGCAGCAAGCTAAGCACAGAGGCTAAGCAGGAGGTCAATGATGGGCCATAGAATTGGGCAATGGAGGGCAGGAGGAGTGGACTGGTACATCATGCTAAATGGAGGGCAGTGGCAGCACATCAGACCATGCATGGCAGGAGGGAGGAGGCTAGTCCATGGATTCAGACAACAGAGGAGAGGGAGGAGGTGGATGGGGCAGCAAGCTAACTGTTCAGAGAAGGTGGGTATTAGGAACGTTATTGTTTTTAAAATGTGTGTCTGTGCGAACTACTTAAAATATGAACAAGTATGCAGCATAATCTCACTTTTATTCAGGAAGAAGAGGACGTTTGTGACTGTGACTCCGGGCTCACTTGGCAGAAACACCCCCTGACCCTCCACCCCATCGCAAAATGTAATGCCCATGAAAAGGGTAGGTGGACGCAGTGTTATATAGAACATAGTCCTGAGAGCACAATTAAAAATGAAAACTAGATGTAGTATATGGTATAAACTATGCACCAAAAAGTGTGATATAAGATGAACCGGGGCGTGAAATATAATATGCAATACATTGTGCGCAATGACAGATTCATTGGAGAGCGCGAGATAGCACAGGCACTAGCGCGTGCTATGCGAAATGCGCCTTGGAGTGTAATATGCACAGGGCAGTGTTGTGTAACATAACTAGTCTCTAAAGTTGTAATATAAAATATGTGCTGGGGAATGTAACATTGCATATGCACTGTGACAAAGATATGGATCCCAGATTGTAATATGTATGGCATAGCGCTGTGCGTTATAACATACACATCAAGGAAGGCACGTTAGATGGGGCAATATAACCCGTGCGAAGGCAAGTGTGGCATGACATATTCACGGGGTGGTGTTAGAGTGCACATGGGCTAGAGAGTGTCATAGCATACGCACTAGCTGGTGGAATACAGCACAGAGGTGTGAGGCAATCGACGGGCACTGGTGGGTGTAACACAGCATTGGGCTCAGCCAGGAGCACGCTGTAACTCTCAAGTGAGGTTCGTCTCCTTACCAGAGAGTAAAATAAAAAGTATTACACATCCGGCGGTGGATGTGTTTTTTATTAACCGTGAGGGGGGTTTCTTGCATAGTTTGGTCGAATTTTTGTCGAATCCCCTTTAAATGGCTTGGTGTGCGTGTATATTAAATGTGCCCGTCAATAGCTACCCATGTTTGTATAAATAAACGACAAGGGTGTCTACTTGGAGAGTACCCACTGGCGGAGGCGCCGGGATTAGGCACGGTAGGGCGTTAGACACGTCAGAGCTTCACTAGCGGTGTAAATACATTCCATGTGGATTCATTCTATGCATAGTCGCCTTTTAATGAATATCACGCAAATTGTCATGGTGATAGGTACATACGTTTTTTGTCCAGCATGTCCTAGGTGTTTCTATAAATATAAATATTTTTAAAATAATAAAAAACAAAGGCCGGCCCCGGGGGATGGGGTCCCCGGAGCCATAAGTGGCCTGAGGAGAGGGCAACGCAGCCCCCTCCTAAAGAATTTAAATTAAAAAAAGGCCATGACCCGGGGGTTGGGGTCCCCGGGGCCGATTAAGGCCTTGGGAGGGCCAAATTTATTTTTTTCAACAAAAAAAATTAGGGTGCAGGCCCTGGGGGATGGGGTCCGCAGGGCCAGTAAATTAGAAAAAGAAGGGGGGCCACACAGCCCTCCTTCTTAAAAAAATAAAATAAATAAAACACCGGCATCGCGCTGGAGGCCATGCCCCCTCCTTGCAGCACTCTGCAAACGCGCCCCCTGGCCATTTGTACGTTGGGGAATTAATTCCCCTTCAATACTGAGGGTCCCTGAGGGCCAACTAGCCCAACAGGTATCTCCAGTGTGCGCCAGGAAGCTGCGTTGCAGACAGGTGTTCTGAGGCCACGCCCCTTTTTACACCTCTGTGCAAAGCAGCTCTGTGGCGCATACTGGAGGTACCTAGTGGGCTAGTTGGACCCTAGGGACCCTCAGGATTCAAATTAACTTAATCTCCCAACTAAAAACGGTCACAGGGCGTGTTTACACAGTGGTGAAGGGAGGGGACGGGGCCTGAGTTAACGTGTGCAAACAAGCCCTGTGGCGCGTTTTAAGTTGGGAAAATAATTCCCCTTCAATCCTGAGGGACCCTGGGGGCCAACTAGCCCACCAGGTGCTTCCAGTAAGCACCACTGAGCTGCGTTGCAGAGAGGTGGACTAGGCCGTGCCCCTCTTTACATCTCTCTGCAACGCAGCTCTGTGGCGCTTACTGGAGGTACCTAGTAGTCTAGTTGGACCCTAGGGACCCTCAGAATTCAAGGGGACTTAATCTCCCAACTTAAAATGGCCCCATGGCGTGTTTACACAGTGGGGAAGTGAGGGGACGGGGCCCGAGGCGACCTGTGCAAACACGCCCTGTGGTGCATTTAAAGAGGTAGTTTTAATCCCCTGCCCTATTATATACTAGGGGCTTACAGAGGAGGTCATGCTGATCACTGGGGGACCCCAACGCATAGTGTTCCCTAGTGTATGTAGGTGTTTTCACTGTATTCTGAGTGTCTTTTAACATAGCACTGGCTCTAGGACTGGTTAGTCAGACTCAGTTACCACCAGTATCCGTCTCAAAAAGTTGAGGGTACAGGATGGTTTTGCAAAAGGCTTCTTTCTGCTCTTCTGTTTGTTCTTTCTTCACGTTATCCTTCTTCCTGCACTTTTCTTCGTCTTTGAGGACTTCTGTTGCTTCTTTCTGCATTTCTTTTTTTTCTTTATGTGCGTTTTTTCTTCTTTCTTCACATGTCCTATCTTTGTAGGCATAGTTAGAAATTAGCATTTAAAAATCCTTTGAAATTCACTGGAAAAACCATAGGTTTCAGGCACGTTATAGTTAGGAATTAGCATTTAAAAAACCTTAGAAATTCACTGAAAAAACCATAGGTTTCAGGGGCGTTATAGTTAGCTGGACTTTTCACTCGTACAAAATCATTGAAATTCCCCCGTTATAGTTAGTTCAGCTAACTATAACTTGCGCGCCCGCAATGCACTGCTGATGACGTCACATATTACATCACTCATGACATGGTCAGTGACATCACTCATGACATCACTGTCACTCAGGGCTCGTTGGAGACCATGGGGCGGACATAGACACCCAAGGATGGCGTCCAGTTTGGCAGCCATATTGCCAAAGCCCACCCGCACCTGCTCAGATGTCTCCATCTGGCACTCCAGCACACGGCGTTGGAAAGCCATGTGTTGTTCCCGGAGGTGAGGTGAGTGCCTCCTGCTGGGTGGTTTGGGTGGTAGGTGGGGTCTCATCGATGTAGCTGGGCGGCCCTGAGCCTAGAGGTGAGTGGCGGATGAGGTCAATGATATCTTGGATGGTATAGGTGTCGATGCAGGTGTTTTCCTCCTCGTTATCTGTGAAGAGTGACTGGGACTGCTCTGCAGGAGGTGTTGACGGTGCCCCTGCGATTTGAAGGGGAGATGGTGTATTACAATGTGTCCACATGTGTGTAGACGCATTGGTACAGGTTGACATTCAGACAGCATGGCATTGTACATTGTGACAGTCTGTAGATCTGGGCGATGACCCAGAGTCATTGTGTGTGTGCACTGTGCTCTGCTTGATTGTGCATGTGTGCCATTGTGCCCATCTCCACCCGTCCCCCCAGTACCTGGTGGTCACTCACCGTGTTGCGGTTGTGTTGTGTCCTGTCAAGCAGTGTCCGCTCCCCCGACTCTGGCCACAGTCTCCACACTGATGACTGTCTACACCAGCTCCTCCATGTCATCCAGCTCCAGCTGTGGCGCTGGTCCCCCACCACCGGTCAGGGTTGCGGCCTTCTGGTTGGCGGAGAGTTTCTCCTTGGTCTTCCACTTGATGTCATTCCATCGCCTCTTGACCTCGTCTATTGTCCGCTTGTGCTCTCCGACGGCATTCACCTTGTCGACGATGTCCCGCCATATTGCAGTTTTGGTGCCCAGTGACACCTTGGAGGTGACGAAGAATTGTTGATGGTGTTCCATCACCTCCATGACTATGATCCTGTTTGCCTGCGGACTGAACTTTGTCTTCCTCGTCTTCTTGTCCTTGCCCTTCCCTGTCCCCGAGGCACCAGGTTGTCCGGGGTGCTTGTGGGGTTGCGCTCGTCCTCTGCGCCTGCACCGGCTGCCTCCATGGTGCTTTGGTGTAGGTCAGTTTGTGTGTGGGTGTTTTTTCTGCTTTTATGAAGATTTTTCCCACCTGCCAGGAGTGTGTTGCAGGCCTGGCGCTGCTTATCGCTGATTTCCTCATCGTGCTTTGGCCCATCGCAGGTTTTTTGGTGTTGTGGTTTGTGATTTTATCTCCATGTAGGTAGTTTTATCGCAGACATTGTCCACGGTTACGGCAGACTATCACATGCTACTGCCTTGTTGTGAATCCCATGTTGTCACAAGGTTATTTTCCCGTGATGGGCTGCGATATTGAAAGTTGTGTTACGCTACTCTTGCGGTAGTTATCACACGTTCTTGTGAAAATACCCCTTAGTGTAAAGCATTTAACAGTATCAAACAACAAAATAAGAAATCCACACAACACAGAAGAAACACAACACCAATTTATAAAAATAGTCCAAGATGAGCAAAGTCAACTAGAAGGTTCCAAATATAAGATTTTTCAAAATGTTATCACTGTAATTTTAAATGCAAAAAAAGCACTGGTCAACAAAAAATTTGGAAACTTTACACAAGTCTTTAAAATTTCGTATGGGTACTCTGGCCAGGCTTGGGCAACCAAATCCGACAGGATGAAGGTCTGGGTGTCCAATGGAGTAGACTTGGACAGTTAACTGTTCACTATATAGTTTTCCAGTCCTGTTCCGAACTTTACAGCACCACCGCTATAGACTTTAAACGAGTAGTCCTGATCATGGGGATGCAGGACAAAAAGATGCTAAATGATGCCCCAGTTGCTGTGTAGTTGATGGGAGTGCCTTTGTGGTAGTTCCTCAGTCTACCGGTCATGTGGGATAACTTTGGCCACACACATTGGGCGTCTCACAAAGTCCTCTTTCTGATGGCAGAATACCTGCAGCTTCTGGGCTTCTGGTCTCCGGGTACAGTGTTTGGAATAAAATGCTTTAGTGGGGGCTAATGTCTCTCTTGGGTCAACTATCTGGACTTTGACGACACACTCAGATCCAGCAGACTCAGTGCAAATTGTGGCCACAGAGGATTTGTCTAAGAGCTCACAGTGACAGTCAGTTGCAAGTTTTTAAATGTGGCTACCAAATTGCCAGTTTGGGCTTCTTCAGCTCTTTTGTCCCTAGGGTTGGTTCCAGGGGATCAGTCAACTAATCCCTGGTGCCACTGCTTTGGTCTGTACCATGCCTTTTCTCCATGCCAGGAGCCAGAGGCACAATCTTAAATTTTGTAGTCCAAAGTGCAGCAGGTGCAATCCAACAAATGGTACAACCTCTTTTTTGCACAGTGAAAGGGCAGAAAGGCAATCCTTATTCAGTCCTTGTTCCAGTTCCAATGGGATCTGAGGCTCTGTCGGCCAGAGGGCCATATTTATCCCAGGAAAGTGCCCAGAGTTTGGGCACTGCTTCCCTCCTATCTTTCCATGTCTCCAGCTTCTCTCCCTAAACAAAGGGCAGCCTTCCGGGAGTTGGAATACCATTTGCCCTCTACAGGCGGATTCCCCTTTGAAGCTTACCTTTTGGGTTCACACCCTGAGTGGCTTCCTGCAAGGGGTGACACCACTCCCTACAGTGCACTGCTTCTGTTTCCAGGCTGAGGAGTCATTCACACTACTCCTCTGGTGGACAGAAAGCTGTCTGTGAGCCAGTGCCCATGTGAGGCTACTGTCCCAGCTGCGTCCCAGACAGGTAACTTTAAAAAAGCTGTCTTACTTTAATAGCAACATTAAATTCGACCTGGGCATCAGGTACAGATGTTTATGATTAATGGATGCTTCACAGAACCCAGTTAGGTAGTCCCATTCAAAGGTTAGCCTGGCTTGGTGTCAGCCAGTAACCTTGAATTAGCCAATGGGGCTACTATCTTTTGCACAGCAAAACGACAATTAGGAGGTTTTTCTGCTAAGACATAAATAATTATATATGTCCTACTTAATTATATACAGCTCCCTGTCATAGGGCTCTCTAGGCCTTCCTTAGGGGAGACTTAAATATATTGTTCAGGGAAGTGGTGGATTTGCCATTGGTTTGAATGGAAAGTCAAACTGGCAGTGTAACACTGCCTTTCCAGCCTGCACTGGCAGGCTGGGAGCCATTTTGCACTTTGGTACTCACCGGGTGGCACAATCCATGCTGCAGCCCTGTGTTGGCACTCTGCCTTACCTGCCTTTGGTACCCTAGGAACCACATACTATAGAGTTATAGGTAAGTCAGAACGTGCCAGTTGGGATAACTAATTCGACATACTCTTTGTAAGGGGCTAAAACACTGGCACCAAGGTCTGGATAGCAGGCCTCAGTACACTCTCAGTGTGGAAAAACCAACAGCATCAGCTCAAAATGTGGGGATAAACATGCAAACACAAATGTAAGCACTCCCACTTTTGTCACATTAGCCAGTTGTGGCACTAAAGTAAGAAAAAGCAAAAGAAAACGCAATGTGGCGAAGTGGCTGAGCCAGAAATACAGCAAGGGAATACTTTATGTGGCACTGCATGGGTGCAGTACAATTTTGCATCTAGAATTGCATTGAACAAAGAGTGAAAAACACATCTACAACAACCAAGAACTGTAAAATTACATTATGTACACTGATCTGTCTGAGCAAAATCATTGTTGTACTATTTGGTAGGTGCAAATTCGGGTTGGAGCAAAAGAGCAAAGGTATAAAACTTGTTGAATCTACTGTATCACAGCGGCCTTGTCTTAACTCAACACTTTAACTAATATTTAAACAAATCCTTATCTAATACGCTCCATCTACCCCCACGCCGTGCATGCCCAGGAATGTGGAGCGATTTTTTTCTTCTGAAAACGTGCTCTGTGAAATTAATAGCGGCCTGATAACTCCAATACTGGTTGAGGCTGCTTCCTTGGGCTCTCGCTCAATCACATTCTTGAAGAAATTGAACCACAAGAAAATGTTTTTGCATCCTGCCGAACAATTTTATGTTTCTGTTTTCTGCGATTGGGTGTTCTAATGCTGTAATATTGTTCAGTACACCCAGGAGTACCCAAGCATTGCACAAAACTCCCTCTGAGTTTAACTTTCTGAGTTTAACTTCTGAGTAGCAGTCAACATGTAAGACATTATTGACTCAGTAGCACATACTAAGAGCGAGGAGCCAATAAAGGGCCAAATAGGAGGAAGCCATTGTTTAGTGGGACAAACTTCCTAATGTTGTGTGAGGGAGCAGGAATCTGATGAGATGAAGACAATTTAGCTGTAAAGCCCAAACTATAAGCTGAGGGGTAAGGCATGGTCAAGTGGTTCGATGTATTGGAACATTAATGGCTCAGGTTTGAATCCTATCCTCATTACTAGATTCAATATCTTGTAGTTTTAGGCAAAATCACATTATCATCCTGCACCTAAGTAAGTATAAAAGATCTTGTAGACCTCTCCCATAATGCACAGCGCCCCCTGGGTTCACAATATATAACTATCAGCACATACAAATCTAGCAAACATGGGGCATATTTGCCAGCCCCTATCGCCATTGGAGCATCACTTTTCTGATGCTCCGATGGTGCTGTGTGCTGGCCCATATTTACAAGGCCACGCAAAGCCACATTGCATGGCTTTACATGGCCTTGTAAATATGGTCCTCTTTCACGCAGTACTCTACTTCAAAGGGGCGTGTCATGGGCGTTGATGTGGGTGTTCCAATCAACACCCATGGCTTTATGACACTGCCCCAGATGTACAAGGATTCGTAAATCTGATGCAGTGCCAAAAACTAACGCCTTTCCAGGGGACGCATTAAAGTGGCGCAACAAGGAGAAATACTTTTATTTGTCATCATGTTTTGCTCTTTCTATGTGTGCTGCATTCTGCAGCACACATAGAATGAGCAAAACGCCATTAAGGATTGTATTTATGCAGGAAGGTGTCCCTTCCTGCTCAACAACAATCATCCCTGCAACGCAGGCACCCTTGCACCCTTGCACCAAGGTACAAGGGTGGCTACATTGGTGCATGGCTGCTGTTTTAGCACAGGCGAAGGGGGAGCACAGGGGTGCACCATAATCTTGGAAATATGGAGCATCCCTACATTTTTTAAATGACACAGCTTGGCGCAGCAAAATTGCTTGCGGCTCAGCGCTGCACCATTTCATTGTAAATATGCCCCCATCAGTGGGGAATTTGTTAGGGCAACTTATTTTTGAAAGTTTTGGGTTAGCATTTGTCCAATTCTGATGGCTTGAAATTTTTTCCATTTTGGAGGTCAGGTCTTTCTTTGCTCCAGTCTTTATACTTAAACGTGATTTTGGTCTGTTACCGATTGTGACAGAAATCTATGGTGGGATTTTATTAAATTGCATACTGTCCGATAATCATTTATTATCTGATTACATGCTGAATTGAAATAATTAGAATATGTACAATAAAAAACAACTGAAAGTGAGTAAAGTAAAGACAAGTCTCCCGAGAGAAGGCAAAAATAAATTCATCACAGCTAGTAAAAATTTAATGATCGACTTTAGGCTGTGGTAACAAGTTTGAAAAATTGGACATTTCGGCTCCAGCAACAAAAAAACAATACACTCAAAGATGAATATGATTCCTATTAAATTTAACAAAAGTCTCAATAAGTAATTGCTCTATTTGCTTACACCAGAAAAATAAAAGAGGCTGTGACTTTTTATGACGCTCCAGCGAGTGCAGACCAATAGCTACGAGAATATGCAAAGCCACTTTCCGTCGCTTTTAATGGCCTAGTAGATGTACTGTAAGGTTCCTATGCAACACCCATGGTTTTGGAAGTTTTTCCACACTTACAAGCATTCTTTATGAGTTATTTGATGGGTAGTAGAAGAAATCAAAAGCAAAGAAAACTCTCTTACTTTTCTTAACAAGAGAGCTCACAGATAGTTTTAGGACTTAGGTTTAACGTTGGTTTGAATGATATGGATGTGAATTTTCATTCTTGAAACTAAATCCATATCTTCAAAACATAGCTTAGACCCACTTTTTAACAATTGTTTAAATAAGGCATAATGAATAGCAGACATCTGTCTAGTCTAAGGTTAGCTGGAAAATGGATACATTCTTTACCACATGATCTTCCACAAATTATGCAGAGCTTCCCCTGTTATACATACTTGAATCAATATTCCATCCTGCAGTGAAGCATTTGGGGCAGATTTCAGGCATAATTTAGGTTGTTTATACGGGGCTCCTTGAATAATTGCTTTCAACACCCCTCCAAACATGAACAGAATCTATGCTTGAGGCGCAACTTTTTGCAAGCGGAATAAGAGAAATTGGGCCCATAATATAGTGTCCAGGCATGTTGACAGGCTATCCAAAGAGATATATATCCCATGAGCTAATGTTGGCACCAAATGAGATTGGAAAAGCATAAGCAATGGATTGCCATACCAGCTGCACATCTTTCATATGACGTATGCCAACGAAAGAGCGATTGACTTTTCATTGTGTTCTGATAGAAGTTATGACGAGCTATTCTGTCAACGTAGATTATCAGGCAGGTATATGCTGGAACTAACTCTTCACTGGGACCTCAAATATTAACCATAGAGACATAGGCAAAAGCGAATTGATGAAATCTTTGTTTTCTTAAGGTTAACCTGCAGGTGATTTTCTTATTATATTGCATTAACTCATTCAGAGAAAAAAACAACTGTCCTATCTTAGGCCAGTTGTGTCTGTGTACAACATGAATACCATGCTCATTCTCCAGTTTCAGGGTAAAACAATTGACTCAACTCACTATCTGTTTCATGTCACATGATAAAAGCAAAATGGCAAATGGGCAGCCTCGATCCCAGTTTACGCCATTTGTATTGGTTAACTTACATACCTGATGGCCCTGAACACACACTAACTCTGACCCATGTCACTATTTATTAAAATTAGAAAATAGAATCTCCTTGTGAGAAAGGTTCTTCCACAGTAAAGCTTAATTTGCATGTCAAAAGCTGAAGAAATGTCTAAAGAACCAGGTATATAATAGTGTATGCACTTCACTGATGGACCTGGCAAGCAACACCAGAACTTTTTGAGATGGACTTGTAGGATGATTAAAAAAAGGATATGCTCTTTTGAAAGCATCATTTCATGAAACATGTCAACAAATTCACACATTGGTTTTGGATTAAAGTCCTTAAACTAGCATTAGTTTTTCAGTTTAGAAAGCATACAGCCAGTAGGCACTTCTCATTGCAAATTGCAGTTGGTGATGGTGATGTTTGCTGAATGTCGTTAAGTTGTACTTTGGAAATATAACTGACATGAAAGCGATTATCAAACAGTCCATAATGGCATAGGCAAAAGCAAAACCAATACCAATAGAGCTAAATCAATATGAAATCTAATTTCTCTTGGGAACAAACGTCTAGCAGGAAAGTGATCAAAGGAAAGATTTTTTAAATACAACTCTGTTTTCTTAATAACATACTGGCTGATTTTTATTTTAAAAAACGGGTTCTATATTGAGAGACAATCACAGACATGCTGGTGTCCTGAGCCCAGAAGGCCACCATCTCTGTGATTGCTTCCAATCAGAGTTAATTGCAGTTTGAGACATACTTCATGAATATTAATGAAGTAGGTTAGAATGTGCCCCAATCTTTTTATTTGCAAACTGAGCAAGTCATACATAGGTCGGTTCACAAATAAAAGTTATAATTGCAAAAATCCTAGTTTAAAATTGTGACCAGTTTTTGCTACCATAACTTCTGTTCATTAGGCCCTTCTTTCAGTGTTTTTGCCAAAAGTGGAGACGGATACCGAAAGAGGAGGAGTTTGAGACAAATTTCCTAAAATCTAACGGGAGTTAATAAAAATATAAAAATGTAGGTTGATAAAGACATTTAAGGACCTTCAATAAATTAAGACCAATATATTATATGGCTTTATTAAAAAGGAACAGAAGCAACCAATCCAAATTCAGAAGAACTTGAATCATTACATTTTTATTGAACATACAGTAAATGTTGACTGTGTCAAAAACATGGACTCAGTCCAACAATCAGTGTATCTCCAATGACACCATTCTCCATAGCGTGGCTCTGCACATGGGATTCCACTTCCATCAGATCACCCAGTCCAATATGAATCTTCACAGATGCAAGTTGGAGGAAGCAAGGGGTAGCCGCTCAGTCAAAGGAAGGGAGACACACTGAAAAAGATAGGCGGTCTCTCAGTAGGTTTCATTGCTAGAAAAGGGCCTCAGAGAATGCAGAAAGGGGGAAAATGAGTCCCTATATCCTATTAGACCCACTATGCCACGATGCAAAAGTGGGATTAGAAACAAGACACACCATGGAGAGCAACAATGGGACTATGGTGGCATACACACAGACCATGGAGGGAAGGTGGGAGGGGATCAGGGCCAGCTAGCCGACCACACAGGGAAGGTGGGAGGGGTCATGGCAGCACAGAAGAACATGCATGGCAAGCAGGAGGGTTAGTGGCAGCACAACGGCTATGATGGGCAAGAAGGAGGGTGCAGGGGCATGCACAAAGGACCATGGAGGATAGAAAGGAGGGTCAGGACCTGGGCACAGACAAGAGAGTTCGGGGGAAGGGGCCTCACAACAGACGGAGCGGGACAGGCAGGAGGAGCAGTTGCAGCACAACAAATCAGGGAGGGCAGAAGGGTGTGGCAGTAAAATGGACCATGGAGGACAGGAGGAAGGGGAAAGGGGCATGGCATGTGGACAGGCAGGGTGGAGGTGGCAGGGACAGGTTACAGTCATCTGACAATGCTAGGCAAGTGGGAGGGGAGTGGCATCTCAACAGAACACTCAGAGTAGATAGGAGTGGCAGGTCCATGGAACATAGTGGGCAAAAAGGATGGAGCATGGGCATGCACAAAGACATCAGAGGGCAGGGGGAAGAAGAATAGGGGCAGCAAGCTAAGCACAGAGGCTAAGCAGGAGGTCAATGATGGGCCATAGAATTGGGCAATGGAGGGCAGGAGGAGTGGACTGGTACATCATGCTAAATGGAGGGCAGTGGCAGCACATCAGACCATGCATGGCAGGAGGGAGGAGGCTAGTCCATGGATTCAGACAACAGAGGAGAGGGAGGAGGTGGATGGGGCAGCAAGCTAACTGTTCAGAGAAGGTGGGTATTAGGAACTTTATTGTTTTTAAAATGTGTGTCTGTGCGAACTACTTAAAATATGAACAAGTATGCAGCATAATCTCACTTTTATTCAGGAAGAAGAGGACGTTTGTGACTGTGACTCTGGGCTCACTTGGCAGAAACACCCCCTGACCCTCCACCCCATCGCAAAATGTAATGCCCATGAAAAGGGTAGGTGGACGCAGTGTTATATAGAACATAGTCCTGAGAGCACAATTGAAAATGAAAACTAGATGTAGTATATGGTATAAACTATGCACCAAAAAGTGTGATATAAGATGAACCGGGGCGTGAAATATAATATGCAATACATTGTGCGCAATGACAGATTCATTGGAGAGCGCGAGATAGCACAGGCACTAGCGCGTGCTATGCGATATGCGCCTTGGAGTGTAATATGCACAGGGCAGTGTTGTGTAACATAACTAGTCTCTAAAATTGTAATATAAAATATGTGCTGGGGAGTGTAACATTGCATATGCACTGTGACAAAGATATGGATCCCAGATTGTAATATGTATGGCATAGCGCTGTGCGTTATAACATACACATTAAGGAAGGCACGTTAGATGGGGCAATATAACCCGTGCGAAGGCAAGTGTGGCATGACATATTCACGGGGTGGTGTTAGAGTGCACATGGGCTAGAGAGTGTCATAGCATACGCACTAGCTGGTGGAATACAGCACAGAGGTGTGAGGCAATTGACGGGCACTGGTGGGTGTAACACAGCATTGGGCTCAGCCAGGAGCACGCTGTAACTCTCAAGTGAGGTTTGTCTCCTTACCAGAGAGTAAAATAAAAAGTATTACACATCCGGCGGTGGATGTGTTTTTTATTAACCGTAAGGGGGGTTTCTTGCATAGTTTGGTCAATTTTTGTTGAATCCCCTTTAAATGGCTTGGTGTGCGTGTATATTAAATGTGCCCGTCAATAGCTACCCATGTTTGTATAAATAAACGACAAGGGTGTCTACTTGGAGAGTACCCACTGGCGGAGGCGCCGGGATTAGGCACGGTAGGGCGTTAGACACGTCAGAGCTTCACTAGCGGTGTAAATACATTCCATGTGGATTCATTCTATGCATAGTCGCCTTTTAATGAATATCACGCAAATCGTCATGGTGATAGGTACATACGTTTTTTGTCCAGCATGTCCTAGGTGTTTCTATAAATATAAATATTTTTAAAATAATAAAAAACAAAGGCCGGCCCCGGGGGATGGGGTCCCCGGAGCCATAAGTGGCCTGAGGAGAGGGCAACGCAGCCCCCTCCTAAAGAATTTAAATTAAAAAAAGGCCATGACCCGGGGGTTGGTGTCCCCGGGGCCGATTAAGGCCTTGGGAGGGCCAAATTTATTTTTTTCAACAAAAAAAATTAGGGTGCAGGCCCTGGGGGATGGGGTCCGCAGGGCCAGTAAATTAGAAAAAGAAGGGGGGCCACACAGCCCTCCTTCTTAAAAAAATAAAATAAATAAAACACCGGCATCGCGCTGGAGGCCATGCCCCCTCCTTGCAGCACTCTGCAAACGCGCCCCCTGGCCATTTGTACGTTGGGGAATTAATTCCCCTTCAATACTGAGGGTCCCTGAGGGCCAACTAGCCCAACAGGTATCTCCAGTGTGCGCCAGGAAGCTGCATTGCAGACAGGTGTTCTGAGGCCACGCCCCTTTTTACACCTCTGTGCAACGCAGCTCTGTGGCGCATACTGGAGGTACCTAGTGGGCTAGTTGGACCCTAGGGACCCTCAGGATTCAAATTAACTTAATCTCCCAACTAAAAACGGTCACAGGGCGTGTTTACACAGTGGTGAAGGGAGGGGACGGGGCCTGAGTTAACGTGTGCAAACAAGCCCTGTGGCGCGTTTTAAGTTGGGAAAATAATTCCCCTTCAATCCTGAGGGACCCTGGGGGCCAACTAGCCCACCAGGTGCTTCCAGTAAGCACCACTGAGCTGCGTTGCAGAGAGGTGGACTAGGCCGTGCCCCTCTTTACATCTCTCTGCAACGCAACTCTGTGGCGCTTAATGGAGGTACCTAGTAGTCTTGTTGGACCCTAGGGACCCTCAGAATTCAAGGGGACTTAATCTCCCAACTTAAAATGGCCACATGGCGTGTTTACGCAGTGGGGAAGTGAGGGGACGGGGCCCGAGGTGACGTGTGCAAACACGCCCTGTGGTGCATTTAAAGAGGTAGTTTTAATCCCCTGCCCTATTATATACTAGGGGCTTACAGAGGAGGTCATGCTGATCACTGGGGGACCCCAACGCATAGTGTTCCCTAGTGTATGTAGGTGTTTTCGCTGTATTCTGAGTGTCTTTTAACATAGCACTGGCTCTAGGACTGGTTAGTCAGACTCAGTTACCACCAGTATCCGTCTCAAAAAGTTGAGGGTACAGGATGGTTTTGCAAAAGGCTTCTTTCTGCTCTTCTGTTTGTTCTTTCTTCACGTTATCCTTCTTCCTGCACTTTTCTTCGTCTTTGAGGACTTCTGTTGCTTCTTTCTGCATTTCTTTTTTTTCTTTATGTGCGTTTTTTCTTCTTTCTTCACATGTCCTATCTTTGTAGGCATAGTTAGAAATTAGCATTTAAAAATCCTTTGAAATTCACTGGAAAAACCATAGGTTTCAGGCACGTTATAGTTAGGAATTAGCATTTAAAAAACCTTAGAAATTCACTGAAAAAACCATAGGTTTCAGGGCGTTATAGTTAGCTGGACTTTTCACTCGTACAAAATCATTGAAATTCCCCCGTTATAGTTAGTTCAGCTAACTATAACTTGCGCGCCCGCAATGCACTGCTGATGACGTCACATATTACATCACTCATGACATGGTCAGTGACATCACTCATGACATCAGTGTCACTCAGGGCTCGTTGGAGACCATGGGGCGGACATAGACACCCAAGGATGGCGTCCAGTTTGGCAGCCATATTGCCAAAGCCCACCCGCACCTGCTCAGATGTCTCCATCTGGCACTCCAGCACACGGCGTTGGAAAGCCATGTGTTGTTCCCGGAGGTGAGGTGAGGTGAGTGCCTCCTGCTGGGTGGTTTGGGTGGTAGGTGGGGTCTCATCGATGTAGCTGGGCGGCCCTGAGCCTAGAGGTGAGTGGCGGATGAGGTCAATGATGTCTTGGATGGTATAGGTGTCGATGCAGGTGTTTTCCTCCTCGTTATCTGTGAAGAGTCACTGGGACTGCTCTGCAGGAGGTGTTGACGGTGCCCCTGCGATTTGAAGGGGAGATGGTGTATTACAATGTGTCCACATGTGTGTAGACGCATTGGTACAGGTTGACATTCAGACAGCATGGCATTGTACATTGTGACAGTCTGTAGATCTGGGCGATGACCCAGAGTCATTGTGTGTATGCACTGTGCTCTGCTTGATTGTGCATGTGTGCCATTGTGCCCATCTCCACCCGTCCCCCCAGTACCTGGTGGTCACTCACCGTGTTGCGGTTGTGTTGTGTCCTGTCAAGCAGTGTCCGCTCCCCCGACTCTGGCCACAGTCTCCACACTGATGACTGTCTACACCAGCTCCTCCATGTCATCCAGCTCCAGCTGTGGCGCTGGTCCCCCACCACCGGTCAGGGTTGCGGCCTTCTGGTTGGCGGAGAGTTTCTCCTTGGTCTTCCACTTGATGTCATTCCATCGCCTCTTGACCTCGTCTATTGTCCGCTTGTGCTCTCCGACGGCATTCACCTTGTCGACGATGTCCCGCCATATTGCAGTTTTGGTGCCCAGTGACACGTTGGAGGTGACGAAGAATTGTTGATGGTGTTCCATCACCTCCATGACTATGATCCTGTTTGCCTGCGGACTGAACTTTGTCTTCCTCGTCTTCTTGTCCTTGCCCTTCCCTGTCCCCGAGGCACCAGGTTGTCCGGGGTGCTTGTGGGGTTGCGCTCGTCCTCTGCGCCTGCACCGGCTGCCTCCATGGTGCTTTGGTGTAGGTCAGTTTGTGTGTGGGTGTTTTTTCTGCTTTTATGAAGATTTTTCCCACCTGCCAGGTGTGTGTTGCAGGCCTGGCGCTGCTTATCGCTGATTTCCTCATCGTGCTTTGGCCCATCGCAGGTTTTTTGGTGTTGTGGTTTGTGATTTTATCTCCATGTAGGTAGTTTTATCGCAGACATTGTCCACGGTTACGGCAGACTATCACATGCTACTGCCTTGTTGTGAATCCCACGTTGTCACAAGGTTATTTTCCCGTGATGGGCTGCGATATTGAAAGTTGTGTTACGCTACTCTTGCGGTAGTTATCACACGTTCTTGTGAAAATACCTCTTAGTGTAAAGCATTTAACAGTATCAAACAACAAAATAAGAAATCCACACAACACAGAAGAAACACAACACCAATTTATAAAAATAGTCCAAGATGAGCAAAGTCAACTAGAAGGTTCCAAATGTAAGATTTTTCAAAATGTTATCACTGTAATTTTAAATGCAAAAAAAGCACTGGTCAACAAAAAATTTGGAAACTTTACACAAGTCTTTAAAATTTCGTATGGGTACTCTGGCCAGGCTTGGGCAACCAAATCCGACAGGATGAAGGTCTGGGTGTCCAATGGAGTAGACTTGGACAGTTAACTGTTCACTAGATAGTTTTCCAGTCCTGTTCCGAACTTTACAGCACCACCGCTATAGACTTTAAACGAGTAGTCCTGATCATGGGGATGCAGGACAAAAAGATGCTAAATGATGCCCCAGTTGCTGTGTAGTTGATGGGAGTGCCTTTGTGGTAGTTCCTCAGTCTACCGGTCATGTGGGATAACTTTGGCCACAGACATTGGGCGTCTCACAAAGTCCTCTTTCTGATGGCAGAATACCTGCAGCTTCTGAGCTTCTGGTCTCCGGGTACAGTGTTTGGAATAAAATGCTTTATTGGGGGCTAATGTCTCTCTTGGGTGAACTATCTGGACTTTGACGACACACTCAGATCCAGCAGACTCAGTGCAAATTGTGGCCACAAAGGATTTGTCTAAGAGCTCACAGTGACAGTCAGTTGCAAGTTTTTAAATGTGGCTACCAAATTGCCAGTTTGGGCTTCTTCAGCTCTTTTGTCCCTAGGGTTGGTTCCAGGGGATCAGTCAACTAATCCCTGGTGCCACTGCTTTGGTCTGTACCATGCCTTTTCTCCATGCCAGGAGCCAGAGGCACAATCTTAAATTTTGTAGTCCAAAGTGCAGCAGGTGCAATCCAACAAATGGTACAACCTCTTTTTTGCACAGTGAAAGGGCAGAAAGGCAATCCTTATTCAGTCCTTGTTCCAGTTCCAATGGGATCTGAGGCTCTGTCGGCCAGAGGGCCATATTTATCCCAGGAAAGTGCCCAGAGTTTGGGCACTGCTTCCCTCCTATCTTTCCATGTCTCCAGCTTCTCTCCCTAAACAAAGGGCAGCCTTCCGGGAGTTGGAATACCATTTGCCCTCTACAGGCGGATTCCCCTTTGAAGCTTACCTTTTGGGTTCACACCCTGAGTGGCTTCCTGCAAGGGGTGACACCACTCCCTACAGTGCGCTGCTTCTGTTTCCAGGCTGAGGAGTCATTCACACTACTCCTCTGGTGGACAGAAAGCTGTCTGTGAGCCAGTGCCCATGTGAGGCTACTGTCCCAGCTGCGTCCCAGACAGGTAACTTTAAAAAAGCTGTCTTACTTTAATAGCAACATTAAATTCGACCTGGGCATCAGGTACAGATGTTTATGATTAATGGATGTTTCACAGAACCCAGTTAGGTAGTCCCATTCAAAGGTTAGCCAGGCTTGGTGTCAGCCAGTAACCTTGAATTAGCCAATGGGGCTACTATCTTTTGCACAGCAAAACGACAATTAGGAGGTTTTTCTGCTAAGACATAAATAATTATATATGTCCTACTTAATTATATACAGCTCCCTGTCATAGGGCTCTCTAGGCCTTCCTTAGGGGAGACTTAAATATATTGTTCAGGGAAGTGGTGGATTTGCCATTGGTTTGAATGGAAAGTCAAACTGGCAGTGTAACACTGCCTTTCCAGCCTGCACTGGCAGGCTGGGAGCCATTTTGCACTTTGGTACACACCGGGTGGCACAATCCATGCTGCAGCCCGGTGTTGGCACTCTGCCTTACCTGCCTTTGGTACCCTAGGAACCACATACTATAGAGTTATAGGTAAGTCAGAACGTGCCAGTTGGGATAACTAATTCGACATACTCTTTGTAAGGGGCTAAAACACTGGCACCAAGGTCTGGATATCAGGCCTCAGTACACTCTCAGTGTGGAAAAACCAACAGCATCAGTTCAAAATGTGGGGATAAACATGCAAACACAAATGTAAGCACTCCCACTTTTGTCACATTAGCCAGTTGTGGCACTACAGTAAGAAAAAGCAAAAGAAAACGCAATGTGGCGAAGTGGCTGAGCCAGAAATACAGCAAGGGAATACTTTATGTGGCACTGCATGGGTGCAGTACAATTTTGCATCAAGAATTGCATTGAACAAAGAGTGAAAAACACATCTACAACAACCAAGAACTGTAAAATTACATTATGTACACTGATCTGTCTGAGCAAAATCATTGTTGTACTATTTGGTAGGTGCAAATTCGGGTTGGAGCAAAAGAGCAAAGGTATAAAACTTGTTGAATCTACTGTATCACAGCGGCCTTGTCTTAACTCAACACTTTAACTAATATTTAAACAAATCCTTATCTAGTACGCTCCATCTACCCCCACGCCGTGCATGCCCAGGAATGTGGAGCGATTTTTTTCTTCTGAAAACGTGCTCTGTGAAATTAATAGCGGCCTGATAACTCCAATACTGGTTGAGGCTGCTTCCTTGGGCTCTCGCTCAATCACATTCTTGAAGAAATTGAACCACAAGAAAATGTTTTTGCATCCTGCCGAACAATGTTATGTTTCTGTTTTCTGCGATTGGGTGTTCTAATGCTGTAATATTGTTCAGTACACCCAGGAGTACCCAAGCATTGCACAAAACTCCCTCTGAGTTTAACTTTCTGAGTTTAACTTCTGAGTAGCAGTCAACATGTAAGACATTATTGACTCAGTAGCACATACTAAGAGCGAGGAGCCAATAAAGGGCCAAATAGGAGGAAGCCATTGTTTAGTGGGACAAACTTCCTAATGTTGTGTGAGGGAGCAGGAATCTGATGAGATGAAGACAATTTAGCTGTAAAGCCCAAACTATAAGCTGAGGGGTAAGGCATGGTCAAGTGGTTCGATGTATTGGAACATTAATGGCTCAGGTTTGAATCCTATCCTCATTACTAGATTCAATATCTTGTAGTTTTAGGCAAAATCACATTATCATCCTGCACCTAAGTAAGTATAAAATGAATTGTGAAATTTTCACTTGATGTACAAGATCTTGTAGACCTCTCCCATAATGCACAGCGCCCCCTAGGTTCACAATATATAAATATCAGCACATACAAATCTAGCAAACATGGGGCATATTTGCCAGCCCCTATCGCCATTGGAGCATCACTTTTCTGATGCTCCGATGGTGCTGTGTGCTGGCCCATATTTACAAGGCCACGCAAAGCCACATTGCATGGCTTTACATGGCCTTGTAAATATGGTCCTCTTTCACGCAGTACTCTACTTCAAAGGGGCGTGTCATGGGGGTTGATGTGGGTGTTCCAATCAACACCCATGGCTTTATGACACTGCCCCAGATGTACAAGGATTCGTAATTCTGAAGCAGTGCCAAAAACTAACGCCTTTCCAGGGGACGCATTAAAGTGGCGCAACAAGGAGAAATACTTTTATTTCTCATCATTATTTGCTCTTCTGCAGCACACATAGAATGAGCAAAACACCATTAATGATTGTATTTATGCAGGAAGGTGTCCCTTCCTGCTCAACAACAATCATCCCTGCAACGCAGGCACCCTTGCACCAAGGTACAAGGGAGCTACATTGGTGCATGGCTGCTGTTTTAGCACAGGTGAAGGGGGGAGCACAGGGGTGCACCATATCCTTGGAAATATGGCGCATCCCTACATTTTTTAAATGACACAGCTTGGTGCAGCAAAATTGCTTGCGGCTCAGCGCTGCACCATTTCATTGTAAATATGCCCCCATCAGTGGGGAATTTGTTAGGGCAACTTATTTTTGAAAGTTTTGGGTTAGCATTTGTCCAATTCTGATGGCTTGAAATTTTTTCCATTTTGGAGGTCAGGTCTTTCTTTGCTCCAGTCTTTATACTTAAACGTGATTTTGGTCTGTTACCGATTGTGACAGAAATCTATGGTGGGATTTTATTAAATTGCATACTGTCCGATAATCATTTATTATCTGATTACATGCTGAATTGAAATAATTAGAATATGTACAATAAAAAACAACTGAAAGTGAGTAAAGTAAAGACAAGTCTCCCGAGAGAAGGCAAAAATAAATTCATCACAGCCAGTAAAAATGTATTGGTCGACTTTAGGCTGTGGTAAGAAGTTTGAAGAATTGGACATTTCGACTCCAGCAACAAAAACACAATGCACTCAAAGATTAATATGATTCTTATTAAATTGAACAAAAGTCTCAATAAGTAATTGCTCTATTTGCTTGCACTAGGAAAATAAAAGAGGCTGTGACTTTTTATGACGCTCCAGCGATGCAGAGTGCAGACCAATAGCTACGAGGCTATGTAAAGCCACTTTCCGTCGCTTTTAATGGCCTAGTAGATGTACTGTAAGGTTCCTATGCAACACCCATGGTTTTGGAAGTTTTTCCACATTTACAAGGATTCTTTCTGAGTTATTTGATGGGTAGTAGAAGAAATCAAAAGCAAAGAAAGCTGTCTCTTACTTTTCTTAACAAGAGAGCTCACAGATAGTTTTAGGACTTAGGTTTAACGTTGGTTTGAATGATATGGATGGGAATTTTCATTCTTGAAACTAAATCCTTATCTTCATATCATAGCTTAGACCCACTTTTTAACAATTGTTTAAATAAGGCATAATGAATAGCAGACATCTGTCTAGTCTAAGGTTAGTCGGAAAATGGATACATTCTTTACCACATGATCTTCCACAAATTATGCAGAGCTTCCCCTGTTATACACACTTGCATCAGTATTACAGCCTGCAGTGAAGCATTTGGGGCAGATTACAGGCATAATTTATGTTGTATATACGGGCTCCTTGAACAATTGCTTTCAACACCCTTCCAAACACCAACAGAATCTGTGCTTGAGGTGCAACTTTTGGCAAGCGGAATAAGAGAAATTGAGAGCTTAATATAGTGTCCAGGCATGTAGACAGGCTATCTAAAGAGATTTATATCCCATGAGTTAATGTTGGCACCAAATAAGATTGGAAAAGCATAAGCAATGGATTGCCATACTAGCTGCACATCTTTCATATGACGTATTCCAACGAAAGAGCGATTGCCTTTTCATTGTGTTCTGATAGAAGTTATGACGAGCTATTCTGTCAACGTAGATTATCAGGCAGGTATATGCTGGAACTAACTCTTCACTGGGACCACAAATATTAACCATAGAGACATAGGCAAAAGCGAATTGATTAAATCTTTGTTTTCTTAAGTTTAACCTGCAGGTGATTTGCTTATTATATTGCATTAACTCATTCAGAGAAAAAAACAACTGTCCTATCATAGGCCAGTTGTGTCTGTGTACAACATGAATACCATGTTCATTCTCCAGTTTCAGGGTAAAACAATTGACTCAACTCACTATCTGTTTCATGTCACATGATAAAAGCAAAATGGCAAAGGGGCAGCCTCGATCCCAGTTTACGCCATTTGTATTGATTAACTTACATACCTGATGGCCCTGAACACACTCTAACTCTGACCCATGTCACTATTTATTAAAATTAGATAATAGAATCTCCTTGTGAGAAAGGTCCTTCCACAGTAAAGCTTAATTTGCATGTCAAAAGCTGAAGAAATGTCTAAAGAACCAGGTATATAATAGTGTGTGCACTTCACTGATTGACCTGGCAAGCAACACCAGAACTTTTTGAGATGGACTTGTAGGATGATAAAAAAAAGGATATGCTCCTTTGAAAGCATCATTTCATGAAACATGTCAACAAATTCTCACATTGGTTTTGGATTAAAGTCCTTAAACTAGCATTAGTTTTCAGTTTAGAAAGCATACAGCCAGTAGGCACTTCTCATTGCAAATTGCAGTTGGTGATGGTGATGTTTGCTGAATGTCGTTAAGTTGTACTTTGGAAATATAACTGACATGAAAGCGATTATCAAGCAGTCCATAATTGCATAGGCAAAAGCAAAAGCAATACCAATAGAGCTAAATCAATATGAAATCTAATTTCTCTTGGGAACAAACTTCTAGCAGGAAAGTGATCAAAGGATAGATTTTTTAAATACAACTCTGTTTTTTTAATAACAAACTGGATGATTTTTATTTTTAAAAACGGGTTCTATATTGAGAGACAATCACAGACATGCTGGTGTCCTGAGCCCAGAAGGCCACCATCTCTGTGATTGCTTCCAATCAGAGTTAATTGCAGTTTGAGACATACTTCATGAATATTAATGAAGTAGGTTAGAATGTGCCCCAATCCTTTTATTTGCAAACTGAGCAAGTCATACATAGGTCGGTTCACAAATAAAAGTTATAATTGCAAAAATCCTAGTTTAAAATTGTGACCAGTTTTTGCTACCATAACTTCTGTTCATCAGGCCTTACTTTCTGTGTTTTTGCCAAAAGTGGAGACGGATACCGAAAGAGGAAGAGTTTGAGACAAATTTCCTAAAATCTAACGGGAGTTAATAAAAATATAAAAATGTAGGTTGATAAAGACATTTAAGGACCTTCAATAAATTAAGACCAATATATTATATGGCTTTATTAAAAAGGAACAGAAGCAACCAATCCAAATTCAGAAGAACTTGAATCATTACATTTTTATTGAACATACAGTAAATGTTGACTGTGTCAAAAACATGAACTCAGTCCAACAGTCAGTGTATCTCCAATGACACCATTCTCCATAGCGTGGCTCTGCACATGGGATTCCACTTCCATCAGATCACCCAGTCCAATATGGATCTTCACAGATGCAAGTTAGAGGAAGCAAGGGGTAGCCGCTCAGTCAAAGGAAGGGAGACACACTGAAAAAGATAGGCGGACTCTCAGTAGGTTTCATTGCTGGAAAAGGGCCTCAGAGAATGCAGAAAGGGGGAAAATGAGTCCCTATATCCTATTAGACCCACTATGCCACGATGGAAAAGTGGGATTGGAAGCATTGTATTAAAAGGCTACGGCAGTCGTTCAATAAGGATACTGGGCTATAAGCCAAGATATTGTCAGATTCTACTCACGTTTCTTAAGGAACGTTATACAACTGTTGAAAGGTCCTCAGCCTCTCCTGGTCAACTATTGCACCCAACCAAGTCAATGTAACAACAGGAACCAGGGGAAGAAGGGAGAAAACAAGGAGGAAAACAAAAGGTCCCACATTGCACCCCACTCTGGGATAAAGCCTGTCAGCCAAGAGAAATCTCTATTAAAAGAAAAGGACAGTAAAACTGGGTAAGTATGTAATGTGAGTCTAATCCTATAATCTAGTCTGTTCTAAGTGCATATGTAACTACCTGGATAGTTCCCTTCTTCCTCACTTTCTGGTGACAGGTGTAAGCAAAGGGGTGGTTAACCTACAATCGAAAAAGGTACAAAAATAAGGTGTGCTGAATAGTAGAACAATGACTAGGAAAACTTGTCAAATTAAACTGTACAGAAACCCACCTAAAGATGTATAAATACTGGATGAAGTTATACCATAAGGTATTCTGAGACACTATTTTTTGCAATGTATAATCTATCTTATATTCAGGTAAACCTAACTATATTTCTTCTTTTTAAGGAATCTACAAAAATTCAAAATATTCTCAGCAACAGACCTACATAGACTCTGAGCCCATGTCAGATAAGTAAAGAAAACAATTCAATTTATACTTAAATATGTCAGCGCAACCGCACTGTTACTGTGAGTGAATAATACAGGCTTTCTTTTCTCTTTTTGTTTCCTTGACGGTAGGAAGAATCTCCCATGGGGACTGGAAGTAGCAGAAAATGAGACCACAACCAGAACTAGCCACTCCATGCAGAAACGAAGACCAGACTTAGCGTGGGTACGCCGACAACGACAGACAAACCAGAAGTGACGATACGTAACCCAGAGGATGTGTGCTCATTTCCCGAGCAGGACGCAAAGCGTCTCTGCTCGGGATCAGAGAGCCTCTGACTGCTACGGCCAGTTCCCGCGCATGCGTGCTAGCGGGAGCTGGTCATTTTGGTAGTTCGATGGGCATCTGAGCACGTCCGATCGGCAAGCTTGACAGATATGTACAATAGGGCCACTCACCAGAGATCTAGGAAGCAGTGATCATAGACAACACTGAAAGAATTGAGCTGCAGTATGTTTTGTGACTTCACCAAAGACAGCAAGTTGTAGGACAGGTGATAAAAAAAGTGTCTTGTGGCCAACAGGCATAAAGAACTGCCGCTAGCCCCTCTATTTCTGTCGGTGCAAAACATTTAATACCTATTAGTGAGTATAAGCGACCTTACTTGTAATGCAGGTCAGAGATGATTCAAAGGAGAAAGCATCCTTAATACCATTGCTCATGGAGAACTTATCAAGCTGGTGACAGAGACATCAAACATAGTTACCTGGTGGGAGAAAATACCAAGATCCATAGAGGCATGTTAGAAAAAGATCTGCCAAGAGTAGGATTGTGTGTCCTGTGACATGGTGCTTTCAGAATGAATCAAAGTCTACTTCACTCTGACACCTGGAACACTATTAAACACTGAGCAATTCCTTTAATTGTTCACTGTGATAGGCAAAGGGTAAAATGGGAAGGCCTCCTTGACAAAAAAAATTCAAAAGAAAAGGAACAGGCTGCCTAACTGGCTGTGTCACTATAATAATACAAATAGCAATGTAAAATTGTTCCAAGATGTCGCCATGTTATACATAGATGCTACCTGATGGTGATCTGGGAAGTATACAAAATAATATTCCAGGATGGCAGTCCACCACTATGGGTTTTGCGAACGCTTGCTACACAATTTTACAAACATTGAAAGGCATAGACAGTCCTAAGGTGAGGCAGGGTTGTTGTGAGAAAAAGGTGGAGGGCAGAAAGTTGGGGATGGGTTTGAAAGTTTAGAAGAATGTGGAGAAAGGTGGATGGGAGAACATGGGATAGAGAGAGACACCGAGTATTAGTATTGTTTGGTGATGGGGGAGGGAGTGGGTGAAGGATATTGGAGGGTATGTGATATAGAAGCAGTGGGGGCATTTCAAGGATGACTGGCATCAGAAGCTCCTCTGTTATTGTAGAGAAGCGTTACCCCGTCTGCTGCGAGCGCAACAGGCACACACATTTATGAAATGGTAATAAATATCATTTTATTAATGTGTACCCGTCTCTCGCTGTTACAGCGCAAGGACAGGAGGCGGGGCTGATTAGTGCAATTGAACTATAACTTCCGCACCTGCCAGTGCACAAGTCTGACTGGCTGGATGTCTAGAGCCTGCCAATCTTACATGTGCACTTGAGAGCCTGCAATCCCAGGGCTGAGAAACAGCCAAGGGATTGCAGGCGCATGCCCCCAGCTCAAAATGAGCGCTGGGTTAGCCTGTTCCAACAAATTGGTTGGTTTGGGGTTGTACAAGTGAGGAAGTCCCTCCCTTTCCACCCGACTCTGAGGAGTGGGGCAGGACACCAGGACGAAGGAGTTCTTATTCAGAGCCTGCGTGCCAGCATATATGGTGAGTATTTTGGGAATTGCTCCCCACCATAATGTACTGAGCACTGCTGGCCTCTGCTGGAGAGAGTTCCTGATCCACAAGAGGTGCCTACACAGATTCTGGCCCCTTGGCTGCCATCAGGTGAGCTCCTCCTGTGAAAGAGTTGAAATCCTGAAGTTTTGGGCTATTGGCGACTGCGACCGAGAACAGGCCCATTCCTGCCAAGAAGCTGCTGCCGGCGACAACTGCAAACATAAGGTTCTTGTGAACCTGAGTCTTCATGTTAAAGCAGTCAGTCAATCAATCAATCAATCATTCAATCAATCAATCCATCAATCAAACATTTGTAAAGCACACTACATACCCGGGAGGGTCTCAAGGCGCTGGGGGGGGGGGGGGGGGTGAGGCTGCTACTGATCAAAAAGCCAGGTCTTGAGTGTTCTCCTGAAGGTCAGCAGGTCTTGGGTCTGTTATAGGCTCAGTGGTAGGGTGTTCCATGTTTTGGCGGCGATGTGGGAGAAGGATCTCCCGCCGGTGGTAGTTCTTCGGATGCGTGGAACGGTGGCAAGTGCGAGGTCGACGGATCGTAGCTGGCGGTTGGGGATGTAGAAGGAGAGTCTACTGTTGAGGTAGGCAGGGCCGGTCTTGTGGAGTGCCTTGTATGCGTGGATGAGGAGCTTGAAGGATATCCTCTTGTTGACGGGGAGCCAGTGCAGGTTTCTCAGGTGGGGGGTGATGTGGCGTGGTATGTCGAGGATTAGTTGTGCCGAGGCGTTTTGAATGCGTTGTAGTTGTTTGATGAGCTTGGTCCGGGCTCCCGCATAGAGGGTGTTTCCGTAGTCGAGTCTGCTGCTGACGAGGGCCTGGGTGACTGTCTTTCTTGTGTCTGTTGGGATCCATTTGTATTTGCGGAGCATGCAGAGGGTGTTGAAGCAGGAGGAGGAGACGGCGTTGACTTGCTTGGTCATTGAGAGCGTTGAGTCTAGGATGATTCCCAGGTTGCGTGTGTGGTCTGTGGGTGTCGGGGTTGTCCCTAGTGCAGTCGGCCACCAGGAGTCGTTCCAGGCTGAAGGGTTGGAGCCGAGGATGAGGACCTCCGTCTTGTCCGAGTTCAGCTTCAGGCAGCTGGCCCTCATCCAGTCGGTGACGGCCTTCATTCCTTCGTGGAGGTTGGCTTTGGCAGTGATGGGGTCCTTGGCGAGGGAGAGGATCAGCTGAGTGTCGTCGGCGTAGGAGTTTATGTTGAGGTCGTGCTGTCGGGCGACATGTGCAAGCGGGGCCATGTAGATGTTGAACATTGTCGGCCTGAGGGAGGAGCCCTGGGGTATGCCGCAGATGATCTCGGAGGCTTCGGATCAGAATGTGGGGAGGCGGACGCTCTGGGTTCTGCCTGAGAGGAAGGATGTGGTCCATTCCAGTGCCTTGTCTCGGATCCCTACAGTGTGGAGTCGTGCGCGTAGTATGCGGTGGCAGACGGTGTCAAAGGCGGCGGAGAGGTCTAGGAGGATGAGTGCTGCGGTCTCACCGTTGTCCAGCAGGGTCCTGATGTCATCGGTGGCGGCGATGAGGGCAGTCTCGGTGCTGTGATTGCTGCGGAACCCTGACTGAGAAGGGTCCAGGAATCTGTTTTCTTCAAGGTATTGGGTTAGCTGTCTGTTGATGATCTTCTCGATGACCTTGGCCGGGAACGGGAGTAGAGAGATGGGCCGGAAGTTCTTGAGGTCTCTTGGGTCTGCCTTGGGTTTTTTGAGAAGAGCGTTGATCTCGGCGTGTTTCCAGCTCTCTGGGAAGGTCACGGTCTCGAGGGAGAGGTTGATGACGTTGCACAGGTGGGGTGCGATGGAGCTGCTTGCTTTGTTGAAGACGTGGTGCGGGAATGGGTCTGACGGAGAGCCGGAGTGGATTGTGCTCATGGTCTTGATGGTGTCATCAATGCTCATGCTGGCCCAGGCTAGCAGGGGGTCGTAGTCGATGATGTGAGGAGAGTCTGTTGTGTTGCTGTATGTTTAGGCTGTCTGGGTGTTGAAGCTTTCGTGGATATCTGCTATCTTGCGGTGGAAGAAAGTGACGAGGGAGTCGCACAGGGCTTGTGACGGCGGGATGTCATTGGTGTTGGACCTGGGGTTGGAGAGTTCCTTCACGATGTTGAAGAGCTCCTTGCTGTCGTGTGCATTGTTGTCGAGGCGGTCTTTGAAGGAGGTCCTCTTGGCAGCCTTGATGAGGTGGTGGTGGTTGCGGATGGCGTCCTTGTGTGCTGCGAGGCTGTCCGGGGTCTGCTCGCTGTGCTGTTTAATCTCAAGCTTCCGGCAGGCTTGCTTGGAGGCTAGGAGATCTGGGGTGAACCAGCTGGCCCTCTTGCTGGTGTCTCTGTGGGGGGGTTTCTTCAGCGGGGCGAGGGTGTTGGCGCAGTCCTCGATCCAGTGTCTGAGGCTGTAGGCAGCGTTGTCGGTGTTGGAGGGTTCGGTGGGTGGGCTGAGAGCGAGGTTTGCATGAAGTTGGTCTTCGGTGATTTTGCTCCAGCAGCGGCGGGGGATCTGTTGGGTGCGGTGGTGTGTGGTGGGTTTCTGGAAGGTGAAGTGGATGCAGCGGTGGTCGGTCCAGGGGAGTTCGGTGGTGTGGTTGAAGGAGACGTGCGGGCTTGAGGAGAAGATAGGGTCGAGCGTGTGGCCGGCGGAGTGGGTGGGCGTGGTGACTAGTTGCCTCAGTCCAAGGTTGGTGAGGTTATCGATCAGGGTTGTGGTGTTGCTGTCGTTGTTGTTCTCAAGGTGAAAGTTCAGGTCTCCGAGGAGGATGTAGTCGGTGGAGGTCAGGGCGTGCATGCTGATAAAGTCGGCGATGGAGTCGCTGAACTGGGGGTGGGGTCCGGGGGTCGGTAGTTGAGGGTGCCTCTGAGAGTGGAGTTGGGGTCCGTGTTGATATGGAAATGTATGTGTTTGGCGGTGCTGAGAGTGTCATTGGTGCTAGTCGAGACCCTGATGCTGTTCTTGTGGATGATGGCGATTCCTCCTCTGACTCCGTTGGTGCTGTCTCTGCGGGTGATCTTGTATTAGTCTGGGATCACTATGGCGATGTCGGGTGCGGAGGAGTCATTCATCCACGTCTCTGTCAGGAAGGCGATGTCCGGGGATGTTGTGTCGAGCAGGTCCCAGAGCTCGACGGCGTGTTTATGTGCGGAGCGGGTGTTCAGAAGTATGCATTGGAGGTGGTTGAGGTCTTGTTTGGCCGGTGGTTTGTCGGTTCTGAGGCTGGTGTAGCTGCAGTTCCGGCAGGTGAAGGGGCCGTGTGTGTGTTTCGGGGCATTCTTGAAGCAGGTGTGGGTCCGTCCGGAGTTGAGAGCGTGCAGGGTGATGGCATCGTAGTGGCGGCGTTCCTTGTGGCGGTTGTGGAGACCAGGGGTTCTGGCGCTGGGCGCGGTCCAGGCGCGGACGGGCGCAGACGGACTTACCTTAGGCGCATGGCCGCACAGCGGCCGGCATATATGGGGAGATGGGAGGAAGGAGCAGCTGGGAGGTGGGGGCAGCGAATGGGCAGTCCGGGGGACGGGACTGCAGGGGAGGCAGCGGCGGGAGCGGAGCGGGACGACGAAGGGTACAGAAGGCAAAAAGGCACAACTAAGGGGGCAACAAAAGATACAGAAGGCAAGGCAGTTATGGAAATACGGGGCAGCGAGGGGAACAGAGGGAAAAGACGGGCACAGAGACGTGGGGCAGCGAGGGGAACGGAGGCAAAAAACGGGCACAGAGACACGGGGCAGCAAGGGGAACAGAGGCAAAAAATGGGCACGGAGACGCGGGGCAGCGAGGGGAACAGAGGCAAAAGACGGGCACAGAGACACGGGGCAGTGAGGGGAACAGAGGCAAAAAACGGGCACAGAGCAAGTACAGGCGGCGGGGGAGGACAGAGAAAGAGCAGTTACGGGCACAACAACGAACAAAGCAGTACAGGCAATACAGTGAACCAACCAAACTCGGCAGCAGCAGCAGCAGACACACAGGCGGCGCTGTGCGGCGGGGGAGCAACCTAACAGGTAGGGTCAAGGGTCACTCTCCTCACCGCGCAGCGGCCGGCATATATGGGGAGGTGGGAGGGAGGAGCAGCTGGGAGGAGGGAGGTGGGGGCAGCGAATGGGCAGTCAGTGTGGCGGGCCGCAGGGGAAGCAGCGGCGGGAGCAGAACGACGAAGGGTACAGAAGGCAAAAAGGCACAAGTAAGGGGGCAATGAAAGATACAGAAGGCAAGGCAGTTATGGAAATACGGGGCGGCGAGGGGAACAGAGGCAAAAGATGGGCACAGAGACGCGGGGCAGCGAGGGGAACAGAGGCAAAAAACGGGCACAGAGACGTGGGGCAGCGAGTGGAACAGAGGCAAAAGACGGGCACAGAGACGCGGGGCAGCGATGGGAACAGAGGCAAAAAATGGGCACAGAGCAAGTACAGGCGGCGGGGGAGGACAGAGAAAGAGCAGTTACGGGCACAACAACGAACAAAGCAGTACAGGCAATACAGTGAACCAACCTAACTCAGCAGCAGCAGCGGCAAACACACTGGCGGCGCTGTGCGGTGGGGGAGCGACCTACCAGGTATGGTCAAGTGTCGCTCCATTGACCAGCAACCTGAGATATGCACTTAGCGCTATAGGGAGAGCACGCGGTTACTGTCAATGGAAAATGTCAGTAACAAACATCTGCAACGCTCGACTGGATTTTCCCGATATATCAGTGACCATCCATGAAACCAGGCCTGCTCTTCATGCTACAGCAACAACCATCTGCAACACTCTCCCTGCTCCTTGCGGCCTCCGCCCCCCGCCCCCCGATGACCATCCATGAAACCAGGCCTGCTCTTCATGCTACAGCAAAACAATCGCTCAATCATGATCAAACCACCCAATAAAGGCGGGGCCATTGTGGTCCAGGACGTTGATGACTACAAGAAGGAACTCTACTCACAACTGAATGATTTAGTTTGGTGTAGCTCACTCCATCATAACCCTACAAAGATGATTAGTACTGTGATACTACGGATGACGGAAAAAGGCAAGGAGGAGGGCTACCTTTCGGATTTGGAATTCCAGTACCTGAATCAGAAACAGCCGTGGTTACCCACTATCTACACCCTACCCAAGGTCCACAAAAATATGGAACAACCACCTGGCCGCCCGATTGTTTCAGGTTGCGGCTCAGCCCTGGAGCCCCTGTGTAAATATGTGGATTTTTTCTTAAAACTACTGGCGGAACAAACTGAGTCATACCTCTGAGATACAATGCAAGTAATCAATCTTGTTGATGGCATGCCCTTTGACCCCATCACGCAAACACTCATCACAATGGATATTATTTTGTTATACACGAGCATTCCACAGCAACATGCACTTCAAGTTATGATGAAATATTTGAACACGAGGATATTACCTGCACGTGTCCCAACTAGATTTATTATTCAATTGCTTGAGATAGCCATGACTCAAACTTTCTTTTACTTCCAGAGTGAGTATTTCATGCAGACCAAGGGCGTGACCATGGGGTCCAGCTTCGCCCCAGACCTGGCTATCCTCTACATGGATAAATTAGAGCAAAATTACATCTATAACACCTCGAACTCCTTCAGGGTCCATGTCTTTTGTTGGAAACGTTACATAGATGACGTCTTCATGGTTTGGACAGGGAGCAACCTTGAACTCCAGAACTTCTTTGATTGGCTAAATGATAGATCGATAGATATCCAGTTCACCATCCACCAGGATAAATCCACCATTGATTTCCTCGACATATCCATTAAAGCCACAAGTGACTGTCTGTACACCACCTTATACTGCAAACCCGCGGAAAGGAACACATTGCTGAGGTATGATAGTCATCACCCCAGGGGATTACACGATAACTTGCCATTTGGTCAGTTCCTGAGAATCAGGAGAAATTGCACTCAGAAGGAAGACTTCTTTAAGGAATCAGATAATTTAATCCATCGACTGGTTGAATGAGGTTACCCTAAACGTCTGGTCAAACGGGCCAGAAAGAGAGATTGGCATAATCACAGGGAGATGCTTCTTACCCCTAAAGACCGTCCCCAGACTCTGGACAGATTAATTTGCGTCACAACATTCAATACACGGAGTAACGAAATCCGGCAGATCGTCAACAAGCACTGGCACCTAGTTGCAGAAGAGTTACAGCTTCCAGAACCTTCAATGTATTCATTTAAGAAGGGTAAAAATATCTGCAACCATGTGGTCAAATCTTTCTTGGATATACCACCGCAACCTACCCTCCATTCAATGTGGCAACTCTCTGATGTAGTGGGACACTTTAAATGTAGAAAATGTAAGGCCTGCTGCCTGACAATTGAAACTAAAAAGTTCAATCACCGTAATTGCACGGTGGATCTCAAAACTCTTACAAACTATAACACAAAAAACGTCATCTATGCAATTGTATGCCCTTATGACAAAATCTACATAGGCCAGACAACCGAGAAGGTCAAATGCCGAATACTGCAGCATGCAGCAGGATAAGATGCGGAACCGTGGGGGCCCCCCATGGTTGACCACTTCCAAACACTTAACCACCCCCCTGAATCCATGAAATGGCTGATTATTGAAGCAGTCACACTGGGCATCAGGGGCGGGGATCTGGGACTAATTCTAAATACTAGAGAATGCTAGTGGATGGATCGCTTTAAGTCTGTACAGAATGGCTTAAATGAACTAGATGCTACATATGCAAAACTGTCTTTACTAAGTGGCCCATAACACTCGGATTCCACACTTGTGAATCAGTATGTTCAAGGCACTGATGCCTATTAAACAATTCTAAATATGAAGACAACACCACTCAAAGCATCATCTTGTTCGGTGTTCCAAGCCGAAATGCATTGGAACACCGAACAAGATGATGCTTTGATATTGCATTTTGGGAAATGTAGTATGTTGAATAACTAGTAAGAAGATTGTGAAAATAAAGAACAATCTTGGGAAAAAAAAGCGAACGAGTGAAAGACACTCTTTGTTCACAACCAAGTAAAGCCTACACGGCCACAAACCAGTGCCCAGGGAGACACCCCACAGAGGTGGGGCTGATAGGTTTTTCGCTAACTATGTTAGACAGCCTTATATGTCTTACTTTACAAACGCTATTACATCATTAAAGTTGGATGTGTAATTGTGCTATACGTACATTTTACAAACGTTTTTTAAAATCCACCACTATAATGTGTGATAACTATGTCAAACGCTATTGCATCATTTAAGTTGGATGTGTATTTGTTTCTGTGTGAGCCGGGTGCACTTTACAGTAATTACCCTCGTATACTGTTCAAAGAAGTCAGATAATATGAAGATGCTCGTATTTACATAGTTGTCAGAATGTTTGCACATTGCTTTATTTAGAGCCTGCCTAAGCTCTGTATTTGATATCTTGCCCTTTTGAATCGATCCCCTGAGCTACAATTCTCCTTCTGAATAAGTGCATGACTTGCACGTTCCTAATGAGTATTTAAGCGATCACGTGACACCAACTGCGGTTAGCTGTCTGATTCACCGACGCTTCCTGTTAGAAACGGGTAGCGTGGTGCAGAGCGGGTGGGCCAAACTCCAGAGAAAATGTGCAAAGCATCCACGCAGTACACACAGACGACACAGAAGGCACACTCCAAAAAGAGACGCTACACAAGTTTGTGTAAGAATAACTTTTGTATTGTAGAAACACAAGGTATTTTTAGTAATTTCTATACTGCGCCAACCGGCACCAAGGCAATATTTACAGGGGGGAATTATATACATGGCAGGGCCAATCGGGCCCCTGCCAGAACCATTGCGTCATACAGTTAGGATAAATGTACGTGTGAGGAATAAAGGTACAATCCATAAGCCTTAACCTGGAATAAAAACATCAGGGTATGACATTAGACATTAGGCCGGGACGTAACTGTAGGCATAAACCTCATAACCTTAGGTACACCCTGTGGGCATAAAGCGCATTAGCCTTCAACCTGCAATAAAAACATCACAGCCTCACAGTATATAGTACCATGGGAGAATTAAGGTTTCGTCCCATGAGCCTGAGGCAGAAATCAGAGTAGGCAGGACACCAACAGTAAATGTGTAACCGCCAGCAGTCGCTGGCGAGGCCATGCATTTAGCATAATCAACATTAACAGCGGGCATAAACAACATTAGCAGTACACTTTAGGTAAATACACCTGGGCATGGAGGCATCATTAGGTACAAACCTCATGGGCATAAAGGCGTGAGTATGGGGCAGCTAAACAACACTTTAGGCATCACATTAGGGCGTAAACAGCCTATCCTGCATTAGGCATAGAGCCTCCCCATGGGCTTAACACCAGTGGTAGTGGCCCAACCTCACATTAGGGGCATCAGCAGCACAGGCCATGGCATTAAGCATGGAAACAGTACCTCCTATCAGGCATACACCTTGTAAATGTCCCCACCATGGTAGCAGTACAGAACTGCCCTTCCCAGAACAGTAGCAGTGCCCCTTTGTTACAAATATACCTGGCCTGACAATGTCCGGTGGGGAGCCCCTCTCCTGGGACGCTAAAAACGAAAATGCCCCTTCGGTGCAGCAACCCGCCACTGTGGCGTCGCTGTATAGCCCCCGGGGCACTGTGGCCCTGTCTGTGGTGGAGCCCTCCCCCCGGGGGCTTTAAAACAATTATGGTGGCCCGTTGCAGCGGCCCGCTGTTAAATGGGGCAGCTGAGGAACACCCAAGCTCAGGCGGTCCCGTTGGAGTCCCCCTCCGGGACTTGGGAATGCAGAGACTGCCCCCATGTAGCCCCGCGGGGAGGCGAGCATCGGCAATGTGCCCCGTTGCCTCCCCCAGCAAGCGACGACCGAGCCGCCACTCACCGGCACTCTTCTGGCAGGGGTATGTGCCTCGACTGTTCCCTGCTCTTCCCGGACCTCTCCTGCCGGCTCTCTCAGCACTGGCAGGCGCGGGGCTTTACTCGTCTTCACCGGAGGGCTCCGGCTGATTCTCCTCCCGTGCAGGGCTCACCGCCGCTCCTGGGGAGCCCTGCTGATGACAGCCCCTCCTTCGGTTTCACCCGGGCCCCCTCCTGGGACCCGGGACTTTGTTGTGGAGCTCGCAAGGCTCCGCACTTCCCGCTTTCGCCTCTGCAGGGCGGGACTTCCGGAAGTGGCTCCCACCGGCGCCAATGCCAGCGCGGCTCCCCTGACGTCGTGGGGAAGCCCGCGCGGTGCTCCCAGGCCGGCGGCGGTGATCCTCAGCACCCGCTTTGGGTGCGCCGGGACTCGCACCAGCGGCGGTGCTTTCTAGCGATGCTGAAGAGCGGGGTGGGCTCCCGCCTTCAGTGGTTGAGGCGTCCGCATGCGGGGTAGGCTCCCGCGTAGGTTCAAATAAATTCAGAGGCACCAAAACCGCGGAGTGGGCTCCCGCCTTCCAAAAGATCGCCAATGCGGGGTGGGCACCCGTGACAGTCAGTGGAGCACCACCATCACGTGGGGTGGGCACCCGCTGTAAAGATTCAGTACCCAGGCGGCAGAAACACGGGGTAGGCTCCCGCTGTTTCAATTCAGCAAAAGGGCCGCAATAACACGGGGTGGGCTCCCGCATCATTTAAATAATTTCAAAGGTGCCAGAACCCCGGGATGGGTTCCCGCTGGCTTTTAAATGTTCAGGAGTGGCACTCACGTGGCGCATTCAAATGGACCAGTTCTTCTCTCCACACAGCGCTACTGGGTCATTAAGTATAGTGCTTCACAGGTGCTAGGCAGCCCCATCAACTCCAGGGGCATAAGACGGTGCTCCTTTTCTCCTGGGCACTTAGCACATAGCGCCACCCACACCAAGCGCTAGACTGTTAACCCAGCTCAGTCAGGCGGCACAACCACACAGCCATGGAATCCATTTTAAAAGTTACATGTTTAAATAGGGAAACTCAGTCTGCGTACACCATTGCACAGCATTCAACATTTGCATTTAACATTCATTCACATAACATGTGGTTTCCAATAAAAAGCAAAAAAATTCAGGGAAAAGGGCCAAGTCCAACACTTCCCCACAAGGTATGTCACGTCTTCAATCGCCTGTTTTCCAGTTTTAATGCGCACGCTTTATTCCTGTATAGACTGTCAATCTCGCTTATCACGTTGCTTCGTGCTTCACTAACTGGTTTCGGCACACGCGCTGTCATTAAGCGCTCGCCTGCTTTCAAGCTTTTAATGTTTACACGCTTGAACTTCTCCTACGGAATCATGCACATGCGCCGCCTTCTGTTGCCGTTTCACTTATCGCCCTTTAATCAATCTAAGCTTTCTCCTCTGCAGTTTTCCCATGACCACTTCAGGGTTCTGTGCCCGCACACACCCACATCTCGGTGTTGTGCTGTAATCTCTTGCGCATGTTCTCTGCATAGCCTGTAAGTCACCCCATAGAGTGTTAACTTTTTTCTGCGCGCAACAACTGACTTCCCCGTGTTCAGCACATCCATGCACTATTAACCCAGAACAGAACACTGTAACTTGGGGTGTCAGCCTAATTTGCACCCTTTATTAGATGCGCGTTGTACTACTAATGCTCATATCCCTCAGATGAGGTTTTAATGCAAATGTTTCCTCGTTTTCATTTCCTCCTTTCCTTCCCACGCACCCAGCCACAGATTACTAATGAACCTAGTGCCATCCCAACTGTGTAATTCAGTCCACCATAGAGAACTTTGATCCTATGCTACCCATTCTACGTAACCTTCCGTGAGTATATGGCTATTGACTTGGTCCCTTTTTGTACTCCCATTGACTAGTGTAAACTATGATCCTAGCGACTACTCTCTCGTTTCTGTCTCCGCTACCTTGTAGGAGCCGCGCAGGCCCACAACTGTAATTTTCAGCACAAAGGATTCTTGCTGATGCTAGTAATTTATACTCCTTAGTATACGCCAATTGGATTTACTTCCAATTCCGAGACACACCCTGTTAGAAATGAGGGGGCTCTGGTTGGTGCAGGCAAGTACCAGCTACAAGCAGGGACCCTTTACTTCTAGTCAGGGCGAAGGATGGCTCCTTAGAGTAACCCCTGCTCACCCTCTAGGTGCGTGGCGCGAGCAGTCAAGGCTAAACTTCAGGGCGTACACAGTTAAGCACTTGCAATTATACACACAGCAAATACCTTGCATGCACCACAAACGGACACCAGGCAGGTTGTATACAAAAATAAGGCTTTTATATATTTTAAGCAGACTTAGTACAAGACCCAGTAACGGAGAAACGGTGGGGCCACGATCTCTATGATTACGGAAAGTTATTTTATACGGAAAGTTCTTCTTATGCGGGGCAACAAGGTGAACTGTGGGTCTTAGCGTGCTTCGCGCTGAGACGGTGACCTGGTGGCACGCGTCAGACGGCAGGGAAAACAAAACGTTGCGGACCCTGGATCCGATGCGAACTCGCGGTCGAGTTCGTATATTACAGTACCTTGTTTCTTTTAGTAAAGGCGGGTGCGGGGCGTCCAGCGGCTCTTCAGAAGGGCGAGGCGGCGTCCGGGGCTCCCACACTTTACGGAGGGATCTGGTCCTTCAGGCTCACAGCAGGAGTGATGTGTTCAGGTTGGCAAGTGAGCGGAGCGGGGCAGCCGGGTACATTTTCCACGTCCGGGCCGTCCGAGGCTTTTGAGATGCTCACAGCGCCGATTCCGGCGGGAGGGGTGAAGGTGCGCAGCGGGCCTCCAGCGAGCGAGGTGACGGGGGCAGCCCAGCACGGAGTAGGGGGAGCGGCTTGGATCGAGCGAGGCTCTTCCCAAGGCAGGGGCGGCTAAGCAGTCCGGTCACGGCTCAAGGAGGGGATGATGGGCACGGGAGTCACGGCTCCGGCGAGGGAAGGAACACCACAGTCCACCGGTAGGCGAGTGAAGGTCAGGATGAGCCCAATGGTCCTGGGGCTCAGTTCAGGGGGCAAGATCGCTTCCAAGCCCTTGGAGATCGTTTTTGAAAGCACAAGGTTCTTGTAATACAAATGAAGCAAATTCTTAGTAAAGGGTTCCTCTTCTCTCCTTTGGCAGCAAGGTCACCACTGCAGGCCAGTCCCCCAGGATAGGGACAGTCTTCCTCCGTACAGCTTTCCTGGCGCCTCCTCCTCAGGCAGAGATTCTTCTTGGTTCAAAGCGGATCTGATTTCTTAGGAGCAGGGCTCCTTCTTTTATACACCATTTCTTTTGTTCTCCCAGGCCAGGGGGGCAGTTCTGGAGCACTGTGTTGGTGCGATGCAGGCTTCTTCTTTCAGTGTGCAGGGCAGAGCCAATCAGACGCTCCACAGGGGGCGGAGCCAGCATTGTGGTGGCAGAGCACAGCCCTATTCAGAGTCCAGGTGTACTCCTCCCACACATCTACAGGTCAATCTTTCTATTCACCACCAGGCTACCTAGCCCTGCCCATCTGGGTTTCCCCAGCCCTGTAACTCACACAAGCCAGACAGCAGATACACATCACGCAGAGGCGGGCTGAAATGGTTAGGCAAGCAAATGCCAACTTTCTAAAAGTGGCATTTGCAAACGCACAATATTAAAATAAACCTTACGAAAAGATGTACCTTATTATTCTGAGTTCAGGCATACTAAACTAGATTTTCTACCATGTTCCCTTGGTCGGTTAGGATCATAGGATGTAACAATCTTAACCGCCCATACTGGCCTATGAGAACAGGGTAGCCTTACAATAGTGAAAAACGAAAATGGCGGTAATTCACTATTAGGACATGCACACACATCAGGGCTTGTCCTACCTTATGCTACAATGCACCCTGCCCTTGGGCCTACCATAGGGGTGACTAACATGAAGTTAAGGGAAGGTTTAGGGACTGGCAAGTGGGTGCACTTGCTAGTCAGCATGTCAGTACCAGACTGCACGCAGGTTCTGCGATGGCAGACCTAGACATATTTTACCAGGCCGCTTCTGTGGGTGGCACAACCAGTCCTGCAAGCCCAACAGCGGCATTTGTATTTACACGCCCTGGCACTCCTGGTGCACTTTACTGGGGTCTGACAGTAAACCAAATAAGCCAATCATGGAATCCAACCAACATATACATTTAACATTAGGAGCACTTGCACTGTGGCACTGGTTGGCAGTGGCACAGTGCGCTGAGCGGCCAACACCATAAAAACACATGAGGCACAGCGACAAAAAGTGGAAGGGAGACTTACGCCAAGGTGCCAGGTCTAACACACCCCATTAATCATATACCATTGCCTTCAGGTGCCCCCATCCTTCACCCGCTCCTCTCGCCCTGAAGAAGACCCCACCTCCAAGACCACCATTTGCTGGTTCCCTTAGGGGTCGAAACGTCGACTTTTCTCTTCCTTTCACATCAAACCTGGATGACAGTGAATTATTAACTGCATCAGCTGTTTATGATTTTGCATTTATTGTATGTGCCAGAAATCTGGCTGTATAGGTTCCCTACCATTGTATATATATGCACCACCTTTCCACTGCACAACCACTTGCACTGACCCCAATTTCACCACTTGTCACCTCACGTTATTTGCACCTGTTTTTCAAAATTGCAGAATGCAAAATACAGATTATCTTGTTCTATTGACAATCGTTTTTTATCGATTAAATTACATTCCTTTACTGTATGACATTTCTTGGTGTTGTCATATTTTCTTTTTCCATTTACCATGTATTGGCTGTTGATACGCTGTGAATAATTTCCACTGTGACTATCCTTTTGTGTACCACTATTTACCCGAGTCCAGTGGTCGATCGGGTTACCCCATTGATACATAACTCTTCATGCTACAGCAGCAACCATCTGCAATGCTCTCCCTGCTCTTTGAGGCCTCCCCCCCACAAACGGAACTCTTTACGCCCGTCTTTGAGAAGGTTCGTTTTCAGCAAGACTAACCTTTTCTCCCTGTATCTGGCCTGCACTCCATCGAGTTAGCCTGAAATTGTGACTTTTCCCCGGTCTAGCTTGACCAGGTGTCCACGTGTGGCACTTTGTGCTTTTAGGCTCAGTAGCTACCTAAGAATTTAAACTATAATATCTCCGCTTCTATCGATTGGTATTTTGTCATTCGGATGTATATTTATTGATTAAAATGTACACTATCTTTCTAAAATAGTTTTGAAGTTTTCTTGTGTCATGTTTTTAATGTAGTACTCTTTGTGTGCTAAATGAATACTTGCACTTTGCCTCTGAAGCCTGACTGCTTCTGCCAAGCTACCAGAAGTTAGGCATAGGTTAAATTAGTGACTTTTGTGGTTCACCGTGACAAGGATTGTGGTTGTTCCTTGAGCTGTGCTTCCACCCCCCTCAACCAATAAGCCGATTTCTTACAGTGTAGAAAATGCACTCCCTGAGCAGTTCCGAGATCTACTTCTATGTCATAAAAAGCGCAAAAAAATATGAATAGCTGTCAAACTGCCTGGAGAACTTTGTGGATCAAAGTTCATGAAGGTGGATGCGTTCTCGTTCAGATTTAACAATACCAGACGTGCCCGGGAGGGGGAGGAGACATGCTACCCGAAAGAGGTCTGGAACGTAAGAACAAACCGCACCCTTCTCATAGTGAAGCCGCTGAGGAAATGAGACGGTATAGTACGCTGCTGTGTCTTTCTTTGCTAAATTTCAAAATCTGGTTTTAGTTTTTTTAATCTAAAAAGAGGAAACTACATTAATTTACAAGTTTGCTCCTGATCATAGAGTGCTCTTTTATAGCTTATTTGAAATGCATCTTGAAAGTTGAAGATATGTTTTTTTACTGTGACTTTGCGTGTTTGAACGGGTTTCGGAGCCTTTGTGATCCCACTATAAATGTGAGCTGTGCTTTGACAAATTAGAGTGAATTTATAGGACGGCGTGTGAGTTGTGAGTAATCGGGAGGAATGCTATTGTTCAACTTCGCGTTGAAATTGTGCAATGCTCACTCCTAACAGTTTACCACTAAAAAACGCTTGCCTGGAGTGATTTAATGTAGCACCATGCGGCACGAGCACGCGTTCGAGAACGCCCGCTATTTGCGTGCACCGAGCAGCAACGGAACAGGATATTGCGACAGAATCGCCGGTTTGATTTTGCACCCAATTGTCTATCACAGTCATACATGACAGGCAGTGGCAGCTAACGTTCTGTGGGCGCAGAACTCAAATTGTTAGACCAGTATAACGACAGTATGTTTGTGTCATTTATTTCATAGTGGCTATGATGACAAAGTAGCACCAGACAAAGAGTAAACTGAAGGGGATTCCGTTCACCACACAAATGTCAAATGTTCCGGCTAGGGCGCCTGCTTTCCTCCAATGTCCGCCCAACACCCTCCCCGTCACACCTGGGTCATGCACAGCTCACGTGTTTCCATGTCATCTCTGGCACCCTCTGACAGCCCATGTCTTTTATAGCCCATAGCGCTTTACCTACACTTGTGAAGTAAAGGGAAACTGTTGCAACGTTCTCTTGGATAAAAAGCAAGATGTATCATATAGTTCTAATAGATTTGTTGTCAGAAGTTAATTTCGAGATCAGGTGGCAGCGAAATGCAATGGACACCGATAACCAGCTCCCAGGTGCAAGGGCAAGCAATATGAGTTAACCGTCACATATAGAGTATACAATGTATGCTTCACATGGAGGGAGTGTAACGTTGTATTTGTCATCGTAAAGTGTGTGCAAGAGACATTGTAACCTCCTTTAGATTTATCTGGAGTGAATAAGAAGTTAGAAGTAACATCGCTGTCTGCCTCATACTGTGTTCTGTTTTTACTTGCAGTTTTTAGTGGCTGCAGAAGGACAGCAGGTTGATTGTATGAATCAAATCCGACACATATAGCTCACTGAAGAAATACATCTTGGCTACTTCACTGCAAAAAATGGACATACATCTCACAGGGACTCTCTGGCTGTATATATGTCTTACTTTTCATGTCTGTTCGAACACCCTCGCTACTGAAGGTAAGATCTCATTAGCATATTTATTCTGCAGAGTTCAAATATGAAAGTAAAACATGAGGCAGAAAGCAACGTAGGTTTGCATAAAGTTAGTTGATCAGGTTGTTTAATACTTTTGAGATGGTGACTGATCTGTACTTTAAAAAACATTGTGTAAGCAAATTCTTTCTTTTTTGTGTCTCAATTTTTGTATTGTGTATCTAGGGAACAAGATACGGTTCTCATCCTCTTCAAAAATATATTCAAAACTGTTAAGTTATAAAGGACAGGGCATAGTAGATAGTTTTTTTTCAAAGCTTATGTTTTAAAGAAATATAACACCTAAATGACTAGTTAAACTATTCAAATTTTACATTTTCAGTTTCTGTCACATACAGCCATAAATATACTAGTACATATCATACCACACGTCTGAGACACTGAACCACCTACAATTAGATCTTGGAGTCTTATACTCCATTGTTGTTGGAAATGTACACCAAAGGTTCCACTTATGAACATGTTTTTATATTCTCCCTTGTTTGGCAGCCAAACTACTTATACGGTGATGTTATGTCTAGCTAGTGTAGGTGCTTCACAGGGTTCCATCTGAGCAGCATGGTAATCTTGAAGGATTGGCCTGGATGTAGATAACTAGAGGAACTGCTCTTCTGGAGATTTCTTCTTACCCAATCTTATGCTAGTCCCTCAGGGACTAGCTGGTGGCTACTCACAATATAGAGTGGAGTGGGAACACTCCATCTCTGTACTCCAGTGATGCAACAAACAACAAGAAAAGTCACCAGAAAATTAGGAGGAATAGTTGCCTGAAAGTACAGAAAGTGGTAGAAGGCTGGCACTCTTCTGACAAAAACCTGGTTATCTTGCAACCAACTGGTAAACCTCTTCCATTTTCAGTCTTAATGTCCTCAACACTGGCAGCTGGCTGAAGCAAAGTCACATAGTGGTAGTGATAGGGTATTAATCAATTATCTTTTCAAAGTTAACTCCAAGGTTCTCAAATCTTTGCAGAGCAAAATATAAGCTTTGATAGCAAGTGCTTATGAGTTTCCGATGCGGCTGGCAACATCAGATAACTCCACCACAAGGGGTCAGCAGTGCTCCCGGCATTAGTAACTCTGGAGAGTTGCATGGAGGAACCGGCCCTACATTGTGGCACTTGTATATTTTTGGACACTTCATGCCTTATTATATTTGTTTCCCAGTTTAGGGCTATGGATGTTTAGTCACTACTTATGTTGCTATCTAGCCAAACTGTAGGTCTTTCTGACTCTGGGTTACTTGCTCTACATTTAAGCTTAAAAGGAATATGTATTCAACTTAAGATTCATACAGTAGAATAATACAAACCAATTAATCAAGAGATATGGAAAATGAAAAAGAAAAGTAAGAAAACCAGAAAAGGTATACAACGCATAAAAACAGAAATTTGCCATCTGATTATTTATCAACTATACATACTGGCGCAAGTTTAAGGGGATATTTGATATAAACAAATCCTAAAGCCTTAAGAGGGAAGTTGGGAAGGTTGTAGAACTTCCTGAAGATGAGGTGAGGAGGAAAAAGTTGTGATAGCGGAGTAATCAAGAAATTGAGTAACAAGTGTCCAAAGGGCCTTTCATTTTAAAATGAGAGATAAAGGATGCATATATGCAGTGTATAATCAGTGGTTGTGACAAACTGCATACCACCATGCCTTAAAAGAAAATTTTGTAAAATCTTTCCAGTTAAGAGTAATTTGTTGGAAAGCATTTGCTGATGGCAAATCTAGTATCTGTATATTAAAAGGAACATTAACCAAAACCTCGGATATACTACCTAGAAATACATTGGAAATAGAAAAAGTAACTAGGGGACAGGTGAAAAGTAAATGTTTCAAGTCAGCTTGTGGTACAGAACAAGTCCAGCAAGTGTATGGAATATCGTGATTAATCTTTTAGAGGGTGTCAGGTGACATAAAGAGTCTGTTGCAAATGGAAAAAAGTGTTTGTGTAGTACTAGCTGCACATGAGGATTTTCTGATTTTAAACCAGATTAGTTTCTAGGTGGATAGCGGTACAATTGTGGAATGATCTTCCTTCCATGTGAATTCAGTGTTAGACTTGGATCTCAAAGTGGGAACTTCAAGTAAATGAGACTAAATAAGGGAAGCCTTAGGACACGTAGGTAGAATAGCAGCTAATTGTGTGGATGGTGAATTATCCGACGGTGAAATAGATTTGAAATAGTTATATGCTTGAACTAAAGTCCCTTGTTCAAGAAGATACTTGGCTAGGAAAGTAAACGGAAGGCTAAAGAGAACCTGCACTTGAGGAAATGTAAGGAATGAATCTCTATCGAATAATTGATGAACGCTGATCAACCCTCTATCACTCCAGGAATGCCAATAAATAGGATGTTCTTTCACCTGAATAAATTGGCTATTCCATTTAGTAGAATTAAGAAAGGAGTCAAGATCCGTGGGTGAAAAATGAACTACAGAAGATAACAATTTTGCAAGTATTATCGATAATAGGGTTGGACATTATTTGAGGTTTCTGTGTGAAGGACAGAAATTCTGAAAAAGAAAATGGAAGATAAAAAAGCTTGTTCCAAATTCCCCCATAACGAAGTATATAGCGAGGGGGTGCAACCCCTTAGGCCGTTTCGGCTTATCTAAAGACATGAGCGACTTCTTATTACTCCAAAGGAAAGCAGATAATACCAAATTTAATTTCTTATAATGATTAAGAGGGGCATGTAAGGGAATATTAGAAAGAGTAAAAAGAATAACAGAAACCAACATCCTCTTAATGGTGTCAAGACGGCCCCACCATGATAAATAAAGACGATGCCAATAACTAGTTAGAGAGGAGATTGTCAGAATACAGTTGTCTATATTAATTGAAATAGAAGATGAGAGAGAGGAAGAGAATTGAAGACCAAGATATTTGAGTTGTTTAGATTGCCACGTAAAATGGGAGGAAGAGGAATCACAACTAAAAGTGAATTTATTAAGGGGTAGAATTTCACATTTGTCAGTATTTAGCTTATAGTCCGAGACAGATGAGTAAGAAGCACCTTCTCACGCAGAAGCAGGAAGTAAAGAATTAGGTTGAGATATAAATAGTAAGATGTAATCAGTGTATGCAGCCAATTTAACCTGGATGAAACCATGAATGTTAACATTCTTGCGGAGCCGAGATAAAAATGCTTCTAATGCTAAATTAAAAAGGAAAGGGACAGGGGACTAACTTGACAAACCCCTCTGTGTATGTTAACAAAAGAAGATGTGAGACCATTGGCACAATTGGCTGCCTTAGGAGAAGTATAAAGAAAAGAAATGAGAGACATAAATTTCGTCCCAAAACCAAACCATGTTAGAGTTTGAAATAGGAAAGACCAAATACCATGATCAAAAGCATTCTCGGCATCTAAGGCAATGGCCGCTAGAGAATCAGGTAAGCTTGTAGATCTAGAAATAATTAAAAAAAATAGGCGAGTATTGTCTGAGAGAAATCTACCCTTGACAAAGCCAGATTGTTCCTTGCCTTAAAAGATCAGAAAGAAGCACTTCTAACCGTAATGCCAATGCCTTGGCGAAAGTTTTTTAATCTAAATTAACTAAACAGATTGGACCATGTTTTTACAAAAGTGTGGACCTTTACCCACTTTTGGAATTAAGCATATGAAGGCATCTAGAAACGAGCCAGAGGAGGTAGCCATGGCAAGAAAAGAATGAATTAATAGACAGAGTTTCGGAAGAAGCAATTTGGAAAAGTGTGTATAGAACTCAGCTGTAAAACCATCCAGCCCTGGAGCTTTGTCTTTTCTAAGAGAAAACAATGCAAGTTGGAGTTCTGTTTGAGTGATATCCATCTCTAGGGAGGAGAAGTCGACTTGAGAATAAGCCGGTTTTGAAATAGTGGAGAGATAACTCAAAATTGCAGGATCAGAGGGCAGATATTCTGGCGTATATAGATTTGTATAAAATTGTTGCAATTGAGTTAGAATATCTTGATCTCGGTGATGAGAGGAGCCATTGTCATCAGTAATTGACTCAATGAATAATTTATTTTGTTTAATTTTGAGATAGTTAGCTAGTAGCTTCCAAGATTTATTTTGACCTCCAAAATATTTAGCGCTAGATTTGAGAAGATAAGAAACAGCGTTCTGAGTGGATACCCTAATAAAATTAAGCTTAGCTTTATTTAACTTATTTAGAGCTTGTTGAGAATGGAACATATAGTAAGAATGTTCTAAAATTTGTATTTAATTAGAATTAGTTTAGACTGTGATTGAGATAGACACCTTTCTTTCGAAACAAAATTAATTATAACATTTCGAGCTAAGACCTTAAATGCATCCCAAACTGTATGAAAAAGAATGCCGTCCATTTGATTTAAGAGGAAAAAGTCTTGGGCAAAAGCTGTAAAAGATGAGGTGAAAGAGGGATCCAATAGTAGGAAATTATTAAATCTCCATGTTTTAGGAAGAGTAGAATTGGGTATGATGTCCAAATGCACAGATAGTGGGGCAAGATAAGATATCAAAATGGAGCCAATTTCAGCTGAATGTAAGGATTGAGCTAGGTTATGTGAAACAAAAATGTAATAAATGTGAGATTGTGTATGGTGTACTGGGGAGGGAAATGTATACTTCCTTAAGGTTGAGTTGCATAAGGGCCAGGCATCAGTAAGATTGCGTCTCTGAATAGCTTGTGTGAAAGCTTTTTGTGATTTATTTTGAATATAGTGCGCTGAAGAGTGGCTGTCTAAAAAAGAATCAACAGGTAAGTTACAATCCCCAGCCGGAACCAGACTGTCGTCCAGATATTGTAAAAGCTTCTGAGAAATTAAAAGACCAAAATTGACAATCAGGTGCATTAGGCCCATATAAGTTACACAAAATAATTTTGGTCTTATCACAATACATTTTAAGTATTAGCCATCTCCCCTCTTCATCTTTTTCCTGAGAAATCAATTGAACTATGACACAATATTGCAACGGCATGTTTTTTCCCCAAAGCAGATGAAAAGAAAACTTTTCCCACCCAACCCCTTCTCAGTTTCATACTTTTGATATCTGATAAATGAGTTTCCTGCAAAAAGGCTATACGAGCATTGCGTTTTGCTAGATGGGTGAGAACAAGCTTTCTTTTAATTGGAGTATTCAAACCCCTGACATTTCAGGAACCCATTGTTAAAAACATTGCAAACAGACTGAATGAAGAAAACAATCAGACCTTAATTGAAGAAAATACAACAATGCCACAGAAGGTATAGAGAAAGGAATCTTCTGCAGAGAAGAAGATAAGTTAGAAAATTTAAAATAATAGAGAAAGGGAAGGGTAGATAGGAGAATAAAAAGAGAGAAAAAAAAAGAGAACCCCATAACAATAAAAAAAATCGAACACATATATACCATAGACAGGGTAAGCAGAAAAACAGGAAGAATGACATACCTAACAAAAACCCTATGAAGGTGGGGGAGGGACCACACAAAGAAGACATTACATCTGATCCATAGGGAGTAGCACAACGCGGGAGGGGGCAGTGCGCAAGTAATGGGGAACAAAGATGTCCAGGACATAGAAAAATCATCTGTACTGTATGATAAAAGAGAATGATATAAAGTATTAAATAAAAGAACAAACCGTAAATTATTATACTATAACAATGAAGCTCATTAACAACAAGAATGGCATGGTACATTCCTGAAAACGACATATGTAACAAGAAAGCTTAGCAACAAACATCAGTTACTTTATAGATGTTGAGGGAGCCACATCCATGACATCTGCTCTGCAGGATGTAAGAAAGTCCTGCCAATTAGAAGGATCTTCATAAGTTGTTGTTTTATTACTATATGTGAATTTGAAAAAACCCCGATGAAAAACTGCAAACTGGGCTCCTATTGAACGAAGGGAAGGTCTCATACTCAGAAAGTCTCTTCTCTTATCTGCTGTAGCTTTGGCTTAGTCTTGAGAAAAATATAAGGCATTTCCTGACCAGGCGATTCTCTTAAGATGACACACAGCCGTTATGACCTACATTTAATCTGTATATTCTAAGAAGTAAGGAATGACGCCTCTGGGTCTCTTAGGAGGGGAAGCAGTCAAAGGAGGGTGACCCAATCTATGAGCTCTCTGGATGTTAAGTTGCAGTCTCTGCATAACAGTAAGACCTGAGGTAAAAAAAGATTTGAAAAAAGAAAGAGGGTCCACTCCTTCCGTTCCTTCGGGAAGGCCATAAAGGCGTAGGTTAGTTTGTCAATTGCGATTTTCAAGGTCTTCGATTTGTCTCTGTAAAGAAGAAACATGTATCTGTAATGAGTTCACTTTAAGTGACGTGTCATTAGAGTGCAGGATTTGTTGTTCCGCCAAAGACATACGTTCTTCCATGAGTGACCATCTCTTAGTGAGAGTTTGCATTTAAGCATTAGTGTCCTCCACAAAAGGGCATAGCACTCTAATTTTCTTCAATAAAAGGTAAAGAGAGGCTGCAGGTGCAGAATTTTTAGGTGAGGGTGGGTCTTTTTTAAGCCTCTTAACTTGTGATTTACTGTCCTAGGCTCGAGATGACGCTGCAGGTGAGATATGAGAAGAGGCCATGTTTGGCCCTACATTTGAAGTAAGATTTTCCATTGTAGTAGAGCCAGCCGAGGCCGGCAAATGCCTTCGTAGTTTTCCAACTGGAGACTGAGTTATGGAGTGCAGAGCTTTTGATCTGCCCATGTATTAAAGTCACACAAAATTAGCATAACAGCATTGCCAGTGTGAGGTAACTATTACTCTGCTAAAGATATTCCTTCAACCGATGCAGCAATTAGACATTCCCAAGCAAGCAAGCTAATAAAAAAGGAGACGCAGAGCATAAACTGAGAATCTCCACAAAATTCTACACAAAAACACTGCTAGAAACCTGTTTAATAATGATGCAGTGCTCCATTCCTGTCAACAACTGATGAAAAGTCCTTTATAAATTGTCAGTAAGCCATTGAACTGAAGAAACAGTTCTGCCAGGAGAGAATAATAATTAAAAGGAAAAAAGGAGAAGAGACAATGCCTTTAAGACTATGGGAAACTCAGAATGTAGATAATGCCTTTAAAAATATAAACAAACTTCAAGGGAGGAGCTTGCCAAACATTTCCTCAGAGGCTTGAGCTGATTCCTCCTACCCAAAATGGCGGCCTACTTTGAGGAAGAGAGACAGGTGACTTCAAACCCGACTTGTGGGCCCCCCGCATCCCTGAAAACAAGCAAAATAAAGCCGCTGTGCATACCCTTTCAAATTTGGGTCTCACAGCAAGAAGCAAAGCAGTGGGGCTGCCGCACCCCCGACATTCACGCCATCCTCCGGAGCCTCACCAGGATGCATCAATCTCCAGCGCATGGTAAGCCAGACACTGTGCTCTACATTTAAGTGGAAAATCTAGCAGTGTAACTTTATTTTTATATAGATCCTTCAAAGTCAGAGTACCCTGTAAAATGTAAAGAACTGCTTACAACTGAATGTCTTGTTACAGGGTCTTCCTCAGGGATCTTAAAAAATTAGATATAAGTTTTTCATTCTTTCATAGTTTTACCTCGTAGGCCCTCATCGTGAGGTGGCAGGATTTATGTGCATTGATACTAGGGAGCTGGAATCTATGTTACCAAGCAGTATCTATGCACCACAATCCAGTCATTACAAGTTTTTTTTTTACCCTGAAATGGAAATTCCAGCCCAAACCCCGAGTTACAGGGTCCTCTAATGAGCAGTTTCCCCATATTTTGGAAAACGCACTGACATTTTCTACCTGCTCTGAGCAGGGAGAATTGTCAGCTTGGGTGCTAGTGAAGAGGTGGGGCATTGGGGTAGAGGAGGTCTCATCATGGCAGGGCACGCTTGTGCCCTTAATGTTCTGCTCACCTGTACTGCAGCAGGAGAGTATGGGGGCAGGCAATGCTGCTGCCTACATCTCCTGCAGGAAAAATGTGCATGCCCAGTTCTTCAAGCACAGAATTATCAGGTCCTTAAACCTTATAATTTCGTGCCCAGAGACTCATAATTGAGGTATATGTGCATTGCACCCCAAGTGAAATAGCCCAATTGGTAGGCCTGGGCAAAAATTTCGTTCCGTTCGCGGAAATTGCGATAATTTGACATTTTTGCGTTCCGCGGAGAGCGCGAAAATGTCCAAAATTCCGGTTTCCGCAGCTTGGCGATAATTTGTTTCTTGCTCGCGCTGTAAAATGATACATTCTCGCGCGCGCGCGATCGCCTTACCTGAATCCCTGCGTTCGCCGACAAGTTTTCTTGATCCGGTCGCGTTCTCCATGAGATGTTGTATTGTTTTTAGCCATTTGCGCTGTCTCGCGACAGTTCGCGCCCGCAGTGACGTCATGCGTCGCGCGATCACGTCTTTCTTCTCGCGATCATGCACCGCGAGAACAACTCAAAACAAGATGGCCGCGCCCGCAAGCAGCCACATGGGTAAGTTGGCGACCCGCAACCATGCAGAAAATCGCGCGAACATGCCGGAAAAAAACTTCCGCATCTTCGCGATATTTCTGCTTGTTTGCGATAATTTTAAACATTCTCGCGATAATTTGCGAAGGTTAATTCCGCAAATTCCGCCCACCCCTACCAATTGGTAAAGAGAGCCATAATGCCTTAATCAGCCAGATGTGCGTTTTATACATGCATGATGCAACATTCAGTTCCATACGCCTGCTACCTGTTGCATGGATCTCCCCATATGTTCACTGCTGCCTGCCTTATGGCGCTGTTGGAGACTGTTACCATTCACTGCCAGACGCTGCCCCAGAAACGACACCAGAAAACATAACAAAGTTGACACAGTTTTTTTTCTTAAAACATTTTACCTCATAATGATGTTACCTATGTTTACCTAAATATTTGCATCTGTTGTGATATATGAATGGATGAGTGAAACGATCCAACCAGTGTAAGTGGCCAGCAGTGGCGTAAGGAACCCTTAGGGGCCCCCCTGCAAGAGATGGTGAGGGGACCCCTGGCAGTACCCATAACCTCAAGCTGACAAACAGAGGGTGACTCCCTTTAAGTATAGAAGGGTGGGACAACAGGGGTGTCACTTATGTCCCTGGTGGCTGGGCATTTTCAGGTCATGCATGCATGAATCAACATTCAGTTCCATGCACCTACCAGCTTTAACTTCATGTATGACCCCCCCACATATGCTGCCTGCTCCATAGAGCAGTTTAGGGCTGTCTTCATTCATAACATAACATGTATTCGTAAAGCGCACGTTCACCCAGAGGTCTCTTGGCACTGAATAACAGATGTTCATTATTACCCAACTCAATGGTACTCATTTTTATCAACCTCAGATGGATGAAAGGCTGAGTGGACCCGCCGGGATTTGAATATGTGACTATGAGGTCGAAAACAGGCCCCTGCAATGAATGCATTAGTCCACTGAGCCACCAGACCCAGATGCTCAATCCCAGCAACTATTAATGATGCTGTCAGCCACCCTAGCCTGTTGGAGTCTTGTAACAAATGTTGTTGTTTGAGAGCGCAGATAGCAATTGCTGCTGACACTTCTTTGTTGCTCCCTGCTGGCTGTAGGTATGGAAAAGGACTATATTCGGAGCAAAGAGGAGTGGAATTTAGGAAAAAAAGAGAGGCGGAGCGAGAAATTGCCAATAGTGATCAGAAGAGCTAGGAGAGGGCACGATTGGCACTCTAAACATTGTGAATCCCCCGAAACCAAACTGAATATGCCAGGGGAAAGTGATCCCGTCAGATGTACAGTTAAATTGGTGACGAGGCCTAGAGATTCTATAAAAATCCCACATCTGAATTCTAGGCATTGTAAACCTCTGACATATGAGGAGGCTAACAAGTAGATCATCATCAACACCTAAACGGCATCTATTTGTAGCAACACAATGATCTGAGATTTCAGCATGTGTTGAAGGCAGGGTCGGACTGGCCAACAGGGCAATTTGACAGTGCCAAAAAGACCAGTCTGACAGGTCTGTGTGTGGGCCGTTTTTATGGCTGTTTGTGGGCTTGTTTTATGGTCTGATGGGCCACTTTCTACAGTATTTTTGCCTGGTATTGCCACAACCTTTGCCTGTGGCAAGCACAAATGTAAGCAGTCCCCCATACCTTCCAAAACACCTATACTGCATATCTTTACAAGTTCAAAACTACTCCGACTTGCAAAGGGACACATTTTTATGTATTTGATTCGCTAATACAAGCTACTTTTAGTTCGGTGACTGGGCCTATTATCTGTCCCAGTCCGACCCTAGTTGAAGGCCTGTACTTCCCCCTTCACCATCCCCCCATGGCATCGGTATTACCATGTGATACGTTATCTCAGGTGGTAAAACTCAAACTTGTAAATGGATCGTAAACAGGGGCTCAATAAGATATTGTGCAATTGCAAGCTGACGGAAGAACAGAAAATACAATGTAATCAAAAAACCAAAAGTTACCAAGTTACCAAAAAAGGAATCTAGCACTTTACGGCAGTGCAGAGGGGGCATACCCAAATTAAACAAGTAATTTACTTCATCAGAATTCAGCCTAAAAAATTTTGTACCAACAAACTGAAGTGAGAGGTTAAAAAAGGGTTGACTAACTTAAAAAAAACAAAACAGCGTAACAATTAATATTTGAAAGTCAGAACACATTTTTAAATTACATGAATGTGAAAATATACACTATAAGTCACATATGCTGAACTTCAACCTGAACAAAATCATTGCACTGTCTGAACATTAACAAAGCAAGAAGTGCCAACCTACTTAGGGCCTCATTTATGGGATTTGGCTCAGGTCACCTTGCTACCCTGCTCTACGTCAAATTAAAAAGACAGGAAATGCACCCTATTTATCCAATAAGGTGTATCCCTGTCCCCCCCTGAGCTGGCACAGTGTCAGCAGCCTAGCACCAACGTAGGTAGCCTTGCATCATAGTGAGAGGGTGTCTGTGTTGTCGGCAGGATAGCTTTCGTGCTGGAAGGGTCACCTTCTTGAACAGAAACAATCCTGGAATGCTTTTTCTGCTTTCTATGTGTGCTGCAGAATGCAAAACACATGTTAAGAGGAAATAAAGTTATTTCTCCTTGTTGGGCCTCCACTGGGGAGGCATACGTTTTTGGCTCAACCCCAGATTTACATGGTTTTGTAAATCTGGTGAAGCATCAAAATCAATGGATGTTGCGTGGGGACACCCACCAGAACACCCGTGGAACGCCTTCCCAAGGCAGAGTAACGCAACACAGCAATTTGAATTGCCTTGCCTTACTCCATATCTATGAGGCCAGTTAAAGCCAAACAAAGTATCTTTGCTTGACCTCATAAATATGGTTTTGTAGTTTGTTGCCACCAGAGCGTCACAAAAAGGGACGCTGCTGTAGAGCACTGTGCTCATAAATATGCGCCTAAGTGAATAGGCAATATCAGTAACTCTATGTGATAGGCAGTTTGCCAAAAATGGTGATCATTGCCAGCAGGAGAGTCCGACTCTCACTCAACAAGTGCACATAGTCCACTGGCTCTATCACACTGCCCAATCCTTTGGTCAAGCAAATCTTTATAGTCAAAATCACCACTTATAAGGCCTCATTTATGGGGATTTACTGTAGGACAGAGCAGCAAGTCACCTTGCTGCACTGCCCTATGTCAAAATGAAAGGGCAGGAATGCACGGTATTTATCCAATACGGTGTATTCCTAAATACGGTGTATTCCTGTCCTTTTCCCATGCGCTGGCGGCGTTTTGGCAGCCTAGTGCCAATGCAGGTACCCTTGCACTATGGTGCAAGGGTGCCTGTGTTGTTGGAAGGATTGTTTATGTGCAGGAAGGGGCACCATACTGCACAAAAAAACAATCCTGGGAGGCTACTTCCATTTTCTGTGTGCTGCAGAGTGCAAAGTGGCTTTGCATGACCTCATAAATATGATTTTGTAGTTTGTATTTTGCGCTGTCAGAGCATCATATAAAGTGACACTGCTGCAGTGCAAGAGGCTCATAAATATTCCGGGTAATTTACAAACAGGCAGTACACCAAAGCTTCAACAGGAGGGCAAAAAGTTGAAAACTCCACATCCTAGTTTGCAGAATAAAGGTTTGAATATTTTCCTTGCCACAAATTAAAGTTGAGACTAGGAAAAAATCTGCAAGAATTATACATTTTCGAGTCATACGTTGAGGGATAGGAGTGGCAAAAGACAAGTTTAGTAGATTGTCATGGTGGAGGTGGAGTGGTGTGAAGGGAAGGAAAAGAACAATGCTTGGACAGCCCACAAATTCAGAACTTTGTGAGTCGTCACAATCGTTGTCCGATCTTTCCCTGGAAAAATACACACATACATTCAAGGTGGGTTTCTAGAGTGTAAAATGATATAAAACAAGCCCGTCGGTTATGTGTCTTGGTGCCCACCAAGTGCAACCATGGGCACACTTTAAACACTGACTCCTGATAACTAAGCAACATAATTTATTCAGTCAGTTATTTCAACACTTATCGTTAATACTCCAGCTGGCTCAGAATCAGTTGTATTGCTGTAGTTCTGCATCGAACAATAGCAACCCCTCTAACTCAGGTTTCAGGGAGTTGAGGACAGGGTAAAGTCTCTTATGAGACCACAGCAACTGGCGCCAACCCTGCGCTGTGACTACTGTCTGACATCACGTTCACTGAGAGTTTTTGGCTCATCCAAAATGTATGCACTATATTGTGTAAGACTTTTTGCGAAAGGCCTTCACATTTCTTTTTTTGAGGTATTGTGCTTATCTAAATCTTTTGAGTCTCACTTGAGAGAAAATCTTACATTTTTCAACCAAGCTCTTCCACCATTTTTTATTCTGCTAAAATGTTAAAGGACATTCTAACATACAGTGCCAGTACCTAGTATCTAGATTTGACCATAGGAAGTACTACATAATGTTGTGAGGTACGAAGGAGCATCACAATTCCCAAAAAAAAAAAGGATCTCTCTCTTTTTCCCTATATTCTGTGGTACATTACATTGTGGTAGTCAGTTCGCCGTTTTTTGCCCTGCAAAGTATAGAGTGGTTCCCTGACGTGAACCGTGCACTTCTCTGTCGATTTACCTCAGCCCAGAAAATTTCTTCTGATCTAAGTCAAGGATTGCCTGGAAAGCCGCACTAGGAAGTGCTGCCACATTTGTCGTGTCACTTGGGGTCTGTATCGGCGCAGAAAGTCATGGGTGCAGAAGGTCTGGTTCAAGGCAAAGGGCAGCAGATCTCTTAGAAGCAGGTTCTTCCTGAGTACAGCCACTCATACAATTATGTGAATAGTGCCATCACCACATAGCCAACTTACTGCTCAGGGATCAGGAGCGACTTTCAGCATGAATGGAGTATTTCTTTTCCTTGTGATCGGCTGTGCAGTGTACTGGCCACCGGACTGTTAAAGAAAGACACATTCACTTTTGCAGGTTTTTTAATGGCTGTTCTGTGCTGTCATTTCGCTCTATGATTGAAGAACCAATTCCAAGTTAGTTTGCTCTCTTGGACAAATCAGATTGCAGATAAATGTAGCCCAAAAACAAAGCCAGCTCGTCCATAGTGAGCTCTTGGGTGTTTCAACACAATTGTTTCACTCATTTCCCTTTCCAGCTGCCTGCACATTACAGAGAAAAATGGAAACAAATTATCTCACTTATAGTTTTGTTACTCGTAACAAATGCTCATAGTGGCAGCATAGGAAGCCTTCACTGGTCCTGGTGGCAATCCTAGTAGACACCCTCATGAATCACAATACACAGAAGGCATGCCGCACTAGATGCAAGCTGTGCAGCATGTCAGCTAACATAGCATCATTGGGGCTAGTCGCACATATGAGTCAAGCCCAATTATATGTTGGGATAGAGAAGGAAGTTCAGTCACCAGTGGTATTTGGCTTCTGATTAGGGTAATATGCAGGCAGACAATAAACTAATTGTTGCAAAAGTGGGGCGGCAGGTGGTAGAAATTCTGCAGAAACTGGCTAGGGAAATGTCACCAGTCTGTGGCTAGGTACTAAGACAAAAGTGCCACCATACGTTCTGGCTATTAAACCCTTCCAGGACCTAGCGAAGATTAAGAAGACACAGGGTTCTGCCGGGACCTGCCCTTAAACAGGACTGAGGGGACTCCAGCTCATTGCATCAGTTGGGTGACCTCCGGCGCAGCCTCAGAGTGACAAAAGCTGAAGAACAGCTCCTTTGTGTGTGGAAGAACCAGCTGGTCAGTTGGGATAGGACTTCAATGGACCTTCTGGAGACCCTGCCTGGAGAGAGACATGGATCCTAAGAACTTTCCCTGGAGGACTGGGAGCTGTCGGAGAGACCATGAATCACTTTTCCAGCATCTTCAAGAAACTGGGACTCGGTTGTAGCAAGGAGCTATGCCTAGCTTCCATGAGAAGAGCACCAGGAAGCCTCAGGTAATTTTTTACTACATCAACCTTGAACAGCAGCTAACCATGACACTACCTCTTGACCTCTGTGAGGCTGAACAGTTTGCTGTAACTTTTCTTTATTTTTGGTGGTACAGTGGTTCGGGTGGACACTTAAGACACTGCACTAGACTAAAATGAACTTCTATACCACAATTGTTCCTGTGCCATTTTATGGCGTAATCAAAATGTGTTCCTGGGCAGAATCTCCCCCAGTACTCTTGTCGAGGGCCTAACTTCGTTTGCTCGATCCTATTTCTGGTACAAATTCATGCCATGAATCCAAGAAAATACAGGAGTTCTAGGTAGTTTGCACCTGAAAAGCTGGGGCATTTGCATAGGCAGTGCACACTGGGAAGATGACATTAGTGGCATCTGGGTACACGGCAGCTGGGGAGCTGCTATACTCGGAGCATTGTAAGGTCACTTCTGGGTCCCGTCCAGTGCAGTCGGCTGTGCTTTTAGATTCTGTTTTTAAATCTGTCACATTTCCGGGTGTCCTAAATTTGGCCCCTCTTTTGTTCTTCACTTGCCAACGTTTAAGCACAAATTGAAGCACTATACAGGTGGTGTTTGGAGAGAGAGCAATGGACACTAAATGACCTAAACACATGTGATACAGCTGTGATTCCATTCTGTATTTCCCCCCAAACCCCCCCTTTTTTAGGTCAATGGAAGATACTACAGATTACCTGACTCGTAGTATGAACACGTGGTAGGTAGCACTTAGACCCTACCGCGCTGTGTAGATAGATTCACTGAGTAGGTCCTGAAGAATTGCCACCGATCAACCTGACCAATAGGCATGAAACATGTTGACCTGTAGAGTTGAGCATAACCTAAACTAAACCTAAGAGTTAGATAGGCAGCCACTTTTTATATTTTAACGAGGTGGATAGCCAGCCAGAATAAAAGACTTATTTGGACTATCCCACTTTTTTTAAATCACCCTTGCACAATATCTACACGCTTCGGCCCACACACCCCCACTACAACATGCGGTAAGGAACAAAAGATCTCCGGTAAAGAGCCCCTTCATGGGTGCCCATTGGGTATTGCAGCACAGACCCAACGAGGAGCAGGTCCATATGATGAAGCATGACACCTAGCTTACTGGGTGTGTGAGGACCCTAGTTCCGAAAGAAGGAATTTCCCCACTCTCTTTCCTGCACCGAACCCCACCAAGTTTGTAATTTACAAACAAGGAAACCTTGGCGTACTTTCTTTCCCTGGCATCACTATGAGAGGAACTGCATACCTTTAGATAGCAGCGTCCTACTAAAAACATAACGTTTGAAATCACTGTAAGCATTAAAACAATAATTTTGTACGTTTTGCGACAACCAATTAGCAATATATGCAACCTTATACTGTGTGTAATAATTTTTTTTAAACTATGAGATATACTCAAATTGCATACTATCACAGCAGTGGACCACTTGGCATTAAAAATGCATGTCACTATTTCTCCAGAGCACCGACCAGGATTCAAATCAATGACCATAAAGTTACACTGACAGACCTACCAGAAATCTGCATTTCCCAGAGATAAATTTAAGTTGCATTTATTTTTCATTTAAGGTTTGTGTATTGTATAATACATGCAGTTACCTGTAGGTGAAAGGCTATAAAATAGAGAATATTTTGTTCTTTTGAGCTGCTTCTCTAACTCCGACCCCACACTTGCTGACCCTGGCCCCATTGTACTCAGGATAATAGTTCCCATACTTTTCTTTATGCGCTTTGATCACTGGTCCAAGCAAACATGTTGTTAAGATTTTTGCAGCTGCTAACAAGAGGAGTGCCCAGTTTTATATGGAAGTGTTTTATACATTCTTCCAAGTTCAACGTTCCAAGGACAAAGTTTCTTCATTTTTTTCGAGCTGTTAATGATTCACAAACCCTGTAAAAATGAAGAAATGTTCATGAAACTGCATGATGGGTATTTTAAAGTGATTATGAGGTCCACGAAAGTATTGACATTAATTAGTAATAAACTGAGGAAGAGTACAAAATCCTAATTACCAAGAGTAGAACATTGATAAATGAGCCATCTTGCAATTCACTCCTTATTGTGGATTTACATTGGTTAGTGCTAATTTGGATTGCATTGTATCAAGTAAAGTTGATTGTCAATCATTAATAACTGGCAATGGTTTGGTGATCATACTGTGTCTCAACAAATATTAAGTTTGCGTCAACAACTGCATGCAGCAGTACATCATCAAACCACAGACTGTGCAGAACAGGCAACATGTCGCCCAGCAGTTCTATGCTGCTGTATGTTTCAGCCATAAAGCATGCTTGGTGGCATAGATTCCCATAGATTCCACACTTACTGCGTTTTAGCCCCTTTGAACAGCTGCTCCTCAAACAACACCACTTGCAGTCTATCAACAGGGCCTGACTGGGAATGCACACCGGCCCTGGAAATTGAGTCGAACTGGTCGTGGGGAGGGGGGGGGAATGAGTGCATGTGGAGAACACTGTAGATGCTTTTGTTACGGGGGCAATGTTGCAGCTATTGTAGCAAAAACGGCCCCCCAAGGGTCCAAAACTAGCCCCCACCCTGGGGACCACCAGTGAAACACCCAGTGCCCGCTACGGCCAGTCCAGCCATGTCTATCATATACAAGTCACCAGTGATCCATGTGATAACAGGGAAAATATCATGTGTGTGTACCAATTTATCAATTGCATCTTGTCACAGTTACGTGATTAGATTAAAAAATGACATTTGTCCTTGCCATACAGGTGAACGTCTGCCCTTTATACCAGTATCTTCTGACACCATTTAGTCACTCCTCAAAAATAACAGAGGTATGACAGCAGTCATCCTATTGCATGGAATAATTAAGAGTGCATTCAGAATCTTGAAGCCATGCCTCCAGTAACCGGATCACACTGGTGCTGCTGTACACTCCAGCTGTTGTGAGCAAAGTTATTTTGGCAAAGTGTGTGTTGCAAATTATCACACTGTTTGATCGATGCACATTGACCACAATCCTAGACGCATATTGAAAATAGGAATTGTTGCTGTGGCAGGGGAAAGGGACCTCAGATGCACCTGAAGGACTGTTGTTAGCACCTCTTTTGAAAACTTGAGTTCCACAATTATTGTGTTTATTTGGCATGTGCTCTTGAATATTTTCCAGCTTCCCTCTTGCACATCTGTCATTGAAAATACATTCCAACCCAATAAAGATCTATGAAGTTTGCACTGTGTCTTCTTTCAGTGCATACTATCGTTCTGTTTGTGACTAGAACATAGCTTTGCACATGTGGCCCTGAGTTCTTTAACTGTCCCATGTAAGTCTATTAAGGAAAAAGGAGCAGTAAAAGCCACATTGGGGAAAAGTAGGCGACGACGAGTAAGGAGCCACTTTGCTATACTGTTTTGATGCTTAGGAGTATGACCATTTGCCAGAGCTATATTGCATGGGAAGAGTCCAATTCTCTTTTGATGCTACCTTATGTAAAGTTGACAAACTATAGGAACAAAATATGTTTAGGGAAGGTTTAGGTATTTTTACTGCACCCAAGGACGTTATGAGATTAGGGGTCTATAGGAAAGTTTATTTTTTATATAGTCTCACCCCCACCCACCTTTTGCTTCAATGTTGATGTTATGAGTCTGAAAGTGCACTGGAGTCTGCTGCCCAAACCCCAGTGCTCACTCCCTAAACATGTTATGTGTAAATTGGCATCCCCAACTGACAAGGACTTTAAACCCCTTATAAGTTCCTAGCCAGGGCATGGGTGGTAAAGGGGTCCCCAGGGCTTACCCCGCTGTTGGTGCCACTCTGAGTAACCCAATTAAACTACTGACAGGTCTGCCATTGCAGACTGCAGGAAAAGTGTAAACTACTCCAGTTCAACTTTGCCCACACCACGTGTGGCAAAGTTAATGCATTGCTTTTACTATATATCATTCACCCTAAAGAAGGCCTACTAAAGCCCAGGAGGCAGGGTACATTATATTCTAGGTGTGGGCTTGTAAGTGCAAGCATATATGTCCCTCTAGTGGCATTTACCAAAAAGGGCACTAAAAGTAATAGTCTGTCCATAGAATAACATGGACTGGCATCCGGGCAAACGCGACGTTGGCAACCCCTTAATGGTACCGCCTGAATATGTTATGTTTGATATCAAGCAATGTGCCTTCTCACCCGTGACATAACTCTTGTGTTGAGGGCAATGTGGCATGCACCCAGGTGGCTACCTTAAAGGTTAACTACCTTTCTCCCCAGCTTCTCCGTGCTCTTTCTGCCAGCTCATGCTTGCTGCTGCCAAGACAGGATTCTGACCTCCTGCCAGGCAGTGTGATCCCTCCAGGAGTCAGGCACATAGGCCTGGGCAGGAAGGAGGCCACACCTGCTCTCTTCCATGAAAGCTAGTGAAGTGACACATCAAGGAGGTGAACTTCAAGGACAGCACAGCCTCTGATATGTATTAGGGCTGACTCTCAAAGGAGGAACATTTGCACCTGGGCAGGCGAGAAATAAGGTATGCAGGAGGTATACCCCCCCACCCCAAATGGCTAGCCACACCTCTAGGGTAAGCTTCCTGGTCTGTACAGTTATGGAAGACTTCTACTATTATGGCAGAAATCGTGGGTCTGGGTAGAAAAGGTAACCTTCACCTGCGAATGTGGTAACCTCATGGGTGGATTAGCCACTAGAGCAAACAGCCCATTGGCCAATTGTATCCACACCCCTAAAGCCCCAAAATCTAGGATTTAAGGGCCAGCCCTGACACCAGAAATGCAGTCCTGAATCAACCTGCATCGAGGAGGACAAAGAAGAGACTCGTGTCTATGACAACAGCACTTGCACAAACCAAAAGAGGGATAATCTGCACCTTCCTAATACTCCACCTTCCTACAGGGACAATTATATGGCAGCCCTGATATAGCTTCTGGGTGACATAGTTTGCTAGGGTTGGGAAAAGGATGCCTAATTGATTTGTTGTCATTACTCACTTTACAGCTTAAAAGTAAAAACACGATATGTGCCTCTAAAAGTACAACTTTGGCGGAACCACATACGTAGCCAAAATTAGAAGCGCTGGTTAATTAAATGAAGTGTAAAGTCTCAAGGTATAATTTGTGCAGTTGCTTGGCAACGAGGAGTCTAAGGACATTGCACATTGTAGCACAGGTAAGGATTGAAAAAAAGGGGTCTATTGAGGTGTGGGATAAAAGAAGTGACTTAGCAGGTCTTTGTAGCAATGTTCGTCTCATTGGGGCCTATTTATAGGCCCCTTGTGCCGCTAATGCGTCACTTTTCCCCATGTTAAAAGTGATGCACCGGCGACTCAAGGGGCTTGTACATAAGCCCCATTGTGTTTAACTTTGGGCCTACTATTCTTCTGTCCTAAAGCATGGATTGCCTGTCTGCTTCTTTATTTTTGTCTCATTGTGTTTACCTTTGGGCCTACTCTCATAAAGGTTAACCTTTTAAACCTGTAAAGTAGGAGATTTTAAAAACAAAATCTGACAAATGTCTTTATTCCATTGACTACTATTGAGGAAGAGACTGAATCAGGTCTTTTGGCATGTATACCTACCGTTTCTCCTTCCTAAAACCTGACTTACCTGTTTTCTACTGCACATTTTGTCACATTGTGCTTACTTTTGGGCCTATTGTTGCTCCACCTTAAAGTCCGACTTGCCTGTCTGCCATTGCACATTTCGTTTTGAGTTCACTTTTGGTCCTTCTGCTGCTCTAGCCTAAAGCTCGACTTGCTTCACATTTTAGGTGCTATTTCTTAGGAGAATTAGACAGAGCTGAAAACTGTCATGCAAAGGTGAGCAGGTGTTTGTCTTTGGGTCGGTATGTAGGTAGTGGCTGCAAACAAAGGCTGGCACTACGGAAGATGCTGATGACATGCTAAAAAATTGTGTGATTTAGCATTACAGTAGGAGGATTGGTTGAAGGAAGTGCAAAGAATGAAATTTGGAAACAGCTAAAGTAGAAAATTACCAGTGGATAGATTCCTGGAATTTGATATTGTGAAAGTGTTCATTAACTGTTAATGAATTCAATTAATTCCATTTGAAATGCATTGCGTGGGGTAGATGATAGAATTGTTGCATTGATCCATGAAGAACATTGAGGTAGGAGTTTATAGTGAAGTGTGAGAGCTAGATTTTAACTGCCAGGAAAGGGTGAAGTGTATCACCTATACAGTCAGTGGATGGTCCTTGTAGAGTTTGGGGCAGTTGACTTCAGTAATAATCGATCGCTTTAGTGTTTAGAGGAAGGGCAAATATCATAATATCCTACTAGTGGATTATTGTTCCAAATGGATATAAGTAAAGTAGAGTGGTAGTAGGGTAACATCAAAGTTGGGTAGCATCAAGGGTTCTCATATGATTTCTGGAAGGTCATTTGCTTGTGGTGGTTTGACAAATCAGTTACTAACAGGCATGGTGTGCTTCTAAAATTAGAATATATGTCCTGGCAGATCCTTTAACATTATTATGCAACACTTTATAATCACCTGTTCAAATATTTGGTAGAATGGTTCAATAAGGAGAGCATGGCACCGGCTGTACTAAGTGGTCTGGCTACCCAAGAGGAGGTGGATTAAATTTTGCGAGGATATAAATTAATGTTTAATAGGATACTCAATAAGTTCCCCTCGTAGCCCTCTCTCTGGGATACTGCTCCACCATACGTGCAATCAGAGCCATATTCTGCTACCAGGTATTCCCTTTCTTAAGTGATCTGAAGCAGCCATTATGTGACATATTACCACTATATAAAATGGTTTAAATAAATAAGTACACAAACTTCCCTTCTGAATGTTGACCTAAATAGGATCACCTCTGCTAGACAAGTGGCACAATCCCCTTAACCAATCACCTGAGCACAGAACCTTCCTCTGTCTACCCAGCAAGAACAAAGAGAACTTATCATCATAGTTAACATCCTGCAAATCAGAAGGAAATATATACCAGATCACTAGCAGAAGTATCACAGGAAAGTTGCAGATTTATTGAGAAATAGAAACATGACCAATAAGATTACCCAAAGATAAGGAATAATAAAACACAGCACTCCTCAAGGACTAAAATTGAACATTTTATCACATAGGTGTTCCTGAACTCAAACTAAATGAGCAGAATAATTTTGGTAAAATGGGAAACAATATATGTAATTTATACCCACACTTCGTGAACAAGATTTTAGGGCCTTGTTATGGGTGTGGTGGATTGTCTCCCAAAATTCACTCACTTATCCACACTCCTCCATCAGAGTTAGTTATAACGGACATCAGTATTTCCTAGGGGGAAGGTGGGGGCAGGGAGGGGGTGGATAAAGGTGAGGCAGAAACATACCCCCTTTCATGCTTTTTGCAGAATGCATGCAGAATTGGTGTTTTTGTGTGGATTTCTGCATGTTTTCTCCCTGAGGTTCCCCCATGGAATTTACCTGCTTTCAGCAGGCAAACCCAACAGCTGAAACACCAAAAACGTGTAATTCCAATGGAGAGAGTAACTTCTATTACAAGCCTCATTAGGATCACCAGGGGCACTCAGAATATGGGCCTAAGGAGGGGTGCCAATAGATTTTCTTTACGCTCTATTGTCATAAGTGATGGGACTGCCTGCGTAGCTCAGTCAAGCTGCGCTTTAATGAGTTACAGCCAAAACCACTTTGCCATTTATAGCCACATAATTAATCACTTGCAGCAGGATTGACTGCATTATGTGTAGGGTGTGCGAAATTTGTGTAATTCGCTTTTGTGTAATATTAATAAATTTTAGAAAACTGACGTGAAAATTATACATAATTACGTAAAATGTAAAAAACAGAATGTCGATGCTACTTTTAGCACAAAATATGTCCTCACAGGGGTGCATTTTTGCTAAAAAAAAAAAGAAGCACAAAAACCCCACAAACAACAGTGATGCGTTCTGATTAATCACCTTGTTCGTGTGAGCTTGCACAAACTTTTGGCTGCCAAAGGTGAATAATTACGTGACGTGGAGTCATAGTATACATGCAATTACACCAGTATAATGGTAATTTTGCTTAATTGTGTGCAAAAAAGGGCACATTCTGTGGCAGTATTTTCTTGCCATCTTCTCGCTTTAGTAGAGGTTGCACATTGGTTCAAAGGGATTTCAATGCAATGCAAAATTAAACTTTTTCTTCCAGAAAGAATAACAGAGACACTCACCAAAACCTTACAACTCACTGTAATCAATGAAAATAAATCCATTCCTCACTTTTCATTATCATATATTTATTTATAATCCATTAGCATTCTGACAACCACATGCTCAATGTTGACAAACATTCGCCAATCTTTATATGACTGTCACTGGCCTAAAAAAGAGTATCACATATTGTAAGTATGTCTAATTTGTTAATAATTGGGAAAGAACGGTAAAGTTACAGTTTCAAAATTACACCCATTAGCTGTTTTAAAAATGATTTTGACAATATAATGTTCACAGTTCACAGTTTTATTAAATTATTCAACAAAGGCCCGACTTAAGTGGTTGCACTGCATTTTAATTAAAAGAATGCTACACCACCAAAAAAGTGTACATTCACGCTCAGGCAATATAATCTTTTGCGACATTTTATCACCATTTCTCTTTACCTCTTGCAAGTAGGTCTGGGTTACATCCCCTTGACTCATGGCAATGCAGGAGGCCAAGGGTGTGTCTTGGCACATTGCAAACTTTTTAAAGACTTTTCTGCACCAAATTCCATAATAGCATTAAATTGCTTCAGCAGGCAGTTATCATTAAATGCATTTTAATCCATTCTCGGATGGCCGCCATGCATGTGCATGCAATCTCAATGGCCAACTATGAATCACATGTCTTCAAATGAAAGATAAACCATATTAATATGGCCACAGCATATACATGCATGAACAGCAGTTGCCTGTGATATTCTTGGATCACTGACATAATATCGACTACAAAAATATAGACTTACAAAAATATCGATGCCAAAATATAGAATGCCAAAATATCGAAGTCCTATCTCCAAACAGGAAATTACAAAAATATCGAATCCAAAATATCGTTGTAAATAATATAGTCAGTCAAAATATCGAATTTTTTAAATGTTTTAAAAGTAATGTTAAATTAATTAAATAATACATATAATTAACTGACACATACTTAAAAATACTTAAATAACAGTAAACTTAATGAATAATTAAAGTAAGTAAAAAAAAAAATTTAATACATATATCTTAACGTGATATTAATTAAAAATATTCTATATTTTCTGTGTAGGATAGCGGGCGCGTAAAATTTACTATTACCACTCCAGTAAGTGCAATAGTAGGGAAAGCGTTGCATAGCGGGAGGGTAAAAATTACTATTCCCACTCCAGAGAATGCAACAATAGGGAAAGCGTTGGATAGCGGGAGGGTAAAAATTACTATTCCCACTCCAGAGAGTGCAACAGTAGAGAAAGCATTGGATAGCGGGAGGGTAACATTTACTATTCCCACTCCAGTGAGTGCAACAGTAGGGAAAGCGTTGGATAGCGTAGGGGTAAAAATTGCTATTCCCACTCCAGAGAGTGCAACAGTAGGGAAAGCGTTGGATAGCGGGAGGGTAAAAATTACTATTCCCACTCCAGAGAGTGCAACAGTAGGGAAAGCGTTGGATAGCGGGAGGGTAAAAATTACTATTCCCACTCCAGAGAGTGCAATAATAGGGAAAACATTGGATAGCGTAGGGGTAAAAATTACTATTCCCACTCCAGAGAGTGCAACAGTAGGGAAAGCGTTGGATAGCGGGAGGGTAACATTTACTATTCCCACTCCAGTGAGTGCAACAGTAGGGAAAGCGTTGGATAGCGTAGGGGTAAAAATTACTATTCCCACTCCAGAGAGTGCAACAGTAGGAAAAGCGTTGGATAGCGGGAGGGTAACATTTACTATTCCCACTCCAGTGAGTGCAACAGTAGGAAAAGCGTTGGATAGCGTAGGGGTAAAAATTACTATTCCCACTCCAGAGAGTGCAACAGTAGGGAAAGCGTTGGATAGCGGGAGGGTAAAAATTACTATTCCCACTCCAGAGAGTGCAACAGTAGGGAAAGCATTGGATAGCGGGAGGGTAACATTTACTATTCCCACTCCAGTGAGTGCAACAGTAGGGAAAGCGTTGGATAGCGTAGGGGTAAAAATTACTATTCCCACTCCAGAGAGTGCAACAGTAGGGAAAGCGTTGGATAGCGGGAGGGTAAAAATTACTATTCCCACTCCAGAGAGTGCAACAGTAGGGAAAGCGTTGGATAGCGGGAGGGTAACATTTACTATTCCCACTCCAGTGAGTGCAACAGTAGGGAAAGCGTTGGATAGCGTAGGGGTAAAAATTACTATTCCCACTCCAGAGAGTGCAACAGTAGGGAAAGCGTTGGATAGCGGGAGTGTCAAATTTACTATTCCCACTCCAGTGACTGCAACAGTAGGGAAAGCGTTGGATAGCGTAGGGGTAAAAATTACTATTCCCACTCAAGTAAGTGCAATAGTAGAGAAAATAATAAATGTATTTTTATTTTTAAATTAATTAATTATTAATACAAAAACAAGTATTACAATTAATTACCAATCACACAAGAATTGATTATTTATTAATACCAATACATTTTTGTTTAATTAATTAACAATTAATAATTAATTAACAAACAATTGTTTTTCAATAACAAACATTAATAAATGCAAATAATACCAATTAATAATTAATTTATAATATATTAATTAAGGATATACACAAATTATTTAAATAATTATTTTTTTCCAATTATATTACTTCCCACCATATTCCCGTATAAACACAATACCCACTACAAATATTAATTGAATACAATTAACATAATTATCAATTTACCTATTAATACTAATTAATTACCAATTAATACTAATTATTTACCAATTAATAATTAATCAACAACCAATTAATTTGCAATACCAATTAATAATTAACTAATAACAATTAAATTACTTCCCACCCTATTCCCCTATAAACCCACAACCCGCTACAGAAGTAAAATGCAAAATTAAATTAAAGATATATTAATTAACAATATACACAAATAAATTAAATAATTATTTATTTACAATTATATTACTTGCCCCCATATTCCCCTATAAACACACTGCCCGCTACAAATATTAAATGAATACAATTAACATAATTATCAATTAAACAATTAATACAAATTAATTACCAATTAATACTAATTATTTACCAATTAATAATTAATCAACAACCAATTAATTTGCAATACCAATTAATAATTAACTAATAACAATTAAATTACTTCCCACCCTATTCCCCTTTAAACCCACTACCCGCTACAGAAGTAAAACGCAAAATTAAATTAAAAAGAATTAATAATTCCTATAAATTATTATTTAATAATCTATAATTAAATTACTTCCCACCCTATTCCCCTATAAACCCACAACCCGCTACAGAAGTAAAACGCAAAATTAAATTAAAAATTATTAATAATTCCTAAAAATTATTATTTAATGTACTATAATTAAATTACTTCCCACCCTACTCCCCTATAAACCCACAACCCGCTACGGAATTAAATTACAAAAAAATAAAAAAACATAAAATTCAATAATTTAAAAATATTCTAACATACATTCCAATAATAATACATACTTTTAACACATATACTAACACTTAAAACACTATAAAAAATTCGATATTTTTAACAACTATATTATGACTGTCGATATTACTTACTTCTATATTATTGCAATCGATATTTCTTACCTGTTTTTCGATATTCTTCACCACTATATTTTTGCAAGTCGATATTCTGTCCATTCGATATTTAAAACTCGATATTCTGGCTACTCGATATTTTTTTTTCGATATTATGTCTAGTTACCGATATAAGCATTGGAAAGCCAAGAGGTCTCATTGGCAAGACTTGTTTCTGTCTTTGCTATGTCTATTACATGAAGAGAAAGCATGACACAACAGCATACAATGGGACTTTAAAGCAGCACAAAGAAAAATAGACAAGGAGGATTGGGATTGAATTTGGCTGGTTAAAGGTACTACAGAAGATTTATATAGGAGTGAAAAGTTCTGAAAAATAGCAAAGTGGCATGCTTAAAGCAATAATGTAGCTTAGAGGATGACAGCGACATAACAAAAGGGATTTATGACCAACCTAAACAAAACTAAGGAAGTTTGAGAGGGTGGAAGAACACTGGGAGCATGAGTGGTAACTCTTGATAAAAGACAAACAACTGATCTATTTGGTCCCGGAATAAAAACTACAGCTAGCATTTTATTGCGGGATTTCACAACCCCGGATTGTCCTTCATTTGGAAAATTTATTGAAACATGTTTGCAGGGAAGGCTTTTCCAAACAGTTCTCCACTTAACGAGCCTTGTCAGGAACTTATGCAACCTATTGACGGAAGATATCATCATAAAGATTTTGAATGAACAAATAGTCTTCCAGGACAATAACATACATCTTTTCACATAACACTAATATATCATTGGATAGACATTCTTGAATGTCAAGACTGTGTGAATGGAATAGTTGTTTAATATTTTTGCTTACCTCAACATCTTTTTTTTAATTGTTAACAGGACTAGAGAAGATGAAGCCTCTAGTTACCACCAAATATGGACAACTCCAGGGAAAACTATTCAGCGTTAAAGGATCACCCCAAGAGATCGAGGCCTATCTTGGAATTCCTTTTGCAAAGCCCCCCATAGGACAACTACGATTTTCTCCACCGCAGTCTCCAGAACCCTGGAACAATCTCAGAGATGCATCTTCTTACCCGCCACTGTGAGAAAATCACTTTTGTGTTTTTTGTTGCACAGCATTACAGTGGACAATATTCATTTAGGCAAGTGGAGGGCAACAACATTTGAAGAGTGCAAAATATAGGGTAGAAGTTTGGAAGTCTAGGGGTGAAGGAGGTAATTACAAGAGATATAGAAGGAAGTTGTAGAGTAATTTAAGATACAAAGAGAGCACACTTGTAATCTTTCCCTATTTCCCATGTTGTTTATAGAAACTACTGTTGCAAAAGCAGGTATCTGTTCATACTCCTTTTCTTCCAACAAGGCTAAAAGTAACCACCCCGAAGCAGCCCCTAGCTTCCCGCCCTACAAGAGGAAGTGTTCAGTACCCAGCGAAAGGTTTTTAAAGTCACTATATTGGTGTGTATGGATGTGTGCATTCAAAGCAATACATACGTACCACAGACATTATAGGAGAGCAGCTGATACATGACAATAGCAGATGAGGGGAAAGAGAAGACGTGTCAAAATTAGCATTGTACGTATCATCAGAGGGCTAACAGCTGTTAAGGGCACAGCAGATTTTAAATGGAATCTAGAAAAGAATGTAAGGCACTGACACGGGGCTTACAGTAAGATACAATCTCTTGTTTATGTCACATATTGCTTTGCTGCATTGTCAGTACCCTTCAAAACACCAACATAAGGAACTACAAGTTATCATGCATGTATGTGAAGGGATAAGAATGCCCATTAAAGGAACTAATGATTGTGTTTTTGCAAACTAACCTGGGAAGAAAACCAACCAAAATATAAAAAGAAATCAATTCCTTTTGTAAATATGCACTTGTTAATGATTAGGTTAATATGTGGCTTTGTTTTCATTTAAGATAGTGAAAATATCAATGTCAGAACATCTGAAAGGATCTTAGCATATATTCATTGCCTATATTTAAATGTTTCTATTTTTAAATGGTACACAAGGAGGGCCAGTTTGGTCTGACTGAGATCCAATTAGCAACTAACACGATAGCTTCGGGTAAGGCAGCGGGACCCGACGGTCTCCCTGGAGACCTCCTTCTTTATGGCAGGGAACTCTGGGCCGAGTTTATTTTATTAACATTGAATAATATAGCGTCAGGGTCCCCGCTACCAGAATCCTGGAAGGGGGCGGAGGTGGTGCCTATCTTTAAAAAAGGTGATCGAGAGGACCATGCCAACTACAGACCAATCAGTCTAATTGATGTGATTCAAAAAGTGGTGGTCAGGGTCCTCCTGACCAGGATTAAGGCCTGGATTGATGAGGATGGTATTCTCTCACATTTCCAGGCCGGATTCAGGCAAGGGGTCTGAACGATCGACCAGGTTTTCAGATTTTGCACTATCTACTGGAAATCTGTTACCATCGAAAAGGGCAGCTTATACCTGGCTTTTATCGACCTCAAAACAGCTTTTGACCTGGTACCTCGGCCAAAGTTGTGGCAAGTCCTGGCAGATCTGAGCATTCCCCCCTTAATTTTGGACCTTCTCAAAAGGCTCCACGAAGGCAACTTCGCGAGAGTAAGATGGGGGCACCAGGCTCAGTTGACCGAGAGAATAGCAGTGATGCGAGGGGTCCGCCAGGGCTGTGTTTTGGCGCCGACCCTGTTCTCTCTCTTTATAAATGGGGTGGCAGACTACTTGAGAAATGATGGGGTCGACGCCCCAGTCTTGAGCGGTGAAAAATTAAGGGTGGGCGTAGTTCGCAAAGTAGCACTTCGCGAAGCTACGCAAAGTGAAGTTCGCACTACGCGAGCTACGCGTAGCACTTCGCGAACTGCATAGTAACAGGTTCGCACTGTGCAAGATGTTGTTATCAATGATTGCACAGTGCGGACAAGCAACCGGCACTGTGCAATCATTGAAAATAGAATCTTGCACAGTGCGAGCTGTAGTTTTCTGCTGCTCAAGTAGATTTTTACTCGAGCGGCAGCTTTCTCAACGCGAACTGGTAGTTTCTCATCGCGAGCGGTCGCGAGCATACGCGACCCCTCGCAATGAGAAACCTGACCTCCTCGCGTTGGGAATCTCGCCGGGAGGTTTATTTTCCATGCTCGCGATCCCCAACTTGATGTTGAGGACGCAAGCAAGCAAAAAATCGCGAACAAGGAAAAGGTCTCGCCGGGATGTCATTTTGCTTGCTCGCGGTCTCCAACTTGACGTTGAGGATGCAAGCAAGCAAAAAATGACCGCAGCACTACGCAACACTACGCTATGCGTGTTCGCACTGTGCTACGTGCAGTTCGCGTAGTGCGAAGTAGCGCGAACTTCGCAAACTACGCGAGCGTAGCGTAGTGCTTTGCCCAGGCTTATGAAAAATCTCCCTCTCTGCTTTTTGCAGACGACACGCTGCTGATTTCAAAGAGCCCCATAGGTCTTCAAAAATTGCTGTCCCGCTTTACCGAGTTTTGTAACATCAGGGGCTTGAAGATCAATACATCAAAGACCAAGCTAATGGCCATGTCCCCTTCTAAAAGATTTAAAAATAACATCAAGGTCGATAATTGTAATCTGGAGCTCGTGTCAGCCTTCGACTATCTTGGGGTGAGGATTAATAATAAGTTGAAATGGGCACCTCACATATCCAAAATGCTCCTAAATCACAAGCAAGCCGCAGGAGCTATTGCTAGACATCAGAGACTGTCATATAGTCGGCCTACAGCTGCAGCAACCAAGGTATACCAGGGGAAGGCGCTATCTGCATCTCTCTACGGGGCGGAGCTTTGGGGATTCGAAAATCTAACAGAGATGACCAAATCCGAAAATAAGTTTTTTAGAGACATAGTCTCGCTCCCTCTGTCTACCCCACTTGTCCCTCTCTGTAGCGATCTTGGCAGATATCCCATAAATGATGTGGCTAGGCTGTGTCCCCTATTGTACTGGGTGAGGCTCAGGAGGTCCCCGGACCTATGCCGATATACGATATACGATATATTACATCTCGGAGCCTGTCATAAGATCCCGTGCGTATCCAATTTACAAAAACTGGTGCTGGAGCTGGGCTTGGGCGACTCCTGGGAGAATCAGCAACCACCCTCCAAGCCCATTGTTAAAAACATTTACTGGGATTGGGTCACCGCTATTACTCTGCAGTCCCAGAGAGGCATCCTCACTGAAAAATTTCTGGATGCCAAACCCGCTTCCAGATTAGAGGCTTTTTTAGACATCATTGAATCGCCTAGCGACAGGTCACTCTACCTTATATTAAGATATGGCACATTACCACTTCATGATTTTCTAACAGGGTGGAAAGGTGGGAAGGGGGGTGATATAGGTTGTCCAGGTTGTGCCTCCCCCTCGGAATCCATCGGCCACTTCTTGTTTGCATGCCAGGCATACAAACAACCCAGATCTAGATGGTCGAAACCCGTATGTGCTAATCTGGGCTGTAGGTCACATAGGGTGGCCCTGCGCATTCTAACTTATGAGACGACAGTCCCTAGCGTCATAATCGGGACCGCAAAGTTTCTGGGGGTAGCCTGGAGGATTAGGCAGAAACTTCTCAAGAAGCACTAAATAAATTCTGAGAATAATTCTTATCCCTTTAGCCATCGCCTAGCTTTTAGTTTGTAAAGTAACACCATCTACAGCCCTAATTCCCCCCCTCTTCATGATTCTTTTATCTTTTGTACCCTGTCCCTCGATGTTAATGAATTATGCTGTACTTGATATTGTCAAATTTTATGCTGTATACAAGGAGAACCCAATGTTGTAGTGGGTTCCTGTTCTTTTTTATTCACTTTTAAAAAAAAAAAATGTTTTTAGCATGTTTCTACTTTTATGATATTTTTATATCGAATAAAGTTACTACAACAACAAGTAATAGTTTGCCCCTTACCACGCTCTCTCTTCAAATATTAATCTTCATCCTAAGAAGTTTTCTTTTTAGAGATTACCTTATGGTCCAATTAGTAATCACACAGTTGGGCTCTTAGCTCCAGAGAAACACTAGGGGATCTGATCTGAAGATCTTTTGATCTGAAGATTATTAGTATTCCAAAGCATGGGCCATAATCCTGTACCTTACTTTTCCAAATAAAAGCATGATCATGAGATCCTGGCCCACTGTTATACAATCCTGGGCTGTTCTCCTTCCCTCATGATATTACTTGCCCCGGAAGGGTTTGTTGCAGGGAAGCTTTACGTCAGTTTCCTAAATCATACAATGTTGTGCTACACTCTCTGAACAGGTTTAATGTGAGCCCTTAATCAAGCCCTTACACGTGTCGCACCAACTGATTGCTTGGTATCTTTAGCTTTTTCAGGATTTTCACAATCATATCACTATTATTCATTCTCCACAGGAAGGAGCACAAAGGGACCAATTGGGTACTATTTTCTACACCAATCAAGCAGTCCTACATGTAGATTCTGTTCTACGTCTGTCTGTTACAAATTTGAGTCACATAGATTTGAATCTACCAGCAGTGTTAGCAAAGGTGAATTGCCAATAGAACCTTCAGGCATGTATCCTGGATCTCTATAAGGCCAAGATACTGAGGGATTCAGGTGCTTGCAGGGAGGAGTGATCCTCTACTTCGATTAAATGGAGAATGGATGCAGCAAAAAGTGTTAACTCACCTTCTACATATTGTGTACGCTTTTGTGAAGCAACTGTGGTTGTTAATTTACTCTGTACTAGGATTACCTAACTTGGAAGTGATCTGAGTGGTCAAGTAGGACAAGAGAATAATACTGAGCAGAGTGATTGGGTGACTCCCTAAACCTAAAACAAGAATTCAAGGACATCCGACTCCCCAGTACATTACACTATCAATTACATCATTACATGTCAAACTAAACCTCACATTTGATCCATTGGTCATGTGCTTACCAGAAAAACTGTTGTTTGCTATGCACAAGAAACTAGTTTGCAATCTGAGACAACTGATTGATGAAAAATGATCAGAAAATAACCTAATCTATTAATGATTCTACCATTCTCTTCGTGCATCTATATAACATTATAAATAAAGTCATGCGGGAACTAAATGTTTGCTATACTGGATCTCATAACAATTTATCCTCCTACCCTGTATATCCACAGATTATTGTAAATTGAATTCTAATGTAATAGCAATCACAAAGTGTTTCATACCTCCAATGAGATGCTGAAGTGTATTTTCTGACAGTAGGTTGGTCCCTACTCTGTTGAAGTGCTGGGATGAAAATGTGTATCTCTCACATAAGGCCTTTGTGAGTAAGGATTTGATGTTGGGCATGAGGACCGAGTTGTATCCTCATCATGTTTTGTTGCTGTGCCTTGGCATGTGGTGTAGCAAAAGGTATGAGACGTGCCTGATACTCTTTTTTGGGAATCTTGCAATGGCTATTATGTAGTGCCCTGAAAACAACCAGATGCGTAAATACTCTAAAGGTATATAAAATAGTATCCCTATCAAAAGATTCTAATTACAAACTTCCTTTAAAACTTTAGAACTATGCGCTGATTTAAAGGGTACCCCGACGCAATCTGAAGGTCTGCCAGCCTCTTATAGACTAGGGCAGACCTTCAGTGTGTAGGCGGCAGAGAGTACTCCATCTCTGCCGCCAACACATACCTATGACAGCCCAGCGCACTAAAGGTTGTCAGAGGTTTGGCCATGAGTCCGTTTGCCAGAGTTAGATTGGGTGGCCACATAGCCAGTCTTTACTGCCATTAAAACGTGAAGGTAAGGGGCAGTGGAAACTTTTAAATGATCCCTTCGCAATGGGGGAATCCATACAATACACTTCCAGGAACCCCAAGTGACAGTGGTTCCTGAAAATGCAAGCGATGTCTGCAGGGGCAGCTGACATTTCTAAATACAGGAGTAGAGTACTTCACCATAGTAACAGTAATCACTAAATTCGCCTAAATTAAAATCAACCCCTATATTACAAACTCAAGTAAAAGTGAGTGTTTTCAAACATGGATATCACCTCTCCATTTATTCAATTTTCTCATGATAAATTATCTTAAATTATAAGAACCAAGAAGGTTTCAGGTGTAAATATCTTTATTGCTTATTTACAGATCATGTGCCTGAACTGAATTGCATGAAACTGGCTTGAAATTATGTATTATACACAGGGGTGAGCTTCAGATTTTCCAACAATGACGCTGCATTTCATAGCAAAATACATGAGATGCAGGAGTTGATGGAGCTTAAGAGGCAGTGAAAAGGGAGAGGAGTGTGGATTGTTAGGAGTACTTAAAACACAATATTTTGTAAAACAACCAACTTTTTAAAAGAACTTTAAAACAGAGAGGAGAGAGAGAGCGAGTGTGTATGAGTGCATGTTTTTGTCTGTGTGTGCATGTAAAACTCTATTGTGAAATTCAACAGACACCTCACCATACTCGACTAAAATCACCGGGACCCAAATATTTACTAGAGAATACATTTATTAAGGGGGTGTAATACCCCAAACACCCCCCTCAAGTTGCTCCTCTGATTATACAACTTTGCTTCGAAATGCCCTCCCTTATTTTAAAGCAGGATGCAGTCTAAGAAAACACGTAATTCTGATGTTTCTATTGTGTCATTGTATGAAATACAATATTTATATCATTGATTATATGTTTTCATTCTAGGTGCTTACAAACATTACATGCTTTAGAAATGCTAAAGAAAGCGATGAAAGCAGAAGCGCCAGACTTTGATGTTTCTGAAGACTGTTTGTACCTCAATGTGTACACCCCAGCAGGCAACAAAGAGCATAAGTTACCAGTAAGTTGAGATAGCAGAGTACCGATTATTTTACATCAGTTCCGTCTATGCACAGGAACAGCACATCATTTTCAAGATCCACTTCTGTATTTGAGAATTACAAGAAAGTTGTGAGGTTTCACACTGCAAGCTATACAGAAATATTTTTTGTTGTTTGCAAAAAAAGCTGTCTCTGGCATACACTGCTCATAATAAGTTAGACATATTTATTGTACTTTCTTTTGTTTTTGTTATCTGGCAAAGTAACTTCACCTGGATTTATGAATAGTGTATAGCAGTAATGAACTGCTGGTAAAACAAATGATTTTATCAAAACAACTGTAACTAAAACATATTATGGGTATTCTTACAAATAAATATTTTGCTTTTTCCTACCTGAATAGATGTAAAAGTTTATCCCTTACATTGTAATTATCTATATCAGTGCTTTCCAGACTCTTTAGAACCAGGACCCACTTTTTGGAACAAAGACCTTTATTGACCCACCTAGCTTTAATGAGCATGAGGCAGGTGATTTTTTACCAGCACAATTTCCATTGAAATGATCTTTGAATTTGCAAAGACATATATATGGTTGTACTGATAAAGCTATATTGCACACAAATAAATGATAATGTGTAGAATTCAGGTCAATTAATATTTATCATTTGCGCATCCCTAAGTGAAGTGTCTTGATTTGTTTTGATCCTATTAAAATCGGTGTTTCCATCACACTTCAAAATTGCAAACAATGTGCTTCATTTTTGCTTTCCAATGTGCTGATTGTGTACAGTTCAATTACAGGTATTTACATTTTGTTGTGTGTTACGAAAAACTTACATTCTGCAGCCTTTCCTTTGACACTCCCTGTACCCCAGCAAGATTGTCACATAATTCACTTTACATTTCTTTCTCAGATGGCAAAGTGAGACTTATTTGTAAACATCATTCTCCATGTTATAAAAAATAAGCAGCAGTTTGTCAGAAGACATAACCTGATATTTGCCTTTTGTCTTTCAAGTGCTTAAAATGTGACAAGATAAATGTAGAATTTAAAGCTAATCTATTTGGCAACTGTTTAAATTAATTTTAAATGCTATCTACAAAGAAAAAAGCATCTTATTGCAGTTATTACCAGTGCTTTCATTGGGCAGGTACTCAGTATCTGCTCGTCTTTATTTGGAAAGAAAGAGTACCTGCACTTTTGTATTACCATTTCAAGAACTGTTTTTTTATATTGTTACCACTGAAACATATTTGAGGGCTACTAAGCATGATTTCCTTATAAAATATGCCCAGTGCTATAAGGAACAGGTGTGTATTGTTCAGTCCTGGTCATTTGTTACCAAACAGATTAATTCAATGTGTGCACGTCTAACATTGTGTGTTCAGAACCTTTACAGGGTGAAATGTAACCTCCTAAATCGTAAGTGTCAATACTGTCAGTGACTTTTGATCGGTGCGGTGATACCGCTCGATTTCACTACAGAAATGGCAGTTCTATAAAAACAGAAAGTTCTTCACATAAAGTAATGGAGCCAGCCTATTTGCATAGACCATAATTAACGAAAATGCAATTGGTACTGGAAAGACATCACGCTCTGTGCCCCCTGAAGATGTCACCGTTTTGACCCCTTTCTCCAGTGGCAGCTTCTTCGCAAATGAGCAGTTAAGGTCCAGATTACTAGGGGAATTTACTGGGAGTAATCATATCTCTTTTCTTATTTTATGCTCCTGCTCTTCACTCTTGAAAATAGATGTACCAATGGCAGTGCTAGCTTTAACAGTTGCTACTCCTGACTTCCCCTAAATAACATCCATGTTTTCCCGTAGTGGTCTTGAATTTTCCTTGGGAGTGTTTCCTGGGCTGGTGCAGCTGTTCATGCTCATGCAGTTTACAAAGGCTGTCTTCTCAGTAGACACAAGGCGGCATATTTATCTAGGGTTTTGCATCGCTCTTGCACCAAGCACGGCTTAGTAAATCTGGAGTAATGCAAGGCAGTGCAAGTTGCTGCCTTGCGTTAGTCTTCCCTATGGAGACTTTCCATGAGTAGAGTGTGGATGTTCCCTTGCATTCACCCATGGATTCTGAACCATTCCCAGATTTATCAATACTGGTAGACCTAGGAATGTGTCAGGGGTGGCATAACAAGGAGAAGTAGCTTTATTTCTCCTAGTTTTTTCTTCTATTTACATGTGCTGCGTTCTGCAGCATGTATAGGAAGAGGAAAAATCCTTAGAGGATTGTTCTTGTGCAGGAACGGTCTCTATATTTAAACTTGTAATCCACAGATATCTGCAACAGGGGCTTTATCCTATTAAGCTATCCCAGTGGAATTGCAGCTTGTAACCTGCAGAGCTCTCTGTTGCAGGTATTCTGCCCAAGAGTTTCAGTTTCACTTCCTATTTAGCAGCTGTGATCGCTTGGATAAGGCACAATTCCCTCTTCAATACTAAGTGAAGTTTTAAACCCCCTTCTCCATGGTCAGCTGATTAGTGGTTCCATGAGAGGCTCTTGAATCTATACCGGCGACTGAAGTTCATAACCTGGGATTGTTTTTGATTTTCTCATTCCCCTACCCTGCAGATCAACAAAGTCCTTTCTACCTGCTTGTAGGATGCTGGCTCTCTATATAGTGCACTAAAATGAAGGACACTGTGCAGAGAGCCCAGTGAGACCCCGATTGGAATAGAGAGACAAAACATTACAATACTAACACTCTATTTGTGGTAGTGTAGGTGAGTAGTTAGGCTTATCGGAGGGTGGTACTGAGTATTTGTTGTACTCACAGAGGCAATAAATTAGACACACACTCAAAAATATATCCAGAACGAATTTATAAAAATAACTTTAGACCAAGAACTTTATTCTACAGTAAGTACTTTTTAAGTTATGAATTTTTCAAGTTCACAGAATGAATTACTTTTGTGTGCTATTATGCACCGTTGAAATCAATGGGGGAAAAAGAGAAAAATGCATATAAAATCCCACAGTTGGATTTCAAGGTTCACCTTTGGAATCTACGTAGGTAGCAATGCCAGGCCCACTGTTCCACTAGTGGATTCTCAGGAGTGTCCCGCATTCATCGAGGAACAGGGTACTGAGGTAATTGGTAGCTGGTGCGCTACGAAGTAGGGGGCCACCTGAAAACACACTGCACAAGGTGACCTAAAAGTAAGTCCGAGGAGTCCCACTCAAGGGAGCAGGTCGCAAGGACCTCAGGACCATTAGAGCAATGCTGGTTTGTCAGTACCTAGTCCGGGTAGACTGGGTGCAGAGTAGATAGGTTGCCGGGTGGCTTGCGTCAGGATGTCCTCACGGTCAGGCGCAGACAGTGTGGAGAGGCGATTTCAGGACAGCTGGGCCTCTCACGAAGTGGGTCTCAGGGGTCTCAGTGTCCATTGAAGGGTGCTTGCTTCCAGGGCAGTTGCAGTGCAGATTGGACTCTTCGTCTCAGAAAATACTACAGAGGGTCCGGTATCTCTGATATTGGTGCAGTGTGACTATACTTTACCACTTTTGGTTCAGGTGCTGGGTCAGTGTCGCCAGGGAGAAGCAAGTGGGTAAAACCAGATTCTTCTTTGTCCTTTTCTTCTTCGTGTCTGTCGAATCTGAGTTCATGGTCCAGGGATGCCACCCAAATACTACATTTAGGGGTGTTAAAGGGAATACAGGTAGTAGCCAATGTGCTACCTACCTTTAGGGTGTCGACATTTTCTCCGTGACAACTTCCTGTGTCCTGTGGGAAGGGGCACTACTCTGACCTTAATTTGCTAATTCCCCCTCAAACCAAGATGGACGAAATTCAAAAGGGGGATCCATATCGCCGGCCCCACTTTAGGAGTGATGCGAGCTGAATGGGGAGCCACCTTCTAATTTACCTAACTCCCTGCCTATCCACCTGCCAAACGTTGAGCAAGAAAGGGGGGTTGGCATTCTTCACAGGCTGGAGCTGCTTGGGTCGCATTTCAAAAGCGGCATCACTTTTGAAACTTAGTGCAGTCTATATTGTGACTATAAGGCCTGCAGTAGGGGTGACTTACCTATAATTCATGCAGTATATGAGGGCATGGAACATAGGAATGTGTGCCATGTCAATTCTTCAGTTTCCTCTGCACCAAGACATGCAGCCTGCATTGGCAGTTTGCATGGTCTTGGTGAGGAGTCCCCAGGATGGCACACTTTGTACAGAAGCCTTAGTGGGCCCTCTCGATCCCAATGCCCTAGGTGCCGGGGGTCAATTTACTGGGGAGTTAGAGGGTTTGCTGAAGTGGCGCCAATTGTGGGACATTTTTAGTGGAAGAACACTGGTACTGGGAGCCTGTTTGGCAGGTTCCCAGTACACCTCAGTCAAAGTTGTATCAAAAACCGAGCAAAAAAGATGTGGGGGAGTTCTGCAACAGATACCCAGTTTCTCTATCTGCTTTTAACACCTGAAATTGCTTCACAAAATCACTCTCTTGTTAATCCTATCAGCTGAACAAACCATGGTCTGCCAATTTACCTTAACCCTCCCTATCTAGCATGTCCTGCTTCTTTTGCTGCTTGTCTCTCCAGAATTCTGAAAGGTGTGACTCAGATTATCTTTTAGCTGCCACACAGTAATCACTCAATCAATCAGATGATCTTGTATAGCCTAGCTTTTCACCCCGGGGGTAAAAATAACTTTAGACCATGAACTTTATTCTACAGTAAGTACTTTTTAAGTTATGAATTTTACAAGTTCACAGAATGAATTACTTTTGTGTGCTATTATGCACCGTTGAAATCAATGGGGGAAAAAGAGAAAAATGCTTATAAAATCCCACAGCTGGATTTCAAGGTTCACCTTGGAATCTAAGTAGGTATCAATGCCAGGCCCACTGTTCCACTAGTGGATTCTCAGGAGCATCCCGCATTCATCGGGGAGCAGGGTAATGAGGTCATTGGTAGCTGGTGCGCTACGAGGTAGGGGGCCACCTGAAAACATTGGCAGTTGGCATGGGGGGGTCTCCAGGGACTGGTGGGCTGTGCGATCCTCGGTTGAAAGAGCCAGGTCTTGAGCTGCTTCCTGAAGTCCTTCAGAGAAAGGGTGGTGTGAAGGGGGACGTCATTCCAGGACCTGGTGAGGAGGTAGGAGGTAGAAGAAAGAGCATCCTCCACATCGGCTGTGGCAAATGTTGTGGGTGAGGGCCAAAGTGAGGGTGGAGGATCAGAGATTCCTTGTCAGTCAGTGGAATGTGAGGCAGTAGTTGATGTAGGTGGGTTCAGACTTGTGGAGGGCTTTGTAGGTGTGAGTGAGGAGCTTGAAGAGGCATATTTCTTGGATGGGCAGCCAGTGGAGAGCTCTGAGGTGGGGGTGATGCTGATCCTTCTCGGGAGGTTGAGTATAAGTGCAGCCGAGTTCTGGATGGCCTGGAGGTGGTTCAGGAGTTTTTTGGTGGTTCTGGCATGGAGTAGTTACCGTAGTTGAGTCGGCTGGTGATGAGTGCCTTACTGGTAGAGACGGGTATCCATTGGAAGATCTTGCAGAGCATGCGGAGGGTGAGGAAGGAGGAGGAGAAGGTGTTAAGCTGTTGCTTCATGGTCAGGTGGAAGACCGGAATGATTCCAAGGTTGCATGCTTGGCTAGTGGGGCAGGGTGAGGGGCCAAGTACGGCAGGCCACTATGTGTCATCCCATGGGAAGGGCTTCCTTCAGAAGATGATTACCTCTGTCTTATACGAGTTGAGCTTGAGGCAGTTGGTCTTCATCCATGTGGCGATGTTTGTCATGGTGATTTGGAAGTTGGCCCATGTGGAGCCAATGTCTTCTGTGAGGAATAGGACGAACTGGGTGTCATCGGTGTAGGAGATGATGTTGAGTCTGTGGGTGCGAGCGATGTTTGCCAGAGGTGTCATGTTGGTGTTGAAGAGGGTGGGGCAGAGGGAGGATCCTTAGGTGCACCGCATAGGATGTCTTTGGGTATGGAGAAGAAGGGCGGTAAGTAGATCTTCTGGGTTTGGGTCGAGAGGAAGGAAGAAATCCTGTTGAGTGAGGTGCCCTAGATGCCAATGTGGTGGAGTCTGGTGATCAGAGTGTGGTGGGAGATGGTTTTGAAGGCTACTGAATGCTCGAGGAGGATGAGGGATGCTGTTCCGCCTAGGTCGAGGAGGCATCTGATGTCGCCAGTTGCTGCAATCAGTGCAGTCTTGGTGTTGTGGTTTTGGTTGGAAGCCGGATTGGGATGGGTCAACAGGTTGTCGGTCTCGAGACACTCTGTGAACTAGTGGTTGATGGCTTTTTCCCAAACTTTGGCAGTGAAGGGAGGAGCGAGATCAGGCAGTAGTTTTTGAGTTCATTGGGGTTGGAACAGGGTTTCTTCAGGAGGGGCTTGATCTCTGCATGCTTCCAGACGTTTGGTATTGTGGCTGTGGTGATGGAAGTGTTGAAGGGTTCAGTGAGGGGGTGTGCGTTGACTTCTCTTCCTACTTTTTAGATGTGGTGCAGGCAGGGGTCAGTGGAAGATCTGGAGTGTATGGAGTTCATGATAGAGATGGTGCCTCCCGTGGAGAGCTGATTCCAGTCAGTGGTCCTGGGGTGGTGGGAGGGGCAGGCAAGGGGGCGGAGGTGGTTGAGGCCAGTGGGATGCGGGTAAGAGTTGCAGTAGATGTTGGCGATTTTGTTGCAAAAGTAGCCTGCCAGGTGTTAGCAGAGTTTTTGGGAGGGGCAGATCATGTTCTCAATGGTAGAGGGGTAGGAGAATTTTCTGAGAATGCAGAACAGTTCCTTGGTATGGTTGGCACTTGCCTATATGCAGGTTTTGAGGGCTTCTTTCTTGGTCTCTCTGAGATAGTGGTGGCAGTTGTGGCGGGCGGATCTGTAGGAGTAGAGGTTGGTAGAGGCCTTGTTGGAACACCAGTGTCTATCTAATTTCTTGCAGTGTCGCTTGAGGGTCAGTACCTCTAATAATAATAATCCACATTTGTAAAGCTCGAACAATCACCCATAAGGGTCTCTAGGCGCTGGGGGCCATCGAGAAGACTAAGCAAGCTATTGCCCAGAGTCACATGGTGCTGGGCTAATCTGCCACCGGCGCCAGGGATCGAACTGTGATCCCCAGATTCCAGAGTCAGTCACCCTGGCCGCGGCACCACACCTCTTCCCTGGGGTGAACCAGCTGGCCTGTGTGGGGAGTCAGTTGTTGATTGTGTTCTTCAGGGGGGCGATGGTATCGGCATTCGAAAAGATCCAGCTGGAGACTAGCAATAATTTTAATCTCTATCTTGTTTCTCTTCACTGGCTGCCTGTCCTGTGCCATATCAAATTCAAATACCTCCCTCTGGTGCATTGTTATTTTTACTCTACTGGAATCTGTTACTTACAGAATTTGTTTATTATACTTGTTCATGTTCCCTCTGCTGATTTCTGCACCTCCTTGGCCTTCACAGGATTCTTTATATCCATGCTGACATCTTGTAGCTTAAGCATGGAATGCTTTCTTCTACATATTCAAGATTGAGCCCACCAACACCACCACTTCACTTTTGATAAAGCCCATAATAACCACCTTTTTCTGTTCCCCTTAACAGGATGCTGTTAAGGGGAACAGTGCACTTTACAAATCCATTAGTGCAGCTTTTTGAGCTAGGAACTTATGGCTTATCAGTAGGGCTAGGCGATAAATTCCACTGTGCCAGCAGACTTCGCAGGGTTTTGCCACTCTGCGCTCTACTTGGAACGCCGAGTTCCGCAAAGACGCTGCCATCTCTGCCTGGCGGTGTTTACCGGTGCCAACCCTACATAGAGTGTTTTGAAATAGAGCAGCCAGAAGTCTCTCTGCCTCTCAAATACACAGTGATGCATGTGGGGAGGGGAAAGGGCTCTTTTGGTAGTGATTGTGCTTGTTCTGGGCTACTTTTCAATTGAAATTGTGTTTGCTGTGTATTGTTTTACTCTTTTTGCTTTCATCAATGGAGAAACACAGGCGTGGCCGGTACAGGTAAGAGCAGTGGGGCGGGGTGGGGAGAAAGTCAGCATATACGACAGGCTAGGGAAAATAAATTACATAAAACCACTTACCTTGCGTTCAGCGCATCACTGAACGCAAGGAAAGTGGTTTTATTTATTTTCCCTATCCCATCGTTTGTTGATTCCCCCAATGCCCCGCCCCCACTACTCTTACCTGTACTGGCCATACCTGGAGAAACACAACATACAAAAAACAATGGTCCTAGACCTATATCTGAACAATTCTGAATAATAATTGTTTAGAGCATACAAAAAATGTAGTTCGCGTTACAAAAAACCCATTTGTTGTTTGGTAATATAAGATGTGCAACAACCAATTATTTCCAAAAATAGCAATATATGTTTATTTGGTTTACACCAAACTAAATTTTGAAAACTGATAGGTTCATAAAAAGAGAAGGGGGTTGCTCCCACAGGGGAACGTGCAAGAAGGGTGCTCAAAAGTGTAATGAGATGAAAGGGGAAGAATTCCCAAGGTGGTTCAAGGGGCATATATTTACAACACTCTGCGTAGGACTGATAACAGATAAACAGTCTTCATAACCTGGCCAAACATAAAATATATACACTTGAGTCATATGATTCTCAAGAAGAGGTCAAGGGATAAATCTCCTTTGATTGCGGATAGGACAACAGAGGGGATAAATGGTCCAGGTTAAATTGGGAGATAGCGTCGATGTTTCGATCCGACTTGACGGCCAAGGGAGTTTTTTACCTCAGCCATGCAGATCTTCCTCAGGACGGGGAACTAGAAGGGGGCAACCCTACAAAATGGAGGAACCAATTAATAATAAGCCTCCAATGGTCAAGGTAAACATAACCACCATTGATTATCTTACCCACCTCAGCAGTTTGAGGGTATCGTTTCAGCCCGGTATACACCTGAATTTAGGGCAAAAGGGGGTGCACATCAGGAAAGAAACCATGAATGGTACCAGAAAAGGGGGGTGGCGAAGGGGGAAGGGGAGGGGGATAAGGATTTTTATTAAAAAGCAATCACCCGCTTGTAGAAGGAGGAGAGACACAGCAAGGACATGTGTTGTTTTTTTTCATTTTCTTACACCACTCTCAACCCCCACCTCCCGCACCCTGCTCCGCCACCCCGATCTGTGCCGGCCACCGCTGACTAAGCTGCATTTGTTTTGGTGGGAATTAGATAAACCTTTACAAGAAGTACTAAGCTGCCCTATTCCATTAAAGTGTTTCCATCATATTTGAGAGGTTGGACTGGTAAATAATGATACAATGTTTGGAGGTAGTAAAACTGCCAATTGTGTTTCAATGGGAAAGAGGAATTATCCCTCAATGACTCAATGGTCCCCTAGATGATGGCACATTCTAACTATGGAATGCCTGTCCTTCAAACTCACAAGGACTTACCTTCATTTTGATTGACTATGGACACCATTATTACATTTTCAGTTGCAGAGTAACCTGACATAGCATGTCCTTCTAGATGGACTACACTAATGCTTTTTGTATAACCTACACAGATGCTAAGGGATCATAAGGATAGCAATGTGGGAGAAAAATAAAATACAAGTTGATTGATTGCCTTTCTTAATCTACACATCTGTATTGAAGAAGGAGATTCTAAAGGGAAGGGTGGGGGCCTGGGTTTGATGTTTGCCTTTGGGCATCTTGATTAATGCTTTAAAACGTTTCAGAAAAAATTGTAAAGAGTGATGTCTACCAATGTGTTTATGTTATGAACTCAATAAAAATACTTTTGGAAACATCTTCAAAACTAGGATAATTTAAAGATATGTGTATATTTTCTCATTCTAGTAGCAACAGACCAATTTTTGTTTTGGTCTTCTGGGGGATAAAAATTATCTTTCAGAAACTTCTAATAAAAATGTAATATGGTAGACAAAATAGTCTTTGTGAGCAACATCAATGGCTGTGCACATATTTGCACAATGATAGTCAGGGTAAAATAAAAAAAACTATCACTGTTACTACTGTTACTACTGCCTCTCCTGATAACAACAGTAATCATAATAATAATAATCACATATTTTATGTCACATATCAAACCATTCTGCTGCAGTTGCTAAGAACTGTATTTAACAAGTGTCACTATTTCCTAGTTTTATACTACTCAGTAGTAGTTTCGCTGACTTCCTTCTGGACCTGTAATAGGCTCCTTATACAAAAGGTGTGCTTTCCTAATTGATGGAACACAGTCGGTCCACTTCCTTCTGTAAAAACACATCACACAAGGTCAGTGGCAGATGGTAGTCATAAATGTAAAGCCATGATCCCATTCTTCTACTAATATTACCCTAATTTGTTCCAGAACTTCAGAAATCATCTCCAGCGCAGTAGCACAAGATTGAAATACTTCTACGTCCAGATGCATTAGTGTTCATTCTAGAACACAAAAGAAGGCCATTGGAATTTCCCCAGAGTTTTCTCTTATCAGGTTATAAATGTGGAAGGGATGCCAACCCTATAACATTGTACGAACCCAAAATGTGTGCTTTTCCCTCGGTTCCTGCTTCCTGACTTGCTATAAGAAACTGATCGTTCTTCTGCTGAGGCACAGGGTATGCTCCTCTCTGTGGGTGCGCAGAACCTTTACATTTATGAACTCCAATATATTACCCCACCCATGGGTTGAGATGGTGTTAGGTCTCAAATTCATTAGGCAAAGTGTCCCTGAGATAAGGCACCTCTCAGCATATAAAAATACAGTCAATTTAGTAAGGGCCTACTCAATGATTAAGTTTAGTTTAACGATACAGTTAAAAGATTAATTAAGAAAAATCAAAAGGTGAGGTACAGAGATCATAAATTCAACTGCATAAAGTTATTGCCACAAAGCTTCTCTGTGGTTAGGGAATACAGAGTAAAGTCTAGAATCAGATTAAGCAAAATCAATAGAGAATTGGACACCATCTCTGATAGAATTGGTAAGTTGTCAGGAAAGTTCTGACTCACCCCAAAAATTGGGGGTTTATATACTCTTTTTCCACATAGAAGATCATCAAAACTGCAAAATCATCCCACCCATAGAGCCCACCTGGAAAACAGTATTCGAGGGAAGGGTGCAGGGAAACTCACATAAATAGTAATCTCTAAATGGAAAAGAATGAATGCCTAAACTCTTGACTATTCCTCGAAGCAAATATTAGATTTTATTTAACTGTTTTTATTTCATTTCTAAAAACATGAAACAATAGAGCTCTACAGTTATAAAACTTATTTTCAAAACATAATTGTCTCTTTGGTATATATGTTTTCTAGGCCCCTCAGTTACTATAACTATAACTAGCCTGGTCGTCTGGTTCCACCCCACTCCATATATACCTGTATGAGCTCAAACCTTTGCACGTACTCCTCTCTACAAACCCTTCCATCCTCAAGGTACTACAGCACCTCCAAGACATGATACTGTATCTCTTGCCCTTTATATGTGCATGTAAACTATGTTTGTGCAAACGTTAATTTAGTTACTGAATTTGAGCAGCAACATATATATTAGATACTTTGATTCTCAAGTGAAAACATTCTATGGTTAATAGCAAAAAGATTTCTAGCAAAATAAGGTTAAAGAAGATGGTAACTTCAGGAAAATATAGACTGACTTCGACCATTTCTGAGGTTGTGCTTGCAGAACTGATTTTTTCAACTGGTATTAAATAGGATTATTGTGAACTGGCTCTCAAAACACAATTGCATCTAAGTACAGATTAAATATTGTAAACATTAAAGAACCGCTTTAGCTCTGTTGTCAAGTAAACATTATTTTTGCATTCAGGTTATGGTGTGGATCCATGGAGGAGGATTAATTAATGGTGGTGCATCCTTTTATGATGGATCTGCGATATCTGCATATGAAAATGTTGTTGTGGTATCAATTCAGTATCGACTTGGAGCACTTGGTTTTTTAAGGTAAAATATTTTTAGAACATGTTCACTTTTACAAGTATTTTAGTCACAATTTGGCCTGGGCAAACAAACTTAAAACACACAACTACGTGCATTTTCCAAATAGTCTTGGTTTGTTGAGACTGACAAATCAGTGGAGAGTTTGAACACAGCAGTGATTAATGTGTAATAGATTTAAGTGCCAGGGTCCAAAGTATTTCTCAAGGGTCCACAGAAGTTGGCACCACCAACAGCTGCTCCTACTGCTGCCAAGTGCCAGTAACAGCAGTACCTACATGCTAGTTTCCTCTTGTTTTAAAAATATAATAAATCATTAAATCCTGCTCTGTTCAATTCTGCCACGAAAATAGACATATAGCGCCACCATGTAGTGGATAAAAACATGATCACGTGTAGAAATAAATGCTGGTGCTAAGCGGTAGAATATACAAGCACTGATTAAGGCACTGGCCCAAAGGAATTTATAGAACCTGATTTGTACTTTTTATTAAGGCCCAAAGCAAACTATTGGCCTGTAAAATCATTTCAATGTCAAACACGGCAGGTCTGCTTTTAGTAATTGTGTTTCTTGGAGTCAAATGACCCCTCACTTTGTATACAGTTTATTCATGACATCCTGGTATTTTGCCTGGGAAATAAGCACCCTGACATTAAAACTAATCAGCTTGACCATTAGTTCTGACCATTTTTCACACTATTCCTGAGCTACCAGCCACACTGGCCTCTGTATGGAGTTTCCAGTGTAGAACCAGTGTATGAAGGTTGTTGCTTGTTTAGTGCAGGTGGAATTAAACCCAATCATTCTCTAGAACTCACCCCCCTGCCACCAACCCAGTAAACATTTCAACTGTACTAACAGAAAGCAACTCCAGTGCCCTTCCTGTATCGAGCAGGGTGAGGTAGGTATGTAAGTATTCGTCCCTTTCACATCACTATGTATGGGAATCTTATCATATTTCTTCTCTATTCAGGAAACCTCCATTCCATAACACCCCCACCTGTGTCTGTTCCTTCTATAATCACTTCACATTCCCTTTTCACTCCATTCTATAATCGCTTCACAGTCCCCTTTCACTCCATTCTATAATTGCTGGCCTCTTATATTATCCAACGGGCCATCGTTTTATGAGGTGGGGCCCGTGTCCTGTGGATTCTGTCTAGTTCTACCTTGAAGGCTTCATGTCCCAGTGGTCTCTGGAAATCTTCTGGCCATATACCGTCCGCTGTGCTTGATACTCCTCGAATTCTGGTGCTATTTTGTTTATTGCTTTTTCCAAGTTGTCCAGTTGCCCTTGTAGGGTTATGTTCTGTTCTTCACTTCAATGAGCTCCTGTCTGAGGAATTCCTGTTTTCCAAATCTACTGTCCCCTACCTCCTCCAGAGAACACACTCTTTCCTGCAAGGTACTTATGTCAGCTTTGATTTCTTCAATCTCTTCAGAAGTTCTCATTTAAAGGGGTAACCTCATCACAAAGTCCCGGAAATAAGTCCTCCAGGAAATGCCTCATGATCGGACCTTAGTTTGTTCACTGCAGAGGGCAGAGCAGCCTACAGGCTGACCATGGCCTTGTCTCTTCTGCTTGACTCCACTTTCTGTGCTTGTTGCTTTGCTAGCATAACTTTAATTGATGTGTCCTTTTTCCCTTTGATGTTGCCACCCTTCCTCTAGGTTTACTGGTATTGGCCATGCCTCACTAGAGCTCACCAGCTTTTCTCTAGCTTCCCAAGTCATCTTTTGATGCTCGTTTCTTAAGTTGTTTTTTTTTCCTACGAGGAACAGTCCTCTAATGGGACAAACACCCAAGTCCCTGCAACATGTAAGCCTTGTTTCTTTGCCACTAGCATTCAGTGCAATGCTCATTGTAACCTCACCTCTTTACACTGTATGTACTTTGTATTGAACATTGCCCACTCCCTAGTGTCCCTTAATGGTTTTATGGAAGGCATAATAGACTTAAAGCCATGTGCTGTTTGGATGTTCGATCTAACAAGTCAAGCCCATTCACAGAGTTTTTTCACTCTGTCAGCTCTGCTATTTGCTGTGTTTGAGTGGGCCTGCCCATTAGCTCAGTCCCCTGACGGCTCTCTTTGGCGTCAAAGCCACCCAATCAACTCCTTCAGTACAGTTTTGTCTCACAAGGTGTAGGGGAGGAACGGCCAGCTAGGTTATCCTGACTGTGGACCCTGCGCTGTTTATCTGTAAGTGTTCCTTCCAGAACTCTCATGCTGGGAAGATAATGGCAGGTATCTCCACATCACTCACTAGACTTTCTGTAGTGTAGAGTAGGCCGGGGCGAAAATTTCGTTCCGTTCGCGGAAATTGCGATAATTTGACATTTACGCGTTCCGCGGAGAGCGCGAAAATGTCAAAATTTCCGGTTTCCGCAGCTTGGCGATAATTTGTTTCTTGCTCGCGCTGTAAATTAATACATTCTCGCGCGCGCGCGATCACCTTACCTGAATCCCTGCGTTCGCCGACAAGTTTTCTTGATCCGGTCGCGTTCTCTATGAGATGTTGTATTGTTTTTAGCCATTTGCGCTGTCTCGCGACAGTTCGCGCCCGCAGTGATGTCATGCGTCGCGCAATCACGTCTTTCTTCTCGCGATCATGCACCGCGAGACAACTCAAAACAAGATGGCCGCACCCGCAAGCAACCACATGGGTAAGTTGGCGACCCGCAACCATGCAGAAAATCTCGTGAACATGCCGGAAAAAAACTTCTGCATCTTCGCGATATTTCCGCTTGTTTGCGATAATTTTAAACATTTTTGCGATAATTTGCGAAAGTTAATTTTGCAAATTCCGCCCACCCCTAGTGTAGAGACACTTAGACATATCCCCTATGAACACCTTATACCAGTAGGCCAATAATAGGCAGAACATGTTGGCATACTTTTGTGGTTTATCCTTAGGTTCTTTTAATCAGTAAACTGGATCATAGCATTATCCAGAAAAGATAAGAAATATCTAAGCACTCCCGCAGGTCAGCCTCGCCTTGAGATTGAGTCCACCCTGATAGCATCATCCTACCAGGGTGGGACGAGATGGCAAATGATGAAGCATGTTACATTACGTAAGTGTGCCATCCTCGTCCAATTCTTGGTATGACCTAGATGCTGGGATTACATTAGGTAGTGACAGCAGGGATCTCTCAAGGTCCTTTTTCAAGTCTTGCTGAGTAGCCAACTGTCAGGTACAGGGACGAGGACCACTCACCTCGTAAGCCGGATACAGCGGGAGCGATGCTGGTTGCTCGGTCACCCCCTCCCCCTTGGTGGTATTGCTCGCGAGCCCCTACACAAAGACGTTCCGCGGGGAACACCACTTTGGGGGAAAGGGATCAAAAGGAACCCAGGGAAAGGAGGTAGAGGCAGAACCCTCAGAAGCTAGCGTCTGGAGTTGAACCTTACTCCAGTAGCGCATCCCTCATAGGCCCTGGAAGAGAAGAGCAGAGCGTGGTAGGAAAGGTATGGGGAGTGAGCAAGGGAAACAGAAGAGGTTGCACAATGTCACAGACAAGAGTAAAAACTCACATGACCCAAGGGCGATGTCCGGCCAGTTATAAGATTCAAGGGAAGTCAAGTAGGGTTCCCCCCTTTGCGTTTCAGGGAGTCGCCGGTTATCGGAGCAGGTCTACGTCGCTCTCCGAGCCTTTCAAACGGCTCCAAGCGCGTAGGTGGGCTGGTCGGGGTGCGCTCTCCGAACCTTTTAACCGGCTCCAAGCGGTATTGGCATTAGAAGTTCTTGGCAGTGAGGAGGGTCCGTTCCTGGAGCCCCAGACGGCCCTTCTGATGGGGTACCCAGGAAAGGAGAAGACCTTGTTCAAAACACAAAAGAAGATGCATGTGCGGCCTGGTCCGCACCGCTACACTCCCAGGTTGAAGGGCAGAATTCTGTAGGGAGTCTCTGCCTTGCTGCCCAAGGAGGTACTTTTAGCACTACGCAAAAAATAGCATTCCCCTCTGACGGGGTGCTGAGAAGTGTGTTTCTGGCTGAATGAGCTGCCGGCTTTGCTCCGCATAGGAGGTTTTAGACACTAGGGGCGGGCACCTCTTTCTGACATCGCGGTCGGATGCAAAACTCCCGGTGCCTCTAGCGTGTCTCACCCCCACGACTCCGCAGCCGCTGAGCGAGGCGAGATGCGCGCCGATAGAACACAAGAAGGGAGACGAACAGCGTTCACCTCCGGGTCCATGAGAAATGGCTATTGGCAAGCACCGGGATGTTGGAAGGCGGGGCTTATGTAGGTCCCGTCCTCGCGCCTTCTCCCAGGCATTATGGGAGATGTAGTCCAAGCCTTGAGTGCTCGCTTTTGGCCTATCCATGGCGCGGTCCGCTGCAGGCGCGCCGGGACGTGACACCAACTAGGCTCATAGTGAAATCCAAGGATGTCACATCCTTTGGGTGGTATATTATTTAAATGAGGGCAGGCTTGAGCTCACTAATGCCCTGGATCTTTCCACTTGTGTTCTATGATATCTAATTATTGTCACTAAAGCAGAGGAGACCCTTGCAGAATGAGTTTGTGGATTTGACATAGATCTGACAAAGATGAGCAACTTATCTAAAAATCAGCTCTGTGAAATTTACACTTAAGATCTACCTTTACTAATGATATTCTTTGTAATAAAAGAATGTAGCATGGGGATGTTTTTTCTGCATTCGTCCTAAGCTAAAGAAAGGAATTTTACACTTAGAAAGGACCTATTTGAAAGAAGATACTGCTTCATCCTGTGCAATAAGTAGCACTCATGAATGGTAGGACTGCAGGGGCACACCTGCTACATATTTGGTATAACACCCTTCTGTATAAGAGACAGCATTATTACTGTCCTGAGAAGCACTACAGTGCAGATTACAATATTCTATAAGACGCAGAACCAGGTAGGTATTTTGGTTGCCATGGTGAACTGTGGGCTGGTGTCTCATGGTTGCAGTTCCATTAGGAAGATTAGAGTCTCTCGGATGCTTGGCAGTGCTGTGGATTATAATTCCCCATCCTGTGCAGTATGGTGGGTTGAGGTCACTAGCAGGGCAGTGTTTATGACTAGTGTCTCAAAGATACAAAGCATGTGTTGGATTAATGTTCATAAAGTGCTGTGTAGATTGGTGAGTTATTGTCTATATGATTCAGTGCAGTGTGGTGGGAAAGTGTTCATGGAATGCAGTGTAGTGTGGATGGGTATATATTTGGGATACTGTGCTATGAATTGTTATACATAAGATGCAATGTACTTTGATGGGTTAGTATCAATAGGTTGCATTTCACCTTTGTGGGTTGCTGTCTCCAGTATTCAAGGCAGTGTAGAGTAAGTCTCCCTAGTGTAGGAAGGCAACGTTTTATGTGGTGATGCTGGTTACGCTTCACCATGCAATACTGTCATAAACCCCAGAGAAGGTCCTGGGTACAGAGTTGTTCTGGCTGTCCCTGGTGCTGAACGGGAGCCACATGAGAACTGATTTTACTGCTGAAACAGTGCTGTAGGGGGAAAAGTTGCAAAAACAGAACAGCAGGTGGTTACTGACGACAGCCAAGGTCCGATGGAGTTCCCTGTAGATGCAACGTCGAGTAAAGGGGTTGGTTGCCAGACTGGGGACCAACAAGCCTTGGCAGTGGTAAGTGAAGCAGAAAGTTACTTTGAAATGCAGTGGTTCTGGGGAATGCGGTAGCTGCCTGTAACTTCATGGAAGGCAGGACTACAGTTCCCTCAATGCACTAGACCATTTGGATTTGGGGGATACTTCAGAGGGCCTGATGGCTAGTGATTTTTTGGATCTGGGGTGTTGTCTGAGGGTGTTTCAGGCTTTCACATGGGTTCCAGGGAACTGAGAGTGAGCCGAGGAGGAGTCTCAATCAGGCAGTTCCAGGAGCATGGCCACAGGTGCAGGCATATACCTCTTTTGCTTTGTAAGCCCTGTTGATGCAGACACTGGTCTCTTCTTCTGTCCTCTTTTGTGCAAGTTGTTCAGAACCGAGGTTCTGGTGTCAGGGGTACCCCTAGAATACTAGATTTGGGGGAGTTAGGGTTGTGGAAGCAAGCAGCCAATGGGCTGCTAGTCCCTCCAGCGAGTCCACCATTGAGAAGAAAACATCAGGGGGTGTAGGTCACCTTTTGTACAGGCCTGGTCAGTGAACTTCGCTCTGTTCACAGAGTTTCCAGAGTTTTCTGCACTCCATGCTCAGTGGAGCTCGAAGAGTGCAAAAAACTCTGCTTCTCATAGTGCAGCAGAGTTTTTTTCTCTGCTCACGCTCACAAACTGTAAGTTCGTGAGAGACAGGAAAACCAGCGCAAACGGCAGTTTGCACTGCAATCTGCCACTTGCGGAACTCCACAGAGTTTTTTTGTCACTTCGCAGAGTTCCATGAACCAAAAGTCCGCCAACTAGGCCCAGGGTTACTTTTGTACCCAGAAGCCTCTATTCTGCCACTAAAAATGGCAGTACCCTTTTTCTGGTCTACAGACCAGGCTGCGCACCCGGGAGGTGTGGCCAGCTTACTGAGGTAGACATCTTCTTGACTATCTAAATTTCCCGCCTGCCCAGGTCATATGTGCCTAGGAAGGGGGAGGGCTGTTTCCTTCTCCGGGAGTCAACCCGTATTCATATCAGAGGCAGTGCAGCCTTTGAAGCTCCCCTCCTTGATGCATCACTTCACTAGCCTGCCTGGAAGGGAGGAGGTGGGACCTCCTTCCTGGCCAGGCCTTTGTTCCTGACCTTTGGGGGTGATTACACTGCCTAGCAGGAGTTCGGAATCTTGTCTTGACTGCAGCAAGAGCAGGAAGTGTGGTCTTGCCAGCCACAGCACAGAGAAGCTGGGGCAACCAGGTGGGCAACCTCTACAGATATTCACCTGGGTGCATGCCATATCCTCCTCGACATGAGATTCATGTCAAGAGTGCGAAGTCACGTTGCTTGATACCAAACATGACATATTTAGGCAGTACCATAATGAAGCTGCCAACCTCGGGTTGCCCGGGTGTCAGCCTATCTTGTTCTACGGACCATCTATCAAATATAGTGTCCTTTAATGGTAAAGAGCAATTTAGGGTCATGTAAGCTTGCACTTACATGTCCACACCTTTGATATACTGCACTATGCCTCCTGGGAGTTAGGAGGACTTTCACAGGGGAAACTGGCGTATATTAAATCATTGACTTTGCTAACCATGGTGAGGGTAAATTTGAGTTTGAGCAGTTTGCACTGCTCCACGTTAGGAGGACTTTCACAGGGGAAACTGGCGTATATCAAATCATTGACTTTGCTAACCATGGTGAGGGTAAATTTGAGTTTGAGCAGTTTGCACTGCTCCACGTTCTGCAATGGCAGGCACGCTGTCAGTAGCTTATTTTGTCCCTCAGGGTGGCACAAACAGTTCTGCAAACCCTGGCGACCCCTTTACCACCCACACCCTGGGCACTACTGGTACCATCTCTAGGGACTTATTAGGTGGGTAAAGTCCTTGTCAATTGGGATTGCCAATTCACACATAACACTTTTAGGGAGAGAGCACTGACACTGGGGTCTGGGCAGCAGAGTCCCGTATATCAGAGTCATAGCCATCAGCATTGTAGCAAAAAGTGGGAAGGGGGTTGTCTGTACAAAAGGAGCACTTTCCTACACCTTGGGCTCAGTACGGTTTGGTTTTCTAGTGTACACTGAAGTGGCTGTGGTGCATTGGTGACCCTAGGGTGCAGGGCACTGTAGTGTGGCATTGTCCATAGGATGCATTGCAGTGGACTAATATCCCTTTGATGCAGTGCCATGTGGTGAGTTAATGTCCCTAGAATACAGTCCAATAAAGTTGGTTAGTGTATTGTATCCCTAGTGTACAGTTCAGTGTGGCAGATTGTTCCCTTAGAATTACGTTCTGAGTGGTGGATGTTCCTTTGATGCAGGGTGTTGTGGTTAGTGACACTTCAGTGCAGTACCGTAAAGTGGGTTTTTGTCCTTCAGAAGCAATTTGGTGAGTTGGTTTTGTTGAGTTAGCACCTTGGGGAAGCACCGTGTTATATACGTTTGTGCCTTTCTGAGGCCATTGACTGTGGTACAGAGTTAGTATTTCTAAAATGCAGTTCAGTTGGTTGCTTCTACCAGGATGCAGTAACATCCGGTGAGTAATTATCCATATGGTATTATTGCATTGTGGAGGATCTGCCTCTCTGCTGAACTCTAGATGAGGCCCAGTGTTGTGATAAAATGATGGTAAAAGGGTTCAAAAGCTCGACTGAGAGTAAGTCAGTGGAAAAAGTCTAATACTTGGAAAATGAACCATTAGGCCCTTAAGCCCCAGCCTCTTTTCAAAGAGATTCTTTACAAACTAAACTCCCATGCTAATTATTTAATGATGACTATATAGTCAAAACAAGCACGTTATGGCCTGATTAAAAGTTTAGTGGACAGATTTGTTTCCTTCAGTATGGCAGAGGACATGTTTAGAGACGACCCCTTTACATTGAAATGAACCGCTGTCACAGTAGTTCCTTTCAACATAGTAAAAGTGTGGTGTACAGCAGTAATTGGTTTTGACAGCCACACTCGAAACTATTGAAATTATTTTATTTTTAAACAACAAACTCCCAAAGTGGGAGTTTTCCTTTGGAAAACAAAAATCTAATGAGCCCCACACCCTTCAAGTCTTCTCCCAGGGCATGTGATTATTTTAATTTTCTTTCGGTTCCTCACCTCCTGTTTTTTCCTGGCAGTGATGAACAGGAAAATAACACCATACCACCTAAACGGAGCATATGGAATTATGCTCCTCCCCCATCAGGCAGTCAGCAGAGGTATTCTGTCTCCAGAACAAAAAGGGGCTCCATCATTGGAATACTTAACCCCTTCGTTGCCAGGCCTTCCCCGTGCCACGCCCTTTTTTGAATATTTGGGGTAGTTCGCGCCTCGGCCCCTATAACTTTTTGTCCACAAAAGGTATCCAGCAAATTTGCGTAGTTTTCTTCCAGAATCCTGAGGATTCTAAAGGTGACAGAGGTTTTTTAATTCCCTTGGAGAGGGATTGAGAAATTAGGTAAAAGACAGCAAACATTTTTCTTGGGGGAAAAATTGGATAAAGGTGCTGCAGAAGAAAGCGGCTAGTTTCTTCCCTGCAAATGGTATCAACGGAGGGTTTGTGGTGCTAAAATGACCATCTTTCCAGCTTTTTAGGAACAGGCAGACTTTTGTCAGAAAACCAAAATTCTCTACACAGTTTGGCATTCTACTGGGACAGCCTAATTTTCCTATTTTTTAAGCTTCCAACCTCCTTTTAGTTAGTGGTAGTAATTGGTATGAAACCAATAATGGATCCCAGAAAGCTATATATTTATAAAACGTAGACCAAATTTTGAATTAAGCAAGGGGTCATTTGTTTGGATCCTTCAAGGATTTCCTGTGGAAAGCAACAGTTGAAAATAAGAATATTGAAATTTAGCTGAAAAAAACAGCCATTTGTGCCTACATTTTCACCTGTAACTTCTACCTACTATGGTAGATTTTTTAAACCTTTATACCGTTACGTACATGGGACCCTTATGGTTGCAGGGTTATATGATGCTTGTGGGTTCACCAAGTACCCAGAGCCAATTACTGAGTTGCACCTTGCAATATTTTTTTCATTGTGTACCTGCTAGACAGTAATTCATGTGGTAAAATATAAAGAATGAAAAATCGGTATCAAGTATACCTATGCATTTCTGAATTTGGAACAAGATATGGAGTTTAGAAGCAGTAAATAATCTCCGCGAGCACGCAGAAATTCCGCGAACGCGTGTGGAATTGCTTGTGCGCAATGCTTTTTTCCTGTTCGCGAACGCTGTTTGCGTGCTCAGGGGACAATATCTCGTGAACACGCATTTTGAGAACGTGAACACGCAAAAAATTCCAAGAAGCCGCATAACGCAGATTTTTGGGCAATTCCGCGTTCTCCGCGGAACGCAACATTACCCAAGTTCCGCAAATTCCGCGAGCGGAACGGAATTTACCGCCCAGGCCTAGCTAGCTGTGAATTTTGGGCCCCAGCTCAGCAAGCACCTAGGAAAACCCATCAAATCCATAAATTTTTTAAAACTAGACACCCTGGGGAATCCAGTATGGGTTGACCTGCATGGCTCCCACCAGGTTCTGTTACCCAGAATAGTTAAGCCTGACTTCTCTTTGCCACTATATCAGGACTGAGCTAAGAAATCATTATTGTGAATCAAAGAACCATCTTTGTGGTATTGTGAGGGTATTCGATGGTGAAGCCTAACCAGCAGCACCACATAATACTCCTACTTCCTACAATAGTGATGTTAAAGTTAGTTTAGAAGCAGAAAAACATCATCTGCATGAGGAGGAAGTGCATTATGTGGCCCAGTCTTCTATACTTTTTATCATTTTTATATAGAAAAAGTGGAATTTTTTAAAAGTTTTAATGCAGAATCATTTGATTTAGTTATCTGCACAAAATGCCTCAGGATTCAAGTAAAGTTCTAGGTAGCATTGTAAATACAGCCTTTATTGAAAAATTGATAAATATGGGTAAGTGTGTGGGTATAGAGAAAGATGCGTAGATGGTCTCCTTCCATTAAATGTTGATAAAAAGAGCTAAAGAATATTATGGATATTTCTGATTTGGCAACGCTCTACAAAAGTTAGCTGTGGTATAACGAAACTTGAGGGCCCCCCTGAAAAGTACATGGGGGGGTCCCCAGCCGCCTTCCCAGTCAGGAGCTCTGAGGACAGGGGCCTGCTGCCCGTTCACAGTGCTAGAGGGCCTCCCCTGGAGCTCAGGTGGCCCCTGCACCACGGGGGCTAATATTATGCCACTGAATGACAGCTAAACATCATTTGTTTTCAAATAAAATCTAACTTGGCTGGTCACTGATTCCTTTTTTTAGTACTGGTGATGAGCATGCTCGTGGGAACTGGGGATTCCTGGATCAAGTGGCTGCTTTGCAGTGGGTTCAAGAAAATATTTTACATTTTGGTGGGAATCCAGACTCTGTCACCATATTTGGAGAATCTGCGGGAGGAGTAAGCGTTTCAGCACTCGTAAGTTTTTCAATAAGTACCTTAATGAGCAAAAATCACTACGTTCCAAATCAGAATTAATTATGTTTGGATCAGTTTTATATGTCTCTACAACCATAAAGCAGCTCTTGGAATTTTGAAGGATTGGCAGATATTCAGAAATTCAGCTCAATGAAATGATAAATATTGAGATGTTTGATTAAAAAAAGTCCCATTTGACACTGTAGTGCCCCAGCCCCTATGTTTCTGTCTTAATCTAAGCTACAAGTCTTCAAACTGTGGGCAGGCCCCCATGGAGGGGCCTAAATTCATTTTCGTGGTGGCATTATGCTCAGGCCAGGAGGAGCCTTGGTTACACCCTTTGGGAAATCAACATCATCCTGAAATCACTCTGTAATGGGCCCTCTGCAACAATATTTCCAGTGCAATGAGAATTTCTGCAGTGTTTCTGTAGGCTTCTCAAGGTACACCAGTTTACTGCAACTCAGTAAGCTTTGTGGTCATGTGGGATATATAGTAGTGTGAATGATTATGGTTGAATTGCATTGTTTTTCTATCAATGGTGTGTGAAGTGATGTTATAGGCAAAGGAGCCAAGCTTGAGTAGTTCATCAAAGGCAGCACTCCTTTGCTGGCGCCTACACATCTACATTTGTATGTTGTACTTTTCCCAAGAGTCCCCCATAATCAGATCTGTTAAAGTGTTCAGACTAATATGGGACCCTTATGGAATATAGCCCACCCTAATCTAATAGAAGCCTCCTCTTGCCATATCCATTGATCATTGCGTCCTGCTAACCGCCATAAAATAAATGAAGGAGATACCTGAAATACTGCTTCATTTCCATCCTCACACTGGGATTTTCTTAAAATCCATTAAAAACATCCAGTTTATTGCACCCTCCCACACCTTCCTCTGGCATCTTTCCCACTTGAATGTCCTATATATTTACACAAAAACAGGTGCCCTGAACCCCCACACACATTCCCAACACCTACTAAATCTGACCTTCAAGTGCTTACATTCCCAAATGCAATGCTTTTGTTCTCTTTTAGAGAGTGGGAAGCAGGTACTGGTCAGCAGCAAGTTTGAGCTTCAGCTGACGAGTACTTGACAGTTTTACGATGTCCATCAAACCTCTGGAGGATGAGTGGAAAAACAGAGGAAGAAGTCAATGTATTGCTTTCCTGCGCATTGTTTCACATCAGGGAAATTAATTGTGAAATGTTGGTTCTGAGACACCTCAGCGGTGAATAACGTAAAACAGATACATCAGTAGATTATAAAGTAGTCCTACGAAAGTCCGAACCAACATATGCTTCATAGATCTGTTAATGTGTTGTTGCATTTATTAATAATTCTTGATCACTTTTGAAATTGTATAGTGTTTACACCATTCAAATAAAAATACATCTTAATTTGTCAGGTCCTGTCTCCCTTGTCCAAGGGATTGTTTCATAAGGCGATATCTCAAAGTGGGTCAATTCTCTTTCCAAGCTTGTTCAGTACCAAACATGATGTCGTACTCCTCATTCGTGATGTAAGTTCAATATTTTATACTATTTTGTGGCAATGTCATCAATGCTCTCTACGTCAGACATAGAATGTTAAGGGGGATTTGTGTACTATTGTTCTGGTGTGGACTAGTGTGCAACTCCTACATTGCTTTAGAAATGGATAAGGAATCACTATTTATAAAGGGTGTGTTGTAGGCATCTCTTTCTAATAGCTATTTTTATCCAAGGACTGAATTAGCGATCATAAACCACTGAAAAATTACCAACCACTAAATTTGGACAGTAACCCATTCGCAAAAGGGAGGAGGTCCCTTTGTGGCCTTTTCCACTTTTTGAATGTTACAAAATGTTTATTGAGAAGAAGAGAATGGTCCATGGCACCACTGCCAATTCTGACACAAACCTTTTTGGAAAAAAGGAAACCTTTCATTCTAAATGCAGACCTATTTTCTTTCAAGAAAACTGACTGCATTAAAAAAAAAGGTTACTTTATTGAAAATCAGTCACAGACATGATGGTCTAATGACCCTTGCATCCCACCATCTCTGTGATAGTGGCCAATCCTTCTGAGCTACAATTTGTAACTTACTTAATGAATATTAATTAAGCAAGTCAAGTTGTGACTCAGTTTAATTCTGTTTTTTATAATCTAGCCCAATGGTACAGAGGATGGCAATGTTTAATGGTTGCAAATTGCACCCAGTATTTTGTGGCCAGGAAATAGGACGTCTGACCCTATTTCTTACATTCTTATTTTCTGAAATGTTAGAGGCATTCCAATTAAATGGTCCTAATGCGGATGTTGAGAAGGAATGTTTTGTGTTAGTTCATAGACTTTGGTCAACAGCCCTTGAGATGTTAAAAAAGAATGCCAACACAATACTTTGCAATACTCTGTTTTACTCCATGAAATCCCGTTACAACCACTTGATACTTTCTAATAACTTAAAAGACATACAGATTGTATGAGTCAACAGAATATATTAAATTAATTTCAGAAAAACAATTAGTTAATTATAAACAACAGAAGCACTGTAGATGAGGTTCAGTTAGTCTTATCGTTTTCAGCCTTGGCCATTTTAGTGAAACTTTATAACAGTGGAAATATATCTCTGGATCACCAGACAAACTTTCTGCCATGCCACGACCTACTTCCTTAACCAAGTGTTTCATTCCAGTTCATTGCACAACGTGATTCTGCGAACATTCCACCTCTTTCCATCGTCCAACCACACATTATTACCAACCACCCTTCTGACGCACTTGCGCTCCGACCACCTTGACAACCCCACCTTCTGGGTATTTATCTTGCTGGTCCTCAACCAATATCCAACTATGAACATGCAACTCCCCTTTCTCAGCTTGTCATTGTGTCTCCTCACATACTCATCTTGATACTTCATGACCTGCAATCCAAATCCTCCTTACCCACACATCACGTAGCACCCCTGAACATTCATGCTGGCGAAACTCTGTCACAATGGAAACTCCTTTCATGTGTTTGAAGGGAAGACAGGCAGGTATCAGAGTGGTGCATACTGCCGTAGCTCCATAACATCTCCTTGATCGCCTCCCTACAATCTCCACTAACTCCCTCACACAACTGTGTACATTCCTTTAATACTCGGTTGAATCTCTCAACAAGACCATTTTACATAGGATGATATACATCTGTGGTGTGGTATGACACTCCCATTTTTGACAGATATACTTTGAATTCATCTGAATCAAATTAGGTCCCATTGTCCGTGAGCATGTTTTCTGGACACCCCTCCCTGTGGAAAATTTGGTCACAAAATTCTATCATTTTAGCTGTCTTCATTTCTCCTGTAAATGCCACCTCTGGCCACTTGGAGTAAAAAACACATGTTAAAGCCATTCTACACTGGGCTTTCCTTACTGAGTACATTGATGGCCAAAGCAGCCCCTCAAGGTCTAATAGTGACCAACAAACCACTGATCTTTCTAGAAGAGACTGCTTTCAGGAGAGATTGGGCCCTGATAGCGTGGAAGTCTATAAGGGATTGGTTGGTGCTTATCATCACAACAGCCAACAGAATAGTAGACACTTTGTTAATCCAGATACAGGCTAGTGAACAGGGCTTGAAAGCATAGTACTAGCTACATATTAAAGGAAGCTGGAGGAAATAAACAAAGAAATATGAGAATACAAAGACTACATGAAGCAATCTAAGATGAATAAATTACAAAAAGATCTGAAGAAATTCTCAAGAGAGAAGATATATCCGTATACAACTGATGAATACGTTCAGATAAAAATGGAGGAAATGAAGAAGATGCCACAGGCACGGGGGAGGACTATGGATACCATGAGCTCAAGTGTGATGGGAGCGACAATGGGACAAGACCAAGAAGAAGGGGTAGAGGCAGAGGCCAGAACCAGGGCTCACTCCCAAATTTCAACCCTATGTACAATAACTACCCATGTCAAGGATTCGGATGGCCTCCCATGTTCCAACCGTTTCCACCTATGCAAGGGCCTCACAATCACCAGTATTCACAAACTCCTGTTCCTTTTTTAGAGAAAGGCAGGGGGAAAGGCAGAGGCAAGCAAAGAGGAGCACAAGGAGTACGATGGGAGGACCTCAGTTAGAGAGTGACGAGGAGCATGTCCTGGGGCCCCTCACCAGGCACAAGCAGGGAGTAAGTTTAGTGATGAACTTAACAGAAATCCCGCTCACTGAACCTCAAGAGAGACTGCTGAACAAGGGCCAGGTTTTGTCCCGACTAACACTTTGGACAGCTTCAAACTGAGACAAGAGCTGTCAGAATTCTTCAGAACTATCAGACTAAAGGTCTTTTTTGAGGGACGCCGAGACAGAACAGAGGGTAGAGGAGTCACCAACTTTCGCCCAAAATCCAGCTTTACACCTTTGAGCTCAGCACTCCCCCTTGAAGTCATCACATTTGAACTAGCAGTAGTACACAAAGTGGAAGAATTGGCCAGAACTTACAAGCAACCATCCAGAAATCTCACCAGGGAGGAGAAAGAGGCACTGAACCAACTTAAGGAAAACTAAGACGTGGTTGTAAAACCTGCAGATAAGGGAGGGGCTATTGTCCTCCAAACGAAAGTATCCTATGACTACGAATGCACCAGATTAGTCACAATTCTGGAGTATGGTCTCTCGGGAGGACTTTGTAGTTCCTTGCATCACTGAGTAGAGATCACCACATTGATAGAGGAGGCCACTAGTAATTATTGGATCTCTGAACATGAAGGGAATTTCCTGTCACAAAAAGATTCAGTAGTACCGTACTTTTACACCCTCTCGATGGTGCACAAAGCGAGCAGACCACCAACTGGCATGCCTATTGTCGCAGGTATCGGATCCATTTTGGAACAATTCTGCATTTTTTCTTAAAACCCTTGGTACAAAGCAGGGAGGCAAACCTAAAGGACACCACTGATTTCCTAAACTTACTCAAAGACATAGATTTTGACCCAGCAGAAGAGTTCCTGGTGGGACTGGACATCGAGTCCTCTACACCAATTTCCCCCAAATGGAAACACTCAGGGTGGTTGAGAAGATTCTATATGCTCAGGAGTGACAATATTTCACCCCTAGGTCATTCATTATCCACTTAGCTGAAATATCACTGACGAAAAACCTTTTTGAGTACAAGGGTAAGTACTATCTACAAATCAACAGGACCTCAATGGGTAGTGCCTTTGCGCCGAGCTTAGCATGCCTCTATGTATCCTTATTCAAGCAAAAGTACATCTTCACACTTGAAAGCCCATGGACATCCAACATTAGGATGTGGAGACACTTTATTGATGACATCATCCTCGTTTGGAAAGGCAATGAACAATCCGTTAAAGACTTTCTACAATGGCTCAACAGCCAGAATCCCTATCTACATTTCACTTCCACGATCACAAAGGAATGTTTACCATTCCTTGACTTGAAAATCATTCCGAATGGAGCAAAACTGACCACACATGTTTTCCATGAGCCCACTGACAGGAACGGCCTTCTGCTCTTTGGAAGTTTTCACCTAAAATCTCTTAGGGAAAACCTTCCAGTAGGCCAATTCCTGCAACAACAGAGGAACTGCTCTAGCCTTGAAGATTTCAAGAAGGAATCAGAAACACTAGCAGTGAAACTGGAAGGGAGAAAATACTCCACTAGAGTAGTCTGTAAGGCTCAAAAGAGAGCACAGAACTGCCATAGGGAGGCCCTTCATGAAATGGTGGAAAAACCATCAAACAAAAATGCCATCTGCGTGACGACATTTAACACCGCTTCGACATAGGTGAAGCTTATCATTCTCAGAAATTGGCGAACACTCAATTCCAACGGCTTGAACCTGGAAACCATTGTTCTCCTCCAGGAGAAGCCGTAATATCTGGGACCATCTAGTCCACACAAGACCCCGTCCAATGACACTGAAGGAGCAACAAGGCTTGCGGGGACTCCCTCCAGTCAAGGTGCACATCAGATGTGGCTTATCTGATGTATGAAGGCTTACTGCAAACAAAAGTATTGACGTGTGGCTCAACTACCTGTGGGAACAATGTAGACATACGAATTGTAACTCCACAAACTTAATATACATGATTAGATGTCTGTGTAATCTAATATATGTGGGGATGACATCACAAAAGGTAAAAGTGAGGATAATGGAACACAGAAGCAACATTAGGTGTGAGAGGATAATGACAAGGTTTACCACACATTACACTGAAATGAAACATACGGTGGATGATCTGTACTGGACAGTACTAGATAAACCCTCCATCTCAACCACCACAAGAGATCCCAACAGGATTTTATTTCTAAGAGAACAGAAATGGGTGTACAGATTGCGCAGCCATGTTAATGGCCTTAATGATGACATCCCATGGACCACCCTGGGCAGGCTACAAGGGGGCTAAGGCCTAATCTGAAGTGATCACCTAGACTGCCGATGTAGTCACTAGGCAGCATGGTGACTGCAAGAAGGGTGTACCCACACCCGAAAAGACCATCAGTGGCGGTTTCTCACTGAGGGCTTCGGGGCTCCTCCCCAGTTACCAAAGTGCTCAATGCTGATGCACATATGCTTATCATATTTTTTTTGTCTTTTTTAAATATCCGTTTAGTTTTTACTTTTTATAGCCTCCATATTACCACCGCCGCCGTGACAGTGGAAGTTCCTTGTGGCGGCTGGAGGCATGTCACGTGACTCTCCCCTTGCAGCTCCACCTTGCGGGCCCAAAGAAGCCTAAGTGTTTGCTGGGCTGACAACCTCACAGCCCTGAAGGCATAGAGGTAAAGTTAGCCTGGGCGTTTTAAGTCCAAGCCTGTAATCGCTAACCCTCCACGTCAATCAGCGAGTGGAGAGCATGTCACCCAGCCCTTTCCCAACTCATTACAGGGCATGGTAGGACCCACCCTGTGACGAGTTGGGAACAGGGTGTGGCAGGCGGGAAGCCGAGGATTGAGTCTGCGCAGACTCGACCTCAGACTGCTTCCCGCGTGTGTCTGCACTCTGTGGTGGTGGAACTTTCTGGAAGGAAGCCTTAGCCACTGCATCACGGACACGGACTGTCGTCCCCCGAGACAGTCCATCATTTCTGTTCACTGTTGCTGCTTGCTGGTGCCACCACAGCAGCACTGACACCTCGACTGAACTCAGGAGTCGGCTCGGCAGTTGACCAGCAGCCTAGGTAAGGCCAAGATGGGCATTTTTTAAAGTTATGGGCTAGAGCGATAGCGACACGGTGGGGAAGCAGACTCGAGTCTCACCAGGGCTGAGGGACGTACAATATTGACTGCTTAGCTTCGGTGGGTACATTTTTGGACCCAAGGTCTTTAATGTCGCGGTTCTCTCAGAGAGCATTATTGCCTTGCAGGGAAGGGTACCATTGTCAGCTAGTTTATATACCATGCAATGTCTGAGGCCTGCTTTGTCTGAGGGTCTGCAAGAGGTTGTGGAGAAGGACATTACAGCTGAATATTGGAGAATGCAGGGTAAGCTCAAATTGATGAAAATGCAGCTTGGTATGGTACGCGAAATCGGGTGCCAGTAGAAAGGAACACGGCGTTCTTTGTGTAGTAGAACATGCCCCATATATTGGCCTCCAGTAGAAACAAAGGTATGTGGCAGCAGACTATGGCGACGTGAACGGTAGAACGACTGGCGGGTCAGCCTCAGTCCGGCACCTCTGGGCCCTAGGAGAGAACCTATAATGGCTCTGGGCCAAGTCCCATGATGGTAACACAGGCAGGTCACAACGTTGGCCCTGGACAAAGAGGAGAATGCGCAGCAGATGTGGAGCTATCAATGTAAATAAAAGGTGCAGTAGCACCGGGGCGCAGATGTAAAAGAGAGACCCAGTGAGCCTCAGTTGTGGCTGCCCTGTCCTACCTTAACTGGTGGCAGGGGCCTGTTTCCACTGGGACAACAAAAGAACTCAATTAAAACAACGTGTGAGACGTGGAATTCTCTCAGGAATCCATTGCCCCATAGCTCCGTTTCAAGAATACCTTGTAAATAGGACATTTCAGTTGGCAGTCAGCTTTTTTAGAACAGTGAACTCAAATAGCCAAAAAGGCCTCCAATGTGCCACAATGCTTCTGTGTGCATGCTTTGAGATTAATGCATGCACATGTCATCATCATGGTATGGTTTTGTAACTAGTCCAAGATGGGATCCGTTTACATTGAATGTGTCATGGTGAATAGCACACATGCATGCATCATGACACAACATGACCAATGGTAGTCCTAGATCAGTACAGAGAACATTATCAGGATATAGCCACATCTCTGGCTAACAGCTGCCCAATTAGGCAGGACACCCTCCTGTCCACATCTGCAGCACTTTCACGAACCTTCTTATGAGCTCCTAGAGACCCTTCTGTGGTAAATATGGCTACACTGTCAATCAATATTATTATTATGCTTCAGGAACAAAATGCACCCTTAAAACGTCTCAATTCGAAATGCTAGCAGTCTGAACGTATCACTTGATGAGTTCCCTATGCGTTGAAATGAATGTAATCAATTGGGGAATGCTGAAGCAGCCCTGGGGACATGTTTCATGATTAAAACGAAAGTGCTTTATACTGCAACTCCTTTATTTCTAAGTGCTGTAAATAAGAGTGCCCTGCAGGGCGCACATAAATCAAACCCACGATTTTCGGCAATATGTCTGTGTCAATGTTTATAATTCTATTCAATTTGACTCAGGGATTTTAATTCACCTCATACTTAGCGGCTGGAGACTCTTGGCTCCCTGAGTTGGCGCTCCCTAAATGCACACTGCATGCTAATGACCGAGTTTACAGAGTTACAACGAGCGCTATGCTCCTCATTTACTCCTTTTATTTGGGGCTCATTCTCACAGATTCTTGGTTAGTAGTATAATAAATAAAGTTCTAAACACATTTGTGGAAAGAGCCTGGTTTGGTGATGGCAGGCAAACTTTCTCTATTGTGTGTTAATGATCGCTCATTATAGAAGTTTAATAAGTAAACCTCCCAAGTTCGTTCATCCATTGAGTATGTTGATTTTTCTGATTAAATTCTATTGTGAATTAGGCTCTAAAATGCCTTCCAGCATTTGGCTTCATAGGTTCTTGTTTAATGTTGAATATGTATTTTAGTTTCGGAGCTTGGTCCGCCTTTTCGGGATTGCCTGTTTAGCTGTTGATTGCTATGCGCACATCTCCTAGATCTGACGAATATCAGGCATTAGATGTGGTATTTTTGTGTTTCTCTCTCAGGTTCCATAGAGTTGTGCTGCTTTAATGAATTGGACCCTCCTTAGGTCGTTCAGGCTCGCTCACTATGCTCGCTCGCCACAGTGTGCTCCACCACTAATTTTTTGCCCCACCACTTTCAAATGCCACCAGCCGACACTGTAGACCATACAAGTATACCATAGTCGAGTAGCACAGCATGCTCTGCTAATATTTGGTGGCACCACTTGTGGCTCATTCCAATCGTTATGACTGGTCACTGTGGTCTGCCTGTAGGATACACAGTGGAGAATGTATAACGTTTCAAAGCATACATTCTTTACGCATGGCTTTACAACGCAGTCGTTACAACGACCACGTTGTTACCATGAGTGCCATTACATCACAAGTCATATCAACGACTTGCTGTCGGGGCGCGCTGGACTTAGGAATAGTATTAATTTACTTTTCCTACTCCAGTTTGAAAGGTGTTGGATTTAATTTTAAATCCAACACATTCCCTGGTGTTGCACGCCCCCTACAGCAAGTCATTGAATACGACTTGCAATGTAACGGCACACAAGGTAACAATAAGGTCATGGGAACGACCGCTTTGTAAAGGCATGCATTGTGGAAACAGCGTTGTAAATGCTGTTTCCCCACGTTGGATTACTATCATACCTAAGGGGGCCAAAATGTTGCAATAAACAAACACCTTTAATATTAATAATAATAATCTTAAAATTAGTAAGAGAGCTGCCATCCTGTTTGGTACCTTGGCACTACGACAGACAAATGATAAATAAAAACAATGATTATTTTCTATGAGACGTCTCTCACACACTCAACAAAACATATTTATTATTTGTCATTAGAAAGGGCCTGCCCCTAGGTTCAGAGTGCATTTTGAATGGCACGGAGATTTGGTGTACCGATGGCCGATGCCCTCACGTGCACACCACAGTAGTGACAAGCCGATAGAGCCAGCTTTCTAGCATTGCAATGCTTGTTGATGCGTTGGTATAATGACGTCACTCGCCCCTGCCCCTGGCCATATGACAGGAAACAGAACCTCACGTACAGGACTATGAGGGCTGCATCCTGATACCTACACGGCACCAGGTGGGACATTATTCCAAAGGAGCACCACCCTTGACGAAGTAAAGAAGGGTCTGGGCAGATTGAATGCGGGTAGCGTGTGATCAGTGCGGACATGGAGTGCTATGGGCAGTACTGCATGAGATGTGCTGAAAAGCAGAAATGATCACTGTTAGGTTTAAGTACGAGATGGGCAGAAAACATATGACATTACTGTTTCCCTTCTTTAGAAGCATGACTACAGATTACGTGTGGAAGCTAATGAATGCATGAAGAGCAATTTTGTGATATGCCTCAATCTAACATTGCGTATATTACCACAATTCTCCCTACCAGTGTGTGACTACAGGGGGTCGTCTTCTTTCCTCCTGCCATTTCTAGCGGTACCCTAAGTGAAGCTCGGTAAGATTTACTGAATTTATAGCATCAGTACCTGAGCATTTCTAGCAAGGGTATATGCATGAAACCATCACAAGCATGATTTTCTCATATAGCATTGATAGGTGTGTTCATAATACTTTTCAAGGAACAGATGTCTTTAAATCATATGCAAACGTGGATTTCACGAGCAACATATGGAATTGACCCCCACTAGCGGTGATAAAATAACAGATATACAGTCTGCTTCGCGCCATAGGGGGGCAAAAAGGACAAAGGTAGCAATATATATTCTTTAATCATATTTAATCACATTTAATACACCTGATATTCACTTCTGTAACTAATACAAGTATTCTTTTCAGTTTTCACTTGTATTTTTTATTATCTTCACTTACAGACCCTAATAGGAGTATGATTACAGGACCTACCAAACTTAACAAGTAACAGGTGTAGTAATCAGATATCCTAATTGTAAGAGACAAGAAAGGGAGTAAGCACAGGGATCCAACAGTCCTGATGAAAGCCGGTAGAGACACATAATCTGGCAGAAACATGTCAACCTTTTTGCAGAACGGAGGGGTGATGGGTGCTTAATACACTTACCTTACCACCATACTTTGGTAGGGAGATACCTTTTAACCATAACAAGGGAATCCAGGAATACAATTGTTATTATGATATCCCTTAGTTAGTTTTAAACATTGTCTGCACTTATCATTTTCTTGATCCTTTTCCTTATCTTTGTGTTTGTATTCTCTTCCCCACCCAATTGCTCCACCTCCAGCGTTGGTCTGTGCAAAGATGTCGCATTAGCACTATGATGAAGCATGCCACAACTTGTTGTGGGTGAGGGCAGTTTTTACAAAGCATTGCACTTTGCTACTCTTTGCACTTTATCTTTTCTTAAAAAATGTGACTCTGATGTCCTAACTTCTTTACGTGTGATGAGGTTTACCCAGAAGAGGGCGAAGTAAGGTCAATACCCCCTCCCCTTTTTGCTTGTGTGAAGCACTTGAAGTAGTAGCCTATCAATACAAGTGCATACTTTTTTGTTATGCCCTTGCCTGAGAAAGGACCACAAATATCCAAAGCCACTCTTTGCCATGGTTTGTCAGGTAACTTGGTTGGTGCAATGGAAGATTCTTCAGATTGGTGGGAATTGTCACTATGCATGCAATCCACGCAATTCTGTACACACCCTTCCACCTCTCTATCCATTCCTGGCTACCAAAATGATTCCCTCACTCTCCTTTTAATTCCTGACATTCCTCATGCAATAATTTGAGTAACTTAGATCGCAAACCTTCTAGCACCACTAATCTTCTATCCCTGCGCACCACACCATCTTCAACCAAAAGCTATGACCATACCATCCAGAATTGACCAAAATCTCTTTTCAAGTCTAGATTGGATTTAGAAGGTCTGGACAATTCATTCAACAACTCTCTCATAATGTTATCCTCCTTTACGGCCTGTTTCCACTCAACCTCGGTTATGGCACTGTTACAAGATTCAGACACACTGGCCACACCAGAGTCATCACTTGTTTCATCATTCTTGTCCACACACTGCACAGGCAAACAAGATAAACAATCAGCATTAATATTGTGATTTCCAGGAACATCATTTAAAATAAAATCATACCCCTGTAATCTGTTCTCCACTTGGCAATTCTGGGTGTTGCCTTGCCTGCTCCCTTGGTTGTGAACAAATCTGTTAGGGGTCTGTGATCAGATCTTACTTCAAAATGTGTTCTCCACACATAAGTTTTGAAATATTTAACAGCCCACCAGTATGTCAGGACCTCCTTGTCTGTAACTGCATATGTGGCTTCTGTTTCCTTTAGTGCTTGTGACGCAAATGCCACCACACGCTCTTGACCATGTCTTTTCTGCATCAAAACAGCTCCTAAGCCATACGCACTGGCGTCCACTACAATAACACTCTGATCTTGTGGGTTAAAGGATTTCAAAGCAACTGCCCTCACTATTTGTTCTTTGATATCGTCGAAGGCAACATGAAACTCATTTGACCACTGAAACGTGTTTCCCTTCTTCATTAATACTCTTAAAACATGAACCTTGTTGGCAAAGTGTTGGACAAACTTTTAATGGAATTCAGATGGTCCGAGGAATGAGCGTAATTGTTCTTTATCACAGGGCGGTGGTGCCCCACAAATGGCATCCAACAATGTTTTATTTTTGGTTTCACACCCTCCCCTGACAAGATACGTCCTAAGTAGTCAACCTGTTTGACTCCAAACTTGCACTTGCTGACACCCACAGTCAATCCTGCTTCGTGCAGTTTAGCTAAAGTTTTGTCCAATGTTTAATCATGTTCTTCACCGTTGGAGCCCCAAACTAGAGCATCATCTTGAAACACTAAAACTCTAGATACTTTTCTTAAAATCTTCCACATTACTCTTTGGAAAACTTCTAGAAGCTAAACCGAAGGGCATCTGTATGAACTGGAATGCACCCTCTGGCGTTATTAATGACGTAAGATGTTTAGATGCTGGGTGTAATCAAATTTGGTTGTAAGAATTTGACAAATCCATTAAGGAAAAATAAGCTGCATTAGTAAAAGAAGACACCATCTCATTAATGTGGGGTAATGGGTGGCGGTCAACCAAGATATTCCGGTTGAGATCTCTCAATTCTATACACATACACAAATTTCTATCTGTTTTGCATGCCAAAACAATGGGACTGAGCCACTCAGACAACTCTATAGGTCCTATAACCTGTGCCTCACACAATCTGCAGTTCTTTGCTCAACTTTTCTCTGAGCACGATTGGCACATTCCTCACCTTGTGTACACATGGAACACTATTGGGCTTTAATACGATATGATGCTCAAACTTGATTAAACATCCCAGGTCTTCTCCAAACAACTTGGGGTACTTGGCACTCCACCCAGTGTCTTCAGTTATTAACATTTGTTGGGGGTGGTTGGGATCCAAGACAATTCCCAACATTTTCTGTTTGCACCAACCCAATAACGCTCTCCCTTTTTCCACAACTTATACCTTGCTAGCTATTTCCTTGTATGATAACTTACAGTTGATAAACCCCATTATAGAAAGTTTAATGTCACAATATCCTATAGGTTCTATGTCTTGAAGACTCAATTTACACTTGCCGATGATGGTGGAGTGTAACCTTCACGAATTTCATTGGTCATGTCATCACAATCAACCAAAACTTCTACAACATCAATTTCCCCATCTGAATCTTCCCCACTGTATTCCTTGATTTCATGCACTGAACGTTTCCAGCCATCTGGTGAGCCAGACTTGCACATGCGTGAGAAATTAGCCAGTTGTTTGCACTTATAACATCTCACTTTAGTTGCAGAACATCTCTCCGAATCAGCTGCATCTACCACACCTATAGCAAACACAGGTGTGTTTCGGACACGTCCCCTTAATATTCCTCTCATCCCTTTTTTTTACTGTATTTTTTTCAACAATACAAACCTTACTAGAATCACCCTGGTCTCTAGCTTGATCATTACTCAATTCCTCGACTTTCTTAGATGCCTTCTCTATGCTTTTTGCCACCTCAATGTTTTTTTGTAAGGATGTATCTTTTAAATCCAGTAGTCGTTCTTGTATCTTACTCATCCTATTGATAAATTGATCTCTTATAATTTCCTCATGCAGGTCTCCAAACCTGCAAGTTGACGCTAATGTCCTTAACACTGAGATATATTGCTTTACTGATTCACCTGGTTGTTATGATCTTGAAACAATCTGTGCCTCTCTACTACAATGATGACTTTTCTCTCCAAATCTTCCTCTAACACTTTTATGACTTCTGTATATTCGTTAGCATTGTCCCCATGTAGATCTTCGCCCTCTTCGTCTTCATCCCCTTCTTGGTTAGTGGAATTTATCTGGGTGGTTATAGGTAAGGTTTTCAAAACTTTCCTAGCCTCCACTCGTAAATTATTCTTCAATAATGCTACATTTTGGGAAGTCACAAAATCTTCCCCACCAATGGCTTCCAAATATGTCTCAAAGGATTCTAACCAATTCTCCCAAAGCATTCCAGGTTCCCTGGGATTTTGTAGAAATGTTGGGGTGCTATAAAAGAGGAAATATCCAGACTTATTATGATAGTGACCTACTTCCTCAGTGGGTTACCAATGCAGTATTAGCACACAGTTAATCATATGCACATTACATAAAGTTATGTAGTAACAAGCTAATTTAAAATAAATAATGTGGTCACCTCTGCTCAAGATAAAACAGTCATTAGCTGCTTGAAGATTCCTCCTCCATCTGTCTCCTTCTCCTCTTAGGCTCCTCACTGCGACCCTTGCATGGTTTTCTGCTTAGCTAGTCACTTCAGTTCACACTCTACTAACACTGATGGTGCGTCTTACATAATGCATCAGCCAGCAGTCACAGTTGCCAAGGCAACAGTTCTGGCAAACAGGTACTACGCAGTCATGCTCTTTGGCAGTAGTGGTTGCAACGCTTCTGGCACTACCCTCAACGACGTACTTGCGAGAACAGTGTATGTCGACGGAACAAGGTATCTCAGTGCCAGGATCCTCAGCATTCACTGACTCGCGGTCCCTGCTCCCGTGCTCTTCCACCAGCGAAGTGCCTGTATGTATGTCTTTTGAATCACAACAACATGCGCAAGCTGCCAGGCCAAAACCTCATGTTGACTCCTCCGGCCGGTAGCAAATAAGTACAAATTGCAATCTTCCTCAAATCGCTTGTTTGGCACTCGCTCAGCAAACACCATAGTCCCCCAAATCCAAACTTGCTTACCACTAGGCAGTCTGGCTTCCCTTGAACTCGGTTCTGTAAAGGTCTCACACACTTGTGGGTTTCCTTCTGTGTTATCTGACGTGCGAAAGTTTTGCACTTCAGAAGTTTAACATTTGACTTCAGCATGCCGCAGAAATCCAACCACAGATTGCCTAGTGAGTGGCTACAACGACGGCTACAGTCAGTTGCTCCCAGAAGGTCAGGGTTTTTTTGATTCTGGAAGCATAATTCTTCTCCGGTCTAGTCTGCAACCCTGTTGATGGATTTACATCCCATCCTCGTCGCCACTTTTAAGGAGTGCAGACACAGTTATATTAGTAAAAAGGTGTTTTTTCAAGATGGAAAGAACAACCCCTAAACATGTCCTTCTCTTCCAGCAACAGCCATCCAATCCTTCCAGAACCTTGGGAGGCTAGCAACAGTTACCTAGACACAACACAAATAACTGGGATACGTTGGCTTTCATCATATAGACAACCTTATACCCATACCTATATCACCACATAGATGAGCATTTCAGGCCTCACATATTCAATTGAACAATATCACCAGTGAGACAACAACAGTAGCACTAATATATATATATGGTCAAGTTTGAGACAGCCACTTATTAACTCAGCAAGCGCACATCATCTAAGACACATCCACTTAAGCAACACATAGAGGGGGTCATTACAAGCACACATATTTCACAATATGTTCCCATAAATGTCCAATGCAGACACAGACATCTGGCCTTTATTGGCAGTAAATCGTCATAAACACTACTATGGCTTTCAATTATCGTAGATGGTTGCCAAGGCAACATTCTCCTAAATGTATGAACAGCTGTGCCTTCCTGTCCTATTTATTCTGCTCTACTAGTGGAGCACTAGTTTCAGATGCAAAGTGAGTGTACTTCAAGTGCATTCCCATCTTTAGCAGAGGGAGTCTCTTGTCCCTCATCTACAATGGGGATAATGGCAGTTAGAGGTAGTTTTTCATTATGGTGGTGCATAGGGCTTTTTATTTCTGCTCTCACAAAGTGAGCTACTAACCCATTGTGTGAAAGCAAATTCAGTCCCCCATCGCTGGGTCTTTAGAATCCCCTTTGTTTAGTCGGACTTTGTCGTATATGTGTGGGAGTCCATGTCATGAATTAACGGTCCCCTCCATGAGGACAAAGTTCCTGTAGCACAAGAGGGAGGACTCACTTCAGGGTCTTTTCATCACTGTGGACATTATTCCCTGCATGTAGCTGCTTCTGTGGCATGCACCTCAGGATTCATCAGAAACTCTCAAGTAGCTTCAGGCTCTCTGCCAGGCCAAAATCTATCAAGCAACAGCATCTAAGTCACACCTGCTTCGGTACCTCTCAGGGCAGGCACTATTCTCCATCACAACCACTGGACTAAGGATGAGATGTTTAGTTTCATTGTTTCCAGGTCACTTCCAATGATTGTTTGCTGCACTTACCTTTCACCAGTTTAGAAAATGAAGACACATATTCACCAATTTCCTGATGCTTCTGTGAATATGGACCTGAATTTTGAAATTAGCACACCTTCTGATTTGCCCTAGCTTTTCGCCTTTGTCATCAGTTTACAATAGTTGCTTTCACTGTAGAAAATACCTCGTACTGATCTTGACATTGTATGAGGCCTTTGAATATAAACAGGGGGGATAATGTGACAGGCACAGGACTCAGTGTTTCTTTTCTGCTCAAGAGTAGAAGTAATCTTGGACCAGATGACAAGACTGAAGCTTCTTCTTTCTTTCTTGGAAGGAGAGCATCTAGGCAACTAAGAATGGGGAGAAGGAGCCTTGGCTGGGAAGAGAGTAAGCCAAGCCAAGGTGATTGAGACTGCACCAGGGCTGGACTGGAAATAAAAGTCAGCCCTGGTAAAGACGCTCAAATCAGCTGCACACTGGATGAAGTGGTGACAAGATTGGAGTCACTTGAGCAACTTATTCAGCTGTTAAACCCCCCAGCATGCCGCCCTTAAGTAAAAATGCCAGTGTAGCAGAATGGCCAATCTGGCCTATGCCCTACATGGAGGGAAAGTTCATGGAGGCCCAAGACTCATGAGGATCTGCAGCATAACTGACCTGGCCAACCGCAATACCTAAAGATATCATGAGAGAGTCTAGGAAACATTGGAAGGCTGTGTCTGTTGATGCTGCATTTCGCAATTGAGCTGCCTGATATTCACTTGTCTGCCATGTGATTCAAATATCAGGTCCATGACCCTTGGGTGGATAGAAATGTGGTCTGTAAACATTAGGTTTACATGCATTGGGTGCACATATCCCTTATTTCTAAGCATGAGATTAGTCTCCCTAACCTTGGAATCATTTCAACCATTGCAGCTCACAGTTTCTGTGTTATGTGTAGAAAGAGTTGGTATCCCCCTAACCCTAAACCAAAATGCCCAGCTCCCCTTGTGTGCTGCCTCACTCTAAATCGTGAGGTGATCATCTGTTTCCAAGTTAGAGTGACTAAAGTTTGTGAATAACTTAACATGCTTATTCCATTTTGTAGCACTCTTGATACCCTGGACCATGGCAGAAACTTGGTTGGAGTGTTATTGGTCCTCGGAAGTGTGTCCAGTACCCTTATGACAGAGACCGAAGCTAGGCCATCCATCGAATTCCTAGTTTTTGGTCAGTTCGTCTGTCAACAAATATCCTTCCTTTCCATAGTTTATGATTCCCATTTCCCTTTGATGTTGTGGGCTTGTGGATTTGGTGTGAGCACTGCAGTTTGGACTCTTCCCAACGTGAGGGCGATGGAAAACTAGGACAGAGAGCAAACTTAATGTACCTCTGCTTAGCTCCCAAACCCCATTAACTAATGAGTGGGAAATGAAACTCATAGTAAAATATCAAGACTTTCAGAAGAGTGCTGAGGTTTTTGCCATTACTCCTATTGTATAATAATTAATGTTAAGTGGCTAAGGGGAAATCCAGATGTGGGTACCTTGCTCGCTGCACCAATGGATTCAAATTAGCCTGCCAGATGAGGGGTGATACCCCGAAACCAGTCCCAGGATGCTTGTTTCTGGTACAGGGGTACTTGGCTTGGCAGTTCGGGCTTGACTGTTCCCATGGGGAGCACGGTCAAGACTGATTTGCAAACGGCTGGGTCCAAACTGGGGTGACATGGTGAGCAAAACAACGATGGATTAAACCCAGATTTGTGACTGGAGGTGAATGTTTGAAAAGTTTTAAAACTCCATCCATTATTTTATTTTGGGATGTTCCTAGTGAGTCTGCAGTACTTATTGTGCCACCCACTGAAGTAGCATTTTAAACATATTTTAGGCTGCCATTGCAGCCTGTGTGTGCACTTTTAAGCTGACATTTCAAACTGACAAAATAAACATTTTGAGAGGTCCAAACCTTCCTTTTTAATGCATATAAGTCAACTCTTGGGTTCGCACTAAACAGCCCACAGGGTAGGATGTAATGTATTTAAAAAGTAGAACATGTGACTTCAAGTTTCACATGTCCTGGTATTGAAAAACTCTTAAATTCGTTTTTCACTACTGCAAGGTCTGTTCCTCCCATAGCATATCATTGAGAGTTACCATTCTACATTTAAGACAATGTAATATCCAAATTTGAAACAGGTTAAGTTCATTTTTGATGTATTTGGAATTGGAATGAAAAATACTCTCCAATGATAAAGTTGGATTTTAGATTACAATTTTGAAATGGCCACTTTTTGAAAGTAGGCTATTTAGTGTCTGCAGCCTGTCTCTGGGTCACATGACTGGGTGTGGCTGACAGTTGGGCTTTGTGTACTCCTCAATAGCCACACACAATAGAAAGCTTAAGTGTGTCTGAATGGGCCATCACTTGCAGGATGGAAGGGTGCAGCTAGGCACAGTCCTACTTACACTTGCATTGACTATGTCCTACCTCCACACAAAGGTCTGCATACTCACTGTAGTTAGTCTGGAGCCAGGGCAGGGGAGGCAGGAGACCTGTGCACTTCAAACCGAAACTTCTTGAAGCTTCTCCCACTTTAAAGGAGGCACCTGGTATAAATATTGGACTTCAGACACCTATGCTTCAGTACACTTCTGGACCTGTGGAGACTATTGCAAAAAGAACAATTGGTGGACAGAATGCAGAACACTGTCATACATTCACCGAAACCGGTCCTAGGATGCTTGTCTCCGGTCCAGGGAGGACCAGGCTTAGCATTTAGGGCTGGACTGTTCCCATGAGGCACAGGGTCAAGACTGATTTGCATATAGCGAGGTCTAAACTGGGGTGGCATGGTGAGCAAAAGAATGATGAATTTAACCCATATCTCTTGACTGGGGGGGTGAATGTTTTGATTTGTTCTGCATTCCGTCCATCAATTGTGTGTCTTTTGCTTTCTCGCCCTAAATGCGCCGGGTATGCCTAGACGTGGGTCCCTGGCTCACTGTGCCACTGGAATCAAGCTATCCTGGCTGAAGAGGGTGAAAACCTGAAACAGATCCTAGGATGCTTGCTTCCGGTCCAGGGAGGACCTGGCTTAGCAGTTTGGGCTGGACTGTTCCCATGAGTCGCAGGGTCAAGACTGATTTGCATATGGCCAGGTCTAAACTGGGGTGGCATGGTGAGCAAAAGAATGATGTATTTAACCCAGATCTCTTGACTGGGGGTGAATGTTTTGATTTGTTCTGCATTCCGATGATCAATTGTGTGTCTTTTCCTGTGGAGACTATGCCAGGAAGAAGGACTGCTGTACTAATAAAAGGACTGCCACCCTGCTAGACTGCTGCACTGCTGGACTCCTGCTTTTTCTGGACTGCTGCCTCGCTGTATTGCTGCCCTGCAGCCCTTCTGCCTGAGATAGAGGGATTGGATCTGCACCTGCATCTAGGACTCCCAGAGTGATTCCAAGGGCAAGTCTGCTGGCCTCCTATTCAGAGCCACAGGGCCATAACTGGCTCCTTACCACCTGAACTAGCACCCAGACCCAGCTAGAGACAGCCCCTGACCCCCACTCTACTCCTTTAACCCCTTCCATGCGGGGCGGATTCCCCCGCGGTGCTGACCGTTACCTGCGCGGGCGTGGTCATGACGGAACGGTTCCGTCATGAGCACAGCTCAACCGACGCTCATGACGGAACCGTTCCGTCATGAGCGTCGAAGGGGTTAATGAATCCCTTGTTGCTCACACTGCTGGCCAATGTGGAGCTCTGTCAACCTGACTCTTCACGCTACAGCATTGACCGCTTGCAAGGAGCGCCACCGCAAAGGTTCAGTCGTCAGTTCACGATGACAACAGAATCTTGCGCTACAACCACGACCGTCCACTATGTCAGGCCTGCTCTTCATGCTACATCGATGACCGCCCGCGATGCTTCCCTGCTCCTTGCCGCAAACTCAATTGCAAAACTAACTCTTTGTGCTGTACTGAGAAGGTCACTTTTCAGCTGGACTAACCTAGTCCCTGTATCCGACCGGTGCTCCATCACAGTTGGCCTGAACTTGTGACTTTTCCAGGTCTAAAATGACCAGATAGCAGCAAGTGGCACTTTGGGTTTTTTAGCCATATTTTCACTTAAATCTTTAAAACTACATATCTCTCGTTCTACGTATTGGTTTGGCATTTTGGTGTCAAATTATTTATTACATCTTGCTCTATTTTTCTAAATTGGCATGGTATTAAATACATTACACATATAAGTTAAGCCTGACTTCTCTGTGGCAAGCGACCAGAGGTTTGAGCACAGTTTAATTTGGGGTTTGCTTGTGCCTCACCCTGATAAGGATTGTGGTTCCTGCTTGAGCAGGGTTTCACCTCCCTCAACCAGTAACTCAATCAATGAATCCGTAGTTGTTGAGCAGGGCTACTCACACGTGAGGGTCTCAAGGCACTGTGGCGAGGGGGGGAGTGCAGGTTTGACTGGGTGCGGTGGTTCATTCGAAGAGCCAGGTCTTGAGATCCTTCCTGAATTGTGTCAGAGATGGAAGAGCCTGAGGTGGAGAGGCATGGCGTTCCTTTTCCTACCTCACCACCAAATCATGGATCTTCCTCCCATTCTGGTCTTGTGGACCTGATGGCGTTGATCTGGTGGTTTACGGTAAGCGATGAGTTCAGTATGATGCTGAGGTTTTGAGCATGGTCAGTGGGTGTGGGGGGGGGTTTCTAGCTCGGTGGGCCACCAAGAGTCTTCCCAAGTGGAGGTGTTAGGCCCTAGGATGAGGACTTTGGTCTTTTCCAAGTTGAGCTTGAGGCAGCTGCCTCTCATTCAGGTGGCAACAGCCTTCATTCCATTGTGAAAGTTGTTTTTGACGATGGTGGGTTCGTTGGTAAGGGAGAGATTCAGCTGGGTGTCATCAGCATAGGAAACGATGTTGAGTCTATGGCTCCTGGCGACAGCTGCATCAATTTCTTAAAAGTGCCATTAATTTGGTTAACAGGAACATCTGTTATTAATAAAATGCATCACTTTATTATAACACATAAATTACCTTTTTTAGAAGTGGGTAAAATAGCACTTGCTTAAGAATTTTCCTTACATATATATATATAACTATCGACCTTGCCACTTTCGTACAATCTATTGAAAAAATACTCGGAAGAGAATAAAAGAATGTTTGCTTACTTGGTTGTTATGTCCGTTTTGCTTATCTTATTTGAGGACTCTACTGACACTATGTACCTTAGGCATGACTGAGGAACGAGCGTAGGCAAAAACATCAGAACACGGATGTCAAAGAAAAAAGGGATGTTTTCTTTTCTGTTAAATGCATTTTAATGTGCTTTTGTCAGCACTCACTGCCCAGTTCTATTGAGCTGTTTGCTGACTGATATAAGATGTACCATAGTCCCTTAGGAATTCCAATAAAGGTGGAAGGATATACCCAAGCAGCTGGTAAGAGCACAGTGAGACCAAAATACTCCTCTGGGCTGATCCAAAATGTGATTGACAATGTGTAGGAAAGTGGAATATTATGTGGTATAGGTGAGTATCCTTACCAAGCAATATTATCAAAATGCCTCAAAGATGATTCTTTGATTCACAAAGTAATCTTTACCTCAGTCCTGGCAATGTGGCAAAGAGAAGTTAGGCATTACTAGAGGAACATGTGTTAAGTATTTTACTGTATAATGAGGGTTAAAAGCAATTGACAAGACTTGAGAAAAATCCAACATCAATTTATAAACATAGAGTATATGTTTATGTAATTTAGAAACCAAAATGAACCAAATAGGATACATATAACCAGGGTTATGGATGTTCAAATTATTAGAAAATAAATGCATCAAATGGTGCAGACAATTCACATTGTGGTCAGTGGGAAAATCTGCTAGTGACAATTGGTCACTTAGGGGTCGAGTTACATTGTACCATCACAGGGTAGAGGCCTTTTGGGTCCCAAGACCTGGGCCCAAAAGGCAGTTAAATTTTACCTGGCCCGCGGAATCCGGGTGCAGTGTTTGTCCTGGTTGGCAGTGGTCTTTAAACAATAGTTGCGCCCAAGTTGCTTTTAGTATATGGATGAACCCACCAGAAGGGAATGCAGATACACAAGAATGGGGTCATTGCTGACATCGGTTCCAGGTGTCCTGAAGTATCCTCTTAATGTAGCATTAAGGGGTCAGTTACTTTACCGTTAACCAACAAGCCTTAGTAGCAGTAAAAGTAACAAAAAGTAACTTCAACGTCTTGTCGTCTAGGGGAATACAGTAGCAGCTTGAAACTTCTTTGAAAGCCAGCCTACCATTCCCAAAATGCACTTCACAATTTACGTTTGGGCAATCCCTTGGAGGGCCAGATGGATGTCAATGCTTTAGATGCAGAGCGTTGTTTTACCTGCACTTTGCAGGGGACTGGTCCCACCAATCTAGGGAGAGTCTGATGGTGCTCCTGGCTTCCACAGGGATCCCTCTCTTCTGGAGTGTTGAGTTTTAGACAAGGACGAGGGTCATTCACTCAATTCCAAGTCTGTTGCCTCAGGGACACAATATCCCTCTTTTGCTTTGTGATGGTGGGCAACGTCCTGTTGTTGGTGGCACAACTCTCTTATTTGTCCTTCTTTGAAGTAGATGGCTCAGATCTGAGGTTCTGGAGTCAGGGTGGGCTTAAATCCTAGATTTAGGGGAGTTAGGAGTATGGGAGCTAGTATCCAATGGACAGCTAGTTCCTACAGTTGTCTGCTCTTGAGATGACCACATCCTGTGGTGTAGGTCACCTTTTCCACCCTCCTAAAGATGTCAAAACGTAACTTCATGTGCACAGATCAGTTTGCTCACTCAGGAGGTGTGGCTAGCCTTCCTGGAGGTGTATACCTCCTGCGCACCTAATTTCCTGCCTTGCCAGAATCCAAGCACACCTGGGGCAAGGGGAGGGATGTGTCCTCCTCATGGGGACAGCCCAGATGCATGTCAGAGACAGTGCAGGTTTTGCGGCTCACCACTCTGATGTGTCGCTTCACTAGCCTACTGACCTCCTACCTGCCCAAGCCTTTGTTCTGACTCATGGAAGTGCTAACTCTACCTGGCAGGAGGTCAGAAACTGGTCTTGGTGGTAGCTGGGGAGGGAAAACTCGGGCTTAGCAGCCAAAACATTACAGCTAAGGTAACCAGGTGGGTAACCACTAGGTAGCTACCTGGGTGCATGCCAGCCTTCCCTTGGCACCAGATACGTGTCGGCTTTTAGGGAGAGAGCACTTGCACTAGAGTCTGGTTGGCAGGTTTCAGAGCACTGTCAAAGTAAAAAAAAACAGCATCTAGTAGTCCAAGTGGGGGCAACATGTGGGGGGACATTGCAAAAAGTCCTGTTTTCTTACACAATGTCTCAAACTAATGGCTGTAGATACTGGAGCAAAATCAAGCAATTGATTAAGAAGGCTAACCCAAATCCCTTTAGAGTAAGTGTAGAATACACTATGAGCCATATTTATACTTTTTCCACACAACGTAGCAAGACACCTTGCTGTGCTGTGTGAAAGATAGAGGGCAGGAATATGCCATATCTATCAAAATATGGCACATTCCTGCCCTCTCCTTCTGCTGGCACACTTTTGGCTACCTAGTGCCAATGCAGGCACTCTTGCGTGCCTGCGTTGCAGGCAGGACTGTTTTTGTTGAGGAAGGGGCACCTTCCTGCACAAAAATCCTTTGAGGCTTTTTCCTTTTTCTACAGAATGCATCACACTTAGAAAGAGGAAAATACGAGGAGAAATAAAGGCATTTCTCCTTGTTACGCTTCCCCTGGTAAGGTGTAACATATTGATGCATTCCCGGTCTACCACTCATGATAAATCTTAAAATGCACCGAAATCCATGGGTCGATGTATGGGAACATCCATGCTCCAACCATGGATTGCCTCCCTGGGGCAGAGAAATCACAAGGTATCAACTTGCACTGCCTTGCGTTACTCTAGATTTACCAAGCCACGCAGGGCCACATAGGTCTTGCGCTGCTTGGTAATTCTCATTCTAGGTTTTTTGTCGCCCGCATCCCCTAGCATGGCACAAGGGCAACGTGAAACCTTTGACATTTCTGGCCCTATGATTGTGATGATTGGTGCAAGCATCCTACAAGTCAAACCTAAAAACAGCAAGTGCACAAGAGGTGTTACGTGTCCTAACAATCCAAGTATATTTCATGGGCCTCCTGTGCAGAATGCAGTTTATGACACAGATGAAGGAAATGACTCTAGTGTACATTTAACAAGGTGCCACAGTAACATAGAATGATTCTTGTGGACTCATAAAAAATGATTCAAGCAATATAATTTGCACAATCGCAATAAAAAGAGGGTAGAATAATGGCAGAGGGCAAGGAACCACCAACACATTTGTATAATTATGACTTGTTTTATAAACACAACAGACTTATTATATACATTGTTTAAATTTACAATAGAACAGATATTTGTGCACTGTGTCCCAAAGTGAAAAATGGAACCTAATCGTAAGTGACAGGGTGTATATTTATATACAAGGTTTCCATAAATCTTAAAAGGCAACCATTCTTGTATAATTTTTTTGTAAACAGCAACTGTATATAATAATACGCGCTGGGCAATGGTTCGCTCTTTCAGCTTGTCGATGGCGTTTTGACCCTCTATAAATATGGGGTCTCCTCAGGACTAGTGATGCAGGGACATCTGGATTGCTTAATGTACAGCCTTGTGAACTAGTGATGTGCCACAAGTGAGAAGTGAAAGGGTATTACTCACAAGACGACCCGTCCGGGTACTCAGTGTGAGGAAAGGCTGGCAGTCAGGGGTACGGTTTGGCCAACCGGCTCTTTTTTACGTCAACTCGCTATAGCCATACCGGTATGGTTAATCCCTAGTAAGTTCTGGAAACAGTGACAATGCACTGTGTAGGTCTGGATGATATTCTGTGCGCGATGAATCACAGCATCTGTATTCCCAAGGTGTGTGAGTCAGCTTCAAGGACGGTACAATGACAGTCATTTGGGCGGTGCTCAGAAGGCGACCTTATCCCTGAGGTTTAGTGGTTGTTTAGTTATTTATTATTATTATTATTTGTGCAGTTTTATATAGTGCAAATGTGACCCACAGGTACTGGAGCGTTTCCATGAGCACTAGTTTCCAGCAGCGGCTCCTCCTCTAAGGAAGAGAAGTGTCGCCCCTCTGCTCACCGAGCAATAATAAAAAAAAATGATAATAACACAATGTTATTAGCATTTTATTTTACCACACTACCTCACTTTGTTGAGGGGCAAGGCTGGTCTGTTCATAGCAGGGGGAAGAGTAGAGGGCACTTTTTAAGTGTGCATGGCAGTATGGCCATTAGTGTTGGGTCGACCAAACAGTCATGCGCACTTAGCATGTTCTCCACCCGGCTGTAATGCACAGCCTGGATGGAGAACATGCCCAGGCTTCCACTCCCTGTCTGAGTCTCCAACCAGGGCCCTCAGACGAATCATGAGACTGTTGTCATACTGGTGCCAGCAGCGTCGTGATTGGCTAGGGGATTCTGGGAGCCTGTGTGCTTCCCAATGCCAGGAGAAAAGAAAAGAACAGAGGAGAGGCGGTGGCTGGCTGTACCAAGGTAAGTGCTTTTAATTTTTTTATTTTGACCCCTCCCTGGCTCACCACCCTGTTCTTTAGCAGCCGCTACTGCTAGTTACATTACACAATATCACATTTATATTTAGATTTTTTTCAATTGAGGGAATTAATTTAACTAAAGTCGACTGACTCCATAGATTGGTTTGCTTTTTTTGACTGATGTACGTATCGCACATTCTGTAAACATAACACGTTGGAGCACATACCTTTGGCTGAAAGTAGGGTTGGTTGCATTTGAGAAATCTGAAGGTTTGTGTTTTTGGAAAAGTGAGGCCGTTCTGTGGTCACAGAGTTCCACCGTAATCTGCGTGAAAGGAAAGGAAAGTTCAGCCAGGAGCTAACAGGGGCCCCTGCAAACACCTGGGGCTCAGGGGGGCCCTCAACTGTTTAGGGGCCTACAAACACTTAGAGGGACTCCACTCTGCCCAAGGCCAATGAATATTTGCCAGGTATGGGAGACTCAGGGGCCCACTTCACATTCTTCAGGGGGGGCCATCACTATACCTTATGCCACTGACTGCAGCCACTGCGGCACACTTGTCTGGCTTGATTTATGATGGACTACTTCCACAAGACACTCCATGCACCACAAGAAGAAGGGCCTTGAAATATTATGTTTGTTGGACTGGGACAAAGAGACGTGCCAAAAGCATTCAGCTTATTGACTTTGGTTGGGAAGTTGAGGGTACATTGATTGAGGAATCAGAGTAGATGGTGTGTGGCCCCAATGCTAGCGCTTTATTGATGCCTGTGATTTATTTGCAGTTATAAGTAGATGCTTCCCTCTCTTTAGTCAGACTTGACAGATTGTGGCCTTTGAACTCCAAGCCAGCTCTGTTCAACAGTATTTAACAGTCACTTCACACACTAAACAGAGTAGCTGTGTACTTTTTATGTCAGAGTGAGGGGAAAACTTAGTATGCTTTTGACAACTTCGAGTTACAATAAACTCAACAGCATCCATTGTCTTCGACACTCACATATCTAGTCAAATGAGTAAAGTTGAATTTAGGTGGCTAGTATTCTTATAAATTGCTCAGTGGTTTCCTATATATGTAGCTTAAAGTCATGGTCTCTGCTCGTGAAGAATCTCTCCTACATGAATATGAAAGAATAAGTGTAGGGGGGTGGAGTATTATGTAATTGAAGCTGGTTAGGCTTCACTGTGCAATACTCTCACAATACCCCAAACATGGCCCTTGGATTCACAAAAAAATGCTTAGCTTGCTTCTGGTAGCTTGTCAAAGAGAAGTCAGGCTTTAATAGAGGAACATGTGTTAAACATTTCAGCATCATGGACGATAAATAATTGGCACAACTCAAAATAAATCGGATCCCAATTTATCAAAATAAAGCAGTTTTTTATATAAATTTAGACATCAAAACAAAGATAATTGAATAACTATACCTTCAATTATGCATTTGAAAAACAATATTAAATCAGTGCAAAACAGTAGAACAAAATGTTATAATTGTGGTTAATGCAAAAATCACTTGTTGGTAACTTGCAGGTCAAGCTTATTGGAACCGTAGGAAGGTAAAGGTGATGCTGGTTCCAGGACTGAGCCACAGCAGTTAGTTTGATTTTACTTACTTTGAGTAGCCCGGTTGCAAAGTTGTTCTGACTGTCCTTGGTGCTGAAGCGGGAGCCTCCGGACAGCTGGTTTTATCGCATTAACTGTGCTGGTGAGGAAGTGGGTACAAAAAGTCGACAACGAGGCCACTGCTGGCATTGTATGAAGGGGTTGTGATGTTCCCTCGAGGTGCAGCATCAAGTAAAGGTGGTGTTTGCTGGACTGGCCACCAACAAGCCTTGGCAGTGGTAAGCTCAGCAGAAATGTATTTCGACGTCCAGAGGGCCTAGGGAAAATAGTAGCCACCTGAAACTGGCTGGGGTAAGGACTATGCTTCCCACAATGCTCTGGACCATTTACTTTTGGCTGTTTTCTTGAAGGGCCCGTTCGCTAGCGATTCTTTGGTTCTGGCACGTTGTCTTTACCAGCAGTGTGCAGGAGACTAGTGTCCCTAGACAAAGGCAATCTGGAGTTGCCTTTTGCTCTCAAATGGGTCCCTCTCTTTTGAGGAACTGGTCTTGGTCAGGGACGAGTTGCAGTTGTACAGTTCCAAAAAGGTTGCAAAAGGTGCAGAATATCATGCCTTTGGTTTGTGCAGCTCTTGTTGTCACAGATTTGGGTCTCTTCTGTGTCCTTGTTGCAGGTCAGATCAGAACTGAGGATCTGGTGGCAGGGGTGCCCCTTTAATCCTAGATTTAGTGGCATTAGGGGTTTGGGTTCAAGTGGCCAGTAGACTACTAGCCCCAGAGGCTAATCCACCCCTGAAGTGACCACATCAGGGGGCATGTGTCACCTTTTCCACCCAAAACCCTCTATTCTACCACTACTAAAAATTGCAGAATCGTTTTTTTAGCTGAACAGACTAGGTAGCCCAACCGAGGGGTGTGCCTAGCTTTCTGTGGGTGTACACCTCCTGAGTACTTAATTGAGTGCAAATGTGCCTGGTAGCAGGCGGAGGGCTGTTTCTACTCTGGGAGAGAGCCTGGTTGCATATAACAGGCGGTGAAGGCTTTGAAGCTCAACCCCTTGATGTGCCACTTCACAAGCCACACTGTCAGGGAGGGAGGTGTGACCTCCTTTCTGCCCAGGCTATTGTTTTTGACTCCTGAGAGAGATCACACATCCTGGCAGGGGACCAGATTTCTGTCTTGGCAGGAGTAGCTGCGGGCTGACAGCCAGAGCACAGGAAACCACCTTGGTGCATGCCACATTGTTCTTGACACGAGAATTGTGTCATGGGTGATGAGGGACATTGTTTAATACCAAACATGACATATTTTGGAGGTACCATAATTGAGCTGGCAACCTCCAGGCTGCTCAGGTGGCATTCCATGTTATCCTATGAACCTCTTATCACTTATAGCAGCCCTTAATGGAAAAAAGACTACTATAGGGACTCATAAGCTTGCACTTATATGTCCTCAAATTTAATCTAATACAACCTGCCTCCTGGGCTCTGGTGGCCTTTCTTAGGGGTAACTGGAATATATTAAAAAATAGTGCTTGACTTTGCAACAGACAGTGAGGGCAAAGCCGAGTTCATGCAGTTTGCACTGCTCCTGTAATATGCATTAGCAGGCCTGCTGTCATCTGTTTACTTGGGTCACTCAGGGTGGCACAATCAGTGCTTCAAGCCCTGGTGACCAAATTAATTCTCATGCCCTGGGTACCACTGGTACCATTTACTTATAAGGAGGTTACAGTCCTTGCCAATTGAGGTTGCCAATTCATATGTATCAGTTTTAGCCAGAGAGAGCACTGGCACTGGGGCATGGTTAGCAGGCTTCAGTGCACTTTCAGAGTCAAATACCAGCATCTAGTAGTCCAAATGGGGACAAAAAGTGGGGAGACACCTGCAAAAAGCCTGTTTTTCTTACAATAAGGGATACATTTCGTGCCTGAGGAATGAGACGGATGGTCCCTAGTCAACACAGCACCATTTTACCTCATCCTGAATTGCACTTCTGACAAATAAATGTTTTACTGTTAGACGCCCATACTGCTTTCTCTTGGAGTTAAAGTGCCATTGCTGTAACCATCATTTTTTATTAATATTGCAGTACATCTTTCCTCCTCTCGATTTCTTCTCTTTGGATATCCTATTTTCATTTTGACCGTCACTAGTCTTTTGAGTTGTCTTGATTCAGATGCACTTAAACTCAAAACTGGCATTGGGAAAACCTCACAGATACAAAATGCATTCCTGGTATATTTTCTAGTGTGATGCTACTTGTTGGCTATGGTATCAGCTGTAGTATTCTGCGAACTTTAGGGTCACAGTTATTAGTTATGGTTGGGATCACTCAATTAGTATCTGATATTTCCAAGGTTTATGTAGTAAGTATTTATTTTTACTGAGCTGAGTATTATCTATAGAATATAAAATATAAGCACTTTGATACTAAGCTTTATATGCAAACTGAAATAATAAATGCTTCATCTTCACTATCACATCCATAAAATTTAAATATGATCACACTCAGATAATACTGTGCATCCGTACATTATTGACTAAATTAATTATTTTAGAAATTGTGTAAGATTCAGAATCTCTGGAGGTTACAAGAGTGTGGTTAAAGTAAATATGGAACAAACTTTGATTTCATAATGGCATATGTATTTTTTGGTTTCATTCATACACTATTCATCATCTCAATTTTTGGGCAAAAACGTGCAGATGATAGTGAACGCGACTGGCTGTGAAACCTTGGACTCCGCTGCAATAGTGAACTGTATGAGGAAGAAGACAGAAGAGGAGATCATGGAACCAGTTCACAAGATGGTGAGTGATGCTGTTGAATTTTTGGCTATTACAAATGTGGGTAATGTGCTGAAGTGTAAGCTGCTTTGTAGCAGACGCAAAAAGCACATTTAATTAACATAGTACAATAGGTTACTATGAGGATTTAAAAGGAACAAGTGTAAAAGATCAAAACGTACCAAAACAGCTGAATAAAAAGAGAAAGTAACAATATAAAAGTCCAACACCAGTCTATAAAAATAGGTTGTATTTTATCTTGATGACAAAAATCTATGGGAGGGTTCCCAAGATATGAATTTTCAAAGGAACAATACATCACAGCTTTTCACTCAATGCATTAAATTGTAAACAACCAGACTCATGGTTTAGGTTTAGCCACAACAATTGCCATGAAAATGCCTATATGGGTACTGTTGTGGGGACCAACTTTCATATGGGGCAAGGCACAGTGACCAATAAGGTCTAGATGAAAATGTACTTTCTGGTTTGAGCAGTCTCCAGTCCAGTTCCAGGGCCAATGAGCAAACCGCAAAAGTCCACATACAAAGGATGCTGGATGCTGAGAATGCTGAGCTGGTGTTGAGGGACTTCCAGTGGCCACCCCTTGGTCAACCTCCAGCAGCATGGCTGTTGAGTTTTGGATGGTGTGCAATCTTCTTCTGACCTGGTTGGTATTCGATGCATAAAGAGTGGATTCATAGCTTAGTCTGCTGTTGATGAGGGCTTGGGTGATCATTTTCCTGGTGTTGTCCGGTAGCCACTTCAAGATTTTCCTCAGCATTCTTAGTGTGTTGCAGCAGGCAGAGACAACTGCATTGACTTGGGAGGTCATGTCCTGTTTGTATTATATGATGATTCTGAGGTTTTTCGCTGGCAAGCAGGACTTGGGGTGGGTCTAAGGTTTGTGGGCCGCCAGTCGGAGTCCCATAGTGAGGCATGTGTCCTGAAAACTACCACCTCAGTTGTGTCTGATTTCGATTTGAGGCAATTAGGTTTCATCCAGGTAGCTACTTCTGTCTTACATGTGGTGAACGTGTTCCTTGTGCTGGGTGTTTTATCTGAGAGGAACAGTATTAGTTGCGTGCTGTCTGCATAAGTAAGGATATTCATGCTGTGAACTCGGATGACATTAGATAGTAATGTAGATGTTTAAGAGCATTGGGCTGAGCGAAAAGTCCTGCGGGACTCTGAAGCAAAAGATCTTTTTTGCAGAGGCATTGGGAGGGCATGTTGATGGTTAGTGAGCTTCCGGTGAGAAGGAGCAGATCCATTTGAGGGCCTTTCCACTGTAAAAATGACAATGTCGGGTTTTTACTGTCAGGACATGTGAAGTTAATAAAACACATGTCCAACTTTTTAAAATCAAGCACTGTGCCTTTAGGGCTCCGTAGGTCTGCCCTAAAGGTGACTTATAAATACCAAAAAGGAAGTTCTAGATTTTGCCGTTGGTTTAAATGGCAAAGTCAAGTTAGTAGCATACAAGCTGATCTCTGAGGCTGGCAATGGCAGGTTGGGAGTCATGCTTTACTTTGTCACACTTGTGGTGGCACAAAAAGTGCTGCAGCTTACAAGGGGTACTTAACTTGCAGGCACTGTGTTCCCCTTGTAGCATATACTAGGGACTTATAAGTAAGTTAACACGCCAATTGTGGGTGAGCGAATTAGACAAACACCCGGTTAAGGGTAAGATCACTGGCACTGAGGCCTGTTTGCCAGAACTCAGTGCACTTTCAGAGTCAAAATACCAGCAGCATCTGTCAGAAACAACTTTGAGTGACCATGCAAAGATAGACATTTCTTCACATTTACATAGACCTTTAAAAATAATACCCAGAGGCATTTATAGTGCATTTACATTTTTATGTTAATCTTTTCATTGGTAGAGATCTCACGAGTCTCCTCTTTCCAGACCTACACCATGCATTGCTGTTCCCGTACAATGATACCCAAATGGCTATGACAGTGCACCTATACCGTATTCACACAAGTGCCACAGTAACAGTACTAAGACACCTGCTGAGCTCCCCCAATACATGTTTATTTTGACCTGAAATGAATGCCTATGTCAGTACTGAGAGATCTACTGAACTCTTATAAAGCTTCCTTACTCCAGACTTTGAGCAGTCACTGCTTTCTTATTATTGAAACACCTGAAGAGCTCTCAAAAAGCATCTCTGGCATGTCATGCAGTGTACACTTGTGGGAAAGCTGGAACCCACACTCCTAAATAATCTGACTCAATGGTTTTTTAAGCAGCATGAGAGGTAAAGAGAAAACATCTAGATTTTGAAAGTCCACATTATCAAGTAAGAATTCAGGTCGACAGCTAAATTCAAGTTAGTTGGTTTAATTCAAATTCTGAAACAGATTAATGTACACCAATTTGAGCATTATGGTGTACAAATACGGAGTAAACAGAATGAAACTGAATCTCCAAAACCGATTCAGTTGGTATAACAAGATGAAAAATAGATCACCGCCGCATATGTTTTCAAAAGGCAAAATTGCACGTTGAATTGCATCAAACTTTCTCATAAAAGCCCAACAAACCTCAAACTATCCCTACTCTATCTTAAAGTGAAGATCCTATCCTAAAATAAGCTTAGCAGAAGTGGGGGAAAAGGTGTAAACTGTTAAAGTCCAATCAGGTTCATGTAACATGAAGCCACGGAGATCAAGATGAGATCTGTACTTCAAGGCATCCTAACGCAAAGTGTCAGCTGTGCCTTACTACATTACAACACAGGCAATCACTGAATTAAGGCACCTCCCATAGTGCCACTAATAAATTTCTATTTCCAGCACACTCCATCTTCCTTTCTTTGCCTCCATGTTCACACGCTGAAATGTTTCATACGTCCTTGGTGCCATCTTCTTCTCCCACAAGAACTTGTCCCCCATCTGTTAATGCAATTCTCCTTCTCAGGCCACTCTATCTACTAGGAACAATAACATTTTCTCTCAACTAATGAAGCCTTGTTCAGCTGCAGTGGGAACACAATATTCCGAAACGCAAGAAAAATAAGAATTCAAACAATAGCTGAAAAATACATTAGAAATGCTTTTCAGGCCTACAGTTAGGCTAAATTAACTATGCACAGGTTGCATTATGTGAGCACTTCTACAAGCCAATAAGCCATACTTTCATCATATATTTCAACAGTTATAAATGACAAGTCGTAATATACCAGTATTATGAGTGTAATATGCCAGTATTATGAGTGTAATATTAAAAAAATCAGTAAACACATGAAAATCATGTTAGTCACGAGGATACGTAATCAATTTGAATTCCTCTTTCTTCTTCTTAAACATTAGTCACGCAGAATATATATGTGAGTACAAACTAACCGTGATTATAACACACTCCTACCATAAATTCAAAAAGGGGCCCAAACTATTCTCCTTCACTTGAATATCACTGCTACATTACAAAATACTCACAATGCACCTCTGCATCGATATGCAGTCCACACATGGTGATATCCTCAGAGATCTCAAAGTGCACCATTATCCTGACATGCATTATGCATTTGAGTGCCAGTACTGACTCATTCACATTGGCCTGCTAGGGCTCTTCCATTCCCACCAGCTGTATGCCTTGGTTTCCAGACAAAGAGCTTTCACAAATCACCTACTCCCAAGATCACCTTATGCACTTGAATCAAAAGGCTGAGTCACTCACAAGGCTATCCTAATTCTCCTCTTACTTGACTTAATGTGTTTTGGTTTCTCATTATATTCAGGGCTCTTCGATCACTGTTTACAATTGTATTGGGCTAAATGCGAAATTATAAGTCACTGTTCTCTATATGGAAGTGATATGTCAGGGGTCACTCCACCTGCTTAAGAGGTTTTTATAAACTTCTGGTTCTCAAGATTGAATTCAGAAGGGGTCAAATTGTCCTGTAATTCTTCTAAATTTGATAAATTAGTATCATTGAGCTCGGAAAAGTAAAAGCCCTCTCCTTAACTACCGCATGGTAGGTAATGCAGGTTAAAAGCATTATAAACAGTCTCTCATTTTTATCAGTATAAAACAAGTGCTTATATAATGCAGTGTAAAAAGTTATAAAGACATTGTACATGCCTATTAAAACATGGAGTGCTCTTTGCACAGTATGCAATTAACCTAAAATGTGCTCGTTCGGAAGGCCAAGAGGTCACACTTTTTATCCCTCTCATCTAGTTCAGGAACCCACAGATCACCTCAGAGATATCTTTATTGCCTGTGGGATTTATTAGTAACATTTCCAATACAAATAAATCCGAGGTATACATGCAGACAGTCATCCCTTCGGCTCAATCATCCCTATAAACCTTCTGCTTTCTTGGAGGTTCAACACTTTTTCAGTTCCAAAAAGTAGTGGGCAGATTCAGTGCATATTACAAACAAATTGAAACAATCCAGGATGTCGATCACAACTTGAAACAGTGGTCAGTGATTTAGGTGGGCTAAAAAATGTGGTGGGGGTCTCTACTAGGGTCACATCCAAAGGAGAGTATGAGCTCTTCCTAGAAGCATAGCTTATGTAATTATGGATGTAGCTTAAAACAAATAAACTAAAATCCTGGGCTTCATGCAGCATGCCACCTGAGCAGTATTTGGTGCCTTTCTTGGAGTGTTGTGTTATTCCTTCCAGACATATTGAACAACAACGGACCTATGTCTAAAACCAGAGGCATTGGCAATGTGGGTAATTGTACAAACAATGTGGACGTACCCACTGGAAGAGAAGAAGGGTTTCGTACTCACTCTGGTAGTAAGCAGTGCCACAGAACCATTAAGTTTTGTTAAAAGACCCCTCACAAACCAACCTGGTTGGTGTCATGCTTCATCATTTGGGTCCCAACCGGGTGGCCGAATGCCGCCCGGTTGTGCTACAACACCTGATTACAGCAGAGCTGGTATGGTGTGTTGGTGTGATGTGAGATGTGCAGATTAAAATTATCTCTGAGAATCCTTGCCAAATGTGTTTATTTGTGGCGGCTCAGGATATGGTAAAATCCAAGAGCGCAACTAATGGAGTTGTTTTGACTCGTAGTTGTCTGTGATAGGTCTACATGTTTCAGCCCCTGAAAGAAAAATAGAGTGGGCTTTCATCAGGTCTGTGTGAAAATAAGGTGAGTGAGTGGCAAAATATGGCCACGTGAATATTTAAAAATCTCAACACACGCGCTAAGGTGTGTTGGAGAGGACGAGGGGAGTCAATACTTACGACCCCACTTGTTGGAACCTGTAAAGGATGAGACAAGACAAAACACAAAAAGGAATAAAGAAACACCATAAAATGCAATCTTTTTCGTGATCATACGCCTGTCTATGTCTATATAGTGGGCATGGCAGTGAGTCCTTGTAGTCTGGTAGCCTGGTGGAAGGAGTGCTATATAATGGAAGTAGCATATGGCAGTTAAATTGGCTGTACCATGTGAGAGAATAGCATGGTAGTCAGCAATGAAGTGATGATATCGATAGCGAGTACTGTGGAATATATGCAGCATGCTAAGGATGTCATCATGTGGGGCAAGCGTTGCCCAGCGATGTCCCCCAATTGCAGAATAGCTCTGCGGTATAGGTGGAGTGCTTCATGATAGCCAAGGTGGCTGGTGTGTCGCCTGTGGCACAAGTGACCGGCACTGATTGCATCATGCAGCTGATTGCAAAAAAAACGTGCATTTTTGAGGAAAGTGCAGTAACAAAGTGCAGGTTTAAAAAGAGAATATATTTCCACTAGAATAACGTGTTTTGTAGCATTTCAGGGCCCAGGAGGGGAATCGTCTGTAGTCACACTCTGTGGCGAAGGAGGAATGGGGAAAAGCGATGAGAGACATCTAGGCAAGTAGCGCAACTGTATATGAGAGTCGTATACGCGACTGAACATGTCTGTGATAAAGGTAAAAGAATGCGCTGAGCATAGCGCGCTCACAAGCTGAAGCATCTTACTTCATCAAGATGGATGTCCCGCTACAACCTACTGCGGTCTCCCGTGGTCCTGGCTGCTGGCGTTTGTGTCGGTGCCGGGGATTTTGTAACAGGAGCGTGGGCTGGGACTGGGATTCACAGAGGACAATGTCAGTCTCATCCTCTCAGACCCACCGCTTCTGGCGGACCTCAACGTAGCTTCCTCTATTGCCCAAACGGCAGATTGGGACAATCTAAATGAAAAAAAGAGGAACAGAATACGCACTATCCTCCACGGAGACAAGCTTACGGGATATTTACGTAACTGTTGGACTTGGCCCTTTTTGCAGGGTCATCCCTGAACTTTTTGCCTTTCTGCTATATTTATTCTGACCTGTTGTTGGCTGTTTTATGACTCTGGGCACTATACCACTGTTGATCAGTGCTAAAGTGCATATGCTCTCCCTATTGTAAATTGATGTATGAATTAGTGATTCCATGATTCGCTGGTTTGGTTTACCTGTCAAACCATAGTACAGTGCACCAGGAGTGCCCAGGGCTGGTAATCCAAATGCTGCTGGTGGGCTTACAGCACTGGTTGTGCCACCCACAGAAGCAGCCTGTAAACATGTGTCTAAGGCTTGCCATTGCAGAGCCTGTGTGCAGTCTGGTACTGCCATGCTGACTGGGCAAGTGCACCCACTTGCCAGTCTATAAACCTTCCCTTTTCTTCATATCAGACACACATATGGTAGGCCCAAGGACAGGGTGCATTATAAGTATAAGGTAGGACAAGCCCTGATGTGCGTGGCATGTCCTAATAGTGAATTACAGCCATTTTTGTTTTTCACTATTGCAAGGCTAGATGTTCCCCATAGGCCAGAATGGGCAGTTGGATTATCACATTTTATAATCCTAACTGACCCAGGGAACATTGTAGAAATTCGAGTTTAGAATGCCTGAACTCAGAATGATAAAATACATCTTTTAGTAAAGTTGGTTTTAACATTCTGGTTTGAAAATACCACTTTTAGAAAGTAGGTATTTTCTTGTCTAACCATCCAAGCCTGCCTCTGCTAGGTTGTGTATTCCTTGTCTGGAGTTTGAGTGGCAGGGGCTGGGGAAATTCCAGGAGACAGGGTGAGTCAGGACAGGGCTGAATAGGAAGATCTACATGCAGATGCGTGGGAGGAGTTGCACCTGGGACCTGAATAGGCCTTTGACTTCCCTCCACAATGCTGGCTCCACCTCCTGTGGTGCGTCTGATGTCTCTGCTCCAGGACTGACCAGAACTGGTTTGGACTCGGCAAAGGTCACTCTGCTCCAGAGAACAAAGAGAAACTGGGTATAAATATTGGGACCCAAGAACTTTAGATCACTTTGGGAAACAAGAAGAAACCTTTGTGGAGGAGAGGAACCAGAGAGACTGAGGAGAGACTATCCGTAAGCTTGAGGGATTGGCCTGCAGTGGTTGCCTGACTGCCAAAGAGAGGAGAAGGAACTTTGTGCACTTTATTCAACTTGTGAAAGATCTCCAAGGGCTTGAGAAAAGAGCTTGACTCCTGCTGAAGTCTCAGAGACAACAGACTTCACCCACCAGCTCCCCAAGAGTTATTTGGAAGTGCCTGCTGTTTTGCGAGGCTTTCTGAGGGACTGCGTGTCGCAAGGAGCTGGAAGCACGACTCATGTGCAAGAAGCGTGTTGCCGCGCTGCCGCTGTCGCTTCACAACGAAAATGCGCCTCGCATCGCCGGAGAAGGGGATCGACGTCGCATCAGATGCCGCCGCATCACCGGGAAGCGTGTCGCAGGGCCTGTCGCGGCTCGCATCTTTGCCGGAGCATCCCGCACCATTGGAGAAGAGGTTCGATGTCGCAGCAGGCGCTGCCGCATCACCGAGAAGCGTGTCGCAGGGCCTGTCACGGTCTGCAAGTATGTCGCATCAAGAAAAGACGCCTTTGTTTCTTTGCATCGGATCTGCATCCCATCACGGCGTTGCGTGCCGCATCGCTACGGAAGCGCTGTATGAAACCGACGCATCACCTCCCCTGGCAGAGAAGAACCGACGCATCCCCTACTCAGCAGTAGGGACCAGACGCATCACCGTTCTTGCATGTAAGGAACTGACACACCACCTTCCCTGCAACACTTTCCTTGTATTGCGTTACGCATCTAAGGTACATTAAACTTCGCATGTTGACATCTGAAGAGAACTAGGCTAATTATACCATTTTAAGTACAGTATTATGGAGTTTTGTTGTTTGTGGTCTTGTGATAAGTCTATATAAATAATACTTATTTTTAATATAAAACTTGTGTAGTGTCCATCTGTAGTGTTGTCACTTAATTACTGTATTTGTTCACAAATGCTTTACACACTGCCTCTGAGATAAGCCTGTCTGCTCGTGCCAAGATACCAAGGGGGTGAGCAAGGGTTATTTTAGGAGTGTACCCCCTTACCCTGACTAGACGCAAGGGCCCCTACTTGGACAAAGGTACCTACCTCTGCCAACTAGAGACCCCCAAATCTAACAGTAACAGTACAGCCCCTAGGGGGCTCCTAGTCACCAATGCCCGACGCATCTTCCTCGAGTATGCCACTTTTTGAAAAGATTTGGCGGCTTGAGACCTTTTGGTGATTTGTGCGCTCTATAAAAACGTTTGACATTGACATTGACATAGCATGGAGATGCACGCGTGATTGGATGATTCTCATCATCCAAACAGCTAAGAAGTTATCCAATGCTATTCTTATACAGTTTGAAGCTACAGAGGCTCATTTCAAGACCACGATGACCTCCTTCAAGATGAATCTAGAGAAGACCAACAAGGAAATAAATGAATACAAAGAGGGGCTTACCCAAGCCAAGATCCAAATATTTCAGAAAGATCTGAAAACATTTTCATACCTCAAAACCCTACCTGTATGCTGAAGACGATTTTAAACCATCAAAACACTCAGACACCTTAGGAGGCCCTTCAGATGAGGACTCATCTTCCAGTAGCAACTCAAGCATTGGGAGCCACCGGAACAGACAACGTGGAAGAGGCAGGAACAACGGCTGGCAACAACCATGGCCACAAACCTCCTCCAGGTACCAACATGCAGTTCCAAACCCCATACCCCCAGATGAACCCACATTTCATGTATGGCTGGAACCCCCCCTTTGGACCACCCCCACCGTACATGAACCAAAACCAAGTGTTCCATTTTTTAGGGGGAGGTCACCGTAGACGTGGCAGGAGATGCCGACAAACCCAGATCCAGTGGGAAGACGACCAACATCCAGGAGCCCAAACATGAAGCAAGACAAGGGACCAACAACCAGGCTCAAGCTCCAGGTAAACCTTGTGACCAACCTTTCCTCACACAAGCTCACCCCTACTGAAGAAACCATCCTCAACAAAGGATTCGGATTTGCACCAACCACCAAATTGGATACATTCCAGCTGCATTGTGAGCTCGCAGAATTCTTCTGCAAGCTCATACTCAAAGCCTGCTTTGAAACTCTCCAGATTCCGGACAACAAGGCGACATCCACTTTAAAATCAAATCAACCTTCATCCCACCACCTAGCGCCATACCGCCGGAAATACTAGTCTATGAACAAGCTATCTTCAAAGAGATAGAAGCTTTAAAGGAAGACAACAACTTCCAAAACACGAGCAAGAAGGAGCGACAGGCCCTAAAAACTCTCAAAGCCAATGAGAATATTATCATCAAACCAGCTGATAAAGGCGGAGGTATTGTCATCCAGAATAAAGAAGACTACCGCAATGAGTGCAAACGCCTCCTCAACGACAACAAAAATTACCAGAGACTTACGGAGGACCCCAGTGCTCACCTCAGAACTAAAATCCATGATTTGGTGACTGAAGCGGAAAACAGTGGACAGATCACCAGACAGAAAGCCCAATTCCTCACCGTCCACTACAGAAGGGAAAATTCTGTATTTCTATACTGTTCCCAGGATACACAAGAACAAGATACCACCTCCTGGACGCCCCATCGTCTCAGGTACTGCAACTTCTTCTTACAGCCCATAGTACAGTCTACTAACACCTACTTGAAGGACACTAAAGACCTCCTAAGACTGATTGACAATCTGACATACAACCCAAAGACTTCCTTTCTTGTCAGTCTAGACGTGGAGAGCCTATACACCAGCTTGCCACAATACGACACGCTTACTGTACTCAAATTGGCTCTGGACAATACAGCTTGGAACTACCACACTCCTAAACAATTCATTTTAGAGTGTGCTTCACTAGCACTCAAAGACAATTACTTTGAATTTGAAGGCAAAATATACCTGCAAAAATATGGAACTTCCATGGGAAGCGTTTTCGCTCCCAATGTGGCTGGACTTTAAGTCCACAACTTTGAAATGACTTACCTTTTCTGTAACAACAGACCACAAATTCCCCAGATCACATTCTATAAACATTATATCAATGACATCATACTTATCTGGGAGGGCGACGAAGATTCCCTCACAACCTTCTGCCAGTGGATCAAAACCTTTGACTCAAACCTCAAGTTCACTCACAATGTTCATCGGCACACCATGGTTTTCTTGGATCTAGAGATCACAGCTGATAAAGGAACACTTAAAAGCAAAAAAAAATGTCAAACCAACAGCCCGTAACTCATTGTTACACTTCTAGTTTTCATCCGAGAACATTACGTGAAAACCTCCCTTACGGCCAATTTCTACGTTTACGCAGGAATTGTAACGAAGTACATGATTTCAAAGTTCAGGCTAATGCCCTTAGCATCATGTTACTACACCGAGGCTCTCCCAAAAAGATCACAGCAAGAGAACAACAACGTGTCTGTAATCAGAATCGAGAGGGCCTACTTGAGACTATTGAACACCCTGACGTTTCCATTCCACTTACACATGTGGTTACACACAACTCTGTCTCACACAAAGTGTCACAAATCATTAAGAAAAACTTGAACATACTGCACACTGGGAAACTAAAGTGGGTAAACCGTTGCTATCTTATAGAAGCTCCAGATCCCTAAAAGACACACTTGTATCCACGTACCCCAAACAACCTCCCCAATCGAACAACACAGTTCTGAACACATGGGGCCTTCCCAACATAGTGGGCCACTACCCATGCGGAAATTGCAGTGTTTGCCACATCACTGAAACTACCAAAACTCTATCACTAGAACCAGGGAAAACCTGGGTTATCGGGAAGCACACCAACTGCAATACTGCACATGCCATCTACCGCATTATCTGCCCGTGCGGCCTCACGCACATAGGCATGACTAACAGAAAAGTGAAGACCAGCATCTGTGAGCACCGCAGCACCATCCGCTGCAAGAAAAACTTCACCAGGATGACAAACCATTTCCTAGAGGCAGGTCACACCACAAATGACATGCGTTGGGTCGTAAATGAAACATTGGAACCGACCACCCCCAACATCCAAAGTCGTCTACTGGAAAAGGAACAGCAATGGATTTATCACTTATCCAGTCCTTTGACTGGACTTAACGATAACATTCCCTGGAACTCCCTCAGCAAGTAACTGTGGCATCACCCAGTGCATAGACTCCAGCCACTCGTATCACATTGGAAATTATTCCCACAATGAGCTCTAAACCTCTCCACAGGGCTTTACAACATGGTGGAACACCCTAAGGTATCCATGCCCATAGCTCTCCCCTACCATACTGATCCCTTCCACTGTTCCTCTATTAGTTGCCAGGCCACTCCTGTGGCATTTCATTTTGACTTTTAGCTTATTTTATTATCATACGATGCCTACCTAATCACGGAGCGCCAATTTTTTAGATATGCTATTAGCCCTTCATTTGCCTTACTGTCGCCCCCTGCGGGCTTTCTAGCTTGCCCAATTATCATGTTTACTCTTCGGTGTTTTACCATCTTTCACAACTTCTTAGGATGTCAACACCAGTAACGCGCTTCCCTTTTGTAATGTGCCCCTTCAAAATGTATCCTGCCCCTTTGAGGTCCCCGGTACTAGCCATACGACTGATCAGAAAGGTTTACATCACTCCAATATGGCGCCCGCACATGCGCGGTATGCTGACGTAGAGCACTCTAGCGGTTTACCCTTGAGTCCTTCACAATCCCTAAGGACATCAACACCAGTAACGTGCCCCCCCATTTTTTTAATGCGCCCCTTCATAATACATCCTGTTCCCTTGAGGCATTAGCTTTCTGGCAGTTCAGGAAAGTTCACATCGCTCCAATATGGTGCCCGCACATGCGCGGGTAGCCCATTGCGAGCACTCTAGTTGTCTCTCCGTTGGACGTGCCCCCAAGCCGACGCTCCCGTTACAAAGTCCCCGGCACCGACACAAACGCCAGCAGCCAGGACCACAGGAGACCGGAGTAGGTTGTAGCAGGACATCCGTCTTGACGAAGTAAGATGCTTCAGCTTGTGAGTGCGCTATGATCAGCGCATTCTTTTACCTTTGTCGCAGACATGTTCAGTCGCATATACTACTTCTGTATACAGTTGCACTACTTGCCTAGATGTCTCTCATCGCTTTTCCCCATTACTCCTTTGCCACAGAGTGTGACTGCATACGATTCCCCTCCCGGCCCTGAAATGCTGCAAAACACTTTATTCTAGTGTAATTATGTTCTCTTTTTAAACCTGCACCTTTTTACAGCACTGTCCTCAAAAATGCAAGTTTTTCTTGAAATCAGCTGCATGCTGTAACCAGTGCTGGTCACTTCTGCCACAGGCGACACACCGGCCACCTTGGCTACCATGAAGCTCTCCACCTGTACCGCAGAGCTAATCTGCAATTGGGGGACATCTCTGGGCAACGCTTGCCCACATGATGACATCCTTAGCATGCTGCATGTATTACACAGTACTCGCTATCGATATCATCACTTCATTGCTGACTAGCATGCTATTCTCTCACATGGTACAGCCGATTTAACTGCCATATGCTACTTCCATTATATAGCACTCCTTCCACCAGGCTACCAGACTACAAGGACTCACTGCCATGCCCACTATATAGACATAGACAGGCGCATGATCACGCAAAAGATCACATTTTATGTTGCTTCTTTATTCCTTTATGTGTTTTGTCTTGTCTCTTCCATTATAGGTTCCAACAAGTGGGGTCATAAATATCGACTCCCCTCATCCTCTCCAACACACCTTAGAGTGTGTGTTGAGATTTTTAAATATTCACTTGGCCATATTTTGCCACTCACTCACCTTATTTTCACACGGTCCTGATGAACGCCCCCTCTATTTTTCTTTCAGGGGCTGAAACATGTAGACCTATCACAGACAACTACGAGTCAAAATAACTCCATTAGTTGCGCTCTTGGATTTTGGCATATCCTGGGCCGCCACAAATAAACACATTTGGCAAGGATTCCCAGAGATATTTTTAATCTGCACATCACACCAACACACCACACCAGCTCCGCTGTAATCAGGCATTTTAGCACAACTTGGCGGCATTCGGCCACCCGGTTGGGACCCCAATGATGAAGCATGACACCAACCAGGTTGGTGTGTGAGGGGTCTTTTAACAAAACCTAATGATTCTGCGGCACTGTTTACTACCACAGTGAGTCTGAAACACTTCTTCTCTTCCAGTGGGTACATCCACATTGATTGTACATTAAAGTTAGGGATAGGGACGTCCCTTTACTTTTCCTGGTTCTCCCCCATTCTTGTTTGATACTAATATGGGTAATTGACCAGCACCTCCGCCTTCCAAAGGGCTCCCTGGTAAAGTGATCAGAACAGTATACAGTCCCATCATAATAACAATGTGCATGAAATGCAGATAATATTTTTAATTTTACATCTTAAACGTAAGCCTTTATCATGACTGGCCTGATGAGGAATACATTATTTATCAGCCCCATTACATGTCATTACCGCGGGAGTTGGTATATGTGAGGATCTGAGTGTATTATATGATATGGCTGTGGGCCCTTCTCATGGAATACTCTTGCAAAACTTTATTGAGTGTAGTCAGGCTCATTTGAACAACCTTAAGCTCAACCATGGGCAGCTATGGCTTTCAAGCAACAAGGCTTAAACAAAGGAACTAAGGGGCCGATTACGATGGCAGGCGGATCGTCCCCGCCGGGTCAGCAGTGGTCACCGCCGGCCCGGCGGGGGCGATCTGCCCGCCATCCTGACCGCAAAGACCCCCCGCCATATTATGATGGCTGGGGGGTCCGCGGCAGACGGAAAGACCGGGTTTAATATGGTGACGTGTCTGGAAGACACCGCCATCCATATTACGATGCAGGCTGTTATCAACCTTTCCATGGCTGTATTGCCGCCATGGAAAGGCTGGTGGTTCCTGCTGTTGGGGGACCATTGCGGGCCCCCAGGGTATTGGGGGGGTGGGGGGTGCACATGGGGGGTACCTATGCGTTTGTATGTACAATGTTTTAGGCACCGAGCGGTGCCTGTCACATTGTGCATGTAAAAGCACAACAAGTATTTTTTACATTGGGTTGGGTGCTGCTTGCAGCACCGCCCGCCGCAATGTAAAATATACAGGATGCGCCCGCCACAGTGGTGGGCGCATCATAATTCGTATGGTGAGACCACCGCAACTATGGTGGGCGGTCCCTTTTGCAGCTGCGAGTCCACCCGCCATCGGAATCGGCCCCTTAGTGTAGAACATCTAACTGTACCTAACACCGAAATAAGAAAGTCACCAAACATGAAAGAAACATGGCACCAATTTATATAAATACATTGTATTGTGAGGTGGGCAAAATCGACTGGAGGGTTTTGGAGATAAGATTTTTCAAAGATTTGTTTCACTTTTAATTTCAACCACAAACAAGTACTGGTCAACAAAAATTTGCAAACTTTTCAAAAGTTTGTAAAAGTAAGTGCTACTACTCCAGGCCGGCTGGTGCAACCAAATTCAACCGGATGGAAGTCTAGGAAACCAGTGAGGTAGGTTTGGACAATCACCTGGCTGCTAGAGCATTTTTCTGTCCAGTTCCAGCCTTTAGAGTGTGACCACCATGGACTATAATGGAGTACTTCTGATGCTCCGGTTGTCCTGCAGTCGATTGTGGTGCCTTTGTGGTCGTTCCTCAGTCCATGGGTTATTGTGGCCCAACTTTAGCCACAGAGGTCAGTGTTATAATTTGTGTAACATTATGCAGCTCTCCTCATGCTGCCATTCTCGTGCTAATGTAAAGAGGTTGTGGAAAACCATAACCTACGTGAAGCACCGCTTGGACGCAAAGGTCTCTACAAGTATAAGCATGAATAATCAAAATTTAATCAACAATTTTTCAATGTGACTCATGTCCATGAAAACGCAAAAACACTAAAACAATAGTCATGTTATATTTATATCCAATGCAAAACTTTAAGTGTGAACAGTATTAATTATACTGAGACATATACACATGAATATACTGTTTTCAACATAATTCATCTAACACTTTGATACATGAGCCTTGATTGAAAATCAAACTCTTGAAAAAAAGACAATCCCAATGCATTTCGGGTTAATACAAAACCCTTCGTCAGGGGATATATATAAATACCAATAATCAGCAGAATGCGTGTAGTCGTATCTTGAAGACCACCTTCCAGAGCTACAACAACAAAAAACCATATGATTATACATGGAGGAATGAATGAAACGAGATCCAAAATACAGAATACAAAAATGTACTCATAAGATTTGCACTCGACAGAAAGACTTTAGAAAAGAAACCAAAAGCCCAACACAGGAATGTGAGTGTGCGCGACAAGCTTTGAGAAACCGAGTAGTGCTCATCGCATGAAAAATGCTCAAATGAATATGTGGTGAATCCTACTTAGTGCCCTTAGGCAATACTGGATGTAAGCTTACCGATGTGTGATAATTGTTAGGCTCTGTTAAAGTTCATCAGTCTGAAAACAAACAAAATGATCACCAGTCGATGAAACATCATGTGTTTACGAAAGCCAACAAAAAAACGTAAAAAAGTAAGCTACGCTTACCCTGTTCGATCAACCGATCGTTATATATGAGCCTCATTAGTATTTGTAAACGGAAAGCGCCTCTGTGATCTGAAATATATCAGAAACGTATCGTAAGATGTGGTTTGTGAGCCATAAAAAATAAATAAAGTCTCATGTTTAAAGTAACGGCTCCACGTCTCACCTAGATCGAAGAACGCCCAAGTCTTCCGTATAGAATCACGCTACAACGGCATACGTGAGGTTACGTCCGTCCTAACAGTGGGCGCGTTGGTGTTTATACACAGCCGAATAGAAAAATAAAAGACAGACTCGCTCGGGGTTAATCAACTAGCTTTACTCATGTGTGTTTTAGACGATAAGCCGATGTAGGTGAACAAATATCTTATTAATGGAAAAGAAACACAGCAATGCGCTAATTATAAGAAAGGAAACAAAAAACAAATTTAGTGTGTGTGAAAGAATAAATACAAAACTAAATAATCAGAATGAAATGTGTGTCAAAAACCCGTTGAACAACTGCTAGTGAGGTCCAACGTATTTGTAGAGAATGTAAGCTCATGAATGTAAAAATGAAGAAAGATCGTAAAATATGATAAGAAAAGAACAAGAAATAGAGCAAAGAAATGACGAGTGTCTGGTGACATGTGAATGCGTTCTAGAATAGAATTCACGTGTCACCAGGCACTGATGTGAACACTGTCTTAGCATGTAGGGAGACACATTGGATCAAATTTCTGGGAACAGTGATCCCTGGGGGACTCAATGACCATTATGAACTATTATGCTTTGTTTAAATCCTATACTGGCTGTGGTATTTTTATCACAGGCCACTAATTAACTTGTTTGTACAAGATTTGCACTCGTCATTTCTTTGCTCTATTTCTTGGTGTTTTCTTATCATATTTTACGATCTTTCTTCATTTTTACATTCATGAGCTTACATTATCTACAAATACGTTGGACCTCACTAGCAGTTGTTCAACGGGTTTTTGACACACATTTCATTCTGATTATTTAGTTGTGTATTTATTCTTTCACACACTAAATTTGGTTTTTGTTTCCTTTTTTATCATTAGCGCATCGCTGTGTTTCTTTTCCATTAATAAGATATTTGTTCACTAACGTCGGCTTATCGTCTAAAACACACATGAGTAAAGCTAGTTGATTAATCCCGAGCGAGTCTGTCTTTTATTTTTCTATTCGGCTGTGTATAAACACCAACCCGCCCACTGTTGGGACGGACGTAACCTCACGTATGCCGTTGTAGCGTGATTCTATACGGAAGACTTGGGCATTCTTCGATCCAGGTGAGACGTGGAGGCGTTACTTTAAACGTGAGACTTTATTTATTTTTTATGACTCACAAACCACAGCTTACGATACGTTTCTGATATATTTCAGATCACAGAGGCGCTTTTCGTTTACGAATACTAATGAGGCTCATATATAACGATCGGTTGATCGAACAGGGTAAGCATAGCTTACTTTTTTACGTTTTTTTGTTGGCTTTCGTAAACACATGATGTTTCATCGACTGGTGATCATTTTGTTTGTTTTCAGACTGATGAACTTTAACAGAGCCTAACAATTATCACACGTCGGTAAGCTTACATCCAGTATTGCCTAAGGGCACTAAGTAGGATTCACAACATAGTCATTTAAGCACTTTTCATGCGATGAGCACTACTCGGTTTCTCAAAGCTTGTCGCGCACACTCACGTTCCTGTGTTGGGCTTTTGGTTTCTTTTCTAGAGTCTTTCTTTCGAGTGCAAATCCTATGAGTAAATTTTTGTATTCTGTATTTTGGATCTTGTTTCATTCATTCCTCCATGTATATTCATATGGTTTTTTGTTGTTGTAGCTCTGGAAGGTGGTCTTCAAGATACGACTACACGCATTCTACTGATTATTGTTAGTTATATATCCCCTGACGAAGGGTTTTGTATTAACCCGAAATGCATTGGGATTGTCTTTTTTTCACGAGTTTGATTTTCAATCAAGGCACATGTATCAAAGTGTTAGATGAATTATGTTGAAAACAGTATATTCATGTGTATATGTCTCAGTATAATTAATACTGTTCACGCTTAAAGTTTTGCATTGGATATAAATATAACATGACTATTGTTTTAGTGTTTTTGCGTTTTCATGGACATGAGTCACATTGAAAAATTGTTGATTAAATTTTGATTATTCATGCTTATACTTGTAGAGACCTTTGCATCCAAGCGGTGCTTCACGTAGGTTATGGTTTTCCACAACCTCTTTACATTAGATTATACCAATTAGGGATGTAGGCTCACATCCCCAACGTAAATTCACGCTAAAAAGAATCTTTAAATTTAGCTGTTCTATTATAATATTCTGATTAACTTGTGTACATTAGGTGTGCAGGCCCACTCACCTTTTTGCCATTCTCGTGCTGCCATCACATGTACATCATTCTGTGACATTGTCTTGTCATTCTATTGTGTGGCGGTTGGGAGTTGGATTTATTGCCTGGCTGTTCCAATTTGGTGCCTGTGCTGTTTCCAGAGAATAATGCTTCCTCTTTGAGAAAAGAGCATCAGCGTCACCTTGTTTACCACATTTTTGGAAACTATAGGCCAGGCATTGGCTGTAGACAGCAGAACAGTTCACACTGGAGAAGCACGTCACCTCATGGCTAATCCACTGCACGGACATAACAGGAGTATTCTGTGGCTACTTCTACCTCATGTTTTCCTCCTCTGAGTTATGTCTTAATTGAATGTTTAACGAGCCGTGACGCATACCCATTTGTTTTGGCGGCTGGCAGTTAGCGGCTGGCACAAGTGTAGAGGTGGACATCTAAGCTTACCGGCTGTGATAAAGGCTGCGTCAGGCGGTAGACTATAAGTGATCCTCCGTTATTCCTGATCCAGGAGAGGAGCCTAATCTTGGTCGACGCATCTTCTGATCGGTGATACGTACACCCGCTTCAGCTCCTAAAGTGGCGATCTGTCTTCCCTCATTGAGCCAGCGCTCTCCTGCATGTGACTGCATTTGCTGAAGGCTGACCTGTGCGTTAAGCTGTTAACACGGTGATGCACACTCCTCCAGGATTCCTTAAAGGGGCAGCTTCACTTCAAGTTGTGTATGGGATTATTTTAACTATGGTGAAACGCACACCAGTTGTTTAAAATAAGTTTTTCCCGGTCTTTTCTCATTGAGCCAGCGCTCTTCTACATGTGACGGTGTTTGCTGGAGGATGACCTGTGCTTTACCATGGTGATGCACACACCTCCAGGATTTCTTAAAGTGGCAGCATCACTTCAAGTGGAGTGTGTGCTTGTTTTAATTACGGTGACACGCACACCAGTTGTTTGAAAGAAGCTTGTCTACCTGCTATCATGGGGGCAGGCACACCTTTCTACATGTATTCTAACTAAAAGAAAAAGGGATAAATTAAATGGTGACACCCACAGCTTTATCCAACAACATATGCATGCAGCATCATTGCGCTGATTCACACAGCCTTATCTTCACTATATAGTGGTGACATTTCTATTTACTGTGCCTAATTACGTTGATGTTTAGTGATACAGGGTGTGCAGGTGGCTGAAGAAATTCATGACCTCATCATGAATGTTGCCAATTCTATTGCAGCTCCACCACCTTTCTTCATGTCAGTGGGGGAACCAGCCATGTAATGGGAGGATTGGAGCATTTGTTTCAAAAGCTATTTAGTGGCATTAGATGGTACAAGATTTCCAGCTATAAGGAAAAAAGCTTTGCTGTTGGGTGCGTTAGGAAATGAGGGGCAACATATTGTTAAATACCTTCCAGCTACTGGTGAGGAAGTGGATGATGTTTACAAGGATGCTCTGCTCAGGCTACGCACTAGATTTGCAAAGCAAGAGAAAGTTGTTAACTGCAGACATAAGTTTTATACACAACCACAAAGGGCGAATAAATCAATTGACAATTTTTTTTCCAGGTTAAGAGAGTTGTCAAATAAGTGCCAATTTGGGCCAATGCAAGAAGAGATGATTAGAGATTAATTAATAGTCCAATGCTACAGCAAGGAGGCACAAGAGAGGTTGTGGACTGCCAGTAACCCCAGTTTAAAAGAAGCTATTTTATTGCAAAAGTTGTAGAGGAATTCGAGATGTGTATGAGGGAAATGAAGTTTATTCAGCAAGAAAAAGGGATGAAATTTGCCACTTTAAGTGATTCTGAAGGGGTGACTGTTGTGCATAGTAAAAGTAATATGGGAAGCATAAACAGTAACAAAGTTAAGACAAGTAAAGGCATGTTGTCTCCATCTCAAAAGGGCTCTACTTGTTTTTGCTATAGGTGAGGAAGCATGTTTCATGGTGCAGACTCAAGGAACTTTTTTGCACAAGGCAATGAATGTCACAAGTGCAGGAGGAAGGGGCACTATGCTCACATGTGCAAGGCTACTGGCAAGGTAGCAGTGGTGGAGGAAGATGACACCGAGGTCAGGATAATGGTATATGTTTGTGTGACTCTGTATGGGAGGATGTAAAATTAATCCTGTCTGATGTTATTTTGATGGGCTACCAGGGAGCAAGCATTGGTGTCCTAGGGTAATGGAGGCAGGTATTAAGTTTTGTGAAAGACAAACAAAAGGAAAGGTTTATGTTCCTTAAGAAGATCCTGCTATTTTAGGTTGAGTTCACCAGTACAACCTCAACATTAGGGTGGACCCAAGGGCAGAACGACAAGTAATGATTGTGGATAACTCAGAAGTACATAATATTATACAACGTCATGCAAACGTTTTTGACACTAGATTGCAGGAAGCCTATGGGTTTGTACATAAAATGAAGCTAAGGTAAAACTCAATACCTGTCAAACACATTGCCAGAAGAATTCCAATGGCAGCCAGAGCAAAGGTGAGAGACATAATCAAACAGATGCTGGAAGATAATGCCATTGAAACTGTAGAGGCGGCACAATGGCTATCTCCAGTCGGTATCACCAAGAAACAGGATGGCTCATTACAAGATTGTCATTATGGACAATTTTTGCTTCCCAACAATAATGAGATCATTCTGATGTTAGCTGGTGGAAACGTGTTTTCTAAATTGGATGTGCACAGTGCGTACCATCAAATAAAACTGCCTCCAGATTCGAGAAAATACACCTCTCTCATCACAACGGATGGCACATTCCAATTCAGCAGACTTCCGTTTGGTTTACGCTCCACAGCCAGTGCATTTCAGAGAATCATTACTTGCATTATAAAGGGTATCAATCAGGGGGTGTTTTTTCAGGATGATATCCTGATATACGGGCAAAATGAGAACGCTCATAACTCCATCTTTGAACACGTTTTATCTCATTTGGGTTGAGCTGGTTTAACACTACGTAAAGACAAGTGTTTATTCGCTGTTGATGAAGTTGATTATTTGGGATACCTTATCACTAAAGAAGCAATTCAACCCAAGCAAGATTTGGTAAGTGCCATCGTCAATATTAGGGTTCCTGATGACAGGGGTCACCTAAGGTCTTTCATGGGGATGTTTGAATACTACGCCAAATTTGTTCAAGATTATGCAGAAGGTGGAGCCTTTATGGGAATTGTTGAGGAAGGGCAGGAAATTTACATGGGGTGAAGAACAACATAAGGCATTCCATCTGATTAAGGAGAACATTGCACAGGCTGACATCTTGGCACCGTTCAGTCCTGGATTACACATTATTCTGATGGCTGACGTCAGTGCTATAGGCGGTGGTGCAGTTTTGGCCCAGAGACATGCAGGAGAAAACAGTTGCTTTTGCTTCACGGTCTTTAACTGATGCTGAGAGGAGTTATTGAACATGAAGCACTAGCAGGCATGGGCCACTAAACATCTCTGTGGTGTGTGTGTTTCACATTACGCACAGACTATAAACCTCTTATTAAAGTCTTGGGTCCTGATGGCACAAAATATTGGTCTGGCAGACTAGCACGACTTGCTGTCAGAATACAAGATTTCACGTTTAAGGGTGAACATGTACCTGGGTGGCATAACAGTATAGCTGTTTGCTTGTCAAGGTTACCTGACACTAAGGCTGCATGTCTGGACATGGTTACTGAAGAGGTGGTAGCCAGTCTTTATGATATCACTGAGGGTTTGGGCAGGGCCATCTCCAGAAAGTATTGGAAAGAATAGGAGCCATGCACTGGAATAATACCCTTTCAGGTGTCATGAAAATGGTGAGGGAAGGCGTTTCAAGGAAACGTACTGTGTCAGCAGGTCTTAGACTTTTTGTCCAGTTGCAAGATGAACTATCCATACAGGGTGATTCTGTTTTGTTAAGGGGCGAGAGGTTTGTTCCACCTGAATCCATTAGGAGGGTTATTGCTTTGGCCCATGAAGTGCACCTGGGACAAACTTTAACTGGCAAGAGAGTCAAATAAAGATTTTGGTGGCCAGGTATAGCTAAGCAAGTGAAGGATTAGGTGGAGCATTGCAGTAGTTGTAAAGAGTCAGAAAAAAGGTTGCGAGTTAGACTGGATGGACCTGTTTCTTTTGAGCATGTAGTTGGATTGGAAGGAGTTTGGAAAAAAGTTTGCATGGATTTTATTGGTCCGTTCTGTGACTTGCAAGATAACTAAAAGTTTGCGGCAGTCTTGGTAGATGCTTGTTCAAGGTGGGTGGAGGTGGTCTTCATGAGAAATGTTGCCACATAATCCACTATTAGTGTTTTAAGTTAAATTTTTAGGAGGGAGGGCAAACCCGCTATTCCTGTTACAGACAATGGTACACTACTCACCTCAAGAAAAATAGATTTTTCTTTTTACACATGTGTACTTCACTGTATAACCCAAAGGGAAATGGTCTGTGTGAGAGAATTAAAAAGCTAGACAAAGGCACAATGCAATTAGCGGTCGCTTCAAACATACCTGTGCAGTGTGCCATCAAGGACATTTATGGGCATATCGTACCAATGTACATCAAGGTATGGTCAAGACTCCTTTTGAGTTAATGAGTGGAAGGCAAGCTGGCACCAAAATGGTTCCAACTTGGTTGCACAGCGATTCGACCAATTATTTTCCTTCTAAGCACAACACAACTTTGGTTTGTGGTAATAGAAACATACAGCAAGGGGATTGGCCAAAAGTCAAACCAGGTGGTACAATGAGGAGCTTTAGCAAATCCAGGGGTCCCTTTCAAGTGAAGTGTGTAGGGGGGAGTTGGGTCAAGCAACAGAATGGTCAAACGTGGAATCTAAGAAGGGTGGAATTGTACCAAAAACAGGGAAAGGGTTTGCAGAATCCCATGTAGGAGCATGAAGAGATTTTGGGATGTACACCCATAGCATGTAATACCCTTGAGAGGAACAGAGAAAAGATCATCCCTCTTCTCCGGAGACAACTTTACCTGAACCAAGGTAAGGCAAACTGATGGGAAGGGTTACTAAGTCACTCTGCTCTCAACTCTTCAAGGGAGGGAGTGGGTATATTGGTATGTTTCTAGGTTTGTCAGGACACTTTCATGTGTGTCATGTCTGGGTTCACACTCTATTTTTCCTTCCTCCATGCCTAATTTGTTGTTCTACTCATTTTACTTTCTTGTTTTTATTCTTTTACTTACCTTTATATTGCTCCAAACCCTGGACTTTTGCTTATGCTGTTAAACATATCAGAAGGTTATGTCAGTTATTTAGTATCCTGTTCAAAGATGTATTCTTTTCATTTCTATTTGTGGAAGACAAGGATATGTGTTATAATTTATGTAACATTATGCAGCTCTCCTTGTGCTGCCATGCTCGTGCTGCCGTCTCATGTGCATCGTTCTGTGATGTTGTCTTGACATTTTATTGTGTGGCGGTTGGGATTTGAATTTATTGCCTGGCCATGCTGGTTGGGTGTCTGTGTTGTTTCAAGAGAATAAAGCTTCCTCTTTGAGAAAAGAACATCAGCTTCACTTTGTTTATCACAGTCAGGGTCACACAAAGTCCTCTATTCAGGGGGTCGAAGGTCAGAAGTGGCTAGCCGTATGGTCTCTGGGTGCAACATTTGGGGTAAAATCCTTTTGTGGGCACTAGTGTCCCTCTGGAGTGACAAATCTGGACTTTGGCAACACTCCTAGATCCAGAGGACTCAGGTGCAACTTTTGACCATTGAAGATTGGTCCTTTGCAATTTCTAGTAGCAGCTAGCAGCACATCTTCACAGGTGGCTAGCACTTTGCTGGTTTGGGCTACTTCAGCTCTTTTGTCGCTGGATGTTGTTCCAAGGGATGAGCAGACTGATGTTTCGAGTCGCAGCTCTGGGGGGATCAACATTTCTGTGAGCTAGGAAACTCACGCACGGTCCAAACTTTGCTAGCCCAAAGTGCAGCAGGTGCAGTCCAGCAGCCTTTCCTTGTGCGATTACAAGGCCAGCAGGCCATTCCTTCCTTGGTCCGCTTGCCTAATCCAGCTTGATCTCAGGTTCAGGGTGCCATATTTGAAAAGTACCTGAGGGGACTATGTGGTCACTAGCCAATGGACTACCAGATCCCTTCCTACTTGGTGCTGACTTTTCAGTGATATGTGTCACCTAGCTTTCCCAGAGTGCACCATTCCAGCCACTCTCAAGGTGTCTGAACCTCCCCTCTACTGTGAGGAGCTTGATAGCCCACTCCAGAGCTTTGGCTACCTGAGCGCTGCACACCAACGTAAAAACCGGTTTGGGGATGGGTTTTCTCTCTCTGATCCTGTCTCCACTTAGTCTACAGGAACAAAAGACAGCCCCTCTGGAGTGTTATCACCATTTGACTATCAAAGCTGGCTTCCCCTTTGAAGCTTGCCTTTCGGGCTAACACCCAGGGGAAGGTGACACCTCTCCCTGAAGCGAGCTGCAATTTTTAAAAAGTCTGTGAGTCATTCACACGACTCCCCAGGTGGGCAGAAAGCTGGCTGGGGGCCAGTGCCCGTGTGAGGCCACTGGACCAGCTAGGACACAGAATAGCAACTTTCTAAAAGTTGCTTTACTTTAATAGTGACATTAAATTTGACCTGGACATCATGTCTGGTTTAATTCCATGATTAATTTGATACCTCACAGTACCCAGTTAGGTAGTCCCATTCAGAATTTAGCCAGGCTGGGGAGCCAGCCTGTGACCCTGTGTTAGCCAATGGGGCTACTAACCTTTCAACAGCAAACATCAACTTTAGGGGTTTTGCTGCTAAGACACATCTAAACTACATGTCCTACTTAATGATATAAAGCTCCCTGCCTTATGGCTCTAGAGGCCTTCCTTAGGGGAGACTTACATTTATCATTAAGGGAAGTGGTGGTTTTGCTATTAATGATAATGGCAAAGTCGAACAGGCAGTGTAACAGCTGCCCTTTCAGTCTGCAGTGACAGGTTGGTAGCCATTTTGTACAGTGGCACAAACAGTGTTGTAGCCATGAGTAGACACTCTGCCTTACATGCTCTTGGTACCCTGGGTACCATATACTAGGCACTTATAAGTAAGTCAGTCCTTGCCAAATGGGAAAGCCAATTCGACATGCACTTTGCCATGTGTAAGAAGACTGGCACTGATGGCTGGCTAGAAAGCTCAGTGCACTTTCAGAGTAAAAAAACAACATCTAGTAATCATGGCAATGAGGGCAAAAAGTGGCAGAAACCTTGAAAAGCCTGTTTCCTTACAGTATTTATCAGGGTAATATATATCTACTATTAAGAGTTTCTCTATCAGAATCGGAACTATCATGCAGCTTTTGGTGACTTTTGCATGATCTGCAAAAATTAAGTTCTGAGGGGGGGGGACTTAATTGCACCCAATATTCACTGTGTGCGGTAAATTCCAACAAACATATAACTGTGACTACTGGGCAGACAGGTTTGTTTATAGGGACCACAATTTACTGTATTGACCGCCCCAGTATTCATGCCTGGCCTTCTTAAGCAGTTGGTATCAATTATATTAAAAAATAAACTTTCTCTGTGTTGTCTTTCTCTTTACTTCACCTCACTACATCTGTCTCACATATCACTGTAGCCCTCTTTCTCACCACCTAACTCTAAATCTCTATGTACCTATCCCTTCTGCATCTCAACTCTAACTCACCTATATCAACCTAACTTCCCTATCCAGATATCTCACTCTACTCCACCTCTAACTCTCTTGTGTTCTTGCCTCTTTCTTTCTACTACTCACTGTGACTACCTCTACATGTGTTGCCCTCTACCTCAACTCTGTCCCTGCCTTTTATCTCACTCTTAACTTAGTTCACCTCTGTATTAATCTCATCTCACACTTTCCCTCACATGTCTCTTCCTCAGTCATGTCTCTCTACACCTTCCCACTCTCTAGTTCACCGCTCTCTCTCATTTCTCTCCACCTGACCTCTCCCACTCTTTCATCTCTCTTTACCCCACTGTTCGCTTGACACCTATCTGCCGAATTTACCTAATGGTTTGTTTGCTGCCTCACCTTTCCACCTTTCTATCTCCCTTCTCACACTACTTAATTTCTCTCTTCATCATCTCATTATCTTAATTCTGTCTCTCTAACTCAAATTCTTGTTTTAATATTACGAACAAGACCACTAAGTAGCCACCAATTCACCCTTATAATGTTTTTCCTACAGTGAGATAAACATACTAGTCAGACACTGAATACTCCGTCAAGCTTTCTTGTGGTACTATTTGGCTGGTGGTCGCCAGTGGCAGCTTGTGCTTTTGGCTACTTTTGTGTGCCCCTGTTTCTGAAAGTTTACCATGTAATTTAATATGATATGGCATCACAAGGTCTTGAATTAAATGAAAATGGGTAGTAAATTCAAAGTTATTCCAAAGAAGGGCCCCAAATATATCTTTTCCATAAACAAAGCCATAACTATTGGTTTTGCCAGTGCTTGCTAATAGTATCAGATAAACAAGTAGCAACAACCAATTGTTTATGAATAATTAGAATTGAAAATATAAGACTGTGACTTAAACAAAACTTAGGCCTGTGGAATGGGTAGTGGTCTTTGGAGTGTCTCAATCACTCCTATTGCCACCTTCATCCTAGTTTCCTTTGCAATCTCTCACTTTGACCTTTTTCTGTGAAACGTTGTCATCCTATCAGAATTCTTTCTATGTTGGTGTCAATTTTATAGCAGCATATTTTCTCACTATTTGTTAATTTTTGTGCGTATTTATCCAGTTTGTGGAGGCGATTACTTCCACCTTCTCATCCAAGAACGCACACTTTGAAAGTCACAACCTTTTTAGATAAGTAAATTAAAACTACACTATTTTTTTTGTAAACACATTTTATTTGCATTTTGGTAACAACATTACATTCTCTTGACTTTTCTTGTTCTCATATGTTCTTGGTTAGTATTCCAGTTTTGCATTCACTGTCTAGTCAGCTGGTGTTCGCTCCATGAGTAAAATAAAGCTACACTAGAGCAATACCTATCAACCATGGGCGCACTAGTCCTCAGAACAATTGACAGCCAAATCTGATCTGTATACGTGGAAAAAACACAACCCATCGAAACACTTCAGAGAAAAAAAAGTGATCCTGATATGATGAGAAGACAAGAATGAAAAGGTAACACTTCCACCATGTAATGACTTATCCATCCCAGTGCGGTGTGCCAATTTGCTCCCACCCCCCTCCCGGGATCCATGAGGCATCTAACGGACTGGCCTCTCTAGTAAACTCGTTCCTCTCCCCATAATTAATTACTTTATCTGGCGGAGTTTACACTATTTAGTGGTGTTTTTTTTGATTTTCACACAAACAGCCCACGGTAGGGTGGACCTTAGTGAGTTCACACCACCGGGGCTACGCACATCCCCCTCTGGTCCTGAAGAATGCCTGATTAACACTCCTAGAGGCAGAAACATGTTGACCACCACGGAGTGAACCAGGTCTTTTATTTTTTTGACCCTCACTCCTTTTTACTCCTTTCCAATTAAGCAAAATTATTAAAGTTTCTTTTTGACTTGATTGGATATTTTAAATTCACTTTCCCCACACAACAAACCCCGCTCCGCAGTAACCTGGCGTCGCAGCACACTGGGATGACATTCGGTCGTCCCAGTGGAAGCCCAATGATGAAGCATGTCACCAACCAGGTTGGCGAGTGAGGGCTTTTTATACCCACTGGGTATTGTTCCATGGTGGCCAAACTTGCTTTCCATGAACATAACGGTTCACAGGGAATCTGTGGCTCTGTGCTCTTTTGATTAATGTATTGCATTAACTAGAGTGCCCCTTGTTTTGAATTACTGTACACTGGCTTTGTTGATTCTGGATAATCTACTGAGGGGACTAGCCGTGTTGATCCCTTCCTCTCCTGTTGATTTTTGACACCATTATATAAGGCCAGACCACATGCCAGGACCTCCCACACCACATCCAGCCCTTTCCGCGGACAAGCCACTGCAGCCACATATGCTCCAGCCAATTACCCAAGCATGCCTCTGATCACTCCTGACAGTTTTAAGTGCTGCAATGCCCAACTGTTGGCTGCTGTGCACTATAGAAATGCAAGGATGCGTATACCCGATAATCTCCATTATTTTCCTCATTCCTTTTTTTCTGTTTAAGTAACTGGACTTGATACTATTCAAGATCTTTATTTCTCAAGGAAATAGTTGTTTGGCTAGTTGATGCATGTGTACAACATGCATTTTCTCTGGAAAACCTTGCAGCTTGTAAAAGCCTACCAACCGTGTAATCCTCACAGATACAGTTCATATCTGTAGCCCTGATATTCTGGGCCATGTGAGATCTCGACCACAACTCACATCAACATGTGGCCTCTTTCCCCCTACTATGCCAGTGACAGAAAATCTAGAACCCAGTAATTTACACAGAACAGTGTAGCCTGCCACACTACTCATAGTTTACCCCTGTTTGTTCACAACGTGCTCTGCCCTATCACCATTAGAGCGCTTGTTCACAATACTGACAAAACAACTATATTTAGATTCACCTCAAATTCAGATAAAAGTTAAACACAGCAATATTTATTCAAGCTTTTCACCTAATATATGGTCCATATGAAATGACATGATGTCTCTGTAGATAATTCTGTCTACCTTAATGTATACTCAATTGTTTCAGTTTTTGGATAACTGGGTTTGGAGTGAGATATGTTAACCTAGCATAGGCTACTATAGGCTTTGTGTAGAGTGATAATTCTCCTCACATCCAATGCAGCCTCTTTTATAGAAGGCTTTTCTGACTTTTCTAATGCTGGAAGATGCACAGTACAAAACAATAACAGCTGTTATAGAAAGCTATCTGTAAAAGTACAGATGTCCATTTGCAGTTACATAAATGACTAGTATAGGATTGTATGCATATGGCCAGCTTAATCTAAAAAACTTTTAAACAAATTTCAAATTTCTGTTTTCATTTTTTAACTTTGGAAGTTTGAAGATTTCATATTTTTCCAGCCCAAGATGAATGTATACGATTTTATCATTTCCTGGGTTGAGAGTACATCTAATGTAACCTACTAGCCCTGTTTGGAACTCTGCCAGTTCCATGCTTTCGAGGGCTATGGCAAAAGTACAAAACGGGAAATTAACTGCTTCTGTCAGAAATTGGTGACTGGTACTGTTAATTTGACAGAAAGATGAGAAACACATTTGATTTGTTCTTTTAGACAACTGATGTGCTTTCTGTTAGTAGAGTGAAAGGAGAGTTAAATTTTGGGTGAGATTTCTCTAAGAGAGAGGCTTAAAGGAGAACTGTAATTTGAAGAGTTGTTCGGCCTAAATGCGAATCTCCCAAATCTTCTCATACATCATACATTGCAGCAGGAAAAGTGATGGTGGTGTATGTACATGTAGGATAAGTTGGAATCTCAGGAGCCAGCATGTTGGCTTCCTTTTCTGGTCACCAGCAGAATGAGTCCTGAGCCTGATGCGAAGCGTCTACTTTAACATTCTGGAAAACACAATCCTAACATTGACTTGAATAAGTCCTTTGAATCTAGTGCTGCGGGCCTAACTATGATTCCCAGTAAACTTAATGTGATAGAACTTTGAGTGGACCGAGTCCTGCTTGGGACTTCATTTCCAAAGAACTGTTGTTGCTGAACATTTCAGAAGACTTGAAAAGAGGTTGCCTTTGGTAATCTCTGGGTAGAATTCCAAATTAACTTGTGATATGATAGTAATTTAGCATATTTGTATAAAGCAGATGATTCCAAAACAATTTCACTGGCGAGAGCGAAGAGTCTGAGAGGAATCAACGTAGAGTGCATGCAATATCAGTCAAGCAGTTTGCTTCAAATTAAAAGACTTCACCCCACCCTGGCCAACTTGAGTGAAAGCCTGTGGGATGATATTCTCTAATGATTATTCTCGATTTAAAAGCACTCTCTTTATCGGTCGTCTTTAAAACTATTTTATTTAAACTGATCTTTTCCATCTGTTTCCTTCATAATTGAAGTAAAGGTGTAGGGAGTTTTTTTATACTGCAAAACATATTTTTGTTATTGTTATTGAACAATTTTGATTTATATTTAAACTGTTTTGATTCAAAATCCTATTTTCCCCATTAGTTTGTATCCATTGTCCTCCATATTGCTGTACTTTTTTTCATTAAACTGTACATTGCATTTTTTTTATTCCTAACATCTACATACATTTCCTCTGATGACTGCCTAGTTACTTAGACCATGCAAGATGAAGTAAGGTTATTTTAATTGAAAGTCTTGTTCTTCTGAGGGAAGGCAATGTGGATAATAGTTATAGCTCTCAAGAAGGTGATGTCAGCCTCCAACATCAACTTGCAGGCTGGTTTGTTGCAGTCTCCAATTTTGTGGTATTCATAAATCATGAAGGCCTCTCTCTGGAGAATTTAAATGATGTTGTTTGTCCGTGTGTCACACTATGTGCAGCACCGAAAAGAAAGAGTTGTGAGGGAGGTCTTGTGCTCCCAATGTTCCAAAGTACTTTGTGCCCCAAAATAATTACACATCTGTCACTGCCCAATGGAGAGCCTTACAACAGCACTACGCAGTGATTTGACTTAACTGTGCTTCAACCAACCTGTTTCAGGTTTGAAGGGCACTGGACATATGATCCATGACCTTAAATTGAGAGGGGTCCCAATGGCACAATGAATGGTAAATTGTAAAATGGACACCTGGGAGGTCATGCAGAGGTTTAGAAGAGCCACGCTCTAATCCTCAAACTTCCAGTAACCGCAACTTGTGCAGTAAATTATGTCTACCTTAGTCAGTCTCTGCTTTGAAATAGGGTAATGTATGTAATTCCACTGGCAGGGTAAGTTGGGAAAGTGACTACTGACTTTAATATGTGCCCTAGCAGAGCTTCTACGAATTCATTGACAGGAGAACTCTTAAGTCAGGTTCACCTGCTGATCCTAGCACCACCAGTGTACTAATTATGGCGGCAGAGGTAATTAATCCATGGGTAAATAAGCTGCTGAATGAGTCATTGACATCCGCAATAGTCCCGATGATTGGAAACAGGAAAAAATCTTCCATTGTTGGAGAAGCCTTCTGCCAACCCGAATTTGCCAAGTGACTATAGGCCTATTTCCCTGCTACCTGCAGTCTCTAAGTGTTTGAGGAAATGAGTTAACAGGCACCTTTCCTGTTATCTGCAGACTAACAGTTTCTTTCATTCTAGTCAGTTGGGCTTTAGGAGGAACTTAAGTACTGAGACGGTTCAGCTCGAGGTAGCAGAACAAATCAATGTCACTGTGGATGCCAGGGTAAGGCTGTGTTGATTTTGTTAGATCTGTCAGCTGCCTTTGATAGAGTTCCCTACTCCTTCCTGATGGATTGCCTCCCTAGACTTGCTGTGACGAGTCTGGCCCTTAAGTGGCTGACCTCCTTCTTAGACAACAGAGAGCAGGAGGTTTGGCTTCCTTAGTTCGCCTCCAGCAATAGGGCATCTCAGTTGTGTTCCTGCAGGGCTCTGCCCAACTTTGTTTAATGTCTGTCTTACCCTGCTTGCTTCGGTAGTTGAATCGTGTGGAGTCAAGATTGTATCATATGGAAATGATGCTCTTCTACTTTAAGGATGGGGAGGATCTGGTTTTTTCGACTCTATTAAATCAAACTGCCGTGTTTGACTGGATACATCAGAAACAACTGATTCGTAATACCGACAAAACTGAAATACCCTTTTTTGGCACTACGGCACTTACCAGCTGGTCAGTATGTTGGCCAGCTGTGTTCCACCTGCCTCTTTCTTGGAGCTAGCCAAGAATTTGAGAGTTAAATTTGACAAATGCTTATCTTTCCAACCTTAGACCTATCCTGTGATTGGAATATGTTTTAGTATCCTGCGGGCTTTGAAAACGTTTTGGTTCTTTCTGTCCATTCTGGCCAGGAAAACAGTTATTCAGGCTTTGATAACTTCTTGCCTGGTTTATTCTAATGCCTTATATCGCAATCTTCTGGAGTGAACCATTTACAGACTTCTAATGGTGCAAAACGCTGCTGCATGAATTCTATTGTATTTGCCTTTGGAGAATTAGGGTTTCTAGGCATCTTTCGTCCTTGTACTTGTTGCCAGTTACGAAGAGAAAACACTGGTGATATTTTTTTGTGCCTTGCACAATAGTGGATCACGTTACCTTGCCTCATGTATTCACTTCTACAATTCTGCTAGGAGTCTCCGGTCCTTGCATTTTGCTTTTGCTAGCATGCCAGCAGTGAGGATGACAAAGATTGGCGAGTGCTCTTTTTTCTTTCTAGGTCCGTCTGCATGGAATTATCTCCCTCTGCACCTGAAGCAGGAGAGGTCAGAACTTGCTTGTAGGAAAGGACTAAAAACTTGGCTATTCACTCTGCAATCTTCTACTTGCTGCTTGACTAGTGCCAGGACACTCCCAGGAGCATCTATGCTGTTCAGAAATCTGTCTTCATCATCATCAAGTTCCTCTTTGTTTTGTCCTATATTTAGAAGGTCTGAGATTAAAGGGGTAGAACAAAGGGCAATTTGAAAAGCAATTCATTTAAAATTCCGAATATTAGGTCCATATTGATACTATAATAACACTAAGAAATGTAAAATAAAGTGTTTTATTTTTAAATCAACTATTTTCATGAAAAAGTCACTGGGGTCAATGACTACCATAGACTTAAGGTATGATTGTTTTAAGACTATGGAAAACTGTGCACCAGTCATAACAATTTGTTGCTATTCGTCTTTTTAGTTTGGCTCGGGCAAATGATTCTCAGAATTGGAAGGGGACGAGTTTGGATTGGTGTTGAGGTTTGATCTTCGGGTAAAGCATGCTTTTGTAGCCCAACCCTATCCAGCAGTGGTCATATTAATGTTGCAACCTATTATCAGAGGTCTGGCATTTTCAAAGTCTTCAGGCATTTGTAGCCAGATATACAAAGCGTTAACTAACCTAAAATTGAATTGTGACTCTGTACCAATTTGGTATTTGGAAGGGCTATGTTGTGGGCATCTCTTCTAAATACAGAATTTTTGAGTGATGCATCAATATTTTGCAACCCTAATCCAGTCACAAAACATTTAAAAGCAACCAACTCCTGAGTAGCGATGGTAATAATATCCGCAAAAGGGAAAGGATCTCTTTGGAACTCCTACCCCTTTGTGAATGTAAAAACAAACATTTTATCGGAGGGTAGGTGGGGTACATGGAAACATTGGCAAATCTCCCAAAATATTTTTGAAAAGTAAACTTTTTTTGTTTTAACATGTCACTATTTTTAAAGTAAAATGGGTTGCATTAAAATAAAATGTTTACCTTTTTTAAAAGCAATCACATGCATGGTGGCCTGCTGACCCTAACATGCCACCTTTCCTGTGAAGGCCACAAATTGGAATGAGTTGCAATTTGTGACCTATCTCATTAATTCATGAGGTAGGCCAGATTGAGACCCACATTCAATGGGAGTTCTTCAAACCAAAGCAAAAGGTACAAAAGCTGAACAAGGCAAAGATTCACCCCCAGTCACAAAGATCTGGGTTTAATCCAAAGTTCATTTGCTCACCATGCCAGAATATAGATTAGTACGCAAACTCAAACTGTATTCGCAAAAAATCTGTGCACAATTTGCAACTGCTTCATGAGAATCCAATCTTAGTACATCTGGCCCTTGGTTTCCTTTTGTTGTCCATGTCTTCTAAAGGAGAATATGTGCTCTCTCACTCTCACTCTCATTCTCAGTGTGCTCCTTGTCGCCCAAACTGCTATCTGCCACTCAATGGGTTATATTAATGGATGCCCCTAAAAGTTTCTTAGTCTTGTGACTTGTCTTCAGCCCTTGTGAATATAAGGAGTGGCTTTGAGAGGAAATTAACAACACATCTAAATGAGTTTATCACCTGCCACAAGACCTGCCGGTTACAATTTATATCCTTTCTTCTCTCTTCAGACCTTCAGTCTCTAAAAAGAGCAGTGTTGAGCTACTTGATATTGACCATCCAGAGGCGAGTCAGTTTGTGGTCTGTGCTACATCTATAACTGACAAAACTGCAAGAATTGTTGTTGGTGTTTTGTTGTTGTATTGATTGTTGTTATTGTTATTTTTGTCATTACGTTATTGTATTATGTAATATTATGAAGAAGCTCAAGAAAAGGAAGACTTTCAAAATAGGGCGGCTGTTAAGAACATAGGATTTGCACTTAGCACACCTAAACCATTTAAGTAAACCAGCGGACAAGGCACACTTTGCAGAGGCATAAAATGATCATCACTGGATTCAACCCATTTCAAGAAACGCAACCGTTATTGATCTTGAGTTTGTTATAACAAGTACCATTATGTTAGGGGGCAATAACATTTTCTCAGTAGGCTACTGTCATCGATCTGTCTGTTCCTATTCATCAATTCCACATCGCTGGATTTTTTAAAATCAAAGTTACTATCAACAATTCGGGGGAGAACATGAAAAAAAGATGAAGGTTTGATACATTTTTAAAAAAAGATGAGCTCACAAACAATAGTGAGATGTATACGAAAGATGTCTATTTAGATGGAAAACACATGCTTTCTTTTTCTCACCAGAAATATTCCATTGTACCTGCCAATGTGGATGGAGTGTTTCTCACCAAGAACCCAGAAGACCTTATGGCTGGAAAAGAGTGTAATCCAGTGCCCTATCTGATGGGCGTCAATAATGATGAATGTGGCTGGCTTTTACCATCTGTAAGACTTTCCAATTACTATTTCAAAATGTTTCATGTAATAGACCAAAAGAATCATAACTTCAATTATATTTATGCTTCTTTCTCAGTTGTTGTTAGTTCAAAGATAATAGTGATACATTCAAGCTATGGTGGGGGGGCTCCTGCTAGGTTAACATTATTTAGTGCAAAATCAGGCACAGCCACTTGATATTTGGAACACATAACAAGAGAAAGGGAAAGTAACTACTATTATTGACTGGCTCAAAGGTTGGTACTGCTTCTAGCACATACCCATGTTACACATGACACATCTTTTAACTATCCCTCTAAGCAGTGAGTAGTATGTTGTAGAGCTGCTGCTGAGAGCCTAAACCAGGAGTGACAGACTGCATTCTGAGGCATGTGATAGGCTGTCGTGCTCTCAACATTTCAGTTAATTTGCTAATTCGACGGATTTAAGAGTAGTGAAGCAAAATATATATTTTTCAAATTACACAACACTTTTACAGATTTAGAGACAGAAACCTGAACGTGCCCATTGCACGTGTTAAATACAGTGTCACAGCAATAGAGACAAGTGAAGTAAGTGAACCGTAAAAGTGTGCTTGAAAGTTTTAGAAGAAGAGAAATCACTACTAATTCCTTATAACGCTTAATAATAATAAGGTTTTCTTGAACAAGTACGTATAAGATGATGTTTGTTTACTGATGAAACTAATGATCTAATGGTGTGGATTAGCATTTCTATTGCCTTTCATTGAAATGCATTATGAATACTATATGGTGCAAAAATATGATAAAAGTAGTTAGGAAGTTGAAATTTATAAATGTTATAGTAAAGACCATAACAAACATAGGAATTAAGAAGCGATTTTATTAAATTGACTTTGAGAAAAAAATTACATGTGTGGTTATTGAACAATTGTGGCAATAGGCCATAGCTAACGTTAATCAATTTCATGTAATATTACATTGGTGAAGTATTACTATTATTTGTCTCCTACTATGAAATGTTTGATTTAATGCATTGTACTTGATTCTAATTGGGTTTGCTTCATTGAAAGCTGACATAGGAAAAAACATGTTTAAAAGGCCTTAAATGCATAAGGTGCATTTTTCCTTAGCTAAATATAATGGAACTTTGAGTTTTTTTTAAATATTGCTTTATTTGTTCTGTACATGTAACTTCTTATTTTGTAAGGGCATTCCTTTAGAGTTCACTGTGAAATGGTCTGGTGGTAAAGTGAACTATAACCTGATGCCATAAACTGCTACACTGTATACTTCTTACCTTTGACAAACCTGTGAGGCCCAGAAAGCTAGTTCTTTCTCATGATGATCCTCATGGGAACGTATGTAGGAATAACAAAATGTATTTAGTAATTTTATATGTAAACTAATCATGTGATGAACTGTCCACCGTGGGGTAATACTACGACACCAAAAGCATCATAAAGACTATGACAAAAGAAACTCCAAGGGAGGGGCTGCACTATTACTTGTTTACTCTATCCAAGAACAACGCTATTATTTTTCTTTCTATGGGACAACGCAACGCATTCGCTTTATTTTTATTTTCCTTGCAGTGGGACTGAATGTGTTTCCTAATATTTTATAACTATCTTTGATCTCTTAACTTAGAGTGCCTTATTGTTGATACTGCTGCCTTGAGCAGTTGATCTGTAATTATTTTTTGCTGAACTACTTGTTTTTGCCTTATTTTCCCCTTTTGCCCATATTCATGGACTCGCCCGTAGACGACTTTAGCTTGATTATTTTGACTCCATTGCTGTAGAATCTTTAGATTCTGTTAGAGGATTAAACTATCCTTCTACCATTAATGGTGGTAGGAGGCCGTATCCATAGCTCTGATATCTGTTTGAAAACATCTTTTGAACTTGAACTTCTGACTAAATGTGTAGTTTTGTACTACATGCTGTAAAAATCTTGACTTAAATGCTTAGGAGATTGCTTATTTGTATTGATTTCGGAACATTTATACAATAACCAAATAATCTAAATTGTATGAGACTGCTATGAAGTCCTGATGTTCTTTCATTGAAACTGTGCTATATTTTTCCCTTTAGATCTAAATGTGTTGTGAGGAGAATCAGCAATCTTTTAAGAAGTTCTGCTTCTTTTATTACGAGTAGCAGTAGCAAAGCTTCTTGTCTGCATAATTTTGTTTAAACTTAATTTCTTTGGGTGGCTGGGTCTTCCCATTGCAATATTGTATTTTTTTATAGTATAGTCCTGAGAATGGTGAATTTGAACCTGATCTCGAATTTGTGAGTTAGTCACCAATAATGGTCCTCATTGGGTGGCTAATGTTGTGATTTGGACACCCCAATTCCCACTCCTCCTAACAGCAGAGAAAGGTCCATCAGATGATCATATGCCTCTGTGGTAAATGTAATGCTGTTATACATCTAACTGTAGAGGGCCCAGTACGGTAAAGGGAAAAATGAGTGATCACTGAAATATTAAATTATAAAACTGCTTCCGCACGATCAAGAGATTAGACATTGTTTCTGGCCTCTTCAGTTTTACTTTTCCAAACAATTCCCACAATGAATGTCTCAGAAATCAGAATTCTTTTTGTGGATCAGGTTAAAAAGAATTTGTTCTGATAGATAACAATTAAAAGTATTCCGATGCTAATCCTTTCAGGATATTGGTAGGCAGATATCACAGAGGATGAATTAATAAAAAAAAATGTTGGCATGATTATGATGTAGGTCGGAGGTGCCTCCGGCTCACATCTCTGCAGTTCAGGGACCCACTGGCCTCAGGTCGGCGGTCCAATAACCGCAATTATGGTGCGACTGCACATGGTGCGGTTGCAAACTCCCATTTCCCTATGGGAGATTTGGCCTTGGTCGGAGACCGGCCGCAGCACAAGCTCTCATAGAGAAATGGGAGTTACTGTAACTCCTTGAGTTGCCTGCCACACAATGCAGGGATTTACAGGGGGACATCATGGGTGCCCCCCCTCGGCCCACAAGCATAGGCCACCGGGAGAAGAGGGCCCTGCTTGGGGCCCATAAATTCGCTTTTCGTCAGGCTTTCCATGTCAGAAAGCCCGACATGGGAAGCCTGTCGAAAACTAACATCATAATCCTGATGGCAGAAACGCCATCCGTAAGGGATTTTGATCAGTTTGCAACTGGCCGATGGGCTCCTTAAGCCTGTCGGAAGCCAGTTGGATTGACCCGCAGGTTTAAACTCAACTGCTCTCTTTGTAATAAGGAAGTTGGAGTTTAAACCATGGATGTCAGTCAGAAAGCCTCCAGCCAGCGGTCGGAGGATTTCTGACCAACATCTAAATGAGACCCTATGTCCCCAGTTCACCATTTAGCTACGATTTCAAGCACCTGTACAAGGTTAGGTAGTTCAGTTAGTTACGTAAATGCTCCTGACATTTGTGGGCAACCTTCAAGATTAAACTAGGCTTTCATACTTCTGAGGCTGATAAATTAGGTGTCATCAATTTAGTAAATAGTCACCATATTACAATTATAGAAAATATACAAATTACATTCGCAAGATAGATATTAGGTTCAGGTTATGAAGTGGCATTGTGTATAAAATCCATCCCCAGCATTGCATTCACCAAAATATAAAGCAAGAACCCCAGAAGCTGCAATAATGAGGAACTAGCAGGCTAGCCTTTTTCCTAGTAAAATGTGTTAATGGCAGAGGGCTACTTAAGGATGGTGGCTTTCAGGATGTGGGACTTTTGATTCTATTGTTGGCCTTTGGAGAGGCGCTGCTTCATAGCTGGGGATGGAACATGGCAGCTGTGCTTTATTATTCCTGTGTTAGATCAGTGCAACATGGGAACAATTGTGGGCTTATGACCTGGTTTGCCACCAAAAGCTGCCATATTGAAAGGCTATCAGGATAGCCTTTCCTTGAGAACATATGTTGGGCAGTAGAAGGTCACTTAAATATGATGGTGCCGCATCCATGCACTTTCATGAATTAAAATGGCTGACTTCAGGCCTGTGAGTCCGCTTTTAAACTGGGGTAAGGCAAATCAGCCTGATCTGTTATGGTTTGTGCTTATTCACTTAGTTACACTGCTGTTGCTGCTCTCAGAGGGGAGGCTTTGTGTTGTAGCTGGTGATAGAGCAAATGACAAAGTACAACAGCAAAGCTCTATCATTACCTAATAGAGAAGGATAAAGACAGGGAGGAGTGGCTGTAATTTATAAGGATACCTTCAGCTTCTCTAGGGATGACATTTGTCATGATAGACTTCTCTGTTCAGGCCAATTGTTTCTAGAGGCCACTTATAGGCTAGTGTGTACTGTCGCCCAGTAACTCATACAATCTGTATTGACAAGCTTATGAATACCATGGGGCAGATTATCCTACGATAACCCAAAGATCACCATGTTGCTGATTTTAACCTTCAAGTTGAGGTCGCTAGTGATGTATTTGCCACCAACTTCTTAGTAATAGTGGGTTATGTTAATCTCTTTCTGAAAATAAAGGCAGCTACACATAGCAGGGCACTGATTATAAACAGTTTTTCATCTGAGGGAGGGTGACACCAGGACATCTAGTCCTGCTGGGCCGGACGGACAATTATTTAATCAGGTTAAGAATCTCCTGTTCTTCTGCAATGCTGCCCACTTTAAAAATGTCCAAACCATAAATTACAATGTTATCCAAAATAACCACCCACTTAGTTCTAGCAGATTTGCAATCAGCTTTAAGTCATCCTTAAAAGGACTTGGCTATCGACTCGGCCTTAATCAATCTAGAGAAGTGTGTTAAGAATGCCTTGAGACATGGAGCTCACCATTGAACCATCTGGAAACAGAATCATGCCCTTAAATAAGGCTGGTTGACCAAAAAACTGGCATGCAAAAGCTCCATACACAACAAGCTGGACTTCAGTGGAGGTCATCTTATTCTGATTCAGACCTAATGAAATGTCGGTTACAGCTAAAAACATAGAACAGGCCTCTGTGGCAGATAAACGCAAGTACCTGAGCTAGCAATTTTCATCAGTTATTTACTGTGGTGAGAACATTTCTCAGCCCCCCCAGCTTCCCAGGCAAGATCCTCATCTCTCGAGGATTTTGTGATCAACTAGCAGATTACTTCACACAAAAAGTCCAGCTAAATTATGATGAGATACCAAACACTACTGAGTCCACCGTTGAAAACCTTGATCCTCCTATAGAGATAAATCAACATCTTGAGTGAACAAAATTCATGCAGCTGACAGTTTAAGAGGTCAAGTCACTCCTTGCCTTAAGTTGGTCTCTCCAGGTGACCCCCTGCCCTCTATCTGTACTTCTGGCTGTAGTTCCTTTGTTGTTGGGTAAAATTACTGAGCTATTCAATCTCTCACTGTGCACTGAGACGTTTCCAACCTCCTCAAAGCAAGGTGTAGTTTCCGTGCTATTCAAGAAACCAACTTAGATGCAGTAGAAGCTAAAAATCACCCCACACTCACATTACTACAAACACTTTGTAAAATCATAGAAGGTCTAGGAGCCAATCAAGCCACTAGACTCTTACAAGACTGTAAAGCATTGGACATTTGGCTGTTGGGGTTTCAACCTGAAAGAGGTTCGAACTGCCTCCTTCCATGTTATTGACTGAGGGCATTAAAACCCTCTTTGATGAAGATGATGTAGTGTGAGTTATATTATTTGACGTGAGTGCCTCATTTCATATATCTTACAGCCAAGTGTGCATGAATAGACGGACATTGCAGGCTGTAGGGATACAATCTAAAACAGTTTTTTATCATTTATTTCATGTCATTCCAAATCTCTAAGACTAGTTACTGATCAATCTCACCAGTAACTTGTGGCATGCCTTTGGGCTCCTTGTCGTCCTGTATGTTATTTGACATGTATATCAATGTCTGTTACACATCTTCCTCTCATTTGATGTTGAACATTCTCTTCTATACATGCCACACAAATTGTGATCCATCTGAGCCAGCAAGCAACACATTCTGTGGCTAATCTACATGACTCCCTTGGTGCTGTCCAGCAGTGGATGGGCTGCATTCTCTTTAAGCTCAATCCTGATGAAATGAACCTTTTACTTTTGCACGGAGATAAACTCTGCTGGAACAAATGTGTGTAACTACATCCATGGGCAAGCCACTGACTTCCTTCGCTAAGGGGAAATCATTTGGGGTGATTCTTTAAGAAAACCTGGCCTTTGACAATGTTATCTTCTCAATAATAAACACCTGATTTGGCCTGTCAAAGCCCCTTAGGAAAATTAGACCATTCCATTTCAGTCATTACTGGGCATCTGTTGACTTTTTCCGCATTATGTCCAGATTAGAGTACTGCAATGCCCTCTATTTTGGCATGCCTTGTCAACAAATTGTTAGGCACCAGCATATTTAGAACTATGCAGTGAGGTTGGTTTGCAACCTTAAGAAATATGATTGGGTCTTAACTACAGCAAGGAGCTTACCTTTAACTACCTGTTGAGCAAAGAGGCTCAAGGCACTTTGCTTGAATTATAAAGAACAGTTGGATATATAAAGAACTACTGTCAACAGAGATCCCTAAGATCCACAGGTCATTCACTTCTGCAAATTCACAGAATATACAGGTTTGGTGGCATTTGTCTTTTCACTACAATGCTACTAATTTGTGGAAAATATCCCTACATTATTAAGACATAATTTGAAAAGTTATCAGTAATGTCATAAATGATGTCATAGAACATTAATATTAATACTGACAAATTCACTTTAACTATTACGTTACTTTAACATTTGGTTCTTTCAGTGAATCTATAAGGTTAAAACAAAAAATAATAATACGTTTTTCTTTTTTCAGTGATTTTTTATTTTTAATGTGATGTAATACTTAATTCAGAGACGCAGTAAGAGAAGTGCGGTGGCAGCAGTCTGGCCGAGGCGGCACAAGTTTTTTGGGGCAGCAGCTGGTGCCCCCTTACCTGCAGTGGTCACGGGGCGGCGTCTGTGAATCACCAGCACACCCCCACCATGTTGCCTCCCTTCCAATGCTTTGCTAGGACCTGAGGACCACATCCTCCAGGCTCACTCTTTTAAATAAAGGGGAGCGGGCACATGTGGTCTTCCCTCCCTGGGCCTGTTTTGGCCCTAGTGACCCTATCACCTTGAGCCCGGCATAGTTGTATGTGGAGGGGAGACTCAGCACACATCCCCGGGCTGCTTTTAGTCTTAGGGACCCCATCCCCCGGGTCCTGCTACATTTTACATGGAGAGGGGATACATGGCAGGCTGATTTTGGCACCGGGGACCCCATGTCCTAGCTTTATTGTCAGGGGGAGGGGGCATGTGGCCCCCCTCACCAGGCTGAATTTGGACACAGGGACCCCATCCACTGGGGTATGGTGCAACAAAAGGTGGGTTTTCTGGTGTGGGTTGGAGCATTATTTAGATCTCTTTTCCTGCCCACATCACTGCAGACATGGAAACAGATCTAAAGTCCACTACCAGTGGGCTGGAGCATTTGTGAAGCTTTTCTATCCGCTAGGAGCAGACTTGGTGTTTACTCAGGCATGGCGTGAGATTTAAAACACTCTAGCGAAGTGAGAGCAAACACAGGTTTTCCTATCCAAGCTGCTGCAGGTAGGAGAACTACTATGTTCCAGGGATGGGTTCCCCGGGACATAATATCTGAGCCAGCCATGGGGGATTGGTGTCCCACGCCCATTTATGGCATAGGAAGGGTGCTTGCGGGACCTCTTTCCGTAAAAGAATCAGAGTGGGTTCACTGGGGTCTTTTCAGGCTTGGGGAGGATGGTTATGTGGCACCCTTCCCCTTTTCTAATATTTTGGCCCTAGTGTTGGCTCCCCAGGGCCTCTCGTGGCCCAGTGAGTCCTCCGCATAAATAGTAATGTCAGCCCCAAGGGTGAGCTCCCCGGGGACTCCCACGGCTCAGGGAGGGGGTCCAGGCGGCCCCCTCAACATGAAAAGTTACATCACTCCCAGCTCTGGGAGGGGGCCACGCTGCCCCCTCCCCATATAAACAGTTTTTGGTCCTGGGGTTAGCATACTGTGGGCATTTGGAGGCTCACAGAGGAGGGCATGCAAACCCCCTCCTCTATTTGAAATCAGCCCCGGGCGGGGCTTCCCAGGGCATTAGGGATTTAAATGCCTCCCAGTTGTCAGAGTCGAGTGGGATCGCAGCACTTTTTGCTGTTTTATTTTTTTGGCACCAGGGGGTTCCCTCTGGGTCGGGGCCTAAGGGTTCAGAATATCCAAACCCTGCCCTGGCCCCATATATCTTTATATTTTTACAGCCTCAGGACAGGGGACTAAGTTCCCCAGTCCTGTAATAAATGTCAGCAACATTTTTCTCATGTTGGTGGCAGCCAATCAGAGCACTTGCTCCCACAGTAGGGAGATGGCCAAGAGAAATAAAGTTCCCTTGGACAATTAGAACACTCTGTTTTTAAATTGGCACTCCTGCTAGAGTCTCTGAAACTCTTGCGAGCCCAACTGTCCAAATATCTATTTTTTCAGCCTTAATTTCTCAAAAACTACTGAACGGATTTACACCAAATCCCAGAAAGTATAATCTGTGGACCAGGATCTATCTTTCTGCCAAATTGGATGTTATTCCGTTCAGCAGTTTTGGCAGTAGCCCATTTTAATGATGTCTATGGAAAATGTATGGGGACTCTCTTCTCAGATTCCACTTGACGGATCACACTGAAACTTTCCAATAAGGAGCTGAAGTGCATAAACTATTTTTAGGGAAGGTTTTGTGAAGATTCGTCAAATGACACCAAAGTTATTAGCAAACTAGAAAACGCTCTTTCAGTGGAAAAGCAGTCCTAACTATAACTGCCTAGTGGCAACTGCCACTAAGTAATATCTATTTATATGTATATGTATACAATTAGGGTGAATCAATGTTTATTCCTAGCAGGCCCCAAAAGGAAATGAAACCCTTGTCTTCACTAATGAAAAGGCTGAAACCTTCACAGAAGCACCACACACATTTCAAACTCCCGAACAGAAAAAAAGGGAATATTTCCAGGCTACAACCCAACACAAGCATGTGATGCGTTCAGTCTTGTAACTGACTCAAACACATTTTTGGCAGCAGGACATTGATTAGAAAGTAACACGCTCCCCATAACAGGAAAGAGACAGAAAGCTCATGTGCAAGGCAGAGTTGCAATAAATAAAGTTCTAGCACTTATCTGATTTAGCAGCAAGAAAGCAGGTCACTTTTTACTTTTTTTTACTTTTCACTTTGTGTTTCTTGTTCATGCCACTGGTATCAGGATTATGGGTATTGTAGTTTACCCTTCAAATTGTTAGCTTCTAAAACCAAACAGCAAGAAATGCATAATAGAGCCTCGACTCTTGTTATAAAATCCTTCCATGCTGCAATCTCACTTAACATAAGTCCATCACGAGGACACCATGAAAGGGCTCTTCCTAAGGGACTGTTCAGATAACAAAGAATCTAGCTTGACCTTTTTTGAAAATATTTATTTGCTGATTTAGATTTTCTTTTTTAGGTTTCATTCAGTTTTTCAAAGTGAAAAATAATAAGTCTTAATATAGCATATGAAGGCAAAACTGAATTTGTGCAGCAATCTTTGTAGTCTACTTTGTTGTGAGTTAATCTACATGCTCACCACAAAAATATGAATTACTTTTTATATCTGAAGGCACACAGTGCATGCCATAACCATTCTTCAATAGGCATTACCCGAGCTGCCTTTTTTAGTTGTAAACAGTGCTATTAATTTGTAAATTAAGCTTCATGAGTTCACGATATACACATTGTTTTGCAGGCAATGAATATTTCTAACTTGGAGGATGGCATTAAGAAAGAAAAATTAATTTCATTGTTACCAATGTTTAGACAACTCTCGGTAAGACATATTCCCTCTTCCATCTTTTATTCTATTTTACTTTTATATTAATATTAAATATCTTTCCTGATGGTTTTCAATGATTTTAATGTTATGGCATTATGAGCCACAAAGGTATACAAATTGAAAATTGATATCAGCACATTACACAAGTTTTACGTTTTTGTTTTACTAATTTGACCATTTTCATTAATTTAATTTCTTTTGGGGGTTTCTCTGTGTAAGGAGGGTAAATGCTCAATCATTTGTTGCATGGCACAACTGGAGAGATCCTCCATAATTAGAGGTCTTGAAAGTTGTACATGAAGCTTTGCTTAAAATGTTTGCTTGTCTTTGTGTTTGAAATGTATATTTCACAGGATAGTGGGTTTGGGACTTTGCTGCTTCAAACATTTACCCCAGGTCAGGGTATTTAGGCCAATGTATGGTGAAAAAGTAAATTCATTCTACAGTGATTTGTGCAATTTTCCATAAGCAGTGCAGTGAATTCACATTTGTTGAAAAAGGCTGCCTGTTTGGGGTGCTGAAATCCTGATGCCATCAGGTTTAATTATCATATGACCCTGAAGTAGAGACTTGTTAATTTCCCAATTTGCCATGAGTTTAACCTGGAAGCATTAATGTATGGAGAACCTGAAGGTAAAATCTGAGACCTATGACATATTTATTTGTATTCTTCTGTAGTACCATAACCCAACTGTCACAACAGTGAGAAAGTAGGTATAGAGTCATACCAATATATGTTATAAAGGTCTGCAGGATGGATTCTTTTTCAGCTAATTTTCCTCTTGAAATTGCTCCAAGTAAAATCCGTCATATTATTATTATTATTATTATTATTATTATTATTATTTGAGATTTATAGAGCGCATGGCTGCCCTAGTGCTTCCCAGCGCTAAGAGACACATTGTTGGTTGAAGTCGGAGAGCCATTAAATGAATTGCTTAAACAGCCATGTTTTATTTGCTTTGCGAAACTGCAATTCTTTGTCCAGTGTCCAATATTCCCATGGTAGAGAATTCCAGAGTTTGGGGGCTAGGTGGGAGAAAGATTTACCTCCCCACGTCTCCTTCCTAGCACTTTTTGGTTTTAGGAGTACCTCAGAGCTTGATCTCAAATACCTGTTTGGGATGTAAGGGGATACTAGACTCTTGATTTTCCTAGGGCCACTGTTATGTAGAGATATGTGCCTTATGATCAGAGCCTTACATTTGACTCTGGGCTCTATTGGGAGCCAATGTAGACCCTTTAGGTGCTTTTTACCGACTCCCAAGCAGGGAAATTGCTTAGCAGCCTTGCTGCTGCATTCTGGACAACAGCAGTCTATGGGTCACATACTTTGTTGCCCCGAGGAATAAAGAATTTCCATAATCCAGATGCGAAGTGACCAAGGTGTGGACTGTCTTCCTAAGCTGAGTTGGGATCCGATCTAGGATTTTTCGGAGACTTGTAAGTAGACCAAAACATGTGGCTGCGACTTTCTTAGCTTGGGTGGCCATGAAAGATCCTTTTCTAGCCAAAAACCCAGATTCTTAATTATTTCTCTAGGTATGGGTGGGCTGCCCAAACATTCAGGCCAGCTTATGGAGGGCCCGGGAATTGCCTCGTTCCCAAGGATCATTAACTCTGATTTGTCCCTGTGTAATTTTACCAGCTTTTTGTCATCCACTCCTTGACTTTTTCCATACAGGGTGATAGTCTCTCAGGATCACCAGCTGAGTATCATCCGCGTAGGACGTCATGGAGATATTTACCTCTTCAACAATCTTAGCAAGTGGCTCCATATATAGATTGAATAGTGTGGGGCTTAATGAGGAACCCTGTGGTTCTCCACACAATAACAAAATAGTTTTAGAGAGGGTGGTGTTTTCCAATACTTTCAATGTGTCAGGCTCCGGCTGGAATCCCAATCAGAAGTACCACGTTCCCCAGGAGCGAAGAAAAATTATCTTCCTTTCTCAACGATACCGTCTCCCCAGTGGTTTTAAAGTATACACTAGAGGACGACAAGTATCGCCAAAAAATGAAGAGACCAAGGAGGAGTATTTGGCAGGGTCCAGAACAGCCAGAAGCAGCGGGTCCAGGTCAATGAATGTAATATCTATATATAATGACAAAACATAAAATATTACGTAGGAAAAGACTTTTTACCTCTACACAGCAGTGCTTTGATTGTGCGTTTTAAAAATGGGTTGTGCACTATCTCATACCTACCGTTATAAAGGTTATCTTAGGCACCATTTTCAATAGTGATGCTGGAGACTGAATAACCTTGGTCTCTTTAAAGAAATAACAATGGGACTTTGCCAGTCGCACGAACAAAAACAATGTTCAGCCAGAAGTACAGATGAATTCTCTGTTAGGCTCTTGCAGGGAGAGCAGTACGTAGAAAACGAGATAAGTCTTTTATTTTACAAAGAGAAGTCCTTCTTGACTCAGTCAGCAAAAAACAATAAAGAGCAGCAAGCCACAAAACGAAAATGTTAGCAACAGCAATGCTTCCTTAATTAACGCGACCTCGCGTTGCCAAAATGCAGGCGAAGGGTTAAGAGCTGACAGCTGGAGTCTATTAATTAACAAGCTCTCTCGGAAACGCAAGATAACTTTTTCCTTCAAAGAAGATAAACTTACGGAAACCTCCGTGGGGTGGAGAAAGCAGCTAGAGGGATGGCTGCTGGGACACTTCGTTGGAAAAAAGGATGAAAACGAGAAAAATAAAGTCTTATCTGTTTTATGTTGCGCATACTCGCGCTGAAGAGGGAAAGTCGGGTATTGTAATCCTTGACCAGATCCACTCCTTGTGTTGTAATAACTGCAGAACAACGCGTGGGTTCAGGAGGCCAAAGTTTCAGGACATAGGAAAACACATTCCAAATGGAGGCTGGATATCATGCAGTTAAATGCAGACAGCAGGTTGTAACTAGGAGTCTTCAGAATCACGATGCACAGGACTTGATCCACAATGAAAGCCAAGCACAGAGGCAGAGTAGGGAGAGACTTAGGAACCTCCTAGTCACCTGACCAGTCCCAAGGCAGCATGGGATAGCACACAACCCCCTTTCACTCGCTAAGCATTGTGGGACAGGTTGTTTGAAATGTTACACAGGACTTTTGGGACCTAACAGAATGTTCTTCACTACAGAAACAATGCCAGCCACTGAAGTATGGTGCCTTGTACCCCGATGGCCGAGAGTCTCCTTCGAAGTATGTGGTGGTCCACTGTGTCAATGGTAGCACTCAGGTCAAAGAGGAGTAAGGCAGATGATTTTCCCTGGTCTAACGATGTTCTGAGTTCCTCCACCAGCGCCACAGGGCAGACTATGTGCTGTGGTGTGCCCTGAAATCCATCTGGGTGCGGTGGAGGCAGTGGTTTGTTTCCAGGAATTCCGACAATGATCTGTTGACGTGCTTTTCCAGTTGCTTGCCCACAAAAGGCAGCAAAGAGATAGGATGGTAATTACCTAGTTGCGATGGATCTGTGTTGGCTTTTTTTTAACAGGGGTTTAATTATAGTGTGTTTCCATGAAGCTGAGACCATGCGTGTCTCCAGAGACTGGTTCTTGACCTTAATTCAGGAAGGAAGGATGACAGGTGTAACTCTTTTGAGGATGTGCGGTGGGCCCGGATCTAGAGGCGAGCCTGACTTTACTTTGCCCATCAATGATACTACACCTTTTTGCTTCCATTGGTGGGAGATTGGTGATGGTTTTTAATGGGAGATCTTCTTCCAGATGCTTTTTCCACCTTGAGGTTACTTCCCCGTTCACTTTGAAGGGGCTATAAATGTCTGTTCCTTTCATGAGGAAGTGGGTGGCTAAGTCATTGCACCTCTCCTCCAATGTCCCTGACGGGTCGGGGTCCTGGGCTGGGGTAATCAAAACCTTGACTACCACAAACAGTGCCCTTGAGGAGTTCTGGGTCAAGCTGATTTTTTCCTCAAAGTCCTTTGCCTGAGTTACTTTGATACTGTTGTGGTAGTTTCTGATGGCTGACCTATACAGGGTTTTAAGTTGTGGATCATAATTTTTCTTCCAGTCCCTTTCGCTTTTTTTGCTATTTTTCTTTAGCGCTCACAGTTGGGGATTAAACCATCCATCCGCCCTGGGTCTGGGTTTTCGTTTAGAGGTAACTTTAGGGGCTACATCATACATGGATTGGGTAATCCAGGTTTCCCACCTAGAGTATGCTTCCTCCACTGTTACTGGTGTCTCGGTGTTAGGTGTAATTGTATCTGTTAGGATGTTCCCCCATGCCTCTGAGTTGAACTTGGCCCAGCGCTTTTTTATTGTCTCGGCTTTGGGGGGTCGCCCTGGTGCTCTCTTCCTATCTTTACCAAATTGAAGGGAATAAAGTGGTGATCTGACCAGGCTACCGGTATTGGAGTTGTGACCTTAATGTTGGGGTCATTATAAATTACTAAATCCAATGTATGGCCCTTGACGTGTGTGGCAGTCATTACCAACTGGGCGAGTTGCAGGCTTTCAAGGTCTTATAGCAATCTTTTGACACTGGGGAGGTTCTGGTCCTCCATGTGTAGATTTACTAATATGGTGAAATTGGATTTCTTAAATAGCGCACTGGCTAGTGATTCAGGCAAGTTTTCTAGAAATTCTCCATAGGGGCCTGGGGGTCTATAGATTAGGAGCCCATATACGTGGGTGCTAATGAGATTGAGAAGAAGAGGCATTCACACCCTTTGATAGGGAGTGCCTCGAGGGTAGATTTGTACTCGTTCTTTATTAGAATGGCCAGTCCACCCCCTGCCTGCCCAATCCTATCCAGTCTGAATATGTTATAGCCTGGTCCATTACTATATCAGGGGAGGAGCAATCTTCAAGCCAACTTTCTGTAATAAACAGGGCATCTAAGGTGGTCTCCTCTAACAGTAGGCGGATTTCTGTTTTATGTTTAGGCAGGGAGCGGCAGTTGATCAGCCCTATCTTCCATGCCTGTGGTTCCTTTAGCCCATTAGTCTTGCTCGACCCTAGCTTGTGAGGTGCTTTCCACAATAATTTACAGTGTTAACAGACCTTCTCTAAGGATGGCTCGCTCATGAAATTCCAGCCCTTATTGCAGCCGACTACTCTGGGTTTGTTGACACTGTGTAGTTCCTTTCCAGAGTATATAATTCTTGAAAATTTTGCAGGGTTCCTGGGCCCGGTCGGGCGCAGATGGGCGCGGACGGGCGCAGTTGGGCTTGACTTTGGTGCACCTTCGGCGCCACGCACCCGACGTCATATGTGTCTTGCAGAACCGTATACTCAAAACTAAATGCTGATTGCTTTATGTTTAAGCATTTTGCATTTAAAGTTTAATGAACATTAGAGTTCCTGCTAATTTAGACTCTCTTATGCTGCATCCTTATTCCAGTGCCTCAACTCTCTAAGTCTGCTCGCTGAATAAAAAACTGCAACAACAAAAAAAACTAAAATTGCCGTACGGCAACATTAGCTCAATTGTTCCTAGCTCAGAATTAAAGTACATGCTTTTGGGTGCTCTGTGTTATCCTTATCGCCTGGTCAAATGTGATTATAGCTAACCAGGGCATACTAAATTCACAGTAATATGGTGTTATGTGTAATACTGGGCAGTTGAGATACAAACAGAAATTCGGGTGAGTTTTAGTAGATGTTCAGCCTCTTCGTTTGCTTTTCAAACTTCTGGACGTTGATTTCTGCTGTGGTCTGAGACTCTCTGAAAAGGCCTCAACCACAGTAAACATTGTCTTTAATGGTAAATCGCTTCACTGCCAGAGGAAAAACTGGTAGCCTGGGACCAACCAAAAATTGGATCAGCTTGTCAGGCTGACGATGGAAGGTGTAAAATTGTGTCTACACTCATGCTGAGTTCTGTCACTGTAAAGCACTGTATTTTTCACCAGAGCCAGCTATCTTTTATTTAACCTTGGAGTTCCACCTAGAAAGTTGTTGGGCCGTGTTCAGTGTAAAGCATCTTCTAAAAAGGTATTTTGACATATATTATTTTCTCAGGCCTCGAGGTCGCCATTGAATAGAAAAGAAAATACCTATGGCAAACAACCAAATCTTAAAACATATTTTAGCGATATCAATACACTACATAGCTATAAAAGGTTTAATAGTTTAATAATCCACCCAGCCAATGATGTATTAAAAGCTATTTACACATCTGGGGTAGGAAGAGAAACTAATTCAAATATACTCATGGATCTTTCGTGCCATCTGATCTGCTCCCAGCTCCAAAGGTTGTTGTATTGTAGGAGGAAAACTGTGGTAGGAGGTTCTCCTACATTTCACCAGACACTATGAATGAACTGTACACAAATCATCACACTCTGCCCAATTCAGCACTAAATTAGCCCTCGGAATACAGAGAGACAGGGGGAGTATGATTGAGAGAAACAGAGAGAGAGAGAGAGAGAGACAGCGACAGAGGGAGAATGATTGAGAGAAACAGAGAAATAGAGAGAGGGAAAACGAGAAAGCGAGAGAGAGGGAGTATGATTGAGAAAAACGGAGAGAGAGAGAGGGAGAACGAGAGAGAGAGTATGATTGAGAGAAAGAGTATGATTGAGAGAAACAGAGAGAGAGAGAGGGAGTATGATTGAGAGAAACACAGAGAGAGAGAGTGTATTTGTTCCTCTGTCCTCTCTCTCTGTCCCCGCCAAAAGGCACATATTCACCTCAAGCGTGTGAGTGAGCTGCTGACAAGTTAGAGATCTTACTGGTTCATAAAAGTCCTAACACACCAAGAAAGGCCTTCACGTTCTTGGATTTTGCAGGAAATGCTCTGTTACATTTCCTCAGCCATAACACAAAATACATCACAGTGCTGAGAAAGGTTAAGTGAGACACGGGAGGCAAAAATTTGTATAGGCAGAGGTACCCGTGGCTTGCTAGTCAGTAGCCATTACGAACCCCTTGCAAAGTTCAATTCTGGAAAGAGAAACAAGAAGGAAGATTCCTGCTTGCTGATTGGAGGACGGTCCTTATTGCAGGAGTGTTGTCCTAACCTACAGTCTGAAATTCTTCACAAAGAGCACATGTCCCAGGATAGTTGTTGATGCAAGTACTACATCCCTAAAATTGCCTTCCATGCAGATGATGTTCTTTACAATTTAAATATCATAAATTCTAAATTGCTTAAAAACTCTCAACATTTGGTCACGAACAGTTACGGCTGCCTAAGCTGTGAGCTCCGCTGTGGGACGTGCTCCAGACAGAGGAGGTGGCTTCCCATGCATGACTGAGGGCATGACACCGATGTCTCCCACGGTGTTGGGAGCCCTGGAAGGCGACGGACCTATTAACAAAGCAGCGGAGGTGTAATGAAGGGAAAGTGAGAACCGAGGTACGTGTGAGGAAGCCGGGCCTAGAGGTGTGACGTTAGCCTCAGCCCTAGTTTGCCAAGCTAACCCCTCCCCTCGCGCTCTATGATCACAAACAAAATTCCTGGCTCCGCTGACATCGGAGGGCTGTGCTTCTGAGGAGCCTGACGTGATTGAGGAAACTACAGCGATTCTCCTAGTAACCAGGCTAAAGATGATATGAGTCCTGAGGGAATGATGAGAACTGCGACATGGGTGGGTGTTACGGTCTCTGAATAAGGGCAGCAGTGATTTTCCTAATTATTCAAGTCAAGTCAAAAAAGTCTTTATTGCGAATATTTCATCATAAAAGACATACTAACATTTCATAATATACAATTAATAAAAAGTAGTAAGAATATTAATAGCACAATAAGCATAATAGACCGAATAAATAAATAACACATTAAAATCAGTAATAAAAAAAATTATTAAATATACAATTTTACAGGCGAATTGAATCAATTAAAACCTATACCACGTTTGTCTCAGCATTATTTGGGGCCAGATAGTTATGGACTAATCCTCCGGTACCGTAAGAGCCATGCCCAACTAATAAATTTAGCCACACCAATAACCACAAGTTTTGATGTGTCAGACTTCAGAATTCTGCTGGCTGCCTGCGCTGATCTAACGCCCAGTTCACGGCATACAGGGCGCAACCACAGCCGTCTTGGTTGAAGATACTCTGGGCAAACAAAGAGAAAATGATCGACTGTTTCAATCTTATCCTCACATAGGGGACATTTATCACTACCAGATGTATTCCAGCTTTTTGTAAAACAACGTAGCGGAAGGGTGCCGATTCTAAACTGGTGATAAAGTTTTCGATCCTGCAGCTTTGTTATTATGTCCCAATACACTTCAGGAAAGGGATCATCCTTGATAGCCAGATAAGTTATAGTCTAAGAACTACCAGTCAGAGATGCATGACGCTTAACTTTAATCCATTGCCAATAGGTGTCCCTAAGGATCTTTTTCGGGGGGGAAAACAGCCGTCTCGGGGTTGGTCCATAACTCACCCATTCCCATATCAATCAAAATAGTTTTGATTTCAGACAGCCAGCTGATCCTATGAGAGCCCCCTAAGGCTTTAACTTCTAGTAGTGCCCTGGCATATAGGGACAGTTCTGCGGTAGTCCACAGGCGTCGCCAAAACGCCAGCGGCCTATACCACACCATGTCCTCAACAGGCTGACAACCTAGGTCATATAAAAGAGGTATGCGTGGGGATGATTGTGGTAAACCTACTGCAGACCTAAGAAATTTGTTTTGTGCCACCATCAGGGAATCCAAATTGCTAAACCCCCATAGTTCAGCGCCATACATTACTGCTGGGAGAATTTTAGACCCATACATTTTAATCAGGGGAGCCATAGGTTTAGTTTTAGAGTGCCTATGTTCTTTGAGCAGGGCTCCACCTAATTGTATGTGCTTGATAGTGAGGAGGTCAATCTGGGACTTCCAACTTAGATTGTCATTAAAAGTGACCCCCAAGTAAGTAAAGGTAGATGTCTGTTCCAGTGTGGCTCCTCCCATTTCAACCCTAGCTTTTACTGGTCTAGCACCACGAAGGACCATAAACTTGGTCTTCCCCACATTTACCTCAAGCTCATGTTCGCGGCAAAACAACTCAAAACGGGACAGTGCTAACTGTAGCCCCTGTCGCGTCTTAGAAATTAAAAGAGTGTCATCCGCGAACATGAGCAAGGGGACTTTCATACCAGCTATGGATGGTGCATCTGTCGGGAAGTTTAAAAAATAATTTATGACCCCATTTATAAACAAGGAAAACAAGGTGGGGGCCAGTACACATCCTTGTCTTAACCCTTTGGACATCTCAAATCTTGCTGTCATCTCCCCTGGTTTTCCCCAGCGAACCTGGGCATATGTATATTCATGCAGGTTAATCAACAGCCTCAATAGTTCTGGCGGCCTAGCCATCTCCCAGAGGACTTCCCACAGTTTGGGCCTTGGCACAGAATCGAATGCAGACCTTAAGTCCACAAAGGCTGCAAAAAGCATGCCACCCACAAGATATACTTCCTTCCAATATAAAATAATAAATCTGAAAGCTTGGTCAATGGTTCTGACATGCATCCGAAAACCCGCCTGTAATGGCGTTAGTATATCAGTTTCGGAGATCCAACTCTGAATACGACCCAATAGCAGACAAGCTATAATATTTTGAGCTGCATCTATAAGACTTATCGGGCGATAGTTGGCCGGGGCAGAGCGATCACCTTTCGTATAGATCGGCAACATCTCTGCCCCGAACCAAGAATCTGGAACCGATGCTCCACTAGCCAGGGCATTAGCTAGAATGGTCAAATAGGGGACCCATAGGTCCTGCTCCTGCTTAAATAAATCTGCGGGAACACAATCAGGTCCCGGGGCTTTACCACTCGGAAGAGATTTCAAGATTGCCTTTACCTCACTGGGAGCAAACTGTAAGACTTCTTCACCACAACATGACCAAGTATCAACTTCTAACCTGTCCCTGGACTTAAACTGATTTTCGAAAAAGCTAACCCACTGTTCGGGTTCAACATAAGTGACCGGGGACCTAACCTGCGGGTTCCTGCCCCATTTAAGAAGGTGCCAAAATTGGCACATGTTTCTACCCTCACACGCCTCGTATAGCTCACTCCATCCTAGTTTTTCTTAGCTTTTATTTGGGCAGATTTGTATGCAACTCTACAACTCCTGATGGTTTCTGGTAACCTAGATTTAATAGCTGTTACTAAGGCATTGTGAGTCTCTCTACAGCTTGCATCGTACCAAGAATTTTCCCTCAGATGTTTGGTTTTACCATTGGTAGGAATACTTTTAATGAAGAAAGATTTAAGCCCCGCAAATAGATCTCTATGGATACTCAGGATACTACACTTAATCCCTTCCTCGGACTCACATCTAGTCAGTTTATGCAGGGCCATACTAACCAAATTCCTGATAGCAGCCCGTGCGTTCGCATTGGAAACTATCTTGGGCCAACGAACCCTTCTCTGATCATTAGTTAGCACAACTTGCGCTTCCACAATACTAGCATTATCGATGGGGGTGCCAATAAAGCTACTATCAAATAAAGACAGCGTCAGGGGGTTGTGGTCACTTTCTAACCTATCAGTCACCACCATATCTATGACGGCCGGCCACAACTCACGATTAACCAAAATATAGTCTATTCTACTCTCAATTCTACCATTGATAAAAGTCATCTTCCCAGACCTGTCCGATTTCGTTTTGCCATTAGCAGCCCTCAAACCCTTTTCAAGGCACAGTCCCTTCACATGTAAAGCTGCTTGGGTCCATTTCCTTATGGGATTTAGCTCCAGCTGGGGGATTCCCCACACAGAGTCCTCAGCCTCAGACAGTTTTCCGTCATCATCGCCCAAGGGCTCAAAACAGGTGTTAAAATCACCTGCCACCACCCTGTGACAATCTAGGGGCACAGTACAAAGTAATTGTTCCAAAAGAAAATCTGTCAGGGAACATTTACCTCATGGAAGACCCCTCACATAGATATTTATAATAAGTATATTGAGGCCCCTTGTGGAGGTAACCCTGATGGCCAAGATGTCAGGGTTGTCAATCGGAACTTCCACGACTGTAATACCCTCACATTGACGTACCCATATAGACAGACCTCCCATCGGTCTGCCTCTAGGGCCCTTAATGGCTGGTTTAAAGTAATTCACAAACCCTATACGAAATACAGGATCTACCGCCCAGGTCTCCTGAAAGCACCATATATCCACCTGGTCGGCAAAAACCACCCAATCGGGTACAGCCAATCTGGATTGTAATCCGGCTATATTCCAAGAGGAGATCATAACATTATGGCAACCAATTTTAGTATTTACCACCTGGTTAGCCAGGTTAAAATGGGAAACAGGACAGGCACTGGGTAAACCTTCATATGTAGGGTTTAAAATTGGAACAGATTCCTCTCCTTGGGCCATTGGATTTATTTGAGCTAATAAGTCCCGACATGATGGTACTAGACCCCCTGTTACCCCAGACCAAGGGGGGACAATACTATTCCTCAGTCAGTCATTATCCTCCAGGGTAGATAGAGCGGAAAAACGATTATGTAACATAATAGACTGCAGACCCTGCTGGGAAGCACTATGCAGAGCACGGTGCTGTCTATTAAACATGGCCCTTGCTGTTCTGTAAAAATAACCTAGGGGTAGAATCATAATCTCATTGGGGGTGGGAGCATGATGAGAGGCCATCTCTAGTATGTGTTCTACCAGTAACGGAGACCTAAAGCTCAATACCACACAAACTCCTGCCAGAGACTTTTGGGAATGACCAACCCAATTCACATAATTATTCTACTTACTGCGTTAACCCCTTAAACACGCGTGGAATTCTCCCGCTGTGTGGGTGAATTAATTAGTGGGCGGGGTTCGGATGGCCCCCGGCTGTCCTCCGCACAAGCCCACCATGACACCGGACAGCCGGGGGCCGTCCAACGCATGGAAAGGGTTAACAGCCCTTAGAAAACAACAAGTGCTGTAACACAAATGAATATCATGCATTCTACTTAACTCGATGCCCTGAATATCGTACTAATGGCTTACCACTTGTATTGAGTTATTCAGGTGACCGCCAGGCCTGCACTTATTTATAGCAGCTCCAGTCCGCACTTTGTCGAGTGTCCCTGTCTTCTGCAGTTGTATTGCCGCACCGTATTAAACATGGAGAAAGGCTAGTAAAAATCATCTTCTGCCTCAATAAATTGCTCCATATCACAACTGGATATTTTGAGGAACTTAAGATATGAGAAAAGCTTCAGCCCTCAAACACCTACACAGCCAGGTACTCTTCCCTACCGGGTCTCCTACGCCCTAACCTCGCAACGCTGGGAAGGTGACATTACGGACTTCGCCACAACTAAATTCACAAAATCAATTAAAAGTACCTTGAGGAGGGCGGGAGGTACTATGGAAGTCCAAATGAACCAATAAATCTTTCCAATACAAGGAATACGCTCAGAGAAGAGTCCTGATTACTGTCTCCCCCCCTCGTCCATCCCCCTCATTCCCCTTTAAAAAAAAAAGTGGTAAATTAGAGGGAGTATCAGTCGATTACAGGTGTTTATCAGGCCTGGAGTCATGCCTGCCGCCTTCACACCACCAGGTGCACTATGTCCTAGTCTACTAATTTCCCAGGACAGGTCCCTTGACCAGATACGGCAAGTAACATTTGGCCCGCAGTTCACACATGGTAAGGAGAGCTCAAATCTCCTCCCCCCACTATAGACTGGAAGTTTCTGGATTCTCCAATAAAAGATATGAGGTGAGAATCCTGAAGAATTTCTGCATGGACCTAGATCAGTGCCTAGCGCCTTGCACAGATACCCTAACAGAGGAGAGGTCCATTCAACAACACGCAATCTATTCCTGGATCGCCTATTGTGAGTAGTCACTACCGGTTTACAATAAAGTGACTGGAGCCCTGCTCTTTCAGATTTTGCTGCACTCCTGTACTTTTGTGCTTTTGCATTGGCTCAGCGTACTACACTGGGTCTAAAGAAATTAATGTCCTCCACAAAGCACAGAAGCAAGTCCTCCAAACAACTCCTTTTTGCAGACACACTTAAGCAACTAAGCAATATGTCTACGAAAGGTGCCAACCCTCCAAACGACAGTTCATCCAAGGATACCCAAACCTCCACACAGGGTGAGACTATGGATCGCATCTTACTAGAAATTTCAGCTGTCAGTCGTCGGTTGGAGGGAATGGACACAAACATATTGACTTTACTTCCTCCGCTAAAGAGGATAAGAACAGACATTGCGGGGTTCCATTCAAGAACAGAGGGGCTTGACCAAAGGCTGATAGTTCTTAATCTCTACTTTGTACTGCTTTTAGACATTCCTCTACTGCTATTATGCCTTCGCAGCAAACTGATCGACTTGGAAGATCGCAGCAGGAGAGATAATATTTGGTTTTTCGGTTTCTTGTAGAAAATTGAAGGCCCGAACGTCAGAGCATTCCTCGGAAATACTCTCCCAAATCTGATGGGCATCACCTTTGACCCACCACTGGAAATACAGCGTGCACACCGTATCGGTCCCCCACGCAAATACCTTTAAAACACATCCATGTCCCCTCATTGCCTGTTTCCTAAGACATTAACAGGCGAGGCAGATATTAGCATCAGCACGCACCCAAGTTGAATTCACATATCATGGGCATGAAATCCGTGTAGCAGCAGATTTTTCTAGAGAGACTAATGAACGCCATAAAACATTCCTCTCCATGAGGCCACTGCTACGTCAAATGGACATCAAATATGGCCTCTTTGAACCTGCCCACTTTTGCATCACCAGAGATGGAGTCTCCATAGATTTCCACGACCCTGAGGACTTGCCCCTCTTCCTGGACAGCCTAATGTCACAGGATATGGACACACAACATTCTCCTCCAGAGAAATTACAACCTAGCTCTTCCACATTGACCCCAGGCAACAGGTGATAGAACACTAGTGACTCAAGACACCATGGCAGAGATCCTGAAAGAACTGTCTGCACTCACGAGGATAAAGTTTCAGTGCTTCAACCTGTGACTGCCTTTACTCTGGAGCAACATTGAGATAAGCCTTGCTCCGCTTGAATTTTTTGAAAAATCTGCTTTGGATGAAGAGTGAAGTTGAGTGAGGCTCAGTAATGGACATGGTTTTAGTCATAATTGCTTTCAGAACCTTTTGAATTAGAGGCAGACCTGGATCTGACCAAGCTGCTGAGAAGAAAAGAAACCATCATATGCAGGATGGCTGGGTCTCGTATACATTGGTTTTATTGTATGTACTTTGTCAACTATGCCAATTGTGTTAATTTTACTGTTGCTACACACAGTGATATATTCTGTAGATGTTAACCCCTTGCATGCCCGCCCCTTTCCCCGCCCAGTGCCGCGCTTTGCATTAGCGGGCGGAGTTCATGACGAGCTGGACTCGTCATGGGCACAGCGCCACCGCAGCCCATGACGAGTCCAGCTCGTCATGGGCACTGAAGGGGTTAATTGAAATCATGACTTATAAGGTCTTTTTGTTATCATTATATGTAAAGTAATTGAAGTCACTGTTGTTAGCATACTAATCGACTCCGGAGTTAAGTAAATGTACATGTAAGCAACCAGTGGGATTATGCTATCTTACTACGCCAGTATGTTCCCTCCTTTTACAAACATTATACATGCTCCGATCTGCATGACGTAAATATCCTTTCTGTTTTGTCTCAGCCATTACCTTGTTCTCCTGATGGACCAACCCCTCATGGCGGCGTTCCAACAAGCTTAGACCTGCGGTTACAAGTTCAGGGTCTCCACTGCTGTACAGCCAGTAACTCCTGCTACCAACTTATTTCTGTTCATTTCCCTCTTCCTCTCCTCCTAATAAGTTGTATTGCATCACTTTCCTTGCGACCTAAGTCCAGACTCTCATCTTTGACACCGTTTACTTCGACTACTTCACCAGACTATACCACCTCTGTTGCGGACCAGGGACTCTCCCTTCTATCTTCCATGCTCTCTTTCTTTTCCTTCCTTCCATTTTTCCCTTCCACAGAACCAATGCGACCTCACACTATCACTGCACCACTAAACATCCTTGACACATAGATTACAACCATCTGCCCCTGCCCTTCTCTCCCTGTCCCCTCAGCATGACTACCTCTCATCCACTTTGCGTAGTAACATGGAACGTTCATGAGCTAACACATTACATCAAACGGAAAAAAAGACTCTCTTATCTTCAGTCCAAAAAGGTGGACGTAGCACAGCTCCAGGAAACTCATCTGGATTCCCTAGAATATGACAAACTACGCAGGGACTGGGTGGGAAAGGTGATACATAGCAGTGTACAAAAGGGAGACGATCCAGACACATGACCCACCCTCAAATGCGGGGTAGCGATTTTCATCCACAAATCTCCACTGGCTACAGTGACAAAGACGTGGAAGGAACCAGATGGAGGATACACTTTTGCCAAATTGTGAATTAGGGAAACCCATGTCTGTACTGGATCAGTTTATGCCACGACTGGAGAGAAAAAAATATTTTCTTCTTCAACTGAAGCGCTTCCTAGTAGAGATAGGCATCTCACAATACTTTATAGGCGGGGATTGGATTCTGGTGAGAGATCTAGTTCTGGACAAAACAGTCCCCTTGACAAAGCCAACGCTGCAGACAGAGCCCTGATGGATGACATAGTGGTGGATAATGGTCTGGTGGATCATTGGCGCCTTTGTCACCCGGAAGATACAGAATATACTTTCACTTCCCCCACTCACGGCACACTTTCATGGCTAAATTACTTTCTGGTCTCCAATAGAGCAGTGGAGGCAGTTTAGGAATCTCACATCCTAGAAGCAGCACTTTCTGATCACTCTCCAGTCTTCCTGTCACTAGAAATAGGACTGACTAGGCCGGAACGCAAACCCTGGTGCATGAATATTCAACGCCATAGGACCCCTAAGGGTAAATCCCAACTGCGAGCACACCTTCAAGGTTATCTTTCTGTAGGAGAGTAGGATCTGCACTTATGTTGCCCCCACTTTTTTCTGATGTATACACTGGTTTCTGACTATAGTCTGGCTGGGTCCCTGCTAATCAGGGCCCCAGTCTCACTAATCTCTCTAAACAACTTGGTGTGCATATTAGATGCACTAGTGATTGGATACTGTGGTACCTTATGGGCCCCTAGTATATGGTACCTTAGGTACCTAGGACATTGGTACTTCACAGGCCTACCACGGGCTGCAGCATGTATTATGCCACCCCTGGGAAGCATTCACAATCTGACACCACAGGCCTGCTACTGCAGCCTGTGTGAGGTAGTGTTAGCACTCCTCACTGAGGTATAGGTTCCTATATCTCACCATACATACACATATAAACCTATCAGCCACCCCTCTTGCAGGCCCTAACAATCCTGAGGGCAGGGTGCTTGGTTTACTATGTGAGGGGGTGCTTCTGCATGAGCAGGACCCCTCTGCAGCTGGCAGAGTCTATTCTCTGCTGCTGTTTGTGGATGCGGTTAAACCATATACTCTTAAGTGCATTATAACCTCGCGGTAAATGCTAACTTTGGAATGACTGCATCAAAACATGTCGTGTTTGGTGTCAAACAACTTGGAATCATACCTCCACACCAGTAAATGGTGTGGGAGTATGATCTCACCCTTCTAGTCGGGATGACATGTACCCACTGTACTAAACTGTAGAAATCTTCTAGAGCCCTTGCATCACAAAATGGATGCCACCAGCACAGACACTGGGCTGCCCTCCTGCTGCTGACCGAAACTCGCAGTGGAGGAAGCCCAACAAAGGGTATCCTGTCACAGGGAGGTGTCACCACCTCCCAGACAGGATTTAGTGTATTGGAGCTGGCTGGGTGCACTCTTAGAGTGGTTTGAAGTCCTGCACTGGGGGAGCAGTAGGCTCCTCTGTGCATATGACAGCTCAAACCGGTTCAGGGGCTACCTGCCCCTGCTCTGGCATGAAACTGGACAAAGGGAAGTGGAGTGGTCATAGAGCTAGTCCCTCCCCTATCTTCACTATAAGATACCAAGCATTGCCAATGCAATTCAGATTAACCCTGGACAACGCTCTACAAAGAAGAATCCTGGCCCTTCGATGTTCCACTATCTCTGAAAGACTGAAGAATCTCCCTTGGAGTCAAGGAGTGACTCCCCTGCTTGGCAGGCACCAGTAACTTTGATCAATGGTTGCAAACTTCACCGCTCCCGCCGGAGTCCGAAGTCCCTGCGTCCCCTGAAGTGGATTTCCTGACCTGTCGATGGCCATTTTGAGTCCCCAGCGAAGCTGTGGCATCTGGACCCCACGAGTGACGAGGAACAGCAATACCAGGGAACCGTGCACTGATTTTGAGTGCAAACCCTAAACAATGTTCTACGAACTTGTGCTTTAGACCATCTGTAGTCCAAGTCCCTAGCAGGTGTGGTACCGAAAATCAGTGGCCTACCCCTTCCTAAGTGACTGTGGGCTTCTGTGGAACTTTTCCTGCAAAGGCGTCTTCGCAGTTGCTTGCCCGTTGGCTAGTGACTCACCCGAAGACTTTCTCATCAACTTCAAGGGCTCTCCTGGCTGCTCCGAGCCTGCCCTCACTTACCTTTGCTGGGTACGTCTATCAGACCTTGCTGGTCTGCATCATCTTCAATCTGCACTCCACACAAGACTTGCAGTTGCCAAGGCATGTTGGCTCCAATCCGGTTGACGTCACCATCATCAGCTGCAGACGTTGTGGTACTGTCCGAATCCAGCTGCTGGTCATCGTCAATCACTCCTGGACCTCGTGAGCAAAGAGACAAATCACCGTCGACAACCTGAAGCGACGCAACATCAGTGGTCATCCATCCTGCTGGCCACCGGTCACTGGCAAGTGACTTTGAACTCTGTCCCCTCAATTTTCAGGTCCTCCTCAACTTCAATCCATCTTCGGATTCCAGCGGACACCTCTCCAGTCGTCACAAGCAGCAAGTCTTCAGTAATCTCCATTGAAAACAGCATCGCGACCCGACACCAAAAGACACCTATGCACCCGGCTTCCCTGGGTGAGGTAACTCGTGCACTCTTGTGCCCAAGTGTTTGTTGGCCCTCGAAATACTTACCCTGTAAGTGGCTTGCTTGTTGACTTCTCAGAAGTGCCCTAAAACTTTAAATTACAAACCGCGACTTGTGCCATTGAAACCAATAGGAAACCCGCGGCTGTGTTTAGACACTGCACGCGTCTCCCGTGGGCTGATTACTTACCTGCTAACACTGCAGAAGTGAAGCCCCAGTGATTCCCAAGGCCCTAGGCCTTTTCATTTTGTAAGTCGAGTTTGTTAACCCATTTTTTTATTATATGGTCTGGTACGCCCCTAGGGCTACAGCCATATTTGTGCTTAATTTATTGAGAAGTGTTGACATTTTAATGTGTATCTGGGTTCTAATCTCATAAAGAGATTATTAGAGTGTAACTATGCATAAATACATATATATTTGATATATATACCTGTGTGGTGTCCTTTTCATTTGGTAATTCAAGAGATTATAAGGTAAAACAAGCTGCTTTACATTCCTCAGAGACTTAGCCTGAAGGCTGCTCTCCACAGCTACCACTAGGATAGCTTTCTTTAAAAGGTTGTCTTAAACCTATCTACCGAATTGGACTGGTGCAAGGTGACCACTATAACTAGTGACCAGCATATGCCAGGCCAACTTCTCACACTTTCTACCAATCAAGGGTCTGTAAACTAAGGTAGGATCCCATGGACAGCAGCAAGAACTACCATATGGTTCAGCTTATGAGGGATGCAGCACTAGCTATCAAATAAACGGCTGCTTGACAGATGGTTTTGTTGTGTATAAGCGAGGAGAAGATGCAATATCCCATTCCAATTCTAACCCTACAGCATCAAAAATATTTGGAGCAGGCCTGTACGGCGTGAATGGTCTTTTCACTTCCATGGCAGAATATGCCCTGCAAAGGATGAAAGGCAGGCACTATGAACAGGGGGAAAAGCTGAGAGACTACTGGTGGCACAGGTGCGCCAAAGAGAAGCAGCCATAGCCATACCGGCTATACAATCAGCCGGAGGAGCTACATTAACATGACCACTGGATATTGTGAATAGATTTTCCCTATTCTATAAGTCTCTCTATACTCCAGAGCCTGAGGCTAACGAGTATAAGATGGATTTTTTTCTCACAGAGGTGACCCTTCCCCACCTTTCTGATGAAAGTAGAACACTTCTGGAAGTAGAGATCAGTAAAGAGGAGATATTATGTGTGATAACCAATCTACCCTACCACAATGCCCTGGGCGAAGAAGGATTTCCTGCCGAGTTTCATCGGTGGTCGGGAGAGGAGGTAGCTGATACCCTTCAAGCCGTGTTCCAAAAGGTGGGGAGTAGGGCTTCTCTAGGTCCCCTCTCTAATAAGGCAGTGATAGCTGTTTTACCCAAACCTGGGAAAGACCCCTTACTTTGTAGTAGTTGTTGTCCTATATCACTATTTTTATGGTCAATTGTGTCCCCTATCTAGACCCCAACGGCTCCATGTACATGCTACAAGTACATGTATGTTCCCTCCATTTCAAGCTATGAAGACGCAAATACAATTGTGTCCAACGTTAATATGTACTCTTTCATATCTGCCATGAATGGGCCAGATATTGCGTTCCTAAGTATGCCTTGCCACCGTCTTTATATGGTATACTTTTCACGTTTTCCAGCTCTGGCAAGGTAGGCCCTGAATTCTGCCATCGAGCTTTTTCTTGCTTCTACCTCTGAAATGCTCCAGCCTGGACCTGCATCTGTATCCATGAACTTTGTCTTACTTCCTGCGCGGCTAACGGTGCCTAGCCCGGCCTGTTGCCTGCCAAAACTGTATTCAGCCTTCAAGTTATCTGTTCCGCTCCTCAAGAAATGCATTCCTGTCTAAGTAGCTTAGGTAAACATCCCTCTAGCTGCAGAGCAAAGGGCCCGGCCTTACTGTCTCCGTGCAAGTAATTCATGACTCTCGTTACCATGGTAGGCCCATGCCCCCCTCGCATCTCATGTAGACACTTAGACGCTTGTACACGCACTAGCAGTCAGTATAGAATAGGATCTGTCCGAGAAGACCTTTCCTTCCAGATAATATAGTTCCTTAAACACAAGATATTAGATATGATTTAGGACTAGGTTGTCCTGACACCCCAGACTTCTGTCTCCTCATGTAGGGATAGATGTCAAGTTCCCTTCACCCTCTAGTTACACGTCAATCACACGTCATGCGGCTGCGCGCGCATCTCTGCCATGTATTTTTGCTGACTTTGCAGGATTCTCTTATGGATCCACCCACTTGTGTCATCATCATAATGACGATTTTAGTATACGCCTCTATGCACGCCTATTGTAACGCCTTTTCTATTACATATGTGTATTCTTATCAGTTGTTACGCCTCCTACATCTGTCTTTACTGTAACGCATTACTATATATGCCATAACCTGTCAATAATGTATTGCTGATCCCTTCCTGAACCTTCGTGGTGACGGAACTCGATTGCCTGGTTCGAACCATCATTCCTTTGTAAGGAATAAATACCCTATTATACCCTCGAATACCACGGATTCTGCCTCTTATTTTTACTGAGTTATTCGTATTGTATTTTACCGCATAAATTAAGTCTAGGTAATTTAAATTTACCACACAATTGGCGCCCGAACAGGGACACCTCTCACACCCCACGCGCCGGAGGTGCGTTGCAGACCCGGTCTCCTGCCACAGCCGGACGGACAATTACGCGTACCCGCAGGATTTCCTGTATCTCCCTCAGGCCAACGGGGGCGACTGAGGCTGCGATCAACACCCAGACGAGGCGGTGAGGAGTGCGGAGAATCCCGACCAGAGCCTAGCTGAGAGAGCAAGATCGAGGTATACAGAGGCCCACCAGATTCCGAAGTTCCGAAGCATCTAAGTCATGAGTCGAGTCCAGTCCAGTTTGGTCTAGTCCAGTTCAGACTTCCGAGGCCTTCCGTTCCGTGCTTCCCGGTGAGTACCGTTGCTGAGGACGCATCTAGACGTGCACATTAGTTAGTGCCGGTCAAGACGGGTCTGGGTACACAGACCTGGTCTGCACTGTTTTAGCAGTGTATCTGTACTGTTTAGCAGTACATACAGTATATTTAGTATTATGCAGTTAACTAGTTTTATTCTAATTATTATTGTTCGTTCTAAAATGTTTTGATATGTTTTAAATGTCGTGGTATGAGTGATTGTTCGATCTTCATTATTGTGTTTATTGTAATTATTGTGTTCAAAAACCGAGTAAGAATTAAGTAACAAGGTTCAAGATGCCGTTATTTTCAAAATTAAGACAGATAAAAACTAGAAAAGGGATACTCGAGGAAGCTGTTCCTATCCCACCTAGGGACACTCCAGGGTACTTTATGTACCATAAACATGGCCTAGATGCCGTATTATATCTTGATCTATGGGTGGACTACACCAAGGATTTGGCAGAGAGTCAGAGATGGCCCGCTGCTGGAACATGGGATGCAGATTGCATCATGAGAATAGAAGAAGCGTTATGGAAAAAGAAAGCCAGACAGTCACAGAAAGATGCCATTGAACTATGGCGTAAAGAATCACATAGGCGCACAGAGAAAGCGCTCAGAAAGGAAGAGAAAAGTAGGGAAGATTCAGAAAAGGTCCAAGAAAACATATTAATTGACGAAGGTACCCGAATAAAAACAGAACAAGTAGACAGACAACGAAACACTCTTATGAATGGTATGTATCCTCTTCTGGCCGAGGGTTTGCCTAAGGCCACTTTGGGGGTACCAGAAGATCTGCCACCTCCGTTACTCCCGATTAAAGTACATCCCAAGACCGCAAAAGACATTTTCCTTTCTTCCTATTTAGACGATGCAGCCCCCGAATATGCTAATGGTGTGCAGCCACGCACACCACCCGTTAACGACACTCAACCCCAAAATCAGCTGCACTCACCTCCGCAGCAACAAACTCCTACACAAGTTCTAACAATTCCATCTGTTTCTACAGTCCTTCCTGCACCGACACTCTCTACCCTACACCCAACAAATCCTTTTGGACTTGGCACCTCAGGGGGTGTGACAGGAGGTTTTTCCACGCCACCGCCAACAACTAGATTGACTTATAGAGATTTAGCATATCGACGTACACCACAAAGAATATCAGACAATATATTAAAGGAGCCTCTTTCCGATTGTAGATATGATCCAGTGCCAGGAAAAGATGACAGAATGTTGCTGTCTTCAGTACGTTTGCGACGAGCTGCAAACTATTTAATGACGTTACCAGGAATGGTTGAACATCTAGATAAAATATATCGCTTTATCCAATCAGGGCAAGGTCCTGAAAGTATTGCCGAAGCCATGGAATACCAGAAAGTAGACATACAAAGACGGGAGACATGATAAACAGAAGTGTATAGAAGCCATGTGCCGAAGGATCAGAAAAGAAGTAGAACGAATACATGAAAACAGAGTAGAAGCAGATAAAACTGAATCAGAAGAAGAGGAGGAGGAACAGTCAGAAATGAACACAGGACAATTTGAATTACCAGCTAAACAAATGATAGCTTATGTAGGAAAAGGAAGATCTTTTAATAAAACAATACGTCCGATACATCCAGAATGTAACAGAATTTTTCAAACAGGTATTACAAATCCAAGGACCCCTGAACACTTATTCCAGGCTACTGATAAATTACTTCGAGAACGAAGGAGGTACCATGTGCTCGATTCTATGGATGAACAAGAATTAGCCAGGTCAGCAGTACAATGGGCTGACAGCTCTGAAAAATACAGTGATGATGCGCTAGCACACACGTTTCTGAATCTTGCCCCAGACGAACAACGTTTGGCTAGTATATACATGATACAACATCTCCTTATATTATATAAAGGCCAACACTCCGATCCTGGTCCCCTACCTGATATATTGATAGAACTGCTCATGAATAAATGGAGAGGTTTAGGTACCGATCTAATTAAAGTAATTCTAGAATACAGACACAGATATAGTGCCTTTTTGTGCCCAGAACATGATCCAGCTCCTTCCATGGAGAGAAACCCGTATTACATAGACAGACAGAATCCCTTACGCGAAGTACACCCAGTCAGGAATGATGACAATACGTTTAGACGCGTGTTTGTGTACACGCCCATAACCAAAATAGAACTATTGGAAATGAAAAAATTAGTGCCCAGCCATGACAAAGATCCAGCAGGTTTTCACCGTGAACTAAAGGACATGTTACTCATGGGTGATTATACCTATCCTGACATTATGAAAATATTGAAAGTATTATTGCCTGCCGGTATTTATGAGAAACTCAAGGAAAAAGAATGGGAGGTGGGAGACCAAAAGATTGATTGGACCGCATTAGAAAATGAAGAAAATAACCGAACTGCAGGCGTAGGGCTTGGGGACAAAACAAAAGCATTGCCAGGTCTATTAGTGCAAGTATTGCCACGTTTATTAACTACGAAAAAGGAAGATTGGGGAGCAATCTCAGCCTGTAAACAGAAACCGGAGGAAGACACCAGTGATTTTTATTCCCGATTTGAAAAATGTTTTGGTATTAATAGCGGCCTGAAAGCAAATAGTGAGTCATATCCACACCTTTTTGTAACAAAACTAGTCGAGAATTCACTGCCGCAGGTTAAAAACAGAGAATTGAAAGTTGAGAGCACTTGGCAAGCTAACACTCCTTCACAAATGTTACAAATGTTACAGTATCACCAGAATAGAATTAGAGAAGAACAAGAATACGAACAAAGGCGTATGAAAGACACGAAAATGAAAATGCTCGTCGCCCAGTCAGTTCCAGCTGACGGTCATAAAAAGGGTGCGACACAGTCCAGTAATTCAGCGGTTCCCGTTAAAGGGACATGCAACTATTGTAAACAGCCAGGTCATTATATAAACGATTGTGCAGTTCTGAAACATAATATCTCCACGGGTAAAACCAAGGAGAGACCACGTCCGCCTAGACAGGATCAGATCCAACAACAAGTACCTCAGAATATACAGCCTATGCAAGCTGCACAACAGACCGTACCACAACAACAGCCACAGCCTATTGCCGCAACACAAAACACGACACAACAGATGTACCAGTATGCACAAAATGACTATCCAGAGTATCAGCGCTACACATGAAATAGCCTGGAGAGGGAAGTTGGCTTACCCCTTATTGAGGTTCCTGTAGATCAAGAGGGTCCCTATGTGCAGAGTCAAGTATTAGGGAAAGACAGAAAGTTCCTACTCGACACAGGGGCAAGCAGAACAACTATAAGTCACAATGAAGTCCTAGGGGCACCCCTCTCAGGCTCACAAAATATTTCCCTTGGTTTTTCAGGAAAGCCCACTATTAACGAAGTATCACAACTACTTGCATTCACAGTCGGTCCATTAACACGGACTACAGATCTATTGCTTACGAATTCATGCCCAGAAAACTTGTTAGGTATAAAAACATTGAAAGCTCTAGGAGCTATAATATGCTGTTCTCCGGACGGAGTACGACTATTTTTGCGTGACTTTAAAGGTCACTACGTGTCTAGAGACATGGATCACCGGTTACAGAATCTACCTGCACACTTATGGGCACAAGGCCCCACTGATGTAGGTTGTATGCACATTACACCATATCGAGTCACACTCAAAACAGGAGTGGTACTACCACGAATGCGACAATACAAGTTACCGCCAGATGCTGTAGTGGCTTTACTGCAAATCATTGACGAGCTCATTGCACAAGGAGTGGTTGTAGAAACCGACTCCAATGTATGTAATTCTCCGATTATTCCGATTCTTAAACGAACTGATCCAAAAGCACCCCCAGTATATCGATTAGTTATTGATCTGCGAGAACTGAATAAATGCATTGTACCACAATATCCCGTGGTCCCAGATATCTCTTCATTACTGACAGCTATTGATTCAGAGGCAATGTTCTTTACTGTAATTGACCTCAAGAACGCCTTCTTCAGCGTCCCAATCGATCCGGAAAGCCAATATTTGTTCGGATTCAGTTTAAATGGACGAAGTTTTAAATTCGCACGCGCACCTCAAGGATTTACAGAAAGTCCTAGCATCTACAGCCAAGCACTGAAAAGACAACTTGACAGTATCCACATGCCTGTTAACACTGCACTGCTTCAGTATGTCGATGATCTGCTGATCACCGCCCGAAGCGAACCCGAATGTGAAAAAGCATCACTGACGGTTTTACGTTTCTTAGCCGACAAGGGGCACAAGGTGTCCCCTTCAAAGCTGCAATTTTGTGCCCAGCAAGTTGTGTACCTAGGGCACTTGCTGTCCAAATGGGGGAGACAGCTCACACCTGATCGTATCCAGTTAATTGTAAACATGCCACCACCCAAGACACAAAAGGAGGTACGGGCCTTAATAGGCCTCACTTCATACTGCAGGCAGTGGATTCCCCAATATGCATTTTTAGCTAAACCACTCATTCAGTTGACAACCCAGGAGGCAGCGACATCGACTGTCCTCCCTTGGACTCCAGAACATACACAAGCTTTTGAAGACTTAAAGAAAGCCTTATGCCAAGCACCTGTTTTAGCGACACCATGTTACAGTAAGCCTTTTACACTCTTTGTTACAGAACGTGAAGGTACTGCTTTGTCAGTACTCACGCAGGAACAAGCAGGATCACACAAGCCATGTGCTTACTTTTCTAGCACATTAGATCCCGTAGCTCTGGCTCTTCCTGCGTGTCTGAAATCAGTTGCAGCGACAGCTCTAGCGATCAGACAAAGCGATTCCATAGTATTAGGACATCAATTGACGGTACAAGTACCACACGCAGTAGAGGTTCTCTTGAACCGGACACAGACACAACACTTGACTATAGCACGACTGACAGGTTACGAACTCACATTGTTTCAGCCACACATAGAAATCAGACGTTGTAGTACATTAAATCCTGCCACACTTTTGCCATTAAGTGGAACAGACCCACTGGCACATGATTGTATTGAAGTCATTACTATTACGACGAAACCCAGACAAGACTTGACAGATGTCCCATTACCAGATCCAGACCTGACACTTTATGTAGATGGTTCATGTATGAGAACAAGTACAGGAAAGTTAGTGGCCGCCTATGCCGTCACGACAGACACCGAAGTCATTGAAACAAATTGTATCGACACATTATCAGCTCAAGCAGCAGAGCTTATTGCTCTGACACAAGCCTGTATTCAAGCCAAGAATAGAAAAGTTAACATATATACAGATTCACGTTATGCTTTCGGAGTCGTACACGACTTCGGAGTCCTTTGGCGAGAGAGAGGTTATTTGACTTCTCACGGTGCCAACATTCAACACGGTCCCCTCATTCAAGCTCTATTAGATGCAATACATCTACCTACTTCAATATCTATCATGAAGTGTAAAGCCCATACAAAAATCACCGATATTATTTCCCACGGTAACGACCTAGCAGACCGAACAGCTAAGCAAACAGCACAGAATCAGACTCATGCAACTGACTTGACAAAGACAATAGTTCCAACGCCGACACACTGCATGACAGTTAAGGATCCCGCCCTTGATGTAATTGACATACAGACACATGCTACACCAGAGGAAATAAAGAAATGGACTGAATTAGGAGGGATCCAAACAGATCAGGGATGGATGACGAAGGGGAAATCTATATGGTTTCTCCCCGACTCAATGGTTCAAGTTATCATTAACACAATACATAGTCCAGCACATCTAGGAGAAAAAGCCATGTTAGACAGTATTCAACACATTTGGTTCAACAAACACTTACGAGCTGCAGCCAAACAGAAAGTCCGAACTTGTATGATTTGTTGTCAGTTCAACCCAGGTAAAGGCGTACCTGTAGAGCAGGGTGGATTTCAACCTCCCGATCACCCTTTTGAAGTCCTCCAGATGGATTATATCCAGATGGAACGATGTCGAGGATTCAAATATGTCCTCGTAGTTGTATGCGCTCTTTCCCGTTGGACAGAGGCGTATCCCGTCTCAGATTACACTGCCCCGACTACTGCCAAACAATTAGTTCGTGAATTCTTCCCACGGTATGGTTTGCCCCGTATCGTGTACTCAGATAATGGCCAGCCGTTCTCATCCGAGCTAATGAAGCACATTTCACTCTTGTTAGGCTATCAATGGAAATTCCACTGTGTCCGACATCCCGAGGCAGCCGGTCTCGTGGAACGTCATAATCAGACCCTGAAAATACGACTTTCCAAAATCTGTAGAGAGAAAGGTGTCGACTGGATAGTAGCCTTACCGGTTGCACTATTTTACATGAGAATGGTAGCACATTCTCGCACAGGGCTATCCCCGTACGAGGTGGTCTTCGGTAGGCCACCAAATATGTGGGGGACGCCCATACCTCGTAAAATAACTGATGTTGATTGTAATATGCTGACAGATTACCTTGCTTCCTTGATGTCTGCACTACAATCTTGCCGTTCACAGGTAGCTGCAGCCTTTCCCGACAACACCGAGGTAAAGCCCCATGAAGTGGTTCCGGGAAATCTCGTTTTCGTCAGAAATTTCGACAGGAGGAGCCCGTTGGAGCCTCGCTGGCTACAACCGAAGCTGGTTCTCTTAACGACGAGGACAGCAGTAAAGGTCGAAGGTCGCAAGGGTTGGTTACACTCAAGTCATATCAAGAAATTTCATGGACTACCATCCGATCTGAACTCTCAGCCCTGCCCCCTTCCAGAGACTGATTCAAAACTCCCCCTGGTTGAACCGACCGAATCACAAAACTATAAACTGAAACTAAGGTCTAGCAAGTCAGACAATTCGATTGTTTAAGTCCTCTCCAAGGTGAATCGGTTGAATTAAGTCTTTGACATGTATCCTCTAGACCGAATGAGAGAGAAAAATAGACAGAAACAGCTCAAGAAACATGCATACTGTAAATCACTTCATAGTCACTGTATAGTGACATTGTTGATTATGTTTTTTCTAAGTCTTTTTATTATTGCTGCAAGCATACTGTTACATATGTACTATCCTATTTTCAAGCGTGCTTACAATGTTACTGCCGAACATTCTTTTAGTGAACTACCTCCACATGAGTTGTCCTATAGATTTGCGCTGCGCAACAACACATTCATTAGTATGTTACATCATTCCCACCAGACCAGCAATGCTACAAATTGTTGGATATGTGGCCGACTCCCTCCCTATCAGAAATACAAAGGAGTTCTGCCTCTCTTTCCATATCCGTTCACACACAATGGTTCCTGTGGAGCATGGTTTAGTTTGATTAACTCTTTAGATTCAAACACCGTAGTTTACCAGAGCAACTGGGTATGGGGAAACCTGAACTTAGTTTTGCTTAAAGCCTGTTATCCTAACAAGGAGGGACTTCCCAAAAGAACAGGAACTGACCTAGAAAATGAAGTATATGGATTAGGTAATTTTACACTTAACCTCATGATTCTAAATATTGAATCTGAAGCTACACTAGTCTTGCCTGCTATGTCCGTATTACCAGTCAAAGGTGAATTATGTGTAAGAAAGAATGGTTCAGTACACCTGGGTCATAGTAAATGTACTACTGTGATCGAATTCAGTGATAAAGGCAAGTCTACATTTAGAGCTTCCCGTCACTCCTACTTCATCTGTGGTCACACCGCATATATACGCCTACCCCTAGATTGGGATGGTACCTGTTACATTGCATTCCTTCTGCCACCTGTTTTCCTAGCCCCTCCTGATTATCATAGAAATACCAATCTAGTACACCATAGACCCCAGAGAGATATCCCGATTGTTGACTACACCGAAACAGCATGGGAACAATATACAGACTTCAATAAAGGTCTCTTTCCTTACATAGGTGTTGTCTCAAACAGTAAACTGATACGTAGATTAACTAGAACCCTTGAAGCAGTAGTGAATGAAACTACCTCTGCCCTAGGCAACTTAACAGAGGAGCAGTCTGCGATGCGGATTGTTGTTCTCCAAAACCGTCTTGTCCTTGACGTCATCCTAGCAGATAGGGGCGGAGCTTGTAGGGTCATCGGATCAAGTTGCTGTGTTTTCATCCCAGAAAACGCGCCATCCGTATATAAAGCCATAACTCGTCTTCACAAGATTGCAAACCAGATACATCAGAATGCAGGCACTTGGACATGGTCCGGTTGGTTCTGGAGCGTGTTGTCAGCCTGGGGATGGAAAGTCCTATCCTTCCTAGGTATTGGCCTTCTCATAGTATTCAGTTGCTGCCTATGTCTACAATGTGGACCAGCGATTTGCGGCCTGTGTGCCACATCGTGTATTCCACGTTCAAGTTTTCATTCAAGATCCCGGAAGAAGAAAGAAGAACAAATGATGTTACATGAACAGATTGATGGATTCCTGAAGATCGATATTTCATGAGGGTCCGTAGGGGACAAGGAGGGAATGAGGAAATATGAATTTTTATGGTCAATTGTGTCCCCTATCTAGACCCCAACGGCTCCATGTACATGCTACAAGTACATGTATGTTCCCTCCATTTCAAGCTATGAAGACGCAAATACAATTGTGTCCAACGTTAATATGTACTCTTTCATATCTGCCATGAATGGGCCAGATATTCCGTTCCTAAGTATGCCTTGCCACCGTCTTTATATGGTATACTTTTCACGTTTTCCAGCTCTGGCAAGGTAGGCCCTGAATTCTGCCATCGAGCTTTTTCTTGCTTCTGCCTCTGAAATGCTCCAGCCTGGACCTGCATCTGTATCCATGAACTTTGTCTTACTTCCTGCGCGGCTAACGGTGCCTAGCCCGGCCTGTTGCCTGCCAAAACTGTATTCAGCCTTCAAGTTATCTGTTCCGCTCCTCAAGAAATGCATTCCTGTCTAAGTAGCTTAGGTAAACATCCCTCTAGCTGCAGAGCAAAGGGCCCGGCCTTACTGTCTCCGTGCAAGTAATTCATGACTCTCGTTACCATGGTAGGCCCATGCCCCCCTCGCATCTCATGTAGACACTTAGATGCTTGTACACGCACTAGCAGTCAGTATAGAATAGGATCTGTCCGAGAAGACCTTTCCTTCCAGATAATATAGTTCCTTAAACACAAGATATTAGATATGATTTAGGACTAGGTTGTCCTGACACCCCAGACTTCTGTCTCCTCATGTAGGGATAAATGTCAAGTTCCCTTCACCCTCTAGTTACAGGTCAATCACACGTCATGCGGCTGCGCGCGCATCTCTGCCATGTATTTTTGCTGACTTTGCAGGATTCTCTTATGGATCCACCCACTTGTGTCATCATCATAATGACGATTTTAGTATACGCCTCTATGCACGCCTATTGTAACGCCTTTTCTATTACGTATGTGTATTCTTATCAGTTGTTACGCCTCCTACATCTGTCTTTACTGTAACGCATTACTATATATGCCATAACCTGTCAATAATGTATTGCTGATCCCTTCCTGAACCTTCGTGGTGACGGAACTCGATTGCCTGGTTCGAACCATCATTCCTTTGTAAGGAATAAATACCCTATTATACCCTCGAATACCACGGATTCTGCCTCTTATTTTTACTGAGTTATTCGTATTGTATTTTACCGCATAAATTAAGTCTAGGTAATTTAAATTTACCACAATATCAAAATCCTGGCTATTGTCTTGGCTTCTCGCCTACGTAAAGTCCTACCCTCCCTGATTCACCATTTCAAAGTGGGATTTGTACCTGGACACTCTTCCAGGAGTCATTTACGCACCTTAATCCACACGCTGTGTTCCGTCAAACGCCATCAAAATTACGACCTGGCATTATCACTGGACGCGAAGAAGGCATTTGATTGCTTTGAGTGGGAATATCTTTTTACAGTGCTGGAACGAATCGGATTGGGGGATCAGTTCACAGCCAAAGTTCGACTGCTATACAGTAATCCCACTACACAAGTAAATTGCAGGGGCTTTGTGTTGGACCCATGCCTGAATCGTAGAGGAACTCTTCAGGGATGCCCCTTGTCCTCACTTCTTTTTTAATTAGCTATGGAGCCTCTTGCGGCCACAATACGTAAAGCTACCAATGTTAAAGGCATACCCTTCCTGACGGGAGAATCTAAACTCTACCTACATGCAGATGACATTCTGCTTACCCTCTTTCCGTCCCTACTCCAAATCATAGATGACTTCTCTTCTTTTTCTGGCTACATAATAAACTGGGACAAAAGTGAAGCAATGCCCATCTCGGACGGAACCACAAAGGCGTCCATTCACAGATTTATTTTTCACTGGCAATCCTCGCGCCTCAAACACTTGGGTGTACTTGTGAATAAGGGGATGGTGGGGATGGTTGCAAATAACTTAGGTCCCCTTCTCACTCAGATGCAGCGCAACTTTGATAAATGGAAGGCTTTTGGGCTCCCAACGTGGGGCAGAGTACAAGCTGTCAAAATGGTTACTTTCCAGTGCTTCATATATACTCTTGGTATGCTCCCCCTTCAGATATCTTTGACCATGCTGCACTCAATAGACTCTAAGATAAAATCCTTTGTGTGGAATTCTGCGAGACCTCGCCTAGTAGCGTTGAAATTGAAAGCTTCCAACTCCTGCGGAGGTATGAGCCTCCCTTCGGTAGAACACTTTGCCCTTGCACTGCAATTATCCCATTTGACTTCTATTATATCAGATGCCCAGAGGTGCCGCAATGGATATTTATTTTTTTATTTTACAGAGTTTTATATAGCGCGAACTTGACCCGAAGATATCGGGTATCAGAGCACTTTACATAGCACCAGCTGCGTAACAAGAGGACACAATATATATATATATATTTTTTTATTAGGCATGGGAGATTAAGTAATTTGCCCAGAATCACAGGATGTTCAGCGTCATTGCTGAGACTTGAACCCAGTTCCCCAGATTCGAGGTAAACCGCCCTAGCCTTTAGGGCAACTCCTCTCCCAAATGCATTTAGAAAAGCATTTACTATCTACAGAGCAAGGCCTCTCAGCCCTATACGGGACTGGAATAAGCCGCCAAGACCCCACCAATCCGGGTTTGTCATCCAAGCGTAGATCCTGGCAAAGAGGGCATTGACTGCAGGGCTTGAATCCTCGAATTCATGAGAAATCCCCCTATGGGAAAATGCAAGTATGCGCATTAATAGGCAAACATTGTCTTGGCCTCTGTGGAAGACAGCAGGCATACACACCTTGGATCATCTCCTTCACGACGGTGAACTCTGGACATTTACACAATTACGGGAAGAATTTGGCCTCTCGATACAACAATCCTGGCAATACATACAAATTTGAAAATGCCTGGGAAAAACTGTAGGGCCACACCCCTGGTTGCTATAGGTCTCACCAGCGGTATTGTAATTACACACTTGGGGAAAATACATGGGGTTACGTCCGGCCTATACAAAATACTCACATCCACCTATTTTCACAACCCTTTAATGCAAGATCTTCGCACCAAAAGCCAAACACCTTTACCTGTCTCACATGAGGATGATGAATGGATAGAAATGTTAAATGACCTGAGTAGAGGGGCTCGGGAAGCAAGACTAAAGTTTTGTATATTCAAAATCTTCCATGATTGGCACTGGTCACCAACTACGTTGCACAGAGCAGGGTTACTCTCACATACCATCTGTTGGAGATGCGCTGACAGGTTGCGATATAACTCACATTATATGCAAATGTTCATTGATGCAATCCTTCTGGATTTATGTAGGTCAGACTCGAAACACTTCAATGCCCTTGCATCTTCCACTTACATCAGCCACTATTCTCCTACATGACTTAAGACAATCCCAAGAGCTCTCAAAGCCACAACGTTGCCTCCTACACACAGCGCCAGCCACAGCTAAGATTTGCATATTGCAGCAGTGGAAATCACCAAATCCACCTTCACAGGAGGCATGGTTGGTAGCTATGAACAAACTGATTCCCATGAACGAGTCATTTACAATCTTCCAGATCAATCTGACCTGTTTCTTCAGGTGTTGTCACCTTTCCTACATGTGGGGAGTGATAAGGACGATAACCCCACAGCAGATAACCCAATTCTTGTGCCAGCAACAACAATGTCTGTTGGCGTTCCCTAAATTTAAAACAGAGCAGTGGCTCTTCGCTTTAGAGATCATCTCCCTTCGCTTGTACTTATGCAGCTTTCCAAATATCCTAATTCACCCAATTTGTCTCCCTTTCTCCCACATGAACATGTCTGAAATTTTCTATTTTACCCATCTTACACTGCCGGTATCCACAGTTATCTATGTTCTCAGATACACATTCTGACAACATTCTTCATTCCCACCTTCTACATGTCTCAATTCCCACCCCCTTTTTTCACCTCTCATTTAACCACCAACCCTCTCCATACTTCTCACCCCCTGGTACTGCACCAACGCAGCAGCCAGACCACCTTACTCCACGCTTCATATGGTCGTTTTGACGTTAATTCGCAATAGGAGGAATTGCATTGCATTCTTCTCCCCCGAATCATATATCAAATACTTCTTCCAGTTCTTAAAAAGCATCTGTCGCATAATTATTTCTTTAAAATATGTAGTCAGTCATTGTAATTATGTGACTAATGCTAGTATTTACAAGATGTCATTTTTATTTTCCCATGAAAATTAATAAAGAATTTCAACACAAAAAAAACTCTCAATATTGAAGAATATTTTTGTGAAAGACAAAGGAGTTAATGCGCCTGATGTTTAGACAATATGGGATGCTGATCTCACCAAACAATGCAATTTCTTCCAGATTCAAGGTTCTTTGGGAGACACTCCTTTATAGGGATAGAGCAAAGGAAGACTGGAAATCGAATATGGGGCACAGTGGCCCCCTCTCCGACATGCGTCCATTATGTGGAATGCTCCCTTAAGATTTTGCCTAGATAGTGACATATTTACGACTGAATTTCCAGAATATTTTCTGGAACCCCTGACCAATGATATTGATTATGAACTAAAAATAAGGTATCTTTTCCAAATGTTTGCCTTGCTGCTTTACAAAGACATATTGGAAGGTGATGTCAAGGTCTTTTAATGACCTCACATGCTTTCTTGTTGTGATTCTGCCTGAAGTGTTACCACACACAGGTAACGAGACGTCCTCACCCAAGAATATCTGCTAATTAATTAGTACCTGATTTGCTCTAATATAACGTTGGAAAGAAAGGCTGAGTTTGGTAGAACATCTTTAAACCTTAGAAAGATGCACGTTCCTGGCAAGAATTAGAGGAATTGATTTCAAATGAACCTGGTCCATATGCAATGCCAATGTCTCAATATTTCATAGATTGCATGATTTTACAGTAAACTTCTTCTAGCCAGTTCTAATCACCTCCTACTATGTTTCTCATTAAACTTATGCTTTGCATAATACTGTCGTAGATTGGATATTGCACCTTCCTATCTTGGCCATTACCAATATCCTACATAACAATAGTGGAATGCACAGATGAGATTGGGTAACTTTTTCATTAGCTTTGCTTTTACCTTTTTGACTTAATTTTCTTGGCCGGACTTATTGACTACTTTTCACCATGCAAGAAAAATGAAAGTAAGTATAGAGTCAACAATAGTGGAATCTAACTCATGCACGTCCTAAGAATGCTACACACACTGTCGTAAGTGACCCATTCAGTGGACAATTTTTAATATACTTTGCTTTAATTGTTTATAACTTTATTTTGCTATCCTTTTATTTTAAATCATTTGCATATGTGGTGTGTTAAGTTTGATAGTTTCTAATAATTAAGCGACAAAGTTGTTGGAAAAACGTGATTATTGTTGTTTGACAAATGGAAAATTCTAATAAAATTGCAACTTAATATATTTAACCAATCAACAGCAATGGAAAGTATTTTTCACTACTTTGATGTAATGAGTTACAAAAAGAAAACAAATCTGCTAGAATTTTGAATAAAAATGTGCTTTATACCAATGCCTATGTAACAAGACATTCAGATAAAAATTGTATCCATTCCTAATGCTGAAATTCTCATGTTTACTTGTTTTATACAGTGTGCACTGAAAAGTTAATTTTCGTTATTCACTAATGGAGGAATTAGGAATTTGATATCGAACTGCAAATGCAAAGCGATCATGGTGCCAAATCTAATTAAAAAATGTCTATCTCTTCTAAAAATGTTAATAAAGTAAATCTCATTTGAAGTAAAAATAAATCACAATTGAATTGCAAGGCAAAAAAAAAGATTTGCTTTTGAATGGATTTTTCCATAGATATGGGTGGAAAATATTCGTACACTAAAAAATAATAGATTTGCTTTGTTTAAAGGGATTGCACTCTGATTTCGTGGATGTGGTAATTGAGGAATATATGGGGAACACTGAAGACCCTTTTGAGATTAGAGACTCTTACCTTGAGATGCTTGCCGATATTATCTTTATAAATCCTGCTATTAAAACAGCAAAATATCACAGAGGTAAGTAAACAGGCACTGTCAACTGAATAAATAACAACACTCTATTGAAACATTGACTGTAATTGTACGATGAACATTTACATAATTCAGAACTAAATCATTCATCAGCTGAAATCATTTCTCTGTATGTCTGTAAACCTGCTTTTTAAGGACTAGGAATTTTTGTTTGAGGTTGGAAGAAAAGTGTCATTCTCCATAAAGTTCTCGATACCCAGTTCCATCAGCCTCATGGTTCTCCCACCTCACAAGAGGTGGGGAAACCTCTGAGTTTCTGATGGCTAAACCAAAGTCAAATCAATCATCAAAAACTCTTTGTTGCAGCTCTTCTGCCACAAGATGCTTTCTTTTTGGCATCGGAAGGCTTGCTCTGTATAGGCAAAGCCTTCCAATACTGATGTTTTTTAGGTCTCGTCTTGATAGTGCATGCACTGCATGCACTGTCTCAGCGAGACTTAAAGTAATCTGTATATTGGCTTCAACTCCCTGTATTTTCTTCTTCCCCTTGTGATTGGTTCAAGTCTGGCATTGCAGTTGTTTTCTTGATTTCTGTTGGCTGTTGATCCTATGGTAACTTCCGTGAAGTCCCGAAGCAGCGGAGCCTAACTACAGTTTTCCTCCGCTTCACTCGCACTTAATTGCGTGCAGTGTGACATCTGTTTTTTACCCCGCCCTGACGGATTTGTCAGACACCGCCGACAAATGTAAGCGCCGGTCGCGGTTGGGGGCGTGGCCCCCCTCCTCTCCGTCCTCGCCTTGTTATTCAAGCAAACCCATTACGTAATAAAACCATGTCAAATTAGGGCGAAAAGGACAAGAATGTCCGAAGAAGGTTCCAAAGATGGGCAATCAGAGGTAGAGTGTTGGTCTTTTATTTATTTACGAATTTTTGCCTTTTTTTATATCCAAATTCCTGTATTTAGGTTAACAGCTGACAGGTTCAATCGCGCCTAGGCAGACGAGAGGAGAGAGCCTGGCAGGGAGGTGACTGATCCCAGCGCTGCCGAACATGAACACTGCCTAAAACAAAGGAGCCATCAAACATCTCTGGACTGGAAGAGATTTATGCGGCTTTGGTGTTTAATTCCTTCCTCTGGCGCTTCAAACCGGAGCCCTTCTGAAGGCAGAAGGCTGTCTCCTAGGGTAACCCCCTTCATGCACAAGGCATAAGGGAACAAGCAGGATTGACGCTCTGATCTCCTATGCTTCAGCCCTGTGTCTGGCTGTGGGGCGGATTGCTTTGGGGTGGCTGCCTGTATCGGCTGTGATGAACTGCCCTAACCTTTAGCCTGATCCACAGTATAAATCCATCAAAGCGCCTACACGCAACTCAAATTCTAGTATGGCTATGAAAAACTCGTTTTGCCTAGCAGCCATTTGCTCAGGCTTACAAATTAGAGCCTTCTGGCTTCATCTTGGTGATAGCAGACTGTAAGGTGGAAACACGGGAAGGTGCCTAAGGAGGTTGCACCCCCACCGCGGAGATCTGTTTCAAGTGTCTGAGGCGCACTCCGCCGTTCATCCGTGCGGCGGCCACATCATGGGGACCCTTGCCTTGGATAATAAACTCCGATGTTTATATTTAGTTTTAATAATATTAATTCCGATTAAAAATTGCTCCAGTGGATAAGAGAGATTTAAGTACAGCTTGGCGTGGAGTGAGTAGTCCGTGATTAAAGCCTCAGGTGGGCCCGCAGAACCCTTAGGTTTTTATCCCGTCCAGGTTTGCAGTGATCACTCCATATGCGCACAGGCCATTGAGTAAAATACTGTACATGTTTCTTATGTTGCAGCGATTTCTATAGCGCTTATTCTGCCCATGGTAAGGCCTTGTGGCGCTTGTATTCTACGCACATCAACAATGCCGTATTTGGAGCTGCTTGTCTGTTACAGATGTCAAGGTAGGCGAGGGCGTCAACTGTTAGGTAGGGCCCTGTGTGTGCTGCATGAGTGCAGGGCCCATAGTATTTCGGTACAGTAACAGGCCTTCTTCTTGCCGTCCTCCCGAGCTTCCCTTTGTGTTTGAGTTCTGTGCAGACTCCGTACAGCTTGTTAGCTAAGGCCGCGCATTAATGTTTACATAGGGGCGGGTTTGAGGCTCCGTAGTGTAGGTACTCTGAGTGGATTTTTGAGGGCTTGAAAGACGCCAAAGCTCCCTTTACCCTCCCCCCAGTAAAGATCAATTGCACCAACTCACAAAGCGCCTGTCACTCACCCCAAACACACAGAAAGCGCTATCGCTTTCACCACATCCATGCATAGCGCTGCGAGGCAATGCGCTTATACTTGAGAAAACGCACGCACATGGCGTGATTTTGGCTGGTTTATTCTCTCATTTGTGTTTGAAGATTTCCTACTTGAAACTATATGCGTCTCCATGTCTTTCATTCTACTTTATTTTTTAAATCGATAAAATGTTGTGTTTATTTTGTTTGGTACCATTGAGACAACAGGGGCCTGTAATGCGCTCTACACTGGCCTTATCAACCTCCCTACGCACCGTGACTGTTCTGCCCCGACCCTATCGACCTTTGAAATGTAAATGGAAGAGGTTGTCTATGCAGAGCAAAGCACTTAAAATACAGCAATGACGTGCTCATTGCAGCAGCCTCTGTGCCTGTTTGCCACCGCTGTGCTTCCGGAATTATATACTGTTCTTATCAAACACGTCTGCTTGACCTTGGAAGGATGGAAAGCTTGCCAGCCCTGCAGACTTTGCACCTGCGTCCTTAAGACCGTTTTTAACCCACTGAGTTGTTTTGCCGCCTAACACACAATGGTCCGACCGGCTGTATGCAGGCAGGCCGCTTTATCCACGTTAAAACTAAGGAGGTGGGATGTAGGTTTATGGGCGCACATATGGTATTTATGGGCCGGACTGGCACGGCTTCAACCAGGGAGGAAGGCTGGGTTCCAAAACGGAGATGGGAAATGATTGCAGCTTTCCAGCCTGGGGCGACACCTGTGAATCGGTGGTCCCCATAAAAACTGGGTAACAGGGCTCTGAAGAGGAGGCGGGGCGAGCGTAGCGTGAGAGCGGCAGTTTGTAGTGATGGGAAAGGGGGTGCAGTGTGCTTTTGGGGATGGGAAACGAAAACAAATTTTGTTGTACTCCATGTTACATAAAACAATTTGAATTTGAACCAGCGAATAGAGGAAACCAATTGGGACACTATTGCAAAAATGTAAAAAAAAATGTAGGGTGTAACTCTTGCTTAGAAATTGTGATTTTGTCAAAGATTTAATTAAAGCTCGTTCTAGAATAGCTATTCCCCAAAAGAAAACGCTGTTTCCTTGCTTACGATTTCAACCTCAGAGACCGCAAATCGATTATGCACCAAACTCGGCCGCATGTTCCCCTGGTCATTCACCTCAGAAATGGGGTAAATGAACTTTCTGAAGCAGGAATAGTGCACTAGTGGTGGTTACATGAAGTGGGTTTGTCCACTTCCTGCATGGTCCAAAGTCTTTAGAACGTTACGTTTACCTACTGACCGGACCACTGGAATTATACGGCACAGGAGGAACATATTGTGCAGCAGAGTTGACTAAACGATTTGGTCAACAGGCGGATTGTGCTGCTCAGTGCGGCGCATTTTGTGGTAGAATCGCTTCACTGTGTTGCTGATTTCTTGCATGTTAACCCTGAGCACGTTCTGCATCTTTAGTACCAGTTTAACACCCAAATGCAGCGATAAGCAACGCAAAGGGTTCCGTCAACTTTTGGTAAGAGCGTTCCTTGTGCGGCATCATGAGTCATTTGTGTTATAAAACAACCTAAATTTTCAATGCTGCAATCCCGCTGCGGCAAATACAAACATTCTGTGTTTATTGTAATCCGAGTATTGTTTGCGTTTATTGCGTTCGCTGGCATTCCACTTCTAGCATGTAACTTGCAGGTTACACATAGATCACTTGATTAATGCATGTATTGCAGAGATCTATGTTTTCAGCACAGTCAGCTGTGTTACCAGCTACAAGTATACAACCAGTAAAGCTATTTGTGGGAAGTGTCTTGACACCCACACGTTCACGTAGTTTATCTCTTTTGTGTGTGCCCATTGAGGGAGTTGTTGTTTACTTCTTTTAGTTTGCAAACATTTTGAAGTACTGCCATTCCAAGGACTAAAACCTCACACAATTTTTTTAATTTTGCAAAATACAACCTGATCATCCGGTTTAGACAAAATTAGCTCAAAAAGTTTTTATAATTTCCTACAAGAGAAGACTGTCTTCTGATTAGCAGCATCAACGTTCAAGGAAACGATTGATCACCTTTGTCGGAGACAAAGCAACAAAAAAAAAAAACAAGCATTTGCAATGCAATAGGTCTCGTATTTATGCGAGTTTGAGCTATTTACATTGTAAATGACAATGCCTTTTATTTTGTTTTTCGTTTTTAAAACATAAATAAAAGGCATTGTTATTTACAATGTCAATAGCTTAAACTCGCGTAAATGCGAGACCTATTGCATTGAAAATCGGCTATGAACCTGCACAGAGCAAAATCCACCCGAATTTGAGACGAGAATGAATATGTTATTTTGTGATGGTCGTGGGTGCGCGTCAGCTTTCTGACTTGAACATTTTTAGCAAACATTGTAAATTAAGCTTCCCCCACTCTGACATATTTGAATGGGTCACCGGGGGCAAATGAAATATATTGCCTCCTGTGAGGCAGTTTTGCTCCTTCATTAACATCAAACCACTGGTGCGAAATCTCGCTTGGCGCTAGTGTTTCAGCGTTAATGTCATTGTTGCTGTAGTCAGCTGGTGCAGGCGACAGTGCAGAGTGCGCCATCGCCGGCGCAGCCATCGTGAAGGGCCTGATGCCGCCAGCAGAGTCCGAGGACTTCAAGAATCAAACGCCTTTCACAAGGGTTTCAAAATGGGGTTCAGAAGAGTTCACTTAGCTCCCCGTTGCTTTATGGAAGGGGCTGCTTTGCAGACCAGGGATTCCCATACATCTTTCTTCCTGCAGGATAAAAAATTAGCTAGCATTCGCGCCAAGAATTTTCAATTCTATTAAGGACACGGAGGCGAGGATTATGCTTCTCTTTCTTATTTATTGCTACTCACAGCAGCCTATGAAAACTTTTCTTATGCAAAACAAACTACATTTCCCATGATGCATGCACCACATCACTTCCTGCAGAGCCCCATAAGAGCCAGTAATACCAGAACCAGTCCTCTTTCTTTGCTCCGAACAATAAGTCCAATAATTATAACAAAGTTCAACAACAGCTTCCAACGTGGAAGAAAACCAGACCAGCTGGGAAAAACATCAACTTCAAGCAGGATTACGACTAATCCATCTTCTTTTTGGATCCTGAAAAAAAAACAGAGATAGAACAACCCGTAACTTCTGTATAATCAGAGTATATATGCAAAACGGGTGGGCAATAATTACAATACTGTAATTTAACCGGGTGGGATAATCCTCGCCTCCGTGTCCTTAATAGAATTGAAAATTCTTGGCGCGAATGCTAGCTAATTTTTTATTCTATTACAGGACCGGAGGCTTCGTATTATGCTAGTTTAACGCTGATTAAAAACAACAGAGGATATGTCACCCACCGGTTTATAATAAAACTGTTTAAATGTTGACTCAGATGACCAATCTGCAGAATGCATGATATCCTGTACAGTAGAACCCAACATGAAGGTCTTAGAGGCCATAGCGCCTCGAACAGAATGTGCACCAAAGACCTGAGTATCTACACCCGCCTCTTGCATAACATTTTTTAGCCATCTGGCTATAGGAGCCGCAGTCACAGGTTTGTACGGTTTCTGCAGAGCAATCAATAATTGTACCACACCATCAGGCCTAATAAGCCTGGAACATTCTTCATATGCCTTAAGGCATTGGACCACACAAAGTTTAGCATTGTCGGGAAAAGCGTGATATTCCACACTGCGTGACATAGTTTTAGTTCTAGACGTAATATTAAACGAAACTCCCTCTGGAGTACATACTCTACCTGTAATATCAAGAGCCTTAACATCCGACTACAAGCCGCTAGACATTGCAACATGGCCAGTTTGGCCGATAATTGTTTCCTGGACAACATATTATTGTCGGGCCATCTACTAAAAAGCGACAGAACCAGCGAAACATCCCACAAGGAAGAATACTTTGGTTTTGGCGGATTAGCTACTCTGATACCCTTTAGTAGTTTACATATTAAAGGGTGCATTCCGACAGGTTTGCCCTCTATCTGAGAGTGGCCCGCCGATATGGCGGAACGGAAGTTATTAACAGAGTGATACGCTAAACATTCTGACGCTTTTTCTGACAGGAAGTTTACAATAAAGGGTAATTCTGCCCCCACGGGATCCACATGCCGTCCCATGCACCAACCAACCCAGCATCCCCAGGCTGAAGAATATCGTTTCCTGGTCGAGTGGGCCCACGCTTGGTTGATAAAGTCTGAAGCTTGTTCGGAAAAACCCTGGCATTTGCCAACGTTGCCTGAAAGTCTCCAGGCCATCAGAGACAGATGCCCCGATAGAACCATCGGGTGCATCTCTCCGTGAGGGCCCTGGAGCATTGTCAAGGACCATGGGATCCTCTTGGGGAAGTCGCAACTCGCCTCCAGCAACAACGGGAACCAAGGCTGCGACTTCCACAAGGGAGTCACTAATATCACTTCCGCTTTCTGGCGCATCACCTGAGTGAACACGTGCGGAAGGAGAATGAAGGGTGGAAACGCATAATTCAACTTCTGTTGTCTACTCCTGTGCAAAGGCCTCCGTCGCCAGAGCCAATGGGTCCGGCCTCCAGCTGAAACACTTCGTCATTTGACGGTTCAGCCTGGAGGCAAACAGGTCGATCTCGCAAAACCCCCATATCTCCTGCAACCACTGGACCACCCGTGGGAGGAGTTGCCAGTCGCTGTAGTCCTTGAGGTGACATGAATTCCAATCCACCACCACATTGGACTGACCCGGAATGTATTCTGCTATGACTGAAATCTGATGACTCAGGCAATAATGCCAGAAGGCCTTCACTATCTCTATCAGCATTGAGGACCTCGTGCCCCCCAGTTTGTTGATGTACCTGACCGCCGATATGTTGTCCATCCGAAGAAGGATGCAACATGAGACCTGCCTGGGAGATAGAGTCCGGATCGCAAATGATTCTGCGTGGAACTCTAGACAATTTATGTGACGATTTAACTCTTCTAGGGACCAACGTCCCCCTGTGGAAATATTTCCGCAGTGCGCTCCCCAACCCCAACGACTGCCGTCAGATTCTATGACTACCTCCGGTAGAGAGCCGAAAATCGCTCTGCCGTTCCACGCCTCCACATGGGCCAACCACCACTGCATCTCCTCCCTCACTTCTTGGGAGAGAGGGACTACATCCGTGTATGAAAGACCCTTCTGCAGATGTTGAATTTTGAGTCGTTGAAGGGCCCTGTAGTGTAGGGGTCCCGGAAATATTGCTTGAATGGATGACGCAAGAAGTCCCACTATCCGGGCAATCCCCCTGAGGGAAACCCTTTGTTTGGTCAGGAAGGAGCGAAGCTCCTTCTTGATATCCCGAAGTTTGGAATTTGGAAGACTGAGCTGGGCCGTCTGAGAGTTTATGACGAACCCCAGAAAATCTATCGTCTGCGTGGGACAGAGAACCGATTTTGGTTTGTTGATCACGAAACCCAGGTTCTGCAAGATACGAATGGTCATGCGCAAGTGCTGAATCGCCAACGTCTGAGACTGCGCCATGATGAGCGTGTCGTCTAGGTAGACAATCATGCGAACCCCTTGTTCCATGAGGTAGGCTACGACAGGTTTCAGAACCTTGGTGAAGCACCACGGTGCTGAGGAAAGTCCAAAAGGAAGGACCAAATATTCGTACCATCGGTTCCGCCATTGAAATTGAAGGAATCTGCGATGGGGACGATATATGGGAACGGACAAGTAGGCGTCCTTCAGGTCCAGACGGACCAACCAGTCCCCTTGCTTCAATAGGTCTGCCAGCAGATGGATGCCCTCCATCTTGAAGTGCTTGTAAGTCAGATAGTGGTTGAAATCCTTCAAATTGAGTACCAACCTGTAACCACCGCCTTTCTTCTGCACCAGAAAAATATTGCTGCAGAAACCGCGAGGGCCCTCGTCGCAAGGAGCTATCGTGCGTTTCTGCAGCAATCCTTCTACTTCTGAATCTATGAAATCGCACTCTAGTTGGGAAAAAGAAAGCTGTCTGGGCCGATGAATCTGACAAGGTGTCTGAAAGAACTCTAGATGGAACCCCTGAACTGTCTGCAAAACCCAGGCGTCTTGTGATAGTTGAACCCAATTGTGATAAAACTGCTGAATACGTCCCCCCAATGGGAAAGGAAATAAGTCTGGAGCGCTCACCTGAAGATTCGGTGTTCTGGAATCCTCCCTGATAGGATCCCTTGTTAAAGCGTCGCTTGTTGAAGCGCTGCCTGGTGGGGTAGAAGGTGCCACCGCGGCTAGAGTCCCACTCTCCCCTGCCACGTCCGTAATCTCCTCGCTGAGGACCTTGGGAGAATTGACGGCCAAACGAGCGTCCCCAGCCTCGTCCGGCCCTGTTGAAAACCCCTGCCTGGAATACCCGTTTGACTCCTGCCTGAGCTTTGTCCAGGGTCGTGAAGGTGCCCACGTATTTCGCCACATCTTTGAGGAAATGGTCGCCGAAGAGGTTTCCGTCTGCCAACGGGCCAGGTTCCGCCGCCGCCAACTCCGTAAGGTTAGAGTCCATACGCATCAGGGTGGACTTCCTGCGCTCCGTGGAGATTGCGTAGTTGGCATTACCTAAAAGAGAGATAGCCCGCTGGGTCCAGCCCGCCAATACATGGGAATCAATAGCGGTTCCCGATTCCTGCGCCTCTAGAGCCATCTCCAATATCTTGGCTAGGGGACCGACCACATCAAGAAGCTTGTCCTGGCACCCTCGCCAAGCGCGATCGATACCCTTCTTGGGGTCCTTGGCAAACTTCTTAAGGAAAGTTAGTAGGCTAGAGTCAATTTCCGGCGTTTCCGCCACCTTGTCCGAAAGATCCGGTCGGGGACATTCAGACTGCAGTCTGTTGCGCACTTCCTTGTCAAAGCTCTTGCGCAAATTCTCATGTAGGTACGCTGCCACCTCCGGGGCAGGCAACCAATCCGAGGATCTAGGGTGAACAATATCCGAGGGGTTGAAGGTGAAAGGCGTAGTAGCCGTCTGTGGAGTCTCCACATTCTTAACCTTCCGAGATTTCTTCTTGGGAAGGAAATCATCAGGGGTGTCCGATGAGGTGGAACCAGGTTCCGAGTCAGTATCCTGAACCCTCTCCCTCTCTGTCGCAGGGCGCGGGAGTGATGAGTAAGAAACAGAATGAGGCCAGGGCTTAGGTCGTGGCTCCTCTGCCGGAGCTTCATCTGGGGTAGTGAAGCCATGATGCTTTGCGAACCTCTCCAATTGCCTAGTAATAGGCTTCAACGCAGTCGCCAATGCCTGCTGCATAGTTCCCGGAACTGCCTTCTCCAGGCCCTTGTTGACTCACTCCTGCACGGAAGCGTCCAGGGCCTCAACAATATTTTCTTCGATGGAAGGTGTACCCACCTCCTCCTCGTACAAGGTGTCATCCTCCTCATAATGCACCCAATTTTCCATGGTGGAGCCGAATTTATAAACGTACTTGCTCATAAGGCAGCAGTCAGGAGGAGGGACGGGGGGGGAGCCAACCCACAGCACAACAGCACCGGTACCTAGCTCCTCAGCCAAAGCTGTATTTCAATTATTACAGCCCACAGGGCGTAGTGGAGCCAAAAGAGCAAGAAAAAGTCCAAGGAGGTGTGCTCCCTCCAGGCCCAGGTTGTTTTTGCAGCCAGCCAGGCGTAATGGGTGCTCTCTGTATGGAAGTCAGCCTGGAATGGCCAAAAACAAAAGAAAAACGACAAAAAACAGGCAGTTACGACGTGCGTAGCCCAAATCCTACCAAAATAGCCCAATTGGGCTACGCATGTGGAAACATAAACAAAAAGCGAAAGTGACTGGCTCCCAGCGCACCGGCTTATTAGGGGAGCCTTGGCGCTATGTTGAATAATGATATACACCCACCGAAGGCTGGGCGGTATCGTGCTGTTTTAATATTGAAGCGCTCAACGCGCTGATATGAGGTCTGCAAGACACGCTTGCCAGAATGCCTGAGCTCGGCGCGATGCCCCCACGCATCAAACGCCGTACACCGGGAAGTCCGTTAAGCCCTGAAATGTCACCGCTCCCAGAGGGAGCTCCGTAGCGCCCAAGCGCGAAATCCAACTCGTCCCGCAAATCGGGCCGTTAATTCAGAGAGTCAAAGCGGCGTTAGTGAAGCCTTTAACAATAACAAAGCGCCGCTGCAGCAAATAACGCATCAAACGTTAAAAGCAAACATTTAACATATTAATAATCGAGAGCTCAACTTATCTATCTGCGTGAGCAGCAAAGAAAGAGGACTGGTTCCGGTATTACTGGCTCTTATGGGGCTCTGCAGGAAGTGATGTGGTGCATGCATCATGGGAAATGTAGTTTGTTTTGCATAAGAAAAGTTTTCATTGGCTGCTGTGAGTAGCAATAAATAAGAAAGAGAAGCATAATACGAAGCCTCCGGTCCTGTAATAGAATTCGTGTTTGGTTGCAGAGATGCCGCAGATCCCCTGGGAAATCTGATCTGCTCCGAGGCTGCACTTCAGGGACCTGATCATCAGTTACAATATAAATAAACATCAATCGCAGGAGCTTTCTTGTTGCTAAATTAGACTATTAACCACTGCTGCCCAACTTGCTCAATCCAGTGCTTTAAATGGAAAACAATAAGCGCAGGTACTCACCAAATTGAGATGTGGACTAGGGGGCGGGGCTTTGGGTGGGGCTAGGGGGCGGAGTTATGGTCAGCGCAAAGGGATCTGGCCAGGGGCACCCAGTTAAGCATTCATGCAGGCAGACAGGGCATTCATTACATGTATTTTAGAAATGCTTACATTCGCTGCTGCCCTCATTACTGAACCTTGATTCCCACCTGCTGTGCTACAGCATCACTATGGCCACCGTCCTCCTCAGTCTGGTTTCAAGCAAGTGCTGCTGTACTCTGCGTTGCCAGCAGGAATCCTCCTGTTCGATTTTCCCGAGAGTAACGAAATATGTGTTAGCAGGCCCTGCTCACACACGTACAGTTCTATGGACTCCACAGAGCCTAAGTGGTCACTGTGTCAGTAATCACAGTGTGAGTCGGCCCCCTCCCAAACTTCCTGCCAGCTCTGATGGAATGCTTTCTGAAGGCATCTCAATTAGCACATTGTAAGGCAAGATTAGCACGGGATCAGAGTGTTTACGTAAGCGGATCCGCTCATTGTCAGTTTTGTTGCACAACTTTTGAAAATGCCAATTTCACTGAGCTTGGCTCACATCCACATGAGTACCGGTACTCTCTTTGGACAAAGACAAGTTCATTAAGCGCGGAAAATTTAGAGGTGCCGGTACTCAGTACTGGTGAGTACTGGCCCATTTAAAGCACTGGTCCACATTCTAGCTATAGCCACGGTCCCTACTCTTCATGGCGGAGGAAGTCGGTGCTCCGTTGAAAGGCGGTCCCAGGGCCCTGTCAAAGTATCAATGCAGCTATGCAATCCCTGGCAGAATGGGTCAGCAGAGACTGATGGCTGCAAGGCAATGTGGCAGATGGAACATGCAGCAGGCACTGCAGAGACGGGAGAAGCAGGGGAGTCCAGCAGCCATCATTCCTCTGCTTCACTGGGGTCTCAGCAGACTCAGGTGGGCAGGGCAACACAGGGAAGCAAGCACGTCCCCACATCACCACACAGTAACAGTCAGAAACAATGCTTGCTACGTTTTTTGTCACAGCAGTGAATGACCAGATTTCAATTTTGGGTAGGACACTGGCACTCCATAAGAGCTTAGCATAACAAAAATATGAATAGCTTGTTTTGTATATAGTGATACATTAATGATACTTTAAATTTCTAGACCTCTGAGGGATAAAAGGTTGACATGGCCTTGCCAGGGCTCCAAATTAAGACCTAAAGGTCCCAACAGATTTCAGGAAAGAGTTTAGCACACTGGGAGGACCTGGCTTGGCAGTTCTGGCTGGACTGTTCCCATGAGGCACAGGGTCAAGACTGATTTGCATATGGCTGGGTTCAAACTGGAACGGCATGGTGAGCAAAAAAACGATGGATTTAGGCCCAGATCTCTCAACTGGGGTGAATGTATGACGTTGTTTTGCATTCTGTCCATCAACTGTTGTTTTTGCATTTGTCACCCCGAGTGGGAAGGGTATGCCCAGACGTGGGTCCCGTGCTCTCCATGCCACTGGAATCAAGCTATCCTGGCTGAAGAGGGGAAAACCCCAAAACTGGTCCTAGGATGCTTGTTTGCAGTCCAGGGAGGACCTGGCTTGGCAGTTCGGGCTGGACTGTTCCCATGAGGCACAGGGTCAAGACTGATTTGCATATGGCTGGGTTCAAACTGGAACGGCATGGTGAGCAAAAAAACAATGGATTTAGGCCCAGATCTCTATACTGGGGTGAATGTATGACATTGTTCTGAATTCTGTCCATCAACTGTTGTTTTTGCATTTGTCACCCCGAGTGGGAAGGGTAAGCCCAGACGTGGGTCCCGTGCTCTCCATGCCACTGGAATCAAGCTATCCTGGCTGAAGAGGGGTAAAACCCCAAAACCGGTCCTAGGATGCTTGTTTGCAGTCCAGGGAGGACCTGGCTTGGCAGTTCGGGCTGGACTGTTCCCATGAGGCACAGGGTCAAGACTGATTTGAATATGGCTGGGTTCAAACTGGAACGGCATGGTGAGCAAAAAAACAATGGATTTAGGCCCAGACACAGGGCTTGGGGATACCAGTCAGAATTGGTTTAGGGGGGATTTGGAGCACTTTGTTTCGCCCAGCTCCTCTCCCCTTTGTCAGGTGGTGGCTCAGTGATCAGACACACCACAGGGGGCGGAGCCAGCATTGTGCTAGGGAAGCACCATCCCATTCAGAGTCAGAGGATTACTCCTCCCACCACTCTTCCTCCAGGTGTCCCATTCAGCCTAGCTGACTCACCCTGCCCCTCCTGGAGCCACCCACACCTCTCAGCTCCTGTCAATCACAAGCCAGACATGTAATTCACATCAGGCAGGCAGAGACATAGTACTCAGAGATGGCAACTTCTAAAACTGGTATTTCTCCACCAGTCACCATAAATCTGCGGACACCATTGCGCAACATTTATTCTCAAGTGTTCATACATACTAAACTCGACCTTGCACTCCTCTCATACCAGGAATTACCATGGACACACTTATCCCCCATGCATTCCTATGGGAGGGCAGGCCCATCTCACCACACACACTCAGAGGGCATGCAGTTTACACTGGGCCACAGTGCTAAAGTGCCCAAAGGTCTAAAACCATTCCCACCATGTTAGAGCTTAAGGCAAAATTGAACACTTGACCTTCAAATTCCGCATCGCCGCCAACCATGAGGTCATCCTTCTCAGTGACCTCAACTACCACCAGACGGACCTCACTGATCCCAATACGACCAACCTCCTAGATGACCTGTTTAACTTTCAACTCGCCTAGCAGGTAGAAGGCCCCAAACATGCTTCTGGACACCTACTAGACCCCAGCTTCATCAGCTTCAGCAACATCACAGTAGACAAGCTCACATGAATTACTTGGTTCGACCACACCCTCATCAAATTAAGCATACACATCCCACTCCACTGCAGAAACACCATCACTAAATCTTCATGACAGGACTGGAACAAGGTCTCAGGAGTATCCTGGCCTTCTGAACTTCTACACCACCGGCCCCAATGAAACAGAAACCTCCCTGAATCCATCCCCAACTTCAATGCCTGGATCACTGTCTGTGTAGATACCCTAGCTCCTCTAAAACCAACACAGTGATGTGAAACAAACCCCACGCAAGTTCACATACGCAAGAACTCAGGCTAAGCAAATGCCACTGCAAGCAACTTGAATACGAATAGAGGCAAAGAACACCTACAATCCACCCTCACAGTGCTATCAGCAAATCAGAGACACTAAATGCTCCACGCTCACCGACCCCATTGAAAGCAGCACCAACAGCTCTAAGGAAATCTTTGCCATAGTGAAAGTCTTAACCACTCCCACTGTAAGTTCCACCAGCGTAACCCCCTCTCAGGACCTCTGCACCCAGCTGTCCCTATACTTCAGCAACAAGATCAGCAGCATACATGACAAATTTGAGCCCTGACTAGACCCTCCCACCCTTCCATCTCTCTTGCTCATCTCCCTCAACACCCAGAGCACAATCCTGACTACCTGACCTGCCATAACGACTCACGAACCGCAATAACCTTGCAGTTCATACACTCTGTAGCAGCCTTCAGCCCCTCCCTCACCATATCTGCATCAAAAGATTGGACCGTATCAGTGCAACTATCAACCTGATTCTGAATGACTCAATCTTCCCAGCAACCTTCACAGACACCAGGAAACACGCCACAGTACTCCTCTCAAAAATGCCTCAGAAGATCCAAAGATGCTAGCCAACTACTTGTCTATGTCCCTGCTACCCTTCCCAGCACAAGTCATTGAAAAGATGATAAACAAATATCTAGCCAGCCACCTCAATGACAACAACCTCTTCGATGCAGCTCAATACGGATTCAGGCCCAACCACAGTACAGAGACCGTCCACATCGTTGCCATAAACAACACCAGGTTGATAATGAACAAAGGTAACAGTACTGGCCACATCCTACTGGACCTTTATGCGGCCTTCCGACGCCATCATTAGCCAACCACTGCATGATAGCATTCGAGGAACCGCACTTTGCTGGATTTTCTCCTTCCTGAGAGGCCACACCCACTTGGTTAGCCTGGCCTTCTTCACCTCAGACGCCGTGAACCTTATCTGTTGAGTTCCTCAAGGATCCTTACTCCAACACACCCTTTAAAATACCTACCTCACCCCACTAACAGGCATCATCTGTGCCCATGAAATCAACATTTTGTCCTATGCTGATGACACCCAGGTCATACTCTCCCCTCTGACAGGAGAGCAAACACTCAGATCCATTTTTCTGCCCATATTACCGGAGTGGCTAAATGAATGTAAACTAAGTGCCTCAATCTCAACATAGACAAAATGGCAGTAGTACATTTTAGTGAAGACACCTTACTCTAGGACTCCACCTGGTGGCCTGCCAAACTCCGGCCCACACCCTTTCAAGCAACCCATGCAAAGAACCTCGTAATAGTAATTGACAACCAACTCACCATGACGAAACAAGTTGATGTAGTCTCCACCTCCTGTTCCACACACTAAAGATGCTAAAGAAGATCTTCAATTGCTTCCCACCCAACAGTCGCAGAATGTCACCCATGCCCTCATCACCAGCAAGCTAGAATACAGCAACACACTCCATTCCAGAATCATCGCTTAATAAATTGTGTCTTTAATTGGGGGGTGAAATCCCTACTCATGCCCCAACCATAATCCTTGTAAGGGTGAGCCATAAAAGTAACTTCGAGGCAGTGTGTTAGTTATTTAGGCAGCACTCAAACAGTAATAAAGTGAAAAAAATAACACAAGAAAAATTCCATTTTGTTTTGGAAAAATAGAGAAGATTTTAATAAACAAAATGACACAGCAACAAATTTAATCCAATCATTAGAACCAAAGTTGTGTATTTTTAAAGTTTTTAATGAATTCTAGCACCTGAAAGATTAGAGCACCAACCAAGGGTATCTGGTCATGCTATACTGGGACAAAATCACATGTTATGGAAGACCACAATGGTGCGAAGTTTGGATACATGATGTGGATTGGGCCCCTTTCCCGCCTTGCCTTTGAACTTAGACGAAAGGCTGAGAAAAAGGGTAGAAGAAGTTAGGTTTCCTCTGGGCATGGCAGCAGATTATGTCTGAGGAGGAGCAGTCATTACTGAGGAGCACTTCACATGGTCTTGTTGAAGCCATTGACAATGGCAGGGAAAAGCCCTGAACGGGAGAAGCCAGATTTCCACGCTGAGGATGTTGTCGTTGATGCGGATTATGTTACCAATGAGCCCTGTGAAGGTTATTTACTTTTGGACTTGGACAACTTTTTGGAAGTTAAAAATCTCCTGGAGAACAAAGTTGCAAGCTGTAGACAAAGAGGGCTTCATGAGGCCAGATGCAGTCACTCGGAGGTTCTGCTGAATAGGATTTGTTGATGTGGAGAAGAATGTAGTGGGAGCTATCACAAAGTCTTCTGTTTGTTTTTCTGGCACTTTTTGGTGAAAATGTCTAAGCCCCAACTTTTAGGGTTGGGCAGGAGCAGCACCTCTAACACCGCTTCCAAAGGTCCAGGACCTAGGGCGGCACCACTTGAGGGGTTAGGACTAACTCTAGCAGAGGCCAGGTGCAGTGTTTAATGTCTCTGGAGCTTTTATTGTCCCTGTAGCACACACAAGAGGCCAGAAAACTAGCCCTTGGAGATACTCTGGCAGTTCTGGGTTCAAGGAGATAATCCTTTCTCCTTCAAGCAGCAAGGCACACCTCAAGCAATGGAGCAGCCTTCTGAAGAACAAGGCAGGCCTCAAGCAGCAGGACGGTCCTCTGGAGTACAAGGCAGTCCTCCAGAAGTCTACTACAGGAACTGGAGTTTACTGAAGAGGGGGTGCAGGAGGTCCAATATGTATTCCTAGTGTCAGCCTTCAAAGTGCGGTTGACATCCTGGCTACCCCCACATCTGGTTTTGAAACATTCTTCCCTTCCCATGCCAAGACTCCAAGTAGGGTGGGGTGACAAAAGACTGGTGTCAGGTTCCATTGTGTGTGTGCTAGAGGCAGAGCTCTAAAATGTAAGTGGTGCACTGAATACTTCTACCCCACCAATTCCGTCAGGATGGCCCATCAGTCTCAGTCTCAGTGTCTAGGAGGAATTCATAATTGCCAACTGCCAAGCTAATCACAGTCATGTGACCCAGGACCCAGACACCAAATGGTTAGGACAAGAAAATGTGAACTTTCTAAAGGTGACATTTTCAAAATTGTGAATTAAAATATGACTTTACCATTAAATAGTATTTTAAATTACAATTAATTTGAGTACACACGACATCCCTATCTGTTCCCAATCTAAAGGCAGCACTCATTCAATGTAATAAGGCAAACCTATATTATTCAATGGTAGAGACAGGTCTCACAGTAGCGAAAAATTAATTTAGTTTCTCACTGCCTGGAGGGTGACTTAAATGTAATAAAAAGTGAGTTTTAAGCCTGGCAAGGGATTTATTTTGGCAAGTCGAATTGACAGCTTAAAACTGCACAAAGGCTGCAGTGACATGTCTGAGACATGTTTTAAGGGGCTACTTAAATGGGTGGCTCAATAAATGCTGCAGGCCCACTAGTAGAATTGTATTTATCGGTCCTATGTACCTGTAGTACCATATACTAGGGACTTATAAGTAAATTTTACATTCTAACCAGTTGCAAGCCAATTTTACCATGAATTAGAGAGTGAGCACTTGCTTTTTAGCACTGGTTAGCAGTGATAAAGTTCACAGAGTCCTAAGGCAAACAAAGACGATTTCACCAAAACATGATGCGAGAATGCAAAATGTTTAGGGGAAGACCACCCTATGGCTGACGGATCTTACAGTCAATATTTATGACATCAATAAAGGGTCATAAACAGCCTATGGCTTTGCTGAACACTGCATGTGGTTAGAAGAAAGATTTGAAATATTTGAAATTGTCACCTGAGATAGCTCGATTTTTTTTAGCCAAATGGTGCAGTTTACCTCCCTGAGCTATGATTATTTTTCATTCGAAATTATGGTCACAACTATACACGCAGGGTTGAGGGCATTGCCTAGACCTCTGGGAATATTATTACCATTGGTGCATGTAAAAATAAACTGGGTAGGTAAGGTTGGCCGAGACACATAGGATGTAAAGTCAAGTTTTGAAGATGCTTTTGGGTTCTACCTCCATTGATAGCTTTTAAAACCATGGTAAATTAAACATTTTAATGGACATCAGGCTATTATCATGAGTCAATACTGAATAGCAAACAAAGACAATTTTACAGGGAGAGGTAGGAGGTGCTTTGGCAAGGCTTTTTCGAAACGGTTTGAAGAATAGAATATTTTAAAATTCATTGGATCAATAATATTGCTCAACGAATCAGTTAACAGTCAACTTAACCCTAGAAAGAGATTTAGAAGGGTGGCCTACCAAAGGACCCTTGGAAAAAGATTGGCCTGTGGTGTATTTTATACCCACTGGGTTCTCAACATTGATCACAAGTGAGAGCAAAAATATGTTTAGAAACTTTGAAGCAAAAGGTGTCTTTTACAGGATACTGGGATAGCAACATTCATCAGAACTGTCAGATTAAAACAAAAGTTTCCCTGATGGGATGAGGTTTCCTTTAAGCAGCTTTTCGAAAACATTTAGCAAATGGTCCCACGACTTTCAAGCTCAACAGAGTTTTGGAAGCAAATTTTAGCAAACATGCATTTATTAATGGCACCAAAGCACTTAGTCAACAGCACTGACTGATGGTTAGGGCCCATTTATAATTTGGCCATCTGATCATCCTCTACCAGGGCAACAAAGTAATTTACTTCATTACCCGGGAGGGGGTCTCTACCACCAAATTATGGAATGTCTGTCAGCCCAACAGATATGTCAAGCATTCACAGGAACCACCGTCAAGCAGTTCCTGTAAATGCATGTGAAGTTGCAAAACGGCTCAGTCTAACATGTTGGAGCCATACTACAAGGTTTAAAAATCTTTTTATTTTAACACATAAAACCTCAAAGTGGGTTTTTGTTTCTGAAAAGTAAAAAAAAGAATGCCTCTCTCACTATGCGAATCATCTTTCGTGGCTAGGGGGCATTTTAGTTTTTTACTGCCCCTTACTTCCAGGTTTTCCCTGGCGGTGACAGGCAGTAAAAAAGGTATATTTCCACCAATCCAAATTGCGCGGGCAGAAATATAGCCAATTCTAACACTCCCCTTACTCCCTTGAGCCATCAGAGAAGTTTGGCCATGGCAGAGAAGGAGTAGTCTCTGCTGTGGCCTGGCTATCGTCTGCCATCTTCAAATTTTGGTAGGCAGACCATTATGTTGGTGATAAGAATACTCTGTTGCGACAGAGTATGCTTACTACCAACATATAAATCAGCCCTAAATGCTAGGACCACTCAAAAACATGTTTTCAACAGAATTTAAGTGAACTTTACACCATAGACATTTGTAAACAAATATTTGAAAATAGTCAAACCAACTAAAATAATGCAGTAACAATGGACCAGATTATGTAACAGGGTTGTCTTCATTCTGCAGCACGTAAAAGGTAAGCTGTGTGGTATTTTGTAAGAATAGATTCAAATTCTATCATACGTATCTAACACACATATGCCCTAATTATTATGAGAGTGCATCTAATTCTGCTTTAATGCAACTTCCTGTTTTTGTCTTAAATGGTTGCTAATAGCAGCAGCAGGTAGCAGGAAGGGTGGCAGGGGAACTAGAGGGAGTGAAAGACCTTTGTGTGGGAAGAGGATAACATTGAGTGGTTCCAGTACTAAAAAACAGTAGAGGGAGTGAGACTGGTGGAGAAAGAGAGCAATACAGAGGCAGGATACGAGTGGGGATACTAAGGATGAGCACTGTAGGTGGGGTGGTGAGAGAGTGAAGGGATGAGAGAGAGAAAGAGCAAAGAGCAGGACATTCTCTTCTATTGTGTGATAAGGCATAAATGTCCTGGATTGATGCAAAATGAACAAGCATTTACAATGCAATCAGTATCGCCTTCTGGAACTTACAAGTATTTAGCCAGAGCTACTGGCTCTGCTAATACACAAGTGAGGTTACAGAAAGATTGTTTCAACAACAAAAAAAGGGCATGCACTACACTGCATTCCATTTTTTGTTAAATTCAGGCTTCATGCAATGGCTGCGTTCCAAATGCATAAAACTGTGACAATTTAGTCCAGAGAAGACTGAAATAATTGTTTTTTTATTCGAAAAAAAGGTTTCCACCGCCACTTTCAGAGGATTTGCACGCCTGAGTTAAAATGGTGTTATTTCAATTTGAAACTGGTGTTAAGTACATGGAGGCATTCTGGTATATTCAGGTTTACCTCTATGGGGGCCTGTGTGGGGCATTCTCTGCTTCAACCTGGACGTTGGAGTTCAGCATGGGCACCACTCACAAATGCCACCTTGCTAAAAGCGCATGATATTGTGAAACGTGAATCAGCACTAGCAAAATATACGCTCCACTCCAGGACAGAACTCACCATACCCTAAGCCTTGACGGCTTCTTCCTATCCTCCCTACCACAAACTGGAGCAGTGAGGACCTGGTGAATCAGGTAAGAAGGCAGACGCGGCCACAGTGAAATCCGCAGGGGTGAAGGGGCATGGCCATTCGCCTAAACAAAGAGCATAGAGACAAATGTAGAGGGTGGGCTATGTAGTTATGTATATTAATTTATTTATGCAGTTTTTAAATACTGCTGACATCAAACATTCTGCGACTCCCTGGATTTCACAGACACCGGCGGGCATGTCTACTTCCCTGCCTTAACAACCCTTTGGTCCCCTCTGCCTATGCTTTTTCATATGACTTAGTAGTGGCTGCTTTCTTCCTGGCCAAGGGGTAAAGGTGGGGGTGAGCCACAGGGTGTTCATGATGCACGCATTCCTCGCTCCAGCTGTAAACCTCTCAGGAAAATTCCTGAAGTTCAGGACTCCAGAATTGGGGGGGGGGGGGAGTTTGGGGTTGCGTGGTGAGTTTGATAAGGGGAGTGGACGGCAGCTTAAGAGGCACAATTTTAAATGCAAGTGTTTTTAGTTTCCATTCAAGGGGAATCTTTTTAAAAATAAGCACCACGTCTGAAGTCCAAAATATTGGGTGGGTTAGGTGGGAGAATCTCCGGCATGGATCAGCTGAACAGCCACTGATAGACCTAGACACTGCAGCTGACAAGCCTTGTTTGTCTGCCTGCCACGGGCACTGCTTGTAAATTAGGATGCAAAACAGCTCGAAGGCACCTCGCAGCTTCGGGAAGTTAAAAGAGAACCAAGGTCTGTCACAATATCATTTTAAGCCTCTGGCCTTTCAATGCCCATATAGGAGAAGGGAGGAGGGACCATAACACGCTGTACAGTGTGATGGCCAAACAAAATGTTCTCTGAGTGAAATCGCTGGAAAGATAGCTAAGCACACAAAGGAGGGACATTTACAGAACTGCAACAATAACAAGCCAGCATTTCTACATGACACATGAAACAACCAATGGCAATTGGTGGATGGGCCAAAGCAAATAGAAGAGGATACAACAGGTCGATCAAGGCTTTACCTAAAAATGGTTCCTGGCATTAGCAGTGGAAGGATATACTCAATCAATTAAATGTATACTGAAACCTAAATATCCCAGTGGCAGAAGTAACTCCAGAATGTAGAAAAAAGGGATGTAATCGGGTGAAGGAGATTTCAACAAACAAGAAAAACATCTAATCATGAGCATTGAGCAGACCCAAATTCCATTTTAAGGGTCATATTCACTAAAAGTTCAGATGGTGCAGGCCAGCATGGGAGAGTGCTGGAAGAGTGTTGAGGAGGATTATATCTACGAAAATATGGCACTCTTCAGCTCTCTACCTGCACTGGTGCACTTGAGGCAGCCTAGCAAGAAAACAGGCACACTTGCGCCATGCTGCAGGTGTGCCTGCATTACAGGCAGGATTGTTTTTGTGCAGGAAGGTCCACCTTCCTACACAAAAATAATCCTAAGAGGCAATTTTCTATGTGTAAAGCAGAATGAATCACACTTAGAAAGCGGAAGTAACAAGGAGAAATAAACATATTTTTCCTTGTTATGCCTCTCTGTTGTAGGCACACAATTTGGGCACAATCCAAGGTTAATATATTTAGTAAATTTGTGGTTGTTTCAAATTCCGTAGGAGAATGCATGGGAATGCCCATGCTCCACTCACAGAACGCCCAACAAAACGAAATATAATGCATAGAAGCGCAAGCCGCTGCCTTCTGTTGCACATATATGCTAAAGCATTTATTACCATGCTGTCCATGACAGATAGCTAAAGCTGTCTGTAGTATGATCAAAAATCTTTCTCCTAGAGGCACTTTCCAGGATGCTCTTATTTGTTTAATTCCTAAAGATGGCAGCGATCGTAGACATTCTAAAGATTATCGACCCATCTTCTTAGTGAACAGTGTTTATAGGATTTACCCCAATATTATTGCCTTTCAATTGGAACCCTTCATATTAAAACTAATTTGTCAAGAGCAATCTGTTTTTTTCAAAGGGCATTTATCTTCAGATAACACCAGATTATTCTTTAATGTTTTGAGTAAATCTTCCAAGTGTAAGCACCCTTTACCTACCATTCCTCTTGATGATTAAAAAGCATTTGATAAAATGAACTGGGATTTAATGTCTGCTTCTCTTAAATGTTCAGCTTTAGCCATAAGATTATACAATTATTGTCATTATGCTGATCATTGCTGCACTAGCGCAGGTCGCGCTGCCAGCGGGCTCTGATATTTTAAACTACCTTTAGCTTATCTTGGTTGCTTTACTTTTTTATCCCCTGATTTTACCTACCGCTCTGCTGGGCTTCTGTCCCCTCACTCGCACTTAATTTGTGGAAAACTCACCGCCATTTGGCGGGTCCGGGTCCCGGGGCTGGATAGCTGTGGGCGCCATCTTTGTTTGGGGTGAGTGTGTTCTTGCGCGGGCGCCATCTTGGAGCGTCCCGACGCTCGAGTTGTTTTGGGAGACGCCTATTTAAAGTCGTCCTCTCCCGCGCAGCGGGAACGCGCAGTGGACGCCGTCGCTTAGCCGGAGTCATGCCAGAGTCCTGCCCGTCTGCGCTCGTCCGCGTCGAGGTAGCGGGTGCGGGCTATGGACTCTGGCCTCCTGCCATTGCACCATCATGTGTAACATAGCGACACTCAGGTACGATCGTGTTGATCTCTTTTCCATAAGCGACAGTCTTCTGGCGTGTAACCATGTCCCTGTACCTCCTCTCTCGGGACCTTATGATTGTTCTTGCGGCTGTTTCTCCCTGGCCACACCCATTGGGGTGCGCCCTGCTGAAGGGACTGCCCGTGGCACTCACACGGATTGCACCGAGCAGGAACTCAATATATGGAGCTTGAATGTTAGATCTTTGGTCAAGCACCATCAGTCACTACGGGACATGATAGATACGGACCTTCCTGACATCATTTTTCTTACCGAAACTTGGTCACGGGACGCTGACACTGCCATTATAAATCTGGCTTTCCCCTCTACCTACACGGTGTTTACTCTGAACCGCTCGACTAGGGGAGGTGGTATAGCCATGGCGACTAAATCCTGCTTCCCAGCTGAGTGGAAGGCTTTGGATCTTCCAATGTGTGAAAGCGCCTCGTTTAAGGTAAAGGTCAGTCATCAATTTACCTTCAGTGGCGTGCTTATCTATCGTCCACCTGGGAACAACACTGCTTTCAAGGCTGCCCTTGCGGATGTGGTCAGCTCGCTGGCTCCTAGGTGTGCTAACTTTAGCATAGTAGGTGACTTAAATATACATCTTGATCAGACGTCATCTTTATCCATCAGCTCCTTGTTAGCGGACCTGGAAGCGATGCAACTTAACCAACTAGTCACCTCCCCCACCCATATAGGAGGACATATACTTGACCCCTTCTTTACCACCTTAGTTCGGGCCAGATCATCTGACCCGATGGTGGTGGGTTGGACTGACCATCTGCTGGTTAAGGTGTCATGTCCCCTAGACAACCCGCAACTTAAACCTGTGGATAAACAGATCCTAAAGCGCAATTGGCGTAAACTCAAGTTGGAGGAGTTTGTCAGGATATTGGAGGCACAACCCCTAGGCAAACTGCAGAATGTGGAACAGGGATATGAACAGTTTTGCAACTGGGTCCTTACTGCCCTCGACTCTCTTATACCTCTGCGCTGGGCTAAATGTCACGCTAAAAATCGTAGCCCTTGGTATAATGAGACTCTTGCCGAGCGCAAGAGAACCTGCCGGCAAGCTGAGAGGGCCTGGCGAAAATCCTTTGATCCCACGTTAAAATCGCTGTACTTTGCCCAGCTTAAGACCTATCACAGAGCTATCTGTCAAACCCGGGCCGCTTATTATGCAGCTGAGTTTTCCAACAGCCCTAACCCTTCTAAGTTAATCTTCAAGGTACTCAAAGACCTGATGGGGAAACGGGCCACCTCGCAAGAAATCTGCACGGACTCTCACTGTGAAAGTTTGGCATCCTTTTTCGTGGAGAAGGTGCAGACAATCTACCGAGGATTTATACCATCTGTTCCCGGGGATGCTCCTAGTGATGTGAAGGTCTCGGTGTCCGAAACTCTGTCCATCCTGCCGGCCATGTCTAACGAGGTATTTGACACTCTGAGCCTCAAAATTAAATCTGGCTCCCCCTTAGACCCACTGAAGCCGGAGTTCCTTACCCGTCTCCCGCCTCTCTGTCGCGAGCCCATTTTGGACTTGATTAATCTCTCCCTCAGTGAGGGCGTGGTCCCGCCATCCTGGAAGCAAGCTGTGGTCAGCCCTATTCTGAAGAAACCCAACTCTGACCCCTTGCTCCCGGAGAATTATCGGCCCATCTCCCTCCTGCCTTGGACCGCCAAGGTCACTGAGGCACATGTGAATTCCATCCTGTCTGCCCACCTCTCTCGTAATAACATTCTTGACGAGAGTCAAAATGGATTCCGCGCTCAACACAGCATTGAAACTGCCTTGCTCTTTATGACCGAGCATCTGCGGTCAGTGCTGGATGCGGGGCAGACTGCGGCGCTCATACTGGTAGACCTGAGCGCCGCGTTTGACACGGTGTCTCATGACATTTTGATGCGGCGCTTGGAGGAAGTGGGTATTGGGGGGAAGGCTCTTCAGTGGTTCCGCTCCTTCCTCTCGGACCAGTTTTTCAAAGTAGCCATTCCACCTGGCCAGTCCTCTTTCCATTCTTTGGAACTGGGAGTCCCTCAGGGCTCTGCTTTAAGCCCCACATTGTTCAACTTGTATGTGAAACCGCTGGCTGCTGTCGTCAGGCAATGTGGCCTTACCATGACATCGTATGCCGACGACACGCAGCTGGCGGTGACACTCAGTGGGGACCCTGAGGTGACTGCGCCCAGGTTCCGTGCAGGACTTATAGCTGTGGCTAGCTGGATGCGTAGCAACTGCCTACAGCTCAATGCTAAGAAAACCGAGGTCCTGGTTGTAGGGAAGCAGGCGGAACTCTGGGGAGACCAGTGGTGGCCTTCCGAACTGGGGGTGTCCCCCATCCCAGCGGCCGAAGTTAAAAATCTGGGGGTTTGGCTGGATTCTAACCTTTCTTATACCAGCCATACAAAGAAGACAGCAGCTACCTGCTTTGGTATTCTGCGAGGACTGAGGCCAGTCCTCAAATTCTTTGACCCTCCCACTCGGCAACTGGTGGTTCAGGCCTCTATCCTTTCCCGGCTGGACTACGGGAGTGCCTTGCTACTTGGAGTCAACCAGGCTGAGGCTACTAGGCTTCAGAGGGTGCAGAACGCTGCTGCACGGGCCATTGTTGGCCTTCCGAGACGATGTTCTGTCTCTGCGGTTCTGACCTCCCTTCACTGGCTTCCGGTCAGACAGAGAATCAAATTTAAGGCTCTCTGTCTGACATTTAAGATTCTGAAGCTCTCCTCTCCCCCTGCTTTGGCGGGCCTTATTTCTTCATACGTCCCCACGCGGTCCCTCAGGTCTGAATCTTACCATCTGGCGATTAAGCCTAGGTTCAGGCTGAGTAGGATGGGAGGACGCTCCTTCCGTGTTCTGGCGGCTGATCTATGGAATTCCCTTCCTTTACATATTCGCGCCCTAAATAGTCTGACTCTTTTTAGACGCGCCATTAAAACCCACCTGTTTGCCTCTGCTAATTGATTTCTCTTCTCCTCAGCTTTGACCTGTTGTGTTGTGTACCTGATCAGGCGCCAGGACGCCCCTTCGCTGGGGCAGCTGTGCGCCTAATAAAAGTTATTAACATAACATAACATAACATTATTATAGTCAGCTCCCAAGCATCTCTTGTTTTAACAGATCTTCATCAGCTTCCTTTCAATTACATAGAGATGTTAGTCAGTGCTAGCCATTATCTCTTTTTTAGATCGAGCCTGGGCAGCGTATGCGCTGCTCTGCAATGCATGCTGTATTGAGTTAGGGGCTTGAAGCTCCGCCGATGTCCCGACCATCTTTTCAGTTAGCTCCTGTTACCATTCTTGAGAAATGGTTGCTTTTTATTCCTGAATAGGCATGTTAGTCCCTCCTAGGTACCGCCTTGTCTGCATTTGTAACCTCCCATAACAACTGGACCTTTTACTTGTCTTGTTAAATGGTCTGCTTTATCTTGGCTGAGAGCACTATTTTGTTGAATGATTTACCCTTATTCCACCCACTACGTCGCAGCCTGCACCTGCTTTATTTTAACTACTAATGGTGGTCCGCTTTAACTATAACTGCTACGTTTCTTTAACTTATTTTAGCATCTCAGTCCACTTTGATGCGGCGCTTATTTATTGATTTATTTTTGTTTACTAGCACCCATGCGGCGCTTTCGCATTAATGGAGGCCACGCCACTATTAGTAAAGGCGCGGCATGGGGCACTTTTACAGTTAAAGCATTAGTTTGTCAAGTTGACATACCGATGCTTTATTTTTCAAAGCCCACATGCCGTGGTTTCACTTTAATGTTTGCCACGCCCCTTACTTTCGACGCGGCTTGTCTAAAGAACGGGGTGCTGCCTCTATTAACATAAAAGAGCAGCATGGGGCACTTTGACACACAAAATATTTGTGGTGCAGTAGGTCTCGCATTTGCAAGAGTTTAAGCTATTGGCATTGTAAATGCCAATTGCTCAAACTCTCGTAAATGTGAGACCTATTGCATTGCAAATGCTTGTTTATTTATTATAACCCATGAATCCTTTCTGACAAAAATACATCAAAATATAGAAATACAAGGATTTCCTTGGGGGAGATAAACAGTTAAAATTGACAGTTTACAGGAATGATATTCGTCTGGTCTTTCAAACCCTGAATCTTCAATCCCCCCTTTTCCCACTGAAGTTAACTCATTTGCTACTGTTTAGGGTTATAAACTGAATTCAGATAAATCTGAAGTCTTACCATTAAATACACTTTGTTTTAAACATGTTTGATTTGAAGATTTTTTCTTGGAATCCTAATAAAATCAAATATTTAGGTTTATGTTATGCCACTTCAATTAAAGACACAATTAACCTTAATTTGGAAGCATCGTCCAAAGAAGTTGATACTTTGATTTGTACATTAAACCCTCTCTTTCTCTCATGGAAGGAAAGACATAATGCAAAAAAAAGATATTGTTTCCCATTATTTTATGTATCTTACTATGACTCCTCTACAGTTTCTGATAATTTATATCACAATATACAAATCCTAACTTGTTCATTTTTTATAGAACATTTTTAAAAAATGTATTGAAGTCTCAAGACTGAAACTTTGCCAAGATGAAAGAGGTTTACATTTTCAGATTTTAAACTATATCATCAAGCCCTTTCCTTAAACAATCAGCATTTTGGGTCCCAGCTACTAATACTCCTTATTATACTCTATGGGTGGATATTGAACAGTCATTTATAACCCTATTCACTTCAAAGAATTTTTGCATTTTACTAAAACCGTACCTACCTTATCTTCATCTATTTTGAAAACACCCTTTTTCTCCACTCCAACTCTTGTTTTGATCCACTCAAAATAACAAGTTAAGCTTTCGAAATTCTTCTATTTATTTGGTTCGATATATTACTTAGAATTAGACAAAAACCTATGAAGAAGGAACACATTTCCGAAACGCGTCGGCAAGGCAGTCCAAGTGTAATGGAGGGCAGGATGTTAATTGTCGCCTGAGTGCATCCCCGACCTTTGGGCAACTTGGAGCATGATATATATATATATATATATATATTATCCAAAACTTCTCCAAGTTCAAGAAAAGCAATCAACGCCGTGTCTGTGCTGAAAATTATTTATTGCCAGCCGAAAAAGCTAGACGCGTTTCGCCTGTCTTGCAGGCTTGTTCACTAGCAGTTTGTTAAAGTTTTCAAAGGCAATTTAAAACAGTGAGTGACGATCAACGCACGTGATGGACTACAAGCATAGAAATAAACAGAAGACTCGTAGTTCACTTCAGCTAAACTAGATACACGATCCTGGCATGTGCCATAAAGTGTAAGACCAATTCATTATGGTCGAACACGGTCAATATGCACTCATTAATTTAGAGTATTTGATAACATACATCAATTATGACACAAATATTAACCAAGTGGTCAAATTAGAAACAAAATATTGTTTTAGCCTGCAAAGTTAATACATTGCAAAAGGGGGTTTAGATCAAGTGATCAGTCGCACTGAATATAATTACAGTCATTGTGTCAAAACATGATTTAGCACATCAAATTGAAATTGATAATAAGTACATGGTATCTATAAAGTTACTGCCCAAGTGGGCTGATGCAAAGTACAGAAAGAGTCAGTTGTAGTTAATAATAGTTGTTTTAAGTCCAAAACAGTGACGTGATCATACAATAAACAAAATACAGATAAAACCAGATAGAAAAGGACGAGAGGATTCTACAAATGTGTGTGTAAGTCTTCTTCCATATTAAGACCATGTGGGGTTTTAGTATTAAGTCTGATAATGTAGCAAGACTCAAGTTTGCGGAGCTTCTTTTCCCGGTTTCCGCCTCGGCTACCAGCTGGAACTGCATCGATTACAAAGTAAAGAAGACCTTCGGGGTCTTTATTGTGGCATCTGTCAAAGTGTCGGGCCACGGGATAGCTTTTGTCCCCATTTTTAATGGCCCGTAGATGCTGCAACACCCTCTTGTGCACAGGTAAGATCGTAGAGCCCACATATTTGAGGCCACAAGGGCACTGTAATATGTAGACCGCATAGTCAGTCTTGCACGAGTACTGCCCCTTGATTTGTTGGATGGGTTTATGGGAAAAACCTGCTGGGAAACAAGTTGTGTTTTTTCCATACATACAGGCCTTTCATTTATGGCATTTAATAAAACCATCCTTTCTTTGGAGCCAAGAACCCGCTAATTTGGTTTGTTTGCTGGGTAACACATTGCTGACTAATGCTTGGTGCAAGGATCTAGCCTTTCTAAAGGTGAATTGAGGTCTTCTTTGAACAATTTTACCTAACACTGGATCACTCCTGATGATGTGCCAGTGTTTGTTAAAGATTATTCTCAATTTATCCTCTTGTTTGTTGTAAGTCGTGATGAACCTACACTGATTAGTGTCTTTTGCTGAATTTTTTGTTGACTTATTGTCTTTATTGAAAAGAATTTGTTCTCTCTTAATTTTTTCAATTTTGGTGACAGCTTGGTTAAGACAATTGGCCGAATAGCCTCTAGCTTGAAAGCGAGATTTCCAGCATGCAAGTTCTGTATTGAAATCCTGTTGGCTACTACAGTTACGCCTGGCTCTAAGGCATTCCCCATAGGGAATGCTGTTAACTAGTTTGGCTGGGTGGAAACTAGAAGCATGCAAAAGGGTATTACCATCCGTAGGTTTACGGAACAATTTAGTATGCAATTTGCCCTCTTTCACATATAGTGTTAAATCCAAAAAATTTATTTCAGAGTCACTGATCGTACTAGTGAGTTTTAGGTTCAGGTTATTGCATTGTAACTCTCTGACAAAATGTTGTGCACTTGTCATGGTGCCTTTCCAAATAATGAAAAGGTCGTCGATATAACGACTCCAGTGCATAACATTATTGTGCCATTCGGCATGCCAGCGCGTCTGGACCACCTGCTCCTCCCACCAGCCCATATGCAAATTAGCATAGCTGGGGGCGAAGCAGGTGCCCATCGCCGTTCCGCAGATTTGCTGATACAATTCTCCATCGAATAGAAAAAAATTGCTTTCTAGACAGATGGTAATCATTTGGAGCAACATTTGGGTATGGTGCCAATATTTTGCTGGACGAGTACCCAAAAAATGCTTGCATGCATTGATGCCATCTTTGTGGCGAATACTGGTATATAATGTAGTGGCATCTATGGTAAGTAGTAGGAAATCTGGTTGCCATGGGATGTCATACACTTTGCGTAGGAAATCGCTAGTATCCAAAATAAACGATGGTAATGCTTGGACAAGAGGACACAAAAAAGAATCAACAAATTTAGAAGTGTTTTCGAATGCACTCCCTATAGCCGAGATGATGGGACGCCCAGGGGGATTAACCATATCCTTGTGCACCTTTGGTATAAGGTATAGAACTGGAATGACAGGGCAATCAATTTTCAGAAAAGACATTTCATCTTTACTCAACACACCTGTTCGTACCCAATCAGCTAAGGAATTATTAAAAGATACATGACATTCATCCATAGTATTCTTATTGACCTTAATATAATTAGACTTATTATTTAGTTGTTTATAAGCCTCAATCAGGTACTTCTGTTTACTCCAAAGGACAACATTGCCACCTTTATCTGCATTACGAACAATGCAGTCGTTGTTACTGGTCAATTTGTCAACTAGATTATAATAGTTTTTAGACTGTTGATTAAATGCATTACTTTTGCTGTTTAGTGATGTACATAGGTTTTTGATATCATTGGTCACCAAATCATTAAATAGATCTACAGAATCTCTTGCTGTGACAGGTGTAAATTAATTTGGAACGAGGTTTGAAATCAGTCAGTTTGTCAATGTTCATATCAATCCCTTCCTTGTACGCCAAAGATGTCATCAGTTCTCTAGAGCTGGTTGCTTCCAAAGGTCCACTTGGAGATGCATTGGTATCATCCTGGTTGACTAGCTGCTGCAGCTCAAGCATTAGATTCATGTCATCCACTCCCAGATTATCAAATTGAGTGTGTGAGGGCACATGGACAGATGGACTTGCTTTCTCAGGTATTACTGCAAAGAATTTTTTCAGCTTCAAGGACCTGACGAATTTGAAGAGATCTACTCTTGTCGTGACATAATCCATGTCGATTTGAGGACAATATGAGAGACCAAGTTTAAGGATGTTTGTTTCTTCTTCGGAAAGCACAATGTCCGTTAGATTGACAATTGTAGCTTCACTTGACGCTCTTATTGCTTCGGATTGGATCTGGGATTCCTTTTGTCGTTGGTATAGTTTGGAGCCTTTGCGCCTCTTCTGCCTCTGCCTCTTGCTCTTTGTGCTCCGCTGTTTGTTGGAGGTCTTGGGCGTAAATTGAAGCGTCTTTCCTCCCTTAAAAAATCAAATTCATCCACTACCGATGGGACGACTGTTCCCATCGGGGCGTTTGATCCGTCTTCTGCATCCGTGTCAAGTTCTGAGCTAGGAATGCTGCTGAGGTCAGAAACACAGGTATGACCCGTGGTAGTAATTGCATTCATCCTCAAATTTCTCATACTCTCAAACTTTTTGGCAAAAGTGTAAATTTGACCTCTGTCATAGTCGTTCTTGTCACGCAAAAACTTCTGCGCCTTCCTTTCTTTTATGGTCATTTCGAGCTTGCCCAATCTTTCTTTCATTTCCACCAAGAATTTGTTCACCATCTCTTGGTCTAATTCCTTTTTAAGCATATCCAAGATTTGATCTATTTCTTCAAGGATTTTTGAACGGTCTATTTCCGCATACTTTATAAGGATCGCTAACATCCTGCTGGAGGATTCCTGGCTGTTGTCGGACCACTCTCTCAGCATATTCGGATTGGGGTCCTCATAGGTAGGCGCTACTAGAATACGTAACCCTCTGGGTATTCTTTTGGCATCCAAATAACAACGTAAAGATTTGGCTTCCCACCATTTGGAAAGTTCAGTCCGCTTTAACTTCTCCAAACGTTTGAGTCTTGCCTGCACATCAGTGATTTTAACTCCTACAACAGGTGTAGCAGGTTTGTTGCCTCGTGCTGTTTTATCACAGAAGATAGACAAAGCAGCTTCCTCCCGTTCCTGTATCTCGGCGGCTGACATATTTGCAAAATTATAACTGGTGCGGCGTAAATCCACAAAGCACAGAACCGCCAGTATTCACATAAACCAATGCGTGTGAATAAGTAAAGTTTCCTGGCTTTCCCTTCTCCCCATCCGTATAATGAAAACGCTCACCTGAGCTAGAGCTCCAACCGCACACAGGTCCTCCGACTCGTGTCGACGCTGTACTCTTGGCAGAGGTTTGCGATAGTCCAATTAGTCAGGGCGCGATCCCGCTTTCCTGAATCCACGGCAGGGGGGGGCAGCGGTATTAACACAATCCACAGGTGAATGGGAATACCCGTTGCCTCCAGAACGAAGGGCGCGTCGATGAAGAGACCTCCCAAACGCGGTCACAAATATTATCCAAAACTTCTCCAAGTTCAAGAAAAGCAATCGACGCCGTGTCTGTGCTGAAAATTATTTATTGCCAGCCGAAAAAGCTAGACGCGTTTGCCTGTCCTGCAGGCTTGTTCACTAGCAGTTTGTTAAAGTTTTCAAAGGCAATTTAAAACAGTGAGTGACGATCAACGCACGTGATGGACTACAAGCATAGAAATAAACAGAAGACTCGTAGTTCACTTCAGCTAAACTAGATACACGATCCTGGCATGTGCCATAAAGTGTAAGACCAATTCATTATGGTCGAACACGGTCAATATGCACTCATAAATTTAGAGTATTTGATAACATACATCAATTATGACACAAATATTAACCAAGTGGTCAAATTAGAAACAAAATATTGTTTTAGCCTGCAAAGTTAATACATTGCAAAAGGGGGTTTAGATCAAGTGATCAGTCGCACTGAATATAATTACAGTCATTGTGTCAAAACATGATTTAGCACATCAAATTGAAATTGATAATAAGTACATGGTATCTATAAAGCGGTTGGAGCTCTAGCTCAGGTGAGCGTTTTCATTATACGGATGGGGAGAAGGGAAAGCCAGGAAACTTTACTTATTCACACGCATTGGTTTATGTGAATACTGGCGGTTCTGTGCTTTGTGGATTTACGCCGCACCAGTTATAATTTTGCAAATATGTCAGCCGCCGAGATACAGGAACGGGAGGAAGCTGCTTTGTCTATCTTCTGTGATAAAACAGCACGAGGCAACAAACCTGCTACACCTGTTGTAGGAGTTAAAATCACTGATGTGCAGGCAAGACTCAAACGTTTGGAGAAGTTAAAGCGGACTGAACTTTCCAAATGGTGGGAAGCCAAATCTTTACGTTGTTATTTGGATGCCAAAAGAATACCCAGAGGGTTACGTATTCTAGTAGCGCCTACCTATGAGGACCCCAATCCGAATATGCTGAGAGAGTGGTCCGACAACAGCCAGGAATCCTCCAGCAGGATGTTAGCGATCCTTATAAAGTATGCGGAAATAGACCGTTCAAAAATCCTTGAAGAAATAGATCAAATCTTGGATATGCTTAAAAAGGAATCAGACCAAGAGATGGTGAACAAATTCTTGGTGGAAATGAAAGAAAGATTGGGCAAGCTCGAAATGACCATAAAAGAAAGGAAGGCGCAGAAGTTTTTGCGTGACAAGAACGACTACGACAGAGGTCAAATTTACACTTTTGCAAAAAAGTTTGAGAGTATGAGAAATTTGAGGATGAATGCAATTACTACCACGGGTCATACCTGTGTTTCTGACCTCAGCAGCATTCCTAGCTCAGAACTTGACACGGATGCAGAAGACGGATCAAACGCCCCGATGGGAACAGTCGTCCCATCGGTAGTGGATGAATTTGATTTTTTAAGGGAGGAAAGACGCTTCAATTTACGCCCAAGACCTCCAACAAACAGCGGAGCACAAAGAGCAAGAGGCAGAGGCAGAAGAGGCGCAAAGGCTCCAAACTATACCAACGACAAAAGGAATCCCAGATCCAATCCGAAGCAATAAGAGCGTCAAGTGAAGCTACAATTGTCAATCTAACGGACATTGTGCTTTCCGAAGAAGAAACAAACATCCTTAAACTTGGTCTCTCATATTGTCCTCAAATCGACATGGATTATGTCACGACAAGAGTAGATCTCTTCAAATTCGTCAGGTCCTTGAAGCTGAAAAAATTCTTTGCAGTAATACCTGAGAAAGCAAGTCCATCTGTCCATGTGCCCTCACACACTCAATTTGATAATCTGGGAGTGGATGACATGAATCTAATGCTTGAGCTGCAGCAGCTAGTCAACCAGGATGATACCAATGCATCTCCAAGTGGACCTTTGGAAGCAACCAGCTCTAGAGAACTGATGACATCTTTGGCGTACAAGGAAGGGATTGATATGAACATTGACAAACTGACTGATTTCAAACCTCGTTCCAAATTTACACCTGTCACAGCAAGAGATTCTGTAGATCTATTTAATGATTTGGTGACCAATGATATCAAAAACCTATGTACATCACTAAACAGCAAAAGTAATGCATTTAATCAACAGTCTAAAAACTATTATAATCTAGTTGACAAATTGACCAGTAACAACGACTGCATTGTTCGTAATGCAGATAAAGGTGGCAATGTTGTCCTTTGGAGTAAACAGAAGTACCTGATTGAGGCTTATAAACAACTAAATAATAAGTCTAATTATATTAAGGTCAATAAGAATACTATGGATGAATGTCATGTATCTTTTAATAATTCCTTAGCTGATTGGGTACGAACAGGTGTGTTGAGTAAAGATGAAATGTCTTTTCTGAAAATTGATTGCCCTGTCATTCCAGTTCTATACCTTATACCAAAGGTGCACAAGGATATGGTTAATCCCCCTGGGCGTCCCATCATCTCGGCTATAGGGAGTGCATTCGAAAACACTACTAAATTTGTTGATTCTTTTTTGTGTCCTCTTGTCCAAGCATTACCATCGTTTATTTTGGATACTAGCGATTTCCTACGCAAAGTGTATGACATCCCATGGGAACCAGATTTCCTACTACTTACCATAGATGCCACTACATTATATACCAGTATTCGCCACAAAGATGGCATCAATGCATGCAAGCATTTTTTGGGTACTCGTCCAGCAAAATATTGGCACCATACCCAAATGTTGCTCCAAATGATTACCATCTGTCTAGAAAGCAATTTTTTTCTATTCGATGGAGAATTGTATCAGCAAATCTGCGGAACGGCGATGGGCACCTGCTTCGCCCCCAGCTATGCTAATTTGCATATGGGCTGGTGGGAGGAGCAGGTGGTCCAGACGCGCTGGCATGCCGAATGGCACAATAATGTTATGCACTGGAGTCGTTATATCGACGACCTTTTCATTATTTGGAAAGGCACCATGACAAGTGCACAACATTTTGTCAGAGAGTTACAATGCAATAACCTGAACCTAAAACTCACTAGTACGATCAGTGACTCTGAAATAAATTTTTTGGATTTAACACTATATGTGAAAGAGGGCAAATTGCATACTAAATTGTTCCGTAAACCTACGGATGGTAATACCCTTTTGCATGCTTCTAGTTTCCACCCAGCCAAACTAGTTAACAGCATTCCCTATGGGGAATGCCTTAGAGCCAGGCGTAACTGTAGTAGCCAACAGGATTTCAATACAGAACTTGCATGCTGGAAATCTCGCTTTCAAGCTAGAGGCTATTCGGCCAATTGTCTTAACCAAGCTGTCACCAAAATTGAAAAAATTAAGAGAGAACAAATTCTTTTCAATAAAGACAATAAGTCAACAAAAAATTCAGCAAAAGACACTAATCAGTGTAGGTTCATCACGACTTACAACAAACAAGAGGATAAATTGAGAATAATCTTTAACAAACACTGGCACATCATCAGGAGTGATCCAGTGTTAGGTAAAATTGTTCAAAGAAGACCTCAATTCACCTTTAGAAAGGCTAGATCCTTGCACCAAGCATTAGTCAGCAATGTGTTACCCAGCAAACAAACCAAATTAGCGGGTTCTTGGCTCCAAAGAAAGGATGGTTTTATTAAATGCCATAAATGTAAGGCCTGTATGTATGGAAAAAACACAACTTGTTTCCCAGCAGGTTTTTCCCATAAACCCATCCAACAAATCAAGGGGCAGTACTCGTGCAAGACTGACTATGCGGTCTACATATTACAGTGCCCTTGTGGCCTCAAATATGTGGGCTCTACGATCTTACCTGTGCACAAGAGGGTGTTGCAGCATCTACGGGCCATTAAAAATGGGGACAAAAGCTATCCCGTGGCCCGACACTTTGACAGATGCCACAATAAAGACCCCGAAGGTCTTCTTTACTTTGTAATCGATGCAGTTCCAGCTGGTAGCCGAGGCGGAAACCGGGAAAAGAAGCTCCGCAAACTTGAGTCTTGCTACATTATCAGACTTAATACTAAAACCCCACATGGTCTTAATATGGAAGAAGACTTACACACACATTTGTAGAATCCTCTCGTCCTTTTCTATCTGGTTTTATCTGTATTTTGTTTATTGTATGATCACGTCACTGTTTTGGACTTAAAACAACTATTATTAACTACAACTGACTCTTTCTGTACTTTGCATCAGCCCACTTGGGCAGTAACTTTATAGATACCATGTACTTATTATCAATTTCAATTTGATGTGCTAAATCATGTTTTGACACAATGACTGTAATTATATTCAGTGCGACTGATCACTTGATCTAAACCCCCTTTTGCAATGTATTAACTTTGCAGGCTAAAACAATATTTTGTTTCTAATTTGACCACTTGGTTAATATTTGTGTCATAATTGATGTATGTTATCAAATACTCTAAATTAATGAGTGCATATTGACCGTGTTCGACCATAATGAATTGGTCTTACACTTTATGGCACATGCCAGGATCGTGTATCTAGTTTAGCTGAAGTGAACTACGAGTCTTCTGTTTATTTCTATGCTTGTAGTCCATCACGTGCGTTGATCGTCACTCACTGTTTTAAATTGCCTTTGAAAACTTTAACAAACTGCTAGTGAACAAGCCTGCAGGACAGGCGAAACGCGTCTAGCTTTTTCGGCTGGCAATAAATAATTTTCAGCACAGACACGGCGTCGATTGCTTTTCTTGAACTTGGAGAAGTTTTGGATAATATTTGTGACCGCGTTTGGGAGGTCTCTTCATCGACGCGCCCTTCGTTCTGGAGGCAACGGGTGTTCCCATTCACCTGTGGATTGTGTTATATATATATATATATATATATATTTTTTTTTTTTTTGCATATATATATATATATGCACTACACGGACCATCAGGCTCAGCGCGAGCCGACGCTCACTGTGGCAGGTGATCAAGGAGATAAGTTCTGCCTCCTATGCTGCGAGTGCTAATGGATGCCTCTGAAGAAATGCTCGCAGAGCATGAAACGCGTCAGGCAGTTTAATTTGTTTGTGAAGACTGACCTTCTACATGCTGCAGCCTTTGTAATAAACGCAAGTTGAACCTACGTGTATGTGGCTCTCCCGAATTGGCAGACTTTGTTTTTGATGTATATATATATGTGTGTATATATATATATATATATATAAAAAAAAAATATATATATATATATATATATATATATTTTTTTTGCAATATTCGTCACCAGCTTCCACGTTGCTTCGGAAAGACGAACACAGACATATATACCCTCCTGGAGATGCAAGGACTTAGAGGAAATATCTTTTCATTAAACCTTTTTTCAGATTTTATTTGTTTTTCCTTCCCATTAAAAAAACAAATATACTTTATTAAAGTCTATTGGATATGTTACACAAACATAACAACTTAAAAGCTCTCCCTCCAGCCAGTATTCAGCTCTTGTGAATATGTTCACTTAATGTTCAAATTCTTGATCTTATAACTGTATTGTTTCAACAGATAACAAAACAATGGAAATTTAATTCTAACATTCCTTTTTAAGTATGGTGATAAGAAGTTTGTTTTAACCATAGATGAAATAGGGTATTTGTCACACCCATGACTTTGTTAACTTAACAAGAATTATTTTGGTCTGATATCACTACCTTTTTATCCAAGGTTTCAGCAGAATCCAATTTGCATTCTCCGTGTATTGAAGATGTATCCAAGCCACCTTGATATGTTACACTCTAAATATTTTTTATGAAATTGAATTGCCTTTTATATTTATTAATGTTTGTGTATTTAAAATTCCATATTGCATATTTGCTAATCTATCATGCATTCTCTGAAATGAAAGTTTGATTTCTGAATTTTGTTTTATAATTTCTCTCTTTTCCATTCCTTCTCTTCCCAATGTCATACATTCTATCTATGCTTTACCAATTCAGCATTATTCAGAATTGTATTTATAACAACATTTATAATATGCTTCATTGTTCTTCTTAATATTTTCTGTCTTATAACATAATATGAATATATTTTTAAACAAAAAATAATCTGTCTCCTGGTACTCAGTGCCTTTAATTCACAATATTGGGCTGCCTGAAGCACTACTTGTCAACAAAACACCCTTCAAAACAGTGTACTTGTTACACGTTTATTTTGTGAGTGTCTCATTAAGACACATTTTATGATTCAATACATCAGACACTACAAGTGTTTGTAAATATTTGTGGTTCTTCTCCATTCTAACTAAAACTTTGAGAAACCTGCAGTTTTGAGGACCAAGTGGTGTTGACATGAATTTTAATCATTAACAAATACAAAAGGTTCAGCTGGCATAAGTACTTTAAGGCCTTCATTAGACCACCTGGTACCTCATATGCAGGAGTAGTTAAAGTTATAACTAACTGTAGTGAAGACACATGGGAAACCAGTAAGCAGAAGTTTCCTTTATTGTAATACTGGACCATCAGAGCAGAGCAGCGGCAGCGCAGTGGTCAAACAAGCAGCTCCAACTGCCAGCCCTGGAACTCCAAACAAGAACCTTGACATAGTAAAGTTCCACACACACTTATGGGTCTAAAAACAAGCATAGATTACTACATGAGTCTTTCCTTAAATAAAACAAAAATGCAAAAAAAAGAAAGAAAAGCAAATCTAAAAAAGAAAATTAAACATAGTATAGCAATAACAATACAAATATAGAGAACAACCAAGCTGCCCATAAAAGATGGGAAAAACACTGTGACAGGATAAACTTAAGTATAAAACTAACAAGATTGTAATCTCTGTACGAACAGGAAGATTCTTAACTCTGACACTGCGCCTCAAAACAGGAAAGTTATCCACTTCTGAGCTATTTTGATTTTGAATAACAATTTCTGAGCTATTTAGATTTCTTCTAATCGAAACCTTATTTTTCATTAATGAACACATGTTCCACCACTGTCCATTCTCCAGTTTCACAGAACTACTTTTCACCTTGATCACCCTAAAGGAAGGACCAAACTTGGGCAATCCTTTCTTCACATGGAATGGTTTCTTCACTCGAACATAATCACCCCCAACAATCTACACTTCCTTCACTTTTTTTGTTGAATCAAAATAGTCTTTCTGCTTGCACTGAATCATTTTCACACGACCTCTTACACAAACATCAGACCATTGTTCTCCTTTCACCCACGTGATCATTCAACTGGGGCTAAAAGTGGTCGAAGCTCTCCTGCCACATAACAATTCAAACGGTTTATACTCCTGTGGTGGAATGGGGAGTAGTCCGATAGAACCACAACATGCTCTTCACAGAATTCAACACAACACACTTATTGGCAATAGCCCACTGTATGCACTCGCCCAACACTCTGTACCATCCTCAGACCAACGGTTTAGTTGAGCGTATGAACAAAGAGCTTTTAAGATGTTTGATACCACAGGTTTGAAGAACATTTTCTACTTCAGAAGCAACAAATTGAGTACCATTATCCATCACTAAAAATTCAGGATAACCTTCTTTCATGAAAATGTCATTGAGGAATTCAATCACTGCCTTAGAGTTCACTTCTTTCACAAACCTGACCTCTGGCCATTTGGAGTAATAATCCATCATGACCAACACCAATTTAGATGAAGGATCAAGTGCATTAAAAGGACCCACAATATCGAGTCCCAACTTAACCCATGGTGCAGATGGTAAATCAATTGGAGAAAGAGGAGGTGTACGTAATAACACAAGACTTTACAACTTCATCCACCTCTGTCCATAAAAGGCCACCAAAAAGAAAGACAAACTCTTCTCTTTATCAAAGTAGCTCCTAAATGCCCATCATGAGCACGCTTGATCAATTCTAACCTTAAATAAGAGGAGGAACTACCTTGTCCCCGCGCATCACCAAACCATCCTTGTTAGACCTGTCAGCCCTTTGGGTGGTCCCTCCTCATCATTATTTATTTTGTCCCACTTTTGCCTCAAACCCTGTTAGTATTTTTCCTTTTTGGGAACCACCAGATTTTTTAGTGTTGATGCAGGGTCAGGGAGCCATTTTCCCTACCCCTGGAACTTCTGTCTGAGGGCCTGAAACACAAAATGGTGGAGCCTACTAGTACCTTCCAGAACATTCTAGAACCCTGTGACAGTGTGAGGCAGGTTTAGAATGTTGGGAAGCCAGCTCAGGGTTGGCAGTTGGAGTTGGCAGTTGGCACCTGACTGGTGAAGAGAGAGCAGCACAACACTGAAGGAGGAAGGAGTGAGGCAGCAGGGGTGGAAACTTGTTCCTGGAGTGGGGTCCAGAAACCCACCCTTGATACTAGTCCCTACTGACTGAGCCCAGCCTAGAGCCCTGTGTGGGATAAAGTCAAGAAGAACCAACTCAAGGACCTGAACAGCCGGAACAGGCCTTGGAAGTAAAGAACAGCAAGTTCCTGACCTGACTATTGGTATCATCCTGGAGACCGACGCCGAAAAGCCTAGAGACCTGGGGCCGGAGGTGAAGAAGCGGCGCTGACTGGAAAGCAGACGTCGTACCCGGAGCCGCCAGAGGTCGAGAGAGGGCGCCGACGGAGGTCGTGGAGACACCAGAGGTCGAGGAGGAAGACACCTGAGGTCGAGTGTGCGGCGTCGACGGGGGAGTGAAGTCCGCCCTCCGGAGTCGCCGGAGACCGAGGTGAATCGTGCCGGAGGTCGGGAGTGGAGATCACACTCCGGAGTCGCCGGAACCGGAGGAAAGGAGCACCGGAGGTCGGGAGTGGAGATCGCACTCCGGAGTCGCCGGAACCGGAGGAAAGGAGCACCGGAGGTCGGGAGTGGAGATCGCGCTCCGGAGTCGCCGGAACCTGAAGAGAAGAGCACCGGAGGTCGGGAGTGGAGGTCGCACTCCGGAGACACCCGGAAGTAGGGAGATCGAGTCCCTGTGACGCCGGAGCCCGACATCGAGCCGAGGCCATCCCCCGACATCGATCCGGAACCGCCTCACGGCGTCAACAGGAACTGACATCGAGCCGAGGCCGTCCGCCGACATCGATCCGGAACCGCCTCACGGCGTCAACAGGAACTGACATCGAGCCGAGGCCGTCCGCCGACATCGATCCGGAGCCGCCTCACGGCGTCGACGGGAACTGACATCGAGCCGAGGCCGGCTAGCGACATCGAACCGGAACCGCCTCACGGCGTCGACACGACTCCGGCGGAGTCGGAAGTTCATAAAGAGGGCAGTAAGTGGAATAGAGGGCGCCTAAGGCCCTGTGGAGCCCTAAGAGACCATCCTAGGGGCTAGAGAGGTGTTAGGACCAGCCTGGGAGTGCCAGGGGTGGACTGAGACTGATACAGTGACCTGTGTGAGGGGTTGGGTATGTTGGGAGAGCCAGATTCCTAGATTACCCTTGATCTACCTCAGTTTTAGCCTCAGCCTTATCCAAGCTAGGTGAGACACCCTCAGGCCATCCACATAACCACAAGCTGTGATTGGGGCAAATCAACCCATAGTACCTCACAAATGTGACCTGATTTGAAAGTGTACTGATGGCTTATATTTATTGAGAGTATTGTATTCTTTGTATTTATCCTATTTATTGTCTCACAGTATTTATTGTCTCACAGTATTTATTGTCTCACAGTATTTATTCCCTCGCAGTATTTATTTGCCTATGTATTTTATGCACATCTATTTATTCATTGATTATTTATGATCTGAGCTTATTTATTTGACCTACCCTTTTTACAGAAGAAGCTTTGTGTACTGTAAGTGTGTTATTATTTATTTAACCTGCAACTAAGAGAAAACAAGATAAACACAGAGATATTTTCATACATTTTTACGGTGTAGAGTCGTTTTTGGAACGGATGAGCGCATGGTTATTGTGAGGGTGTGACGTACGCTTAACACGGTGCCTGACCCCCGACCGCTCGAGCCAAGCTACCACAGTGTGTGTTGGGAAACACCGGGTGACTGCTAACCCCGGTGGCCCGGGGTTTTCTAACAATCCTCAATTGTCAACTCATCGGCAACCTGAAGATAAGTCTTGTACTCAAAATTTAGATTCCTCTCCTTAGGCCATCCATTTTCAATATATGACATCACCAAACCCAAAGATACAGCTTTACTACGGGTATGGCGCCATCGACTTTCTGAAACTGCACACAACTGCGGAAGATCCACCGCAGCAACTATGAACTCTTCTTTATCATCTTCACACGTAGCAAATTCACTCTCTATAGTGCTAGAAGAACGTGAGAGGAAATCTGCACAACCATTTTTCCCCCGAGGAATATACTCTGCACAAAAATGAAATTGAAGAAGCTTAGAAGACAATCGTGCAATTCTGGGAGTAAAACTTCTAACATTTTTGCCAGTCAGAATAAAAACTAAAGGTTTGTGATCGGTACAGAGACGAAATTTTTACCCCCAAATAAAATTCAGAAATTTCATTACCACCCACCAACATGCCAGCAATTCCTTTTCAATCACAGAGTAACTCTTTTCTGAAACTGATAACACTCTTGATGCAAAACCAGTAGTTCTCGTTACACCATCTTTTTCCTGAGTTAACACAGCCCCCACACCAACATTGCTAGCATCCACAGTAAGAGTACAAATGAGAGACGGAACATAATGTTTTAACATTTTTGGAGAAACCAGTTATTGCTTCACCCACTCAAAAACTTCCTGGCATTCATCATTCCATTCAAATGTAACTCCTTTCATAAGCATCCGTGATAAAGGTCTCAACTTATTTTCAAAATCCTGTACAAAACGAGAATAAAATTCACACAATCCCAAAAAGGATTTAAGACCTGGTTTGTCTGATGGAGCCTTGGACTTGACAATAGAGTCAACCAAACTGTTTTTTGGGAGAATACCATTTTCATTTACAAGATGCCCTAGGTACTCAACTTCCGTGGTCTTAAAAACACATTTGTCTCTAAGTAAAATCACCCCTGATTTCTGAAATCTAGACAAAACTTCAGAAAGAATGGCATCATGAGTACTCATATTGGGGGCAAAAATCAAAACATCATCCTGAAAAATAGACAGGCCATCAATCCCTTTCAACATACAATTCATCAACCGCTGAAAAACTGATGTGGCTGATACCAAACTAAACGGCATATGAACATACTGATAAGTTCCAAAAGGGGACACAAACGCCTTAAGGTGTCTTGATTCCGGTGCCAACTCCATCTGATGGTAGGCCGAGGCCAAATCCAACTTTTTAAAAGTTTTTGCATCTTTAAGACCCGCCAAAAGCTCATTGATGTTGGGCAACGGGTGAGAATCCACCCAGATTTCTTTGTTAAGACAGCGATGGTCCACACAAACTCTCAATTCACCATTCTGCTTACGAGCAACCACCAGTGGAGATGACCACAGTGAGGATTCAATTGTTTCAATTATGCCATTTTCACAAAGTGAATCAAGTTCACACTCCAAATCATGTCTTACACTAAAAGGAACATTTCTCAATTTATGTTTTACAGGAATGGCACCATCGTTCACTATAATCTTGTGCTGGAAGTTTCTGATTTTACCAACTTCACCCAAAAACACACTGGGAAATGTATTTGTCAAATCTTCTAGATCAGGATTGTCCCTCACAACTAGAACTTGTTCAGAAGACCTAGGTTTAAGTACAATTCCAAATAATCCCTGGTGGAACCATCCCGAAATGTTCAACCCTCGTTGTGCTACATATACCTTGCCTAAGATCTTTCTGCCCTTGAATTCCATAATGTCTTCAATATACCCAGAAAGATTGATCTCACGCCCTTCATATGATACTGCTTTACGATCTGGAGGAGTAAGGGCTCTTGTAGGCCAAGTTTGATCATAAAGAACTTGAGTGATCATGGAAATACGAGCACCAGAATGAACTAAAAGTTTCAAAATCTGATCTCCAACCATGAACTCAACATATGGATCAACACACATTTCAGGATTTCCTACTACCACCCCACTGTCTTGTACAACTGAGACCATGGGGCATATGTATCAAGCGATTTTGTATTTGCAAACGCTGCGATTCGCAAGAAAACAGCGTTTGCGAATGCAAAATCGCAAAACGCGATGTATGAGCCTTTTTCGCATCGCACTAATAAGGAATCGCTAATTTTGCGATTCCTTAATTTTGCGTAAGCATTTAAGGAATCGCAAATTGCGATTCCTTAAATGCTATGTAACAAACACCCAAGTTGTGCGATTTCTCCTTAAGAAATCGCAAATTACCACCAACTTCAAGTTGGTGGTATTTTGCGAATCCTTTCAAAAATTCACTTTTTGGCATTTTTCTAGGTGCCATGTGGCGCACATTCATGCCCTTATGGCATGTATGTGCGCCATATGCGCACACATGCTCATTTCAGGGGTGCATCAGGGTGTCATCATGACACCCTTGCACCTTTGAAATTATTCTCAATTTGCGATTAGCAAATTGCGAAGCGCAATTTGAGAATGACTTCCCATTCATTCCTATGGGCCTCCTGGCCCATAGGAATGAATGGGAAGGTATTCCTTAATTGCCATTTCGCAATTTGCTAATCGCAATTAAGGAATATTAAGAATTCGCAAAATATGTGCGAATTTTTAAATACATCCCGTTTTGCAATTCTCAAAAAGCGATTCTCAAAAAATCGCTATTTGAGAATCGCAAATACGGTTTTTGATACATATGCCCCCATTTCACTAAGTTATTTAGTAATAAATTCTTCGTCATCATTATATCTACTTCTGTCAAACAACACATTTAACTGTAGAAGATTGAGGAAATGACTTGTGTTATTGGGTTGACACACTTTTGCAAAATGTCCTACTCTATTGCAGCCTCTGCATGTAACAAACTTGGCTGGACATTTACCATTACCAACATGTGATTTGTAACTACATCTAAAACAAATATTACTTTGTGAAAAAAACGAACTCTGTCTTTCTCCAGATCCAGAATTTTGTTAGTCTCCTATGTTTGTGCGAGTTTTCGCTGTATTCTTTTTGTCTTTCTCCTGGTTATCTTTTACTTTAACTACAGACACTGGTTCACTACTTTTTCCATCCAGTTCCTTAGCAGAAATTTGTGACGTTTCAATACTCTTTGCAACTCTTATCGTTTCTTCAAGACTGAGATTGCCCAACGAAAGAAGCTTTTGCTTTATGGATTTATGAATACAGTGACAAATAAATTGGTCATGAACCAATTGGTCTGTAAAGTTTTCAAATTGGCACTCTGATACAAGTCTCCTTAAAGCTGTGATGTAACTATCTACATCCTCACTGGTATTTTGCACAGGTAAAAAGAATGTATGGCGAAGAACAACAATACTTGGCTGAACATCAAACCTAGTTTGTAACCTTTTTACAGTGTCTTGGTACTCATCTAAAATGTCTTCTCCAACAATCACAGGTGCAGGAAGATGTTTCAATATTTCTCTTCCTTCGAAACCTAAAGAATGGAGTGATAAATGTTTTCTACTTTCTGCTCTAAATCTACTTGCACCTATTGCACTTAAGTAAGTTTCGAAACCATCAAACCATTGCTTCCAATTGATGGTTGCTTCCCCTGGTGTTTCCAAAAACGGTGGCGGTGGTGTAACAGCTTGCATGGTAAACAATTAGAACGTAGAAGATAACATTAGCAACACTGTATAAACAAAATATAAAATGAACACAGTACCAAATTGGTTGTAATATAATCTCCTGTCCAAAACTGTTCAGGCTAGAAAAATATAAAAGATGTACACTTTGTTCTACACCAAATGTGGCTTAACAACCTTGAATTGGAAATATTTTTTTTAAATCCTCCCACAAGACTATCATATTCAAGATACCTAAAAGAACAAACTTTTATGGAGATGTAAAAAAAACAAACACGAAAGTGAAATAAACGGTATTACTATATATTTTCCACTGTCAACTGTTCTTTTTAAAGATAAATTGTAACGTTTTAAATTCCTTGTACTAAACTAGTTTAATATGCATCTGACTTGTTTTTGAATAAATTCAACTTCGTCTTGTTTTCTTTTTCTTTTACGTTTAGATTCCAATGTAGTCACACGATAGTTAACCATCCACATGTACCGTAATAATTTCCTTTCTAACAAGGCCAAATGTTGCTAAAACTTGGGATATTCAGGTATTCAATGTCTCTTCCAATATGCTCTGTGGCTTCCCGTAACTAAGCAATGCACTTGTTGCTTGGATCACAATCGCGCAATGATGTACACGTTGGTGGAACGCAGACTTTTATGCGTTTCACAACCTTCCTTTCTAATGCGTTCCACTTGTTTTACGCTCTATGTCACAACTTCTAAATTGCGCATTCACGCACTCGTTGGCGGTACGCAAAGCTTTTGTGCGTTCCACATCTCATCTTTCAATACTCCGATGCGTTTCACCAACTCTCTGATGCGTTTCACCAATTCACGCAATCACTTTTCCTTGCGTCTCACGATAGGCTGACAGACTGACCTTGTATTTTGCGCCCCACTCCGCTCTGCTCACGTTTTCACGAGAAATCACCACCTTGTTTCCTTTCATAAACACCAACGCTTGCTGCAGACTTCGTCGTCTTGAGGCAATAGACAGCATTTCGACTCGGGATTCGAGGATGGCTGGATACACTACACGGGTTCATGATGATGGCCCAGTAGTCAACTCGTCACCATCAAAAGTGTACTGAAGACACACGAGAAACCGGTAAGTAGAAGTTTCCTTTATTGTAATACTGGACCATCAGAGCAGAGCAGCGGCAGTGCAGTGGTCAAACAAGCAGCTCCAACTGCCAGCCCTGGAACTCTATACAAGATCATTGACTTAGTAAAGTTCCACACACACTTATGGTTCTAAAAACAAGCATAGATTACTACACTAACTAATTGGGATATTAACTAGGTCCAGGTGGAATTTTAATTCCGCTCATGGAAGTGAAGAAATTTAGTGAATGTAACGAAGAGTTCCTGCCAAATTCCGCCAATCGACACATGGCTCAATTTATTTCTCATTTGAGAAACGTAATGACAACGGAATAATTTGAGTCTCCAGAAGGCAAGCTGGGGAGCCCAAATGAGATTTTGAATCCCTTATCTCAATATCCGGTCACTAGAAGGACTTCCAGCAAAGTTTTCTAACATGGGCTCATTTTGGGCTGCTTCTTGAGTCGATTTTCACTCGGGAAGCAGCAAACGCAACTAAAAAATGGCTTTTAGAGCAGATATTCTGCTCTAAGGGGGGGTGCAGATAGTTTTTTAAGCACAAAACACATTTTTTAACTTAAATTTGTTTTTTTAACAGGAAGAAAGTGCCACCGAGACTCAAACTTCCTCTTCCTGTCCAGATGGTTCCCCCCAATGCTTTGTCCATCCCTTGGTCACTTTTCATTTGTAATTGGAGGGAAAGTATCACTCTCTTTGTCTGCAATCTCTGCTGCATGCATACATCATTGGATTTTGAGGTTTTTTTGAGAAACCATGTAAGTTAGGCAGCCGCGGACCGTGTAGGGCATGTTAGTGGGGCGGTGACGTGGCGCAGAGGAGGGGCAGGGTGGGGGGGTTACAAAATGCGGCATATGGCCGATTTAAGGTAAGTTACAAAAACATTTAATAAAACTAATTTCGTTGCGTGCGCTGCATCGCATTTGGCGATGCAGCGCGCGTGCAACGAAATTCGTTTTATTAAATGTTTTCGTAACTTACCTTAAATCGGCCATATGCCGCATTTTGTAACCCCCCACCCTGCCCCTCCTCTGCCCCACGTCACCGCCCCACTAACACGCCCTACACGGTCCGCGGCTGAAGTTAGGAAACTTTTAGATAAGTGTGTTGTTTTATGGAGGGCATGCACCAGTATTTTCTTTTACCTGTTTCCTTTTTCGTAAATGTTAACATTTGATTTTGGGTGGCCTGGAGCTGCAGTCTAAGCCTATTTTGGCATTCACTTTTTTTGTTTTTTCTAAGGGAGAAAGTTTGACCATTTTTAGGAGGGCTGGGGCCTGGTTTGAAAGTACTTTTTCCCTATTTTCTTGTGTGTTTGTAAATTTTGCATGATTTTGCTCATTTTGCTGTCTTGGACCTAGTCTGCCATGGGCCATGGCCAGCCAGCACTAGGCATTGAGTGTATTTTAAAAAGCTTTCTGTGCTATATGTTTTTTAAACAACTATTGATTTACAGATGGCCTTGGATTAATTGCAAAATGGGTTTTTTTTGCAGTTTATGTTTTCTTGCAAAATATTCAAATGTATATAAGTGGGCTTATTTGTGATGCTTTGGGATGTGTGTGGTTAGAGAATTTTTAAAGTTGACTTAATTTTCAATTTTGTCATTGCTGAATTATTGGTAGTGTTTTCTTCTTTGTTTACCATGCCTCCTTTCTTTTGTGGCCAAGTTGCCGTTTTTGTGTTGCCAATATGTGTGTGTGTGTGTTTCCCCTAGGCCACTATTTTGCCTTTTTTCTAGACCTACGCTGTTCTCCATACATTGTGGCAGGACAGCTATTTTGTGTAGCCAGTGTGCTTTTGCCATAGGCCTCGATGTGTTCTTTGTTGTCCATGCCTTCTTGCTTGTTGTTGTGAACTTGTGAACAGAAGACATTTTGCATAATCAGTGTGCTTTTACCACAGGCCTCCATGTCTTTTTTGTTGTCCTTGCCTTTTTGCTTGTTGTTGTGAATATGTGTCCTGCAGACATGTTGCTTAGTCAGTGTAATGTTGCCATAGACCTGCATTTGTTCTTTTTGTCCATGTCTTCACCCTTGGTGGCAGTGCCACAGGGCAGTCTTTTTGTGTAGCCAGTGTGCTCTACTTTTGCCATAGGCCATCATGTGTTCTTTGTTGTCCATGTCTTCTTGCTTGTTGTTCTGAATATGTGGGTTTTTCTCAACACGTGGTCGGTGGCCATTTTCAGAAGCCAGTGTGTTAAATCCTTTTCTTCCATTTTCCAAAGCCATTTTCTAGGGAATATTTTTTGTTAATTTTTTCTTGTTTCCCTGATATGAGTTAAATGTTCGTGAAGGCTATTGTAGTACAATTTTGTTTTATGCATTTGTTCCATTTTCTCCCGTGCCAACTTCCTTGCCTACCAAAGGATTCTTCATAGTCCCTCTGGAGTCATCAGCAATTTTTTTCCCAAATATTTTATTTTTCCCAGCACCACCGGCCAGCCATATTTGTCGTATAGGCCATGGGTGCACATCAGCAATAATTTCATAAGAATTAATCAATTTTCCCCTGCACCCCCTGCCTGCATAGGTGTCTTCATAGGCCATAGGCACACATCAGCAATAAAGGTGTAAGAATTATTTCATTTACTCCTGCACCCCCTGCCTGCCATAGGTGTCTCATAGGTGCATACAGCAATAATCATTTTAAGGATTAAGACCAGAACAGAAGGTTGAACTTCCTGCTGAGCAAGAGGTTGCTCTTCAACCCCTGACTTCAAAACCTCGAGCAAGAAAAAGAAAGGGTAGTACAACATCATCTCCAAGCCCTCCTTCTGATGATCTGGACCGGGATTAGACCCCGGCGATTCCAAGACCCACCACGGGAGACAAGGTAAAACGAAAGTTTCTGAAAGACTTTTGAAAAGTGACAGTGATGATGAGCCAGTGATTTTCAGTATGGAGGGTGGTTTAGAGGGCACCGAGATGACCCCTCCTATTTTATCTGCTCAGAGGGATGTGATTCCACCACCACCACCAGCTTCCATATTTGTAAGACCCCATGCTGAGACCTTAATAAACCCTTACCACAGTTGAAGTATGCCCTATAGAGAGGCAAATGAAACACCCACCTACCTCCAGTTCTTTGGGCATTGGCACTCTAGAAAAGTTGTTCTTCCCAGTTTGGGACTTTTTTTCAATTAGCACACATGAGGATAGCATTGCAATATGCGCTACTTTCCATGCGAATGATCGTCGAGGTAAGCCAGGTTCGCACTACAGTACCGGAGGCCAAATGTCCCATGTGAAAAAACATAATGTAATCCAGTGGGAGGGACACCTTAAATAGCTAGCTGATGAGAGAAGGGAAGCAGCTCAGTATTAGAAGCAGAAGGTGATCATGAGGAAGAAGAGAATAGCAGCCTCACACAAAGCAGTCCAGCTGCAATGGGTATCCCCTGTAGTGTGCCAGCATCACCCACATCAGCAACCTCCAAATGGCACAAGACTCAGATGCAGACTCTGCTGTGTACATTGATTCCCGCAAGATGCTCATTGAGTTTACCAGCTCCTGGTTGTCTCCAGAAGTCGTCTGTGTCAGTGGCAACACAAAAGACAAAATTTCAAACAACTATTACCGGCATGTTTAGGCAGGATGGGCTCAACGAACACTATCACCCAATGGCATGGTTATACCACTGAAAACCAGGCAAAATGCTAGCACTAGACCTTCTTTCTTTTCCTTTTGTAGAAGGGGTGTGAGTTTTGGATTTGTGGTGGCTATTTGCCTAACAAGGAAGGTTCCCAGCTGATCCTATTTTTCCAGAGTTGCTGTTCCAGTGCTCCATCATTATGTGCTACAATTAGTTGGCCAATGTTAGAAATAGGGCGCTCTAGTTGGTAATGGTTTGCACCTTTGTCCAAGTAGGGACCCTTCTTCCTAGTCAGGGTAAGTGGGGGAAACACTTCTAAAGTAACCCCTGCTCACCCTCTTGGTAGCTTGGCATGAGCAGACAGGCTTTTCTCAGAGGAAGTGTGTGAAGCATTTGTGCACACAAACGGTAATACAGTGAAAACACTAAAAATGGACAACCCACCAGCTTAGAAAAATACATAATTTTTCTCTAAACCAAACAAGACCAAAACAAAGAAATTCCACAATGCAGTAATCAAAATATGTATTTTAAAATGTAGAAACAGTTCTGTTCATAAAAAACTATAGATGTGACACTTTCAACACAAATTACCTTACATGCGTCACAGTCACTAACAAAAACAGCCGCAGGGAAAGTGATGCATCGTTTCCTTATGCCCAGGGAAGGTGTTGTGCCGGTTCCTTACTTTAGAGGAGGTGATGCGTCGGTTCCTTACTGCCACGCAAGGGAGGTGATGCGTCGGTTCCTTACTGAAGGGGAGGTGATGCGGCAGTTTCTTATTGTACGGGGAAGTGATGCGTCAGTATCTCTCTGCGGCCCTGGCATTCTTGTAGATTTGGTTCCCCGGTGCGATGCGTGAGGATTGGGGATGCGTCGGTTCTCGATCTGGCGGTGGCAATGGCGCAGCGTTGGTCTCTCCTGCCGCAGTCTCATGATGTATTGGTTCTTGCAGCCGCACAGAAGGGCCTGCGTTGGAATCGGTGAGGTGATCTCGGACTTCGGAGACTGATGCACAGGATTCGGCAGGTGCCGATTTCTCCTGCCTCAGGCAGGCACTGTGTCGTTTTTTAGGCGATGCATCAGAAACAGGTGCAGATATGTTGCGCTTCTCATAGTTACATCTCTTTTCCCGCTCCCAGCAGCAGTAACAACCTTCAGAGGCCCAACTTAGCCACAGGCACCTCTTGGCAAGTCAGAACTCCCATCAAGACCTTGGAGACCTTCCTCAAGCAGGAGACACAGCACACAGCAAAGTCTTTATCCTCTCTTTGGCAGCAACAGCCACTGCAGGCCAACCCCAAACAGCACACTGCAAACGGGCAGTATTTCTCCTTACGTTTTCCCATCTCTTCTCCTTGGCAGAGGTTCCTCTTGAATTCCAGAATTAATCTCTGAAGTCTTTTCTATCCCTGAGACTTCCAACAGTAGGCAAGCTCTACTTCAAGCCCTTGGAGAAAACTCTAACAGCAGGATGATTAAAGTACAGTGCAGTCTTTTCCTTGCCCAAGACAGAAGCAACCACTGCAGGTCAACCCCAACAGCATACAGCACAGGGGCAATATTCTCCTTCAGCTTTCCTGGCTCTCCTTCTAGGCAGGTTCCTTAGTTCAGCAGTAATCTAAAGTTCAGGGGTCTGGGTCCCAACATTTATAGTCCATTTCTCTTTGTTCTCTGGCATCAGAGAGGCTCTGTGCTCAGTCAAAAACCAGTTCTGTCATCTCTGGTGCAGCTTTCCAGCAGGAGGTGGAGACAGCATTCTGTACGGCAGACCAGGCCCATTCAGGTGAAAGGAAATCTTCTCCCCTCCTCTCAATGCAGCTCAGGTCTATTCAGCCCAGCCCTGACTCATCCAGTAAAAGCCAGGACACACCTCAACCCACCCTCCGGTGGCTGTCTACTGTTAATGCACATCCCCAGAACCTGTCACTCCAGAGCCAGACAGTCAATCCACAAACCAGCAGAGGAACACAGGATGGCTAAACAAGAAAATATCCACTTTCTAAAAGTGGTATTTTCAAACACAGACTTTGAAAATCATCCTAACTAAAAGATGCATCTTTATATTCTGGGCCTACCTTAGGGGTATCTCACATGTCAGAAAAGGGAAGGTTATGGCCTGGCAAGTGGGTCCACTGGCCAGGTTGACAATGCAGTATCAAACTGCGCACAGACACTGCAGTGCAGGTCTGAGAATCTTTTGCAAGGCTGCTTGTGTGGGTGGCACAATCAGTGCTGCAGGCCCACTAGCAGTATTTGACAAACAGGCCCTGGGCACACACAGTGCACTGTACTAGGGACTTAGGAATAAGTCAAATAAGCAAATTATGGAAACACCAATCCATATTCACAATTTACACAGAAGAGCGTGTGCACTTTAGCACTGATCAGCAGTGGTAAAGGGCCCAGAGTCCTAAAACGACCAAAACCACGGTCAAAAACAGGAGGCCAACAAGTCTAGGGATAAACCCGCTGAAAAAGCAAGGTCTAACATCCAAGCTATGCAGCTGAATGCTGTTCAGACTATCCACCTGATGACTGACATATGGATTAGTTGCTAAGTGATTATATGTGTATCACTGCACACTGGATCTCTTTTGTGGGGGTTAGGCAACAACTAATTGCAGCTCTCAGCACGGAAGAAAGTTTTAAGGGTATTCAGTGGTATGCAAGAGTAGCGATGTTTGCAATGGAAAAATCCCATACAGCTGTAAACATCTTGGATGATTTCAACAGCAAAATATTTGAATGGCTTCATCTCAGAGGTCTCAGAATTGGAATTGCTGCCATGGACAATGGTAGTAATATTGCCAAGGCGATGACAGAAGGTGGATATTTAAGGGTCTAGTATTTGACACTTTACATCAACCTGATTGTGCAGGACTTTCTCAAAAAAGAAGACATAATCAGCAATAGACTGGTCACCTGTCAACAAATCAAGACTCATTTCAGTCATTCTTATAAAGCACGGAAGCAGTTGAGGATCATTAAGCGTACTAATAGAGTACCTGTTAAAGCCATCATACTGTCATGTAGTTCCCACTAATCTGTAGGATTTGCATGTTTGTGGACAACATAAACTTTGGGTGAGGTGCTCAGACTGATTCCATGCACCCTGTAGTATATGTTTGCCTAAAGACCAGCTAGCTCACAGTGCCACCACAGGCCCCCCTAACCTGAACAGGGAGAAAATGGTGTCTGGCAACCACTGAACATGGCAACCCTGATTCCTCAGGATCGTGGAAACAGATCTAGAACCCTTTCACTCAGTCACTTGTGCACTCTTGTTCTCAGAGAAGTATACAGTAAATACACAATGGGACGTACTTCAATATATTTATTGAACCAACGTTATTCTTGTAAATAGTACATGTGATGTGATAATAGACAGAAGCATATAAGAGTGATTATGAACATCAAAATAGTAAATACCAGGTATAGTTCCACCATGGCGCTAAAAACAATGTATATATGCAAGCATATAAAACAATATATCTAGTCAAGAATCCCCCCACGAGATGATCCAATTCCATTACCTGGTGAGACAGAATGCAGCACCCCGTCTTAGTCATGAACTGGACACCCCTCATGGGGTGGGTCTCCGAGCATGAAACCTCTAAAAAATATACAATCTTAGAAAATGTGACAATATTAGGAAGCCTTACAGGTATCAGTATACTAACAACGTTCCTGTTCCTTTCAGGAGTCAACCGATACATGTTCGGAGAGAGGTGGACTGTCGCAGATTGTAAGAGCATGTGAAACCGAAGAAGGAATCACAATGCTCATCTGATTACATTATTAATAAGGAAGAAAAATCAAAGACTCATAAACCTCAATTCAAAAAGATAATGCCCAGAATACTGAGCACTCTGCTTCTGAATAGGGAGTGGGCAATGGCGATGGTGGACAGCGTGGCAGAAGTCACACTAGCTCACTAGAACCTGATGGCAGTAGCACTGAGTGAGCATATCCCAGTGGAAAACACCTTATACTAGGTTAAGTGTTTCCCATCCTTTATACGAAATTACATTACAATTGGAGGGGGACATACCCAAAAACATCAAAACTCTCTTTTGGGTGATCTTGATGTATGGTTATGATATTGTTTTGGCTGAAAAAAGACTGGCTACCTGAATTCATAATGGGGTGCCCAAACGGGGAAAGGCTAATTTTTTTCCGGCTTTTTCCGACCTCGTTCTGAATTTCGTAAAACATTCTTTTAGCAAGGAGTGGTCTTTAGCGCAAGCTCCAGCAGTATACTGAAATCATGTGGGCTGGGATGATGAGTCACCTCATCTCAAGATCCCATTGAGGACAGCTCCTCAACCCCAAAGATAATATCCAATTAAACATGAAGCTAAGAAACATGTTGGGGAAATCCTAGAACAACTTGAATACCAAGGTGTAATAGAAAATTGCACATCATCAATGAGTAAGCCCTTGTTTCCCATAATGAAACCGGACAAATGATACTGTCTAGTATTGGAATACAGACATCTGAACACATCTACTCGCACATTCCCAGTACAAAATGCACTCACTGCCGCACTAATGAACAACATTGAGTGGAAAAAATACAAAACAACACTAGATATCGCAAATTAATTTTTCTGCCAAAATATAGCACCTGGAAGTAGATGTTCAACAGCATTTTCAGTTCTAGGCACACTAGAGGCAATTCAGTCAATTACCCCAGGGGTATGAGAATAGCCCGGGGCTGTTTTCAGCCAGAGTAATGAAGTTACTTCAAATTTTGTTGAGGCATCATTGTCCTACGTTGATGATATTTACCTAATAGACGATGAATTAATGGAACACATGAACAGAGTGTACCACATAGTTCTGGGTTTCCTCACATGGGATACAAATTTAATTTTAAAAAGTCAAAAATTGCCCATCTCAATGACCTATTTTTAGGATACGAACTGTCAAGTGAAGGCAAAAGCCTAGCAACCCATTTGTTTGTGTGCATAGCTCCAACATCCAATGACTCTGAAAATATTATCATCCATTTTAAGGTTTTTACATTTTGGTAGAACATACATTTTGGGTTACGTAGAACGTGTAAAACCTCTTTACGACTTGATAAAACCTGACTTTTCAAGCACACATTGGACACAGAAACACACAAATATTTTGCGTTCCATACAAGCTGATATGATAGATGCCAAATATTTTCACACACGTGTGAACACCACAGATCTGGTGATCCAAGTAGAAAGTGGACCATATGGGTAAACCTATATCACATTCAACAAGAGTGATACAGTACCAATAGCTTACAAATCAAATGTATGCACAAACGCTGAAATGCGTTTTGCACCTACTGAGAAAATACTCACAGTGGTACAGACTGCTGCAGTGGGAGAGAGAGCACTAGCACAGGGTAAGCGCATACTTGTTATAACCTCAGTGCCGACCTTAGAGTCTGTCACCAAGGCATGCGTTCCAAATGCCAAAAGCATTACATCTACGATGGATATAATGGGCTAACTCTCTCACTGAAACAGATGTAGACTACAGATTTGACTGTACATTACAAACACAAGCGTCACAGAGATGTTAGGCTGCTGCTTGGTGAAGCATCAGCATGCAGGGATCATGATATTGTTGCGTGAAATTAAATGTAAAAGCAATGCAGTTTCATAGAAACTAATCTAACATTTTCACCCACACGAATATATGCAAAAGGTTATCATAAAAAGTTACTGTGCAAAAAGAGGGCAAGGTAAGGAAATATGCAGTGTTCCTAAATGGACCTAAATCAGGCACATAACGATACAGGAGGTGGCAACATGTTGGAACTCGATCTATTACATGCTGCAACATCTGTTTCAGCAGCGCAGACTGATCACTATTTCCTTCAAAGAGGAGGGGATGCAACTGGGAAAAGCATGACAATAGAGGTAGACAATTGGCGGCGAATCAAGTGCCTGACACAAATGCTCCTTCCTTTTGAGGTTTTCACACGGGAGGTCAGCAAGGAGGACGGTACAATGAGCCAAGTAATCCATTTGTTGCATCTGCTTCAGGACCAGTTGAAAATGGTGGCGCAAAGGTTTGCAGGTGTGAACGAAGAAGCATATGAGTTGGTTCAGAGCTTAATCCTTTGCTCGGTTGTTAATCCAAGACTGGAAACAAATATTGTGCCCTCCAAAGAGTACATATATGCCACAATACTTAATCCACTGTAAAAAGAAAATACTGGCCACTTTCATTTCTTTTTCAGAGGGGATGTTTCACTTTACAAGGCTTGGATTTTCGATCAAGCAAGAGACCTGGAGGAAGAGAGGCCTGGAAGTTTTAGACCTGGTCAGACGTTCTGCTATGCAGTCTTCAACCTCTGGGGGGGGCAGTGCTGTTGTCTTACAGCCAACCACCATCACCAGTACCAGCAGCAACAGAAGAATCTTACCCAACTTCTGAAATGGCTTGGTTTCAGGGGGCAGGGCTTAAGTCCTGTGCAGAGGTGAAGGCAACAGAGGTTCAGCAAGTAGATCAAAAGCCATTTATCTATTGATATGGTAAGAGTCAATAATGACCAGACCTCAGCAGGCTGGATGTAGAGCACCTGGCTTTTCCAGAAGCCAGTGTGTCTTCTGAGGGTGGGTTCAGTGCAGCTAGCATGGTTGTCATAGGCAGAAGGACCAGTCTCTCACCTCAAAATGTGTAGAGATTGACCATGACTAAAATGAACAAACATTTCATATGAAAAAATTACACTTTTCCTGAAACAATACAGATGGAGAAGAGGTGCAATTGGTCAGACTCTAATGTGTTAGCTGAGGAACTTCTGGGTGAACCCCCTGAGTGTGAGGACAAACTCTACGCCCCTGACTAAGTAGCCCACAACAGAACTTTCATATATCATTGAACTGCTTTGAAAAAAAAATATATATAGAAGAACATTTATATATTTTGTGTCTGGCTTATGCTGCCCCCATTTGACAAGTATGGAGTGGATAAGTGTGAACCCAAGTAGCCTCCATCCACTTAAAGGACAGAAAGACAATGCCTCCCATCCCTAGCCTTCTTTTTTCATTCCCTATCTGGGCTGCCAGTAAAGATCCTAATTCAAAACCACCCTTGAGTGTATTTCTTCCATGGGAAAAGAGATACAATAGACAAATATGCACCATGCTTGGAACAGGTACCTATTGCACGAATATTGACTGATTGATGATTCATGTGGTGGCAGGGGGGGGTGTTGTAACTAATTTTTTAACTGGATTCATAATTGTTGGGGGCTGGGGGATTATTCTGCCTGAATGCTGGCATTGCTTTCACATTTTACTATAATTACTTACATGGTCCTTTTGTGTACTTCCTATTTTTCCAGGTTCTTCGAAGGCAAGTCAGTTTAGTTACCAAAACTACACATAATGCTCAAATTCTTTTACTATTCTTGTTTATGAACACTATAGACCTTTCTCATTTGAGTTGGGAGTCAGGACTGGACTAACACTACAGCCAGAAGAAGGAAGTTAGAAACAGTGCCTACCTGATTCAGTGGAAAACAAGACTCAATTTGAAGAGGCCTACTCCTGAAGACTGGAGAGAGGTGTATTGATTAGGAAAGTGCAGAGTAGTAGCTCCAATGTCAAACTCTAATTAAGTGGTTGTGGTCGGGGGGGATATCACTAGACATACGTCACATGATGGACACACATAGCTAAATGCTTTTGACATTTGTGAGAATTATGAGCCAAGTACACACAGCTATTTGACCGGCATTGATGGTAAGAGAGTGTTCGCAATTATTCACACGTACAACTGCACTAGCCTATGCTCTGCCCTCTTGATCCTCATCCACCATAAAGCTTACCTCAACTCTATAATTTTTACATTTACTTTTTTTTAATCCAACTGGCCTTCTCATCTGCTGCACGTAAGCTCCATAACACTCCTTCTTTACAGCAAGGTTCAGCCCTGCACCCAAGACAGAGTTTCGGAGAAGAAGAATACATATGCACCATCCATTTTGGCATTTATATACAGTACACAATTTCTTTCCTTATCAATAATAAATTTTAGAGCTGTGCGGCTTCTCCCTATCTGGTAATTTTCAAACCTTGGTAGCATAACAATTAGATAACTTGAGATTCTGGGGCTGAAGGCCTGCTTGCATTTGGCAACTGAACTGTTGTCTTCCTTCCAAAACAGGTGTGATGATGTGCTGCTCATCGACTTGATGAATGTTGTGTTTCCCCCAGGTTGTGTGATCTATTGTGGTGTGACTTAATAATTTACACCACAAAAGGATCACACACCTGGCGGGGCGGATGTGGTTAAAGTGACACATACTGTTACAGGATCTTCATAACTAAACAACAGCGCACGCAAGCCCTACTACCAACCTAAGCATGAAAGAGATATCATCACAGTGCAGAGTTTTAGAACAATGACTGTCCAAGGGTCGGTAGTACTAGTGTGCACTGTGGCTTGATTTACAAAAGTAAAGTTACACTTTTGATGTAAGTTTACGCTTGCAGTGTAAATATACTATTACTAACTTTATGAGTATTAACTTTATGAGCAGTAACTAACTAGTAGTAACTACTTTTTAAATAATATGAGTTACTACTCGCAGAATGACTACTCATAAAGTTACTGATGGTAAAGTTACTAGGAGTAAACTTGCACTGCAAAAGTAAAGTAACACCAAAAGTGTAACTTATTTTACCTTTGTGAATCTGGTCTTGTGTTGCTTAAAAAATCTATGCATATTCTCCTGAGTCCTTCAGACGCGAGGTTTTTGTAACGTTAATTAGAATTTTTTAAATAAATTAAATACCAGCTCCCCAGATTGCTTGCTAGTTGTTGTTTGTTTGATGTTTTTGGGATGATGGGCTCAGTCTTTGAAGAAAGCACATAGTTAGTGGATAGTCTGTCTATTTGCCTGTGATGAATAATCCTTATGAATACTCTTACAGTTGGAGTTCACCTCGCAAGCATCATTTGGACTAGGTGGGACCTCCTTTTGTTGTGTCATTCCTGTTTAGTGCTAGCCCACTACTACCATCATTAAGAAGGCCCTTTGGGAAACCCTGCAATAAGGTTTGGGAAGATTGGGAGAGGTAGCAAACATCACTTAACCTACTCAGGTAAGAAGTTGAGAACTTAGTACAGAAGGAGTTCTCTGGAAGGAGTGATTGCGATTTTTGTGTATGTTGTTGCAAGACCCCATGTTTAGTGTTTAAGAGGTAGAGTGAAGGACTAGGGCAGTAACTAATCAGTATAAAGTTATCACTGATAGGTGGCTGGGTGCTGCAAAAACTCATCAAGCAATAAAGTTGTTCCCACACTAGTAGCAGGGTATACTGGACTGCAGGAAGAGGTAAGAAACCTACTGAATAATAAATACACCGCAAGGGACTTAAGGTAGGTAAAGTCTAGGGGGAAAAGTGGATGTACCGTAGAATGGATGGCTTCTCATCTTGCTCTCGTCATTAAGTCACGATGCTACAATAACTAGCTATGCAAAGACAGATATTAAAGATAAAGGGCCATTTATTTTAAAATAGAAAACCCATTCTCTCCATCCACAACAGGCCCACCCACCTCCCCGAAGGAAAACCCCAAAAATGCCCCTTTCCCCAACTCCCTTTCCCACCTTCTTCACCCAGAGCAGGCCTACCACCCTTCCTAAGCAAAACCATCAAAATGTTCTTTTTCACAGCTCCCCATCCCACCCTCTCCACCCACAACAAGCCTGCCCTTTCTAGAAGCAAAAGTTCAAAAATGTCCCTTTCCTTCAATTTTTCTTCCCACCTTCTCCACCCTCAACTGGCCCTCCCAACCCCCAAAAAAGTTCAATAGAATAGATCCCTGAGGGCACCCAGGTCTTTCTTTACATTGCCACTTCTCTGGCCAGGTTCCGCTGGCCCTGCCTGATGATCGCCAACTCACAGAGGATATGGCAGAGGAGGCGGTCGGATAATGATGATGATGAGGAGGGGGTGCTCCTGGTGTTCAGGGTGGCAGACATTGACCCCCGCTGGTGGTGGTGGCAGGACTGGATGATGGCTCAAAGAACTAGAGGCCCTTGCCTTCTCCTCCTCAGCCAAACCCACCAGCTTGCAGTATTCAGCAGGCACCACGTTCAACTTGTGGTGCTGAAGCTGAGCAGCTGTTTTCTGCAGGTTTGAACTCCAGCAGCAGGACTAGCTATATCAAGTAAGAAAAAAAACACAAATTGTAATGTGCAGCGCAAATACTTGTTTAGACTCTAGTGCAGTGGTTAATTTGTAAAAATATAAGTGCCGAGGCTCTCGCCAGGAGGAAACTTGCACCAGCCCCTTTCTCATGTTAGCGCTGTCTAAAATAGAACAACCACGAAAGTGGGGAGAGTATGTAGCATACTGGCCAGAGCTGCCGACTTGGCAGCGGGGGTTCGAGTCTCGGGTCGGCTCAACATCATCTTTCTGGGCAAATCACTTAATCTCCTCATGCATAAATGTCCTTAACTGGTGCTCTTGAAAGGAAACGGTGCTGAGCACCGAAAACCACCAGCTCAAATTAAGGAAATACCAAAGGCAAGAAGGTTGCTTCCTCTAAGAATGCACATTGTCAGTGCACCCCTTGATGCTGTCCTGCCCATCAATGTAACCATCAGAACACCCCCTTCTGTTCCCTCAGCTCAACTGAACAGCATTACACACAGAGAATAACACCGTTCTCATTATTTCCCGTATTGTACGGTCGCCAGCTTTACTCTACCATTTCATATCATAAACTCAGAACATTTAGTGCTAGAAACACTGCGTTTTCTTCAATCCATTTCATTGTCTGCACACTGTAGGCTTGTTGCTCATTTTTTCCTTTACAAAGAATATGTCTCTGCCTTACTGACTTTTTTGATAACTGTGGCTAATTGACTGTTGACAACTGTGACATACTAGTGCTTAAGGCCTGACCTGCTCCATAGTGCTAGACAGGTGATCCAAGGAAGCTACGGCTCACCAGTGTATGCATATTAATAAACTTACATGCATATGCATTACGTTTTTCGGCGTTACATGGCTACTCACGGTGGTGAAGTTCACAACGCTGCATTCGTCATTGCGGTACTGGCAGCAGAGCAGCATGTCCTCCATGTTGTGGCCTGTGTGCTGGAAGAAGTCCCACATGTTGATGGAATTGCCAATTTGGGGGAGTTGTCGGCAAGGCCTAGTGCCTGCAAGTAGTCACCGTAGCTCTCCTCGTCCTCTAAGCCCAGGAGCTGGCCAGCCCACAGCATGTCATTTTTGTTGATGGCTTAGGAACCGGTTGTAGTTGCAGATGGCGATGGCGGGATGATCATCACAGTGCTCTCTTTCTCGTCCAGGGTGGTGACGTGGTAGAACTTGGAGTAGTACTGTGGCTCTAGTTGCTTTTAAGCAGCAAGTAAATCGAATATATAAAAAGTATACCTGTATTAATTGCGGGCACCGGCACTCATGTATATTCACTTCTCCTGGACATTGAAACATTTATTGACAATCCTGCACACTTCCAGCATGCCGTGCCCCAGCTTAGCCAAAAGCCTGCCCTCTGCCATTCTTCAACAGAAATTAAACAATGTACGTAAAAGACATACGCAATCTGCGAATGTGACATCACTAACGTGATGACGGCACTCTTGCTGTATGCGTGGACCTAAGGGAAGAGGTGTGGTGCAGCAGCCAGGGTGACTGATGCCGGATGCTGGGGATTACGGTTCGATCAGGGCACCAGTGGCAGGTCAGCCCAGCACCATGTGACTCTGGGCAATAGCTTGCTTAATCTTCCCGACGGCCCCCAGAGTCACTTTACAAATACTGGATTTACATTTTTTACATTTATGAGGACATACCAGGAGGCATACCAGGCAGCAGCCACAGAAGGAGAGCAGAAATGTATTTTAATAATTACTGGGCCATCGCTCTGCCGGAGGAGAAAAATCATATAGACCCGGCCCGGTGAAATAGGTGCCGGTGCTGAGCACCGGAAAGCACTGGCACAAATTAAGCACTGCTCTAGTGGCACAATAGTAGTATATTGCTGGTCCCTGTGATTAGTCACATGGCGAGGTTTTTCCCTCACATGCATCATGTAATGCAATAGCACTGAGTGAAAGAAATGAAGCTAGACCACCAACATAATCAAAAAGACAATTTTCGTTTGGAGGATGAAATAGGGGGGAAATGAACAGACTCTTTATGTTTGTTGTTAATAAATTAAATAGCTGTCATTAGTGAGTAAGGCATATATATGCTGCACACTTACCTGACCGACCATATGTGTAGCATTAATGGAATCAGGCTGGCAACTCTCCTACTTCCTCTTCAATTCTACCCTTAGTCCAAACTTAATGACAGATAGAATAGCCCCTCTTCCAGACTCTATCACACACATGACAGATAACGGATATCCAGTTTGCTGTATTATAGTAGAAAGTGGTTAGAATATAAATGATGCACTGTAGTACAGCAAACAGGATATTGTATTTGTTGCCTTTGTGAAAGAGTATCCCATCCACCAAACTAAATGAGGCTCTTAGTTCCACATTACACCTTGTTCTCCACCACTAATTATTTGAATCAAATACCTTTACTTGGCAGTGGGGAAAGTTCATCCACAGGAAGGATAAGTTATAGGGATTGGGCTAGGTAGATTTTAGATGCTGAATAATGTTTGGCTGTCACTGATCATGCACTACATTTTTGCTTAGACACATTGTTTGACGGAAGGACATTTTTTTAACCGCAAATCCAAAATGAAAGTCAATTTGGCAGAAAAATGTGGCGCTTGCCGTGATGGTATTTACATTTTTGGGTAGGTTGGGACTGAAAGAATGAGAAAGTGAATTAGTAGGTAACTGAGTGGGCTCTGGAAAATGCACCTTGTCTTCAGTTTTATGCATTGCAGACTTTGTGCCGCTCTGTTAACTGAAGCAGACAGACATTTCATCACCTACACTGTAGCGCCAAATGAAAGCACACTGCAGATTTAGGTGGCGAAATGTTGAGACAAGGGAGGAGAAGGGTGGGATAGCTGAACAAATACAGTATTGTCAATAAGAAAGCAAGGTGACTTACCAATTGTCTCAGCCACCACTGGGGCGTCTCCCCCTTCCTCTACCAAGGCCTCCTCCATCATCTGTGGCTCGCTGGCCCTGGTGGTGGCAATGGTTAACCTCTAACCTCGTAAAAAGTGTAATGCACCCATGTCAGGTACCAGAATAACCATCAAAGTAATTATTTTGATCAAGGTGCAACAGCAACACCGCACTAAAGTTAGGTTAGCTATCTTCTACCAAATGTATCACTTTGGAAGGTTTGGTTGACAATATTTCAAAAACCAGGTAGTAAACAAAAATCTTTTTTTCCTAATGGAGGCATAAGGCTATGAATGGATAAGAATGAAACACAATGAAGGGGTGGAAGGAAATGCAAAGGACATATGGTATTGGTCGATATCTCAGTCCTGCTATACTCTTCCGTCATGGGAACTTCTAGTATAAGACAACATTGGGGGTCCATGACCACTCTATCTCGGTACCTGTACTTTTTGACTGTTTTCTCTAGAAAGTCTTCTCAACCAATATGTTTTGTGAATTCTTGGGCCTACGATCCTTACCAGTACTTAATTTGGGCTTCTGATTTCTGGTGGTCGGCATCAGCACCTTTTTCCTAACACTGGCACATATGTACCCACCACAAGGTGGTGCTGAGTGCACATTTAGTTTCAGGTGAATTCTTCAGTGGTGATTTGATATACTTAAAAAAAAAATGCATGTAGGTACATCTGAGACCAGCTTTTGGCAGCAGTGGCAGGAGCTAGGGTGGGACCAGCCGCACTGGACTCTCGAGAAATACTTTGGGCCCTTTCACTTAATTTTTTACAAACTAAGCACTACTCCTAACATTACCAAAAATCTGTTCTCTTAACAGTACTACACATGACTTGTAAAAGAGGGCAAGGCAAAGTTTACTAAAAAAGAAAGCAAAAGAAAGCTACAGACAGGGAAAAGTCAGATGCAGAAACAGGAAATATGGAAAACACATGGAAATGCAGGGATAACAAACATTAGGTAGGGGTGCTGAAAGAAAGGTAAATACAGAAAACTATAATACAGTACAAGTGGGAAAACCTAAAAGTACGTGATAATATTAAACATAACTTACTGGGGGCAGCAGTACCATCTGCCATGACCGCAGCGCTGGTGGTGTCAGTGGTCGTTACCAAGGCACTGGCAGTGGTAGTGGTATCAGCTGCTTGCCCTGGGATGCCCTCTTCCTCTTGGATCATTATGAAAGGATGAAAGATAACAAGAACAATAATAAGTGGTACTTGTAGGAAGCCGGCTCGGTATATACTATACCAAAATGAGGAATAGTGTGCACAGAGTCCAGTGGAACCCCAAAGGTAGGCAGAGGTAAAAGTAGATAGCACCTTACTCTCGCTATTTGTGGTAGTGTGGGCGAGGAGTAAGGCTTTATCAGAGGGTATTGTTAAGCATTTGTTGTACACCATCAGGCAGCAAATGATATCACACACTCAAAGACTGAACTCAGACCAATTTGTTTGTATAAAAATATTATTTAGGTATATTAATTTTCTAGAACCAAGGAAGCCTGGTACAGGTAAGTGTAAATGGTACTTTTCAAGGCAGGTTGAACAATACAAGCACGCTGAATGAAAATGTCTTTGTTACAGGTTTGTAAATCTTTTCAATACAGTGGAAATTATTGTTAGATTAGGTTTGATTACTTTACAGATTACTTTTTGGATTACTTTTTCTACTCAGTGTGATATGCCTAGATATCACACTGGGACATTTCCTAGAGAAAAGGTAAGTAAAGCAGTTTTTAGTTATTTGCAGTTTTTCAAGTTCTCATAAAAAACCAACTTCACACAAAACAATTTTCAAGGAAAAACAGTCAATGTGTTCCTACGTAGAAAATGTGGTTATCGGTTAACAGTTAAGTACTTGGTTGTGGGAGTTGGAATTCTGGGGCTAGAACCAAGGTTCCCTCAGGGTCAAGGATGTACTCTTGAAACACCCTCAGCGGCACTAGTGCAGCCGGGTGCAGAGTGCTGAGGCCCAATGTTATTCAATGGGGGATAGGAGGCCTCAGGTTGGGGGCTGCTCTCGAGCAGGCCACAAGGTTGTGGGAGCAAAGGTCCTGGTGTTAGGCTCAGGTCAAAGGGGGATTTGAGTTAGCACTCAAAGTACACCTGCAGCGATGCAGGGGCGGCTGGGTGCAGGGTGCTGTTTTGGCGTTGTGTGCCCTGTTGTTTTCAATGGGGATTCTCAGGTTGCAACAAATACTGCAGGCTCGGGGATGAAGATCTTCTGGAGGTGACCACAGGTTGGAGAGGTAAGTTGAGATGCCCGGGGATGCTGGGACACTGTCGGTTGGGCCACCCAAGGCCGTGGGACATCAGTGCAGGGGTGTCTTTAGGCGTCGGGTTTTCTTAACAGCTCCGGTCGCAGTCGTAGGGGTCCTCCAGAAAGAGACTGCAGGCGTCGTTTGGAGTGTCGAGGCTGGTCAGATATCACCAGATCTCAGGTCAGGATCACCAGAGAGACCTCCTCGTGGTGTTGGGCCACTCGAACTGGAGCCATGGGCATCGAGTGCAGACTCACGGTTTTGGCTGGAGTCTAAGTCTTTTGGTGAGCAAATCCGGTGCTCACAAGAAACAAAGTCTTTGGTTTGAAAGGCTGAGCAGGTCCTTCCGGTTCTTGAGGATGCTGGCTATAGGACACACCGGGATTTCGCTGGAGCAGGTTCGAGGTGCAGACAGGCCAGTAGGGCTGGAGCCATGTCAGTGGGCCTCCTCCTCTTCTTAGTTCTAGCACGGCTTCTTCGGTCCTTGTTCTTCTTTCCTTCTGGTTGGTTCTTGTCTGACGTGGCAAGGTTCAGGATTGCCCCTAAATACTAGATTTGGGGGCGTTACAGGTAGGTAAAGGTTGGGACCAATGGGTCCCTTCTTTGGGGTGGGTACACCGCCTCTTATTCCACCCTCCAGTGGGAGGGGAGCATATGCCTCACTCTGGTTGGCAGGGTCCCCCCATCTGCAGGATGGCGGGGACTGAGAGTTGTGCTTCACCTCGCTTCACCTGCCTGAGGGGTGGGATTGGCAAAGTTGGGCACATCTCTCTTCTACACTTGGTTTTTCCACCGATTTTCCCACCCAAAGTGGGGGGCAGAACCGGTGGGGGCCAGTTGCTGGAAGCAGCAAAAGGCCTGGGGAAGCTCACAGAGGAGGCAAGCCTGTGAAGCTTCCCCTTTGTGGACTCATCCCATCCTGGGGGAGGAGGCTTGGCACCTGTCCCAGGATGTGCATTGTTTCAGACCCCCGGGAGCAGCAGGCTCTCAACTCAGGGGTCCAGAAACATGTCTGGTGGTGGCAGCTGGCGAGCAGCCACTCAGCCTGGACACTAGTGTTAGGTCATTTTTCAGGGGACATCTCTAAGATGCCCTTTGAGTGCATTTTTCATTAAATCCCATACTGGCATCAGTGTGGGTTTAATGTGCCGAGAAGGTTGATACCAAACTTCCCAGTTTTCAGTAAAGCCATCATGGTGCTTAATGGCAGTACTGCACTTACAATGTCTAAGAACTGGCTTGGACACTGTTGGGGTACAAAGCTCATGCACCTGTACCCTCTCCACTGGTATAGTGCACCCAGCTAGAGGGGTGGCTGACCTATACCAGGGCAGTGGGATTTAGGCATGGCATACAGGGATGTGTGCCATGTCGATTCTTCACTTTGTTCTGCACCAAAACATGCAACCTGCAAAGGCAGTGTGTGTGTGTGTAAAGGTACAGGGTCTCCAAGGGAGGCACACTAAGTGCTGCAGCTCTTAGAGGCCTTCCCTGGCCACAGTGCCCTTGGTACCTGTGGTACCATTTACAAGGGACTGACCTGTGGCCAAAGAGTGCCAATTGGGTTTTGTCTTAATGCAGTTTTGTAGGGAAATAACATAAGCCCTGGGTGCCTGTTTTACTAAGTGTGCCCCGGGTTCCTGCCAAAGTACATTAGCAGTTTAGAAAAATGTTGGGGCAACCATGCAAAAACAGGGCATTTTCTTACAGTACTCTCTATGAAAAACATTCTGTCAGGCACAGCATTGTACTTTCAATATTTGACAGCATGTTCCTGGTTTCTTACTCTAAAATTTTATTTTGAGCTATTCATTTATCCCAAGTTCCAACAAATGATCTTTTCTTCACTGCCCCCTTTAACTATTGATGGGCCAAGTCGGTCTTCCTTTGGATGCTGCACCTCAGGGAGATTGGGACAGTATGAGCTACATAAAACTACAGAGAACATTAACACCCTTGACTATTGTAATAGTGGCATTCCTTAAATCAGCCCAAGCCAGCACCTGGCTCACAGTGGAACAGAATCCTGTCAGTATCATTCACTGGACGTCCACTACAGCCCTACACACTTCCTGTCAGGCTGGTACAATACACCACTACTCTGGATACCAGGGTCCAGCATTTTTGAGGGTTTGTGTTACCTTTGCATCATGCAAGTCGGCCCAAGGGCAACACAAACCCTTAAATTATAGGTACCATGCCATGAAAAACCACCTTGTGTGGCACTTCGTTGGTGGGTAAATTTGGAATAACATAAAAAGACAGCACAAGTTGCTGCTTTGTGTGAGACGGGAAGGCAATACATGGGTGGAGACTAAGCATGGGTGTTCCCAAGCATCCACCTATGTATTTTGGTGCATCCCTAGATTTTTCATCAATGGTAAATCTGGGAATGTGTCAAAATGCTACTATTTCCCAGTAGAGATGCATGCAACGAGCTGTGTGTTATTCTCTAAGTGTGCTGCATTCTGCTGCAGCACAATAGAAAGAGGAAAAGTATCTAAGGATTGTTTTTGTACAGGAAAGTATCCCCTACTGCACAAAAACAATGCAGGGTGTAATGTGGCACCTTTGCACCATGGTGCAAGGGTGCCTGCATTGGTGCTATGCAACACTCAATGTGCCATGTGCCAGTGTAGGGAGAGAGTTGTTTGCCAAGATAGTTGGCATTCTTGCTATGTAACATTCCTGTCCTCTCCCTGTGGTGCAGCACATCAAGTTGTTTTGCTACCCTGTGCTGCATGAAATTTTGATAAATCTGGGTCCGATGAACTCCACAAAGTGTATCGATAAACTCTGGTGTATCATGCCCACTCCTTTTGAAACAAAGACAGTGAACGCAAGCATTCTCTGATGCAACAAGTGCATTTATTCTTGTGAGTGGCACAGACTAACATTAAAAAAATCTCTTAACAAATAAATGGTTGAATTAACCAGGGTTGTTTGGAGTCCCCAGGCTAAGATGCAACAATGGAAGGATACAAGAAGTGGTGTCAATGTTGGGTTGGCAAGGATAATATTGGGACATGGACGATGTTAGTTTTTAGTATGTATGAGTGTGGTCGTCAGGTGTGAATGGGAGACAGTGAAAGTAGTGTAGGTTATGACCACCTTTGTAGTGATTATAGATGCTGCGTGATGCAAATGATTTCATCCTTGTTGTTATAAAAGGCATCTAAATTACACTTGAAAAAATTCATATTCATAAAAATATTGAAAAATATGTAATTGAAAGAAATGTATAAATAACTAAATATAATGACGTTGCTAGGTCAGTGATTATCTTTGATTAATTCCCTGTACTACGTAGATAGGTTAAGTGAATTTTGTTATTCATAATTGGTTTACCTAACCAGGCACCAGGCACCCAAGACTGACAAACCACATGAACACTGTGCAGAGGTGAAAAGCCAGTGGACCAGAATAACTGCACAAGAGAATAGCTTGCCAAAACCAGTCATCTGCCCTGGAGTGCTGATCATCCTGAGGGTAAACAACAACTCAAAGTAAGAGGAGAAGGCCAGCTAGCATCCTGAGATCCAGTGCAAGTGCACACCAGCCTGATGCAGTCACTGGCACCCAACCAAATGAAAATAACAGAAAATAACCCTTCTACCCATGAGCTGAAGTCAGAACACTGCAGGGAACGGACAAATCAACCAAGCATTGCAAAAACAAAAGTGAAAAAGGGGAAAGTAGACTTAAAATCACAAAAACATATTTGCAGGACAGTACCTGGTCCTGCTGTTGTCAAAATAAAAAAAGTAAACAAATGAACTGTCACTATAATGGCCTCGCACATGTCCATGCACAGCTGGTGTAAGAGAGAGAAGAAACTAGACAAAGGACCTCAGAGCTATCCAGAGACACAAAGCACCCCCACAAATAGCAGAGTCAACGGACACCCAAGCAGGTAAATGGCCATGGCCGAATCTTGTCACTGACCTAAAATAGTGTGGTAGCCAGATGTCAGAAATAATTATGCAGGAACACCAAGAGGATCAAAGATACAACACGTCGTCAGGGTGAAAAAGACAGCATGTGTAGTACATGTATGCAATATACACCACCTGCTGAAGAGGCTAGGCTTATATTGCAGTGTTGACCACTTATCAATAAATGTCTCTGAACTAAATAGGAATACACTTAGAAAATATCAAAAGGGGTATCAGGATAAGACATAAAAATATTCATCAAGTCTTTTCAATATGTGATTTTTTTTTTGATTTTTTTTATACAATATGTGATTTCTAACATCAAATGTAGACATTTCGACCCTTGCAGAAAACATCCCATAGGACATTTGAGGACAGAATGGACATTTCAAGCTACACAATGCTGTAGCAATACCAGTGGTGAAAAAACAGTCCTCAGTCTGATAAGTAGAATTTGTTTTTCTAAATGATTGTGGCCCACAGGGAAATAAACCAGTCTTCAGCCTGAGGATTAATGTCTGTTAGGGACTTGCATGTCTGGTGGGAAACATCAATTCCAAAATACATATAATTATCACCCTGAAAACTAATGACATGTGAAATCATAGCTATGGATCAAATCACTGACAGAATTAAACATCAGAAACGTATGGAAACCTGTCAATGATTGCTTGACGAAGGAAAAGGAGTGCCATGCACACTTGTGTTGAGAGACGCACCTTCCTGTATCCACTGGGTGGAGCGAAAAAGAATGAAGAGGAAGGGAGCAGGACTGGGGATCAAAATCAAATAAATCAGACAAATGATCAGTTTACCCAAAGGGGAAGAAAGGGCAAAAAGTAGAGAGGGAGGCATGCGGAGGGGTTTATTGTCAAGAGAGGACTGGTGTACAAACAAGTAAGTTAGTAGCATACATATTTTATTTTGCTTACACCCAAAGCTGTGTAATTGTCATGCTCGTCTTCATGATAAACTCATGTACTTCGTCTGCTCCTCACTTTCTCGTTGACTGAATTCCTCTGTTTGATGTCGCCTTAAGGTTACAGGCCGGAGAGCTCAGATTTGCAGTGTCTTTTGTCGATTTTAAGAATATGATGTTGAATTATTGTCATATTCTCCCCTAGACTCTGGCCTTCCGGTCTATTTCTACGAGTATCAGCACCGCCCGAGCATCCATGGTGATTCAAAACCAGCCTTTGTGAAAGCAGACCATGGTGATGAAATCGTACCCATGTTTGGGTTTCCATTCTTGGAAGGTGATATTACACTACAAGGTGAGCAGTCTTTTACCCCTTCGGACTTTAAGTGGCATTATACTTAGCTATTTCAAGTGAATTCAAGGTAAACATTATGTGTCAATCACTCTCTTCTTAGCTACATTTAAACCATGAATCTAATTCATAATCCCAATTTGCTGAATCAGGTTTTGCAAAATATATTGCGAATGTAGAAAGGCCACCAGTATGTTAAATTCTGAACTGCTTGATTTGTGGTAAAAGGAAAATAAAAATGTTTCACTGAGTACAGAGGCTATGATTATAGTAAAGGCATACTGTGCTTTTATTTAAAACGCATTCTGTTTTCAGAAAACTGAGAATTTTGCATGTGTAGCACTTCACTCCTCTTATTATCTAGTGGTCTAAGCATTGAGCAGCACTCATACCAGGGAGTCCGGGGGGGGGGGGGGGCTAGGACGAGAAGATTGAGACAGCCACTTAGAAAGCTCCGATGGGCACAACCCTTATCCTCCTGCATCTGGCCGCCACCAGGTCCGGGGTCCCTGTGGTGAGGCTTTGCTAGCCCATTTAGATATCAAGGGGCTTCAGCAGCAACTTGTTTGGCAACCGCTCATGGTGGGACTGCAAGGATCATGGAGACCCAGTGAGGCAGGCTGGGTTCCCATATTCACTGCCGCTCGGTGGCTTGTGATGACTTAGGCTGTGGCGAGTGGGCTGCCGGACCAGGTCTTCATCTCATGGGCAGTGGTTGAGAGGCTCCCATGCAACAGACACAGATGTAGAGGCCCTCCCTATTATATTGCCCAAAGCAATGCGTGGTGTTCACGGGGAGGGGCTAGAAATAGTCCCCAGACCCCCACACAGCAGCAGTGGGGGTACCGGCAAATACGCACCTCACTCTCTTTGGTCTACTGGTGGATCGAGAGACAACTGGGGGGGTCAGGACGGCCCTCTGCCCCTGTTTCCCTCTCCTTTTTTGCTTTTCATCTACAGAGAGCCTATTAAAACACCCCCACCCTTTGTGACATCGAGGAGGGCAGCCTGAGGGCCTGAATCTGGGCTGACACTGCTGTTCCTCTTTGTGTGCTCCCCTGGCATGACACTTCTTGTCATCTGGAGAGCAGTCAGGCTTACATATCCTGCCTCTCCTTTCATTGACCTCTGCAACAAGCAGCTGCTCATGTTGCCCTACCACATTTGTGGGGGCAAGCGGACTGCCTACGACTCACCATGGGGATGAATGAGTAGATGATCCCTGTTTGGCCCTAGATTGCCTGTTGGCTGTATGCCACAGCTAACCACTGGGGCAGAAATACGGAAGCAAAGGCAAGCCAAGCTAGCCCTGCACGGAATACTCAGATTCTAGAGGCAGTACATTCCTGGTTACCCTCCTTGGAAGTAAAGATAGATGGTGTGGCCCTAGAGGTAGGCCTCCTTTGAGAGAACCACAAAAAGCTACAAGAGAGAGTGACTCTGATGGAGACATCCGTACGACAACTGCAGTCTCAGGCAATGGACCTTCCACAACAGGTGTGGGAACTCTCGGACTGACTTCGCGTCCTGAAGGACAGGATGGAGGACGTGGAGGGTCTGGTGTGCCACAAGAACATTCGCTTGGTGGGCCTGCCGCAAGGTGTGCAGAAAAAAGACATGGTGGATGAAAAACAGCCAATGCATTGAGTAGGTAAGAGTCTCTCTTTATTTCGCTCATCAGAATCCACGTCCGGCAGCAACTGCTGTCCAGCCCCGCTCCCCAGTTCCATGCAGGGAACTCCCACACCCCTGCATTCCACACTCACATCCCACACAACCCAACACACACCCCATCCCTCACAAAACAAGAGAAAAGAAAAATAGTTCAAATAACCAAAGGAATAAGAACAATAAACATAAGAGAAGATTACTGGTGCAGGACGAATCAAAGTTAGGTTCAAGGATTACTGCAGATTCTAACAGGAGCAGTCTTAACCCTGGAAGACACTCTGCTCTGGTGCACAGGGCTTGGGTCTGTGCGCACATTATCTTTGGAAGAAACACTCACGCGATACGCAGAGCTGGACATCCACTTTAGGATTCACATATGAAGCTTTTGGATTCAGGCACCACTGAAACTGCACTCTCATTCCACACCTAACCATTCTCCAGAACAACCACACAATCCTTCACCTCCCTCACTCTAACAGGTGCAGAAAATCTAGAAAACCCCTTACGAATGAAACCAGTTTTTTTTACTCTAAACCAGTCGCCAACACAAACAGGCGACACCCTGCAACACACGTCTCTGGTGCCCTACTTCTTCTGCAGAGCAGCTCTCATATCTGAGAGGTGGAGAGGTGTGGCTCACTAGTTAGAGGCGGCAGACCCGTAAGCTGAGAATTGGCCAGGGACCAGGGTTCAATTCCCGACGCGGCAGGGTTGTGGACCAGGGTCAAAACGGACTCGATAATTCTCACCTCGGTACCTACTCTAACCAGGAACACACTCGGCAACTCTGGGCATTAAGCTTGCCTCATCTCTACAACGGCCCCCCACACGCCGGGGATGCCTGGTTTCACCTTGGAGATACCCAGAAAGGGACCATCTCACAGGGATAGCCAGGACGGGTTCCCCAGCGGTCTACAGCACCGGGACGCCCCGTTGCTGGGGTAGCTGTGCGCTTTACAAGTCTACAACATTTAACATTTAACATATCCACCATGCCTTCCAACTTCCCCATATCCACAGACTTGCTGGACATCAAATCCTTGTTCAATTAAGATTCCGCAACTCTACCTCTCAATAGCGTAAAAGGAGAAACCCACGTGAGGTGTAGACCTCAATGCCCACAACATGTCCTCTACAGATTTCCTCCAATGCAAACCATTCACAAGGGCCAGTTGCAACTGATCCTTGATCACACGGTTCAAGTGCTCCACTAATTGATTGTTACAGGGGTGGTAAAGAGACGAGAGAACATGTCTAATGCCGTTCTCCGCTAGAAAACTTTCCCTGGACACCAATTGTGTCCCATTATCCATTTCCAACTCTTCTGGAAATCCCTCCCTGGGAAATACCTCCTTAAAAACCTTGATTACTACTTCAGCATTCACACTATCCACAAACCTTACCTATGGCCATTTCATCATGTAGTCCACCAACACTAAAACATACTTGGGTAGGGGGCGTGGCCAAGATGGCGGCGAAGTAGGACGCATTGACCTGAGCTCCTGCCCGCCGGCTGCCCTACCTGGCACTCCCCGGCCCCCACGAAGCACGAAAATGGTAGGGGTTCCCTCCAGAGTGCTTTTCTGAGGGGATCCTGCCCACAGCTGCTGCAACTAGCCGGCGCCTGCATCTCAGAAGGCTGCATTGCGGGGACCACGAGGGTGGCGGGCCTGCTCTTCCCTCATCTGCATCACTTGGTGGCTTCGACAAAGCAGTGGTTTATACAGACCACCGAGGCCAGCAGCGTGATACCCAGCCACCTGCCAGACAATCCGGAAGATTCGCGGGTTGCCTGACACACCGCCCGCCTGCCCGGAACCCCCAGACGCGGACCAGCCCGTGAGGGACCGGAACCGGAAGGCCACATGCATCCCTGGCCTCAATTTATGAGCTGCCTACAAAGACCAACGTGGCGAACAGAGTCATACCCAGCCGCCTGCCGGACAATCCGGATGACCCGTGGGTAGCCTGGAACACCGCCCGCCTGCCTGGAGCCATCGGATGCACACAAGCCCGAGAGGAACCGGGAATCACTAGGCCGCACGGATCCCCGGCCTCAATTTCGGAGCTGCCTACACAGATCACAGAGGCCGGTAGCGTCAAGCCCAGCCACCTGCCAGACAACCCAGAAGACACGTGGGTTGCCAAGCACATTGCCAGCCTGCCTGGAGCCACCGGATGTGGACGGGCTCGGGGGGAGCTGGGAATCAGAGGGCCGCTCGCATCCCTGGCCTCAGTTCCTGAGCTACCTGCCGGACCGGCGTTCCTCCTATGCCCGGGCCTCAGATTCCCGCCGGAGCGCACACAACAGTGAGATCTGCTCCAGAAGAACTCTCACCCCGCCGTGAACACCAGGTAAGAGCAAATATCCTGCGAATGAACCGGGGGGGTGCCGTAGGACCTGGAGGGCAGAGCGCTTCCTCTCGGCAGAGAGCACTAGAGATGCTGCGACTGGGGTGCGGGGTGCAGGGTGGCCGGGCCCCGCAATAAGCACCGGGGGGCCCACGGCCTACCTGGGAGACCCTGACCAGTCAGCCCTAACCGTGAAAGACCAGCCTGATCACTGGTGGAGCATGCGACCTAGAACTGTGCCCCTTCCATATTGCCTACTGCCCAGCTGCAGCGTCCGCCGGTGAAGGCCTCCACTCAGTCGCAGAGAGGGGCGAGGCCAACTTGCACTCTCCCCTGGCCCATGTTTACACGGTGCCTCCATAGTATCCAGTTGTGAGGCCACCAGGCTGGTCCCCAAGGGTGGTGCGAGTGCGACGCACCCAGGGGAAGGCCCCCGTCTCACTCCCTTCGCCCAGCGCAACTAGCGGACCTACACGCCAGCAAACCCCTGCCTGTGTTCCCTGCTGTTGATACCCAACCGGTGTCTTGGGCCTGGTCAATGATTCATCTGGAGGAGACATCTGATTATGTCCTCTTCCAGGACGAAGAAGGTTAAGCCCCTGAAGGACATCTTTGGACGCTCACAATCCAACCCCAATATGGAGAGTACCGCCTCTGAAGCCACAAAAGACCTTACTGCCGGGATCAAGGACATTCGTAGGGACATGAATGACATTGGAGAGCGGGTGGCTGCACTAGAGGAAAAGAGCGACAATGCAGTGTCTGAGTCAACTGTCCTCCAACAAGAGGTGATTAGATTGCAAGATCAACATGATGACATACAAACCCATCTGGAGGACTTGGAGAACCGGTTACACAGACACAATATCAGGATCCGAGGGGTGAAATCAACAGAGGAGACCAGGGATCTGTTCACCTTTGCCAAGGGGCTATTCCATCATATTCTGGGCAACTCCTTTGACACTGAGATCAAGCTGGGCCGTGCACACAGAGTCAGACCCCAGCAGACATCCTCATGTGTTTCCAGGACTAAGGCGAGATCAATGCATCCCATCTCTTTCCAGGGGCAATCTCCAGTGTTATTCCAAGACTTGGCCCTGATTACTATCCAGCAGCGTCGGCAATTCCGCCCTGTAACGGAACACCTTCGCCAGCATGGAATTCCATATTCCTGGGGACACCCCTTCAGACTCATATTCCATCACAAAGGCAAACTTCACCAACTCCGCTCACTCACAGAATCGTGCCGGGCTCCTTGGCCTTACTCCACCATGCAATGAAGACGAACAGCATAGCACAGCCTGTGGACCCGAGATCTCCCGTCGGGCTAGCAGCGACAAGGCCGGCGGAGGCGCCTCCAGAAACCGAACAAGGCAGAAATAACTAGGGATCTACAGGCAGCCCTTGCCTCCGCATCGGACGCCCTGGCGGTAGCAGGATCTGGTGACAAGTGAATGGACAGGGGTGCCTGATTTACTCGCACTTTCTTCTCTTTACCATTGGCGGGCGGCGGATGGGGCTGAGACCTCCATACTTGGCCACAACATGGACCCCATCTCAATGTTCTTCTGGTCATCCCGAGATGACTGACATTTTTTCCTGATGCTATTTTTTCTAAACGGTATAGTTTTTGCTCTAATTTGGAGCCTTGTTTTTGGGGGGTTTCTGGGTTTTTTGGGTTTGGGTTCCCTCGTCCACCTTCCCCCAATGTGCTGTAGATGTTTTTTGATACACGATTATGGTCCTCTTCTTGCCGCGATTTTTCACTCGATGTAAACATATCACCCATATCATCGCATCCCTCTCCTCCCAATTTTAGATGCCACATAACTCTCTCAAAATTCTCACCCTAAATGTGAAAGGATTGAATAATCCTCTCAAACACAGGGCCTTTCTTCACTATTTGGAGCACTCCAAAGCTGACATATGCCTCCTACAGGAGACCCACCTCCTCCCCAAAGATCACCATAGGATAAAATCCAGCATGTTTCCAACCCAAATGTTCTCGTCTAACCCCACCAAGTCCGCTGGAGTTACCATATTGGATTCTCGATCCTTTCAGGGTAGAGTGTTACAGAAGTAATCCGAGATCAGAGGCCGGCTGCTCACATATCAGGTCCTGGTGGGTGGGATGACTTTCACAGTGGGGTCAGTGTATGCACTTAACGAGGGACAAGACAAATTCCTCCATGAAGTTCTCACGGACGCAACAGCTACATCAGAACGACACCTACTATTGGGGGGCAACTTAAACCTTGTCTTTGACAACATTGCTGACCGTTCCTGCCAGAGGACGGGCCAGACTGGTGCACTCTCACCTGCTGGAAGGTCCCGTCTACAAGAACTGGAGCTTATAGATCTTTGGCGACACTTTCACCCTCACAGCAGCACGTATACTTTTTACTCAGGTGCACACAAAACATATGCCAGGTTGGGCTACCTCCTTAGCTCCGCCCCAATACACGCACTCGCGATTGACACTGAGATCTTGACGGCCTCTCTATCAGACCATTCCTCAGTTATGGCCACCTTCCAACTCCCACCAATACATCAGCCCATCCGACACTGGCGTTTGCGCGACACTCTCCTCCACCAAACCACCGTAGTAGAACAAATTCAGAAAGCCATTAACTACTACCTTACCCTCAACGCCAACACCGTTACTACCCTGGCGACACAGTAGGTGGTGCTCAAGGAAGTCATACGGGGGAATTCATAGCCTCAGCCAATAACCTTGAGTGCAGCCGCAAGCGGGCCGAGCTCACTCAACGTGTTACAGAACTTGAGCAGATGCATCAGAGGACTGGTGCTGGCGCCCACTGTGCACAGAACGGAAACAGCTTGCAGCACTAGATCAGGACAGGGCTGAATTTGCAGCTCTCTGTCTCTGTCACTCATACTACACAGGTGGCGACAGGTGTGGCCGCCTACTAGCTCACAAACTGCGGGAATCCAGGCAAAAGCAGGGAGTCCAGGCCATCCGATCTGTCAGGGACGAACTCATCACAGAGGACTCTGCAATAGCTGAAGTCTTTCGAGACTTCTACTCTGAGCTGTATTCTAGTCAACCTTTGGACAACTCCCTTAGCGCCGATTATATAGCAGCCTCACACATGACCTCTCTCACCCAGGCGCAAGCTGATCACTTAGATAGGGACATTAGGACAGAAGAAGTAATCGCAGCAATTTCACGCCTCAAACTGGGCAAGTCACCATGGCCGGACAGCTACTCAGCAGCCTTTTATAAGACTTTCTGCACCCTGGTGGCTCCCCTATTGACAGGCTTGTTCAACTCTTTTGCACAGACCGGGGCTATCCCAGACGAGATGCTTGAAGCGGCCATGGTAGTTATTCCGAAGGCCGGTAAAGACAGAACATTATGCGGCGCATACAGGCCAATATCCCTACTGAATATAGACATTAAACTTTATACCAATATATTAGCATCTCGCCTAGCACCATATATGTCCCAATTAGTCGAGCCAGATCAGGCGGGATTCATCCCACAGAGACAAACGAGCGAGAACACCAAACGGGTCCTCCACTTAATCGAAAAGGCCTCTCGCACCCAATGAGAATACATGCTGCTGGCCATTGACACGGAGAAGGCCTTTGACAGGGTGCACTGGCCCTACCTGGATCAAGTCCTTGCACAAGTAGCCATTGGTGAGAAACTCAGATCTCATAACTTTTATCGTTTCACCAAGGCAACAGTCTGGGTTAATGGCCACACGTCCTCTCGCTTCTCCATTGGTAGGAGCACTAGACTAGGAGGCATCCATACTATAAGCCTGTACGCGGATGACATCTTACTCTCCCTCTCAGACCCAATACCTGCCTTACGATCCCTTTTCATTGAAATGCATAGCTTCGCGCAAGCATCGGGGTTTAATATGGACAAATCAGTAGCACTTAACATCTCTCTCTCTCTGCACACCTTAACTCACCTCCAAGAAGAGCATCCCATACAATGGTCAGCCTCTTCGATCCCGTACTTAGGAATCCAACTAGCTCCCTCCTTACAGGCCACAGCTGAAATTAATTATTTTATACTTCGCTCACACATACGCAAGGAGTTGGGCCAGTGGAAACACCATGCTCTCTCTTGGCTTGGTAATATCGTGGCAACTAAGATGACCATCCTCCCTCAGATCTTGTACTTATTTCAGACCTTGCCTCTCCGCCCCCCTGAGGCTGGATTCACCTGACCCAATCGGACCTTGCACAATTTATCTGGCAGGGCCGCAAGCCCCGGTTCAAACATGCAATAGCAATCCTCCCACCGGAGAAGGAGGGTCTAGGGGTGCCAGATCTCCAACTTTATTTCTACGCCTCACAGTTAAGATATCTAGTGGAATGACACCGTCTGTAATCGGAGAAACACTGGCTGTTTCAAGATCAGGCTGTGGCTGCCACACCTCTTCAAGGCATACCATTCCTTCGCAAATCACACAGACCGCCCAATCTCTACGCGTCATGTATTACGATATCTTCACCATATCCGTGCGTTTGAAACATGCGAGGTAGCAATGAGTGATCACTTACCACTTAGTATGTCCTTTGCCATTCTGAGGGGAAAAAGTAACACTGCTTCTACGGTCCAGAATCTATACGATTTTAGACTGGAACTCGCCAGGAAAAATGGTTATACTCTAAAATGGGACAAAGTGGAACCAGTGGCCTTCTTTGGAAATCTAATTTGCTCTAAAGAAGTGGAATTTAATATCTGCCTCACTGAGAACGTTGAACCCTCTAAAGTCAATGATGCATTCCTTAGCATTACTGAGGAAATTAGAAAGTTACTTACGAAACCTTTATATTCTGGGGCTAACAGAACCAAGAGATGGTTTGATAGAGAGTGTAGCAAGACCCATGCTCATTTAATGACCCAACTAAAACGAGACCCTAGGGTAATGGTTGAAGTTAGATCTGCTAGATTTGCCTATCAACAGGCAGTAAAAAAAAGGAAAAAACAAATTAAACAGGAAGCCTGGCATACCCTTCAGGAAGCTTGCCATTCAAAAAATAATACTGCTTTCTGGAAAGCGGTGAATGCTCCTTTTTTTACTGATGATGCAACAGATTCCATTGAAATAGCTATTACTGAAGAGACATGGGTGACCTACTTCCGGGAGCTTTACCAAGAAGACCTTCAGGTAGTGACAGAAAGGGGGCTAAATTCAAGAACTCAGGATGTAGTACCTTATCCAATTAATGTCGATTTTTCTATGGAGGAAGTCCTGACAGCTATTGACAAGAGCCCAGCGGGAAAGGCCCCGGGCCCGGATGGAATACCCGTGGACATTTTTAAGGCTAATAATAAGTTATGGGCTCCGCTTTTAACTAACGTTCTTAACAGCTTTACCAAAGTGGGTTTCCCACCGACTTGGCAGGAAGCCATCGTGGTGCCCATCTTCAAGAAAGGTGATCGCAATACACCGAAATGTTATAGACCGATCTCCTTACTTGACTCACTCATGAAGATCGCGGGGAGAGTCATACTTAACAAATTGCAAACACGGGTCGACGATAAAGGTATTCTCTCTCAGTTTCAATATGGTTTTAGGGAAGGCTTGGGAACAATAGAGCAAGGATTGAACCTAGCACTCCTAGTAGCCAAATATGTTGAGGCCAAAAATGAGAATTTATTTCTTACATTTGTGGCTTTAAGTTCGGCCTTCGACTGCATTAATCACAATAAACTTTGGCTAACTATGCAGGATATGGGAGTGGACCCAAACCTCCTAATATTTATCAGAGAATTATACCGAGAAGCAGGTGCTAGGGTACGTTTTGGGGACAAGGGGGATTGCACTTCCAAATTCCCCATAGGAAAGGGCGTGAGACAAGGCTGCATTTTAGCTCCTTTTTTGTTTAATTTATATATTAATTCGGTTGCATCTCACCTCCTGGAAGACAAGCAGGATTATCCTAAAATTGGCAACTCCTACATCCCCATTCTTTTATACGCAGACGATGCTGTAATCATGGCCCGGACTCAAATCAGTCTTCAGAGATCGATCAGTAACTTTTCAGAGTATATGGGTAATAGGGGCCTAAAGATCAATATAAGCAAAACTTTTAACATGTGCTGCACAAAAAAGAAGAATCTTAATTGTAACTCATTTTTATCTAACACAAAAATCGCAACTGTAAATACTTTTTCTTATCTAGGTATTAATTTTGACAAAAAGGGTACTTGGACAGCAGCAGGCGAATCACGAAAATTAGCATTCTCGCGAGCAATAGGGGCTGTTAAACATTTTTCTAATAAGGTAGGAGGCCGGCCAGTACCAGTCTTGTTAGACATCTATAGATCTAAATGTGTATCCATAGCACAATACGGTGCAGGAATTTGGGGGATAGTGAACACCCCAAGCATTCAGACTTGTCAGAATGCTTTCCTTCGTTATCTACTGGCAGTGCCTGGGTCCACTTCTTCTTATGTCTGTCATCAAGAGCTGGGCGTACTATACATTTCGGACCTTATTAAACTGGAGCCCATTTTGCTGTGGCATAAAGTTTGGTCTGGAATTGAGACAGGCCTGAATAGGGATATAATCAGGGACTGTCTAGGTCTTGATGGGGTCTCGAAAATTTCCTGGTTTAAATATCTAAAAAGTTTCTTTGTGGAGATGGGTTACCCGGAATTTTTCGACTCTCCAGACAGTATGGTGGGCTTGTCAAGAAAGAAGCTCAAGCAAACCTGCCTGCATTTCCTAACAGAGCAACGCTGGCAGTCAGAGAAATGCAAGAGTTCTGTTATGGCTAACCATTTACTCATCCAAAATCAAGGTATTCAGCCATATTTGAAATTAGTCCCTAGTTGTTATTCCCGAATGTTACTGTCTCGCTTCAGGGCAGATATCTTTTTTAGATTAGTTACCTTCCCTGAGATGAATTGCTGGCTAAAGGAACTTATTCCTTGTCCCTGTGATCAGGTCTCTGTTCAATCTTCCCTTCATTGTATTCTTTTCTGCAAATACTACTCAGAACCAAGGAAAAGTATTCTTCGACCCGTCTTAAAAAAGTTAGGGTTGAGGCAATGTAGAGTGGCGCTGGTCAGATTGCAAATGTTAGATGATGAATTTCTTATCTCCTCTGTGTCAATGTTTCTTAAAATTATTATAAGATTCAGGATCTCCATGAATTAGGCTATTTTTAAATGGTAAAATGTTGTCTTTTATAGTTGTGTTGTCTTTTGCCATGAATGAAATGTTATATATGTGTGCTTTTATGGTTTTGTTTTTAAAATCGAATAAAGCTGTTTCTCTCTCACTCACTCACGAGTACGACTATGGAGGCCTGGGACCGCACAAACGTTACCCATAACCTGACCACCTTTCCCTCACCCCTTACCCCACTATTTGATAACCCAGAATTCCAACCCAACATGGGTGTGAAGGCCTTCCCTGCTTGACGCCTCTCCGCATGTCGGTCACTGGGCCACCTCTTCGACTTAGAAGAGATTCTTCTATTCCCACAACGCAAAGCGCACTATGGCCTTGCCGAATCGGAACGCCTGCCTTATTTATAGCTTCGTCACTGGGCTCTCCACCCACACACCAAGCCTGAGGCTCAACGCTTCTTGACTCCTTACGAAAAATGGCTCATCACCCGCACATCCGATAAAAAAATTGTTTCCGACCTTTATAAAATGTTATTGGCAACGAACACACTCACATACAACACCAGCCGAGCACGGTGGGAGCGAGACTTAGGCAGGACACTTAGCCACAAAGAATGGGAGGGTATCTATCACATGGCCCGACACTCAGCATACCACATGGGACTCACTGAGACGCTGACTAAAATAGCCACATATTGGTATTACACTCCGGAACGCCTGCATCGCTTCGACCCACGACAAAGCGCTAACTGCTGGAGGGGCTGTGGGAAGGTAGGCACCCTGGTACATCTATTGGACTGCGACTATATCCAATCATACTGGTCACAGGTGCTCGATGAAGTAGACACCCACTTGGAGACACAGCTTCCAAGATTTTCTGCATACATCCTCTTGGGACTACACAATCCCTTAACATATCTGTTTAAATCCCGGAGAGGCCGATTATTTGCCTTTGCATTGGGCACAGCCACACAGAACATCCTGACTCATTGGCGCACTCCCCAGCCTCCCACATTTACGGGATGGCTACAACGGCTTTGGCAGGTATTGGGTATGGAGAAACTAACCCTTACACTAGCTGGCAAGGGGTCTGACTTCAAAGAACTTTGGCAGCCCTTTCTGACCCTCTTCACATCGGAGTTCCGCGAACTGACATGCCTCAGATATCTCAGGCTCCTCCGCCTTTCAGACACACAACTCCCTACATCATGATGCCTCACAACAGCAAAAGCAACCACGTTGACTTCCATAATATTCCTTCCCCCTTTTTTTTTGGTGGACGAGTGGGGGTGGGGGAAGACATGTTGGATTTATGTCATTTATTTTTCCTTTTCCTGTTTTAATTGACCCGCTCCGCTCATCTTACCTTGGTAATGCTATTATCGAAGACACTTGTTTAACCCCGGGCGTAGCACTACGCTTCGCCCACGTAGTGTACGTAGCGCTGCCTGCTTCGCACTTTCCGAAGTAGGCGAAGCAGGGCAGCGCTACGCACACGCCGAGGGCGAAGCGTAGCTGCTTGCCACCCGCCACCCACCTCCCGCCTGCCCTCCTTTTAATAATATAAGCAATGAAAAATAAATTAAAGTAAGTCGACTTACCGTAAGCGCGGCGTCTCCGGGGCTCCCTCTTTCTGTTTCTAATTTCTTCTGGCAAATGCGCATGCGCGGACACCCGCGCATGCGCATTTCTCGCGAGAAATGCGCATGCGCGGGCGTCCGCGCATGCGCATTTGTCAGAAGAAATTAGAAACGAAGAAGAGGGAGCCCCGGAGACGCCGCGCTTACGGTAAGTCGCTTTACTTTAATTTATTTTATATTGCTGATATTATTTAAAAGAAGGGCGGGCGGGAGGTGGGTGGCACGTAGTGGGGCTACGCGAAGCGCGTAGTGTGCGTAGATTTGGGCACACTACGTGCTGCTTCACGTAGCCCCACTACGCCCACTACGCCCACCCTTACACTTGTTGTTTATATCGCATTGTTTCCATGGAGCTTGGGGTCTTGTTTTTTTTTGTTGCTTGAAAACTTAATAAAAGATTTAAACCATAAAACATACTCGGGTAAACAACACGTGACCCCGAAAGGCCTGTCATTGTTGAAAGCCAGCTTGCACCAAGGGGTATTCTTTTCAGCAGCCGGATAAATAGGGGAAGGGCATGTGACTTGAATCTAGTCACTAAGTACACACTTGCAGCAATCACGAACATAGTGTTCGATAGCCCTGTCCACTCCAGGCCACAAAAAATCTTCTCTTACCCTCCTTTTCATGGCTCGAATGCCCGGATGACCCTCATGGGCTAGGTTTAAAATCTTCTTGCACATGCATTTAGTGACTACTAACTGACGCTAAAAACAGTTTTCTGTGTGGTATCAGTTATTAAAACTCTTGTTGCACCAGAAGATGTTCTAATACCCAAATTCCGACATAATGGTTTAATCCATTTGCGCCTGGGGACACCATATGCTGGACAAAAAAACAGTATGTGGGAGTCATTTTCTGGAGTGTTAGGTTCGCACAGCAAACATCTGACATCGTCTGGCTCACCATTTTTACAACCCCATTTAGCTGTGTTCGTGTGAACTAGCAAAATGCCATACCGAAATTTAATACACAAGAATTTCGCTAGTCAGGGTTGAACTTCATCCAGATATGGTTCATAAAGCAGGAGAGGTTTTGTTAAAAGAAACTGGTGCATCAGCCTACCATTTGCGGAGCTTTGGTAAACGCTATTTTACATGTACGCCCAGAAAGTACTTATAAGCGTCTTTTTCCCAGATGGTATCATTAGAGTGGGGGTTTCCCAAAGGTGGTTAAGCCCTAATTTGCAAAACCATGCACATACGTGGTTGACCCATGGTAGAGAAGCCGATTGATCTAGTCCTAGGATCTCTTCTAATCCTTCTCTATACCTAATTAACTCTGGGCGGATTCATAGGCGCACCCAGAATAGCAAAGGTCTTAAGATTGCTTTATGGTCTAGGCGCTTTAAGTTTAAATCAATGGTAATAGGGATCATAGGTGTCCTTACAGGGAGGCGTAATAAACTTCTAAGAAATGTGTTTTCTTCCCCCACAAACGTGTTCTTACAAGAGACCCCCCAGAGTGTAGAACCATATAGGGCAGCAGATTGGACCCTGTATTTGTAGACTACCAACGCAGGGGAAACAGCTTTGGTAATGCTGTTCTTGTGTTTTTTTAGTATCGGAGCTGCATTTTGAATCAGAATGGACCTGCTTTTTTGCAAATGGGAGAACCACTTCAAATTTCTTTATAATGTAATACTGAAATAGTTGAAATTCGGCACATACTCTAACCTCTGTTCTAAGAGGGTGACATTCTTCTTAAATGATATGTGTGGTTTTACTGCCATGTATTTTGTTGTATTGGCATTTATTCCTTAACTTTTGTTAGCACAGTAGTCACTAAATGTGTTTAGCAAATTTTCGAGGCCTTTCGGATTTTGTGAAACTAAAATAGTATCATTGGCAAATAAAAGAGCCGGAACAGGAACCCCTCCTAGCTTCGGGGAATCATTGCTGCATCCCAATAGATATTTTGGGGCATTGTTTACAAATAAAGAGAAGAGGGTGGGTGTGAACCTGCAGCCCTGCCTGACACCCCTCTTTATGGGGATTGCATCTGTTAATTCTCCCTTTGTTCCCCACCTAATTTGTGTGAAATTATCTTCATGTACTCTCAGTATTTGGATAAGAAGATCCTCGGGTATGCCTTGTGCTTTTAAGGATTTCCAGAGCAAGTTTTGGGGAATCAAATCGAAGGCCACCTTCAAATCAATAAAAGCTATGTACAAATGTGCTTTCTTAAAAACTGTGTATTTCCAACCCAAACAGAGAAGTCTAAAAACCTGGTCAACTGTACTAATTCTAGCTCTGAACCCAGCCTGGCATTGTGTTAAAATACTATTTCTCTCTAACAAATCATTCAGTTTTGATAAAAGCTGTCTTGCGTAGATCTTTTGTAGAGTATCGATGAGGCTTATGGGGCGATAGTTTGCTGGTTCTTGATGCTCCCCCTTTTTAAAGATTGGGATAATTTCAGCCCCCTTCCCAAGAGTCTGGCAGTGATGCTCCTGCCACCACGCATTGCATAGAAGATTAATATACGGGCCCCATACTGCTTTGTCATGCTTCAATAAATTGCTTGGAATTTTGTCAGGACCTGGTGCTTTCCCTGACTTGACAGCATCTATAGCTGTCAATGTTTCCTCTATGCTAAATTGTAGGGTGTAATTTTAGTAGATATAGGGATGGTTTGTGTGTCTCTACAATGTGTGTTTGTTATTTCACTAGTGGCCTCAGCATAACGTTTCATGAAATGGTTCACCCATGTGCTTGGGTCCAAAAAAAGATCTAAGCTACTTTTCCCTATTTTGTTTCCTTTGGCTATTAGGCTCCAAAAGCCTGCGTGGTCCTTAGTTTTGGCGGCTAAAATTAAATCAGACCATGTGCTGTCATCCCACTCTCTCTTTGTTTCTATTAATAACCTTTTATATCTCATCCTTTTGTCTCTCAATACCTCTATATTGTTGGATTTGGCTGCCATTATCAGCTCCGTCTTTGCTTTTCGACATGCCTTGTTGTACCACTGGTTGGGACAGATAGATTTCTCTACTTTCCCCACCTCATCACCGCTAGATGGTTTTGTCATAATCAATTTTAATTTTTCTATCATAGTTTGATGTATATTAACTATAGGAATTTCCTCAGGGGGGCAGTTCAGTACATGAGAGGATAACTTCTGGCCATTTCAAATATCTTCAGTGATTACTAATTAGGGGTTGAGTAGGAAGAGGATCATTATCACTGGTTCTCCTAATCGAGGATTCGATGAGAGTGCCGGCTATTGTTAGCCATAATGGAAGTTGATCACTGTCTTCTCCAGCTTCAATTATGATATAATGCATGTTGGCCCATGAATTAACTGAAACCAGTATGTAATCAATACTACTCTTGGTAGTCCCCCTGATAAATGTGGGAGCACTCGGTCTGTCAGAATTTAACCTGCCATTGCAGGCCCTTAATCCCTGCCCTGCAACAAGCCGAGTGAGCTGTGCGGTGGCTACTGTGCACGGTACTGCAGAGCTGACCTCTAGCAAGGGTAAGTTGTTTGCAGTATCCTCATCTTCAAAGATGTTCCCTAATCCTACTACAGGTTCAAATTGTCTGTTGAAATCGCCACCTATAATTACAGTGGCACTTGTACTTAAAAACATTTCTATCTGCTCTATGACTTGAGATTCTTTACTAGAGGGACTTGGTCTGTTATAAATATTTAATATATATATTTCTGTTTTATCTTTAGTTAATGCCTTTATCCCAAGTATATCTTGCAAAGCAATGTCCAGCCTTGTTATTTCTATATCTAAAGTGATTTTAATCCAAATGACAATGCCCCCAGAAGGTCTACCTCTAGCAGAAGGTATCGCATAGGCACCGTATGTTTTATACCCAAGTTTGTGTGGAGTTATGAGTGACCAAGTTTCTTGTAACAAGCAGATTTTGCCGGAGTTAATGTACTCCTGCTATTCTAAATCTTTTAGTTTTAGTTTCAGACCTGTCATGTTCCAAGATATCAAACGTATTTGGCAAGGTTGTATTGGTACTGTCCGCGACTGGTTGCTACCATGATCATGATCAATCCCTCTTTACTCCTATCTGTATGTATATTATCAAGGGGGGTATTGATGGGTTGTCCCTATGCAAAATGAGAGAACCCTCCCATTGATTATATAACGGAAGTGACATTGACTGTCAATCAACTGCCTCCAGGTTGTCGTACACTTCATCAAAATTGGAGGGTTGTCTAGGAGTAACATTGTTGCAATTGCTCCCTTTTAGTGTTTCCCCGGGGTTATATGATCTAAATCTCACCAGGCTGCAATGATGTGGTCCTGTTCTTAAATCGAGTGCAATTCTCCCATTGGCTATGTCTCCAGTTCTGAGTGTAAGAAGTACAGTATCGTAGGGTGAATTTTTGTTTGATAAGCGCTCCAACTCCAGTAGATCTGAATGTATTACTGAGAGACAGTCGCGCTTATGCCGAATCCAATGTATGGTTTTGTTCTTTAATGACTCTTCGTCTTCCCTGTAAAAAGAGAGGCTGATCTTTGGGATATTAGTCATAAGCACTCTCCAGTCAATTTTCCTATATGTGGTGTTAATCGGCCTATATTTTCCCTGGCAGCTGACTACATCACTCGTGTGGGGTAAGCCTAGATGATTCTGACCCCCAACTCCTTTGACTTTACCCATACTACCGCTCCCCCCTCAATATGATTAGCATATGCATTTCTATGACTAGTGACTCCCTGTCTTCCCATTCTCCATGAGATCGCACTCTCTATACTAGCCCCTCTTAGATGGGAAAACAGATCGTTGAACATCCCATTTTCAGCACCATTGGTCATACCTAGCATGGCTAATTTTGAGCCTTCTAGTTGGCCGCTGGTTCTTTGCCCTTCCAATTTCCCCTTTAACTTATTGGAGTCATAGTGAATCTTGTTTATTTGATTTGGGGGGGGGGGTGAATAATGGGCTGATTTATGTGATTTGTCTCACGGCTGGAACGGGGTTTGGCTAACTCCATGTTATTATTGCGGCTAATTAAGTTGGCTACAAATGCCTTGAGATTAGCAACCTCTTTAGTTAAGGCATCCACTTTAGATAATAAGTCTAGTGTCAATTGTGGATTAGGGTCAATTGATTAACAATTAGGCAACATTACAGGCACTTGTGGAAGCACTTGTGGAGGGACGTGCGATTCCCTAGGTGGTCCGGGGATGTAGTCAGTGTTATGTGGTTGCGTGTTTGTTATAGTGGTGATGGCGACAAATCAACGATCTCTGTGTCGGTCCCCTGATTTGGAGCTAAAAGTGAGTTATTGAACACTCTACCAGTGTCAGTGATTCTACACTTATCTCGGCTTTGTTTAGGTCAGGAGCATGATAGCTCTGGTTATTGTGTTCTTCTTGTGGGCGAGGATATCTGGGATACAAGGGTGGTGCTCAATAGTGACCTTTGTGTTCCCCTTTGTGGTGGGGTTCTCTATCTGGGAGTTCGTTAGACATTTACCATAGAACGCAGTGATTTTCTCTTTGTTCGTTGCCAAAGTTCTTTCAGTATTTTGGGGCAATTGGCGTTTAGCCAAGTGTAATCGTTATTAGTTTGTACCAAGGAATATGTAGAGGTTTCTTTAGAATTGAGGGGAAAAGGTTGATCTTCTTACCCCAGTCCGTTGCTATTTTCTGGCGCCAGATGTAATGGAGGTGGCCCTGCCCTGCCTCTACCTGTCAATGATGGGCAAGGACGGGCCCGCCGATGGGCAAGGATGGGCCCGCTCTTTGACCGGGCGCTGCCGGTACGTGTCCCGCGCTTCGGGGATGAGGCGGTACTTTATGCACAGAGATGGGTCTGTGCCTCCCCCTAGGTAGTGGCACCTGGTCCTTGGAAACGTTGCACCCTGGGACTGGTAGTTCCCACCAGGGTGTTGTCGATTTAAGCAAATGTGGGCAACGGGTAATGAAAGTGTTCCCTGGGACTACGGTCCCACCAGTGAGTGATGGCTGTACAAAGGATGAGACCCCCAAACAATGCCCAGCAGAGCAACAGCAGCGTCCTGTCTCTTTGCAATGCGCAGAGTAGCTCTGCCACCCCCTCTGGTGGTGAAAAGATCCACCAGTGGGTTATGATCATTTCTGAGAACAAAAACATTTTACCAAAGGTAATTCCTGAAATGTTGCACACCCCACCACAACGCCAAAGCCCCTCTTTCGATGATGGAATATGAGCCTTCCGCCCCTTGCAATGTCTGTGATGCAAACTCAATGTTTTCCTCAGAACCGTCATGCCTCTTCTGCATGAGGACAGCACCAAGACCCACATTGCTTGCATCAGCAGACACAATTGTCATATCATTGATGTTGAATGGTCTTAGTGGTCGGGCCAACACAATTTCCTTTTTATACATTCAAAGCTGTTCTCACACTCCTTGTTCCAAACAAATCTGTTATTCTTCTTCAACAAATTGTGCAAACATACAATCTTATCAGAGAAATTACCTGCAAATGTTGCATAATCCTCCACCAACCCAAGAAAGGAACGCAATTGGTCCTTGTCAATAGATCTGGGAGCATTCTGAATTGCCTCCAAGATCTTCATCTTAGGCTCTACACCCTTAGCAGAAATGTGGTGACCCAAATAGTCCACACCTTCCTGGAAAAACTTTCAGTTGTCTCTTCTTAGGGTTAATCCACTCGATTTCTCTATCTCCAAAATCTCTTTCACTCTCGCATCATGTTCGGATTCAGTCTTCCCAAAAATCAGTATATCATCTTGGAAAAATACAACCCCCATGGTATTTCCAAATAAATTTCCCATCAGGCATAGGAGTACCGCTTCTGCTGACGCCAAAGCAAAATGCATGGGGACACAGTGGCAAGCCCCGTCGGGTGTAACAAAAGATGTGAGGTGCCTGGAATCCTTACTCAACTCAACCTGATGGTATGCTGAAGAGACATCTAAAGAAGTGAAAAACTTTGCACCATCAAACGTTGCCAACATCTCATTGAGGTTCGGCAAAAGGTTGGCGATCAATACAAATGCTGGAGTGAAAATCACACAAATCCAAACAAAATCTCATAGACTTGTCAGCATAGCCCGCCAAAACTATGGGCACCAACCACTCAGGCATACTTGAACCTATCAAGGGGTCTATGTCACACAACCTTTTCAACTCCACACATAATTCATTTAACAGACTCAGTGGTACTTTTTGCACTTTACGGACAACTGCTTGTGCACTCTCTTTGAGAATGATTTTGTGCTGAAAACTCTTCAGCTTGCCTAAACACTCACTAAACACCTCAGGATAGTTACAGACCCATTCATCAGCCCTCAAATGGCCAACCACACCGGTACTGGACGAAGTTGTTGACATGGACAGACTACCAGATCCATTCATTTTCCCATTGAATAACACCATTTCTGGATGATTAGGGTCCAAGATTATTCCTAACTCCCCTTGTTCTTGCCACCTCAGCAGATTTGTACCCTCATTCATGACGTAAACCAGTCCAGCTGCAGAGTTTCCATCAAACCCTCAAATTTTCCTAAAACATCCACCCATCTTCCTCCATAGGGAAAAATCTTTATGCAGGATTGCTGCAGCTGAATATCCTCCAACTCTCCAAAATCATTCTGGTTAATGAGCGTGAAAGGGGAGCCAGAATCAGCCAAGAAGTTAATCTTCCTGTTGTTCACAACAACCACACAAGCCGGAGCTTTCATTTACGTGATCCCAGCAAGGCAGACATTGATTTGCACAGTCAAAGAGGACAGCATTAATAACGTATTGTTCGCCTCGTCCGAACTGTCCAAACTATCCTGACAGTGTGCATGGGAGTTTTCGAGGTCGATGTTGCTTTGCACATCCATGCAAGGTGTCCTTTTCTACCGCATTTGAAACAAGTCTGGTTTAGGGAAAAACAAAATTTGTCATTCCCCAGATGGGACTTACTACCACACCTGAAACATATGAGTTCCGATTTATTGAATTTTGCCTTACTGGATACTGTTTCAGGATTCCATGCTTTACTAGACACAGTTTCAGGATTCCGACTTGGGCTAGAATTAACACCCTTGGTAGGTTTGGCAACATGTTTGGCGCTTAACTGCTTAACATCTTAACTTCTCCGCACTTGGTAGTTTCATTAATTTCTCACATGCACAGATGGAAATGTTCAATGCTCCTGGCAAGTCTAAGGGCAGTTTCAAGATCGGGATCCTCAGTGGAAAGTAGTTTCTCTTGGACCTTTTTGTTGATCGTCGTTTCAAATAATTGATCACGTATGATCTCATCTTTGAACTCCCTGTAATTGCTTGTGGCGGCCAAGGTTCTTATGAGGCGACAAAGTCATCAATTGATTCCCCATGAATCTGTGCACGTTGCAAAAAATTTGTGGCATTCCAGTACTACATTTTTCTTAGGGTTGAACCTCTTGTCGAGTGTTTTGATGATAGACGCATAATCATCAATTAACATGAAATCACCAGCGTCACCACCACTGACATGAGTGCTAACAACTTCCAAAGGTAAAGTCTTCAAGATATATAGTGCTTTCTTTTTTATAGAAGTGAAAGTATTGCCGTCAATGGCTTCTAAAAATGCCTCAAATGTGTCTTTCCAATGCTGCCGGATCAATGGAGGGGTGTCTGCTGTTTTCAGAAATGGTAGAGTTTGATTCGTTGTGTAATTTGCGTGGATGAGTTGCTGCCACACAATAGCGTATGTTAATTACTAGTTTCAGGAACTAACAGTGTGCAAGGATTCAATAATTTACAGAGTCATGCTTTTAAATGTAGACCACAGATGTCAATTGCACTAGTGCTAACAATGTGGTGCAGGTACAGATGTGGGTGTAGACATAAGGTGTGCCTGTCAGCGATGTCACAAGAATAAAGGTGCAGGCTTGGTTAGGATGGTGTGCCTATCATTGGGCAATGAGACTACGTGAAGGTTAGGGTTCCCAAAGCGATTTTCACAAAGTTATCCATTTGAGTGCATCTAAGAACACAGTTAGCATACTCAGCGTTTGGCCTAATCCAAGATGGTGGCTGCATTGCACACGTTACGTGTGTTTCATTGGGTAATCGGGCACAGAGGAGGTGGGGTCACGTGTGCGTCGTCACGAGGCAGAACTGGCAGCACGTGTCACCTGACCATTATGGTCCTCAAGCCCTAGCCGCGCTTTACCTTGTAGCGCTGTCCTTGAGCACTTTACCCTGAAAGGGCCGTCAATCATCCTTGGCAGTACCTCGGTGCGCCATCAATTGTTCGGGCACAGCTTCGCCGCCCACAGCTAAGAACTGTCACACAGCAATGGCATGCCGGTTACAGCCTGCCTGAGAGGAACGGGCATGTAGACAGGATGGAGCTGGTAGGCAGGGACACAGAAACGGACAGACCAGCTCATCCCCAGTGAAAAGAAGCCAATGTGTAGAGTAGTTAAGAGCTTCTCTTTATTTTGTCAATCAGGATCCAGATCCAGCAGCAACTGCCATCCATCCCAGCTCCCCAGTTCCTAGCAGGGAACTTCCACGCCCCCACATTCCACACTCACATTCCATACAACCCAACAGTGGTCCACCTGGAAAAGTGGCTGGTGGAGAGTACCTCAGGGGCTCTGTCTGCTTTTTTCTCCCTGAAGCAGGCACATAGGGCTCCAGCAAGGACACCGCTCCCAAAGGGCCCCACCCAGAAAGGTGGTGGCCAGAGTCCTGCATTTCTGGGACTGCATACTTCAAGCGGCACGACAGGCATACCACTTCACGGTCGAAAATAGCAAAGTTCTTATTTTACCAGATTATTCCTACATCTGTTTAGGGACATAGAAACTCTTTCCTAAGCGTGAAATGGTGATTATGCGACATAGGGATGAAACACATCCTTCTGTTTCCTGCCAGGCTCCAGGTCACCCACAAAGGAAGATTCCTGTTGTTCATGAACACATGGGAGGCCTGGGACTGGGCCAAGGCCCTTTGCACACCCTTGCAGATTGGGGGCGTAGCAGGAGTGGTTGAAGCAGTCCAGAGGTTTGCGACGTGGGAGGAGCAGACGACTAAAGGGGCTGAATCGCTTGACATTCCACACTCCTAGTAAGCCTCAGGTGGGGACCGACAAGATCCCAGTGTTCTGGGCAGCAGTGGCACTCCTGGAACTCCCCCTTGCCATCCTCACATCTGTAGCAATCAGTGATGTGGACACCAGAGTACCCCTCAGTAGCTCAGATGATAAACTGCAGAGACTCCCAAGAGTTGCACCACAATCAGATGAAGAATTGATATGACTTGAACTGTTGCTGGGTTTCAGATTATGGACTACAGTCTGGAAAATTTTCCATTACTTGCAAACTGCTGGTCCTCTCTCGGGCCCCTGCGAGATTGAACATAGTATATACCTTGACCACACATCCTGCGTCAGGGTGGTTACCATGCCATGAGGACACAACTCACTAGCCCCCTTGATCCAGAAGGGGGATCCGGCATGTGCACAATTACTACAGGAGAGGCACCACCACACCTGCGAGATCTGAGTTGTTTTTAGATGGTTTCTTTGTTCCTTATCTCTTGGGCACTGTGGCTGCCAGCTCATGCTCTTTTCTTCCACGTACCCTCTGGTTTCCATTCCTCTACATTTCCAACCCCCCCTTTCTTTCTTTATATTTACTGTTTCCTTTTCTTTTCCCAGTTAAAGTTTCCAGGTTATGTTATGATGAGGTGGGGTATGGTTGTTGACTCAGCCCAGGGAGGGAACTTAATGTTGGACTTCCTCTTTGTTGCTGTTTATGCACTGTTCATGGTTGACACTATGCTGACACACTTACTGGGAGGACCAGTGGGGTCGGGGATGCACCTGGGGACACCACATTGGATACTGGACCTACTATGTGATGGACCTGAGGACATGGGAAGTGAGAGCTCAGGAACATCTGCGACATATGTGCTGACTACATGAGATATGTGCTGTGACACGTCACAACACTTTTAACCTCATCACAAGGAACATCAAGGGGATGGGGCAACCAAACAAGTTCCAATGCATCCGTTCTCACTTAGCGAGGTGCAGTACCCACATTGTCATATTCCAGAACATGAACCTGACTGAGTGGAAGGGACATCGGCATAATTCCCGCTGGAGGGGTCAGCTGTCCTGCCCCTCATTCCCAGAGTAGGCTAGGGGGGTGTTGATGTGGGTGGCTCCAGGAGGTGCTGTTATATCTGGGCTAGAAAGCAAAAGACACACAATTGATGGACGGAATGCAGAACAAATCAAAACATTCACCCCCAGTCAAGAGATCTGGGTTAAATCCATCATCCTTTTGCTCTCCATGCCACCCCACTTTAGACCTGGCCATATGCAAATCAGTCTTGACCCTGTGCCTCATGGGAACAGTCCAGCACGAACTGCCAATCCCGGTCCTTCCTGGACCGGAAACAAGCATCCTAGGACCGGTTTCGGGGTTTCACCCCTCTTCAGCCAGGATAGCTTGATTCCAGTGTCACACTGAGCCCAGGACCCACATCTGGGCATAACTGGCACACTTAGGGCAAGAAAGCAAAAGACACACAATTGATGGACGGAATGCAGAACAAATCAAAACATTCACCCCCAGTCAAGAGATCTGGGCTAAATCCATCATTCTTTTGCTCACCATGCCACTCCAGTTTAGACCTGGCCGTATGCAAATCAGTCTTGACCCTGTGCCTCATGGGAACAATCCAGCCCGAACTACCAAGCCAGGTCCTCCCTGGATCGGAAACAAGCATCCATGACCGGTTTCGGGGTTTCACTCCACTTCAGCCAGGAAAGCTAGATTCCAGTGGCACAGTGAGCCCATGACAGGCTTTCAATGTACGGCACCATAGCAGGCCACAAGATAGCAATGGCTGTTAAACAGCTGGTGACAGGCAAAAAATCCAGTAGCGACGGCCTCCCCCAAGTGCTTTTAGGTGGACATAAAGCACCGAGCCTGGGTGTACACAGCAGCCCACACAGAGGGATGACTACCGGAGTCCTCAAAAGAAGCCCTGATTCTCATGATACCTAGACAAGGGGGGGACCCAATTGACAGGGGTGCGTAAAAGCCCTGTATCTTCCTCAACTTGGATTGCAAAATTCTGAGGAAAATCATTGCTAACCCTATCCAATCATGTTCGCCAGATCTGATCTACCCAGACCAGAGCAGCTTTGTCCTGGGGCGGAGTACTTCCCCAAACAAATGGCACCTCTTCCACATCCTTCGCGGATTGCCGGTGGACTGAGTTGTGGCGATATCAATGGACATGGAGAAGGCCGTTACTAGCCTCTCATGTACATATCTCTATTCGGTCCTATGCCGTATGGGTTTTGGGAAGCAGGTTTTGTTTTATATATCGGGTTTAACTCCAATCCTGGGGCTCCTAGCATCATTTGGTGCAATCTCTGGGCTCCGCTTGAATAAGCAGAAATCATGTATCTTCCCACTGATGGTGATGGAGCCCTGCAAGATTTTCCTGCTGGGGTCAAGGACCCACGAGATTGCGATCACTTTGCGCACTTTTTGATGTCTGGGTATTCATATATTTTATATGGCCACTATCACCCATAGGCCACATGGCCTTGGCAAAGATGATGGCTCTGCCACGCCTACTATATGTGTTTGCCACTTTACCCCTGATGCTCCCCTGAGTGGTGTTCTTAGAACTACATGGATGACTTTCTGACTTAATTTAGGCATTGGGCAGCCATTGTGAGGGGCTGAAAAGATTGTGTCTTGCATTGGTGGTGGGCAGCATGGGAGCCCATGACTATGAGCTGTACTACTTGTCAGGAGAGCTGCAGTGGCCGATGACATGTATCACCCTACAGACACTTATGGAGACCCGGGGTGACACAGGCACGTTTGCAGGGCGACGTGATGGGGCAGCCCCCCAGGGTGCAGGGACCATGCTCCTGCTCTGGGCGGCCAGCGTTATGCTGGTCCTGATACCTCTGCTGATGACGTGGCAGTGCGGCGTAATATCTGGATATTCCACTATGGTGTCTGCCCTACCTTAGTGAGGGTGGATACAATGACACATCCGTCACAGTGACGGCTCACGCTGGTCGACATCCTTGGTCAGCTATTCATGGATGGAATATGTCTCCCCTTCATTGTGCTACTGGAACTTTATGGCATCCCTGCTGGACATTTCTCCATGCAGGTGGTGCTTGGGAGAGTTATAGGCCAGGTGTGGGGCGACTCTGGCAGGGAGCCTGACACTCACACTAACCCAGTGTTGGAAATGTTATTGACATGGAGCTCCACAAGGCACAGGATCCCTAGCATGTATGCCGCACTTGGTCGAGCGATGGGACCGATATTGCCTTGACTTAAAGATTGTTGGAGCCAAGACCTACAGTTGGACTTTACTGACCGAGGCTGGAATAGAATCTTGTGTCATATTGCACAAGTCATGCTTGATAAATTACTGCAGTTCAAATATGTCCATCACACCTAGCTGACCCCTATGCAACTGCACAGGATGTTCAAAACTGTGCTGCATATATGTCCCAGATGCAGAGAGGAACACACAGATTTCTATCACATGACACAACAGTGTACGGTGCTGCGCACATCCTGGACCGAGATTTATGACTACCTCAGACACATTACAGGGAGTAGCCACATCAATACTCCTAAAACATGCCTCTTGGGCCTGATGCCCGACCAAAAATGGACAAGGCAGGATCTAAGTTCATACAGCTGAAGCACACATTAGCACGGTGGGCTATAAACTGGTAAGCGACCTCTGCGCCGCTGGTGGTGTAATGATGCAGGGCCCTAGGCCCTCATGCACTAATAATAATGACACACAGACACAGTACTTGGAGTGTAGAACTGGCCCAAGGCACGTGCGCCCGGCCCCTTTCATTAGCAGGGTCACATGTCCAGCAGGGTCACATGTCCAGTGACGCCTGTGGTGGATGGGTGTGGGGTGGGGTGTAAGCCAGCCCTCGGGGAGTGGCTGGTGCTAAAACAACTAGAACAGTGACCAGCAGGTCACTACAGGTGGCAGCCTGGCAGCGGGAGCTGTGGCTCTGGGCACGAGCTGAGGTTGACACAGTGCAGCAACTCCGACAGCAGGCTGGGCGAGTTACACATATCACACGGTGGGATGTAATATTGTTGGCACTGGAGCGCACCTCTAACTTACAACCGGCTGTGATGAATCCTTTGGGCATCGAGAATTTACTGGGTGGCCTACACCAACAATACCACGGATATTGGCATTGTCCCTGGGGACCTGGTGCAGACAGACCCCTCTCTCACTGCGCTTCGGGTGGAGGATGTGGTTACACACAGGGGTCACCCCCTCCAAACTTGCCGCTAACAACACTGGGTGAAGTATACACAGCCACATCCACGCCACAACCCCACGGCACTGGCGCATTACCTTTTTCTCCCTGTCTAGGCCGCACTTCTACTTGTGCGACTTCCACATACTGTGCCCAGTCGGATCCCCTTTGCTGTGTGCTGGGCCGTGGCTGTAAACCCCACAAGGTCCTATATCTGGCTTGTCAGGGTACCTAATTTATGTCTTTCTTGTTATGTAATACTATCGATAAAGAGCAATTTTTTTTAAAAAAAGGAGAACTCATCAACAAGAGGACTTTCCAGGTTTACTCTAATGACGCAGTTAATAAAAACAGGAGAGGAAAGTCTTACTGTCTCAGTTTGCCAAGGAAAACTCGTTCTGTTCTTAATTAAACCACAAGGATAAGATGCAGTGGAAATAAATACTAGCCAACATACTTATATAAGTGACTTTTGTTCCTTTTTCAGAACATCCAAACTCTGAGTTGCCTCCACTATGCCCGGTTACAACTTGACTGCAAACACAGGCAACAGACCTAAATGTGACCACAAAACAGACAAATGTTACATTCACTGTCATTTTTACGAAACACAGCACACACCATGATAACAGGTGTAAAGCATTTACTTTATTGATAACTGACCTGCAAAATGCTTTGCTGATGATTGGAGTGTCTTCTAAAGAATTTACGTCAATCCAACTCATTATGGAAATCACATCCTCAAACTGCCTTATACATTGTTCTGAAAGAATGGAGTTCTGTTTTTACTCTGTCCGAAAACTGTCAAATTTCAGAGATTACTGATTGTATCAATTCTGTTCTATTCATTCACACCCACCAACCTAGGACACCTTTAAACTACTTTACTAAGGTATTTATTGTGATTAGTGGGCTACTTCCCCATGTCCTCCTAGGCAGGTGCAAACACAGTCTTCATAGGTATTTGTTAAACTAGGTTTATCCTTTTGTATACATTTTCAACTACTGTGTACTAAGCTGTTTAACTTGTCAGCATGCGCTATGCTACTTCCTTATGAGAATATCCTATTTTAATCGGAAGTAGCTTACTTACATAATTTATTCTTTGTAGGAGGCTAAAAACATAAATGTTTACAAGTTTCTTTTCTATAAAAATGTGTGAAGGTGAGCGTGATGTGGTCAAATTTCCATGATGACAAATGAGAAGTTTATTATGAATGTGAACCTTCCACCACTTGAACAAACACCCTCTTCAGCCTCGCATTTCCATCTGGATGGTATTTAACTTGAGGCCACTTAAGTCTCATACCAATTCTTCTTTCTGTTACTAAGGGTGCCAGGCTTCCTATAAAACATATTGTTTGAAATTACCAACATTTGTGTGGTATTGTCCCAGATTTTTGTCTTCACTACCTTATGTATTTTTGCTGAACCCGTTTTTGTTGTCAATAGGACTATACGCTTTGTTCCTGCTAACCAGTGGTAAAGTGCTTGTGCTCTCCTTTTCAAACATGAGTAAATAAAATGTGCTAGTTATGTGTATGCCAATTTTACCATAAGTCCCTTGTGAAATGGTACTACAGCTACCCAGGGCCTTTAAATTAAATGCTACAAGTAGGCTGCAGAACTCAGTGTGCCACCCAGTAAAGTAGCACTGTAAAATAAGTCTCATGCCTGCCACTGAAGCCTGTAGGGCAGTTTTAAACTGCCATTTCGCCCTGGCAAAATTAACCTTTCGCCCATTGTCGTCATTTGAGGCTAGTTTGGGGTTGCAGCTGCAACCTCTAACTTGCCCCATGCTACTCCTGTCACTTCCTTTGTAACCCCCAGTCTCAGAGGAGGCAAACATTTTGTCCCCTCTAAGGCCAGGGGTTGCAAAGGAAGTTCCTGGAGTAGCAGGGAGCAAGTTAAAGGTCACAGTCGTGACATCTATCTAGCTTCAAATGACATCCATGCTTTCTCCAGGCCTAAATCTTATTTTTTATACTTCAAAGTCACACCTGAGGTAGGCCCTAAAGGCTCATAGGAATAGGACAGGGTGCATGGTATTTAAAAAGCAGGATGCAAGAAATTAGGTTTTCGATTGGGGGGGGGGACCCTTCTTAAGCAATAACGACAATCCTCTTCTGGAGTGAACTGCAAAAGTCACTAAATTAACCTATGCTTAACCCCCTGGTAGCTTGGCATAAAAGCAACCAGGCTTAACTTAGAGGCACAATGTTAAGTACTTATGCAGCATAATAGTCATAAAGTGAAAACACAACACAAGAGAGATCACACATCAATGTAGAGAACTAGAGTTAAACATAATAATTAAAATGAGACCAAAACGACAAACATTCAATAGGTAGAAGATAAGCAATTTTAAAGGGTGAAGTAAAAATAGCTCTGGGAAGCAGAAAGCACTAACTGTGGGTATCTGGTCGTGCTACACCTGGACAAAGTTACAAATTCAGGCCAACCACAGAGGAGTGCAGACCGGATGCAAGGGCCAGGTTAGACCTGCTGTAAAATTATCTTCTCAAAGTCTGGCATGTATAGTTGAAAACTTTATGATTTCACAGGAGGAGCTGAACTGTTGCCAGGCAAGATTCTAGGACCTGGGGAGGCATCTTTCGGGAATCAAACACACTCCAGCAGAGACCACCATAGTTCAGGTAGGTCCAGTTCGCGGTCCCGGGAGGTTAAGTGCGGAACGGCAGATGGGCAGTTGCAAGGAGGCCTCTGGAGCTTTTTGTGCCCCTGAAGCTCAGAACAGGTGACCAGCCAACTAGACTTTATAGTCACTCTGCTAGCCCTGGGATCAAGCAGCAGGGCAGGCCTCAAGCAGCAGTACAGTACTCTGAGGGTACAAGGTAGGCTTTCAAGCAGCAGGGCAGTCCTCTGAGGTACAAAGCAGGCCTCAAGCAGCAGGACAGTCCTCTGAAGTACAAGGCAGTCCATCTGGGGGTCCTCCGCACATCCAGGAGTGAACTGATGAGTGGCTCAGGTGGTCCAATATTTATACCCGATGACACCCTTTGAAGTGGGGGAAACTTCCAGTCCACCTCCACATATGGCTTTGAAAAGTTCCTCCTTTCCCCTTTCTTGCCCTGCCCAAGCTCCAAGGGGTCTAGGATAACAATAGACTGGAGTCATGTTCCTTTGTGAGTAGGCTGGAGGCAGCCCTTTGAAATATAAATGGGGCAGTGAACAGCTCCGCCCCTCCCATCCTGGCAGAATAGCCCTCTCCCAGCTACACCCAGGTCCTATTATCCAGTGACTGGGCCCAATATGCATTCTTGATGTGGGAGCAATTAACAATCACAGGCAGATGGGATCTCTTAAAAGGCCTCAAAGTTTAGGGCAGGAAAATGGCAACTTTACAAAAGTGGCATTTTCAAAATCATAATCTAAAATTTGACTTTACTATTAAAAAAGATTTTAGCTTACAACTCACTTGAGTCCAAGCAAGACATTTCTACCTGCTCCCAATCAAAAGTTAGCTCGTATTAAATGTAATAAGGTAATACAATGTTATCATGTGGGAGGGCTAGGAGTTACATTAGTGAAAAACGAATTTAGAAGTCTTTCACTATCAGGACAGGTAAAACTTAAAAACAGTGTTCTACTTTTTAAATTCAATGCACCGTGCTCAAAAGGATGTTTAGGGCCTAATTTAGGGTGGCTTATATCTAGTAACAAGCATTTGCAATGCAATAGGTCTCGCTTTTATTAGAGTTACCAACTTTGTAATGGAAATGTTTGTTACTTATGAAGATGTTTGTTTTTAACACCTTTAAGTCCCCTAAGTAATGTCTTAAGGACACAGCAGAACGTGAGACCTTGATCTTACTGCACAGAAAACCTTGATTAGAAACATTGCGGTGTAACTTTGCTTTAAGGAGAAGGGAGGGCAGGGGTGGTGGTGGGGGGGGGGAGTCCTGGCAAATGTATTTCTCCCAACATCTGAAGACCCTGCTGTTTCTTCCTGAACGCTGGTATTTACTAAAGCGTTTTTCTATTTTTTTGTGATGGTTTCACTTTAAGGCAACAGTAAATTTGGGCAACTGTAGATTATAAAGTAAATTGGAACTGGGTGCATTTTCTTTTTCTTAGAAATAAACACCTTGACATTTGATTACTGCACACACAAACACCATTTTGCTTATTCAGGATTCTTCAACTTTGGACGAAATTTTTAAAACTGTAAAAATAAAAGTACTGAAGAAAAAGCTCAGGTGTTGACACCTGTTATGGTCCATAGGGATAGTTAGTCCAGGCCTCTTTTGCTCTCCTTTTACACAATCTAAATGATTGTTTCTAGTAGTTTCCACTCTTTTAATCTTGGTAGGAGATGAAATACAGCCAAAGGAAGACTGTGGAGGGGTTGCTAGGAAACAGTGCCTGGTATATATGGGAAAAGCATTCAATAATTTGCCACTGCCTCCTGAAAAGGTTTGCATAGCCAGACCTTCCGTGCCATCCTGTGTGTAGTGTGTAAGAAAGCACTTGCGTGCAACTTTCGCCATTTTCAAGTATACTTAGAAAACATTAGACAAATATTTCCTGTTGTAAAAATAAAAACTTCACCTATGTGACATTTGGTCTCTGATTTTGTCACACAATATAAAATACCAAAGCCAGCTGCTATGCTAGATATATATAAGGAACTTCCGCGTATTCAAATCCCTGCATTCGTCTACACAGCATCCAGCAGTGACCTCTTGTAGACTGTGATTTCTGCTGAGCTGTGAAGGGCCCACGGGAGAAAGACTGTTTTAATGATGCACTCTGTCTTTCAAATGCTTGTTCTCTGCAGCATGAAGCTTAAACAGCTTCAAGTTATGAATGAGAGATTTAATTTCCACTCACACGATGATACCATCAGCCTTTGCAATGTATTGTTGTTGCTGGCCCAGTGCATTAGACACTTGAATCCTAATCACAGCGCTGCTGCTCTCACGTTTACTGGAAACAGGGGGCTCAGTCCCTGGACCCCAGAGCAAGCTTCTGGAGTCACCTCGTAGGACATTTATATATGTCTGGAGCTGTAAAAATTGCTCGTGATCGCAGTACAATGCATCAGTAACACCTCAACATACCTCTTTTATGTGAGCCGATCTTGTCACTGGAGAGAGAGAATAAACACACAGTGTGCCCCAATAGATTACACCCATGCCCGCGGCCTCCTGTCCGCTATCCTTCGATCCTGCCATGAAGTGATACTGTAGACAGCGGTATGAGGAGAGATGGCATGGAATCTGAGACACAGTAGGAACACAATGGCTGTGAAAGTCTGCTCGTTGTGGCTCATTGAGATTCTAAGCAAACCACTACTAATTAGGCATGAAATATTTGGTGCTGTTGCTTTTTTGACAAGGAATAGCAGCGTCTTCCATTTTCGCTGCAGTGTTTTTTTTCCAGAAGGAAGTGAACCCCATTCCTATGGCTACCTCAACTCTTTGACACCTAAGGCTCACTTTACAACCCAGCTACATGTTTTTTAAAGCTAAGCATTCGTTCTGCCTCATTTTACAAGTCAAGGTTGAGTAGTGGGAATATGGTAAGCTTTTGAAGCATTAAGACTATTTCAGCTACACATTTGCCGTTCCATGAATAGTCTGCACCGTATCCTCTGCTACAAAGTCAAATTGGCAGTGCATAGTCTGTGGTGGGTGCCCCAGGGGCACCTGAAACTCATGGTGCATAGTACTTGGCGGGTGCCCCAGGGGCACCTGAGTGTTTTGCATGGAAAGTGTCTCTCACGATATCGCGCATCCCCAGCAAGTAAAGTGGAAGTGTGGGGAGTAGGATTGTGCATCAAGGACGGTGACTCATGATCGCTGTAAGGATCCTTTAACTAAACAAGCACACAGAACTTGGTCTTCTTAGGGGGTTATTGAACTACACGCCTGACAACCCGCAGATAAGCCGCCTGACATAGGAGATGACGATACACTCACCCAGTGTAATATCAACAGGAAACAAATACAAGACGTCAACAAGCCCAATCCCCCTTAAAAGGAAGCATAAAACAGAACCAACATGCTACCAAAAAAAAATCCCAACTGCCGTATACATCAAAAAGTCCAAAAAGGCTGAATTAATACGATCAACAGAGAGGGAGGAACAGAGAGGGAGGCAGTACTGACACAATTATGGCATTAAGAGGAGATGGGAGGAAGGAATGATAACCATCTTTGCCTCCGAAGCTGAACACAGGCAAACAGTAACAGACCAGGAAACCAAGAATAAAGGTAGTCCCCCAAAGAACCATAGCTGAATGAAACAGTACTTAGTCCCTGCTGCTTAGGAGGATCAGAAAGGAAAAAGGAGGAACAAAGAGGTAGGGTTGACCTCTAGCAAGCAAGGATGTTTATAGGACACTGAAACAAACAAACCAAAAGCAGGGGGATAGCTTTAGGCCTACAAGAGAAATTACAACAGGTCACAAATGCTCGACCTAAAAAGGAAGGTTTAGGCTTGGCAAAAGGTTTATTTTGCTAGGTTGAATTGGCAGTTCAAAACTGCACAATAGGATGAAATGGCAGGCTTAAGATATGTTTTAGAAGGCAACTTTTAGTGGGTGTCAAAATAAATGAGTGCTACTGCTGCAGATCGGCACAAATAAAATCTCCCTACTTCCACGGACAGAGTAAATTCACAGTCACACGCACATACACTCATCATACGCTTGGGCCCATCATACTAAATGCACACTATTACTCTATCCACACTGAATATAGGAGAGAAAACCTTCAACCAATCTGCATCTACAATGAGGTCAATGCAACCTTAAAAGATATTATCTTGAGTCATGATTTTAAACATAAGAAATACATTAGAAACTCAATAAATGACAGAGAAATAATCACCCGACACTGGAATTCAAACAAATGCTCATTTATCTAAATTAGTTCAAATTGTAAATCATTCAATAACAAGATCATTATTCTCATAGTTACCTATTCTAGCTAAAATGTCAGTCAGGACCGATCACTCTGTAAAGTCTCTCGAGCTGCTGTCCTCTCGCACAGCAACGATCCTCAAGTAAAAGTGAATGAACGAACGAGAACCACAACCCTCTCTAGTCTAGTAATATTTATACCATGATTATCAGAACAAAAGTTACAAACAAATTCTGAATATCCGTTAAGCCGCTGAGCAAAGCGAGCAGGAAAGGATGTTGCATCGCAACATTTTAAAAAAACCTCCGCTCAGGAAAAATCACAAAAATAAAAAGTCGGAAGAAGGAAACTAGAACCAAAAAGCAACATATTCGTAAATGTCCTTCCTCGGAACCATGACGAAGCCTTTGCAAATTATTAAATGTTCATTGTAGTTTTAATCTTTTCCAAGGACGGTTAGCAGGGTTGGCAGCAGGCCTGGAATCACTGTCACCGCGGAAACTTCCAAGTCTCCAGTAGAAGCAATGGTCAGGTGACTTTCAACCGTGTTCAGCAAGGCCTCTCGTCAAAACTCAATCACTCGAGTGCAGGCTGTAAATGTCAGCCATCTTGTACTAGGCCAAAACGGATCATCTTAATTAAAAGAAACACAAACAACGTTACCACATCATAATGATTGTACAGTGTTAATTCCCACTAATACCCTTATGTGTATGTAATTATCTAGCCATTTGCAACATAAAAAAGCATTAGTACACGTTATTTTAATAAGCGCAAACACAAACAAATAACACTTTTGCGAGACTTACTTAGTAAAACCTGCACATCATTATTAAGCAACATAAATGCATCCCACGTGTAATCGTTTTCTTCTTCTCATTAATAATGTTGATTAATAAACAAACAAACTTAAACAAAACAAACTCTTTATTAGTGTTTTTAAAATTAGTATTTTTATTCACTACACATAGTTGATCTGGAGCTTAAAACCCGATAAATTTTCAACAGAAAACTCTGCTCCAGCAATCCCCCCTTTGGTGATATCTTATCACCACAAAAATCAACCCCAAAAAAAAATGTAGTCCCAATTTTAAAGAGAAATCGAAAATGTCTTTTCCACAACATCACACACCAGACACCCTCTCATTATCCCTTTTGGACTCTAAGTAGACACTCACCCTCAATTCCTCTAATTCAATTTCTTGTGGGTCTCTTTTTGACCTCTTTTGCTTTTGCTTCCTTTCAATATTTTCTCTAATTATTTTCTTTTTCCCTCCCCTGTTTTTACAACACACACACACCAATCTTAGTATCAACAAAGCAACAATCACACACGTCAAAGGAAACAAAATCTTACCAAATATAGTACCACCTATCTTAGCTATAAAATTCTTAACTGCAATCAACTTATTAACTAATTTAGTCCAGATATTTTCAACTTCCAGTGGTACCAATTCTTCATGCAAATCAGTAATATTTTTGATATAGATCTTTAGATCTTTGCTTTCATCAGGAATGTAAGTGCAACAATGTTGAACTTTCAAAATTCCACAGACCCCACCCTCTTTTGCCAATAGAATATCAAGGGCAAGTCGATTTTGCATAGACATTGCACGTAAGGCAACCATTTCAGTATTAACTACTAAAAAGCCTCCAGCGGTACTTGTCGATGAGCGATCCACCACTGTTGACAGTTTTCGAATTCCATAAGCATTCAATGAAACTCCCACTGCTGGTATCAAAGCTCCAAAAATATCTCCCACAATTTCTGACCATGTTTCTCTCTTAAAGCGTGTTAGTAAATTAATTTCTTCTGCATCATCTATTCTATCTATATGAAATATCTTTGGAAAAACCAGGCCAACATAACATGTGCCATACCAATGGTCAGGCAACCTGTAATAAGCCCTATTCCCACAAATATAATACACTCCCGGGAAAACTGGATCTTCTCCTCCTTTAAATCCCCACCCGGTTGCAATAAAGTATGTATCATGACACTCACTAGCCCCAACAAAGTATGTATCATATTGGGATTCCCACCTGGTAATGCAAAGTTTACCCTTCTGTGATGCATCTAAAGCTAAAGTTGGACTGGCCCCTTCCTTCAATTTCTTTCCCATTTCAATGTCCCACATTGTCTCACTCAATTTGTATCCTCCTGCCTTTTCTTGCATTCCTATTCTCCTTTTCTCAACCATATCTAAGAATGCTTTTTCTTCTTCCTCCAAACTACATGTTAAATTATTTTTAAAAATGTAATCTATTGTTAACTCTTTTGTTTCAATAAAAATCTCACCTAAAATGTTAGCTTCTTTAGCAGGATTTAATCTCTTATTCATAGGTAATTGCCCAAAAATATTATTTTTGTTAGACATCTCATAATCTATTTTCCCTAAAAGATAAAAAATACTAATTAACACACTACATGAAATTCCATACGTGGCTGGAAGATGATGATAAGTAACACCTTCTGAAACGGATGCAAGTAATTGCATACAGACGTAGCAATCCCTTACTTCCATAGTTTTCACGTATTCGTACAACAACTTTGAAAAAACATTACTAGAAAAATCATTAATTGACCTATCTTTGTGTAAGTATATATTACTAATTCTAGTTGGCACTACTTTTTGTGAACTCTTCCCTACATTAGTCATATTCTCAGTATGCACTCCTACAGTATATATTGTAACTCTAAATGTAACTAATAAAGCTAATACAACCCATAGTAACATTAATAATCCTGTACAGCAGCAGCACATTCTGCACCATCTTTTCAAAAAGGCACATCTACTTTGATTATTCTCAGTGTTAGCCATGTTATTACTTTGACTGTGTCTTTTGACTTAGCCTCTACTACTCCACTACTTGAACTTTTAGAGCAGCAAGCATTCACTGGATTCTTCTTCTTCTTCTTTTCTCCAGCTGACTCTTTCAGTTCACTCAATTTGGATTTTCATCACTTTTTACTTCTTCTTCATCAACATCAAACTGTATTAGATCTTCAATATCCTGAGCATCCGACTCTTCTCCAATGTCAGTCAGAATAACTTTCAAGATTCCAACAGATTTCTCTTCTTCCTCAACCACTTTTCTCAAGATCCCTTCCGGATTGACTTGTTTCTCTGCCACTTCTTCTTCTTCTTCAGGCAGTGCCACATAAGTCCATTCCGGTGATCTGTACTTTTGGTTGGGTTTTCTTACTCTTTTGTTCCCCTCTGGTTCTTTTATTTTCTTCTGTTCATCTTCCTTCGTTTGATTTTGACTCAACACTTCGTTTACTTGTTCAGCTCTCGATGGATTTACTCGTGTCAGTCTATACCTTAGCCTCTTTATCCTGTTAGGCCAAAGATCTCCTCTCACACTCCTTTTCTGTTTCACTTCTCGATTATTTCTTTCTCCAATCCAAGCTCTTTTCCTCAGAACTCGACCCTCTGATTTCTCATTTTCACTCTCATCTGATTCTGTTTCAATTGCCTCTTGTTCTTCAACAATTTTCTTTTGTTCCACGGATTTCTTCTTTTCCACCACTTGATATTTCCCTATTTCTGTCCCTCCTCGGGTCTCCGACACGCAATCTTCTTTCTGTCTACTTGTCCCTTCACCTAGCTTATTAGAAGTGTTCCCTACACCTCCTCGGGGGTCTTCCGCAATCTGTCCCTCTCTATCTTCTTCTATCCCTACTTCTTCAGGCGTAATCTCAGGTGGATTTTCAACTTCTTCATCTGATTTGTGTACAATCACTGTGGAATTTCTCTTTTCTTTTCTTTTTCCTCCACCGCTTGTTGAAACTTCAGGCACTCTTACAGAATCTGATCTTTCTTCCGAGCCTCTCAAGGTTTCTCTTGAAGTTCCTGAAACACCATCTGGTAAGGGAAAAGAATCACCTGAGTCTCGTTCTCCTTCACCTCTTTCAGGATTCCTTTCTCTTCTCACTGTTTCAGCATCTTCATCATCACTGGAATCTGATTCTTCAAAATACTCTTTCCCAGTCCCATCTTTTGGATTTGGAACTCTTAGAGTATGACTCGCATGTACCCAGTTCTTCACACCGGCACACTTCACTGCAGTTGTCGTAGTCAAAATGACTTGTCTTGGTCTTCCCCACCTTGGAACCAAGCAATCTCTTCTCCTGTGAACTTTTATTCTCACCCAATCTCCTGGACTCAGATCATGGGCTTGCTTCTTTTCAAGTGTTGTAGCGTCTTCTTCAACCTGGTGAAACACAGAATGAACTGTGTCAGCCAGGCCTTTACAGTAATCCAAAATCATGTCATCAGTTATCGTCATCAACTTGTTGACAGGTATGAATACATGTCTCATTGCACGTCCCATTAAGATTTCATGTGGACTCAAACCTGTAGTTCTATCTGGAGTAGACCTAATAGTCATCAGCACTAGAGGCAAGACATCAGGCCATTTCATTCCAGTGGCTAAACACATCTTACCTATTCGATTTTTAATTGTGCCATTCATCTGCTCAACGACGCCAGAAGCCTCTGGTCGATAAGCACAATGTAGCTTCTGCTGTATGCTCAATGCTTCACAAATCAAACTCATGAGCTCATTGTAGAAGTGTCCCCCTCTGTCTGATTCAATTGTCACTGGGAACCCGTACCTAGGAATCAACTCTCTTAACAGTAACTTTGCAACTGTTATTCCATCATTCCTCCTAGTCGGATAGGCCTCCACCCACCTTGAGAACAAACAAACCACCACTAGAACATACCTCAATTTGTTCACTTGAGGCATTTCAATGAAATCTATTTGAATTCTGGTAAAAGGACCTCCTTCTCTGCCTATTGTTCCTAGACTCACCACTGTCTTCTTCCCAGTATTGAATTGCTGACAAATCAAACACCTCTGACAGATGCTTTCTGCAATTAGCCTAAACTTTGCATTATACCAGGTCTGTTTAAAGGACCTGATCATCGCATCCCTTCCCAGATGTCCCTGGCCATGATACATCCTTGCCATTGATGACAAAATACTATTTGGCATAACTGGTCTTCCATCTTTATAAATCCAAACATGATCTGTTTCTCTTGGAGCACAACCTGTCTTAATCCAATCTTTCTTCTCTTCACTTCCTGCCTCATCCTGCAACTGTTTCACTTCATCCCACGTCTCTAGGATATTAGTAAACATCACAGAACAAAAAGACATTTCCTTTTCTCGTTCCCGATTAATCGGCTGATTATTCCTCGCACAATACTGCGCAATGTCATTGGCATACCGGTTACCAAGGGTAACAAAATCATCCCCTTGTCCATGAGCAGCAAATTTCACAACTGCTAATTCTTTAGGCAGCTGTATCGCCTCAAGCAATTTCTCAATCACTTCTGCATTCTTTATCGGAGTTCCACTCGACGTCAAGAACCCTCTCTGTAGCCAAAGCTGGCAAAAATTATGCACGACTCCAAATCCATATTGACTATCAGTCATTACAGTCACTCTCGAACTCTTCCCGATTTCACAAGCTTTCGTCAATGCCACCAATTCAGCAACCTGTGCAGACCTCACTCCTCTCAAAGATGAAGCCTCCATAACTTCTGAAACTTTGCACACTGCATATGCTGCACACAACACACCATCATCAGTCTTCAGACATGATCCATCCACAAACAACACATGATCACTCTCAGGTAACGGTAAATCTCTTATGTCTGGTCTCGGTTTTGTACAGTAATCAAGCACATCCAGACAATCATGATCAACTTCATCCTTCACACCCACATTTTCAGCATCTGGCAACAATGTTGCTGGATTCACATTCACACATCTTTCAAGAGTCACATTTGATGCTCCCAGAATGATTTTTTCATACTTAGTCAACTGACTATGTGACATATACCGAGTTCTGCTTCTTGTCAAAAGAATCGCCACATTATGAGGTACAAATACCCTTACAGGATATCCCATGATTATTCCCTCACTTTGCTCCAAGCTTCTGCATGTAGCAGCTACTGCTTTCAGACAACCTGGTAAACCCACAGCTACTGGGTCAAGTGTCGAAGAGAAGTACGCAATAGGCCTTCTCAGCTGACCATGTTTCTGGATCAACACTGAAAGTGCACATCCATTTCTCTCACTGCAATACAACTCAAACTCTTTCTCATAATCAGGCATTCCCAAAGCAGGGGCTTCACACATTTTGGTTTTCAATTCTACAAATGCTGCCATCTGTTCTGCATCCAATTCCAGTGGATCTCTCACCTCACTTTTTGTCAATTTAATCAATGGCTTTGCTATCAGTGAAAAGTTACTTATCCACTGACGACAATAACCCACCATTCCCAGAAACATCCTTACTTCTCTCTGGGTCATTGGGGCTCTCATTCCTCTAATTATTCTTATCCTGTCATCGGTCACTTTTCTCAGACCTTTTTCAATATTGTGTCCAAGATAATGTACTTCTTTCTTGCAAAATTGCAATTTAGCTGGAGATACCTTTAACCCTCCATCAGCCAGATGATTCAATAAAGCTATGGTATCTACTTCACAAGCTTCACGTGTCTTTGATGCTACAAGTAAGTCATCAATATACTGTACCAAAACTGAGTTTTCAGGCATTGTCAAACTCTCCAAGGATTTCTTTAGCAACTGATTAAATATCGAAGGACTTTCCGTATACCCCTGTGGGATACGACACCATGTTAAAATACGCTGTCCAAATCTAAATGCAAAAATCGGCTGACTGTCATGATGCAATGGAATTGAAAAGAAAGCATGACACAAATCAATCACTGTGTACCACTCGGCATCATGAGGAATCTGATACAAAATCACAGATGGATTTGGCACGATAGGACAACATGCCACCACAATTTTGTTAACTTTTCTCAAATCTTGCACAATCCTGAACTTCCCATTAGGTTTCTTTAACCCCATTATCGGTGAATTACATGGGCTACTCAACAACTCTCTCAGAACTCCTTGCTGAATCATTTTCTCAATTATAGGTGTTATTCCCTCAATTATCTCTGGTGTCATTTTGTACTGGGGAATATTAGGATAAGCAATTCCCTCTTTCACTGAAATCTTTACTGGATCAACATTATTCATCAACCCCACATCTTCTCCAGTAAAATCCCAAACAGCTGTTTTCACTGTATCTCTCAATTCTCTAGGCAAATCATCTAGATTAAAAACAGCATATGACCCAACAATTTCACTCTCTCTATTGTCTAGAGTCATTTTATACAAAACATCCTCATCTGGTGTCTCAAAAGCTATACCATCCAGAGTACAAAAAATTGTACAATTCATCTTGCACAACAAGTCCCTACCTAACAGGTTCACTGGACTAGTGTCACAGACCACAAATCTGTGCATGTCTGAAAATTTTCCTATTTTTACTCTTACTGGTTCAGTAAGACGAGTTTTAATCTGCGTGTTAGCTACACCCACTACTTGGATTGCTTCATCCGAGAGAGGAAGATTTCTCACATCTGCTGACCTGACCGTTGATCTTGTTGCACCTGTGTCTACTAAAAAAGTAACACCTTCTTCATTTATTTTCCCATCCACAAATGGTCCTGCCTGGTCTATTTCTAGAGTTGCACCAAGTATGCACTCTTCCTCCTCTCTACGGCACCGTCAATAATCACCCTCAGACTCATTCCCTTCATTCTTTAACCAGTACCGCTGTACCGAGTTAGTACGTCTCTGTTTATTTGCCTGCTCATCATTGTAGAATCCCAAATCAAGGCTGTACTTTTGGGACCCTCTATTCTGCGGCAAGGGCTGTTTTGGCTCTTGACTCTGCTGTCTGACAACCTTCTGCTGTTGCTGCTGATTATTACACCCCTCGTTCTGCACCTGTTGATTTAATGATTTATTTTCATTATTCACTAATGGTGGATTCACACACTCGGATCTCCAGTGCCCCAATTGTCCACAGTTGTGACAAGGGAAACATTTTTTAGCCTCCTCTAAGTTCCCTTTTCCTCTTCCCGTGCCATATCTAGGCCTATTTCCTGGATTATTTGCTTGTTCCACCAACTGTGCTTCTTGTCTTTCTGCCACTTTCACTTGTGCCCACATTGCTTTCTCTTTCAGCTTTCTTTGTTTTGCCTCAATTTCATCACTAAAGTACTTCGCATGTCTCAAGATTTCATCAATCTTTTTACTCTGCCAGTCGACAGTATGCTCACGTATTCTCTCACTGATCTCAGGTCTCAGGCCATATACAAATCTGTATACAAAATGACTCAAATCTTTGTCACCCAGGTGCTCATCTCCACTGAACTGTTTAAAAGCCAGTATTAATCTCTCATAAAAAGCATGAACTGATTCTTTTGCTTCCTGATGTGTCCGATCTATCTTAACCCAATCTGTCTCTTTAGGAGGTACCTTATTTTTCAGGAACACTATGACCTGCTCATATTTTTTCATGACCTCTGGGTCTGGTGCTCCTGTCCTCGGATCTCTTGGGTATTCCTTAGTAGGCCAATCTATAACTATTTTGCATTCTGCCCACAAGTCTGCTGGAACAATTATATCAAACAGACTATTCAGATCAATCCACAGCACTTTTGACAATTTCACAAACCTATCTACCTGCCTATACCACTCGACAGGCTTTTCTCTCAGTCGAGGGAAATCATTCGTAAATGACAAAATATCCTGTCTGGTCCATGGAACATGTACATATCCTCCTCCAGGTATTTCTCTCATAGGGTAAGCATCCACTGTCTTTTCTTTTTCTCTCACAGGAAATGCTGAATAAGTCCTTTCCACTGAATCTTCCCTTTTCTTATACCATCTATCCTTCCACCTTTCAACATCACCCCATTTCCACAATAGGACAATCATTTCCTTAATCTGCCCTGTTCTACCAACATTATTCAAATTTTCAATATCTTTTTCAGAAAAATCCACTCTCTAAGGCTTCTGCAAAGCTTTCACTTTGTCCATGTCAACTCCCATTTCATCAGCTATTCCTTTTAACCTGTCATGTGTACTCTTAGCTCTCCAGGTAATACTTTTGCCTATAAATAACAACTCCCCATCATGATGATCCTTCAGTATTTCCATAGAAACTGTTCCTGCAATAAGTTCCTCCAATTCTATGCGCAACCTAGCTACATCAATTGCTTGAGAATCTTCCTCTTTCTTTTGAAGAACTTTTATCCAATCATTCAAATCCTCAGCTGTTATTTCTGTAGACTTCTTCACTGTACTCACTTTTTCTCCATCCTCTGTGGCTCCAAAATTGACCCTCCTAAACAACCAGCATTTAATCCTGATTTAGGCTGTACATCCCACTCATCATCACATCTGGTAGGTCTCATCTGATTTTCTCTAGTTCTCACTCCTAACTCTCCCGAAGAACTAACTGAACCAGCTAATCCATTCCCAACATATGGAACCGTCAAACCACTCTCACCCGTTCTCTGCTTGTCAAAAATAGGCACAACCGGACCTATGGTTACAGGCACTGTAACAGCTTCCAAATTTTCCGTCAGTTCCCTTATTTTCTCAGTCAGCTCAGATGTAGTTCTGGCCAATTCTCTTGTTTTCTCATCACCAATTCGATTCTCTCTCTCTCGCTCTTTCTCTCTTTCCCTTTCCGCAAAAGAGCTACCACTTTTCAGATCGGGTGGTACAGGTGACACAACTTCCGTCTTTATAATTCGCAAGGTATCCCTTATTGGAGTATTAACTGCTGAACTCTCTTCTGATTCTGGTCTATATGGAGGTGGTCTCTTGTAAATCATGTCATCCAAGACCTCATCCTCATAATCATTAGCCCCATACCTTTTTACTTCCACATCAGGCACCCTTCCTGTTTCCTTTCTGTCTTCCTTCTCATCAACTGTCCTCATAGGATATAATCCCTCTGTCATACTAGCATCTCGCCATCTCCTCATTCGATCATGATGAGTTTCACGATCATATTTCTTCCCAAACATGTACCTGTACTGATTCCCACTTCTCTGTTTTTCTCGCTCATGCACCTCATCTTCCCATTCCACCAATGCCTCAAACTGTGTCGGCCTTGGTCTAGGCTCTAGACACATCATTTTCTCCCGTAAATTTCTTAACACAGCCAAATTAAATGAACCATGTTCTGGGAATGCTAAAACACCATCCTCCCTAGTGTACTTAGCCCAATTATCTAACCAGATACAGGTATGATACCCATATTTCGCAACCATGAAGGATGCAGGAGTTCTTGTCGGAGGTAACAATTCACCTTCTCTAGTTTTTACATCCTTATCCTTGTCAAACCATCTCTTAATTTTTCCAAATAAGGACTTTTTCTTTTTCTCCTCAGGTGGGTAATACATTTTAACTTTTACCAATATTCGCTAGTCCCTTCCGCAACTGTACGATCTTTTATCCAATAACAGCGCGACTCACACCAACACACCAATCCTGGAGCGTCTACGTCACTATCTCAGTCCACGAATCCCAGCGCGAACACTGTCTCAACCCACTGTCCAATCACAGCGCGGTCTTTCTGACGTCAGCAGTCGCTGCAGTTGCTTCTCTCCTGTCTCCTGTCACTCGTCTACCCCTCCTTTACAAAGCCTTCCAGTAGACTTCGTTTCAGATTCTACAAAATCTATTAGTTACAACATAAAACATCTCCATTGTCTGCTTCGCTAACCACAGAATAGTAAAGGAAATCTTTCTCGCAAGAATCCCGCTTCTCTCAAGAACAGCGCTTACTTCTGCTCCACTACGGAATTATTACTTTCGTTGACACAGTAGCACTTCCCTCTACTCTGCCCTTCTAACACGCACCTATTAACTGTTTCCTCTAGGACTGCTCCACAGAGTATTCACAATTAACTAAATGCCCATACATTCACGCACTTTCACACCAGAAAATGTAGTACATTTACACAGAATCCTGCTTTTCCCGAGAACAGCAAACAGTCTGTTCTGCTACAGAATTATTACACACGTTAACCAAGCAGCGCTTACCTCTGCCCAGTCCTTCTGACAAGCTCAGAGAATACCTATTACCTCTCCAGTGATAAGCTTTAACGGCAATCCTTACGGATCCCTGGGACTTAAACCAGAGTTTCACAGATAACCTTCGCTATCATACACACTCTTTTACACTGAAAATCTCTAGTAGCAACACACGACGATGTCACTAATTCCGAACCCAGACAATGTGACGCGCAACTTCAATTGTCACACGTTTTTCTTCCCTGCATACGTACAGGTAATTCCAACAATCCCGTTTTTCCCGAGAGCAGCACACAATTCCCTCTGCCCTACTACGGAACCATCATCAGCTCCCAAGTTCCAGAAGCACTACATAAAACTCAATACGACGACTTCAACATATAGTATTAGTACATATTTCAACATCAATCAATAAATCAATAATCAAAGCCTAATATACAAGCAATCTTAATCAGATCAAGACAATAATCTAAACCATTACTCTGCTACCATCCTCTGCTACCAGGAAACTGCTGCAGATCGGCACATATAAAATCTCCCTACTTTCACGGACAGAGTAAATTCACAGTCACACGCACATACACTCATCATACGCTTGGGCCCATCATACTAAATGCACACTATTACTCTATCCACACTGAATATAGGAGAGAAAACCTTCAACCAATCTGCATCTACAATGAGGTCAATGCAACCTTAAAAGATATTATCTTGAGTCATGATTTTAAACATAAGAAATACATTAGAAACTCAATAAATGACAAAGAAATAATCACCCGACACTGGAATTCAAACAAATGCTCATTTATCTAAATTAGTTCAAATTGTAAATCATTCAATAGCAAGATCATTATTCTCATAGTTACCTATTCTAGCTAAAATGTCAGTCAGGACCGATCACTCTGTAAAGTCTCTCGAGCTGCCGTCCTCTCGCACAGCAACGATCCTCAAGTAAAAGTGAATGAACGAACGAGAACCACAACCCTCTCTAGTCTAGTAATATTTATACCATGATTATCAGAACAAAAGTTACAAACAAATTCTGAATATCCGTTAAGCCGCTGAGCAAAGCGAGCAGGAAAGGATGTTGCATCGCAACATTTTAAAAAAACCTCCGCTCAGGAAAAATCACAAAAATAAAAAGTCGGAAGAAGGAAACTAGAACCAAAAAGCAACATATTCGTAAATGTCCTTCCTCGGAACCATGACGAAGCCTTTGCAAATTATTAAATGTTCATTGTAGTTTTAATCTTTTCCAAGGACGGTTAGCAGGGTTGGCAGCAGGCCTGGAATCACTGTCACCGCGGAAACTTCCAAGTCTCCAGTAGAAACAATGGTCAGGTGACTTTCAACCATGTTCAGCAAGGCCTCTCGTCAAAACTCAATCACTCGAGTGCAGGCTGTAAATGTCAGCCATCTTGTACTAGGCCAAAACGGATCATCTTAATTAAAAGAAACACAAACAACGTTACCACATCATAATGATTGTACAGTGTTAATTCCCACTAATACCCTTATGTGTATGTAATTATCTAGCCATTTGCAACATAAAAAAGCATTAGTACACATTATTTTAATAAGCGCAAACACAAACAAATAACACTTTTGCGACACTTACTTAGTAAAACCTGCACATCATTATTAAGCAACATAAATGCATCCCACGTGTAATCGTTTTCTTCTTCTCATTAATAATGTTGATTAATAAACAAACAAACTTAAACAAAACAAACTCTTTATTAGTGTTTTTAAAATTAGTATTTTTATTCACTACACATAGTTGATCTGGAGCTTAAAACCCGATAAATTTTCAACAGAAACTCTGCTCCAGCACTACTGCCCACTAGTAGCATTTAATTTACAGGTCTTGGGTACCCCTGGTACTATGTACGAGGGACTTACATGTAAATTAAATGTACCGATTAGGTGTAAGCCAATTGTACCATATTTTAGGGGAGAGCAAATGCTCTGTAACAGTGGTCAGCAGTGGTAAAGTGCACAGAGTTCTAAAAGCCATCAAAAATGGGTTCAGAAAACAGAAGGATGAAGGCAGCATGTTTGTGGTGAGCCTGTATGGAGGGCCCAATCCAACACAGGACATACGTACTTAGGTTTACTGGTGTTGGGATGTACTCCTCTGACTTAAAAACGGCAATAACTGGATTCTAGGTGAAAATCCAGAAGTTCTAGGCGCTCTGCATTGAAAAGAACCACCTGTAGTCTTCTTGCAAACGCGAGCAGACTTCACCCAGACAAACATGGAACCTGCATCTGACGGCCGACGCGACGTTTCTGGCTACAGATTCCAGACTTCACCCACATGATACTCTCCACGTCAGCAATGATCGCCCCATGTTTCTTGCCAATGCAAAATTCCGATGGGTGACCAGCTCTTTGAACCAACAACAATCTCCTCTTGGCCACCCTGTCAACGTGAAGCTTCGACTGAGGCTTCTTGCATGGAACTGGAATAAGTTACAAGGTAAAACTTTCCACTGGGATGAACCTGGTCCTTGTATCTGATTAGGGCTCCATTGCAATAGGCCTGAACGTTTGATTTTGACCCAACCAGCGCGACCAGATAACCACAATTGGCATGCTGTGCTTCTTGTTGCTATTTTTACCAAAAATATAAAAAAATCATAGCTTTGGTTCTACCTATTGGATTTTGACATTTTATTTATTAAAATATCTCTATTTATCTAAATTGGTTTGGGATTGGTTTTATGTAATGCTGCATAAACACTTTACACATTGCCTTTATGATAAGCCTTACAGCTTTGTGCCAAGCTACCAGAGGGTTAGGCAAGCATTTATTTAGTGACATATATGATTCACCCTGAAAAGGATTGTGTTTATTATCTGAGTGGGGCTCTCATCCCTATCAACTAATAGCACCATTTCTTACACACAAGCTCCCTCATTTCCCCAATGTGCTCTCCCTGCTGGCTAATCTATCTGCATAAGGGTGATAAATCATTTTATTAAGGTCACTTTAAGGTCACTTAAATGAGATCCTGGTAGTTCTCCTGCGATCCTGTGTCCGTAGGGTTCACCTCCCAGCTTGTAATTCCTTTATTAACCGGATTTGGGTCAAATTCCAGGGGTCAGAGACCTTCCAGTACAAGTTAACTACTGCTTCCTTGGTTACTAACCTTGTTATCTTTTAACCAGCCCAACAGAATAATCTATCAGTATATTCCATATAATGTAACGTTGTGTCACTTTGAACCATTGATATTGTTTATTTTCTCTTTCTTACCATTTAATAAAACTTAATCTTTTGCAGTAACATATTTTACTAGCCATTTTCTAGCAGAGAAGTGGGTTTTCATCAAGGTTTCTTTTGTAAATTAAAAGGTAAATCCTGAAAAGCTCTGTTTATTTTGATAATGTAAGTAAGTTTCTTCAGCCATAGGATCTGTCACTGTTAACTGGAAAATGACATATTTGTTTTACTTCTCAGCTAATTTTACAGATGAGGAAAAAAACCTTAGCAGAACAATGATGAACTACTGGGCAAACTTTGCGCGAAATGGGTAAGAAGCTCAACCAGTATCTTTATAACTCCTCACACAAAAAATCTTTTAATTATAAACGACAATTTTAATTGTATTTTCTGCAGAAACCCTAATGGAGATGGTTTGATGGAATGGCCTGCCTACGGTCTCGGTGAACAATATCTGGAGATAAACCTGCAACAGAAGGCAGGAAAAAAGCTGAAAGATCACAGAATAACATTCTGGAGTGAAAAGTTTCCTGAGAAAATTAAGGCACTGAATGCCCCAAAAAAACAGCATGCAGAATTATGATTCTTGCACAATACAAAATAAACATAAAGGAGTCTAGTTTAAATTTCTTGTTTTACACTGCCGTTTCTAACTTCTCTTTTTGAAGCCTACATTCTAAAAGGGAATTTAACCACAGTCATAGATATTTAGGGACATATTTTATGCATTAAGTAGTAACATCATTAAAGAGACAACATAAAGAATGGTCCATCCTTTACTTTGAATGTGATCTAAACGTACGTAAACCATACATGCTCCTTAGCACCAATCACATTCTAATTGCGCACCTTACCTAAATTACAGAAGATTGATGCCTTAAATTCAGCATGAAAGATGAGAAGCTGATGCCTGAAATTATTATTTACACTGTTCTCAAATCAATCGAGGAGATTGTACAAAAATAATCAAAAGAATTTTCAAGTTGCATTTATTTTACTAAGAGTTAATGAATGTAACTTTTATTGGTTGTTGATGTAGGCCCACATGTATTAAAATGATCCCCTTGCAGCTTAGCAAACAAAGTTTCTGCACTGAGTTGCGTCAAAGGACGAGAGCAGAAAAGTGCCATATCTATGAAGCTGTAGTGTAGTGCAAGGGTGTGTACTAGAAGTGTACCCTTCCAGTACGAAATACAATGCCTATACAGTTGAGAATGTTTTCCAGTTTTTATGTGTTATATTACAGCTACCTCGAGGAGGCATACATTATAGGCATAAAGCACAATCTACCTCTTTAATAGATAGGATTTTGCATCAAAATCCATGGGCAATTGTATGGGAATGCTCATGTACCACCCGTGGGACACATACTCGATGCAAAACAAGCCGCTTATTTATTTACTTGGGGGTACTAGCTAAAGTGCCATTCAAGTCTCTTTGTGTCACTTTTGGTAGCATCACACAAGCACAAAGGGCTGATAAATCTGGACCATAATGTCTATAATATTCATTATAAGTGTCCCACTCAGCCACACACATATTTATCCTGCAGCCAGCTGGATCCTTCTATGAACATTTTTAGATTAAACCTGATGGTGGGGCTGAAGTAGGTCCTGATTGGAGGATAGAGGAATTATACTTCTGCTATTGAGATACAACGTACATCTGCCTGGAGGGCATGGTTACTAAAGCCAATGAGGACAGCAACAGATTCTGTTGAAGGTTGAGGAGCAATGATTATCAGAAATAGGAAGACCATTGATGTCGACTGTGATTACCGATGGAATGGAAGGGCCTTGGTGGCATGGGAATCATTGCTTTAGTAGGAAGAGAGGGGGATCAGCCATTACAACGCGGTTTTTACCACGCAGTGCAGTTACATCGCATGCGTTACAACGCATGCGATGTTACAACGCTATGCCATTACAACGCAAGTCTGTACATCGACTTGCGCTAGATGGCGTGCTAACATCACAAATAGTGTAGTTTACTATCCCAACACCTTCCCTACTGTTAAGTGGACTGGAGTTGGAATAGTAAATTACACTTTTTTAATGTTAGCACGCCATCTGGCGCAAGACGATGTAAAGACTTGCGTTGGAATGGCATAGCGTTGTAACATCGCATGCGTTGTAACGCATGCGATGTAACTGCACGCGTGGTAAAAACCCGCGTTGTAATGTCATACATCCGGAAGAGAGACCTAAAGAATGTAGGATATAAACCATTTGTTGGCAATAGAAAAGAAACTAAGAAACTTGTGGCTATTTTTAATTGTTAATTGGCACTTATGTTGATTTGTAAAATCCTAGTTTGTCTACAACCTATTTCACAGAACATGAGTGAAGCAGCTTTTTCTGAAGCGCTACGCAGAGATGAACTGTATGGAGTAGAATGTAAATATGACTGAGACAAAACAGGGATTACTCACTCCACCGTTGGAGTATGGAAAGTGTGCTGGGTGACAGGCAGGGTACATTTGCAATTCCTTTGAATTCATTTAAAGGGAAGGAATTGAATACAGTTGATGCTTATATATACTGCTGCAACCAGCAGGTCTTCATTACTGCCTAATTTATTAGTACTCAATTTCCGGACTTCAATTGAATGACAGCTTGATGTGGCCTTGCCAGGATTAAGATATTGGCCTGCAGATCACACAGATGTAAGCAGCACCGGCTTAACTCACGAACCATCTTGAGAGCAGCAACAATGATACTGTGATAATGAAAAGGGGATTTAGGGAAACATCCTTTACCTCACATTTTTTACTCCACAAAAACTTTTACAACGCAGGGCTTTACACCGCAAACTGTTACAACGCATTCCCCAATGTAACGCCTCCCTGGAGTTAGAATAGTAATTGCGTTGGAATGGGGAATTCATGTAACAGAGTGCGCTGTAAAGCCCTGCCTTGTAAAAGTTTTTGCGGAGTGAAAAATGCAGGGTAATGACTTGCGGAGTAAAAAATGCGGGGTAAAGTGACCTATTTCGGTATTCAGATTGCAGAAAACTGATCCAGTTTGAAATAATTTAGATCTTTGTGGTTGAAAATCGTGGGAGACTCTGATAGTTGTTATATATCATTAATATACTTATTGTGACATGTATTATTTGATAGTTTCATCCTTCTTTGATCATGAGTGTTCGAGTTGCCGTGGGAAAATCTATTTCCCAGTGCTACGCAGTGAGCTGCAAGTCTCTACAAAGGTTTTAAAGTGATATGTGAATGTATTGCAGATCAATATTGAGTCATATAGGATTTTTAAAAAATCCTGAATCAGTGAAAGATCCTAGTGCATTAGTGAAAAGGGGGGTACAGGTATGGGAAGTGAAGCAGAGAGTTGAGGATAAGCAGAAGATAGCCAGTGAGGAAATGGAAAGATGGAGACAAGCGGACAGAGGGAAAATATTAATATTTCCTACTGTGTTCTGAGTCCTATTTTCTGATAGGATATGTAGTAATTGAAGCTGCTGTAAATATCTCTGTTCGATCTGTCTGTTATAGGATCCAATCCCAGTGACACCGTGAGAACATCATAGATCTGTAACCTTTAGATAACAGTTTGAAATCCTAGTAAAACAGATCTGTAACTTAATGTGTGTGTAGTGTCAGATTAATAAACTGCAGCATGCACTTTTTGCTGCTGATGAGAGCTCAGAGGGTAATGTACCCCGAGTTAAAATGTGTGTGTGATGTCCAGGTTTGAAACTCAGTAACATCAGTTTGTTAAAGAAATAGTTGCAAATGTTTTCTGAGGCTTTCTTGGCAATTATTTAAATGGCTGATGACTCAAGTATTTGATGAGACTTCAATCTACAGGTCACAATTTACAATCTCAGTATAATATCTGATTGAGTTAATTACTTGCTGTGCAGATCTATGCACAATCTGCAGGTCAGAGAGAGAGAGATCAGTGGGTTGAAGAAACTGCTTGGTTACCTGCAAGTAAGCTAGATCACTTCCAGACAGGAACATAGAGCGCATGGATGAGGCCCAAACGACCAACATTAGAATTGCCTAAGTGCCACAGGGATGCACCAAAGTAGGTCTTGTGCTAAATGTGCTGTAGGAATCATGCTATATCTCACTAATGAGGCCTAAATAGGTTGAACCCAGCATGGGATGCTTCTGTTTGCATCTATAAGTGATTTGGCCTGGCAGTTTGGGCTGGACTGTTGCTACTGGAGCAGATACTATGCTGATTTGCATATGTCTGGTCTCAGTCTAAAGTGGCATAGTAGGCATAAAGTGATTTGGCCCGGCAGTTCGATATGGACTGTTGCTTTTGGATCAGAAATTAGTCTGATTTGCATATGGCTGGTCTATGTATAAAGGGGCATCGTGGGCAAAATGATGAGCAGGAATGTGCTCAGAGTTATTGTTAGTTGCTGAGATATTCAAGCATTTAACCCATCACCTTTTTATTTTCTTAAAGTAGAACTAAAGTGCAACTCAAACAAGTGAAAAGTTGCTACAAATGCTGCCCCAAGTGTTGCCACTGATTGGAAGGCCCTTTGCAAAGGTTAACTGGTCACCATTCAGTTGCTGATTGCTTTATGTAGGTATTAAACTGACACTAAGGAGGTGAAGCATTTGTAGAAACAGTATTAATGTATAACGAAGGTTGACAAAGCCAACAGGTGTGGCTATTGCTGCAATCGTTTAGGCTTTCTCCAAGTTTGTTTTGGTTTGTCATGGTTTTTCTAAAACGTTATTGCTGAGGGAGCAGTTGGGCCCTTGCCAAAATAAGAAAACGAATCTGGGAAAACACACATTGCCATGTTAATCCCTGTCCCTGAAGGGTGCTACTTTGTGTACTGATGTGCTTCTTATGAAAGAGCAGAATGGCATCACTCACAGAGACGTTAGTCAATGCCTGAAGTGGACTGATCCATTGCCCCATGCTGTATACTGTAGTGGGCGGAAGAAAATGGGCATGACACAATGCACAATAACAGACCAAGCTATAAGGAGGGCTGGCTAAAAGCCCCTAAATATTGAGCATATTCTATAGCTAAGGAAGCAAAGTCAAGAGGTCTTTGCTAACACCAGACCTCAACCAGCACAGGCAAAGCCAATTGGTATGGCTTTTTGAAAGGTCAAAGTGATTTTCCATTGATAGGTGTGTTTGTCTGGCTGTGTGATTAATTCAATGTGAAAATAAGATAGTGTTGGGGGGATAGGTGAGTGCATGGATGGATGGGTGAATGCTGTGGCGGTTTCTGATGGGCGGAGAGGCTGCGCCTCAGAGGTTTAGAAGACCTATGGATGGTAATTGCAAAAAGCAATTAACATCCAAATTGCTGTTGCGTTCCCTGCCTAGAGTGACGCTCCTCGAAACGGGTGTCAGGCAGTTTGGCATTGTTTCTTGGACAGATGGTCTAATACGCATTTGCCCAATATTGGAAATGAAATTTCAGCAGCCTAGGGGCTGACACGGTGCCAGCCCAGGCCTTCAATAGTTGAGGTTCCCTGGGTACCGCCCAGTAATGACGTGATGTAGCATCGTATATTGATAGCAGCCCTGCGCGTGTACAGTATCAGCCCTGTACCTCCCGGGGCTGCCTGACAATTCCACGCTGCCTCTCACCACTCCTCCCTTTGAAAGGGAGGCATTTCAGCCTTTGGAATAGTGTCTGACATCACAGAGTCATGAGACACAACTCATGGCTCTGTGAGGGCCTGTCACGTGCTGCATGCTCTGAACAGATACACTGTACCTGCCTCTTCGCCTCGTGGATATGTTTAGAGCATTTCAGCAGTTGCCACTAGTTGATTTAATAAAGAGACAACAACTAAAAGGCAAAGCATTAAACTAGTTCACACGGTCTGGTTCCAGTTTACATCGTGGAATGGGGCAGTTTACAACAGGCAGCAGATTTTTCGTCCATCGGGGAATGTGAGGGAAGTGGAGAGGTGGTTGACTGTTCCAGGGCAGGTCAAATGGACAGCTAGAGAGTAAATACAGCACCAGCAAGCCTGCCTAGCCTTAGACGTTTTTCTGAGCAAGGACGGTAAGCTCTGTATGATTATTACTGCTTTCAATACCAGCCTCTCAGTTTCTTTTTAGTTAAATATTTTTTATTGAATATAAGAAAACACAGGGTTACAAATATAAACTAATTAATAATGTTCAGAATATAAGCATACACACGTTCTAAAAAATAGTAACTGCATATTAGGATAATTATACATAAAAGGTTACAGAGTATATAAACATTTATAATAACGTGCCTAAAATGATAATAAATTAAAAACAGGGAGAAAGAGAGTATACCTAAGGAAAAAGATATAAAACTAGGATATTACAGTGGTATACAAAGAACCTGTGTGAATGTTAAAATGAATATAATATTTAAAGGCGTAGAGTAATTTTTATAGAGGAAAGAGACAAGAAAAAAGAGGAAGAGAGAAAACGAGAGAAAGAAAAAAGGAAACGAGTGAAGAAAAGAGAAGAAAGAAAGGAAGAGAAGGAGAACTCAGTAATAAGGATAGAAAGGGATTATAATGATAATGACAGATAAGTCGTAAAAGGTAGCCACAGTAAATCAGATTTAATTTGAAGGTGTATAGAAGACTGAGGAATAGAGGCAATTCTATGCTCATCACATATATAATTCCACCAATGTAAAAAGGATAATTTAGAATTGTCTTTCCAGCAGGTTAATATGACTTTAAAAGCCACCGCAAGAAATAAATCAAATAAAGGAGATGTGGGATTAACTTGAGCCAAATCAGGCGACATGGTGCCTAAAAATACATTATGAATACTAAGTTGAATTTTGTAAGAGAAAATCAGGGTACACTTTGACCATATAGCAGTCCAGAATGCATAAACCTTAGGACAATAGAGCAATAAATGCAATAAAGAACCTTCAGCATTAAGACATGACCAACAAAATGATGAAGCAGAGTGGTTAAACTTATTTAACAAAAGGGGAGTAATGACAACTCTATTATAAATAAAGTACAGGGACTGTGTGATATTAGCAGCTTTGGAAGTCTTGAATATTTTCTGCCAAAACTTATCCCATTGCGATATCGACCAAGTCAAAGAAAGGTCATGTTCCCACTCTAGTTCAACCTTAGATTTAGTCCGTGTACCAATAGGGGTAGATCAAGATTTATAGATAAAAGAGGCACTAGGAACAGTATCAGCAGAACTTTGATATAATGGAGTATCAGGAAGAAATGAAGCAGGAGTTGGTAGAGAGAGACATTTCTGTACACAATCCTGAAGTGTTAAAGCTAAAGTATTATACTGTTGAATACAGGAATTAGGTAATTGAAAAGATTCTTGCAACTGATGGAAAGAAAGAATTACATTATTCACAAACATTTGGTGTACATAAATATCCATTGTTTGTAGTAAAATGATTTGTGACGAAACTTAATGTATTTATTAAACCAGAGTGATGACGCTAGAAAAGATTGATAATCATCCAAATTCGTAAAGAAAAGTGTATGTAACAAAAATTGAGAATGTTTCAAAATAGGGTATTTGGAAAGAAAAGTACAATTAGTCATGTGAACAACATCTCGCATTGAAAAATCATTTAACAATGAACATTCAACATTGACCCATGAAGGTTTAGGTGAATCCTGATAATCTTTAGATAAAGCATAAAACTGACAAATCAAAAAGGCATTATGATATAAAGCAAAATCAGGGAATCTTACTCCCCCCCTCATTTTTAGGACGAATCAGTTTAGACAAAGCAATACGTGCATGTTTGTTATTCCAGAGAAATTTAGTGCATAATGAATTAATCTGAGAAAAATAATATTTAGGAATTTGAAAAGGTAGCATAGATAATATGAACAGAATCTGAGGGACAATTATCATTTTAATTGTATCAAGTCTACCCCACCAAGAGAGGAACAGAGGAGACCAGATGTTTAACAAATTAGCAATTTTAAGTTTTAAGGCAGTAAATTTATGGGGCAATGTGTCACGAATGTTGGGGGAGAACCATATGCCAAGATATTTAATTTTTTGGGGACACCAAGTGAAATTAGATGAGTCAAACATATATCTATAGCATGAAGGATTTAAGGGTAAGATCTCAGTTTTAGAAAAGTTTAATTTGTAGCCAGAAATCTTAGCGAATGATGAAATTTCCTGCAAAAAGGGGGGTAGGGAAGACACAGGATTACCAAAAAACTACCTGAACAGGTCAAGTAGACAGGAACCTAACCAGGAAGAACAAATGGTGTCGGAAACAATTTGATCCTAAAGAACACCGATTAGAAAGAAAGGGAAGGATTATCTCTTTCTATAGTCCCCTCACTCAGCAGGGTTTCCCCACGGAGACATGCTTCATCATAGGGGTCCTCCCAGTCCTCTACGGACTGAGGCGTGCTACGACTTGCGGTGTTACGTAGGAGCACTTAAAAACTGTGGACTATGTGTAGTGTAAGTGAAGAAGTGGTGGAGTGGGATAATTAAAATAATCAGCTAGTGGGCTAAAAATAAACTTTATTAGTGCTCTAAGCTGAAAAAAATTAAAACGGGGTAATATGACAAGGAAACCTAACTGTAATGGAAAGGTGTGCCTAGCATATGTTCTGGTCAACTAGTTTCGAGCTTCCCCAGCTCTTCGTCAGGACTACACTGGGACCAGCCCAGTGTCGAGAAACTTGCCACTCCTAGTTAACCTGAATTAGGTGCAATAAGTGTGATGCCACAATTGTAAGGCATGCGTTTTAAAATACATACGTAATGTACGTCAGCACAATGGTCTGTAAGGTACAAAACAAAAGTTAATTAGGGAGAAAAAATATATAATAATACGTATTACTGTCACTAAAAATTGTGAGCACACTACACCCAAGTGTATGCACATTTTCTTATCTGATGTGCCGCTATGTGAAGAAGAGAAGAGATGCAATTATTCACTCCATGCCGGCGAGGTGCTGAAAAAAGTGTGCTGAAATTCGTAAAATTAATAAGTCTGACTTAACACACACATAAACGTACAACACAGATTGTATGTGCACCATTTGGAGAAGCAGAATATTCTCCACCAACACAACCCTCACATCAAACATATAAAACTATGGAAAAGGTACATAGACGATGTGCTGTTGATTTGGGAAGGTAATGAACAAGAAGCTGAAAATTTCCTAGTCTGGCTGAACCAACAAGACCCCTTCCTGAAATTCACTTTTTCAATGAGCAGATCCAGTATGGTCTTTTTAGACCTTACCATATCAGCACAAGACGGATATCTCATCAGTACTACACATTTTAAACCCACAGCAAGGAATTGCCTACTTGTATACGACAGTTTCCATCCTCGCAGCCTTAAAGACAACCTTCCGTTTGGCCAATTTTTGCGCCTTAGACGGAATTGTACGACGAGACAAGACTACAACATTCAAGCCAAAGAACTATCAGAAAAACTGATACAACGCAAATACCCACAACATCTTGTGTCCAGATCCAGAAAAAGAGCCTTAAATAACAACAGGGAGGCCCTTTTAGAAACAAAAACTGTAGCCACACAGAATGAGCCACGAAAACAAATTTGTATCACTACATACAATATTGCATCTAACTTGGTTAGTAAAATAATCAAGAAACACTGGCGCATCCTGAACAGTGGGGGTTTAGACCTACAGAAACCTATGTTCAGCCATCGCAAAGCCCGCAATCTGAGGGACCATCTTGTCCATACACGTCCTACCACGACGAAAACTGTAGGCCCCCAACGCCTGCTCCATCCCCTACCTGAGGGCCATTTCCCGTGTGGTAACTGCAGTGTATGTCACCTCACAAAAGTGACCAAGACAGTGATATGCAATAATGGAATAACCTGGAACCTTCGGTCTTTCACTAACTGCAACACAACAGGGGTGGTTTACTTGATAACCTGCGTTTGCAATTTCCACTACGTAGGTATGACAACGAGGCAAGTAAACACCCGAATGATTGAGCACCGGAGTAATTTCAGGTGTAAACGTGACAATACCAAGATGACCACCCATTTCCTGGAAAAACGACACACACCCAATGACTTCAACTGGGTTGTTTTGGAACATGTTAAGAATCACCCTAACATGGAGAAACACTTACATGAGAAGGAACAACGTTGGGTGTTTAAGCTACGCTCAGATAACAAGGGTCTAAACGATGACATACCCTGGAGCCAGTTCACTTGACCAACCCCCTCTCAGGTGTATCAGCATAATAAGCCATTAACATCTATCCTGTTGGGTCTTGTGAAAACTTTCACCTTAGACTTGCTTAGTGATTTTCAATATTAATGACCACCTAGCAAATCCGATTACGGACCTGTAACTGTCTGCAATCTGAATATAAGTTTTGTAATTTCCCTATACGAAAAAACATAACAATGGACATCATCCCATTTTGGAACAAACCTTAACACCATGACAGCCTGTCTAACTAACTTATCGCCGAGCTGTACCTGCCGGCTATCTCAAAAAAGTTTTAGGTTTTCCTTACACAAAAAAAAAACAAAAAAAAAAAACATTGTAACAACATCGCTCCATCAGCAAATATCTCGCCCACATTACTACTTCTCTACTTTTGGTCATTCAAAGCTGAGAGTGATTGCACATCTCTACTGGATCATCGCTACTTAAAATAACTTTATTAAAAACCAGCATTACATTCCTTTACAGTATTTACTTCCTTCTCATCCCACTCTAAGATGGCGGCTCCCATGACAGCCTGTCTAACTAACCTATCGCCGAGCTGTACCTGCCGGCTATCTCAATAAAGTTTTAGATTTTCCTTACACTAAAATCATTGTAACAATATCGCTCCATCAGCAAATATCTCGCCCTCATTACTACTTCTCTATTTTGGGTCATTCAAAGCTGAGAGTGATTTCACATCTCTACTGGATTATCGCTACTTAAATTAACTTTATTACAAACCAACATTACAATCCTTTACAGTATTTACTTCCTTCTCATCCCATTCTAAGATGGCGGCTCCACCCGCGTACCAGCACCGGAGCCTTCTTCTCTCTCTCTCCCCTTGACAGGCTCGCCTGTACAAAAAAACAGCGCAGCAACGAGGACACGCCAGAATGCGGTCCGCGAGGTTTGGCTTCGAGTAGGTGTCATTGTATGCGGGGTTTAACGTACAAGTAAGTGCTACCAGTGGAGAAAAATCTCCATACCTGTACGGTACGAGGAGCTCTTCCTTCGTCTCCCTTTCACCCCGTAGGGCGATCCTTCATTACGGAGCACGCCATTATCCTAATGATCTCGATTACTATCCTCCTTTAGATGTACGAGATCGCCGCATCCCCTCCGGTGACCATGAAGCACAGTGTTGCTTTTTCTTAAGTATGTTACATGTTCTGTGTTGTACGTTTATGTGTGTGTTAAGTCAGACTTATTAATTTTACGAATTTCAGCACACTTTTTTCAGCACCTCGCCGGCATGGAGTGAATAATTGCCTCTCTTCTCTTCTTCACATAGCGGCACATCAGATAAGAAAATGTGCATACACTTGGGTGTAGTGTGCTCACAATTTTTAGTGACAGTAATACGTATTATTATATATTTTTTCTCCCTAATTAACTTTTGTTTTGTACCTTACAGACCATTGTGCTGACGTACATTACGTATGTATTTTAAAACGCATGCCTTACAATTGTGGCATCACACTTATTGCACCTAATTCAGGTTAACTAGGAGTGGCAAGTTTCTCGACACTGGGCTGGTCCCAGTGTAGTCCTGACGAAGAGCTGGGGAAGCTCGAAACTAGTTGACCAGAACATATGCTAGGCACACCTTTCCATTACAGTTAGGTTTCCTTGTCATATTACCCCGTTTTAATTTTTTTCAGCTTAGAGCACTAATAAAGTTTATTTTTAGCCCACTAGCTGATTATTTTAATTATCCCACTCCACCACTTCTTCACTTACACTACACATAGTCCACAGTTTTTAAGTGCTCCTACGTAACACCGCAAGTCGTAGCACGCCTCAGTCCGTAGAGGACTGGGAGGACCCCTATGATGAAGCATGTCACCGTGGGGAAACCCTGGTGAGTGAGGGGACTATAGAAAGAGATAATCCTTCCCTTTCTTTCTAATCGGTGTTCTTTAGGATCAAATTGTTTCCGACACCATTTGTTCTTCCTGGTTAGGTTCCTGTCTACTTGACCTGTTCAGGTAGTTTTTTGGCAATTGTATTAGTGGAGGGTGAACCTAACCGATGACCTCTACTTCCCCCTTATGTTCTGTTAAAGAGACAGGATTAGACATATAAATAAGAACATCATCAGCATATGCAGATAATTTAATTTGTTGGGTCTTGAAATTAAAACCATTAATGAGAGGGTTATTTCTAATACGTTCCAGAAAATGTTCTAAGCATAACAAGAAAAGTAGTGGTGAAAGGGGGCAGCCCTGACGAGTACCTCTTTGAAGAGAAAAATAAGGGAAGAAGAGACCATTAACAAAAATACATGCTTTTGGATTGGTATATAACAATTTAACATATGAAATAAACTTTGGACCAAAACCAAACCATTGTAATGCATGAAATAAGAACGCCCAATTAACACGGTCGAAGGCTTTTTCTGCATCCAGGGATAAAGCAGCCAGTGGGGCTGGATAATTTCTACTAAGAGCAAGAACATTGGAAAATATTCTGGCGTTATCAGAAGCCAAACGACCTTTAACAAAGCCAACTTGGTCTGGTTTAATGAGAAGAGGGATAATTTTTTCTAAACGAGAAGCTAAAATTTTTGCAAAAATTTTACAATCATAGTTAATTAATGATATAGGACGAACATTTTTGCAAAAGGAGGGGTCTTTATCTGGTTTGGGGATTACAATAATAAGGGCTTCCAAAAAAGAACCACAGGCTTGGGAATTGGATATAAAGGAATTAAAAAGTTGTAACAATTTGGGAGCAAAAATTGAGGAGAAAGTGGAAAATAATTCTACTGAAAATCCATCAGGGCCAGGAGCCTTCGCTTTTTTCATAGACTTAAGAGCATCGGTTAATTCTTGTAGAGAGATATCTTCTTCAAGGGGTTCGAAATTATCCTGGGAAGTTTTAGGCTTGGGGATATCTCGGAAAAAAGAAATAAAATCATCTTCAGAGGGCATGGTAGTTTCTGTATATAAGAGATTGTAGTATGATTGAAATGTGGAGGTAATATCGGAATCAGATGAAAGGAGTGTGTTGTTTGATTCCGAATGAATGGGGCCAATAACTTTACGTTCTGATTTAATTTTTAGATAATTTGCTAGCATTTTCCCAGCTTTATTTTGTCCTCCATGATATTTCGATTTAATCTTAAGGAGGATGTTACAAGCGTCCACAGTGACTATTTTATTCAGGGAGGATTTAGCCTTAATTAATTCTTGTAGTGATGAGGGAGATTTAGAATAATAATAATTATGCTCTAACGTTTTTAGAAGGGTTAGGGTTTCTTTATATTTAGTATGCAGTAATTTTTCTTCCTTGAGGAGTATGCAATAGTGAATGCTCTAAAGGAAGCTTTAAAGACGTCCCAATTGTTGTGAACGGAAGTGTCTAAGGAGTTATTAAAGGTAAAGAATTCCTTAATAAAAGAAGTCGCTTCTAGAATAAAGGAACGGTCCGATAGAAGGCAATTATTAAAACGCCATCTACCTTGTTTACATGTGGTGAGAGATAGGTCGATAAGGGTGGAGACAGGAGCATGATCAGATATACATATGGATCCAATGTCAGAAGATTGGAGACATGGTAGCAGTGATTTGGAAACTAAAATATAATCAATACGAGATCTGGTATGATGGACGGGTGAAAAGAAGGTAAATTCTAAGGTATCTGGGATACATGTTTTCCACGTATCAAATAATGGGTGAGAGGAAATGGCTGCTTGAAATGATTTGTGGGATTTGTCAGGTTTGAACTTACAGTTGGATTGCCTATCAGTAAACGGATCTAACCAATTGTTAAAATCACCCCCAACCACAATATTAGAATTAGCACATGACAATAGTTTCAGCCTTATAGAGTGCCAGAATTCAGAATCTGGTTTAACAGGACCATAAATATTGAAAAAAGTTATTTGTCTTTTATTTATAATAACCTCTGCCAATACCCACCGACCATCAGGGTCACACTCTGACGATATAATCTGTGCATTAATGGATTTATGAAACAATATAGCGACACCACCATGACGATCAATAGCAGGAGAAAAAACAATTTGATTAACCCAGTGGCATTTAAGTTTAAGGGATTATTTGTCATTACAATGGGTTTCCTGTAAAAAAGCAACTTGGGTATTAAGTTTAGCAAGATGAGACAATACCTTTTGACGCTTGACTGGATGACCAAGACCACAAACATTCCACGAAGTCACATTAACCATAACTCTGGGAACCGGTAAACACGAGGGAACAGGAACACAAAACTGCAAAATCGACAAGACAAAAGAAGGAAAGACAATGTTCAATATGTGAAAAGAAAGACTTAGTATTAAAAATGAGACAGGTACAGAAAAACCGGATTCAAGCTGAGTGAGAATGAGTAGATGAAAAGAAGATAGACAAAAAGAAAAAGAAGCAAAAGAGAAAAATTTGAGGAGAACCATAATCCAAAAAGTAGGACTAAATATAAAAAGAAACAGAAAAGAGGGAAAAGAAAGAGAAAGAAAAGAAAGGAAAGAAACAGAAGAAAGAAGCAAGCAAACAAATCAAGGATTAGCATCCAGATCTGTAAAGTAGAAGGAAAACCGAGAAAAGAGGAGCATAGTGACGCCGAAGGACACGGACCACAGTAATAACTACAAAAGATGAATGAGAACCTCATGAATACAATAAGAACAGATAATCAGAGGATATCAAAAAGGCAAATCAATTTATATTCTAATTAGCAATCCTAAAATATAAGAAAAAGTCAAACATTTGTATCCATGCCCTGAGGTGAGAGACTATGAAGAAAAAGTTTAAGTTTATCCGGATCATCAAAGGAACGTGACCGACCATCATGTGTAATTTTACAAAGGCAAGGATGGAGAATTCCATATTGACTGTTAAGTTGTCTCATCTGAGGCCGTAAAGCAAGAAATTACTTGCGACGGGCATTTGTTGCATTGGAAATATCCTGAGATATGAAGATATTATGGCCTGACCAGATAAGACGGCGTTTAAGTCTTACAGCCTTCAAAACTTGCATAAGCTCGGTGAATTCCAAAAAAAGCATTATGATTCCACGTGGCTTGTTGGCATGAGGAAGAAGACGCCCCAATCGGTGAGCTCTTTGTATATTGAGGAGGCTCGACGATGGTTGAAGATCTAACAGTTCTGGAAGGAATTTCTGCAGAAAAGTGACCATGTCGGAACCTTCAACATTCTCCGGAAGACCATAAAGGCACAGATTATTTCTACGATTGCGATTTTCAAGATCCTCTGTGTGGATTTTTAATTTATGGATTTCTTGTTCCACTGTTGGAATCTTAGAAGTGATGTCTTGTAAGTCGCTTACACGCTGTTCAAGTTCCAAGACTTTTCCCTCCATGACAATCCATCTCTCCTCAATCTGCTTTAACTTTTCGTTAGTCGTGGACATAAAGGGCTGAAGGCCATGTACCTCGTCTAGTATAGAGTCCAGGACCGGGTTTTGTGAGGAGAGAATAGGAGACGGAGGATCATTTTTATGTCTTTTTGGCTTGGTACCGGAGGAGGAAGAACGAACAGCATGGGAATCACTAACCATTGTGACTTAAAATGCTCCACGATGGATAAAAGTTATCGCAAAAATATAGTGAGAATATTCCGTATATTAATTAAATACAGATATTGTATACAACTCACCAAGAGTCACAAAGTAGAATAAAAATAAAATTGAACAATAATGACATCAAATCCTCCATAAAGAACATAGCAAAAAATATCTCAGCTGGCATATATTGATGCAAAAAATGCCGTTCCAGGTGGAGAAGCCGCAGTATAGAAGAGGTCCGGCCAAAAAGCGATGCACTGGCAGAAAAAAGACTTTGTCATGACAAATAATGTGAGAGGCGCTGAGTGACGTTAGCGGTTAAGGCTCTGCTATTAGGAATTTTCTAATATGGGCTGCCATACCATTCACTTATGCAGAAAAGTGCACTGAAATGCTCCTTGCCTCAAACAGACCACTGGCAGCAGTTGGCATTGGTACATTAAACAAAGTGACACACCAAAAAGAAACTGGAGTGAGCACTTATATCGTATGGTGCACCCATTTTATTATTAAGAAGGCAGTAGGCAAAGTTTGGCAATATCACGCTAGATGCAGCGTTCTGAGAAAAGGAAACGCGGGCACCGCAATACAAAATGGCGGGCGCCCGCGAGTCACTGAGGTGAAAATCACCGCCGCAGCGTATGGGCTCGTTTGCTGTATAACGACGATTTGAAAGCGGTATTCGGACTCACCGCATCGTCATTCAGCCATGCCCGCCTTCCAAAGACAGGGACAACATACGTCTGAGGCTCTGCACAGGTTAGAGATCCCGCGTCGCTGTGGAGCCTACACCGGGTCCGCCATTTCGCTTCGGCGCTCAAGCCACGCCCCCAGCCTCTCAGTTTCTGACCCCAGTGCAAACCATTCTTATCAGGGCACCGTATGCGTAGCTCAGGCTCTAATGTCAATTCATTGAGTATGTTTCACTTGCATAACAGTAGCACCGAATTCAACAAACTGTTCTCACGTGCACCACTTTCATTCTACAAAGTACACGGGGGAACAAAATGGTGAGTGACTGTTTTTCTTTGAGACTCTAGCTGGTGTAGTGCAGTGGAATATTTGGTGCCCTGGTCAATTTGTTTATCCTCTGCCCATAGGTTGTCCTTGGGCCTCCTCCCTCACGATAGTCTTTGCTAACTCAGCGCCGCTGCTCGCCACTTACAGCTCTTTCCTAGCCCCTGTCTCTCACTGACCAGGGTGTCTTAATCCACACTCCTCGAAGTAAACCCGAGCCAAGTTGCTTTTAGTGTGCACTAAACTTTAATTAACTTGGGGGCATATTAACAAGGAACAGGGAAAATTAACGCTAAGGGCGCTTAGCGTAAATTTTTTTAACGCCTGCTATCGATGGATAATATCGCCTGGTTATCGCGTTATTAACAACGCTAACCGCCTAGGCGATAAAAAATCCAGCGATAGCGGCATTTTGGGAGGTTATTGCTGGTAATGCAGCGATAAAACTACAAGGATAGGGATATCCTTGTTGATAGCCCATGGTGGACTTAGCCATGTAATTCACCTCCCATTGGATTACATGGCTAAGTCTGAAAATTATCAGACGTAAAAAAGCAGCGTTAACCGTGGTTAGCGCTGCTTTTTTTGTCTCTAACAGGGTTAGCGTGAAGCTTGATAATAGGAGAAATGTTGCTTAGCGACATTTCTCCTATTATTTTGCTCTGGAATGCCCACTTTGCATCTCATTAGAGATGCAAAGGGAAGCGTAGTGAAAAAAGGTGCTAACATGCGATTTTGCATGTTAGCACCCTGTTGTTGATAGGGCGATATTTTTATCTCCGCCTTTTCGGCTTTTAAAGCCAAATAAGCGGAGATAAAGCCCTTGTTAATAAGCCCCTTGAACTTTAAATGTTCACTTTAGGATTGATAGTGGGGAAGCCCCAAGATACAACATACAAAAAAGCTGTTTATTCTGTGCTATGTAGCTTCTGTTAAGCTATTTCTATAGTCTTAGTACACATAATCAACAGATCTAAAGGCTGATTAAGAGACCGGATATGGCTTAAAATGAGGAAGTCATTTGAGGCTTCATGATGAGTTAATATTTCTCAGATGTACTGTAAGAGTTTTACCAGCAGAGTTATGTTGTTTGCCCTTCTATTAGAAACGTAAAAAAAGTTTTGCACTAGGTTAGGTACTGGCTGATTTCAATATACAGTTTCAAAACATTTGTCTAATTCTAAACACTGATGCTTTTTGTGGCAGTCTATTTTGTATTGTGTAAGGTATAATGTTAAAATAATGACTTGAATATTGACAGTACTTATGTTCGGAGGTAGGGATTTTGTAGCTTTATGAGTGCATATTTGCTATTTCCCACTTCACCAACTGGTTCAATCCTGGTACACATAACCATCTGCATTAACAAACTGACTTTTCATATCGTAACTGTACAATTTCCACCAGTTTCTTTAAAATGCATTTAATTTTCATTTAAGTGTGTGTGTCTGTCAGTCAGTTTCTGGAGCGTCCTTTCCTCTTGTCTTTTCGGCCTCTTTGTAGAGCGCAAAGAAAATGCAGTGCTTACAGGTGAGTTGGTGCATAGTATGTTGGGGATGGTGAAGTGAAGGAGATACAATAAAGTGCATTCACAAGATGTGAAGAGAAGAAGGGCACCAAAATTGCTAATAAATGTGCAATTTTTTTTAAATTTCCCCAGGGGAGGACCCTCGAGCCTCCCCATAAAAACGTTGGGTTTGCTCACTCACCTGAGAAAACTCATTCATTGCTCTTATGCCGCAGCCCTTTAAAATTCCACCAGCCGCCACTGGTTCACGCTATATAACTATCAGCACATACAAATTCAACAAACCAAGGGGCATATTTACAAGACTCTACCCCCATTGGAGATTCACTTTTTTTGATGCTCTGGTGGCGCTGTGTGCTGGCCCATATTTCCAAGGCCATGCAAAGGCACTTTGCGTGGCTTTACACAGCCTTGTAAATATGGCCCTCTTTGACGTAGTACTCTGCTTCAAAGGTGCGCGTCATGGGTGTTGCTGTGGGTGTTCCTAGACAACACCCATTACTGTATAACACTGCCCCAGATTTACAATGATTCGTAAATCTGAAGCAGCACCAAAACTAACGCCTTTCCAGTGGAGGGATTAAAGTGGTGCAACGAGGATAAATACTCTTGTGTCTCATAATTTTTTGCTTGTTCTATGTGTGCTGAATCACACATAGAATAAGCAAAACACCATTAATGATTGCATTTGTGCAGGAAGGTGTCCTTTCCGGCACAACAACAATCATCCCTGCAAGGCAGTCACCCATGCACCATGGTGCAAGGGTGCCTGCATTGGCGCACGGTTGCTGTTTTAGTGCCGGCGCAAGGGAGACAACAGGGGTGTGTCGTATTCTTGTAAATAATGGTGCATCCCTGCGTTTTTTTAAATGACTCAGCTTGGCGCAGCAAAATTGCTTGCGGCTCTGCACTGTGCCATTTCATTGTAAATATGCCCCCATGAGTGGGGAATTTGTCAGGGCAACTTTTGTCTGGAAGTTTTGGGTTGCATTTGTCCAATTCTGATGGCTTGACATATTTGCCATTTTAGAGGTCTGGCCTTTGCTCCAGTCTCTATACTTATACGTGATTTTGATCTGTTACCGATTGTGATGGGAATGTATGGTGCATACTGTGCGATAATCATTTATTGTCTGATTACATGCTGAATTTAGATCATTAGAATATGTACAATAAAAACAACTGAAAATGAATAAAGTAAAGACAAGTCTCCAGAGAGAAGGCAAAAATAAATTCATCACAGCTAGTCAAAATGTATTGGTCGACTTTAGGCTGTAATATTCAGGGTGTAAAATAGCTGCAAGATCCTCTGTAACATTATTGAAGAATTGGACATTTCAACTCCAGCAACGAAAAACAATACACTTAAAGATGGTTCTTATTCCCATTAAATGGAACAAAAGTCTCAGTAAGTAATTGCTCTAATTGCTTATACTAGGAAAATCAAAGATGCTAAATGTTTCCCCCTATTCCCAGAGATTCTACGGTTAAATACAGAGGGACTTATTTACAAGCCCTTGTGCCGTCAGTGCGTGACCTTTGATGATGCTCCGGCGACGCAGAGTGCAGACCCAAATCTGCGAGGCCACGCAAAGCCACTTTGTGTTGCTTTTAATGTCCTCATAGATAAAGTGTAAGGATGACATGCAACACCCATGGGTTTTGATGCATTCCCACATTTACAATGATCTATGAACCTGAGAATGTGTCAAAACTGTATGCCTCCACAGGGCAGGCGTAATGAGGAGGAATATGTTTATTCTCATTTTTTTCTCTTTTCATGTGTGCCACATTCCGCAGCACACATAGAAAGATGAAGCTGCCTCTATGGATTGTTTTTGTGCAAGAAGATGTCCCTTCCTGCACCAAAAAAATCCTGTCTAAAGTGCCTGCATTGACTCTAGGTACCAAATGATGTGCCGGTGCTGGCTGAAAGGACAGGAATGCATCGTATCTCGTAAATACAGTGCACTCCTGGCCGTTTGATTTGCAATAAGGCAGCAAAAAGACTTGCAGCACTGCCTTACGCAAAATCATTGTAATGACACTCAGAGTTTATTTCCACTGATATCTGAGTTATTTGATGGCTAGTAGAAGGAATCAAAAGCAAAGAAAACGGTCTTAGTTTTCCTGACAAGAGAGCTCACAGATAGTTTTAAGACTTAGGTTAAATATTGGTTTGAATGATAGGGATGTGGATTTTCATTCTTGAAACTAAATCCATATTTTCATAACATTGCTTAGATCCACTTTTTAACAATTGTTTAATAAGGCATAATGAATAGCATAGCAGACATCCAGTCTAAAGTTAGCCGGAAAATGGATAAATTCATTACCATATGATCTTTCACAAATTACGCAGGGCTTTCCCTGAAAAAACACATTTGCATCAATATTACAGCCTGCAGTGAAAAAGTTGCGGCAGATTACAGGCACAATTTATATTGTATATACGGGGCTTCTTTAGCAATTGCTTTCAACACCACTCCAAACACGAACAGAATCTATGCTTGAGGTACAACTTTTGGCAAGCAGTATAAGAGAAATTGAGAGCTTAATATAGTGTCCAGGCATGTGGACAAGCTTTCCAACGACATATATATCCCTTAACGTTAGTTGGCACCAAATGAGATCGGAAAAGCATAAGCAATGGATTGCCATACTAGCTGCACATCTTTCAGGTGACCTATGCAAACGAAAGAGCACTTTACTTTTATTTCATTGTGTTCTGATATAATTTAGGACAAGTCCTTCTGTGAATATAGATTATCATATAGATATGTGCTGCAACTAGCTCTTCACTAGGACTCCAAATATTAACAATAGAGACATAGTGCAATATAGTAAGCAAATACCCTGAACGTTAAACTGAAGAAAACAAAGATTTAATCATTTCGCTTTTGCCTTACTCATTCAGAGAAAAATCAGGTGTCCTATCATAGGCCATTTTTGTCTGTGTACAACATGATTTGCATGTTCATTCTCCATTTTCAGGGTAACACAATTTTGTTTACTTTCTACCTGTTTCATGTCACACAAAAGAGGCAAAAGATCAAAGAGGCAGCACAGAGCCCAGTTTACCAAATTTGTCGGGATTTACTCACATACCTGAGTCCCTGAGCACGTACTAACTCTGACCCATGTCACTATTTATTAAAATTACAGACCTTAGAAGATATACTCTCCTTGCACACCAAAAGGAGTAGGGACTGAACGAACGTGGTGTTTGTGATATAGTGTGGAAACGTGCTGTGTGTTTTAATACTACCCTCACTCACACCGAAGTGTGACATGCTTCATCATAGGGCTGCTTACAATACACCCCGGCACAACCAACGCCTGGGGTGGAGCAATAGATTTGGGGAAGACATACACAACATAAAAAGAAGAAAACAATGTTTCCCAATCGCAACACCCTTGCGTGCCCATGGTTACCTTTAGATTACAATTCTCATATTTCCATCTCCTGTCTCCGAAGTTATGCGGAAATATATAGGTCTAGTCACCAAATAAGTTCAAACACTCATCAACCATACCACACTTCTTGTACTCATCACCCTGAAGGGCCACTCGGGTGTAGTGTACTCACCGAGTTTACCCCTAAGTCAAGCTAAAAATGGCGGTGGGCCAGGAGAGACCCCTTGTTGTCACACTCTGGGGAGGTAATGGAAAAATAGGAGAAAAAACAAACAGTGCGCTTATTATTATTGCATTATAATCCGCTATATACACACACAATGTCACCCCAATGTAGTTTAATACAAGCCGGCTTCGCTTTTCTTAGTGGATTCAGTAATTCTTTGCATGGGTCGGCCGAGGTAGTCCTTGCTTTTTTATCCAAATGAATCCCCACACAAGTAATACACACAGGTGGTATCTAGCGACAAGGCTAACTGCCATAATCACGGTGGTGGTGATATATCGCCAGTTGTTTGTGCCCCATTATTGTCATATAAGAAAAAGGAGTCGATAACCCATCTCATTAGCAAATAGGCAGATACAGCGTGGGAGAAACGGTGCCCCGTAAGTAAAAAGATGTGCCCATTATCCGATTACAGCCGGTGGCCTGAGTATTTGCCTCTCGACCCCCCCTCCCCTTCTCCTTACTACTTCAACAGCGGTGCTCCTCCTTGTCGTCAGTGCTCGCCTCCTCCACCGAGTAGAAGTGCGAGGAGACGGGGTGAGGAGTTGTTTTTAAAGAGGTGAGTGATTATTGAATCTCGGAATACTTTTGGGTGCGCGGAGGGCGTGTCGCCGTCAGACGCGCAATCACATGGGTAAGCAGGAACAGGCACCAGCTCCTTCTCTACGTGTACGTCTCCCCATTGTCATGGAGACGAAAAAACAATTGAAGGAGTGGACTCTTTTGAATGAAACTCCAAGCTCCAAGGTGTGTTAGTTTGCGGAGACCCCCTTTGTCCCGATAAGACCCTCGGATGGATTTTGCTCAATTCTGAGACTGTTTTCTACTGTTAGAATCCGGGGTCTCTGGTTGGTGCAGGTATGCACTTGCGATAAGCAGGGACCCTTTCCTCTAAGTCAGGGCAAAGGATTACTCTTAGAAAATAACCCCTGCTCACGCTCTAGGTAACGTGGCGCGAGCAGTCAGGCTAGATTCCAGAGGGCATCTGGTTAAGCATTCAAGGCATCCCACAATAACCACCAACCCACCACACAGAGACACAATGCTGTATTTTGTAAAAATAAGGTTCTTTATATAAAACTCTTTAAGCAGGCTTTAAAAATACAGTTCTTCACTTTCAAATGAGGTTCCAGTTACTTGCAATTATCTTTAGGGAGTCCACAGTTCTTAAAATGGTCACTTTTGGTGCAATCTGCATCCTCTGGGGGCCTGTGCGCCTCGTAGGGCCTTCTGTACGCTTTGTACCAGCTTTTGGACGTGTCGTGCCGTTCCTCACACTTCCAGCGTGAGCACGCATACTAGGACTCAAGCCGTACGGACCGTACCTTCCTAGGTACGCGTCGTACGGGTCCGGTGCGCCTCTTGCTACACCTCACGCTTCCCACGTGAGCAACGTGCATATCTTCAACGCTGGACGGACCGTACAGGTGCAGGGATGCACGTACGAGCTGGGGACGAACCGCACCAAGTCTCACGCTTCCCGCGTGAGTGGCGTAGTGGTACGATAGCGTAGTATGGGCCCTACACAGGAAAGTACGGTTCGTACAACGGCGCTTGGGCTCACAGTACCTTATTTCTTGGGGGCAATGTTCGTGGCGGCCTCAGAAGTCCGTAGAGGGGCGTCCCACGTCGCGTTGTAGTCCAGCTTGGGCAGTAGACGACGATGCTTCGTGGGGCGCTTCAGGACATCGCAGCACACCTCGGGGTCAGAAGCAGGAGGGGCAGCTTGGGGGTGATTTCTCAGCGCGCAGCGCTGTCGCGTCGACCAGGATCGGCGAACCAGGGCACCGTCGGTCCTCACAGTGATCTCCGCGGCCAGGGGTCGCAGAGGCTAGGTGCTTGGACGTAGGTAGTCTCTTCTTCGCGTTGTGAGCTACGGCTCGAGGGGGCAGCTGTTTACTTTGTTTCAGCCAGGCAGAGCAGGCCTTCACGGTGCTCACAGCAGCACCTTGCGGGCAGAAGTCACGTTGCTCAGCGAGATGGGGGGCACACAGGTTCTCTGAGATCAGCGTCAGCAATCCACCCACAGCAGCTTCCTTCTCTTCCAGGGAGGGGTAGCGCCCACTGTTCCTGGGGCGCAGTTCAGGTGGCAAGTTCACAAGCAAGCCCAAGTTGAATTCAAAGTCTTTCTCAGTCTTTTCTTCCTCTCCTTCCAGCAGCAAGGCACCACCACAGGCCAGTCTCTCAGGCTTAGAGACAGTACTCCTCCATGCAGCTTTCCCAGGTCCTTCTCTTCGGGCAGAGGTTCTTCTTGGCATAAACAGGATCTGATTTCTTAGGAGCAGGGCTCCTTCTTTTATAGCAGGTTTCTTTTGTTCTTTGTCGCCAGGGGGCCTGTGCCTGGCTCAGTCCGGTTCTGGAGCACTTTGTTGTGGTGACTCTACTTTTCCCTTTCAGCGCAGAGGGCAGAGACATCAGCCGCTCCACAGGGGGCGGAGCCAGCATTGTGATGGCAGAGCACAGGTCTATTCAGAGTCAAGGTGTACTCCTCCCATCCATCCTGGTGTAATCTCTCTACCCACCACCTGGCAGCCAGCCTGTCTCCTGGAATTCCCCAGCCCTGCCCCTCACTGAAACTAGGCAGCACACACACACAAAGCAGAGGCGGACTGAAATGGCTAAGCAAGTAAATACTAACTTTCTAAAAGTAGTATTTACAAACACAGGATATTAAAATAAACTTTACTAAAAGAAGTATTTTATTATTCTGAGTTCAGGCATATTAAACTTGACTTTCTACCATGCTCTCTGAGTCCGCTGGGATTATAGCGTGTAATAATTCCAGCAGCCCATTCTGGCCTATGGAGAGCAGGTAGCCTTCAATAGTGAAAAACGAAAATGGCTGTAGTTCACTATTAGGACATGCCACACACATCAGGGCATGTCCTACCTTATGCCTGCAATGCACCCTGCCCGTGGGCCTACCAGAGGGGTGACTAATATGTAGTTAAGGGAAGGTTTAGGGACTGGCAAGTAGGTGCACTTGCGCAATCAGCGCAACAGTACCAGACTGCACGCAGGTTCTGCAATTGCAGACCCTAGACACATTTTACTAGGCCGCTTCTGTGGGTGGCACAACCAGTGCTGCAAGCCCACCAGCAGCATTTGTATTTACAAGCCCTGGCACTCCTGGTGCACTTTACTAGGGGCTGATAGCAAACCAAATATGCCAAACATGGACACCAATCAATGTATACACTTTTCAAAGGGAGCACTTGCACTGTGGCACTGATTAGCAGTGGCACAGTGCCCTGAGCAGCTAACACCAACAAAACACATGAGGCACATCAGCAAAAAGTGGAAGGGAAACTCACGCCAAGGTGCCAGGTCTAACATCTACCTTTGGTGTGTTCATAAGGGGAACAGAAGTGCAAAAACAGTCCTGTCGGTAGACAGTGTATTCAAAAGAACAGTGCAGGGAACTCATGTGTGGAAGGAATGTCCCAAGTTCCAGTCCCTAGCAACATAGAAATTCTGAAAACCTCTGGAATCTAAATAGTGGATAATAGGCAAAATCCACGTCATCTTATGAACAATCGTTGCATAATGGATATGCAGTTGCAGGGCGCAGGTCTAACAATCGCCTCAGGTAAGAGCCTTAGGAATTTGCACTCTATTTAGTACACTATTTAGAGAATGCCACTGTATTTTTTCATTGAGGTCCGTTATGTGACTTTTGAGCCAGTACACCAATCTTTGCTCTCTCAGGAGTAGTGCCTTTGCTTTATCCCCAATCCAGGCTGCCAAAATTGGTTTCTCAATAACAGTCCAGGTCATATCTTCTGGAGTATGGTGCATCTCCAAATAGTGGGTTGTTAGTTTCGTGCTAGATCTCATGCATCTTATCGTGCTTCAATGTTCCATGATGCGTATTTTCACTTTCCTGGTGGTCACCACCACATACTGCTTTCCGCACGGGCAGGTGATCAGATAGATCACATGTTCTGTATTACAATTGGTCTGTGATCTTTGTTCCCAGGGATAAGTCAATTCTATGTCGATTGTTTTTGTGTTATTCGTTAGGTGACACACATTACAGGATCCGCAGCGGATGTGTCCTTGTACTGGTGGTAGGAGACCCTGTCCTCCGGTTCTTCTTTGTGGTGGTCCTCCTGGTCTCGTGTGTACAAGTAGGTCCTTCAAGTTGGTGCTCCTTTTGAAAGAAAACAGAGGTTTCTCAATGTTCAATCCCTGGAAGTTAAGTATACTCCAATGTTTCAAAATCACCTGTCTGATTTGATGGGAGGCTTTATTAAAGGTGGTGACACAAACTGGTTTGTTCGTCTCTGGTTTTAATCTTTTTTCCAGAATGTTGTCCCTTTTGGCATTCATCGCTCTTTTGTGGGCTCTTGCGATGGTATTTTCCGGGTGTCCTCGTTGACACAGCTTCTTAGAGAGAAGAGTGGCTTCCTCTTTGAAGGTAGTTCTCTCCGTACAGTTGCGGCGCAACTGAACAAATTGGCCTACAGGTAAGTTCTCCTTCAAGGACTTAGGGTCGAAGCTGTCAAAGGCTAACAGGGCGTTCTTATCCGTGGGTTTGTGAAAAACCCGGGTGTGAAGTATTCCCTCCTTTGGTTCGATGACTAGGTTCAAAAACGGGAGTCCTGTTCTGGTCACGGTAGACGTGAAGTGAAGCAAAGGATTCCTTTGATTAAGCCAATCCAAAAATTGTTCCACTGTCTCCCCATCACCCTTCCAAATCACCAACACATCGTCGATGTAGCGCCGCCACAGTCTTATGTTTCCCGACCGGATACATCCTGGGTCACAGATCTCTTTCCTCTCAAAGGCTCCCACATACAGACCCACCAGGCGGGGCGAAGGTACTGCCCATCGAGGTCCCATGGGTCTGCAGGTAGTGTCCCCTCGTATTCAAAGAAATTTCTGGTCAGGGCTAGTTCCGCTAGACTCAATACGAAGGCCTGAGGTGTCTGGTATCTCCAGTCTTCTATGAAGAGAATGTCCTCCAATACCCTGAGGGTTTCCCTCTGGGGGATGTTGATATATAATGCCTCGATGTTCAGACCCAGCAGGAATTCGCCGATTGAAGGAAATGCCCTTTAATCCTAACAGGTCAGGATGTCCAAGGTGTCCTGTAAGTATGATGGTAATCTCTGTACCAAAGGTTTCAGATAAAAGTCACAAAATTGTGATAATGGTTCCAGGATCGAACTGATCCCTGAAATGATTGGCCTTCCAGGAGAGGGGCAGGCCTCTTTGTGTATCTTTGGCAGAATATAGAAATAAGGCATATTAGGATGGTTGTTGATGAGATATTCCGCCTCTTGTTGAGGAAGGAATATCCAATGGCTGGATCTCAAGACACGAGTGGCGATGTCCTTCGCTCAATCTGGAGGTGGGTCCCTCCTCAGCACATCGTAATTCCTCCTATCCGATAGGAGGCATAAGGATTCCTTATTGTATCTAGCTTTGTACAATATAACGATGGCTCCCCCTTTCTCCGCCGGCTTCAGGATGAGGAGGTGTCCTCCTTCAATTCACGGAGTGCCGCTTTTTCTGTATTACTTAGATTGGAGAATGTTCGCCCTTTCTGTCATTCCATGTTCTCCAGGTCATAAATCACTGCCTGTTCAAATGTGCCCACCTCCTGTGGCAGCATCGAGATATGGGGGGTGAATGTGGATTTTGGGCGTAAAGGTGTGTATCCTTCCCTGGTATTGGTTGTTCCTGTATCTTCAAAAAACACCCTCAATCTCACGGTTCTGAAAAATGTAGCCATTTCCTGTTGCAGTTGGAAATGGTCTAGCTGGTTCATTGGAACGTAACCCAGGCCTTTCTGCAGCAGATTCCTCCAAAATCGTAACTCCAGCTCAGGAGAGAGGTTCACAACTAAAGATGATCCCTGCTGGTTCCTGGTTGCATACTCTGGGCCATACTCCGGGTCACCCGTTGGTTCAACTCTTGGTCCTGTTCTTCCCAGGTCACTCTCTGTTTACCCTTTTGTTTACCTCGACCTTTGGTCCTGCCTCTGCCTAAAAAAGGTGGAGCCTGTGGTTGGTGAAATTGAGGCGGTTGAAAATGGGGGTTCTGATTTCCCGGGTGTGGTGGAAAGCCTATCCCGGCCATTTGAAACAATGGTTGGGGTACCCCTGAAAGGGTGTAGGGAAGAACCGTCTGGGTCCTCTCTGGTAGCCCCTGCATCTTCCTCTCCTTGCTTGCAGGTAGTCATAATCACTGCTCTCGCTGCTTCTGCTAGCTGTGTCTTGGCGTTTTCTGCCTGACTGATTACCCTTCTTCATGTCAGCCAGATTTTGTTGGATGTAATCCTCGTTAGTGTATGGGTAGACCTTTTCCTTAGAGAACTTTTTTAGATCCTTTTTTTTTTTTTTTTTTTTTAGTCCTCATCTCACCAATAAACACCTGTGGGTCTTATGAAGCCGCTTGAACGATCTGTGGGGGTAACACACCCGGCTTACCACATATGTTTCCGTTGGCCGACCAGTCCCTTGTTTAGTATGGGAATCTGGTGTAATCATTGGACCAAAGTATTCAATCGTAAGTTGTGGCCCCAGCTCATGAAAGGATGCCAAAGATTGGTAGATTTTTCCTCTACTCCATCATATTCCAGATGGGCCATAGCAAAGGAAACCTTAAGCCAGTCTTCTCTGTTAGGTGGTTGGGGGTCCTTCCACCTCTTACATATCTCTCTTCGTGCAAGCAGAACCAAGTATAACAAAAGACCTCTATGCTGTTGTAATGCCTTCATACAAAATAATCCATCATCTCCAAAGAAAATCAGTGACATATTAACCTCGATGTTAGATTTAAACACATCTTTGAGGATGTCTCCGATTTCTTTCCAGAAGATCTTGATTTCTGGGCACTCAAAGAAAATGTGGAGGTCATTGGCTAGAGGAAGCTTGCATCTTGGACATTTCGGGGTTGGTGCTGAGGCGAATTTTGCAATTCTTGCTGGGGTGTAGTAAAGCCTATTAATGATGAAGAAATGATTCTTTTTTAAGGCCGCAGATTTAATATATTTGTACAGCAGCTTCAGTGAAGGCTCAAACAGTGCTTCTATTGTAGGTCCAAGGGGGGACTGTTCCCAGATTTTAATCGATGGGGGGGTCATCGGATCTACAGCTTCTAAAGCTAGATTGTACCACACCGATACCTCTTTTTTTATACCCAGGGTGGAGTGACACAGCCTTTCTATCTCCCAGTTTCCTCTTGTTTGCTCTTTCTCTGCCTCAAACCACGAAGTCAGCTGTAGAAATTTAAACCTGGAGAATCCGGTACCTATCCTGGACCTCAAAACCTCCCAGGGCAGGATCCCCTCTGAGTCTACCAATTCTGACCAGATTTTGATTCCAGCCCTCTTGATGGGTAAAGCCAGCCCGTCCTTTAGACAATGAGGTGTCCCGGGGGAATCCCAAATGGGAGCATAGTGTGAATAATACCCTATCCCCCATGTAGTTCTAACTTTATGCCAAAGAACTAGGGCTGCCCTTAGGACCTTTAGGCGAACTTTTTTGAAGTACTTAGGAGCGCCAAACTTGTGGAGAAAAGCCTTTTCTTTTTTAGATCCTTTTGAAACTTAGATATTTTAGATTGCACTAGGTAGTCCCTGTACTCCCCCAGATCTGTATTAACCTCATTCAATTTCTGGTTAAAAGCAGTCAGTATTACTTCTGTTCTCAGACCCTCCTCGCTTTCTTGAATTTTTATTACCAAGGTATCTGCCAACCTTCTCGCAGTGCTAATTATTAAGATTAAACAATCCCTGGTACATTTCCACGCGATGAGCGCGCAGTCGCGTCTGGAAGTGGCATCCTCCAGAAAGATCAGAGGCTCATTAGTAACAAGGAGGCCCCGTGGTGCTGCATTCCCCCTCAAATATTCAGTTAGAATAGCCCCATGCAGTATAGTTTTTACGTGTGTCCTTTTCATTTCCAAGAGGGTCTCCCACCCCTTTCCCTGTGTGAGGGCCTGGTTCAGAGCTATATCACCCAGGAACAATGGACCCACTAGAATCTCTGTCACTATGTCTTCTCCAAAGGATAATCCCTGATCCTGTGCCATGATTGTTGCGAGTGTTTTTCCGTTATGTGTGGTTAAATGTAAGGTGTATTTGGAACTCTCATAAACCTAATCTGGTAAATAGTATAAGATTCCGTATTCCCCTGCGGCTGAGCCGCTGCTCTAAAGCTTTCACATACAAAAGAAGGGGAGAGGGTACGGTGCTTACCTACTCCAAACCCCCAATCAAATACTTATGCACACCAAAAGGAGTAGGGAGTGAACAAACGTGGTGTTTGTGATATGGTGTGGAAACATAGTGTGTGTTTTAATACTGCCCTCACTCACACCGAAGTTTGACATGCTTCATCATAGGGCTGCTTACAATACACCCCGGTACAACCAACGCCTGGGGCGGAGCAATAGGGTTGGGGAAGACATGCAAAACAAAAAAAGAAGAAAACAATGTTTCCAAATCGTGACTGGCAACAATGGAGGTGAAAAGTGCAGTGTGGTGAGTGTTAAAACTAACTCAGAGGTATCCCTAAATCTATTTTATTCCTGGATCCTCCGGTCAGGATTTAAACATGTGAAGGATGGTGGTGCTAGGGAGATATAATGTGCCCCTTACACCCCTCCTTACTGCCCGGTGGTCAACATGTTTCGGCCCTTTCAATGTACATAATCTATAGGTCACATCGGCCTTCTTCAGGATACTCCCGGTCCCAGTAGGTATGTTTTACACCCAGTCCTCCATTCAAGGTAGTAGGTGTGTCAGACCCTAATCCTTACTCTGAGGAATTTCCCACAAGAGATTCCTTGGGTTTTACTACAAAGATAAAAAGAGAAGTAGTCCCAGGATTAGGTTAAATATTTTCATCAAAGTACTCTATCTATTCAATATTGCATTATGCAGGCATCTTCCATAGCATGTTCCACACTAGTATTCCAGACACCAAAACCCGTGCGCAACACCTTTGTGCACCCAGGGTTACCTTTAGTAGATTACAATCCTCATATTTCCATCTCCTGTCTCCGAAGTCATGCGGAAATATATAGGTCTCCCAGTCACGATTTGGAAACATTGTTTTCTTCTTTTTAAGTTGTGTATGTCTTCCCCAACCCTATTGCTCCACCCTAGGCATTGGTTGCGCCGGGGTGTATTGTAAGCAGCCCTATGATGAAGTATGTCACACTTCGGTGTGAGTGAGGGCAGTATTAAAACACACAGCACGTTTCCACACTATATCACAAACACTACGTTCGTTCACTTCCTACTCCTTTTGGTGTGCATAAATAAGTGCCAACAGGCCTGATTCAGTCGGGAGACTCACAATTTTAGAAGCCAAAAATGGCTTCATTGTAGCTGGCTGCAGCATCTGCTACAATATAAATCTATGCAAAAAATGCATTCTACTGACTTCCTTTTCAAAATCTTCCACTTTGCTATTGTAACATGTTGGCATGCATTCCCTTGTCCTTTTTTACGTCGAGCCTAGACAGCGCATACGCTGTCTCTTTGAGACATGCTGAGTTCACTCTGTGGACTTTCCGAGATGTGGTAAGGCTGCGATCGGAGGACTTGCATTGTCGCAGAGGATCCCATTGACGGGTCTTTGAGCGATTCATCCTTGATTCCAAACTTCGCATCGGTCGGGCCCATTGCCTTTTTAGTTGTCACTTCAATTGTCCAACAAAAAGGCTTGCATGCTGGTGGCTACAAATGACAATAAGGAGGGAAAAAGTGAAGTACCGGGTTTTTAGAACCCAGCGGTGCAGGGGAACACACCCGAAGACTTCGAGTTCTTCCTGTTTCAGACCCACAGAAACACAGAGTTTTCTAGGTGAAGTCAAAGATCGTATTTATTGGCTGCAGACCAATCACAGGTATCCGAGAAGTACAACACGATGTATGTTCTCAGGAGACTGCTCCCGAACCAAAAACCAGTCTTTTCTTATATACAGAATATTACGCTTCTGGGCAACACCGCCCCTATTTTACAAGTGGTCATTCACATATTTTCGCTTCAAAGAAACAGCAGAGCCATAATGACGATCCCACATTTCAGTTCGTTAAGCACACAATCATTTCACCCAGCAAGGCTCAGAACCCTCATCAGATAACAGCGGACCCCAATAAAACGGGCACCTCCTGCTCGTAAAACAAGCCATAAAGTAGGAAACAGAGTCAGATGTGAAATAGCTTAGTCAGAGATCAAGTGGGAACAAGGACTTTATGATGGGTCGAGCCCTGATGCTAATCACATTAGGCCGCGGGAAAAGGAACTGGCCGGACAGGATTGACCTCGGGCAGCAGAGTCAGTTTGAACAGGTCATAGAGAAGTCACAGAAGGTGTACGTGTCCTTTAGGCCTAGGCATGGCCTTAGTGCGCAGCCTATGTGAGGGCAACCACAAAATGGCTACTGTTCTAAAATGGAACCCAAGGGTTCAATATGTAGTATCGTATACATGGTGAATTCATCAGTGAAACATGACGAAAAAACTCATACATACCGCATTAGTCATTTGCGGTTCGCTGGTACTAAAATCGGCATGGTAGGGCCATGCTTCCAACATGGTTCCGAAATTTACAGTACCACAGACCCTCCTTTTGCCCTTACATAGGCAATAACTATACTCATACTAATCTGAGTCCAGGTCTATATTCATAAAGTCATGGAGATGTTGCTGTATCATCATCCTGTTGCTTAGCTCGTCCCTTGATACAGGTTTCTTTACACATGATGTAACACAGAGGCTACACATTACAGGAGCACACTGTATACATAGACAGAACAGGAAGAGAATGGCTAAGATCGTCCCAATGACTATTAGAATCTTCCATCCCCAAGCTGATATCAGTCCCTAGAACCACCCTATTATCGACCAATCTCCTTTATCCACGTGAATGGATTCGGAAATCTTATGCAGTTTGGAGATGGCTTGATAAACTGTCGGAGCGTTATCTGGTATGAAAATACAGCAGCTTGATTGGATAACCTTACATACCCCACCACGGTCTGCTAGTATGACATCTAGAACTATACGGTTCTGCAACGTCATGAGGCGATCCGCTTGGAGCTCAGCTGTCAAGTTACCAAGGGCACCGGCCGTTACATTAACAGTGGATTCAACTACACGAGTCAGTTGTCTCAGGTTCCTACTATTGACCATTGGTCCCCAAAACGGCAGGAAACCCAAGAAGAAGTCTCCCGCTTCCTGACCGGCAGTATCCTCTTGACTAACAACGCCTCTCACAATTCTGGTCTTGTGATAATCAGAGGCAGCAGTAAATGTCGGCGGTAGTAAATTCGCAACATAACACGTGCCCAAAAAATCAGGGGGCAACCATGTATATGCTCGATCATTACAAACAAAGTATGTACCCTTGGCAGCCAAAAACGCAGGGGAAAACTGTGATGGAAAAATGTACGTTTCAGTACAGTCACTCTTCCCTAGTTGAGCTCTTGGATTCTGACCATTGCCTTGTAGGCAGAACCGACCTATGTGGGGTACGACCCAAACCGGAGATGAACTTTTACGTTGTTTCTCGCCCAGACTAATGCTATACCCCGTCGCGTTCCAACCTACATAAGCTCCCAACTCATCCTTGGGAATGGATGAATATGCATCAATATCTCTGCTCATATCAGCAACTCCTCTGATCAGGGCTTTATTGTTTGAGCTAGGTCTACTGGAACGTGGTGGTCGCGGGGAGTAGGTTTCAAGCGCAAAAAGAAACATAGTCTGGAATGCCCATGATGAACCATTATAGCTAAACGGCAGCACTAGATATGGGATACCCTTATCAATAGTATGCGGCATCAAACCACACACCCAGCAATTCGTTGTATTCATAACTAGTTGGTGCTGGTGCAGGAGTTGAACAAATAAATTGTTTACAAATTCAGAACGTCTAGCTTGTTCATGTTCAGGCAGAGGGTGAAAAGAGTGCGGGGGGAAAACAGTAGGAGGAGGTGTGGGCTGTACAGTGGGTGCAAATGACACTTAGAAAGACAATAATACACAACCTACAGAAAACATCATTATGCTAAATAGTACAGACAGACATAATATTACAAAACGTTTGTTATTCAGTATTTTACATATTCTGCTCTTGAATTTTGTTTCCTCAGCGGGTCTCTCCATCTCGAAAAACTCCATCCTCTAATCGTGCTGCTCGCGGCGGATGAGTGTCTTCTGCTAAGGAGTACACCTGTCAGTCCAGGGAACGCCCTAGACCAACCAGAACCGTTGACCTAACGTCTCCGGCTTGTACCCCAAAGTCTTGGCACCGCGACCCTGCAGCTGAACCCGGATGGTGGTTCAAAAACTAAAAAATAAAAAGTTCCTCAGATGAGAGAGCTGCGCTATCCAAAAATATCAAAGGAAAGAAACTTTTATTTGTCCATAGTCCTTGACCTCAAATTATACCTGTTTTTCCCAGGTACTGTCTGGTCTTGAAACAAGAGTTCAGGCTCTGTGGTGTCCAATCGAATTGGCGGCTGAACAGCTTCTTGCAAAATATCGTCGTTTTCTCGTTCTGAAGGTGTGCCTTTTACGTGTGCATCGCTAAATGGCACAAAACGAGGCACAGTGTCAGTTTCAGAATCAGCGATACCCTCCTGGACCCACCGGTCATACGGTAGAGGCAAAGGGATCCTCTTGCAATGTATGCCGTGTATCCAATTATTTTTCCCTTTCACTCGAACCGCTGATCTTGTCGAGAGAAGGACGAGGTGAGGGCCGGTCCAACGGGGCTCATCATTTTTCGTACGTTGAAAATTTTTAATCAGCACCCACGATCCAGGATTGATAGGGTGTCCTGGAGCTTCAGAGACCTGAGGCAGAGTATCGTGAACCTGTTGGTGTAACACACGCAATTTAGCCGTCAATTCATGTAAATAATCAAGCAGTACTGGATGTTCGATTTCACTGAATTTTGTAGGTCTTGGCACACCCCATACATTGGCCGGGCGGCCAAATACAATTTCATACGGACTAAGTCCCACTCGTGAATGCACAGTCATTCTTGTTGATAGGAGTGCTAAGGGCAGAGCGTCAGGCCATTTAAGACCGGAGCTCGCCTGAATTTTGGCCAACTTAAGTTTCAAAGTGCCATTGTAGCACTCTACTAATCCAGCTGATTGGGGGTGATTTGCAGCGTGGAATTTCTGCTTAATGCCTAGTCCCTCACACACATTCTTCATTACTCGACCTACAAATTCACTCCCATTATCACTCCATACCATCCTTGGCATTCCAAACCTAGGGAAAAATTCTTTGACAAGGGCTTTAGCTGTGGATAAGGCAGTATTGTCTTTTAGGGGATATGCTTCTATCCATTTTGAAAAAGCGCAAACAACAACCAGTACATATTTCAAATTGTTGCACCTTTCCATGTGGATGAAATCTAGTTGCAAAACCTCAAATGGATATGATGGAGGCGCAAAATGACCAGCTGGAGTTGGGGTTCCCCTACCAGGATTGTATTTCAAACATACCATGCAATTTTCAACCACATTCTCCGCACACTTGGGGATTCCAGCATTCTGCCATACTGGAGCCAACAACTTACAAATCCCTTTCACACTGATATGTGCCATTCCATGTGCCATCGTAACCACTGGAAGCACATATGCATCAGGTAACAACCATCGCCGGTGTTCTGACAAATCAACCCAACAACCATTTTCATCCAATTTACCCTTACTTTCTTTCCACATACTCAATTCTTTCTCTGTGGCTTCAGCTTGAAGGGACTTCACACTCTCTATTGTGTCTTCACACATTCCAACATCACCAACCCATCTTGCAGGGCCTGCAACATACATTCGAGTTGTCACATCTTTTGCTGTTTCTTTCGCGATTTCGTCAGCAAATGCATTACCACGACCAACATCATCGGTAACCTTCTTGTGTGCACTGCATTTCACAATCGCGACTTGTAACGGCAAGGTCAGTGACTCAAGGAGATCATTCACCAACTGAACATTCTGAATCTTAGTTCCATGCGAGGTCAGGAACCCACGTTCTTTCCACAAACGCCCAAAACTATGGGCCACGCCAAAAGCATACTGACTGTCAGTATATATGTTCACTTTCATTCCTTTCGACAACACGCATGCTCTTGTGAGTGCAATTAATTCTGCTGCTTGAGCCGAATTATGTGGTATACGTGCAGTTTCAATAATCGTGTGCAAAGTCGTGACAGCATATGCAGCAGTCGTATCACCATTCGGAAGCTTGAAGCACGAACCATCCACCCATAAAGTACCATCACACTCAACCAGGGGAGTATCTTTAAGATCCACTCTCCCTTTTGTTTCTTCTTCTGTTCTGAACAGACAATCATGCTGTTCAATCTCATCTGTGTCTGCTGAAATTGGCAATAATGTAGCTGGATTCAGCGTGTTGCACCTTTTTATGTGCACATGGTTCGCTAACAGTGTCAATTCATACCCTGACAATCGAGCACTAGTTAAGTGCTGTGTCTTGGTCCTGTTTAGCAATGTGTCCACTGCATGAGGAACCATTATGATCAATGTGTTATTCATCACTAATCCAGCAGACTGTCGAATAGACACAGCTGCTGCGGCTGTAGCTCTCAAACAACTTGGCAATGCCCTCGCTACCGGATCCAAAGTCGACGAAAAATACGCGCATGGACGCGGTCTGTCTCCAAAGGGCTGTGTTAACACTGATAACGCGCAACCTTCCTTTTCATGAACATACAATGTAAAAGGCTTACCGTAGTCGGGGGTACCCAACACAGGAGCTGAACATAATGCCTTGCGCAATTCCCAAAAACTTTTCTGACACTCTTCAGACCATGGGACAGGATTCGGTGTATCTTTACATGTTAATGCTATCAAAGGTTTTGCCAGCAAAGAAAAACTCGGTATCCAGTGCCTACAGTTTGAAGTAATGCCCAAGAAAGCACGCACTTCTCTCTGTGTTCTTGGCACACTCAGTTGTGCAATGGCCTGGATTCTTTCTGGGTCAGTTTCCTTCCCTCCTTCGATAAGAGATGACCTAAATAGGTCACTTCTTGTCGACAATATTGCAGTTTTGAGAGAGACACTTTGTGATGAAAGGCGGACAAATGACGCAACAATGACAATGTAGCTTCTTTACAAATCTCCTCAGTATCTGCGGCGATTAGTAAGTCGTCAACATACTGAATAAGGGTGGCGCCACTAAGTAAAACAAGTGCATCAAGCTGCGCTTTTAAAGCCTGACTGTATATTGATGGACTTTCACAGTAGCCCTGTGGAGCGCGTTTAAAACGGAAGCTTCGACCTCCTAAACTAAAACCAAAAATATCCCTGCTCTCCTCTGCAATCGGGATGCTAAAGAAAGCATTCTTTAAATCGATCACTGAGAACCAAGCAGCGGAAGCTGGAATCATAGTTAACAGGGCAGTTATATCAGGGACAACTGGAAATTGTGGCACAACTATCTTATTGACTTCTCTAAGATCAATCACGAACCTGTAAACAGGTGGCTGAGAAGGGTCAGTACGTTTTAAAACAGGTAAAACAGGACTATTGCAAACGTTGCCTCTTGTCTCATCAATTACATCCTTTTCAATCAAATCATAGATAATCGCTAACAACGCTTTCTCACCTTCATTAGAGATCTTGTACTAGGGAATGCGTGGCAATTTAACATTGGCTTTCAAAGTGACCACATATGGCGGTATTGCCAAGAGACCCACATCATTAGGACCAGTAGCCCAAAGGACATCCGGAAGAGACGACAATTCAGCTGGCAGTTTATTCTTCGACAAATACATTGGAGAAATCACTTCCCTACCCAATGTAAGTTGTACTCCAGAGGGAGAACAATATAATGTCGCATGTAATCTTTTTAACAAATCCAATCCCAACAGGTTTTCACCACAAACTGTCATGAGGATAAGGGGTGCTTTCAGCTCACAAGGTCCAACAGAAAGGGGAATAGGGCTAGAGATCGGGTTCTTAACCGGGGCGCCAGAAAAACCCACATTCGCCAGACAAAGGCGCACCAGGGAGTTTTGAGTGCATAATAGAACTCTTTGCAGCACCAGTATCCAGCAGAAAGGGCTCTGACACACCCGCTGTAGTCACCTTAACATACGGTCCACTCTGATCCACTGGCACTGAAACAACTCCCTCTCTCTGTCTATGGATGTCCTAGTAATCATTACCTTCCACATTTTCGTCCTCTGCATAATAGTCATTATTATAGTACTGAGCCGTCCTACCAGTTTCATTGCCTTGCTGATCAAAGCTATTCATCGTATTTTGAGGCGGAAGAGGACGTGCGTTCTGGGGAACATTCCCACGCCCTCTACCTCTAGGAGCTTGCTGACCACCTCTACTTCTTGCGCCATAAGCATTATCAGTACGTTGCAACAATCTAGGACAACTATACTTAAAATGACCTTCTTCTTTACAATACGATCATTGATTGGGACCGACAGGAACACACGGTTGGGAATACTCGAACCTTTGCATGTTTCTCTGAAACTGTTGAGGTTGCTGATAGTTACTCTGACTACCGCGTGGTGGGTAGGCCTGCTGTAACAGAACCTTCGTCTTTAATTCTTTTGTTTTCTTGTCTGCTCTATCCTTCTCATCTATATCCCTATTTTCGTAATACTGTGCAGTAGCCAGTATTTGCGCCGATGAGTAAACAGCCCAAGAACTCTCGGAATCTTTTAATTTCTTACACAACTCGGGAAGCAAATTATGCACAAATTTATCAACAAATAACCGTTGACCACCTTCAGTACTCATGTCTTGACCACTGTGGTCGATAAATGTTTCATCAAACCTGGTGAAGAAATCGGACACTGTTTCATCTTTCTTCTGTTTGCATGCGGATAATTTATCCCAATTCACACGCATCGCGGGCATTAAAGTTTTCATGTAGGTAATAATTCTACCAGGGAGTTCTGCTACTAAGGGCTCAGGTTTCGCCCCACCAACTTGTCTAGTGTCTGTAGCAATGATATTAGCCCATGTGCCACCTAATTCTGCAGCGTGATCTATATTATGAATCGATCCCCATAAAGGCTGTGGAACAACATTCCCGAACAACATATCTATGTCAGCTAGATTCATGACACACGATTCTGCAGTCTGTGATAACTCCTTATAATATCCTGCAGGGTTTTTACGGGGGTCAGGCAATGATTGCTTAAGGGCTAAGACTTCTGATCGCTTTCAAGGAACATGTACCCAAACACGCTGAAAATATGGCTGAACAGGTGGGTTAGCAGCCAAATCACCAGGTCTCCAAACTGGAGGGACCTCCCGCATCGGATATTGGCGCGCTTTCACCTTTTTCCCGACAGGGAACTCCTGTTCGAACAACGACTGGCGACAATCCCCATTCCTAAAGGACAACAATGTCGCAACTGCTTTATCAACATCGGGGCCCACAATCGTGCCTTTTTCAAAATCGAACCACACATGACACAACTCCTGCGGGTTTGAATCTACACCATGGTCTTCCAATTCCTCACAGAGGAATTCACACATTTTCTCAAACACATACCTCTGTTTTGGGGCTTCCCATTGGTGAAAAACATTAACAACTGACTCTACATCATAGCTTGAAGGAAAAACAATCCATCTACGTGCCATATGGTCTAATACTTCTTTCTCTCCAGAATCAGGCAGCTGACTACGCAACTGCTTACGTTGTGAACCAGGGGTCGTACTAGATGACCCAAAGAGAGGTGATATAAGACTAGTGACTGTACTAGTTATTCGTTGTCGTGTAGAAGGAGAAGTTGAGGCAAGAACGGGGGGAAAGACAGAGGGAAGAAAAACGGGTGCAGAGACAGGTACAGTGGTAGTATCAGGAAGAATGCCAAGAGAGGCAGCTGATGTACTAGGTAAAGTCGCAGGAAGCACAGCAGAGACAGGTAGCGAAATTGGCGGCCCTTGAGAGGGGTGCACCATAGGAGCCGGCTGAGGAGGAGCTGGAGGCTGTGGGAAAGCCTGCGGCAAATTAACTGGAGGCTGTGCATTTAAAGGTTGCGGAGGTGCTGTAGCATTTTGCGCATACGGGGGTGGCGAACTTAGCAAATGTGACATTAGGGGATCTTTCTCCTTTTCTTTTGACGCATCTTGCTGAAGGGGCGGCAAAACTGGGTAACATTTATCAATGACTAGTTTGCGTTGCCTGTGCAACTGCTCATTCATTTGGTCCTCTTCATTATCTTTAAACTGCAAAGCTGCTTGCATTATCGACATATTTTTCTCTTTTTTATTTTTCTTTGCTAATTTAATTTCTTTCTGTTTGGCTTCCTTTCGCCATAGGCTGAAAGAATCAAACATCGCCGGCCGGGCTTTCTTCTTGAATAATTTAACTTCTAAGTTATCTAGGATTTCTGTGTCGAAACTACCATTTTGGGGCCATTTTAAGACACCATCCTTCCTGGTGTATCGGATCCATACTTCATTATACGTAATGGGGCCCACGCCATGTTTCACATAAAGCTCATAAGTTGGAGTTCCAATTGGAGGAACCGGACACGAATCCTCTAATCGGGAATCCCTTTTACAACCCAAACAAAACAAATTTCCAAATATACTAGAACCAGGCATCTTCGCTCACTAGTCTAGTTTCAAACTTCAAAGGATTATCAAATACGATAGTCTCGTGAACACACGAGTCCTTCGGCTTTCGTCATTCGACTCTTATGGTAGATAGGTTTAAGACAACCTTTTAAAGAAAGCTATCCTAGTGGTTGCTGTGGAGAGCAGCCTTCAGGCTAAGTTTCTGAGGAATGTAAAGCAGCTTGTTTTACCTTATAATCTCTTGAATTACTAAATGAAAAGGACACCACACAGGTATATATATCAAATATATATGTATTTATTTCTAGATACACTCTACTAATCTCTTTATGAGATTAGTAGAGTGTACCTCTGGAATCTAAATAGTGGATAATAGGCAAAATCCACGGGATTAGAACCCAGATACACATTCAAATGTCAACAGTTCTCAATAAATTAAGCACAAATATGGCTGTAGCCCTAGGGGCGTACCAGACCATATACTAAGAAAATGGTTTAACATAGTCGACTTGCAAAATGACAAAGCCTAGGGCCTTAGGAATCGCTGAGGCTTCACTACTGCAGTGTTAGCAGGTAAGTAACAAGCCCACGGGAGACGCGTGCAGTGTCTAAACACAGCCGCAGGTTTCCTATAGGTTACAATGGAGCAAGTCGCGGTTTGTATTTTAAAGTTTTAGGGCACTTCGAAGAAGTCAACAAGCAAGCCACTTACAGGGTAAGTATTTCGAGGGCCAACACACACTTGGGCACTGGAGTGCACGAGTTACCTCACCCACGGAAGCCGGGTGCATAGGTGTCTTTTGGTGTCGGGTCGCGATGCTGTTTTCAATGGAGACCAATGAAGACTTGCTGCTTGAGACGACTGAAGAGGTGTCCGCTGGAATCTGAAGATGGATTGAAGATGAAGAGAACCTGACAATTGAGGGGACAGTGTTCAAAGTCACTTGCCAGTGACCGGTGGCCAGCAGGATGGATGACCACTGATGTCGCGTCGTTTCAGGTCGTCGATGGTGATTTGTCTCTTCGCTCACGAGGTCCAGGAGGGATCGACGATGACAAGCAGCTGGATTCGGAGTGTCCCACAAAGTCTGCAGCTGATGACGTTGTCGACAACCGGATTGGCACCAACAAGCCATGGCAACTGCAAGTCTCGTGTGGACTGAAGAATGGTGGTGATGCAGACCAGCAAGGTCTGATGGACTTACCCAGCGAAGGTAAGTGAGGGCAGGCCCGGAGCAACCAGGAGAGCCCTTGAAGTTGATGAGAAAGTCTTCGGTTGAGTCACTAGCCAACGGGCAAGTAACCGCGAAGATGCCTTTGCAGGAAAAGTTTCACAGGAGCCCACGGTCACTCGGGATGGGGTAAGGCAGCTGATTTTCGGAACCAGACTGCTAGGGACTTGGACTACAGATGGTCCAAAGCACAAGTTTGTAGAACGTTGTTTAGGGTTTGCACTCGAAATCAGTGCATGGTTCCCTGGTATTGCTGTTCCTCGTCACTCGTGGAGTCCAGATGCCACAGCTTCCCTGGGGACTCAAAATGGCCATCGAGAGGTCAGGAAATCTGCTTCAGGGGATGCAGGGACTTCGGACTCCGGCGGGAGCCGAGAAGTTTGCAGCCATCGATTGAAGTTACAGGTGCCTGCCAAGCAGGAGAGTCACTCCTTGACTCCAAGGGAGATTCTTCAGTCTTCCAGAGATAGTGGAACATCGAAGGGCCAGGATTCTTCTTTGTAGAGTGTCGTCCAGGGTAATCTGAATTGCATTGGCAATGCTTGGTATCTTATAGTGAAGATAGGGGAGGGACTAGCTCTATGACCACTCCTCTAGGAGGGTCAGGGTAGTGGGTGGTTACACCCACTTCCCTTTGTCCAGTTTTGCGCCAGAGCAGGGGCAGGTAGCCCCTGAACCGGTTTGAGCTGGCTTATGCACAGAGGAGCCTACTGCTCCCCCAGTGCAGGACTTCAAAGCACTCTAAGAGTGCACCCACCCAGCTCCAATACACTAAATCCTGTCTGGGAGTTGGTGACACCTCCCTGTGACAGGATGCCTTTTGTTGGGCTTCCTCCACTGCGAGTTTCGGTCAGCAGCAGGAGGGCAGCCCAGTGTCCGTGCTGGTGGCATCCATTTTGTGATGCCAGGGCTCTAGAAGATTTCTACCGTTTAGTACAGTGGGTACATGTCATCCCCTCTAGAAGGGTGGGATCATACTCTCACACCAGTTACTGGTGTGGGGGTATAATTCCAAGTTGTTTGACACCAAACACGACATGTTTTGATGCAGTCATTCCAAAGTTAGCATTTACCGCGAGGTTATAATGCACTTAAGAGTATATGGTTTAACCGCATCCACAAACAGCAGCAGAGAATAGACTCTGCCAGCTGCAGAGGGGTCCTGCTCATGCAGAAGCACCCCCTCACATAGTAAACCAAACACCCTGCCCTCAGGATTGTTAGGGCCTGCAATAGGGGTGGCTGATAGGTTTATATGTGTGTGTATGGTGAGATATAGGAACCTATACCTCAGTGAGGAGTGCTAACACTACCTCACACAGGCTGCAGTAGCAGGCCTGTGGTGTCAGATTGAGAATGCTTCCCAGGGGTGGCATAATACATGCTGCAGCCCCTGGTAGGCCTGTGAAGTACCAATGCCCTAGGTACCTAAGGTACCATATACTAGGGGCTCATAAGGTACCACAGTATCCAATCACTAGTGCATCTAATATGCACATCAATCATTTAAGGGAGTAAGCAGGTAGGCTGGTGTCCTGGATAGCAGGATCCCAGCCAGACTAGTCAAAAACCATTCAAACACCAGGAAAAAAGTGGGGGCAACCATATAGTCAGATTCCACCTTCCTACAGTTACCATCTACAGCCAAGCAGGGCTCTGGTTACTGGCATGGCATCCAAGTAGAGGAGCAGTGTTTCCTTTGATTAGGCGTCCGCATGCCGGCCACTTCAGGAGGCCGCATGCCTTTTTTTTACCAACACGGCATTGCTTCACGCCTGCTGTGCTTAATCTTTTAGCATGGTCGCTGAGTGCCTTTCATTTATCAGCAACAAGGCTTAGCGCCTCATTGCCTGCTGCCACGGACTCCCACATCCCTTTATCGTCATCACTTTCCTGCTGCCACTGCTCCTTCTCCTCTTGCAGTTACTCGTGCAGAACAAGGTGAAGATTTTAATAAAAAATTTGCCGACAGGGGAATCTCTGAACGTCACTACCTAGCAATGTAGTTTAACCTCAAATAAACATGCAATATGTCTTATTTCCATGTAGCAACTATGCAGTAAACTGCTCCTTATTTCATAAGAGACCCAGCACTCCCAGGATAGGTCCAGTATTTTTCTTTATTTCATGCCACAACAGATGTAGAGACGCGTTTCGGCATTTTCCATGCCTTTTTCAATCTAAACAATCTCCATTGTGATTACGCTATTTAAATGCATATTTGTTCCATAAGCATGAAGAAAATACTCATGCTGTGATTTCTGCAACCGTACCGTCATGATACACATAATGTTTTTGAAAATATAAACTGTTGCATGATGAGTATTGAAAAATAATATTAAAATGTACTTAGAGCAATCCCATGGGTTAATCCTTGTGTAGATGGCATGCCCAATCCTTTAATACCAGTCCTCACTGCTCGGCTGATGCCTAAGTAGTGCCCTGCTCTGGTTTATCCCATATTCAATTAGCTGGAACGTGCTCCCTCCTGGAACATTTAAGCCACTGCCCCAAAAAACGTCTCCCCTTGACATCGGGTCACCACTTCTGCCTCACCCGCTCACTCCTGTTTAGTTTCTTGATTCCAGGGGCATGTCGGACGTTAAATCTTCACTCCTACACTGTATGCTGGCTTGCACATTACCGCAGGTGGTGCTCGGATGGACGCCTCCACAAAGCGTCTTTGACAAAAACATTTCTCCTTATTTCAAAAGACACCCAGCACTCCAGGATAGATCCAGTACTTTTCTTTATTTCATGCCACAACTGAGTTAGATGCAAAAAGAAGTATTGATGGACGGAATGCAGAACAAATCAAAACATTCACCCCAATCAAGAGATCTGGGTTAAATCCATCATTCTTTTGCTCACCATGCCACCCCAGTTTAGACCTGGCCATATGCAAATCAGTCTTGACCCTGTGCCTCATGGGAACAGTCCAGCCTGAACTGCCAAGCCAGGTCCTCCCTGGACCGGAAACAAGCATCCTAGGACCGGTTTCGGGGTTTCACCCCTCTTCAGCCAGGATAGCTTGATTCCAGTGGCATGGAGAGCACGGGACTCACATCTGAGCATGCCCGTCCCACTCGGGGTGACAAATGCAAAAAGAAGTATTGATGGACGGAATGCAGAACAAATCAAAACATTCACCCCCAGTCAAGAGATCTGAGTTAAATCCATCATTCTTTTGCTCACCATGCCACCCCAGTTTAGACCTGGCCATATGTAAATCAGTCTTGACCCTGTGCCTCAAGGGAACAGTCCAGCCCGAACTGCCAAGCCAGGTCCTCCCTGGACCGGAAACAAGCATCCTAGGACCGGTTTCGGGGTTTCACCCCTCTTCAGCCAGGATAGCTTGATTCCAGTGGCATGGAGAGCACGGGACTCACATCTGAGCATGCCCGTCCCACTCGGGGTGACAAATGCAAAAAGAAGTATTGATGGACGGAATGCAGAACAAATCAAAACATTCACCCCCAGTCAAGAGATCTGAGTTAAATCCATCATTCTTTTGCTCACCATGCCACCCCAGTTTAGACCTGGCCATATGCAAATCAGTCTTGACCCTGTGCCTCAAGGGAACAGTCCAGCCCGAACTGCCAAGCCAGGTCCTCCCTGGACCGGAAACAAGCATCCTAGGACCTGTTTCGGGGTTTCACCCCTCTTCAGATAGGATAGCTTGAGTCCAGTGACATGGAGAGCACGGGACTCATGTCTGAGCATGCCCGTCCCACTCGGGGTGACAAATGCAAAAAGAAGTATTGATGGACGGAATGCAGAACAAATCAAAACATTCACCCTCAGTCAAGAGATCTGGGTTACATCCATCATTCTTTTGCTCACCATGCCACCCCAGTTTAGACCTGGCCATATGCAAATCAGTCTTGACCCTGTGCCTCATGGGAACAGTCCAGCCCGATCTACCAAGCCAGGTCCTCCCTGGCCTGGAAACAAGCATCCTAGGCCCGGTTTTGGGGTTTCACCCATCTTCAGCCAGGATAGCTTGATTCCAGTGGCATGGGGAGCACAGGACTCACATCTGAGCATGCCCGTCCTACTCGGGTGACAAATGCAAAAAGAAGTATTGCAAAAGGAAGTATTGATGGACGGAATGCAGAACAAATCAAAACATTCACCCCCAGTCAAGAGATCTAGGTTAAATCCATCATTCTTTTGCTCACCATGCCACCCCAGTTTAGACCTGGCCATATGCAAATCAGTCTTGACCCTGTGCCTCATGGGAACAGTCCAGCCTGAACTGCCAAGCCAGGTCCTCCCTGGACCGGAAACAAGCATTCTAGGACCGGTTTCGGGGTTTCACCCCTCTTCAGCCAGGATAGCTTGATTCCAGTGGCATGGAGAGCACGGGACTCACATCTGAGCATGCCCGTCCCACTCGGGGTGACAAATGCAAAAAGAAGTATTGATGGACGGAATGCAGAACAAATCAAAACATTCACCCCCAGTCAAGAGATCTGAGTTAAAGCCATCATTCTTTTGCTCACCATGCCACCCCAGTTTAGACCTGGCCATATGTAAATCAGTCTTGACCCTGTGCCTCATGGGAACCGTCCAGCCCGAACTGCCAAGTGAGCAAAAGAATGATGATGGATTAAACCCAGATCAGTTTACTGGGGGTGAGTGCTTGCAATGTGTCAACACTCCGTCCATCATCCCCTTTGGTTTTGCTTTGTTCGCCCTAAGTTGGCAGGGTATGCCCAGACGTGGGTCCCTTGCTCACTTTGTCACTGGATTCAAGCTAGCCTGGCTGATGACGGCTGATTAGCCAGAAACCGGTCCCAGGTTGCTTGTTGCCGGTCCAGGGAAGACATGGCTTGTCAGTTCGGGCTGTACTGCTCCCATGAGGCACAGGGTCAGACTGATTTGCATATGGCCATGTCTGAACTTGGGTGGCGGAGTGAGCTAAAGAATGATGATGGATTAAACTCAGATCAGTTGACTGGGGGTGAGTGCTTGCAATGTTTCAACACTCTGTCTATCATCCCCTTTGGTTTTGCTTTGTTCGCCCTAAATTGGCAGAGTATGCCCAGACGTGGGTCCCTTGCTCACTTTGTCACTGGATTCAAGCTAGCCTGGCTGATGACGGCTGATTAGCCAGAAACCGGTCCAAGGATGCTTGTTACCGGTCCAGGGAAGACATAGCTTGGTATTTCGGGCTGGACTACTCCCATGAGGCACAGGGTCAGACTGATTTGCATATGGCCATGTCTGAACTGGGGTGGCGGTGTGAGCTAAAGAATTATGATAGATTAAACCCAGATCAGTTGACTGGGGGTGAGTGCTTGCAATGTTTCAACACTCCGTCCATCATCCCCTTTGATTTTGCTTTACAACTGAGTTAGAGACATGTTTTGGCATTCTCCATGCCTTTTTCAATCTGAACAATCTCCATTGCGATTGTGCTGTTAAATGCATATTTGTTTCATAAACATGGAGAAAATACTTATGGTATGATCTCGGCAACTGTACCATCATGATATACGTAATGCTTTTGAAAATGTAAACTCTTGCACGATGAGTATTAACAAATAATAAAAACATGTACTTAGGGCAATCCCATGGTTTATTTCTTGTGGAGATGGCATGCCCAATCCATTAAGACCAGTCTTCACCACCCCGCTGATGCCTATGCGGAGCCCTGCTCTGGTTTATCCCAAATTCATTTAGCTGGGACGTCCTACCCACCACAAGAAACTTCTCCCTTTGTTGTCGGGCCACCACTCCCGCCTCACCCCTCTCACTCCTGTTCACTTTCAGGATTCCGGGGGCAGGCCAGCCATTAAATTGTCACTCCTACGCGGCATGCCGGCTTGCAACTTAACGCCGGTGGTGCTCAGAGGTACGCCTCCGCAAAGCATCTTTAACAACAATGCTCCTGATTTCAAAAGAGACCCAGCACTCCAGGATGGTTCCAGTACTTTTCCTTATGTCATGCCACAACAGATGTAGAGACGCGTTTCTGCATTCATCATGCCTTTTTCAATATAAACAATCTCCATTGCGATTGCACTGTTTAAGTACATATTTGTTCCATAAACATGGAGAAAATACACATGGTATGATCACTGCAACCACACCGTCGTGATATACGTAATGTTTTTGAAACTATAAACAGTTGCACGATGAATATTAGAAAATTATAATAAAATGTACTTAGGGCAATCCCATAGTGTATTCCCTGTGGAGATGAACTGCACAATCTATTAAGACCAGTCCTCATCGTTCAGCTGATGCCTAAGAGGTGCCCTGCTCCGGTTTATCCCAAATTCAATTTGTTGGGACGTGCTCCCTCCTGGAGTTTTGCAGCCCCTGCCACAATAAACTTCCACCCTTGGCACCGGGCCACCACTTCTGCCTCGCCCTGCTCACTCCTGTTGACTTTCTGGATTCCGGGGGCAGGCCGGCCATTAAATCTTCACTCCTACGCAGTATGCCGGTTTGCACCTTACCGCAGGTGGTGCTCGGACGAACTCCTCTAAAAAGCGTCTTTAAAAACAACACTTCTCCTTATTGCAAAAGAGATCCAGCACTCCAAGATAGGTCTAATATTTTTCTTTATTTCATGCCACACAGATGTAGAGACATGTTTCGGCATTCTCCATGCCTTTTTCAATCTAAACAATGTCCATTGTGATTGTGCTGTTTAAATGCATATTTTTTCCATTAACATGGAGAAAATACTCATGGTATGATCTCTACAACCATACCGTCATGATACATTTAATGGTTTTGTAAATATAAACAGTTGCACAATGAGTATTAAAAAATAATAATAAAATGTACTTTGGGCAATCCCATGGTTTATTCCTTGTGGGGATGGCATGCCCAATCCATTAAGACCAGTCCTCACCACGCGGCCGATGCCTATTCCTTGCCCTGCTCTGGTTTATCCTAAATTCAATTCGCTGGGATGTGCTCCCTCCTGGAGCACTGCAGCCTCCGCCACAAGAATCTTCTCCCATTGGAGTCGGGCCACCATGCTGCCTCGCCCCACTCATTCCTATTGACTTTCTGGATTCCGGGGGCAGGCCGGCCATTAAATCTTCACTCATACGTGATATGCCGGCTTGCACCTAACCACAGGCAGTACGTGGATGGACGCCTCCGCAAAACGTCTTTAACAACAACCCTGCTACTTATTTCAAAGAGACCAAGCACTCCAGGATAAGTCCAGTACTTCTCTTTATTTCATGGCACAACAGGTGTAGAGACGCGTTTCGGCATTCTAAATGCCTTTTTCAATCTAAACAATCTCCATTACAATTGCGCTGTTTAAATGCATATTTATTCCATAAACATGGAGAAAATACTCATGGTATGATCTCTGAAACCGTACTGTCATGATACATGTAATGCTTTTGAAAATATAAACAGTTGAACGATGAGTATTAAAAAATATTAATAAAATATACTTAGAGCAATACCATGGTTTATTCCTTGTAAAGATGGCAAGCCCAATCCATTAAGACCTTTCTCCATTGGCTCGTTGTGAGCCACGCTACCTAACTTTTAACTGCATCAGTTCTGAGTGGCTTCTTCCCCTCCCACCTCTCTGTCCATTTTCCTTCTTCCCTTCCCATCTCCGGTCTGTGTCGCTTCAAGCAAATGGATATCTAATCACCAGTATTATTAACATCCTGTATAACAAAATAGACCTGTGTTGCTTATCTTTATATGGATGATGGAAACTAGAGGAGGTTCGTAGGTTCTAAGGTTTACTATTAAAACAATGACCCTAAATCCCAACCAGAAACTTGCACTGGAGACTACTACCTATACATTTGCATTTTGTTAAACTTTTTCTTTGTTTCTCACACTCTAGTTCCACTCATTTTTTATGCATGCTAGAAATCATGTGTGCTTGGAACTCCCCAAGCACACATAGGGACAGTGTTGATAGGGTCTAACAAGCATCTGCAAAGCCAATAGGTCTTGCCCATGGGCGAGCTACTGATTTGGCAATTGGGTAGAGGTGCACAACTAGTGTCACTGGGACGGTAAATATTAAAAACAAAAAGCACTAAGAAGCAGCCAGTACATGTGGCTTCTTCCCCTCTGTAATAAAAGAGGCGCTCCTGCAATTTGGCACACTATGATGACCCTCAATGACCACCATTTTAACTGACTTTAGTGTGTTATTTTACCTTAGCCTGGATATATGAGGTGGTCCTGCATATGCCTGCTTCTCATCTGTCTTGGAACCTTGCTGTCTTTTAGTGAGAGCTGTCATGGAGTAGAGCAGTGCTTACGAGTGCTTATGAGTGCTTACTATTGGCTTTGAATTATGAGTGCTTACTATTGGCTTTGACATTGTCATATTGCTTTCTGACTTTACCTTGCTTCTGCGTGCATAGAATTATGAGTTCTTACTATTGGCTTTGACATGGCCTCATGTCTGACTTTGCCTTGCTCCTGACTACACAGCAGTGTTTGCAGTTCATATTCAAGGTCTTTCTGCTCCTCACTTGTTTTTCGCACCTCACTGACCAGAGTAAACTGGATATTATCTGTAGAATGCACAGCTCAGTCTCGGAGTCAAAATACAGGGGCTTGGCCAGCCACTGTCTTGGCCTTGACGCAGACTGGTACCAGCCAGCTCGGTTTTTTCCAACGAGAAAGGGGCAGGGTTTTCTAGAAGCTTCGCCTCATGTTGACTAATGATATTTAAGCTGGAAACTTTTGTGGGCCAGGTAGAAGTTCACCACAGAATAGATGTAGTGAAGTGGATTGGTGCTGGAACTTGGGTCCCGACCGAACTCCTTCCTGGGCTGTTGAAAAGGACTTCCCACAGCTAGAGCTGGCAAGGATGTTGCAGAATCAGTTGGTGAGGTGTTCCTAACCACTCTCTCTCTCTTTCTCTCTCTCGTATATATTTTCTACTCTTTGCTACCTGTACATATTGCATTCTATTTTGATCATTTATTTCAATTGTTCATTTATAGTAGTTAATTGGCATCTGGGAGTCTGCATTTACTGATATATTTGGCTTACCGTTTTGAACATTGGAATTTAACACACATACGTTTATTAATGCATACATTTGGATTGGTTTATTAACCTCGCCTTAAGTGAGTGTTGTGTCTTACCTCAATCTTAAGGGAGTGTTGGGGTTATGGGTGTGGCTTGATGGTGAGCAGCCACATTCATTACACTCTCCCACCTCTTGTCCATGTTGCTTCTAATAAATTGCTATAATGCTCCCAGCACTCGCCGCTTCATAGTACTTTTTTAGGTCGAGTTTCGAGGCCTATTGTTTATACGTTGTGCGCTTACAGCCCGTCCACTGCTTTTCATTTGTTTGTTTCCGTGTCCTTTAAAAATCCTTGCTTACTGGTGGTAAATCATTCTCGTTTGTCCCTCCTTTTTGTATTTCGTTTCCTCACACAGAGCAGGTACCAAGTACCGTACCTTTACACTTTGGTTGTTTATCTGTTCGTTTGAGGGACAATTTTTTCATTTCTTTTCTGCTCATGTAACACTGTGGGTGCGTGTTCAGGTTCGGGGGATCATATTTTAATGCAGCTTTGCTCCCACTCCCTCATTCCCCTGGTGTTGCTGCCATCCTTCGCGCATGGTGTGTACTTCAGGAGACTGCCCGCCTTTCTATCTTCTGGCACGTTGTTACATTTTGTTTATAATCAGCGCAACGCCCACTTTACAGGTGATGTGCTTCATCTTTTGGCATGGGTTGCTGCTTCTTTTAATCTGCAGGCTTGCTTGCATCAAGTTACAGGAGTTGATGCTATCACTGCCAGAGAGGTAATTAGCGAGAGCTGTCAGTCTCTGAAGGTTATGAGTTGCCGTGGGGATGGTAGGTAGGGGGTTAGCGAATTTCAACATAGACACGTTTGATTCGCTGTTGTAATGCATAGCATGGCAGACGCTTTGGGAGACCATGCCCATTCATTTATTTCTGTCCGGCATGGTAGCCACTTTTGGAGGTTGCGCCCTTTGCTTTATTTATGCATTACAGCTTGCTGCAGGCCCTCATACCCTAACCCTGCTCCTAGGTGTGTGCTCTTTCCCCTGTGCCCAACCAGAGCCCACCCTACCCTCTCACACCACCCTCCCAGTGCCACCAACAGCAAGAATGGCATCAGTCTGCCAGATCGCTTTTATGTTGTGCCTTCACAATCCCCGCTGTTGGCTTCATAACCGGTTCTGTGGCTCTGTAAGCGCGAGTAGCGCTCTTGTTCCCATCACCCACTCTCCCTTCCTCCATGTGCTGACCCCCTCCCTCAGACTTGTATTCTCAGAATACCTCTGTGCTGCCATTACTGAGAAGAGCAGTCCTGTGGCGTGTGTTAATGTGCAGCTGTGTTTGTGCTGAAAATCTTGGCGCACCTTGCAACCTGCATTTCTTTGTCTGTACACTTCTGTGTGCTTGTGGTAGGATTGGTCTCTGTGTACCTCCCTAGCTATGGGTTGTGGGAACAACAGTGTGTATGTGTACATACTACCATGTGTGTCATTATTATGCGTCTCTGTACCTTTCTACATACGTTTGTGTGAGCATGTGTGTCCATACCTTATGGTGTATGTTTGGGTCAGTGTATGTTTACATAACTTTCTGAATATTCTCTTTTGTGTTTGCCTTCCTGCATATAGGAAACTAATACAGATACATTATTCATTCATTTTAGGTGACATGTTGTAAACCTTACTGAAATGTTTGTAGATGTGTAAACAAATGTGTCTGCCTATTTCTGTTTTTGTACCTTCCCTCATGTGTTATGTTGGTATACAGTCCTATTTTATTATGGGTAACCCCCATTAGGAGTATAGGTCCACCTTCCTGCCTATGTCTGCGTGTTTTTCTGTATTTTGTTAATGACTCGAGTGTTGGTGCATATTTTCTTGGATACCTGCATGTGAAAGATTTATAGTATGTTTGTGAAAATACTTATGCTTTCCTGCTCCAATGCTCCAATGTATGTGTTTTGTGAAGCTTCCCATGTGCCTATTTGCAGGGTGTTGCTAGTGTGTGTTTGTACACTTGTGAATTCCTGCATAAAGGTAATAACTTGGATACATTATTAATTTTAGGTACACATTTGGTATACCTTATTGGAAATGTTTGTGGATGCGTCAACGTATGTGTCTGTTTATATTAGTCTGTGCATGCCTATTTGTGAATACGTACCTTCCTTCATGTGTTTAGGTTGGTATCCACCCCAATTTTATGGTAGTAACCCCAATCAGGAGTATATGTCCACCTTTCTGCTTGTTTCTGTGTGTTTTCCTGTATTTTGTATTGACTTTTGGTTTTGTGTATATTTTCTTGGATACGTTTATGGAACCATTCTGTTTATTGAAAGATTCTCAGTTCTAACACAGCTACGTTCCTACAACCCTGGGGCTGGCAGCATGTCGACAATGAGTAGTATACACAGCTTGTATGCCAACAACCCAGGGGGCAGGCAGCAATCATGAATCTCATAAGACATATAGTAACATAAAAACCAAAGTAAAATATAAACAATCAACAAAATAAACATACTCCCCCTCCCCCTCCCTCATTCCCTCTCACCTCCACAGCCCAGCGGGCCCAACCCAAGTAATTGAAGGGAATGTAAACAATCACCCAGTCTGCGAAGGTGTTCGTTTAGGTGCTACCAGTGGATATTTCAGTAGTTCCTTCTCCGCAGGGAAGGAGTCACAGGATACGGAAATATTGGGGGCAAGTGACTTCCCGCAGTTCATTTGAGGATCTGAATGAATGGGGACCAAAGGTCACTATAGTTCTCCTCTTTGTGATCCGCCACCATTAACATGCATTCCCTTGGATACGTTTATAAGAAACATTTATAGTATGTTTGTGTAGGCACGTATGCCTTCTTGCGTGTGTGTCTATTACACACCTGCTCGCATGTGTGTGTTTAGTGAAGCTCGCAGTGTGCTGTCTCTCAGGATGTTGCGAGTGTGTGGGTACACTCCTGCATATGGTTGTGGGAGCATGTTAGGAACGTATACAGAAAGGTGAAAAACGTCCACAATGTCCATCTATATGCACCTTCAAGCATGTCTGTTTGAGCACAAACACTGGAGTACATTCCTTCATGTATACGACTTGGCTACGTCCTTCGTATATCTTTCTGCTCATACATTTGAGTAGGGCTAGTTGGCTTCCTGTAGTTATGTGTTTGCCATAACTCCATGCATGTATTTAGTGTGTGTGTGATGCTTCTTGCTCATGCTTGCAAGTGTGTGTACCTCTATATGTTTTTGCTCAAGTGTGTACATTCCTGCATATGATTGTGAGAGTATGCACTTTATGCATTTGTTTCGTTTTTTTGTTTTTTTTAGGATCTAGGACATGGAATGTTTGTTGGGGGAGTGATCAGTTGTGTTTTAGCTTAGTTGGTTTGTTATGACGCTTTGATATTTTGTTGATTTTTGCCCACATTTTCTCATTTACTAAGATCCACAATTATTTCTGAAATTTGGATGGTATTAATCAAACCAAATAAAATCTTCATTGCTTGATTGTTAAAACTGGTACAATGCAGTACACCATGATTACCTAAAAAAAATACAATGAAGTACATTAAAAGGATGCACAGAACTTGTAAGTAGTGATATCGTCATTCCACTAAAAGCATTATCTGATGCTATTAGGAATGAGGTCCTGTGAGCCTCTTATAGATTTTGAGGTGTTTGCGGCTGTGCTGTGCCTTGTTTGTGTGTGTATGTATGTCTCTGTCTGGTGGTTGTCAACATTCCTTTTTATTACTGTGCACAGATGTCTGTTATAAACCTCTGCGTGGCTGCGAAAACAACCCAAATAGAAAATAGTCAATTTCAAGTTTATTAGCACTTTATTCTTTGAGGACTTTTTGGCACAGAAATGGGAAGACAAAGTAATCCATTGTGTTCTGTTTCATGATAGGAATGGGCCTTACTGGTGCCGGTGTGATGGATACAAAAAGACAACAACACAGTGTCTGTGGTGTTCTGAACAACAAGACATGTTCCCAGGATTCCTTTATTTCCTTTTTCCCCATCTCCCATCAGCACCAACCATTGCGTGGGTGGGAAGAGGGTAATCTCTCGGACACCATTACAGTATGGGTTTCCAATGGAATGCCCCCCCAACATAATATATCTCCTTCAGTTTAACCAAAAACACAAAAGCACCAAAACCTGGTGATGATCAATGTGACTTCACCATTAAAAGATCTCAGAAACAATGCTAAAAATTAGATATGAGGAAAAAAGAAAAAAGAAAGATGAAAGATAGCGAGACAGAGAGAGGGAGAGAGAGAGAATATATCAAGTTCTACTATACTTCAGATCAACACTAAATTCTTCATGCAAGAAGATCTCACAGGACACGGTCTGAGATGGTACCTCTCACTTCCTTGACGAGGGCCATCATCGCTTGCTTCATCACGTCTAGGCAGTGGTGAATACAAACCGGAAACAGTCTATGAAAGCTCGATCGCCCTGATGGGCAGATTCCAGTCTATGGAGATTCAGCATCTCCTGGATCGAAGGTTGCAGATTTGGAGACATTTGTCGGAAGAGGGCCTACAGAGGCACAGTCATAATTATCTCTAATTTCACTTCTTGCTCCACAGACAGTTCCTCCATAGGCTGGTTCACAGGAGCACAGTAACTTTTGAAACATGACACATTCCTTGTAACAGTTTTTCCTGCCTTCTGGGCGGTGATCATTGTTCCTTTCACTGACTGCACTTGCCAGGGATCAACCTCAAAAGGGAGCATGAACTTGCTTTGAGATTCCAGTTTTTCACGGTCACTAAACCTCCAACCGCGACGGACCTGTGCTTGGCTCCACAGACTCGAGACGTGATCATTCCTTGCCCAATGCTGTTTCAAATTCTCAGCTACCTGCGTCTGAAGGTCTGAATACTTATCCACTTGGGGAATTACCTCACCCACTGGCCGACTGACGCACAAAGAAACAGGGCTGAATTGGGTCGTTGGGTTGAGTGTGAGGCAGTATTCTCTAAGGGAGGTATATAAAGCACATTCCATATTCTGTCCATGAGCCAAAGTGATCTGCAGCACGTAATTCAAAGTACTCATGAAGCGTTCTGCTTCTCCATTAGTTTGCGGCCAGCGGGGTGTGACCTTTCGGTGATGAATGCCTCTGGACTGCCAGTATTCCATAAATTCATGACTAGTGAATGGAGGGCCATTGTCAGTGTGCAGTTCTTTCGGAAGCCTGTGGGTGGCTATTATTATTTTGTCCAGCTGGGGAATAGTTACAGGTGCAGTTGTTGAGTCCATGACTTCAACCTCCGGATACTTTGAGAAATCATCTATGATGACCAGCATAGGTCTCCCATCGGAGAGACTTCCGAAGGCGGCACTTGCTGTCTGCCATGGAAACGGTGGAATATCTTCAGTGATGATTGGGGCCGGTGGCTCTGCCAATCCTGCCGCTTGGCACAGAGGGCACATGCGAACTGTCTGTTCAACGAGCATGTCAAGATGCGGAAACCAGACCTTACTTCTTAGTCAATACTTTGTCTTGACAATCCCTTGAAGGGCCAAAAGAGCAAGATCCACCACTCATTGTTGTAGTGTCCCAGGGATTACCAGATGAGAACCTCTTATGAGACAGCCTTTGGGAGACACAGCCAGATCTTAACGCACTTGGTGTAGAGAGTCCAGTACTGCCTGTGCTTCTTCCCTCCTGCTGGGTGTTTTGTTGATCAAGACTTGCCATCTTCAAGAGGTTACCACGGAGATAGCTAATTTCACCGTGGACTTCACGATCTCTTCAAGGGAAATGGGCAATGGTCAGGACTGCTCCACTACCAGCTTGACATACTCCTCCACTTCATCTGCATCAAATTCCTCTTCCTATGTAGCTGGCCTTGCATGTCTTGAGACGAAATCAGCCGGATTTTGGGTCCCTGGGTGTTAGACCACCGTGAACTGGTATTCTTGTAATTGCAAAATCCACTTCTCGATCCTCGGCGGAGGTTTCAATGACAGCCCCATGAATAACGGAATCAAAGCTTGTGATCCATGTGGACCACAAAAGGTTGACCGTAGAGGTAGAGATGAAAGTGATGGTAGCCCCAATGGACCGAGATGGCTTCCTTTTCGATGTGGAAATACTGTTGCTCCATGTCCGTCAGCAGGCGGTTCGCATATGCCACTGGGGCCCAGTCTCTGTTGCTCTGCCTCTGCGACGCACGCGGCTCCAAAGCCAATGGGGCTAGCATCTACAGACAGCTCCGATTCCTGGGCAGGGTCGAAGTACACCAGAGTGGTGTCAGCAGACAATGCATGTTTAGTAGCTTGGAACTTTCTTTTCTGATCAGGCCCCCACTGCCAGCCGGTGTTGGTCTTAGTAAATTCTCTCAAGGCGGCGGTAAGGTTAGTCAGATTCCGAATGAACCGTCCACAGTGTGTGACGATACCTAGGAAACTCTTCACGCCTGTGACAGTTGTGGGAGCGGGGGCTGACTGCATGTCCTGTACTTTGGCTGGATAAGGCAATACTCCATGCAGGTAAAATCGGTATCCAAAAAACGCTATTTCCTTCTGAAGTAAGACGCATCTTTCTCGATGAAGCGTTAGGCCATTGTCTCTCAGGTGCTGAAACGTGGCTCTTAGGCGATCAAGATGTTCTTCCAGTGTAGGTGCATGTACTAAGATGTCATCGCTGACATTGAGGACCCATTCAAGACCAGCCAATACATCCTGTACAGTGTCTTGGAAGACTTTGGCTGCACTCAAACACTCCGAAGCTGAGACGCTTATATCTCCAGGTACCTACATGAGTGGAGAATGTTGTGATAGCCCTCGACTCCAGGTCCAGCAGTAGCTGGTGATATCCAGCTCACAAGTCAATCTTAAAGAACCACTGGGAGCCGCTCGCCTCTGCCACGATGTCATCGTCTGTGGGCGTTTGATGACGTCCTCTCTTGATGGCTTGGTTAGGTAGTCTCATGTCAACACATATTCTCACTTCTCCCAGCTGTTTGGGTTTTCATTCTACCACAATGGAAGATACCCATGGAGTCAGACCATCCACCCGCTCTAAGATGTCGGCTTGCTCCAATTTCTTTAACTCTACTTCCACCTGCGGCCCTAAACGAAAAGCCACCCTTCAGTGTTTCAGGGCAAGGGGTTGAACAGAACTGCCGACATGAAGATGTATCATGCGTTCTTTGAGGCATCCTATTCTTTCAAACAGAGGTCTGAATTCTGCCAACAGGCCTTCCACACTCTCCTGATGCACCCTGCAGGTGCTTGGCAGTTTGGCTGCTCAGCAGTATTCCAGACCCCCGTCTGGTGACATACACCTTGGCATGCCTGGAACGAGATTTGTGAGTGATTTCTGCGCTGAAGACTCCGGCCAGCGGAAGTGGAATGGTGAACCCATATGCAAACACTTGTGTAGAGGTCGGGCATAGGGTTGGTTGCGTGGGAAGTGTCTGCATCGCTGATTGTGCCATAATGTTTCTTGACACCCCTGTGTAAATCATTTCCTTGTACCTGGTGTCCTGCAACGAGCACGCTACATCTTGGTATCTGCCTTTTAGGATATCCATCTGGCGCATGGCGTGTTTGACATGGACCACTCCTTCGACATCATCATCATCCATGTCTTCCTCTTCCACAGGGGCTCTAGAGGCAGGCGTATAGGGTATTAACGGGCTTTGTCCTCTGTAAAAGTGTGTCGCTCCACCGCACAAAAGGGACAAAGTGTTTTGGTTTATTGCATGCTGAGCGTCTCTTCCCTAGTGCTGGGCATGGCTCTTGGTGTGGGAAGGGCTCACCACACATATAGCATGTCTTGGGCATGGGGTGAGGCATGGGGTGCGTTTTCCTCTTGTCAGAATTACCGGGAAGGATGGTGTTGACGGGTTCTGACTTTATCTGGCGTTGTAATGCGGCTTCAATGTGCGCAGCGCACACTTTGGACAGTTCTTTTGACCTTTCCATCGTCAGGATGTCTACCATGGATATTCCTGGGACCTGGAGAACATTTTCTCTCAACTTTACGGAGACACACCACTGGATAAATTGTGTCCGTATTTCATTGTTTTCGTCTGGCAAGTGCTAGCCAGAACTTGGAGGCTGGCTTAGAAAGCTTCCACAGATTCATCGGGCAGTTGTCTTGCTTGACGCACTAGTAACGTTTGTAATACTGGTTTGCCAGGGGTTCGAAATGGGCAGCTAATGCTTCTTTCAACATGGTGTAGGTGTATGGAGGTCCCGTTTCCGCAATGGAATTGCCTAGTTTGTGTAGGGCTGCACCCCACAAATGAAGAAGCATAGGGTGCCCTCTATTATTGTGCAAGGCCACCACTGCGAAGTATATTTCTAGGCACTCTAGCCAGGACTTCATTTTGCTGCTTGAGCAGTCGGTGGCCAATCAATTATGAATGGCTCAATAGGAGGTACTGTAGACATAATGAATGTGAATCACTGTAAATGCTTTAAAGGGGGTGTCTTTCTCGAATAATGCAATTGATTTACTGGTGGTGGGTTGTGAGAAGTTGGCCTGGCATATGCTGGTCCCTAGTTATAGTGGCCCCCTTGCACCAGTCCAATTCGACTCTTGGTAGATAGGTTTAAAGACAACCCTTTAAAGAAAGCTATCCTAGTGGTAGCTGTGGAGAGCAGCCTTCAGGCTAAGTCTCTGAGGAATGTAAAGCAGCTTGTTTTACCTTATAATCTCTTGAATTACCAAATGAAAAGACACCACACAGGTATATATATCAAATATATATATATTTATTTCTAAATATACTCTACTAATCTCTTTACGAGATTAGAGCCAGGTAAACATTCAAAAGATCAACAGTTCTCAATAAATTAAGCACAAATATGGCTGTAGCCTTAGGGGCGTACCAGACCATATACTAAAATAGTGGTTTAACAAACTCGACTTGCAATATGAAGAGGCCTAGGGCCTTGGGAATCGCTGGGGCTTCACTTCTGCAGTGTTAGCAGGTAAGTAATCAGCCCACAGGAGACGCGTGGAGTGTCTAAACACACACGCGGGTTTTCAAGGAGTTTCAACGGCAAATGTCGCAGTTTGTATTTTACGGTTCTAGGGCACTTCGGAGGTGACAACAAGCAAACAACTTACAGGGTAAGTACTTCGAGAGCCAATGCATACTTGGGCACCGTAATGCAAGAGTTACCTCACCCAGGGAAGCCGGGTGCATACGTGTCCTCTGGTGTTGGGTCGCGATGCTGTTTTCAATGGGGAACACTGAAGACTTGCTGCTTGCGTCGTCGAGAGAAGTGTCCGCTGGAATCCGAAGATGGATTGGAGTTGCAGAAGACCTAGAATTTGAGGGGACAGAGTTCAAAGTCACTTGCCAGTGACCGGTGGCCAACAAGATGGATGACCACAGCTGTCGCGTCTCTTCAGGTCACTGATGTCGTTTTGTCTCTTTGCTCACGACGACCAGGAGGGATTGAGGTAGACCTGCAGCTGGATTCGGAGGGTCCCACGACGTCTGCAGCTGTTGACAGTGTCGGCACTCGGTTTGGATCCAACAAGTCTTGGCAACTGCAAGTCTTGTGTGGATGGAAGATTGTCGATGGAGCAGACCAGCAAGGTCTGATGGACTTACCCAGCAAGGGTAAGTGAGGGCAGACCCAGTGCAACCAGTCGAGCCCTTGAAGGTGATGTGGAAGTCTTTTGGAGAGTCGTTAGCCAACGGGCAAGCAACTGCAAAGACTTCTTTGCAGGAAAAGTTTACCAACAGCCCACGGTCACTCGGGATGAGGTAGGCTGCTGATCTTCGGTACTAGACCTGCTCGGGACTTGGACAATAAGTGGTCCACAGCACAACTTTGTTGGACGTAGTTTAGGGCTTGCACTCGAAATCAGTGCACGGTTCCCTGGTATTGCTGTTCCTCGTCACTCGTGGGGTCCAGATGCCACAGCTTCGCTGGGGACTCAAAATGGCTGTTGAGAGGTCAGGAAATCCACTTCAGGGGGCGCAGGGACTTCGGGCTCCGGCGGGAGCGGTAAAGTTTGCAACCGTAGTTCAGTAGTTTTGGTGCCTGCCAAGCAGGGGAGTCACTCCTTGACTCCAAGGGAGATCCTTCGGTCTTCTAGAGATAGTAGAACGTTGAAGGGCCAGGATTCTTCTTCGTAGAGCGTCGTCCAGGTGTAATCTAAGTTGCATTGACAATGTGTGGTATCTTATAGTGATAAGATGGGAGGGACTAGCTCTATGACCACTCCTCTAGGAGGGTCAGGGTAGTGGGTGGTTACACCCACTTCCCTTTGTCCAGTTTCGAGCCAGAGCAGGGGCAGGCAGCCCCTGAACCGGTTTGAGCTGGCATATGCACAGAGGAGCCTACTGCTCCCCCAGTGCAGGACTTCAAAGCACTCCAAGAGTGCACCCACCCTGCTCCAACACACCAAATCCTGTCTGGGAGGTGGTGACACCTCCCTGTGACAGGAAACCCTTTGTTGAGCTCCCTCCACTGCGAGTTTCGGTCAGCAGCAGGAGGGCAGCCCGGTGTCTGTGCTGGTGGCATCCACCCCGTGATGCCAGGGCTCCAGACGATCTCCACCGTGTAGTACAGTGTGCACATGTCGTCCCCTCCAGAAGGGTGGGATCCTACTCCCACACCAGTTACTGGTGTGGGGGTAGGATTCCAAGCTGTTTGACACCAAACACGACACGCCTTGATGCAGTCATTCCAAAGTTAGCATTTACCGCGAGGTTATAATGCACTTAAGAGTATATGGTTTAACCGCATCCACAAACAGCAGCAGAGAATAGACTCTGCCAGCTGCAGAGGGGTCCTGCTCAGCCAGAAGCACCCCCTCACATAGTAAACCAAGCACCCTGCCCTTGGGATTGATAGGGCCTACCATAGGGGTGACTGATAGGTTTATATGTGTGTGTATGGTGAGATATAGGAACCTATACCTCAGTGAGGAGTGCTAACACTACCTCACACAGGCTGCAGTAGCAGGCCTGTGGTGTCAGATTGTGAGTGCTTCCCAGGGGTGGCATAATACATGCTGCAGCCCCTGGTAGGCCTGTGAAGTACCCAATGCCCTAGGTACCTAAGGTACCTTATACTAGGGGCTCATAAGGTACCACAGTATCCAATCACTAGTGCATCTAATATGCACACCAAGTTGTTTAGAGAGATCAGTTAGACTGGGGCCCTGATTAGCAGGGACCCAGCCAGACTATAGCCAGAAACCAGTGTATACATCAGAAAAAAAGTGGGGGCAACACACGTGCAGATCCTACTCTCCTACATGGGTGTAATCCAGTGATCAGAACTAGGAACCCCAGCTGGCTGTGATCCACCTTCAAAACGTCAGCCAGGTCTGAAGGAGGAGGCAAACACTAGTCCTAGCAGAGCAGAAAATGCAGGGATAGGAGGCAGGTTCAGAGCAGACACAACGCCTTGATTATAAAATAGAAGTGGAGAGTGAGGAGAAAAAAACACAGTGTCCCCTTAGGACCTCCCACATGGGACAATGGGGGAGGTGTGCACATGAAAAGGCATCTCTACAGGCAAACTGAACGTGAGGCTCGAGATTGAGGGCTCACTTCATAGGCCATCGACGTAGCCTCGGGGTGGAGATAGCCTCCCCGGGGTTTCTGATGGGAGCAGGAGGAACTCCATAATCGGTAAGGCAGACCAAAGCTGCACCCTCGCTGGCAGGAGAGGCAACAAGTGCTGCCTTGCATTGAGGGCTACTAGTGATGAGGGCAGAGAGGAGGCAGCATCGGCAGCATCCACACTGCCAGAGGTGTAAATGGTAAAGTGTTTCTCAGGAAGCTGCCCAGCTCCAGTTGCCACGATGCAATAGGCCCGCAGGCAATGGGCCAGCCGGCGTGGTGAGGTGACGGGAAAGGCCGACCCCGGGAACCACTGCACTGTGTTGAAAACAAACATCGGACGGCAGACCAGGTAAGAGAATGTGGTGGGGCACCAGGGCTCGACCGTCCTCGTCGCCAGTTGTTCTTATTGACTTTAGGAATGGGCCTTAATGGTGCCAATGTGATAGTTTCAAAAAGACAATGACACAGTGTCTGTGGTGTTCTGAACCACAAGACCTGTTCCCTGGGTTCCTTTATTTCCTTTTTCCCCTTACCCCATCAGCACAAACCACTGCATTTGTGGTAAGAGGGTAATCCCTCGGACACCCCTCCAGTATGGGTTTCTGATGGAATGGCCCACCAACATTACAATCAAATCAAATAAGGACTATGTAACAATAACAGCAAAGGTTAAACATTTTACAAAACAATCGGATCACAAGAAAATTGTCAAAATGAAAAGTGATATTGAACAACTTTTCACAATATGCTCGATTCTAACTTTGCCTTTGCCTACGATGATTGGAGGGCGAAGAACTTTTTAACAGTTGAGATGAGAGTAGATAGTGCAACAATTATGAAGTAGTAATGCGCTTGGGTTGGAGGGCAACAGTTTTAGTGTGATGCTGTCAAAATCACAATAGCAGGTTCATCTTGGAAAGAGGACTGGTTAAATTCAGGCATCTCCTCAGGAATCGGTCTCTGTTTCCGTTCCCTATAAATGATGCAAATAGTAGTTGTAAGCAGCAATGGCCAACACAGATAGAAGGTAGGGGGTGGGAGCATGGGCGGGAGGAGGCAGGGGAAGCGGGCAGTAAAAAATCAAATAAGACACGTACCTTCTTGCCGCGTCTCTCCTCCATAGCCCTGCCTCACTAACCTGAACAACAGGGAGCACACCCAGGCTCTCAGTCAGCCAATCACAATGCTGCATTAGCAGCTTTGTGATTGTTCTGAGTGCTATGTTTTGGCGCTCAGACGTTGACTGGGAGCCTTGGCATGTTCTCCATGAAGGCTCTAATGCAGCCTGATTGGAGAACATGCGAAGTGCGCAAGACTGTTTTGAGCTAACCAAGCAGTCATTGCGCACTTATCAGGCTGCTATCACTCATCCCCTATCCCCGCCCGCTCACACAATGCTGCGGATGTAGGAGAAAAGAAAATGATAATAACGCGTTAGTATGATTTTATTTTCTCTTCATTTCGCTGCTAAAAAGCAGTGGGGTGATGCTCCTTCACAGAGGAGCCACCACTGGTTCTAATCATAATGTCAACGACTGATTGATCGCCCTCCAAAAATATCATGCCCAAAATACCCACTATCAAAATATTGTGAAAGTAACAAATAGCAAATCTATACTAAGATACATGTATGTACCTTGCAAAAATGTATATATTGTCATGCAATATATTATTTAGGGTTAAATATAGTAAATCATATACGGTATTACCTTCACGATATTTTGATAATCAACATTTAGGTCACAATACTTATGAATAATAATATTTTGTCCATGATAATGTGGAACTTTATTGGTTGCTTAGCACACCAATAACTCTCAGGTACATTTCTCTACAACATGGGTACTCACAAACTTTATCTCCGGGGCCAAAAGTATAATCTGGTTTCTGGACAAGGGCCGCACCAAAGGGCCTGCAGGTGGGGGCGGAGTTAGGTGGGGGCGGGATTAGGTGGGGCTGGGGTGGGTGGGGGGGAGCCAATAGAGTCAAGTAAAATCACAACTTTTTCAAAACATTACTTGACAGTGCTGTATTTCAAAAGCAGATATAAATGCAATGCTACAAGGAGACAAGAGGGTTGGCTAAGTATGTACTGTAGCGTAATGTTGCATGTATTCACTTGCATGGGTTCTTCTCTTCTCTACACCTACTTTAACTTTAATGCATTCAGAATTCTTTATTGCACCGTGGTCGGCAATGGGTATAAAGCTCTTGCACACTCACATGCACACACACACACACTTTCATAGACATGCACTTGTGTATCCATACACACTCACTCACATATAAACACATACACAGTATTTGAGACATTTCAGTTTGTTTTTTTACACATAACTCCCACTGCCAGGGGCTTCATCACCCCTCCTGTGCATGGCTGGAATACTGCAGGTAAAGTTACCATTGGCATTTAAGGAGGCAAGAGATAAATATGGGTATGCCTCAAGCAAATGGGTGAAGGAGCGATTGTGTGTGGTTTGGGCGAGCAGGGTAAGGAGGCAGAGAGGACCATAGATTGAACTATGGGCAGCCAACAGAGGAAGCAGAGAGGGTTTTGCACCACTGCAGGGACAGTAAAGGGGGCATCACATGTTCTTTCTGGATGTAGGATAGGGGGCGGTAGGAGCTATTGAGTGTGCTTCAAAAGCTGAGCGAGGAAATGGAGATGCTTGTTTGATGTGTGTTTCAGTTTCTATGGAGGACTAAGGGGGGCAATGTGCGTGCTTTGGTAGGTGAGATTTGGAAGGGCGGGGGGATCTTACACTGTGCTTGTACGATTAGGCTTGTTAGAAGGGGCTTGCAAATTGTAATTGCAGCTGCAAATTCAAATGAATTCAGGGAATTTCACACTTCACGAAGAAGTGTGTATCTCCTCACATAACTGAAATTCCACCTTGAGGCAAAAGGAAACAGAGTGGGTGCTAAGAAGAAAAAGATATGTGACAAATGAGCAGCATGCCCTGCACTTCAATGAGAAAATTCCTGTGGCAATGTACTGCCAGTTTGGTATTGCAGAATGTGTTACTGTCGTTGGCATGTCAATATGGCCAGGCATGAATATTGCACAAAAAGTACAACCAGAGGTTCACATATTTTGAGGTTTGTTGCAGAGCTGTGGGCACCATTGACTGTTGGGTGGTAAAAATACAGCTAGCCTAAAATATACATTTCAATAGTAGGCAGTCAATAAAATATTGTACAATTTCCAAAGTCTTTAGTGACCATTCTTAACAAAAGTTCGACATTTCAAAGCTGATATTGTGTTTCACCTATTTAAAGATCCAGACATTTTATAATAGCATGGGTAGGGTACCTTATACCTGGCCCAGAGTAAAACAGGCAAACAAATAGCTAAAAAACAGTCCATCACTGACCTGAAGGAAGAAGGAAGGCAAGCTGGCTGCAATCAGGCTGGGAAAGAAGCTGGTCTGCGAGCGGGGTGGAGAGGCGCAGGTTGGCCCGATCCACTGGAGGCCCCCTGCTGCAGTCCTCAAAGGCTGCAGATGGCGTAGAAAAGAGCAGGCTGCTGGCAGCTACGTCATTGGCAAAGGCAGCAGGAAAATTTCAGAGGGCCCCGTAAACATCAGACGGGAATGTTCAACAGCTGACTTTAAAGGGGTCTTTGTTCCCGACAGTGCCAGGCATGCAACATTATCGAGGCTCTCAGTAAAACACAGAAGAGGGCCGATGGAGCGTGTGTAGGAAAGTTGTTATCAGGCATGCTCCTATGGCCCTCTTTTGTGTTTACTGAGAGCCTCTGGGAGCTAGCTACAAATGTGGTTCCATGAAAAGGGTCAGCGGGCCGCCTAGGAAGGTCTGCCTGGAGGGACGCGGGCTTTACTTTGAGTACCATGGCTCTACAGCCTCCCCCCTTCACATCTACCTAAGGAACAGCCCTTCACATCTGCAATTTTTAACCACACTCCTACACCTCTACCACTTGCACACCCAACCACATTTCTTCACAAACGCACCTCTGCTTCTTCCACTGCACTGCCTCAGACACACTGTTCCACTTTTACCACTCAGGCCTAGAGCTGCAATTCTCCCATAATCTAAGTGCACACACCCACATCACCACTGTTACATGTACCCCTCAATCCCCACATCCAAGAAACTTCCTGACACCCTCTTTATTCTACCCCCTCCCCCACTCAGGGGACACTATAGCACTTAACAACACTCTACACTACTCAAAAACTATACTCCACTCTAGAAATCTACTCCACTCAAGTATACGCCCTTTCATTATACAGCACTATACTCCTTACATCACATAACACAACACCACACGCCACTCCGTAACACACCATGCCACTCAACTCAACTCTACACCACTCTGCTCCACGCCACTCCATAACACTACACTCTACTCAGCTTTAAAACAAATCAATCAACACCCCTTTACATTTATAACATTTAAGTACATTAAATAGCAATCACGCTAACATACAACATAGCTAAAATATACTGACAAAGCCATAGGCGAGACCTATTGGCTATGCCAATGCTTATTTTAAATACTTACTGTCCCAGTGACTCTAATTGTGCACCTACCCGAGCCAATAGCTCATCCAAAGGTGAGACCTATTGACTCTGCCATGGTCTTCTCTTTGTTTTGCATATTTCCTTCCAATTACTGCCACTGTTGTCTCCCCTTGTTTACCTTCCCTTCGGGTTCATGTCTTTCGATTGCAAATTCATTTGGTATTAAGATCTTCTCATGTTTTCCTTGTTCCCAGTTTATTTTACATTTGATTATCTATATTTTGTACTCTCCCACGAGGTTGTCGTTGCCTGCGATCTTTGCTGATGATAAGATGAACTAACCAGGCCCGCTGGGCGCTCTCCAAATACCCTAAATGAGGGGCGCTATAAACATTTGTAAGGCTGCCCGGGGGGGGTTGCGCAGCGCCCCCCCCCCCCTAAGAGGGCGGCCGCCTTAGTGCCACAGGAAGGCACAGGGGTGGGAGGTCTAGTCCCTGGGTACGCCAGGGGAGACCCCAGCAGATGGCTGCTTCCAGCGGGGGTGGGGAGGAGACGGGGGTATTTATACTGTCTCCGCCCTTTGGCTGCAGCAGGTTGTAAGTAAACAGGTCTACCTTGGTGGGGGGCCCTGGTAGTGACGGTGGCCACTCCCAAGGCTGTGGAGGAGTTACAGGGCGATCCAGGGTCTGCACATACCAAGGGGTACATCATGCAGCAGCACCGCGGGGAGCTAAGCCAGGATTCCCAGGGATGTTTTAGCGTTGTCCCCTGGAAGAACGACGGCGCCCCCCGTTAGCCGACAGGCGGTTGTGGGTCTGAGCAACCGGGGGCTGCCATGTATGCTCCGCCCACCCCTCACGGGGCGGCGTGTGAAGCAAGTGGACTGGGGGTCCACGGATGGGAGGGGTGGCCCCTCCCAATAGTTGGTATACACCATTTGGCGTTGCCATGGTGACTCTAGGCTTATCAGACGGGCAGGCGGCATAGGGGCTGGCCTGCCCTGGGATCGCCCGTAAGATAACCCACCATGTTTGCATATTGGTTATGCTAATAATCCTGCAGCAATATTTCTCCACTTACAATACAGTGTCATGTGGTTTATTTATGTACTTATGTGTTTTGTGACAACTGTTGCCGATATTGGCACTATGTAAGGTTGCCCGGGGGGGTTGCGCAGCGCCCCCCCCCCCTCTAAGAGGGCAGCCGCCTTAGTGCCACAGGAAGGCACAGGGGTGGGAGGTCTAGTCCCTGGGTACACCAGGGGAGACCCCAGCAGATGGCTGCTTCCGGCGGGGGTGGGGAGGAGACGGGGGTATTTATACTGTCTCCGCCCCCTCCTCGCCCTCTTGTCCTCTCGTTTGCCTTGCCCGCCCCGCCGCTTACCCAGCGTCCGGAGGTACAAAGGGGGGGTTAGGTCTTCTAACAATGTTACTTTGTGTTGCAGGAGGAGTTACAGGGCGATTCAGGGTCTGCACATACCAAGGGGTACATCATGCAGCAGCACCGCGGGTTGCTAAGCCAGGATACTCAGGGATGTTTTAGCGTTGTCCCCTGGAAGAACGACGGCGCCCCCCCGTTAGCCGACAGGCGGTTGTGGGTCTGAGCAACCGGGGGCTGCCATGTATGCTCCGCCCACCCCTCACAGGAGGCGTGTGAAGCAAGTGGACTGGGGGTCCACGGATCGGAGGGGTGGCCCCTCCCAATAGTTGGTATACACCATTTGGCGTTGCCATGGTGACTCTAGGCTTATCAGACGGGCAGGCGGCATAGGGGCTGGCCTGCCCTGGGATCGCCCGTAAGATAACCCACCATGTTTGCATATTGGTTATGCTAATAAACCTGCAGCAATATTTCTCCACTTACAATACAGTGTCGTGTGGTTTATTTATGTACTTATGTGTTTTGTGACAACTGTTGCCGATATTGGCACTATGACAGAGGTATTTATTTTGTAACCAGTAGTTCTGCTCGGAGCACGGCTGCTTCTGTCTGAGCTGATGTGTTGAAGGGGCGCGGGCTATAGAAGAGTAGTCTGAGCTGGCCAATAGGAGTGAGCTCCGAACACTGCCAAGAAGGGAAAACAATATCCCGAGGAGATACCATTTATTACGCAAACACCAGAAGTACTCTGAGGATTAAAGTTCATGAAGGTCGATGCGATTTCGTTCTCATTGAACAATACCAAACGTGGCCAGTAGGGGGAAGTAGACGCGTTACGTGATAGATAGATACGAAAAGTATAAACAAACTGCACCCAGTGGTCGAAGTGGGCGAGATCGGAGGGGCACGACGTGCCCATCATTTTTTAGAAAAACAATTCCCTTCGTTTTTGTGAGAAGTCTACGTGGACGGGAGCGATAAAGCTTCAGCAGAAGTCGAAGGTAGGGAGTCTTGTGCTGTGAAACCAAGCCTTCTTCCTAGGGGGGCTGCTGCGTCCCGGAAAGAAAGGTAAAGCGCTCAACTGGCCATTCTGCAAATGTAACCGGTGCTTGGTAGCTCGTATTGGCTTTAATTGATGTGGAATCACTTGATTCTTCCTGATGACATGCATTTATTTTTGTTGAGATATTGTAAGGGAGCTACTTGCCAAGCTGTGAAGTGTGTGCTTTTAAAATACAGTTATAAAACTTTGCTTCCTGATGATACACGTTTATTCTTTTTGCGGGGTATTGACTTCCATGTTCACATTGCTTTCTTTCACAGACGGGAACCTCGTGGCACTCAACATACACAAGTCACTATTCTCCACCGCAGGAACCAGAAATCAATTCTGTGTCTCTCTGGTGCCAACCAACAGAGGGTTCATCATGTATGATAGCTCATTTCCCATTGATTAACATAGCTTGGATTTAATTTTCATTTAAGCTGTGCGTGATTTTATATGTTGTCACCTGAAGATGAAAGCTTCTGGGCAAACGGTGCTCTCATATAGCTTATTTAAAATGCATCTTGAAAGTTGAAGTCATGTTTTTTACTATGACTGCGTGTTCGAGCAGAGTTTGGAGCTCTTGTGTTCCTACTATAAATGTGAGCTGCGCTTGCACAATTTAGAATACATTTATAGGGGGGCGTGTGAGTTGCGAGTAATCCGAAGGAATGCTGTCGTTCAAATGCGAGTTGAAATTGTGCTACACTCACTCTTAGCAGGTTTACCGCAAAAAATGATTTAATGTAGCATTATACTGCCAGCCGGACGCTGTCGAGAGCGCTGCACTGAGCAGCAACGCGACGGATTATTACGATAGAGTCGCCGGTTTAGATTTTGCCCCAATTATCTATCACAGGCATACATTACAGGCAGTGGCAGATGACGATCTGTGGGCGCAGAACTTAAATTGTGAGAACATTATAACGACAGTTACATTTTGGCCGTTATTTCATAGTGGCTATGATGACAAAGTAGCACCAGACAAAGGGTAAACTGAAGGGGATCCCGTTCACCACACAAATGTCAATTTATGTTCCGGCTAGGGCGCCTGCTGTCATCAAATGTCAGCCCAACCCCCTCCCCGTCATACCTGGGTCATGCACAGCTCAGGTGTTTCCATGTCATCTCTAGCACCTTCTGGCAGCCCTTGTCTTTTTTAGCCCATCGCGCTTTACCTACACTTGTGAAGTAAAGGGAAACTGCTGCAACGTTCTGTTGGAAAAAAAAGCCAGATGTAGCCTGTACTTTTAATAGATTTGTTGTCAGAGGTTAATTTGGAGATCAGGTGGCAGCGAAATGCAGTGGACACCGATAACCAGCTCCCAGGTGCAAGTGCAAGCAAGATGAGTTAACCGTCACATATAGAGTATACAATGTATGCTTCACATGGAGGGAGTGTAACGTTGTATTTGTCATCGTAAAGTGTGCGCATGAGACATTGTAACCTCCTTATTCACTCCAGATAAATCTAAAGAAGTTAGAAGTAATGTTGGTGTCTGCCTTTGAACGTGTTCTGTTTTTACTTGCAGTTTTTAGTGGCAGCAGGAGGACAGCAGGTTGTCTGACACATATAGCTCACTGAAGAAACACGTCTTGGCTACTTCACTGCAAAAAATGGACATACCTCTCAAAGGAACCTTCTGGCTGTATATATGCCTTACTTTTCATGTCTGGTCGGCAACTCTCGCTGCTGAAGGTAAGATCTCATAAGCCTATTCATTCTGCAGAGCACACACATGAAAGTAAAACACATACAGTATTTTAGTTGACAGGGGACCGTATTACATATGGTGCCCCAGGAGCACAACGGGCGTTTGTGCCCACTTTGCACGCCCCTGGGGCACTTTGGTATTACAGAAGGGGCCGCAGATGCTTGTGTGACCCCTTCTGTAATACCATTAGCGCTGGCGCACATAAAGCGCCAGTGCTATCTTCAGGGGACGTTCCCTCATTTGTATGGGAGCGCGTCCCATGCAAATGAGGGAATCTCTTTGCCTCTGCACCCACGCCGTATCACCGACACGGGCGCAGAATCAAACAAGCATTTGCAATGCAATAGGTCTTAAAGTTTGAGCTATTGGCATTGCTAAATAATGCAAGAACAATAGCTCGAACATTAATAATGCGAGACCTATTGCATTGCAAATGCTTGTTATAGATCCTGCAGTAGGTTTGCCTTTTTTTTTATAAGGAAGGCCATTCGACTTCTTAGAGCCAATTATGAAAAAATCCATGGTCTCTTTTACAGCGTGGAGGTTCCTTGGGATTGAAGGAAATACTGAACTGGCAGGTCCAAAAGGTGCTTCCCAACTTCCTCCTAAAAGTAACAAGGGGTGTGAGTGGCCAGGCAAGTTTGTGCTGGATAGTGAGAGTGGATAGCCTGTAGCTATAGGAACTGGTTACTTCTAGATAGGGAGCAAACGTAGCAATCTGATAGGTCTGCTTGTGCAGTTAATTGTTGGCTACAGAGAACTGTACCGGGGGTGGGAGATGGTATGGCCAGAGTGTAGAATCATAGCACATAAAGTACTGGACAAACTGTGATTGAGTTACAGTGTCGACGGGAGACATGAGTCGGACAGAGCAATTATTTTTGTGCAGAGCGTGGCCCCTTTGTGTGCGCAATTACGGTAGTTTGAGTGTTTACAGCGCACTCAGTATGTGGTATGTGGACAATAATCCAGTATGGGATTACAAGCCGAAAGCTAAGAGGAGTTGTGCTTGCATCAACTGGTATTGAATGGATGGCTATGCAATGTCATGGGGGGGATTATATGTGGCAATTCCCCAGGAAATGGTAAAACTGCTTTTCAAAGATGCCACAGAACCAAGTGCTACGTAACTAGGCCTAGAAAATGCCAATTTCGGAAGGTTTTCCTTTCCTTTTTGTCATTTTAAGGTACGCTGGTGCATTCACAATAAAAGGATTCATAGGGTAGCACACAACCATGACGTCACTAGGCAGAGCCAAAACTTCAACTTGACCCCCTCTCCACTTCACACAGTTCAATGCAATCACTTGGTTTGTACTTAGCACAATTCCAAACCTTTGTCAATTTCGACTCGTGGACAAACACAGCATTCCGAGAATGGCTCCCACAGTAGCAGGGTGCTAGGTTTACATTTCTGACAAGCTCAAGAATGGCAACTTGTGCTGTTAAACGTCACACTGACACATCTTGCAGCACCCGTTTAATGTACAGCGCTGTAAAATGGAAGCCTCGGTATTACGAGTTCACGGTAGCTAACTGCAAGTCAGTCAGTGGCACTGCTGACAAGTGTGTGAAACGCTCTTGAAACGGGCGCAGCGCTGATAAAATATGTTCAAAATTATTAAAACATGCAAGATGGGGGGTTGGAGCGAAGTGCAAAGAACACAACAGGCTCCCTCCAGACACCTCTGATGATGAGCAGGATACAAATGCTGTGGGTTAACTAGGAAGCAAAACGAGGGTAAAGAGAATGTCTCCGTGAGCCTTGTGCTCGGCTGGCGCCTTGGGCATGTTTACTACGGGAACACATGGGAATGCAAAGCCATTAATCAAGCAGGATGGCTCTGTCTCCCTTCACGCCCAGGGAGGAGGGAGATGCGAGCAGAGCATCAAAGGGCTGGGTGAGAAGGGAGGGGGAATGCAAGGGTCAAAGTGGCGAAAGTGAAAGTAATCGAGCAGAGCATCAAAGGGCTGGGTGAGAAGGGGGGAATGCAATGAGCAGAGGAGCAGCTGTGCACGTGCATGTGATCGTGCACTCAAGGTTTAGGCCAGCCAAAAGACTGTGGGTAGCACTTTGAAAATCCCACATATAAAATGTCTCTTCGAGCCTTTGGCTCGCGAGACCTAAAAAGGCCTCAGGAGGCGCACTGTTAGTGCGCTTCCTTAGAGCAGCCCTCTGCGGGGTAGGACCCCCTAGACTTTCCCTTGCAGGCGGGTGCAGTCATTGACTGCACCTGTCTGCAAGGGGATCTCTATTCCCCTTTTAAAAAGCAGACGGGTTGGCACCTGCACAGAGAAACACGGAGCAGCTTCAAATCAGCCGCTCTGTATTTCACATCAATGCGCTGCCCCTAGGGCAGCACAAGTTTGCAGCTGCCCTGGCGGCAGCGCATTCCCCATAATGCAATGCATTTTCCTTCATTGTGCTGGGCGCACGTTTTTAATAGTGCACCCCACGCACTATAGGAAAATGCGCCGAGTTAGTGATGCAGCCCCAGGCTGTGTTAATACTTGTAAAATGGTGATTGAGCTTAACGTACAGTTTTTTTTAATAAGATTCGTAGCAAATTTTGCATTTTTCCCATCTTAATTTTTTAATTGTGTATCTATGGAACAAGATGCAGTTATTATCCTCTTTAAAAATATATACTAAATAGTTAAGTTGTAAAGGACAGTGCATATTAGATAATTTTTAAGTCTCGTCTAGACAGCGCATGTGCTGTCTCGAAGAGACTTGTTGTGTTCAATCTGGGCTTCAGCCCACCCATAAGCTTAACATTTGCTGGCTCCATTGATGCTCTCATATCTGTTGTCCCCACTTGCCCATGACATGCAGGCGTCATGCCTCTTCTTGCGTTTCGCCCTCCCCCAGAGCATGGACCAAGTGCTTGTGTCCATCCACTGCTCCCGTTTTAGGTGCTGCTTTTTTCTTTGTGTTTGAGCACTCCACACAAGTGCTTATGTTTTCACGTGCTCCGTCCTCCATCTCCTGTTGCCTCTTTCAAATCCCAACCCTAGCCACATCGTCCTCACACCTGAACGTTGGTTTATTTGGGTTGCTGCAAATGTATTTATGGCGATTCAAGCTGGTGCAATTTCATCCATCACTGTGGATTGGTTGTTTGGTGTGATTTTTTACGGGTTATTTATTTATTTTAATGGATTAACATGCAGCGTCTAACTTTAAATGCAAACCTAAGCACTGACTTAAATACGGAAGCCACATTCTGTGGGTCTGTGTTGCGTTCAGTTTTCAAATGCACCATATGAGTGGTAGTATTTTCAGGCACTCCCATATCCTCGTTCATGTTGCTTATTTTCCCTCTCAACCCCCCCATCATTCCTACTCTTCTTGTACCCCCCACTCGCCCCAACTTCCTTCACCCACCCTTGTGTCTGTTTCTTCTCCACCATCTGCTCCTTCCTGTTTCTTTTTGGCCTTTTTCTTATTGCCTTTCACTGCCCTTTGCTTTTCCTGCATATTCTTGTCACTGGCTCTTCAGCTGAAGTCTTTGATGTGGGCCAGGTCTGAGCCAGCTACACGGGCTGCCCTTTTGTGCACCTCTGTTTTCTGATCCCTTCCCAGCTGTGCTCCTCGCAGGATGGGGGCAGTACTCCCTGGCATGGGAGACAGAAAGTTTACCAGGATCTCACAAATGCTTTCTTTGCTTTCACATTCAGGCAGTTTGCCCGATTTTACGACTTCAATGTAACATTTCCCATTCGTCACATCACCACACGTCTGCTCTAGCTGTGCTCACCATCTCATTGTCTGTGTCTCCTTCAGTCTCTTGATCAGAAAAGCATGTCTTTAATTAGACACTCCACTCCCTCTCACAGCCCCTTTCCTTGGACAAAATTCAAATTGGACAGTCACATGCAATATAGCTGTTGCTTAGGGGAGGCGTCTGCTGTTATATGTGTTTATAGGTGTCAAATCGTTCCTAAGGGGTCATTTGGAAGGCTGACCAAGACTCTCTGGGGAATATTCACAAGAACGTGTGATAACTACCGCAAGAGTAGCATAACGCAACTTTCAATATCGCAGCCCATCGCGGGAAAATAACCCTGTGACAACGTGGAATTCACATCAAAGCGGTAGCAAGCGATAGTCTCTCGAAACCGCGGACAATGTCCGCGATCCAACCACCACGACGGCAATAAAACCACAAACCACAACACCAAAAAACACGCGATGGGCCAAAGCCCGATGAGGAAATCAGCGATAAGCAGCGCCAGGCCCGCAACACACACACATGGCAGGTTGGAAAAATCACCATAAAAGTAGAAAAAAACACCCAAACACATACTGACCAACACCCAAGCACCATGGAGGCAGCCGGAGCAGAGGCAGAGGACGAGCGCAACCCCACAAGCACCCCGGACGACCAGCTTGGGACCTCGGGGACATGGAAGGGCAAGGACAAGAAGACAAGGAAGACGAAGTTCTGTCCGCACGCGAACAGGATCATAGTCACGGAGGTGATGGAACACCATCAACAACTCTTCATCACCACCAACGTGTCATTGGGCACCAAAATTGGAATATGGCGGGACATCGTCAACAAGGTGAATGCCGTCGGAGAGCACACGCGGACAATAGACGAGGTCAAGAGGCGATGGAATGAAATCAAGTGGAAGACCAGGGAGAAACTCTCTGCCAACTAGAAGGCAGCAAAACAGACTGGAGGTGGGGGCCCAGCGCGACAGCTGGAGCTGGATGACATGGAGGAGCTGGTGTCGACAGCTATCAGTGTGGACACTGTGGCTGGAGTCGGGGAAGCCGACACTGCTCGACAGGACACAACACAACCGTAAGAGGGTGAGTGACCACCAGGTACTGGGGGGACGGGTGGAGATGGGCACAATGACACACATGCACAATCAAGCAGGGCACAGTACACACCCAAAATGACCCTGGCTCCTCGACCAGACCTACAGACTGACACAATGTACAATGCCATGCTGTCTGAATGTCAACATGTACCATGCGGCTACATACATGTGGACACATTGTAGCACACCATCTCCCATTCACATCGCAGGGGCATCGTCAACGGATCTCTGACATATTATCGACAGACACATTATCGAACTACACAAATATCGCATCAAATATATCGACATCAAAAATATCGACATTGTATGCTTATTTAAAAAACTACACTAATATCGACACTACAATATCGTAATACAATTATATCGATCACACAAATATCGCACACATAAATATCGCAATACTAAATATCGACATGAGTTAATAAATATGACACATGTCACAAATATCGATAACCAAAATATAGACATCAATAATATCGTTTTTTTTAAATATATCGACATTTCTAATACTAATAAAACCAATACTTTCAACAACATAAAGACAATATTTTCCCAAAACATACATTTTCAAATGAGATTCTACTTAAACATAAACATAACATTTATAGCGATCTCAATATTAAACAACATAATAAAAAAACACTGAAATAATTATCACATTGGCATTTCGAACACATTTAAATAAAATTACTACACATTATAAACAATCTCTTTATATATAATGATTTAAAACTCTCCTCCTTTAAAACTAAATATACTCTTACTTAGCATTTTCCATAAAAGGAAACCAATTAACTAAAAAAAAATTCAAACCATCCAATAGAAAGGCCACATACAGAAAACAACCAATAACATTCAAGAAACAATTTGAAACCACTATATAAACCAATTAAAACAAGTCTTCTACTGTGCCTTAAACCAAAGCATTGAACGAAGAAGAAACTCTACTAAACAGAAGTAACCTACATCCTACTACTATTCTAAAAACGTAAGTAAATATTCTTTTCTAACTAAACTGCCAAATTAAACTAAAACACTAATTTATCTTTACTCAAATAAATAACTAACTTATATATTCCATCTCTGTATGTTTCCACTACAGATATTACTCCAAACAGCTAAAGAAAATATTGAAGATTGCCAGAAAAGACTCACTAAAAAGTAAGTATACTATCAAAATACTTTATAAAATATTAATTAAATCCTACTCAAACCCCAAAACATCCTAAACCTCTAAACAAATCCATGTTCTCTTTAATACATTTTTAAAAACCTGTATAAATTAACACCTATAGTCTATACCACTGGGCATGAGGGTAGGCTCTGTTTGCTTAGGGAGAGGTTAGGCTACTGCATCTTATTTATTAGGGAGGAGGGGCACATAGTAAGAGGGGTAGGGGACGGGGGTACATTGACATGTGGTGGGGGAGGGGGGGGGGTAGAGAACTGGGTGGGAAGGTTGTTCATTCTCCTGAATAATTGGTCTTGATGATAAATGTGTGGTACTTCCAGGACAGGTGAAGGCGGGGGAATGTTTTTTGAGTTGTTGATTTGTAAAACAATAAAATACGTTTCAACAAAAAAAATATAGTCTATACCAAACAGCAATACCACCCCACTTAAAAAACTAAACCAACCACAACAATATATTTTCTTTAACTTTCAGAGACTACATCAACTAAACAGCATTTTGTCTACAAACAACATCTTCATTCAAATACAACCAAAAACACTTGGTAAGTATATATAAAAAAAATGTTTTTTTGCTATTTTCATTCAAATATATAAAGTACTATTGCATATATTTTAATATACATTTTTTCCAGATTTCTAACACATCACGATGACAGAAGAAGCCCAATTTATAACTTCGCAGAAAGGAAAATTCCTATTGTGTTACATGGGTTACACATACACCCAAGAAAAGCAGACGGACCGAAAAGTGAACTGGAAGTGTACTAAATATTATTCTAACAAATGCTACGGACGAGCAACAACAAGAGAAACAACTGTACTATATACAAGAGAGCATAACCATCCACCCAATCTCTCTGAAATAGAAGTCAGATCAACCCTTGAAAATATCAAAGAATTAAGCACTGGTTCACAAACTGCTACAAGTGTAATCCTAAAAGATCTATTACCTAGAGTGCCCAAAGAAGCAAGAGGCCAATTACCATCAATTGCTTCTATAAAAAGAACTATTGCTAGGACCAAAAAAGCAACCACGACAACTATACCATCCCCTAAAACTTTTCAAGAGATCATCATTCCACCAGAATTAAGTATCACCCACAATAATGAACCTTTTATTTTTTTTGATAACAAAAGCACAGAAAAAAGAATCATAATGTTTGCTACTGCAAACAATATAACTAAACTGCAACAATGCCAAACATGGATGATGGATGGCACCTTTACAATATGCCCAAAACTATTCTACCAGCTTTACACAATACACGGTCAATATCACAACACTTCCATACCTTTAATTTATGCACTATTACCTAACAAACAAAACACAACATATAATGAAATGCTAGGAAAACTAAAACAAGAATCAAATGATTTTTACCCTCAAAGAATTATCATAGACTTTGAGCAAGCCATGATAAATTCCATTCTCAAACTGTACCCCCATACAGCTATCCAAGGATGTTACTTCCATCTAAACCAATGTATATGGAGACATTTACAAAAATCTTCACTAAGTGTAGAATATGCCACTAACATAAGTTTTGCACATCAAATAAAACTTCTAACAGCCCTAGCTTATGTACCAACCACAGATGTTGCAGAACATTACAATCTTTTATTAGAAAGTCCATTCTACAAACAAAATGAAGTAAAGTTATCTCCCCTCTTAGATTATTTTGAGGATACCTGGGTGGGGAGACTACACAGATCAGGCCATAGACGTCAGCCCAAGTTCCAAATACCTTGGTGGAATGTATATGTAAGTACACTCAACCAACAAGCCAAAACTAACAACGCCGCCGAAGGCTGGCATAATGCATTCCTAACTCCTACTGGGAGAACAACTCCAACACTACAAAAACTACTAATTGCCATACAAAAGGAACAAAGTTTCCAAGAATTAAGAATGCAACAATCTGTCCTACAATTAAAACCAAAACAGTCTAGACAAACTACTCAAATGTATAATTACCTACAACAACAGGTACAGCTATACCCATCCACAAGAGGACTTGAGTACTTAAATATAATAGCTCAAACTCTCTTCTAAACCCTTTCCTAAATATTAACCCACAATTCTACTAAAACAACTATCACAACATAAATAAACCACTTTATTATATCACATATTTAATTATGTGGTCTAAAATATATAAATCAATTATATGGACATATATTTAGACAACATAATTAAACAAACCAAGTACACAACAACAATATTAAATATATAAGGTTTGGCCACCAACAATAAAAATATTTAAATGAACTTACCTGTGTAGTTGCTCCAATGGGATAATACCATTCCTTCCAAATAAATCCAGGTAGTTCAAAATCCATAGGTATCCAAAAAAAAATCCCAATAAAATGTAAAAATACAACTGTTTATCGAAAACAACGTCTACGGAAAAAAACGACTATCCATTAACCATAAAAATCCCGAAAAATATTAAAAAGGTAAATAACCGCTCCTGGAAACCCGAACAATAAAGGAAGTGTAAAATAAACATTAGTAAACACAACTAATACACACTTCTTTTAAAAAAAATAAGGTGTTTGAAACCGACGAAAATATCTTCTCCGTAAAACCTACAAAAGAGAAACAAACATTCCCACCCACCCACAAACACACAAAACGCACCTAAAAACATCACTACAAACGTTATTCAAACACTATAAAACTTTAACACACCGAAATAACAAACACTAACAAAGCCACAAACACGGAACACAACGTAAATTATAAAACCGTATACAAACTATTACTAACACCCTAACTTCTAAAACATCAATCAATACACACTTATTACAACATTACTACTTCCACAAAACACTTAAAACTATTTAATAATAAAGAAAATAACTCTTACCTTCTCAAACGCGAAACAGCTCCCGACCGCTACCTGGATTCGACCAAAATAACCCAAAACAACAGCGAGCGGTTACAAAATAAAAGACCCAAACAAACATAACAACTAAAAAAATACCAATAAATTCCCTAACTATTTATTTAACATTACACATTACTTTAAAAATTAGTAAAACATTAGAATAAAATACTCAAAAAGAATACCTATTATTTTTATCAATGTGAAAATTATTTAACGTATAAAAATAAATATAATAAATAAAATATTTTTATTAATATATCAATAAAACAGTATATATTACCAAAATAAATAGATGAACATGATATAATTAATATATTGTATCTACAACATACCAAAAAAATTAAAATAAATACATATTCTAAAATGTAAACAATTTCAATATTAAATATGTAATATAAATATTAATAATTAAAATATATTAGTCATATATTTCAAAACATACAATTTCTTATAAATTCTAATAAAGTCTAAAAATTTTGAGAGTACACAATTTAAATTTATAAATATTATACAGCTATAAAAATCTGATTTTTTTATTTTTAAATATTTTGTGTGTTCATATATTCATGTCCAAAATATACATTAAACAAATATATATCCATTATAAAAAAATTATAACTATAATACAAATGTTAAATATTAATTATTTTATTACATGTTTATTTCAATGATTTAATTATTAGAATATGCGTAATAATAAACAAAATTTTCTCTCTAATGAATATACATTCCAACAACTATAAAATAAATCTTATTTTCCTTTCTACTATTTAAAAAAAAAATTGGAATTTGCATTCTGATATAACTTCTATCTTTTATCCAACCAAAACTAAAATCTACAGATTTTTTGTAAATTAAATCCAATTAATTTAACTGTTCCTATTCAACTCTATATTTAATTCTAATATTTGCTATTTACCAAACTTAATTAACATACTACTCCCACTACATACTGAACTTAATTAATTTACTATTCTCACTCCAACCTATATTAAATTAGAGTATGTGCTGGACACTGAACTAAATTAATTTAGTATTCCCACTGCAGTCTATATTAAATAAAGATAAATGCTGGACACTGAACTTAATACATTAACTATTCTCACTCCAACCTATATTTAATTAGAGTATGTGCTGGACGCTGAAATAAATTAATTTACTATTCCCACTCCAGTCTATATTTAATTAAGATAAGTGCTGGACACTAAACTTAATTCATTTACTATTCTCACTCCAACCTATTTTACATTAGAGTAGGTGCTGGACACTGAACTTAATTAATTAACTATTCCCACTCCAGTCTATATTTAAATAAGATAAGTGCTGGACACTGAACTTAATTAAAGTTACTATTCTCACTCCAACCTATATTTAATTAGAGTATGTGCTGGACACAGAACTTAATTAATTTACTATTCTCACTCCAAACTATATTAAATTACAGTAGGTGCTGGACAATGAACTTAATTAATTTACTATTCCCACTCCAGTCTATATTTAATTAAGATAAGTGCTGGACACTGAACTTAATTAATTTACTATTCTCACTCCAACCTATATTAAATTAGGGTAGGTGCTGGACACTGAACTAAAATAATTTACTATTCCCGCTCCAGTCTATATTAAATTAAGATAAGTGCTGGACACTGAACTTAATAAATTTACTATTCTCACTCCAACCTATATTAAATTAGAGTAGGTGCTGGACACTGAACTTCATCAATTTACTATTCCCACTCCAGTCTATATTTAATTAAGATAACTGCTGGACACTGAACTTAATTAATTTACTATTCTCACTCCAACCTATATTACATTAGAGTAGGTGCTGGACACTGAACTTAATTAATTAACTATTCCCACTCCAGTCTATATTTAATTAAGATAAGTGCTGGACACTGAACTTAATTAATTTACTATTCTCACTCCAACCTATATTTAATTAGAGTATGTGCTGGACACTGAACAGAATCAATTTACTATTCCCACTCCAGTCTATATTTAATTAAGATAAGTGCTGGACACTGAACTTAATTAATGTACTATTCTCACTCCAACCTATATTACATTAGAGTAGGTGCTGGACACTGAACTTAATTAATTAACTATTCCCACTCCAGTCTATATTTAATTAAGATAAGTGCTGGACACTGAACTTAATTAATTTACTATTCTCACTCCAACCTACATTTTATTACAGTATGTGCTGGACACAGAACTTAATTAATTTACTATTCCCACTCCAATCTATATTTAATTAAGATAAGTGCTGGACACTGAACTCAATTAATTTACTATTCTCAGTCCAATCTATATTTAATTAGGGTAGATGCTGGACACTGAACTTAAATTATTTACTATTCCCACTCTAGTCTATATTTAATTAAGATAAGTGCTGGACACTGAACATAATTAATTTACTATTCTCACTCCAACCTATATTAAATTAGAGTAGGTGCTGGATACTGAACTTAATTAATTTACTATTCCCACTCCACTCTATATTTAATTAACAAAACTGCTGGACACTGAACTTAATTAATTTACTATTCTCACTCCAACCTATATTAAATTAGGGTAGGTGCTGGACACTGAACTAAATTAATTTACTATTCCCACTCCAGTCTATATTAAATTAAAATAAGTGCTGGACACTGAACTTAATTAATTTCCTATTCTCACTCCAACCTATATTTAATTATAGTATGTGCTGGACACTGAACTGAATTAATTTACTATTCCCACTCCAATGTATATTTAATTAAGATAATTGCTGGACACTGAACTTAATTAATTTACTATTCTCACTCCAAACTATATTAAATTACAGTAGGTGCTGGACAATGAACTTAATTAATTTACTATTCCCACTCCACTCTATATTTAATTAAGATAAGTGCTGGACACTGAACTTAATTAATTTACTATTCTCACTCCAACCTATATTAAATTAGGGTAGGTGCTGGACACTGAACTAAATTAATTTACTATTCCCACTCCAGTCTATATAAAGTTAAAATAAGTGCTGGACACTGAACTTAATTAATTTCCTATTCTCACTCCAACCTATATTTAATTATAGTATGTGCTGGACACTGAACTGAATTAATTTACTATTCCCACTCCAATCTATATTTAATTAGGATAAGTGCTGGACACTGAACGTAATTAATTTACTATTCTCACTCCAAACTATATTATATTACAGTAGGTGCTGGACAATGAACTTAATTAATTTACTATTCCCACTCCAGTCTATATTTAATTAAGATAAGTGCTGGACACTGAACTTAATTAATTTACTATTCTCACTCCAACCTATATTAAATTAGGGTAGGTGCTGGACACTGAACTACAATAATTTACTATTCCCACTCCAGTCTATATTAAATTAAGATAAGTGCTGGACACTGAACTTAATAAATTTACTATTCTCACTCCAACCTATATTTAATTAGAGTATGTGCTGGACACTGAACTGAATTAATTTACTATTCCCACTCCAGTCTATATTTAATTAAGATAAGTGCTGGACACTGAACTTTATTAATTTACTATTCTCACTCCAACCTATATTACATTAGAGTAGGTGCTGGACAGTGAACTTAATTTATTTACTATTCCCACTCCAATCTATATTTAATTAAGATAAGTGCTGGACACTGAACTAAATTAATTTACTATTCTCACTCCAAACTATATAAAATTACAGTAAGTGCTGGACAATGAACTTAATTAATTTACTATTCCCACTCCAGTCTATATTTAATTAAGATAAGTGCTGGACAGTGAACTTAATTAATTTACTATCCTGACTGAAATCTATATTTAATTATGGGATTTGTTAAATTCTAAAATATATTAAAATTTTCTAATTTTTTTTTTTTTAAATTAAAAAATATATAAACATTTTAAATTAACTTCCCACCCTTATCCCCTATAACCCAACATTCCGCTCCTAAAATTATTTGTAAAATTCTAAATTAAAGTTACAATTTCTAAATTATTTTAATAAAAAATTAACAAATATATAAACATTTTTAAAACACTTCCCACCCTTATCCCCTATTAACCAACATCCCACTCCTAAAATTATTAGTAAAATTCTTAATTTATTTTACAATTTCTAATTTTTTTTTGTTTAAATTAACAAATATATAAACATTTTTAAAACACTTCCCACCCTTATCCCCTATCAACCAACATCCCGCTCCGAAATATATTAGTAAAATTCGAAATTTAATTTACAATTTATACATATTTTTAATAAAAAATTAACAAATATATAAACATTTTTAAAACACTTCCCACCCTTATCCCCTATAAACCAACATCCCGCTCCTAATTTTTTTTCTAAAATTCTAAATTTAATTTACAATTTCTAAATTAATTTTTAAAAATTTTAAACAATATATAAACATTTTTAAAACACTTCCCACCCTTATTCCCTATAAACCAACATCCCACTCCTAAATGTTTTTGTAAAATTCTAAATTTAATTTACAATTTCAAAATAAATATTTTTAAAAATTAAAAAATATATAAACATTTTTAAAACACTTCCCACCTTTATCCCCTATAAACCAACATCCCGCTCCTAAAATTTTTTGTAAAATTCTACATTTAATTTACAATTTCTCAATGAATTTTTAAAAAAAATTAAACAATATATAAACATTTTTAAAACACTTCCCACCCTTATCCCCTATAAACCAACATCCCGCTCCTAAAATTATTTCTAAAATTCTAAATTTAATTTACAATTTCTAAATACATTTTTTTTTAATTAAACAATATATAAACATTTTTAAAACACTTCCCACCCTTATCCCCTATAAACCAACATCCCGCTCCTAAAATTAAATATACATTTCACATTTTAAATAAAATTTACTAATTAAATTTTACAATATATTAAAAAAATAAATTAACTTTTTTAAAACACTCCCCACCCTTATCCCCTATAACCCAACATCCCGCCCCTAAAACAATATAAATATTTCTCATATTATATACATTTTAACTATTTATACAAACAACTTCAAAATATTTACTAAACACACAATGACGATATTTTCACATGTCGATATTATTACTAACGATATTACTTACATCGACATATAAGTAAAAAAAAAAAACAATATTTTTCACATCGATATTATCTATTTCGATATTTTGTACATTCGATATTTTTGACTCGATATTTATGTCCCTCGATATTAAAAAGTCGATATATAGACTGCTCACCATCGTCAACACCTCCTGCAGAGCAGTCCCAGCCACTCTTCACTGATGACGAGGAGAACGCCAGCATCGACACCCAAACCATCCAAGACATCATTGACCTCATATGCCACTCACTTCCAGGATCAGGGCAGCCCCACTACATCAATGAGACCCCACCCACCACCCAAACCACCCAGCAGTAGGCACCCACAGCCCCGGCACTCTCCCAAGACCCCCAGGAACAACACCTGGCCTTCCGACGCCGTGTGCTGGCGTGCCAGAGAGAGATGGCTGAGCAGGTGCAGGTGGGCTTTGGCATCATGGCTGCCAAACTGGACGCCATCCTAGGGTGTCTATGTCCATCCCATGGTCTCCAACGAGCCATGACTGACATCACTGGTTGATGCGGAGAGAAGAACAGCTGTCCTCTCAGAGTGGCTCCACCGATGCCAGCCATGAGCTGGCACACATGCGAAAGCTCATGGAGGACATGGTGAGGATGGAGGTGGAAAGGATGGCAGCCACCACTGTACACCATCGAAATGTAGCTGGGATTTATCATGCCCTGCAGACCTCCATCATGGCATTGCGGCCACCAGGCGTGGCGCTGATAAATGCTGCTGCCCCCACACCATCCACATCTCAGCCTCCTGGTGTGTCAGTGCCTCCCAGTGCAGCAGGCGCATCCACTCAGACACCAGATGTGTCAGTGGCACACAGTGCTGCAGCCGGTACTGCAACACCCACAGGTAGGGCAGAGCACACATCCGGGGATGAGGACGTGTATGGGTTTGTGATCAGGAGGCAGTAGCATTCATTTCCGCCACCTGGCCTGTTTCTGCTTGGTACCGCACATGGCCTCATGACCTTCCACTGATCCCCGAGACACTCAGATGCACTCACCTTGGACAGCGACATGGATGGTCACATCCTGTTTGACGACCAATGACATGGTGGACAGACTGCGGACTGTACCCTTCCCTTCCGCAGGACTAGTCATCTCCGGATGGTCTCTGGGTGGCCATATTGTATAGTGTGCTCGGCATTGCCCTGTACCGCTCCAGAAGTGCACAGGATGTGCAATAAACATCCAGTGACACACTGCTGTGTCATGTCTTTCATAAGTCATGTATGCATGTGTGGACGAATGTAGGGACATTGATTTCCATTGCGTCAATGTTGCTCATCCTGTGGGATGCAAGTCAGAGGGTGCTACATTTCATTTTGTGTACCGGGTCCCATGGACACTACAACAGGGACACATGCATCACTCACTTCCTTGTCCGGACATGGACTGAACCGTGCCCAGAGCCCACGAGTCATTGTTGCAAGCCTTGCGCTGGTCTGGCGTACGGCAGGCCAAACCACTCCGCTTACGCTCTGAGAGGGGGCCCTCATTGCTACCCGTCGCATGCGTACTCGCTGGTGGTGTGCAGGTCACTGGTCTAGTTGTCAGCATGTCACAGGCACTCCCTGACGGCAGGTTTGCGCACACACACCACACCCATCCGGCACAGGCCATGTGACTCCACCAACATAAGGGGCTGACGACATCACATTCCTCTCTTCCGGTGGTGACTGGATGACGGACACTACACGGTTCTCAATCATAAATGACCCATGAGTTGTCGCGCACAAGGTTAGTGGCACCTGAGGCTTTGCGTACGGCAAGGGCCTACCACCACGTGGCGCTGACTGGGGTTGCACAGGGTTAGTCGCACCCAGAGCAATGCAGCCAGCACAGGCACCCCGCCACGAGACGGTGACTTTGGGTGCACTGAGTCAGTGGCACCTTAAGCTGCTGAGCGGGTGGGCAGCCTGCGATTATGCCCCGTCCCGGCTGTACGTAAAACTCATGGTTTGTGTGCCCTGCTGGACCGCAGTGTAGGCCAGGTGCACTGGTATGTCCTATACCATGAAGTAATCAAGACCCAGCACCATACGTGAGACCTGGTGACCTGCGGAGCGTGGCTGCATGGTGTGGAGGGTGCCATGTCAGCGGGCCCTGGGCTTGTGGACTGCAGCGGCATGTGGTGGGACATCCTGTCTGCACGCCGGTGGCGGAAGGTGAGCAGTGAGGCCTGAGTGTGCATGGGCTAGCATGCTCCGATGGGTGGTGGGAGGGGTACCTCTCCCTGGGTGTGTATGGGCGGCCATGCTCCAAATGGCAGCTGGAGGGTTGCCTCTGCCTGGGTGTGCATGGGCGGGCAGGCGCCGTTGTCTTGTGAAAGTGTGTGTACTGTGCCAGTCATGTACCTGGACTCTGTTTCAGATGACGGCTCTGACTCAGATGTGTGACCTGGTGTACTGCTATACATACCAGCAAGTGGTTGGAGACACGCCAGTGGTAGCAGGTGAGCAGTGTGGCCTGGGTGCGCAAGCCACCCTCTCTTCCTCTCTCTCCCCATCTTCCTTTCTCCCTCTCTTCCTCTCTCTCTCTCTTCCTCTCTCTTCCTCTCTCTCTCCAACTCTTCCTCTCTCTCCCCCTCTTCCTTTCGCCCTCTCTTCCTCTCTCTCTCTCTCTTCCTCTCTCTCTCTCTCTCTCTCTCTCTCTCTCTCTCTCTCTCTCTCTCCCTCTCTTCCTTTCTTCCTCTCTCTCTCTCTCTCTCTCTCTCTCTCCCTCTCTCTCTCTCTCTCTCCCTCTCCCTCTCTCCCTCTCTCTCTCTCTCTCTCTCTCTCTCGCTCTCTCTCTCCCTCTCTTCCTCTCTCTCCACCTCTTCTTCTCTCCCTCTCTCCCTCTCTTCCTCTCTCTCTCTCTCCCTCTCTTCCTCTCTCCTTCACTCTCTCTCTGTCCTTTGATGTGCGCAGGACACACAGCCTGCAAGACAAAAAACATGATGAGAATGTGACCTACGGAGTGTCCCGAGGGGAGCAGCTATGTGTCTTCATTTCATTTCAGTGTTCATTTTAATACAGTTTAATTTGTTTCTGTGGGCTCTAGGTGGCGCACGAGCAGAATGGGCGCACTACTGTGAGGCTCCTGCAGCCCAGTGCATTTCTCCGCTTAATTATCCTTCTTGGAGTGGTGAAACGGAACAAAAAGGTGGCTTTGGGGTGCGCATCCACTGCTGTAGCCTCGGTGAGGAAAGCGACTTAATTGGAGCAGTGCTGCCCGAGTTATACTGCGGCAAATTTTGAACCGGACTGGAGAGTAAAAAGATGCGGAGCCCTCTCCCGGCCTGCGAGAGTATGCGAGACCGGTGCTGTGCACGTGGCGCCTGGGCCTGAGAGTGCGAGTCGGGAGCCGGGATCAACGCGGACGGACCAGGCCCCCTGCCTCCTGGTGTAGCGTGTGCTGGGATACGGCCTGCCGGGACCCTGACTGGGGATTCGAGGTAAAAGCGGTGAAAATACGGCGACGCAGGGAGAGACTCGGGATGACGGCCTGACCCTGCAGCCCTGGGCGAGGGGGGGACTCGGAGTGAGGGGCCCGTGACGGCTGCTGATTTACAGAGCATACTGCTGGAGGTCCGGCAGGGCTTCGGTACTATAGCGGACAAGATGGACGGGATGTCCTCGCGCATAGATGCTATCACACACAAGCTGGACGGCCACGAAGATCGTCTAAAAGAAGCTGAGAGACGTATCTCGGACACTGAGGACACTTTTGCTCGGGTCACAACGCAGGTCAATCGCATGGAGAAATTGCTGAAGTTGGTGGCTGCGAAGATTGAGGACTTGGAGGCGCGTAGCCGGCGCAACAATATCCGCGTCATAGGTATTCCAGAGTCCACCAATACGGGGAGGATGGAGGACTATGTGGAGAAGATGTTGTTGACCTCTATTGGGGCGGATGCTCTCTCGGGGCAATTCATTGTCGAGAGGGCGCACCCTGCAATTGGCCCGCGGCCGCCTCCCGGGAGCGTGCCTCGCCCCATCATAGCGCGACCCTTAAATTACCGGGACCATGATGCTACTTTACGGATAGCGAGAAGCAAAAAGCAATTGTCATATGACGGCAACACTTTTACAGTCTACCCGGATTTTACTCCGCTGGTTCAGGAGGAACGTCGCAAGTTCACGGCGGTCAAGTCCAAACTGCGGCAGGCTCAAATAGACTATGCTCTGTTGTACCCTGCACGTCTTCGAGTAACTCATCAGGGCCAGCAGCGGTTCTTTACGTCGCCACAGCAGGTGGAGGATTTTCTTAAGCACCTGAAGCGGACTGGACGCGGAGCGGACACTGCTGCTGCATTGCGGCCTTCATCACCATCGGGGGCGGATGCTTGCACACAGTAACTATAGTATTGCTTCCTTTCCTTTACTATTTACTGATTTTTCTGTTTCAGGAACTATTTGCAATGGACTAGGTTGCGGACAGTGTGGTAACTGGTGTTAATAAGTGGGGTGGATTTTTGTTGGGTGGTTTGTGTACTGTTCGCCTACTTGATCACTCTAAAGAATGATATTTGACTGGCTGGGCACTCTCGGCTCCACCTGTGTCTGGGCCTTACCATACACGGTGGACCGGCTGAGCGGGGAGTGATAGTGCAGCCACCTAAGCGATCCCCCATGGGTAACCCTCTGTGGTGGCATACTTCATGGGCTGGGCCATGCGGGTTGGTCATTGCTTTACTGGATTTTTTCTGTGGGTTTCTTGCTTTTTTTTGTTTTAGTTTTTTTTGTTGCTCTGTATATTGTTGGGGAGGGATAAGAGGGTGGGTGAATACTTCTGGCAAGTTGGGGATGCTTCAGTGGGTGGGGGAGGTTGTTCACAGGGCGATTATCAGACTTGCTTGTTCCGTCCAGTTGGGAACAGATTGCGATCAGTTATATTGAGCACGGTACTTGCTGACAGACCCGAGAGTATGGCACAACTTGCATTGTGGTACTGTATGTGTTTCCGGTTGCTGCTTTGTGCTTGGTGGGCTCGAACCTTGTTGATTATTATTGAACATGTATACTTATGTCGGATGGGGTGGTGGACAAACTGAACATCATTACTTGGAATGTTCGGGGGTTGGGAGATGCCCGCAAAAAATGACAGATACTAGCCTATCTTGACCGGCATCAGGTACATATTGCTATGCTACAGGAGACACATTGTAGCCCCCGGAGCCCCAATACATTCGCCAGTAGATGGGCAGAACACCGAATCTTTTCCTCTTACTCCACTTATGCTCGGGGCACCGCTATTCTCATAAAGAAACGCACCCCGTTTCAGCTGGCGGGCGCAGCCTGGGACGAGCGGGGAGATACTGCATAGTCTGGGGCTGGCTGGGCTCTGACTCTGTCACCCTGGCTTGCTGTTATGGCCCCAATGTGGATACCCCCGACTTTTATTCTGCTTTGTGGAATAAGATATTTGCGGTAGGCTCCAATCATGTTATCTGGGGAGGGGATTTTAATGTCACCTGTGACCCAGGGAACGATAGATCCAAACCTGCCTCGCATCATTACACCCGGGCCCGGGCGGCCCTCCACGATACCCTCTGCACTTATCAGTTATTGGATGCTTGGCGGCACTTACACCCACACACAAAGGAGGGTACACATTTTACGGCACAAGCGGCGTCCTGGGCGCGGTTGGATTATGTCTTCGTGTCCCGTGGCCTGGGGCCCGCTATAGCACGGGTGCAGCACCTAGCGCGCACTTATTCCGACCACGCCCCAGTTCGACTTACCCTGGCATCGGCGGATTACGGTCCCCCACGCAATAGCTGGAGACTGCGTGTCTCTATTTTGCTGGACCCGGTTTTTCAGAACGGGTTAGGGGAGGAGGTGAGTGATTTTTTTGTTCGAAATAAGGGATCGGTCGAGCATGTTGAGACCGTTTGGGGAGCCTTCAAGGTCACGCTCAGGGGATATTGTATATCTAAGGGAGCGGGTGTGCTAAAAGATATCGTTGGCACACTGAGGAGGCTGGATAATGACCTGAAAGATTTGGAGACGAGATTGGCCGTGTGCCCGGATGGCGCTACCCGGCTCAAGTTTCGAGAAAGGCTCACTGAGTATATGGCAGAGGCGCAACGAGAGACGCGCTTTAGGGGTAAATATTGGACGGCTCGGTGGTATGGGGAGGGAGAGAGGCCGGGCAGGGCGCTAGCGGACGTGATCCGGAAACCACAATACTCCTCCCTAGTGCAGGAACTCACAGGCCCAGGGGAGGAAGTGTACAGAGACACGGCGAACATCCTCAATGCATTTGCCACACATTATGAGCAACTGTATACCACGCAGAGGGTCGGCGAGCTAGACCTGGATAGTTACCTGGCCGACGTGGCGCTCGGGTGGCTGAGCGATGGGCAGCGGGAGTTCCTTTGCACCCCATTTCAATTGGATGAGGTGCGGAAGGCCATAATGCAGCTTCAATCCGGAAAAGCCACTGGCACCGATGGCATACCGGTAGAATTCTATAAACTGTACATAGATCAAATGGCCCCCATTTTGCGCGAAGTTTATGAAGACGCCCTGGAGGTTGGGCACCTCGCACCGTCTATGCGGGAGGCCCTGATCATTTCCATATTGAAACCTGGGAAGGAGCAGCATTTGTGCGACTCATATCGCCCATTGTCACTCCTTAATTGCAACGTTAAAATACTGGCCAAATTAATTGCCAACCGGCTTAACTTATTAATGGAGGCTTTGGTTCTCCCTGACCAATCGGGGTTCGTGCCTGGCCGCGCAACCTCTCATATTCTACGCACCCTTTTTTTGGTATTGAACAATGTTGCGCCTGAATTGCCTCTGGCGGCAGTGTTTCTGGATGCCACGAAGGCTTTCGACTCCCTTGAGTGGGACTACATGTTTGGGGTGATGTTACGTATGGTGAAGTACTGGGTATTTTAAGCCCAGCGGTGCAGGGGAACACACCCTATGACTTCGGGATTCTTCCTGTTTCAGACCTACAGAAATACAGAGTCTTCTGGGTGAAGTCAAAGATCAGTTTATTGGCTGCATACCAATTACAGGCGTCCTAGAAGTACAACAGCGTGTATGTTCTCAGGAGACTGCTGAAAATCACAGAAACGGGCTTCTTCTTAAATACAGAATATCCTGCTTCAGGCATACATTCCTTAGTTTATGGCATGGTCATTTAGATGTATACATTTCAAACGAAAAGGCAGAGTCATGATGACCATCCCACATTCCAGTTAAGCCAGCCCGCAATTATTTACACAGCAAGGCTCAGATCCCACATCAGATATCGATAGGCCCCAATAAACATGAGCATCTCCTGTTTGGAAAACAAGCCATAAAGCAGGAACAGTCAGGTGAGAAAGAGATTAGCTGGGGGCTCGTGTTTAATGTAAAGGCTTTATGGTGTGTCAAGCCCTGATGCTAATCACAGGTGGCCAGAGGACGGGGAACTCGTGAGACCAGTTTGACCTGGGGCAGAGGAGCCAAGCTGCCCAGGTCACAGAAAAGTCAAAGAAAGCCACATGTGCTCTAAAAGGCCTGTATTCGCTTCATGTTATATAGCCTATGTGAGGGCAACCATAAGATGGCCACCGATACAAAATGGAACCCACGTAGTGATGTGAAATAGCGTATACACAGTGCATTCATAGCTAAAACGTTACACAAAGCACTTGTACATACCGCATTAACCATTCGCGGTTCACTATTACCGGGATAGACAGGGGTAGGGCCCTGCCTCCTACGCGGTCCCAAATTCTAAAGTACGACAGACCCTCCTTTTGCCCTTACATAGGCAATAACTATACTCATTTCAATCCGAGTCTAGGTCAATATTCACAAAGTCATGGAGATGTTGCTGTAGCATCATCCTATTACTTAGCTCGTCCCTCGATACAGGTTTCCTTATACATAATGTAGCACAGAGGCCACATATCGCAGGAGCACACTGTATGCACAGACAGAACAGGAAAAGGATGGCTAAGATCATTCCAATGACCATCAGAACTTTCCAACCCCAGGCAGATATCAGTTCCCAGAACCACGCCACCAGTGACCAATCTCCTTTATCCACGTGTATGGACTCAGATATTCGATGTAGTTTGGAGATGGCTTGATAAACTGTTGGAGCATTGTCTGGTATGAAAATGCAACAACTGGATTGGATAACCTTACATACCCCACCGCGGTCTGCAAGTATGAAGTCTAGAACCATGCGGTTCTGCAAAGTCATGAGGCGATCCACTTGGAGCTCAGCTGTCAAATTACCAAGGGCACCAGCCGTAACATTAACAGTGGATTCAACCACACAAGTCAGTTGTCTCAGGTTCCTACTATTAACCATAGGTCCCCAAAACGGCAGGAAACCCAAAAAGAAATCTCCCGCTTCCTGACCGGCAGTATCTTCCTTACTAATCACGCCTCTCACAACTCTGGTCTTGTCATAGTCAGAGGCGGCAGTAAATGTTGGCGGTAGCAGATTTGCAATATAACATGTGCCCGAGAAATCAGGGGGCAACCATGTATATGCTCGGTCATTGCAGATAAAATATGTACCCTTGGCAGCCAAAAATGCAGGGGAAAACTGTGACGGAAAAGTGTACGTTTCAGTACAGTCACTTCTCCCCAGTTGAGCTCTAGGATTCTGACCATTACCTTGCAAACAGAACCGACCTATGTGGGGTACGACCCAGATTGGGGATGAGATTTTCCGTTGTCTTTCACCTAGACTAATACTATACCCCGTCACGTTCCACCCTACATAAGCTCTCAATTCTTCTTTGGGAATGGATGAGTATGCATCGATATCTCTACTCATATCGGCAACTCCTTTCATTAAAGCTTTATTATTGGTGCTAGGTCTGATGGAACGCGGTTGTCGCGGGGAGTACGCATCTAGTGCATAGAGAAACATGGTCTGGAATGCCCATGACGATCCATTGTAACTATACGGCAGCACCAGATAGGGAATACCCTTATTAATGGTATGCATAGGCCTTTTAAGGAACCTCAGGCCCATACTTGGGCTCTTCGATTCTAAGGCCCGCCAGCTTATCGTCCAGGCCACCATTCTATCGCGCCTGGACTACGCTAACGTCCTCCTTTTGGGAGCTAATAAAGCGGATACCGCTAGGTTCCAACGCATACAAAATGCGGCAGCCAGAACGCTGGTTGGCCTCCCACGCAGATGTTCAGCCAGAGCTACCATCCGTAAGCTCCACTGGCTGCCCGTGGATCGCCGAATCAAATTCAAGGCCTTAGTCACGATCTTTAAGATCGTGAAACAAGGAAATCCCCCTCTGCTCCGTAGCCTTGCCCAACCTTACGTTCCTGGCCGTGCTTTACGCTCTGCCAACCAACTCCTCCTGACAATCCCTAGGATTCGACTCTGCCGAACTGGAGGCCGCTCCTTTAGCGTCCTTGCCCCCACACTGTGGAACGATCTCCCCCTTAGCATTCGCTCCATTGACTCCCTCCCTGCCTTTCGCAAAGCAATTAAGACTCACCTATTCCCCGCTCCCTAGTTTCCCCCTCCCCCCCTCCCCCTCTATCCTCAGTTTGCGCGCCTGTTCTTAGCGCCGGGACACCCCTTTGCCGGGGTAGCTGCTGCGCTTCACCAAATCCTGAAATAGAAAATAGAAAATGTGGCATTAAACCGCACACCCAACAATTTATTGTATTCATGACTAGTTGGTGCTGGTGCAGGAGCTGAATAAACGAGTTATTCACAAACTCTGATCGTCTAACTTGTTCATGTTCAGGCAGAGGGTGAAAAGAGTGTGAGGAGATAGTAGGAGGAGGTATAGGCTGTACAGTGGGGGCAATGGGCTCTTGAGAGGAGAAGAATACAAATCCTACAGTAAACACTACCATACTACATAATACGAATAGGCATAAAAATACAAAACGTTTGCTCCTCATTATTTTACATATTCTTGCTTTAAAGTTCATTTCCTCAGTGAGTCTCTCCATCTTACAAAACTCCATCCTCTAATCGTGCCGCTCGCGGCGGGTGAGTATCTTCTGCTAAGGAGTACGCCTGTCAGTCCAGGGAACGCCCTAGACCAACCAGAACCGTCGACCTAACGTCTTCGGCCTGTACCCCAAAGTCTTGGCACCGCGACCCTGCGGCTGAACCCGGATGGTGGTTCGAAAAACAAAAATCAAGAAAGTCCTTCAGATGGGAGAGCTCTGGTTATCAAAAAATAAAAAGGTAAAAGAAAAAGAATATTTATTTGTCCATGGGCCTTGGTCTTAGATTGTAATGAAAACGGCCAGGTACTGTTTGATCTTGAAACAAAAGTTCAGGCTCTGTAGTGTCCAATCGAACTGACGGTGGCACAGCTTCTTGCAAAATATCGTCACTTTCCTGCGCTGAAGTTGTGCCTTTGATGCGTGCATCACTGAACGGCACAAAACGAGGTACAGTGTCTGTTTCAGAGTCTGCGATACCCTCCTGGACCCACTGGTCATACGGCAGAGGCAAAGGGATCCTCTTCACGTGGGCGCCAGTTCCTTTTCCCCTTTACTCTAACAGCTGATCTTGTAGACAGTAGCACGAGGTGAGGGCCAATCCAGCGGGGCTCATCGTTGGTTTTCCGCTGGAAGTTTTTGATGAGCACCCACGTGCCAGGGTCAATGGGGTGTCCTGGAGCCTCAGAGGCCGGGGGGAGAGTATCGTGCACCTGTTGGTGTAAAACACGCAGTTTAACCGTCAAATCATAAAAGTAATCAAGAAGTACTGGGTGTTCGATTTCACTGAATTTCGTCGGTCTTGGCACACCCCATACATTGGCCGGGCGGCCAAAAACAACCTCATAAGGACTAAGTCCCACTCGTGAGTGCACGGTCATTCTGGTGGACAGGAGTGCTAGAGGCAGAGCGTCAGGCCATTTAAGACCTGAGCTCGCTTGGATTTTGGCCAGTTTGAGTTTTAGAGCGCCATTGTAGCGCTCCACTAATCCAGCTGATTGGGGGTGATTTGCAGCGTGAAACTTTTGCTTTATACCTAGTCCCTCACACACATTCTTCATCACTTGGCCCACAATCTCACTCCCATTATCACTCCACACCATTCTTGGCATTCCAAACCTAGGGAAAAATTCCTTCACAAGGGCTTTGGCTGTGGACAGAGCAGTGTTATCTTTTAGAGGATAGGCCTCTATCCAATTTGAGAAAGCGCAAACAACCACCAATACATATTTCAGGTTGTTGCATCTTTCCATGTGGATAAAATCTAGCTGCAAAACTTCAAATGGATATGATGGAGGCGCAAAATGACCAGCTGGAGTTGGGGTTCCCCTACCAGGGTTGTATTTCAAGCATACCATACAATTATTGACCACATTCTCTGCACACTTAGGAATTCCAGCATTCTGCCATACTGGAGCCAACAACTTACAGATTCCTTTCGTACTGATATGTGCCATTCCATGTGCCATAGTAACCACTGGAGGCACAGATGCATCAGGTAACAACCATCGCCTATGTTCTGACAAATCAATCCAACAACCATTCTCATCCAACTTACCCATACTTTCTCTCCACTTGCTCAACTCTTTCTCTGTGGCTTCAGCTTGAAGGGACTTTACACTCTCTATTGTGTTTTCGCACATTCCAACATCACCAACCCATCTGGCAGGGCCTGCAACATACATACGAGTCTTCACATCTTTTGCTGTTTCTTTCGCGACTTCATCAGCAAACGCATTACCACGACCAACATCATCAGTGATTTTCTTGTGCGCACTGCATTTCATAATCGCAACTTGCAACGGTAGGGTCAGCGACTCAAGGAGATCATTCACCAACTTGCCATTCTGAATCTTAGCTCCATGCGAAGTCAGGAACCCACGTTCTTTCCACAATCGCCCAAAACTATGAGCCACGCCAAAGGCGTACTGGCTATCCGTATATATGTTCACTTTCATTCCTTCAGACAACACGCATGCTCTCGTAAGGGCAATCAATTCTGCTGCTTGAGCCGAATTTTGTGGCACACGTGCAGTTTCAACAATCGTGTGCAAAGTCGTGATAGCATATGCAGCAGTCGTATCACCATTCGGAAGCTTGAAACACGAACCATCCACCCATAAAGTACCATCACACTCAGTCAGGGGAGTATCTTTGAGATCTACTCTCCCTTTTGTCTCTTCTTCGGTTCTGAACAGACAATCATGTTGCTCAATCTCATCTAGGTCTGCTGGAATTGGTAATAGTGTAGCTGGATTCAATGTGTTGCATCTCTTTATGTGTATGTGATTTGCTAACAGTGTCAGCTCATAACCAGATAATCGCGCACTAGTTAAGTGTTGTGTCTTACTCTTGGTCCTGTTTAACAATGTGTCCACAGCATGTGGAACCATAACAATCAATGCATTATCCATTACTAGGCCAGCAGACTGTCGAATAGACATAGCTGCGGCGGCTGTGAATCTTAGACAACTTGGCAATGCCCTCGCTACAGGGTCCAAGGTTGACGAAAAATATGCGCATGGACGCGGTCTGTCGCCAAAAGGCTGTGTTAACACTGATAATGCGCAACCATCTTTCTCATGAACATACAATGTAAAAGGCTTGCTGTAGTCAGGGGTACCCAACACAGGAGCTGAACACAATGCATTACGCAATTCCACAAAACCTTTCTGACACTCTTCAGACCATGGGATAGGATTCGGTGTGTCTTTGCATGTCAATGCTAACAAAGGTTTTGCCAACAAGGAAAAATTAGGAATCCAATGCCTACAGTATGAAGTAATGCCCAAGAAAGCACGCACTTCTCTCTGTGTTCTTGGCACACTCAACTGTGCAATGGCTTGAATTCTTTCTGGGGTCAGTTTCCTTCCCTCCTTCGATAAGAGATGACCTAAGTAGGTCACTTCTTGTCGACAATATTGCAGCTTTGAGAGAGACACTTTGTGATGGAAGGCAGACAAATGATGCAACAATGACAAGGTAGCGTTTTTGAAAATCTTTTCAGTGTCCGCGGCGATTAGTAAATCGTCGACGTACTGAATGAGGATAGCGCCACTGGGTAAAACCAGTGCATCAAGCTGCGTTTTTAAAGCCTGACTGTATATTGATGGACTTTCACAGTAGCCCTGGGGAGCGCGTTTAAAGCGGAAGCTTCGGCCTCCTAAACCAAAGCCAAAAATGTCTCTGCTCTCCTCTGCAATTGGGATGCTAAAGAAAGCATTCTTTAGATCGATCACTGAGAACCATGCAGCGGAGGCTGGAATCATGGTTAACAAGGCAGTTATATCAGGGACAACTGGAAACTGTGGTACAACAATCTTATTAACCTCTCTAAGATCAATCACGAATCTGTAAACAGGTGGCTGTGAAGGGTCCGTTCCTTTTAAGACAGGTAAAACAGGACTATTGCAAACGTTGCCTCTTGTCTCTTCAATTACACCCTTTTTAATCAAATCACTGACAATTGCTAACAATGCTATCTGACCTTCATTGGAGATCTTGTACTGGGGAATGCGTGGCAATCTGACATTGGCTTTTAAAGTGACCACATATGGCGGTATTTCCAGGAGACCCACATCATTGGGACCAGTGGCCCAAAGGGCATCCGGAAGGGATGACAATTCAGGTGGCATTGCATTTTTAGACAAATACATCGGGGAAATCACTTTCTTGCCTAATGTAAGTTGTACTCCTGAGGGAGAACAATATAGCGTTGCATGCAATCTTTTTAGCAAATCTAAGCCTAGCAAATTTTCACCACAGCCTGTCGTTAGAATGAGGGGTGCTTTTAGCTCACAAGGTCCAACAGAAAGTGACATAGGACTAGAAATCAGGTTCCTAACTGGGGCGCCAGAAAAACCTACTGAAACATTCATTTCGCCAGACAAAGGCGCGCCAGGGAGTTTTGAATGCATGATTGAACTCTTTGCAGCACCAGTATCCAGCAGAAAGGGCTCCGTTACATTTGCTGTAGTTACTTTAACATAAGGTCCGCTCTGATCCACTGGCAATGAAACAACTCCCTCTCTCTGTCTATGGCTGTCCTAGTAATCATTATCTTCTACATTGTCATCTTCTGCATAATAATCATTATTGTAGTACTGAGCTGTATTACCAGTCGCGTTGATTTGCTGATCAAAGCTATTTATGGTATTTTGAGGCGGAAGAGGACGCGCGTTCTGTAGAATACTTCCACGCCCTCTGCCTCTAGGAGCTTGCTGACCACCTCTACCTCTTGTGCCGTACGCATTACTGTTACACTGCATTAATTTAGGGCAACTATATTTAAAATGACCTTCCTCTTTGCAATATGAACATTGGTTGGGGCCTACAGGGATTCGTGGTTGATAATACCCATTCATTTGCTGACTATTCTGAAATTGTTGGGGCTGGTGATAGACACCTTGTGTTTGCCTATAATTATTCTGTCCTCCACGTGGCGGATAGGCCTGCTGCAAAAGGACCTTTGTCTTTAGTTCTTTCGTTTTCTTATCTGTTCTATCCTTCTCATCTTTGTCTCTATTCTCATAATACTGTGCAGTAGCCAGTATTTGCGCTGAAGAGGAAACAGCCCAAGAACTTTCTGAGTCTTTTAATTTCTTACACAACTCGGGAAGTAGATTCTGCACAAATTTATCAATGAATAACCGTTGGCCACCTTCAGTGCTCATGTCTTGACCACTGTGGTCGATAAACGTTTCTTCAAACCTGGTGAAGAAATCGGACACTGTCTCATCTTTCTTCTGCTTACATGCAGATAGTTTATCCCAATTTACGCGCATCGCAGGCATTATAGTTTTCATGTAGGTAATAATTCTACCAAGGAGTTCTGCTACCAAAGGGTCAGGTTTTGCGCCACCAATTTGTCTAGTGTCTGCGGCAATAATATTAGCCCATGTGTCACCCAATTCTGCAGCGTGATCTACATTACGAATGGATCCCCATAAAGGCTGCGGGACCACATTCCCAAACAGCATATCTATGTCAGCCAGATGCATTACACAAGATTCTGCAGTTTGTGACAACTCCTTATAATAACCGGTAGGGTTTTTACGGGGGTCAGGCAATGTCTGCTTAAGTGCTAACACCTCAGATCGCTTCCATGGAACATGTACCCAAACACACTGAAAATGTGCTAAGACAGGTGGATTAGCATTCGGATCAGCAGGTCTCCAAACTGGGGGAACCTCACGCATCGGATATTGGCACGCTTTTACCTCCTTCCCCACAGGGAAATCCTGGTCAAACAATGATTGCTGACAATCGCCATTTCTGAGGGACAGTAAAGTCGCAACTGCTTTATCTACCTTGGGGCCCACAATTACACCTGTTTCGAAATCAAATCGCACTCGACACAATTCCTGTGGGTTTGGGTTTGCACCCTTATCCTCCAATTCCTCACAGAGGAATTCACACATTTTATCAAAGACATACCTCTGTTTTGGGGCATCCCATTGGTGAAAAACGTTAACAACCGATTCCACATCATAGAGTGAAGGGAAACCAATCCACCTACGCGCCAAATGATCTAACACCTCTTTCTCTTCGGGACCAGGTAGCTGACTGCGCAATTGCTTACGCTGTAAACCAGGAGTCGCACTAGATGACCCAAAGAGAGGCGACATTAAACTAGTAACTACATTAGCCAGTCGTTGTCGTGCTGAAGGAGAAGTTGAGGCGAAAACGGGGGAATAGACAGAGGGAAGAAAAACAGATTCAGATACAGGTACCTGGGTAGTGTAAGAAGGAGCGCCAGGGGAAACCGCTGGTGTGCTAGGCAAAGTCGCAGGAAGCGCGGGGGTAACAGGTAGCAAAACTGGCGGCCCTTGAGAGGGCTGCACTGCAGGGATAGGAGCCAGCTGAAGAAGAGCTGGCAGCTGCGGGAAGGCTTGCGGCATATTTACTGGAGGCTGCGCATTTACAAGCTGTGGAGGTGCTGTGGCATTTTGCGCATATGGGGGTGGCGAACTTAACAAATGGGACATTAGGGAATATTTCTCATCCTTTTTTGTCTCATCTTGCACAAGGGGTGACAAAACAGGGTAACATTTATCAATCCCTAGTTTGCGCTGTCTATGTAACTGTTCCTTCATTTGTTCCTCCTCATTATCTTTGAATTGCTCAGCTGCTTGCATCACTGACATACCTCTCTCTCTCTTATTCCTTTTCGCTAGCTTTATTTCCTTCTGTTTGGCTTCCTTTCGCCATAGGCGGAAAGAATCAAACATCGCCGGCCGGGCTTTCTTTTTAAACAATTTAACTTCCAAATTATCTAAGATATCTGTATCGAAACTACCATGTTGGGGCCATTTAAAAACACCGGCCTTTCTGGTGTATCGGATCCATATTTCATTATATGCAATGGGGCCCACGCCATGTTTTACATAAAGCTCATAAGTAGGAGTTCCAATTGGAGGAACCGGACATGAATCCTCCAACTGGAAATCCCTTCCACAACCCAAACAAAACAATCTACAAAATACACTAGAACCAGGCATCTTCGCTCACTAGTCTAGTTTCAAACGTCAAAGGATTATCGAATACGATAGTCTCATGAATACACGAGTCCTCTGGCTTTGGGACTTGCAAGCACCAAATCAAAATGATCCCGAAGGATACCAAATTCAAACTAGGAGACGCTCCACTTATACCTAACTGAATATTGATGATCGATGGCGTCACCAGAAGACTCTCTCGATTGTTTCGCTCTACCAAAATCGTCAAGGGTCCAAAACAGGGCGATTAATCAGGGCAGCAGTCCTTCGTAGCCGTCGGGACGCGGAGAACCTCGCAGAAAAGACTTTCAGACCACGTCGACATGCAGGGGTCGATGAAGTGGCGGCCTTCCTCCAGAATTTCCACACGAAGCTCCTCACGAACCTCTGGCTTGGACCGGTACCACTGAAATCGCGCCGAGTTGGGCGCCAACTGAAGTACTGGGTATTTTAAGCCCAGCGGTGCAGGGGAACACACCCTATGACTTCGGGGTTCTTCCTGTTTCAGACCTACAGAAACACAGAGTCTTCTGGGTGAAGTCAAAGATCAGTTTTTGGCTGCAGACCAATTACAGGCGTCCTAGAAGTACAACAGCGTGTATGTTCTCAGGAGACTGCTGAAAATCACAGAAACGGGCTTCTTCTTAAATACAGAATATCCTGCTTCAGGCATACATTCCTTAGTTTATGGCATGGTCATTTAGATGTATACATTTCAAACGAAAAGGCAGAGTCATGATGACCATCCCACATTCCAGTTAAGCCAGCCCGCAAATATTTACACAGCTAGGCTCAGATCCCACATCAGATATCGATAGGCCCCAATAAACATGAGCATCTCCTGTTTGGAAAACAAGCCATAAAGCAGGAACAGTCAGGTGAGAAAGAGATTAGCTGGGGGCTCGTGTTTAATGTAAAGGCTTTATGGTGTGTCAAGCCCTGATGCTAATCACAGGTGGCCAGAGGACGGGGAACTCGTGAGACCAGTTTGACCTGGGGCAGCGGAGCCAAGCTGCCCAGGTCACAGAAAAGTCAAAGAAAGCCACATGTGCTCTAAAAGGCCCGTATTCGCTTCATGTTATATAGCCTATGTGAGGGCAACCATAAGATGGCCACCGATACAAAATGGAACCCACGTAGTGATGTGAAATAGCGTATACACAGTGCATTCATAGCTAAAACGTTACACAAAGCACTTGTACATACCGCATTAACCATTCGCGGTTCACTATTACCGGGATAGACAGGGGTAGGGCCCTGCCTCCTACGCGGTCCCAAATTCTAAAGTATGACAATGGGCTTTCCACCTCTTTTCCTTTCTTGGATCAGGTTGCTGTACTGCATGCCAATGGCTAAGGTGCTTGTCAATGGGCGTGTGTCTCGATCCTTCTCGGTTACGAGGGGCACCCGACAGGGGTGCCCTCTGTCCCCTTTACTCTTTGCATTAGCAGTTGAGCCTTTAGCAGCTAAACTGTGACAACATCACAGAGATAAGGCGTTGCGCTGCAACATGAGACACATATTAATCTCCCTGTACGCGGATGACATCACTTTGTATGTTCGAGAGCCACACGTCAACTTGAATCCGATCCTCCGCGAGTTTATTGTGTTCGGGAGACTCTCCGGGATCCAAATCAATTGGAGTAAGTCTTGTATCTTCCCCTTGACAGCCGCCGCGACTCAATTCCCGATGGACTATCCCCTGGAGTGGTGCGAGGATGAGGTGCGATACCTGGGCATTACGGTTTCGAGAGACAGGGATGCGCTCATGCGTCTCAATTACGGCACGACTTTGACGCGCATTGAGGAATGCGTGACTCGTTGGATCTCTCTCCCGCTCTCGATGGCGGGGCGTGCATCCTTGATTAAAATGGTGATTTTGCCCCAGCTGCTGTATCTATTCCTAAATATACCATTCTATCCCGGTAATCACTTTTTTAAAATGTTGAGATCTGAGTTGATACGCCTGGTGTGGGGGGGCAAACACTCACGGCTACAGTTGGATGTACTGATTAGGCCGTGCTCACAGGGAGGCTTCGGTGTACCCAATCTTGAATTATACTATCTTAGTGCACAGGCACACTATGCATATTTCTGGGTGCGCCAGCCGCGATATATGCCGCAAGTCGCGGCGGAGCACTGGTTGGCTCATCCCATCCCGATAGACGGAGCACTGCATGATGTTCATACGAGCAGGGAGCTGCCGACGACGACAATTGCCTGCACCGTGGCGGCTTGGCAGCGTATCTGTGGCATGCTGGATGCTCCTATGCTGTACTCCTCGTTGTTGCCACTCGTCTACCACCCCAAAATGCCCCTGCTTCAGGAAACGGTGTTCCGCAGATTTGCGGAACGAGTGCACATTACAACATGGGGGGATCTTTACCACAATGGTCAATTTCGGACGTTAGAGCACATGCTTCGGAAATTACGGAGTACTCCGCTCGATGCGTTTTTATATATCCGCCTTCGGCACGGTGTCCGATCTCTTACCCCTGGCTTCCCGGACGAGCCCCCTGAGCTTGCGCCCTTACAATTAATACTTAAGAGCGCGACGGCGAAACGCTTGGTCTCATTAATATACAATACTGTTCACACACAGAGGCAAATATCGTCCGCCCCGGCCCGTGTGGGATGGGATGCGGAGTTAGAAACCGCACTGACAGATGAGCAGTCGGAGTACTGCGCGTTGCAGACGGAACAGGTTTCGGCTAGCAGCCGACTGCGCATTGTGCATTATAAATTTTTGCATAGACTATATTACACGCCGGCCAGATTGTGCCGCTACAAGTTGAGAACAGCGGACAACTGTGAAAGGTGCAGAGCACCGAATGCGGATTTCCTACACTTGGCCTGGGAATGTCCGGGTTTCCATGCTTACTGGAAGGAGGTTTTTGAGGCCTTAGCTTTGATGATAAACAAGCATATCGAACCCACGCCCCTGCTGGCAGTACTGGGCTATGTCAAACCATTGAAAGCTGTGCACCGCAAGTATGTAGCGCTGGTGCTGCTGCTGGCAAAGCGGCGAGTGGTGTGTCGCTGGGGCAGAGGGAGAGCGCCGAAATTCAAAGTGTGGTTGCGTGATTTGATATATTGTCAGGAGCAGCTCGGCACATATGCGGACCTGCTGCTGGGCGCCTCTAAACCCAGAGATATTTGGGGGCCGCTGAAGGGCTATTTACTTGCACATCCACAAGGTGGCACCATGGAGGTGCGCGGAGAGAGGAGTGTGTCTGGGGAGGGAGGTGCGGGTAGGAACTGATCCACTTGAAACTGCATAGCTTACACTGCATTAGCACTGGGTTGCAATGGCGGGGGAGGTTACCGTTGAAGTATCCCTTGGGGGCGTGGGCTGGACTCTGTCAGATATACTGCTGTGCTGTACCTGGAAACAAAAACGGGACAAAAAAAAACAAAAAAAAACAGCGGCAACTGTGCCGGATTATGTCATGGATACTGTGCTGATTTTTATGCTCCTGAATACAATGCAATTGTCTGTAATGTTTGAACTTTATAAATAAAGCTTTAAAAAAAAACAAAAAAAAGTTTCATTTGTTTCTTCGAAAGTGAACGTGTGATGCTCATTTCTGTGATGACACATGTATTTTACCAGTTGTGATTGTGCGACATCAAGTAGATTATTTTATACATGTTTTTGTGTAGCTGATATGGCATGTCTTTGGTCGGGGGGTGCCAGGGAGGGGTGGTCCGGGGGGGTGGTGGCGGTGGGTGTTGTGGCCCTCTTGGGTGTCTAGGCCGCATGAGGAGTGGCTCCATGGCATCTGTTGCACTTCTAATGTGGCCCTGGGCTGGGCTCCCTTTTGTGGTGCTGGCTGCCGTCCGACATTACACCAGGTCAGAGCAGGTGTAGATTTCCTGCTGCTAATGCACCTTATCGCCGGTTTTGTGTTCTTATTGCTAATCTGGCTGGTCATTGAGAATGTTGAGGAGTGGTGTTGTTGCGGCATTTGGCACGGGACCGCCCACTCTGCATCCCATTAGCGATAGTTGTGGGGGTCCTCTGGACGATGTTTTTTGCGGCTGCTATCACGGGTAAACTGGTGCTGTGGGCTGTTAACACCAGCTTGTGAATGGGGAGGTAAATTTATCTTGACTTTGGCTGCGATAAAGTGGCGTTAATTCGGCGATAGCTCCTTGTGAATATGCTCCTCTGTTGATTATTTTGTTTTTCTGTTTCTTACATTACATTTCATGTAATGATTTCAGAACCTCAGAAAAAAATGCCATTTTGTCTCTTGGGCACTCCCATTTCCCTTGTAATAAAGTCTTTCTGCTTTTCTCTTTTGGCCATTTGTGGTTGCTCCAGAAACCCATTGCCTTCAATGGCTTTACACTATCTGGGTAAAGATTCTACCTCATTAGTACCACATTAACAGCCAAGTATAGTAATAAGCAACTGGCAGATGACCAGTCAAGCTTTGCGTAGGGCCACATTCGAACACATGAACACACGTTTTTAGTAACTATAGCTGCACTCACCATCTTATGGTCTGTGTCTCCTTCATTCTCTTTACCAGGAAAACTGTCTTTAACCAGACGCTACACGCCCTCTCACAGCCCCTTTTGTTGGACAAAATTCAAATTCAGCAGTCACATGCAATATAGCTGTTGTTTAGTGGACACAACTTCTCTTTTATGTACTAATGGGTGTCTGATGGTACCTAAGTGACCAATTGGAAGGCTGACCAAGACTCTGCAGGATATGGAATACAAGAGACAAAAAACCGAAATAATCAACAATGTGTTGAGCTGACAGCCTTAAGGTGGTGTTTCCCCCAAACATTTGCCTGTTTGCCTCATAATTTGATGATTTCTTATTGTTGTTTTTAGGACACTGACCACTTTACCACTGCTACCCAGCGCTAAAGTGGATATGCTCCGTCACTGGGGCCTGGGCAGCAGACTCCAGTGCACTATTAGAGTCACAACCATCAGCATTTGGAGCAAGTAGTAGGTGGTGGGCATACAAAAAGGGCACTTTCCTATAGAATCCAAGGAACTTCTTTGGGGTATCATGATAGTAGTGCATGGTGAGGTCTGACCCCACACCACATAATACTCCACTTTCCTACATTGGAGTTACAGCGGTGGGGATCCTGAACCTGTGTTTCGCAGCACCACGTGGTCATAAGTGATTTTGCACTAGAAATCCACTTAATTGACTTTAGCATCAACAATATTTTTTTTCCAGAATTTATTAGATTTTTCTAATTTAACCCCTTCAGCGCTGCGCGGATTTCCGCGCGGTGCTGAAGGTTCTGAGCGCGGGCGGGGCCATGACGGAACGGTTCCGTCATAAGCACAGCCCAACCGACGTGCATGACGGAACCGTTCCGTCATAAGCGTCGAAGGGGTTAATTGTTAGGGCCCTATGTAGACTCACATTTCATCTGTAAAAGGCTTGGTTGAGTTAGAAAAAGTTCTGAAAGTCTTTTAAATGTATAAAAAGGTCTAACTACTACGTAAAAAGTTAGGCACTATGGAGACTGGTCTGAATCTCAACCTGACAGATCCATGATCCTCAGGACTGGGATGACTAAGGGTGTTGTGGAAAGGAAGGGCATTAGCTAAAAAAACTGCTAAAAGGGAGTAACTAGTGAAGCTCCTCAACTCCTATGAGAAAGAAGGACTAGAGAGGGAAGCCATTCCTCAGAACCTGTAAAAAGGTTAGGATGAAGTCCTAGTCCAAATTGTTAACTATGCCAATCACATCACTGTGATTGGTGGGGAAGGCATCCCGACGGGTGCCTATGGGGAGGACATTTTCTCAATTTAGGCTGCATGCAGCCTACATAGCGAAAAGGCAGAGCGTGTGCATGACTGGTTTGGTCGCCGCAGAAGGACAACCAAACAGTCAGGGCCCACAGCATTGGGCAAGCCACTCCTCCCCGACCTACCCGCCCTCCCCCAACCAGGCATACCCTTCTGCTCACTCCTCCCCGAACCGCCCACTAGACGGCCCCAAACTAAGCATACCCTTCTGCTTTCTCACTGTCCAAGAATCAGAAACATAAAATGGTATTTAAAATACCATTTTATGTTTCTGTTTCTCACACTGCGAGAAATGAGCAACGCGATGCCCCTCCGCCTTAATGGAGGAGCACCCCTGTGTAATTCCCCCTTCACTCCTCGCCGATGGCATTGGTATTATTTGGTGAGAAGTTACCACACCTGGTAAAACTCAAGCTCATAAACGGGTCGTGAGCAGGGGATTAATAAGATAATGTGCAATTGCAAGCTGAAGGAAGAACAGGAAATATTTTCCTTACCAAAAATTTAAGTTGAGACTAGGAAAAAACTGCAACTATGATACATATAACATTATCCCCAGGAATATCGCTGGTATTCGTCTGAAATTATTGAATGAGGTATGGTAAGAGTACATTAGAGACTTCGATATCATCTGTATTCAGGAGACTTGGCATCAGATTGACATTGTGTTGGATGGTTACTGCTATTTTAACATCCACGCAACTCCTTCACCAGCAGGGAGGGCAAAAGGAGGGTTATTAACATTGATTTCAGTTAAATATGTGTCTATACAAGCCCGGGTTGTAAATACATCACCTGGGTACGAACTTACCATGATTTCCAATCTGATTGGGGTAAAGTTACTACTATTAAACTGGCATTGCAATTTTTTTTACCCAAATAGCTGTCATGTCATCGAAGCGCTACAGGTGGCAATCAACAAGTTAGCGGGGAAATGGCAACCCTTGTGCATCCTTTAGGTGGGGGATTTTAATTGTACTATCTGCTCGTATAGCACCAAACAAGTCTGTGGGCTGTTGGACACAGAGGGTCAACCCCAGCCACAGTTTATCCATACACCACAGGACGAGGCCCTAAACACTATTATCTTTGAAAATGATCTGTGTTTGACTAATAATCTGGTCAGTAGCCCCCTATTACAGTGCCCTACTTTTGTCGGATTGGGTAGGGAAAGTTTTATTGACTTCATGTTTATATCAAGAAAGTTTGCCCATCTCATTGGTGATTTCGAGGTGGAACCAAACAATGCTATCCCCTGATTGTTTTCCTTAGCATTACAGCCCAGGTTGATAAAGGAGATGGTTGCCCCATTTATTATAACCTTCAATAAAGTGGTAAGATTAAAATGGGACAAAATAAACCCAATTCAACTTGAGGAGAAAACCGCTAAGGCAAACTTAAACCCTATCATGAGATGCCTCCAACATGATTCTTCCCTCGAAGAGATTCTCCAGGATTTGGAATCGATCTGTGTGGACGTGGCAACAAATTTAACAAGATCAGTACAGATTATGGAAGTTCAGGAGACAAGGTGGTTTAACACTGAGTGTTCCAGAGCCCAAAAGAATCTTAAAAAGGCCCTCCATGCAAACCCACTGGACAAGTGTCAAATTAAAAACGCCAGACAGGCTTACAAAAATACCATCAGCCAAAAGAAAGAGGAGTTGAGGAGGCTAGCCTGGAAAGAACTGGAGAGGGCAGTGCGCTCAGAGATATTAAAAGTTTTTGGGAGGTCCTAAACCGCCCCCTATTTTCGGATGACGTTAGGTGTGCGGATTCATTGATTCTGGGGGAAGTTTGGGAATCCCACTTCTCGGCCATATTTAATCCAAATTCTATCTCATTACAGGAGAAAGGAGGGTACTTGCCATCAGATTTAATCTTAGCCTCCCAACTCAGCGCCTCCTTTACAGTGGTTGAGGAGGCCCTAGTAAAAGGAATTTGTTTGAAAGCCCCAGGCCCTGATGGGGTTCAACTAGACCTGTTCAAAGCAATCCCAATCTTTGGGCACCCCTGCTGACTTTTTAAAGCAGTGGTGATTGGTCCCATCCCACCAACCTGGAAGGAGGCCATCGCAGTCCTAGTATATAACAAGGCAATAGGAACGACCCCGCCTGTTATAGGCCAATTTATCCTTATTGACGCAACTGTAAAAGTTCTCTGGCGGGTCATTCTAGCTCGTTTTGAGACCTGGGCGAGTAATACCGGGATCTTGTCAGAAATGCAATATGGCTTTAGGAGGGGGATGGGTACCACAAAACAGAGCCTCAATTTGTCCCTGATTATGGGCAAGTACATGATGGCCAGGAGGGGCTCTAGCCACCTGGCCTTCATGGACTTGTCCAGTGCCTTTGACACCATTAATTGGGAGAAATTTTGGGGACTAATGAAGAAAACAGGTATTGAAGAAGCTCTCATCTCCCTTTTGCGTAGGCTTCATGCTTCCACCACCGTCGCAATACAATATGGCCCTCATGGGGAGAAGACTAGGCCTATTGTTTCAACAGAAGGTCGTTGGCAGGGATGCATCTTAGCTCCATTTCTATTTTTATTGTTTACTAATGGCTTAGATTAATTTTTAATAGAGAAAGAACGTGATTTTCCTCGAATAGGAGGCAATCCGGTCCCCTTGTTGTCATACGCGGACAACACTGTGTTAAGGGCTGAAGAACCAGAAACCTTATGGGCCTGGCGGTGCAGGGTACGCCTTAATCTCCTGGGTTCTCCTGCTTCAGCTAACAGAGACACGGGGACACTCTGTCGGCGTAAAAGATCAGATTTTATTAGCTGCAGCTAGTACAGTTGTCCTAGAAGTACACACGGTATGTTCTCAGGAGACTGCCACTTCACTCCGTGGCGCACAATCTTTTATAGTACATAGGTGACATATACATTAACGAAGGACACACCTAAAACATACATGAAAAACCAATAAGAATAGTCTGAAAGTAAGTCAGAGCCAATAGAAAGAATTGGAAAACAAAAGTATCGAGTAACCCGAAGAAGCCTCTCCTCCAACTATGTTTGCCATCCCTCCCACAGGTTAAGGTATCAACGTGTCCGCAACTGACTTGCAGGTGGCGAGATACGTTTGTGTGTTCTGGAGGACAGTTGTGAAATGAGAGAATACGACCAGAGGACAGCGAAGGCCAGAAGATAAGATAAAGTCAAAAGAGAATAGTGTAAACCAACAGATAGTTAAGACAGGGATTAGAAAAACCAGACAGGGATTAATGTACTCGGCCAGTCTCCAACACCAGCTTTGTAAACAGAGGCACAAGGGTATTTTGACACAATATTGCAGGAAGAGCAGAAAAGACTTTGTTTGTCGTGCTGCCTGAGTGAGGGCAACACAAAATGGCGGCGGAGCTAAAAATGGAGGCTCAATACGATCGTGATCGAAAATCGAATTTCTTCAGACCCTCCTTTTGCCAGAACTCAGGCAAGATACACAGACTCACGTTAATCTGAGTCGATGTCGATAACCTCATGGTTATCGAGCTGTTGCTGTAACATCATTCTAATATTCTCTGTTCTTTGTGTCTTGGGTTTTGGGATGCACACAGTAGCACAAAGGTCGCAGATGGCGGGACCACAGTGCATACAAAGACAACAAGAGAAAATGATGGCTAAAACCATACCAAGGAATGTTAGCACTTTCCAACCCCATTTGGACAGTAGTCCCCCAAACCATCCCAATAACGACCAATCTCCTTCGTCCTGATGAATCGATTCAGAGATTATATGTAATTTAGAGATGGCCTGGTATACTGTTGGAGTATCATCAGGTATATAAATACAGCAACTTGATTTGATCAATTTACAGACTCCACCACGATCTGCAAGAATAACATCTAAGGCAACTCGGTTCTGCAAAGTCATAAGACGATCCGCCTGTAGTTCCGCTGTGATATTGCTCCTACAGTGATGTCTATGGTAGTCTCTACAACACGAACCAGTTGTCTCATAATCCTGCTGTTTGCCATAGTACCCCAAAAAGGAAGAAATCCTTTAAGGAAATCTCCTCCCTCTTGTCCTGCTGTGTCTTTGGAATCAATATTTCCTCTTCCATATCTGTTTCTATGAAAGTTTGAAGAAGCAGTGTATGTAGGGGGAAGAAGAAAAGCTATATAGCAAGTTCCAGAAAAATCAGTTGGCAACCACGTATAGGCTCTATCGTGACAGATAAAATACGTGCCCTGAGATGGAACTAACGGCGGCGAATTCTGAGATGAGTGGATGTACGTATGGGAACAAAAACTTTTTCTCTGCTCGATGTCAGTAGTCTGGCCATTTATTTACAAACAAAAATTGCCTTGATGAGGTACAGTCCAAATTGGTGGAGATTTTCCCTGTTTAACCTTATCACTAAGGCTAGTGATATAATGAGTGACGTTCCAATTAGTATATGCTTTTCTCTCATCAACAGAAATTTTACTATTTTCCATGATTTTAGCCATAGCTACCATTCCCTTTATCAATGAACTATGACTGAAATCTGGTCCACCAATATAAGAACTGACAGGTCGTTTAAATCGGATTTGATAAGCGTTAGAGAAAATAACAAGATAAGCCCAAGCAGAACCTTCATAAGAGAACGGAAGGACTAAATATGGCATCCCTTTTTCTGTGGTATGGGGCATTAGTCCACACACCCAACAATCGGTTGTATTAATTATTAATTGGTGTTAGTGTAATAACTGGATAAATGAATTATTGTAATATTCAATTCTTCTAACGAGTTCATGTTGAGGAAGTGTATGAAATAGATGCGGAGAGATAGTAGAATAAGAAGGCACAGTAATAGAAGAAGGGACAACTTTTTGCTGCATAGAATGAACAATCCAACCTATACACGCCAACAAAATACACAATAATATAAAAACACATAAAGTTATACCACAACGACTGTATATTATTTTACAATAATTGTCTTTCATTTTGTTCTTTCTCTCTCTTTCGCCTAATGTAGTTTCCATCTTCTAAATGGATGCTCACGGCAATCTTCCTTAATCACTTGGTCTCGATTGTCTGCCGTCCTATGACACTGCAAGTCCTGCAGGCCTATTGCCACTACTCAGGTCACAACCAAGACTCCTACCGTGTCCTTGCAACCGGGATAGAAACTACATGGAAGAGAGAATCTAAAGTTTTCTTCTTCAATCTAGGTCTTAAATCGTAATGAGCCTTATCAGGTACAGTCTGATCCTGAAACAATGTTCGTGGATTTGTGGTATTCAGACGAAAATGTGGTGGTACAGCTTCTTGGAGAATGTCGTCGTTTTCTTTTTCTGACCGTGTTCCATTCAAGCGTGCATCACTAAAAGGTAAAAATCGGGGAAACTTCTCGCTTTCAGAGTCACTTATACCCTTACGGACCCACAGGGCAAAGGCAAAAGAACCTTCTTGCAGTGCACACAGTGGATCCAGTTCTTCTTTCCTTCAACCTTTACTGCTGTACGAGTAGTCAAGAGAACCTGACAGGGTTCTCTCCAGCGAGGCTCCAGATTCTTCGTCCTTTGGAAATTCTTCACACAAACCCAGTCACCTGGTTGGATGGAATGACCTGAGTCTGTGGAGGCCTCTGGCAAAGCGCTCTGAACCTGTTGATGGAGAACACACAATTTAGTTGTGAGGTCGTGTAAATAATCTATCAACATCGGGTATGGTATATCAGAGTACTTTTTAGGGCGAGGGACTCCCCATACATGAGCTGGGCGTACGAAAACTATCTCATAAGGGCTAAGTCCCAAACGAGAATGCACAGCCGTTCTGGTGGATAGAAGAGCCAAAGGTAGGGCATCGGGCCAACTAAGGCCTGTACTAGCCTGCACTTTCTCAAGCTTAAGCTTTAAAGTACCATTGTAGCATGCCACTAGACCTGCTGACTGTGGATCGTTTGCTGCATGGAACTTCTGTTTTATACCAAGACCTGCACAAACTTTTTGCATGACTTGGCCCACAAATTCGCTCCCATTGTCACTCCAGACAATGCGCGGCAAACCAAATCTAGGGAAAAACTCTTTTAGAAGTACTTTGGCTGTAGATAAAGCAGTATTGCATTTCAGGGGGTAAGCCTCCATCCATCTGGAAAAGGCACATACCACCACTAGAACATATTTGAGATTGTTGCATCGTTCCATGTGAATGTAATCGATTTTCAACACCTCAAATGGATAGGTCGGAGGAGCAAAATGACCTGCTGGAGTTGGGGTTCCCTTTCCCGGATTGTACATTAAGCAAATAATGCAATGTTTCACTACATTTTCTGCACACTTTGGGATTCCTTCGTTTTGCCACACTGGAGCGAGAAGCTTGGATATTCCTTTTGCACTTAGGTGGGCTGGACCATGCGCCATAGTAACTACAGGTAGTACATAAGCGTCTGTTAACAGCCAACGTTGGTGCTCGGACAATTCCACCCAACATCCCATCTCGTCTAACATTCCTGTACTTTCTTTCCACTTTCTCAATTCTTTCTCTGTAGCCTCTTCTTGAATTGATTTCACACTTTCTACTGTGTCCTCATACATTCCTTTTTCTCTGACCCAATTTGCAGAGCCCTCAACATACATGGGACTTGTAGCATCTCTGGCTGTCTTTTTCGCTACCTGATCCGCAAATGCATTCCCGCGACCAACATCGTCAGTAATCTTCTTATGTGCACTACACTTCACAATTGCTATCTGGGTAGGCAAAGCAAGTGACTCAAGAAGGTCAGTCACCAACTGACCATGTTGTATCTTAGTGCCATGGGAAATAAGTAATCCCCTTTCTTTCCACAAACGTCCAAAATTGAATGCCACACCAAAAGCGTACTGGCTATCGGTATACACATTCAATATTTTTCCTTTGGATAAGACACACGCTCTGGTTAAGGCTATCAGTTCAGCTGCCTGAGCTGAATTATGTCTGATGCGTGCTGTTTCCATGACTGTATGCAAGGTAGTAACAGCATAGGCTGAAGTTGTCTCTCCATTAGGAAGCTTAAAACAAGAACCATCCACCCATAGCGTTCCATCCGGATTCACTAATGGCGTATCTGTTAAGTCAATTCTACCTTTTGTCTCTTCCTCAGTACGGAAGAAACAATCATGTTGTTCTTGAACACCTTTCTCTTCTGGAAGAGGCAACAAAGTAGCTAGATTTAAAGTATTACATCGTTTGATATGCACGTGACTAGCCAAGAGCGTCAGCTCATATCCAGACAAACGAGCACTCGTAAGATGCTGTGTTTTTGTTCTGTTTAGCAAAGTATCCACTGCATGTGGCACCATAACAATAAGAGTATTATCTAGCATCATTCCAGCAGACTGTCGAATAGAAATTGCTGCTGCTGCTGTCGCTTTAAGACAACTAGGCAATGCTTTAGCTACTGGATTTAACGTAGCCGAAAATTAGGCACATGGTCGTTGTTTATCTCAAAATCGCTGTGTTAAGACTGACAACGCACAACCTTCTCTTTCATGAACATAGAGCGTAAAAGGCTTACTGTAATCAGGAGTACCTAGCACAGGAGCGGAACACAGAGCAGCACGTAAATCAGTAAAACTCCTCTGACATTCGTCAGTCCATGGAAGGGGCTGAGGCGTATCTTTCAAAGTGAGTGCCAACAAAGGTTTGGCCAACAGAGAGAAGTTAGGGATCCACTGCCTACAATAGGAAGTAATGCCCAGAAAGGCACGTACCTCTCTTTGTGTGGATGGCACAGACATTTGCCCAATTGCTTGGATACGTTCTGGGGTTAATCGTCTTCCCTCCTTTGATAAGAGATGACCCAAGTAGGTAACCTCTCGGCGAACATATTGTAGCTTAGAAGGTGAAACCTTATGATTAAGATTGGATTAGTGTCGCAACAATGCAATCGTCACATTCTTACATATATCCTCTGAATCAGCAGCGATTAACAAGTCGTCCATGTACTGAATGAGAGCAGCACCAGACGGCAAGAAAAAAGCATCAAGATGACATTTCAGAGCTTGACTATAAATAGAGGGACTTTCACAATAGCCTTGAGGTGCGCGTTTGAACCGGAAGCTTCGGCCTCGAAGAGAGAAGCCAAAAATGTCCCTACTCTCTTCGGCAAAGGGAATACTAAAGAAAGCATTTTTCAGATTGATAACAGAAAACCAAACCGCTGTAGAAGGTATCATCGTCAACAACGCAGTGATATCTGGGACAACAGGAAACTGTGGTACAACAATTTTGTTTATCTCCCGAAGATCAATTACAAAGCGATAAACAGGAGGCTGAGAAGGATCAGTGCGTTTAAGAACAGGAAGAATAGGGCTATTACATATGTTACCTCTCGTTTCCTCAACCACATCCTTCTGAATCAAATCATGAATGATTTCCAAAAGCGCTCTTTCACCTTCAGTGGAAATTCTATATTGAGGAACGCATGGCAATTCAGCATTGGGTTTGAGAGTAACAACATAAGGTGCGATTTCAAGACAACCAACATCATTTGGACCCGTGGCCCAAAGCGTTGTAGGAAGAGAGAGCAATTCAGGTGGGAATTGATCTTTTGACAAATACATTGGAGAAGTCAGTTTCTGTCCTAAAGTAAGATATACACCAGAAGGAGAGCAATATATCGTTGCATGCAATCTTTTCAATAGATCCAAGCCCAATAGAATCTCGCCGCAACCATTTGTTAAGAGAAGCGGAACTTCTAAATCATAAGGGCCAATTGAAATAGGCAAAGGGCAAGAAACCGGATTACGAACTGGGGCGCCAGAAAAACCGACAGATACATTCGTTAAGCCAGACAAAGGTACCCCAGGGAGTTTTGAATGAATGATAGAACTTCTCATCGCACCAGTGTCTAAAAGAAATGGCTCTGAAACACCCATTGTAGTGACATTAACATGAGGTCCATTCTGATTTACTGGAATCGACACAACTCCCTCACTTTGTCCATGGCTGTCCTAGTTAACATGAAGACTTTCATTCTCGCCTTCAACATAACAATCCTCATTGTAATACTGTGTAGACCGAGCGTTTTGCTGATCAAAGTAGTTCACGGAATTAGAAGGAGGAAGGGAACGCTGTTCTTGGGTCAACATACCTCGACCTCTACCTCTGTTTGCTGACTGGAGGCCACCACGACCTCGAGGAGCAGATAGTGTCCCATTGCGCTGTAATAAAACTGGACAACTATTCTTAAAATGGCCTTCCTCTCTACAATAGGCACATTGATTAGGACCTAACAAAGGTCGCGGAGTATATGGCTCAGGCTTTTGATACACCCTCTGAAACTGTGGAGGCTGTTGAAACTGGGGCTGAGCATAACGAGGTGGATAAGCCTGTTCCAAGAGAACCTTAGTTTTCAATTCTTTAGTCTTTTTCTCTTGCTTATCTCTTTCTTCTTTATCTCTATTTTCATAACATTGAGCAGTAGCCAATATCTGGGCTGAAGAGGAAACAGCCCATGAACTTTCGGAGTCTTTCAACTTATGCGATAGCTCAGGTAGCAAATTAAATATGAACTTATCTACAAATAATCGCTGTCCACCCTCTGTAGTCATGTCCTGACCACTGTGATCAATGAATGTCTCCTCGAAACGAGTGAAGAAATCGGAGACACTCTCATCTTTCTTCTGTTTACACGCAGCTAATTTATCCCAGTTAACTCTCAGGGCAGGCATCATCGTTTTCATTAATGTAATAATCCTACCAGGGAGTTCTGAAATCAAAGCATCAGGCTTCGCACCACCCACTTGGGCTCTATCTGCGGCAATTATAGCATCCCAGTCTCCACCTAATTCTTGGGCATGATTCTCCTTACGAATCCTAGCCCATAACGCTTGTGGGACTACATTTCCCATCAACATATCAATATCTGCTAAATTCATAATACAGGCATCAACAGTCTGTGACAATTATTTATAATAACCTGCAGGGTTTTTACGAGGATCCGGTAGAGACTGTTTAAGAGCCAAAACTTCAGATCTTTTCCAGGGGACATGTACCCATATTCGCTGGAAGCGAGCAGGAATAGCTTGATTAGCATCTGCTGCTGCAACCTCTTCTCTCCATACTGGAGAAACCTCTCTCATTGGATAATTTTTCAGTGTCAACCTAACTGAGGGATCAGAGTCAAGAAAAGTCTGTGAGGTAAATAAAGTTCTAAAGGTAACAAGTGTCTTTACAGCGTCCTCAACCTTAGAACCCACAATGAATCCCTTATCAAAATTAGCCTGAATATCTAGGCCCTGAGGAACCGAACCCAAGTCCATATACTCCCAACTTTTAACAAGAGTATCACACATAACATTGAAAACATATCTCTGCGTAGGTGCATTCCACTGTGAGAAGGTAGGCATAATGTCAGGTACACTATACTGAGGACCCTTCTCAATCCATTTGCGAGCGAGTCTAACCTTTCTCGTTCTTCGGAAGCTGGGAACGGACTACGAGACTGTCTTCGAGAAAATGCCGGAGACACATTTAACGCCTCAAAGAAAGGAGATAAAAGACCAAAGACCGTGTCTGTGAGTCGTTTACGCATAGACGGAGAATTTGACATAAGGATAGGGGACAAGGTATTAGGCGAACTAACTAAAGAGGAATCAGTAATTACCGGGGGAACAGAGGGCAAAGAAGATGAAGGAAAAGGAGTTGAAGGCAAAGCTGGCAGAGGCGGCAATACTTGAGGGGGCAAATGTGGAAGAGCCGGAGCAAGCGGAGGCGCAACTGGCGGCTGAGCAGGCTGTAACAACGGGGGTGCATTAGCCCCTTGTACATAGGGCGGAGGCAATCTCAATAGGTGTGACATCAAGGGATCTTCCTCTAAGTCCTTTCTTTTATCAGAAGGGGAAGCTGGCAACATCGGATAGCATTTATCTATCGCCATACGATGCTGTCTCTCTGAAATTTCCATCGCATTGTTAACTTCATCATCTTTAAATTGCTGGGCAGCCTGTATAATTGTCATACCCCGTGCTTTCCTATCTCGTTTTTCTTGCTTAATTTTTCTCTGTTTGGCTTCCTTACGCCAAAGGCGGAAAGAGTCAAACATTGCCGGCCGGGCTTTTCTTTTGAATAAAATAGTTTCCAAATTATCTAGTATGTCAGGCTCAAAACTACCATTTTCTGGCCATTTTAAAACACCATCATTCTTCGTGTATCGAATCCATGTCTCGTTAAAGGCAATGGGGCCAACACCATGTTTAGAATAGAGCTCATAAGTGGGAGTTCCAACCAAAGGAATCGGACAAGAGTCCTCCAGCCGGGAATCCCTATTACAACCAAAGCAACAAAGTTTCTTAAACTTAGCTAGACCAGGCATCGTTATTTCACTGGACTGTTCACAAACATCAAGGGGGTTAACTCAATTAACACAGCACAAATGTACTTACCCCTCGGCTTCGGTTATTGCAATACCCGAATCAAAGACCCAAAGAACCTAAGAACCAAAGAACCAAAGAACCAAATGTGGGAGCGACCCACCAATACTTAACTAAGATGTCTTCTTACACCAACAGAGGCCCGTCTATCGTCTCGCTTTACCATACATCACCAAAAAAGAGGGCCAAGGCAGGGCAGCAGTCAGGGCAGCAGTCGTCAGTAGCCATCAGGAAGGAGTAACCATGCTGCAAAAGACTTTCGGACCACTTTCGACATACAGGGGTCGCTTGACGTGGTTCGCGATTCCTCCAGAATTTTCTTGCAGTGTTCCTCACGACCTTCAGGCAGAACCACTACCTCTGAAGCCGCCCCACGTTGGGTGCCATTTGAAGAACCAGAAACCTTATGGGCCTGGCGGCGCAGGGTACGCCTTAATCTCCTGGGTTCTCCTGCTTCAGCTAACAGAGACACGGGGACACTCTGTCAGCGTAAAAGATCAGATTTTATTAGCTGCAGCTAGTACAGTTGTCCTAGAAGTACACACTGTATGTTCTCAGGAGACTGCCACTTCACTCCGTGGCGCACAATCTTTTATAGTACATAGGTGACATATACATTAACGAAGCACACATAAAACATACATAAAAAAACAATAAGAATAGTCTGAAAGTAAGTCAGAGCCAATAGAAAGAATTGGAAAACAAAAGTATCGAGTAACCCGAAGAAGCCTCTCCTCCAACCATGTTTGCCATCCCTCCCACAGGTTAAGGTATCAACGTGTCCGCAGCTGACTTGCAGGTGGCGAGATACGTTTGTGTGTTCTGGAGGACAGTTGTGAAACGAGAGAATACGACCAGAGGACAGCGAAGGCCAGAAGATAAGATAAAATCAGAAGAGAATAGTGTGAACCAACAGATAGTTAAGACAGGGATTAGAAAAACCAGACAGGGATTAGTGTACTCGGCCAGTCTCCAACACCAGCTTTGTAAACAGAGGCACAAGGCTATTTTGACACAATATTGCAGGAAGAGCAGAAAAGACTTCGTTTGTCGTGCTGCCTGAGTGAGGGCAACACAAAATGGCGGCGGAGCACAAAATGGAGGCTCAATACGATCGTGATCGAAAATCAAATTTCGTCAGGGCCTTGACAGCCAACAATCTCCAAATATCATTAGATGCCTTCACAGAATTTATGTTATCACTGTACCTAAAAGTGGATTATATGAAATCATATATCATGGTATGTGGCTTCAAACCAACTAAAACAAGAACATTTGAAGTAAGGGGTAAGACCGTTGATAAGCTTTCTAATTTTACATATTTGGGTAACATTTTTAATAATAAAATGAATTGGGATTCTCTTACATCAAGGGTACAACACACTAGCCGGGTAGTGGAGGGTTTATTTCACTTCACCTGTAAGTTAGGCCATAAGCCGGTGACAGAGATGATCTCCCTGTATAAAGCTGAAGGCTGAAGGCGGACGCGCGCCTGTAAGCAGAAAGCTATGATTGTTTGCTCCTAATGAAATTGTACTATCGCCTGATTTTAAATATTTAGAACATTGCCTCTTGTTTAATCTTGCTGTTGTTTGCTTTGTGTGCGATATTACACAATTCTAAATTTGCACAGCCTGACACTGCACTGCTCTTTAATTGTTTTAAAGTGTCTTACCGGATTCTGTTTCTTTTTGGTATCCCCAGCTCTGTCGCTCTCCACGGTCCACCATGGGTGATGTCCCGGTTGAGTGGAGGGAGTTAGGCGACTTCCGGTTTTCAGCAAGGTTAGCGTTCTAGTGGCCGCTCTCCTCCCAGACATAAACCGGAAGCTCATGTCAACGCGCAGCGGACGTGTGCAGCGGGCGCGCCGGTGCCTCGCTGAAGGCATGCCAAAGGCAAGCCCGTCTGTGCCTGTCCGCGCCTGGCCGGGACCAGGGGCCACAACCCCTGTCAGTCTCTCTGGAAATACCATCTTCTATAACCCCCAAACCTTGCATGGGCTGAGAAGGGTTCACAACGTAAATTACCTGCACGCCATGAACGTTGCTAATAGCTCTACTCATTGCTCTCGTTGTAACTCCGCCTTCCACCTAGATAACAAATTTGTGGACCCTGTTACTACCTCATCTGCGTTAAGGATTTTCCTTCTAAATTGCAGAATTGCAGATCGCTCCCCAGACACAACTGAACTTGCTTTATTACTGGAAGAGCTTAAACCTGATGCACTTTTTTTAACCGAGACATGGCTCATGGTGAAACTGACCCTGTCCTTGTTCAAACCCTCCCCCTGGGTTACCTAATACTCAGGGCTGATCGCAAGACTGGTAGAGGAGGGCGTCTAGCTATCATTTTTAAAGAGACCTTTAATTGTCGGATTACTACTATTACTATTTGACTGCGAGAGCCTGGCCTTTTCCATAGAGTTTTCCCCGACAAGCACCTTCTCTGGTCTACTAATTTATCTCCCCCCCCCCCCCCCGGCCGTAGGGCAATTTCTTACCAACCTCTCCACCGCTGTCTCTAATTTGGCCTTAGTCCCATCTAATTTTACTGTGCTTGGGGATCTTAAGATTCACTTAGATAATCATGCGATCACGCGGCCAATGAACTATCAATGAACCTCTTAGCACTTCAGCTCATCCAGAAAGGATTTACTCCGACACACATCAAAGGTCATCTTCTCGACTCTGTTTTCAGTAACTTAAATGAGCTTGTTGTAGGCACTCCAAACCCCCTCCCTTGGACGGATCATTTTTTGATCCCCTTAACGTGGGAAATTCATGGACCAACCTTCTCTTCCAACACAATGCCGGTGGTGGAACGGAATTGGTCCAAGCTCCCTACTGACCAATGGACCTCAGTTCTTGAAGCTACTAGACCAGCCAGTGAATCCAACCCTAACTCCAATCTGGCCAATGAAAATTTCAATCACTGGATTTTAAGCTCTCTTGTCTCAGTCCTTCCTAAGAGACCCTCTCACAAGAAAGGTAGACCAAATACGGCTCCCTGGTTCTCCCCTAAACTAAGGGAATTAAAACAAACATGCAGAAGATTAGAGAGAAGGTGAAGGCAGAATTACTCAGAACACAGGAAATCAGACTATAGAGAGGGAATCAGGTTATATAAGTCAGAAATTAAAGCTGCCCAAGTTGCCTTTTCTGCAGATAAAATTAACATAGCCTCAAACTCACCTAAAGAGATCTTTTGAATTGCTAAAACTCTCTCCACTTTGTCACAGAAACCACCAATTCTAGAGGGGGCGCTCACACGATGTAACAACCTAGCAGAGTTTTTCCATCAAAAAATTCAAAAGAATTACATGTTCTTTCCAGCCTCTCAGAATGATCCTTGTGTTTCCCATACTACAGGACTGCAACCTGAATCCCAGCTCTCATTAGGGCAATTCCCTCTCTTGGACTCAGATTCACTTGACCTGCTCATGACCAAGGTAACCTCTGGCTCTCCTACTGATCCTGCCCCCCCACAGTCGCTTAATATAGTTGCCAACACCATTCACCCCGTTATTTTGGACATCCTAAACTCGTCTATCTCTTCCGGCACGGTCCCCCCTTGCTTGGAAATGTACTCTGGTGAAGGCTATTCTAAACAAACCCAACCTTGACCAGTACAATCCAACTAACTATCGTCCAATCTCTCTTCTTCCCTGGCTGAATAAGCTGCTCGAGAAACATATAAACATCACGCTGGTAGAGTATCTGGAGTCTAATAATATTCTCCACCACTCTCAAGCAGGCTTAAACCCTCAACTAGGGACCGAGACTGCCATTCTGGCAGTAACTGAGGAGGCGAGGAAGATACTGGACCAGGGAGGTACTGCAGCAATCATCCTCCTCGATTTAAGTGCAGCATTCGACACTGTCAATCATAACATCTTGACCTGTCGACTTAAGAATCTTGGAGTGACTGGCACAGCATTACCTGGTTCCAGTCCTTTCTTAGTGATTGTTTTTTCCAGGTGTTTGAAGGAGATGTTGTGTCTAACCAGTTGCCTCTTAGCTGTGGGGTCCCCCAGGGTTCTTCCCTGAGCCCCACGCTATTTAATATCTACATGAGACCCTTGGCGGAGATTGTCCATCCTTTCGGCATACAGATTATCACCTATGCAGATGACACGCAGCTCGTGGTGGCATTAAACCACCCCGAGAGGTCATCTAGCACCCTAGGTTCTTGCCTAGAGGCAGTGGCCGAGTGGATGGAGCTCTCATGCCTCAAGCTCAATGGGGATAGCACCGAGCTCATGCTCCTCAGCAACTCACCTTCCTTCAACCCTGCCCTTCTCTGGCCGGACTGCCTTGGCCTTGCCCCAGTCCCTAAATCCAATTGATACTGCCCCTTTGCTCCTCTGGGCCAAAATCTGGCTGTCGGAGGACTGAACGTTTTCAAGAGAAGTTATCAAGGACTATACCAATCTTGATAGCGCTCTGGTGATCCCCTGGCTATGATTTGTCAGAGACAAATTTGATGAGATTCGTCTGGGGCACTACTTTGATGATCCCACTAGCATCCATACGAATGCGAAAACCCCGATAAAAGAGGCATATAAGTCTGAGGTGAATATTCACCATCAACAATTGGTGGTGCTAGGTCACCCATGTTTGCCCATTATTCAAAAGCAATTTTATTTATCTTTTACTATGAATGTACAGATACGATCTTTTATGACTAGATTTCGCCAAAGCACTTTGCACTTTCTGGTGGCATTTCCCACACATTCAGGATGGGCAGACAAACTCATCTCTTGCCCATGTGACAATTTGGCATCTCAGAGCACCGTGCACTTTATGCTGTTTTGCCCTCTTTATAAAGACCCAAGGGTACAATATTTAGCCCCAATTTTGAGGGGACTCTGTCCTTGTACCTACATAGTTCAAATAGAGACAGTAGATAAAAAGTGTAAAAAGCTAAAACCCTCTGTTGTTTCCAATTGCATTAAAACTGTAATGCTAATGAGAAAAAGATATGAATCACAATACATAAACAGGCACTTTTTTTTTACTTCTTACTTAACAACTTTCTTATATTAATGAAATTTGATGATTGCCATTACAGCTTATTGTTCTGGACCTTGAGCATGTGGGACTATATTTCTCTGGAAATTGCAAACTGCTTAAATTATATGAAAGGCTGGGTTTTATTGACATCTATTTATATTACCGCACATATTTGGTATGGAAAAATCTTTTAAAGTATTATGTACGTTTGTCAAGCTTTTATGGTCCATGGAACGGAATAAAGTATTTTTTTTCCTTTGATACATTTTCCTGTCATAAGTTGAGGGACAGGAGTGGCCAAAGACAAGTATAGTTGAGTGTCATGGTAGGGGTGGGTGGCATGGGGGGAAGGAAGATAACAGTACTTGGAACACCCACAAATTCAGAACTTCGTGCATTGTCACAATCATTTTCTGTGTCCATTCTCTCCCTGGAAAAATACATGTAAGCAAACAGAGCTCTTTGCAGATGCCCCCCACATTTTGTTCCCATTTGAACTACTAGATGCTGGTTTTCGAATCTGACAGTGCAGTGAAACCTGCTAACCAGGCGCCCGTGCTCTCTCCCTAAAACTTACATGTGAATTGGCAATCCCAGTTGACAAGGACTTAACCCATGAATAAGTCCATAGTATTTGGCACCGGGGTTACCCAGGAATAGATGGTAAATTGGCCCCAAAGCTACAGTACAATTTTGTGCCACCCTGGGTGACCTAAGCAAACTACTGGCAGTAGGCTTGCCATTGTAGACTGCAAGCAAAAGACACACAATTGATGGATGGAATGCAGAACAAATCAAAACATTCACCCCCAGTCAACAGATCTGGGGGAAATCCATCATTCTTTTGCTCACTCTGCCACCCCAGTTTAGACCTGGCCATATGCAAATCAGTCTTGACCCTGTGCCTCATGGAAACAGTCCAGCCCGAACTGCCAAGCCAGGTCCTCCCTGGAACAAGAACAAGTGTTAGCTGCTTGAACTCTACTGTGACCTCACTTTGTGTGGCGCATTCAAATGCACTACCTTTACTATATGTTATATGTCCTCACCTTAGATATCCTTAAGGTAGGCCTCCGCAGTATTTTTAAGTGCAAGCCTATCATAGTGTCAGCGATCCATAGGATAAAATGGGCTGCCAACTGGGCACTCTCGAGATTGGCAGCTCCATTATTATACCACTAAATATGTCATGCTTGTTATCAAGCAACATGCCTTTTCACCCCTGACACATTCCTGTGCCCTGGGTGACGTGGCATGCACCCAGGTGGCACAATACAGGTTGCCCACCTGGTTACTCCAGCTTCTCTTAGCTCTGGCTGACCTGCCCGCGCTTTTCCGCACCTGCTGGTGCCAAGACATGATTCTTACATCCTGTAAGGCTGTTTGATCACTCCCAAGTGTCAGGAAGAAAGACTTGGGTAGGAAGGAGGTCACAACTCCCTCCTCCCAAGCAGCTTAGTGAACTGGCACATCAAGGCAATGAGCTTCAAAGGCTTCATCACCTCTGATATGCATTAAGGCTGACTCACAGTGCAGGAAATAGCCCTTCTTCTGTCCCAGGCCAATTTGCACCTGGTGAAGTAGGAAATTAGCTATGCAGGGAGATTTACACCCCCAGAAGGCTAGCCACATCTCCAGGGTGAACAGCCTGGTCTCTACACCACAATTTGATTTCTGCTAACTTTAGAAATGACAGAATAGCGCTTTCTAGATAGAAAAGGTGACCTCAGGGGCGGACTAGCTGCAGGGACTTGCTGCCCGTTTTCTACTAGCTCTCTAAATCTAGGATTTAAGAGACCCCCCCATTACACCAGAACTTCAGATCTGGGACAACTGGGACAACTCTCCCCCCGACTCCACAGGCTTGGTTAAATTGATCTGACTGTTGTTACCTGGTTTTTGCCATTGACTTGAATGGTATATATTGAGAAAAAAAATTATTAAGCCAATAACAATAAATAAACAAATACATAAGAAGAAATACAAGAGAATAAGACGTAAAGCATATTGAGCAATCCATACATATATAATATCATATTATATTAACATAAAGTTCGGATGCTTCCTCCTATCTATATTGAACATACAGACATACACGTTGCTTCACATAGGGAGTAAATATGTAGATGGTACCACAACACCAACATCCCGGAGATCATCTATAAGCCGTTGCTGGTGTTAAATGCTCAGCAAGGGCCCCCCAGATCTTGATACCCAATCTCCGTTTCTGTAGCCCTTTAATGGCATACAGACTAGTTTCCAGCTTACATATAGCATATAGTCTTCCTCTCCATATTTCGAAAGTTGGGGGTACTTTCTGCCGCCACAGTGATGCCATGCACAATCTAGTCACCGCCACGGACATATATAACAGATACCTAAATGAATACATTTCCTGTGCGAGCATACCATCTTCCAAGACTCCCAAGAGCATAACTGTAGGTATTATCACAATGTGTGCCCCTGTAACCTCTGTCAAAAAGGCCTGCATCATATTTATCATTTGTTTCAGCTCTGGACATGTGAAAAACGTATGAACATTATCTGCCTGATCCATCCCACACAAGTGCATTTATCCTCATTTAAACCACCCCATCGTGCAATTTTTGTAGGAGTATAATATAAGTTAAACATAGTTTTGTACTGTTGTGTGTTAAGGCTTGAGGATAACAAAAGTTTATCAGCTAATACGATTGTCCCAAGGAGGAAATATTCTACATGAGTCTATGTGGTGTTCCATTTAGTATTCTGTGCCTCAAGATCAACATTTTGTATTGCGATAAGAGTTTGATATAAATTACCAATCTTTCCCCGTCCCCTAACTACTTCTAACAAATTACTTTCTGAGCCAAGCGCACAGTATCCCCTCTTTTTAGCAGATAGTCACAGATGTGCAGGTATTTAAAAAGGTTGGCTTTAGGAAAGTCATAATCGGACATCAACGAGGAGTATGCCCTGACACCGCTACTATCCACTAAGTCTCCCAAAGTCTGAATACCCTTATGTCTTTATCTGTCCATAGTAGCATCAGAGAATATAAAGGAAAGCAATGCTGAAGAAGAGGTGGGGGTATAAAAATTAACCCTGCCAATCTGCAAGTATCTCCAGATCTGAAGCCATGCCTTATGGGCACCTTGAACCACCTTAAAGCGAGTTTCTTTTAAAATAGCTGGTCTAAAGAATCTGAAAAAAGCTCCCCGCTGCTTTGGGGCCCAATAATATTTGAAAAATATGCGGGAATTCGTCTACCTTAACCTCACCTTCCCCAACTAGTAAAATTCCCATTAGTTGAAGTAGACATGCCCAATAATAAAACCGGAAGTTGGGGACTGCCCAGCCCCCTCGAGATCGTGGAAGGGTCATATAATTCATAGCTCGATGGGGTTTACCCTGGGCCCACAAAAAGCTACGACATATAGATTGTAGTTTCTGGATTTGTTTTCCTGTAAGTTCTAGTGGAGTCGCCCTAAAGAAGTACAGGACCCTTGGTAAAATATTCATCTTTAGGACGTTACACCTTCCCAGCATTGACAAGTGTAGGCCTTCCATTCTTTCTAACTCCTTTTTGATCTTCCACAACATGGAATCCCAATTGCACGATACCATCGTGTCTAGACATGCATTAAGGCGCACCCCTAAGTATGTTGTTTCCTTCGTGACTCTGGAATCATTAAATAATGCCTGGTCTGTGCATATAACCTGTGTCTTGGCCAAGTTTAACTTGTAGCCGGATCTTTTCCCAAATATATTTACTAGTTGTTCAATCTCTGCCAAAGTCCTGGCAGGATCCTGCGAGACTATCGCTATATCATCTGCTTATGCTAATATTTTAACCCATTCCTGCCCTAGCCTCACCGGCTGTATATTTAAACTGTAATCCAACAGGTTCAGGAACTGATTAATATTAAGAGCAAATAGCAGAGGGGAGCAGGGACAACTCTGTTGGGTACCCCTTCATATAGGTACAGGGTTAGATTCAAGCCCCAATGCACAAACCCGCGCCACTGGGGATCTATACATAATTCTAACTGCCTGGATGAAACCAGGTCAAAAGCCTTGCCACCGCATTGTTGCCCATAGGAATTCCCAGGAGACATGGTCAAACGCTTTCTCTGCGTCAAGTAGAACCACTCCACATGGCGCTTTTCGCACATTAGCAGAGTCCAACAGGGCAACTACTCTGGCTATGTGGTTGACCGTGCCTCTTCCTTGAATAAGTCCATGCTGGTGGAATGGTATATTTTCAATGTATTATCTTGCACTGATTTAATAGTCCTTCAAAAATCTATAACTCCAGTTATATGTATGCTATTCTGTTTGTTTTGATGTCTAAATTAAGATAAAAATACACTCTATTTTTTTAATTAGTGTCAGATTTTTCTTGAGTCGCATCGATTACTTATCATCCATGTTGATCCTCTGAAAAAGCCTAACTCGTTCCTCTAGTAAACCTAACTACTCTATGTCACTCTACCAGAACTGAGCTAAGGATTTATTAGTGTGATTTCAAGAACCATCTTTGGGGTATTGTGATCATATTACATGGTAAGTTATCCAGCCATACCACATATTATTCCACTTTCCTACAATACAAAAATTAACTCTATGTGGGTTTCTGGAATGGTAAATGATATGGAATAATCCCATGGATCATGAGTTGTGGTACCCAGCAAATGTAACCAGAGGCACAATTTAAGCACTGACTCCTGATAATTAATCAACTTGATTTATTCAGCCAGCTAATTCAACAATCTTTGTTAATACTCTGGCTAGCTCAGAATAAATTGTATTGCTGTAGTTATGCATCTGACAATAGCAACCCCTCTAACTCAGCATTCAGGGAGTTGAGGACACGGTAAAGTCTCTTATAAGACCACAGTAATTGGCTTCAACACTGCACTGTGGCTACTTTCTGACATCACTTTCACTGTGAGTTTTTAGTTTATCCAAAACGTGTGCTCTATCTGGCACATGCATCAAGGTAGGCTTTTGCGATTCCTTAATTGCGATTATTAAGGAATCGCAATTAAGGAATTGCAAAAGCCTATGCATGTAGGAATCGCTATAAAAATAGCGATTCCTACACATTCCTTAATTTCGACTCCGAAATTGCGAGTCGCAATTAAGGAATGCCATCCCATTCATTCCTATGGGCCTAAGAAGTTTAAGAAAAAAAAAAAAGACAGAGGACAAGAGGCATTTGGCAAAACAGGAAGACTTTGTTTAATTAAACAGTCTGCTGGGAGAACAGTTTGTATGCATGAGGTCTGAGGACTGTCTCAATTTACATTGGGTTCACTTTCATCTTTTGTACAAAATGACAACAAGCAATAAAAGCTTCCGGCATACCATATATGATGAGAAATGTTGGTTGCTACCTTTGAGTCATAAATTATTAGTCAAATGGTTACTACAGGTGGGTCTCGACCTTGTTTGGACACAGTGTGGCCAGTGGTGAGCCTGTCCAGATGTCCGGCATGAAGACAGAGTGATCACTATGCATGCTAGGTCCTGATTGGCTATGTGTTCCTAACTCATGTTGCATCTGACTTTATTGTATTTTCAGCAGTGTTCGTACCCCCTCTGGCCATGTGTACTTTATTGGGGCGCAATCTCCCTTGACCATTGTAATGTCGCTGAGAGTATTTTGGGGATTGATCACGAGTTTTCTGATGGTGTGTTTGCCTGTCAGCTATCCACCCTCCCACCGTGACCCATCAATCAGTAATCCGGGGCCTAGGTCGCAGGAACTGCCTGACTACATACTTGCGTGTCGAGGTAGATGAGTAATTCAGAGCTGGCGATTTATTAATAAAGAGGATAGTTCATTTTTATTGATAAACGCATCGGTATCCATTTTAACACTAGTACTGTCACATATTCATGGCAATAATCCAAGAAAAGACAAGAATTGTGGGTAGTTTGTGCCTGAAAAGTTGGGACATTTCAGGTAATGCACACTGGGAAGATTACATTATAGGTATCTGGGTACATGGCATCTAGGGCACTGCTATGCTCAGAGCTTTGCAAGGTCACTTCTGGGTCCTGTCCAGTGGAGAAAGCATTTACAGGTTACAGTTGGCATAGATGCTACCAACATGAGGCCTTGTAATTTAGCATGTTGTGTTTGACTTTCCACTTCCACTTCAGTGTCTGGTTACCTGGTCTTGAATCTCTAACGTTTTTTGTTTTTCTTCTCACCAGTTTCTTCATTAACTTAGGAAGTTTTTTTGTAGCAATTGTCTTCTCATTGCGTTTACTTTTGGGCCAGCTAGTCCTCTGCCCTAAAGGCTGAACCGTCTGCTTCTGCACTTTTCGTCTTATCGTGTTTACTTTTGGGTCTACTGGTATAAAGACCAACATTTTAAACTTGTAAAGTGGGAGATTTTGAAAATAAAATGGGAGGAATATATTTTTCCCATTGACTTCATTTGAAACGGGCAATTTTGGGAGGGAGAAAGGAAAAATAAAGCACTTTTTGGCTTAAACAAATTGTTAGTCTCCTGCCTGAATCTGTTTTTTTGGCCTGTATGCCTACTGTTCCTACACCCTAAAGCAGAGGCCTTCAAACTTTTGTAGGTTGAGCCCCCCACGCTCAATTTTGTTAGCTGTTGGGCCCCCCAACACCTGACAGAAATTTCTGGAATCTGGTACACTACATAATTGACCGCCGTGCGCATATCCAGCAAATAATGTTCAACATAATAAGAGTGTTTAGTAAAGTGCAGGTTTGTGAGTGGGTGTGCTGAAATGACAGATTATTACATAGCTCAAACCACCATTTTCCTAGATAAAATGTGCGCAAATGGTTTTTACTAGGATGCTTTGTTTTACACATGACATTGATTGATAACACCACCAACATAAATGTGACGGGTGTGCCTGTTTTTTGCCACAGACGGTCAACCTGTGGATGGATTTTTGCTACTGCCATCCCCAGGTAGTGCTCTATATCCAGGGGCAGATTTACAAGGAAGTGCCGCAGCGTGGCACCGCAAGCCCTTTGGCTGCGCCACGCTGCGGCACTTTCGAAGCATAGGGATGCCACATATTTATAAGAATATGACGCATCTCTGTGCTTCCGCCTGCGCTGGCGCACAAACTTTTGCCATGCGCTGGCGTAGGCATCCTTGCACCATAGTGCAAGGATGCCTGTGTCGTGGGGAGATTGTTTTTGTGCAGGAAGGGGCACCTTCCTGCACATAAACAATCACAACAGGCATTTCCCTCTTTTAATGCATGCTGTAGAATGCAGCACGCATTGAAAGAGTGAAAAACAAGGAGAAATGAAAACATTTCTCCTCGCTGCACCTCGCTAAGCCACCTCTAGGGTGGCGTAGCATTCAGACGCATTTCCAGATTTACGATTCTTCATAAATCTGGAGATGTGTCTTGTTCCATGGGTGTTGCGTGGGAACATCCACAGCAATACTCATGGAACAACTCTTCAACACAAAGTGCTACGTTTGAAGGGGCCGTATTTACAAGGACGGGAAAAGTCACGCAGGGTGGCTTTTCCCGTCCTGGTAAATATGGAGGCGCCCCCCGCGCCACCAGTACGTCACGAAAAGTGACGTACTGGTGGTGCAGGGCGCTTGTAAATCTGCCCCCTAGTCTTTAATACAGCAAGTGCTGAGAACCCAATCTCACATAAATAGGACGAGCTGAAAGGCGAGAGAGTTTTGATAGCAGTTTCTCTCAAAGCTGAATATTCTGCAGACATTTTCAGCCAAAACAGGGACTGTAAGGGAGACAGTGTTGTCAGATTTTTTGAGCACTTCCTCGCTCAGAGCTGGTACACGAGAAACAAATCTTCTCTAGAAATCATTAACAACCGTTTTAGGCAGCATTATAATGGGATAATTGCCCACCAACCTGTTATGGATCTGAAGGCAAAGTTGAAAGTCCACAGAGAGGCATAGAACGAACACCTAATTGAGAATTCCTTAGTAGTACGACAAGTTGCTTGCCTGAAGCAGTTGGGGTTAAGAACACGTCGGGCTTATGTTTAAAAAAAAATAAAACTAATAATAAATGAATGATGGTGTCTATTTTACTTCAGAGCAATGTTGTCTGACAGACTTTGTGGTGGCAGGGACATGTTAAGGACTTTGGGTGCCCTGGGCCAAAACTATTTTGGAGGCCCCTGTTCAGTACAGCTTTGAGTCTAAATGATTTACTTTCAGCTCTGCCATACCCTCTTTAGCCATGCTACTACCGGTGCACAGGCACTTTGGTTGAAATTCTAAAAGCGTTTACATCTAATATTCATAGATAGTGATGTGTGTTTTCACTGTTGTAACAAAGCAGCAGCCCACTAATTTTACAGCGGAAAATATCTGTGATATCCTCCAATTTCTCATATGTGAGGACCCCTCTTGGATCTAAAATAAACTTTTTTATGGTTGTTGCTTGAAACAAACACATTTCTCTGCACATAGTAATAGACTCCTTACATCAATCATATTAAAAAGAAATGAAACAAAACGGTATTTACAAGAATCTGTTTAGGAATTATTCCAGGCCATCAGGGCAAAAACAGAGCTGTCTGTATCAAGGGGACCCCTAGAAGGCTGGATTGCAGTGCATGTAAATGAGTCATTTTGTAATTTAGTATGACATGCCCATACTCGTGTACAGGGGCGCAACTAGACCCGAACTTCGGGTGGGGGCTAACACTCCCAGCCAGGGCTGGCCCAAGCACTTGTTGCACACAGTGCAACAGTCTTTTTGGTGCCCCCTCCCACATTTCCTCCTTCTCCATGCATTCCCTCACTACCACTCACCAACGATGCACCTCATCTCTCTTTATTTTGTTATAGCGCTACTCATTGTTTACTCACACTCAGTTCTGTGATCTGCATGGTACACATTCTATGGAGCAGGCACATTAACTCTCTGTGCTGTGTGGGTGGCAGGAGTGCTCATGTGAGTGCACGGTGATCCATACGACAGTTTGCAAGTAGGGTAAGAGGAGTGACTGCAGGGTGAGCGAGGTGACCATATGAATTTGGTTGCAGTATAAGTGCAGAGTGGGACAAATTAATGTATGGTTAGTGGTGGGCTTATTTGAGTGAGATTGCAGATTGAGCAGTGAGGGGGACAGGTGAGTGAAGTGTCACTTGAGCGCAGGTTGAGTAGTGTGCTCCTGTGACTGCAGGGTGCGGTATAGGGTGAACAGTGCAAGTGCATTGTGAGTGCAGAGTGATCACTGTGAGTGCAGGGTAAGTGGGTAAATGGTGTGAGTGCATGGGGATCAGTGTGAGTGCAGGGTGAGCGTGAAAGTGAAGGGCGATAATGAGAAGCGAGTTGTCTGAATGCAAGGTGCATTCCCAGACACTTGAAGTAACTCAATGTTATTGACGGCAGCATAGGGTTTCAAATGTGTTAAACTATTGCTAATATGGCAGTAACCAGGGATCAGGGTGGAGGAAATAAATAATGTGGTGATCGTGCAACAAACTCCCAGTCTTATGATTAGGGTTGCCAGCTAATTATTTTGATGTCCCAGGTGGTACAAAATTAAGCAGTCACCCAAAGCTGTTCTGACAGCAAATATAGATAAAAATAACTTTTACTTGTGTTCTAGGGCTGCCTGAATAATCTATGGCTGAAAAAAGGGAACATGCTTCTTTATTTATAGACAAGCAATTTGCAGTCTGTTTAAAAGAACACATGGCTGGCTGGCATTTTGTGCGCCTGCCTGTGTAGTTTTAAAAGAAACTTTGTCTCCTTTCTGGGATGCGCTAACCCTCCCAGGAGGGGGTTAATTCATAGAGCTGAAATGCTTCAGCTGCAGTGAGAGGCAGGATGTCTCCACTGCTTAAACTGAAAGCAAACGAACAGACAGGCATTTCAGCTGCAGTGCGAGTCTAGGAGTCTCCTCTACTATAACATTGATGGCTGTCTGTTCCTTTACCTTCGGTTTTAGCAGAGGAGACTTCCTGCCTCCTCACTGCAGCTGAAGCTGAATGAATTAACCCCCTCCTGGGACGGTGAACATAATAAAAGCATGGGCACTTCATGCCCTGCCAATTTCCCCTCCCTCCTCCCTCCAACCATACCGGAGTTATCTAAGAAGACCTGACAGGGAACAAAGGTAAATTAGAGTGGAGTGCGCGCCCCCCCTAGGATGGTGTCGCGCCCCCCCATGGGGGCACGCCCCCCAGTTTGAAGAACTCTGCCCTAAAGCCTGACTTGCCTGTCTGCCACTGCAGATTTCGTCTCACTGTGTTTAATTTTGTTCCTACGACTACTCTATCCCGAAGCCCAACTTGCTTGTCTGCCACTGCTGTCGACTGGCTTCCTGCTCCTCCCATTTTTCACGTGCCCCCTGAGACACGATGTATAGGTTTTCTCCTAGCCCCTTTCATCTCATCATCTTGTAAGAAATAGTGCTATAATCATTTTTTGATAAGGGACATAAGAAGAAAGACTGGGTTGCACATATTTAATGCAGAAGTGCTATTATTCCTTATTCTAATTATTGTTGCTTCCTTGATCATGGGCGTCTTCTGCCTAGCTATGGCATGCCTTGTTGTATACTGGGAAGCTGACCACATTTAGCATTTTTTCTAACTCCCTTCTCAACCTGTTTCCACTGTATTTACCTCAAAATGTATTATTAATTGTGGTGGCTGCGTACAAAACAGAGAAGGGCGGGTCAGCATCAGGATCCTACTGGAGACCCCCCTAGAACCCAAATGTATGCTACATCTTTTTCAACAGTCACCAGCTGCTACGGTCCAAACCAGTGAAAGTGGGAAGGGGAATGAGGGAACATGTTCCCAAGCTTTATTAAATTGATCAAAACAGTCCCCGTACTTTTTATTAAAAACTAACTGTTCCAGAAGGGGAGAAGAAGAGCCTCTTCTAAGTGAGACAAGGCAGAGGCAGTTGAAGAAGAAACAACCCTACTCTCCATGGTGCATGCTTCCTGAAAGAAATGTAAATATGTGTAATTGATTAATCAGAAAATCTAAAGGCTACTTGTCCTTTCAATAGTTACCTAATAAAATATTTATACTAGGCATGGAAGAGTCCTACTATAAACATTACTTTTGAGAGCACTGTAAATATTTAATTAATTGTTTTCTGTGCAACCTTATACTGTGTGCAATACATTTTTTAAACTAACAACATACGTCCACGTTGCTTTCTATCACAAGCTTGGACCTCTTAGCACTATAAATACCAGTGCACCAACCAGGATTCAAACCAGTGACCGTCCCAGACTTCCAGGACATATTGTGTGAGGTCAAGAACAACACGTTTTCATGTTTATTTTGTCCTGCTGCCAGTTTACAGGACCATACAATGAAAAAAGGAAGGGTATTTTCTGCAGTTAAGGTCATATTTGTGTCCATATGTTAAATATGTTAGAACTTGTATTTATGGTTCATTGATACAAAGCCCTTCTTATTAGGTGAGCGCTCCAAGGAAATGTTGTAAGCTCGGACTGCACTATAGTGCTTCCAGTTTAAAAATGTATACTTATTTTTGCAAAGTTTAACAATATGAGGCTACATACAATGCTCCCAGAATGATCTTTAATTAGATGCAAGTATCTGCAGAAGCTTCAAACTAAGATTGATGATCCTTTGCTTTCAAAATGATATGTGCACAAAAAATGCTAAACTAGTGTGAAATAGTAGGTAATAATTCTTTGAAGCATCATTTAGTAAAATGTGTTGATGCATGCTAGTATTTCACAAAAATATTCATAGTGGAAAATCAGTGCAACTAGTTTCAACAAGATAATGGGAAGCATGAAAATAAACAATCATTGGTAAACCCAATAAATCTGACATTGTTGGTAAGCCTTTTGGTTTTATCAATGAGTGCCTTGTTGTGATATGTTTTTTAAAAACTTTGTTGTAGCTGCCAGGTTCTCACCTTTATAACAAACATTGGCAAAAAGAAATAATATTGTTTGGTCTCAAAAAGCACACATTGCTACAGTAATCCCTGGCAATGAACAAAACTACTTTGGGTTTGCCGATATGCTCCTTGTGAAAGCGGAAGCCAGTCTATGGAAGGATAGATAGAGAGAGAAATAGAATTTTTATAATAACAAAAGGTCTTGGTTAACTCCAAACCTAATTGGTGCCGGCTCAATTCTTAAAGAAAGTCACAAAATTGCACCATGGGGTATATGTCCTTGCATTAGTGCAGATTTACGGCTGTCAGGAATTTACAAAAACTTACAAAAGTAGGCCAGGAAATCGAACTCCTAGAAAATATGTGTGAGTTATGTTTTAGCATGAGCAAATATGCAGGTGTAGAATTTCTCATGAGAAAATCTGTTGAGTGTCTACACGTTTATTTTTCCTGCAACCACTTTTTCCCAACCCTGGAAGAAGTTTTACTTCTGCCATTGTCAAGAGTAAATTTACAACCTTTCTCAGTATGGGGAAAGATTAGAGAAAACTTGGCAAAAACCCCTAAAGCAAGCAATTTAGGAGATTTTCACAGACTCAAAAGGTCATTCCAACCCTGAAACTATTGCCTAACACTACCTCTAGACCCAGTATATAGATCTGCGTAAAGCTGGCAAAATAAGGAAACTGCTAGAATTCAAACCCTACTAAAGTATGATCCCTGGCATAATCAGAAAGTCAAATATCAGATCTTTTACATAATGAGATTACTGCCGTAATTTGTCACACCCTATGTGGCACCAAAGGGACAAGTGGAGATTTTTTTACTGCAAAAGTTGATTTTTGACTCAAACTGTCCCATGAGCAAGTAGGTATTTTATTAAATTCCACACCCCTACCATCCATTTATACCGATAGACATCGGAAATGATCACATTATCAAACCAACCCATCCTTCTAGATAAATGCATTTCTGTGCATTTTATTTTAAATGCTGTTACCTGTAGGTGGAAGCCCAATAAAATAGAGAAGCAGCTCAAACGAACAAAATATTCTCTAACTCCGACCCCACACTTGCTGACCCTGCGCCCATTGTATGCAGGATCATAGTTTCCATACATTTCTTTATGTACCTCAACCACTAGCCCAAATGAACATGTTGCTAAAATGTTTGCAGCTGCTAACAAGAAGAGGAGTGCTCAGTTTTATATGAAAGTGTTTTATGCATTCTTCCAAATTCAAAGTTCACAGGACAAAGTTTCTTCATTTGTTTCGAGCTGTAAATGATTAACAAACCCTTTCAAAATGAAGAAATGGTCATGTAAAAACTGCATGAAAGTACTACTTTTGATAAGTAATAAACTGAAAAAGAGTAAAAATTCCTAATTACCAAGAGTAGAATATGGATAAATGAGCAACATTACAATTCACTCCTTAGTATGGAATTACATTGGTTAGTGCTCAGATTGGATTATAACAAGTAACGTGTATTGTCAATCATTAATGAATAGCGATGCTTTAGTGATCATACTGTGTCTCAACAAATATTCTGTTTATGTCAACAGCTACATGCAACAGTACATCATCAAACCACAGACTGTGCAGAACAGGCAACATTTCGCACAGTAGTTATATGCTGCTGTATGTTTCACCCATAAAGTATCCTTGGGCCCATAGACTCCACACTTACTGTGCTGTAGCCCCATTGAACATCTTCTCATCAAACAACAACTCTTGCAGTCTATCACATACAAGTCACCGGTGATCCATGTGATAACAGGGCAAATATTATGTGCATATGTGCCAAAATATCAAGTACATCTTGTGGCAGTTACAAGATTGGATCAAATACCGACATATGTCCTTGCCACACATGTGAACGCTTGCCCTTTCTACCAGTATTTTCTGACACCATTTAGTCACTCCACACCACACAATCTCAACAGAGGTATGACAGCAGTCATCCTTTTGCATGGGATCATTAAGAGTAAATTCAGAATCTTGAAGCCATGCCTCCATTGAATGGATCACACTGGTGCTGCTTAAGACTCCAGCTCCTGTGTGTAATAATCTGTTGGCATAGTGTGTGTTGCAATTTATCATACCGAGTCAATCTGTGTACATTGACTGAAATCCTAGACACAAATCAAAGATAAGAAATCTTGCTGTGGCAGGAAAACGGGACCTCAGATGCGCATGAGGAAGGGTTGGTAGTATCTCTTTTAAAAACTTGAGTTTCTCAGCTATTGTACTTATTTGGCAAATGTTCTTGTATAATTTCCATCTTTCCGTTGGCACCGTTGTCATTGCAAATACATCCCAACCCAATGAAGATCTATAAAGTTTGCACTGTGAAGTCACTGGTGTCTCCGATATGGGCACACAGGATAAGTGTGCGCATACTGTTCTATCCCAATTAATTTCCTCACATTTAAGTATGTTATAACCCAGAACCTCAGAGTGCCAAAGAGCTGCATTGTTCCAGCATGGAACCTTAGCTGCTTGTTTCACTTTTACACATTTACAACAAGAAGATACCCCTTTGCAGTGTGTTAGACTTGACATATTTTGGCGTGTTTCCCCAGAGTGTTTGCTTTCTGACCTCCCTGTTTTGATTCTGTTTTTGCTGGCTTAGTGGTTCTGCACACTTTTCTCACTGCTGATCAGTGGTAATGTGCAAGTGCTCCTGTGGTAAATTGGGTTATGGATTGGTGTTTCCATGATTGGCCTATTTTATGTATGTGTCAGTCACTAGTAAAGTGCACTGAGTGTGCCAGGACCTGTAAATCAAATGTTGTTAGTGGGCTGCAGTACTAGGTTGTGCCACCCACACAAACAGCTTGTAAATGTAACTCTGGCCTGCCATTGTAGAGCCTGTGAGCGGTCTGGGACTGCCATGTCGACTTGGCAAGTGTACCCACTTGCCAGGCCCTAACCTTCCCTTGTCTTAAATGTCAGTCAACCCTAAGGTAGGCCCAAGGTACCCCTGTGGGCAGGGTGCAGTGTATGTGAAAGGTAGGACATGACCTGGTGTGTGTGGCATGTCCTAATAGTGAATTACTGCAAAATTCCTTTTTCACTATTGCAAGGCTTTCTGTTCCCCATAGGACAGAATGGGGAGTGTGTTTATAACATCTTATAAACATAACTGGCCCTGGGAGCTAGGTGGAAAAATACAGTTTAGTATGCCTTAACTATTTAAAGATGCATCTTTTAGTGAAGGTGATTTTTGCATTCTGTGTTTGAAAATTCCACTTTTAGAAAGTAAGTATTTTCTTGCTCAGCCATCCAGCAGGCCTCTGCTGGGTTTGTGTATTGACTGTTTGGGTTTTAGATGACAGGGGCTGGGAACAGCAAAGGCTCCAGATAGTCTGGGTGGGTCAGGAAAGGGCTGAATAGACCTGGGCTGCATTTAGAGTAGGGAGAGGAGATTTCCTTGCACCTGAATGGGCCTGGACTGCCTCTGACAATGCTGTCTCCACCTCCTGCCAGGAAGCCACACCAGGGAGGGCAGAACTGGTTCTGGCTGGGCACAGACACTCTCTGCCTGAGAGGACAAAGGATTTTGTGGTATAAATATTGGGGCGCAAACCCCCTGAACTTTAGAACTCTTTTGGACCAAAAAGACTGCCAAGAAGAAGAGCTGAAGAAGCTGTAAGAAGGAACTATCACTTTGCTGTGTGCTTTGCTCTGTTGGCCTGCAGTGGCTGCTTCTGTCCTGGGCAGTGAAAGGACTGGACTTAACGTTCTGCAATCTACTTTTGTGAGTTTCTTCAAGGGCTTGAGGTAGAGCTTGCCCCCTGTTCAAAAAGTCTCAGGAACAGCAAATACTTCAAGCTCTTCTGCCCTCAGCACTGGGAACTGTGTGTTTTGTGCTGCATCAGAACAAAAATAAATCCAACGCCGTCTAAGACGCTGCTGCTGACTCTGTGTCCTGAAGGCACAGCAGAGGGCATAGCTGCAGGGCCGCAGTGTGAACCTGGTCTCACCGATGCCGCCTGCTGATGCCGCCAATGAGACGCTGCTCGCACAGTGACCTGTGGGCACCGCACTCCATATCGCCTCGCTTCACGACGCCGCCTTGGCATCCCCGACAATGCCGCTCCACGCCGAAATCGACGCTGCTGCTTGCACTGTGGTTCGAGGGCACTGTTCGTAAGGTTACACTATGCACCACCCTCATCCCGCACTACAGCCTTGGCCTACCAACGCCAGCACCATCGACTCCAGTTTGTCAGCCGAAGACAGCGCTTCAGCAACAATGAAGCCACTGCTTGCACCGTGACCTGCCAGCACTACGACGGGCACCGCATTCACTTTGCACCGTGACTGGTCTCACCGACGACACCATCTGATGCCGCCACTGAGCCGCTGCTCGCACTGCGACCTGAGGGCACCACACGCTGCACCGCTGCACTTTGCACCGCAGCACGCAACGCCTGCAGACGCCAGCGCTCCTGACTTCAACCGCGAGGAGTTTATCCTTGTGACTCCAGGGGCCCAACAACTCCTGCACCGACCTCCGGAACTGACGCCTGTGGACGCCGTGCTTTCGGAAACTCAATGTGAGGTTGCCGACACCCTACATTTCTAAAGGTACTGCTTTGCGGGTCTTCCCGACACCGTAGCTGGCCCGCGACGCTGCGATCAGCCAGAACTGTTTGGATTTGTTTGTTCACGGCGCATTGATAGCCACAGAGGGAGCTATCGACTTTAAGGAACTGCTTTTCAAGGTTATTGTGATAACTGAAAATTTCTTAATACTGTATTGTGGATTTTTATTGTTTTTGGTCTTTTCATAAGTATATAAGTATATAAAAATATAGGATATTTTTCGAAACAGGTGTGGTGTCCTTTTGTAGTGCTTACACTGTATTACTGTTGGTTATGTGCAACTGCTTTACACACTGCCTCTGAGATAAGCCTGACTGCTCATGCCAAGCTACCAAGTGTAACTCCCTTATCCTGACTAGGAAGAAGGGTCACTATTTGGTCAAAGGCTCTTACCTCTGCCAACTAGAGACCCCCATTTCTAACACAGTGCATGATAGATAATAGGATCTCAACAAATGACCTGAAGCAGTCTTTTGGGATGTTCCATAAGTGTAGCTCTGCTTGTATCACAGAACATCTGCATAAGTGACATGATGGGAATGTAATGCCGCATACTTTCCAGTGCTATCATGGACAATTGACCTTGAGGAGCTTCTAGAATCCTACTACTACTACATCTCTAGCATCTGAAACCATGTCTGAGCAGAAGAAGAGGGCCATATAATCACAGACGATGCGCAGATGCCAGCACATGGTTTACACTCTTTAATACTTAAGGCATCACTTTCTGCCAACTGTGACCACACTGTAGAATGGAGGGGACCATCACCTCTCCAAAAGGCTGTTTATATCACCACACCCAGGTGGGAACTTTTTTGCACCGAAAAGCATGTTTGGCAGCAGTGACCCGGCATTCTGGATTCAGGTACACTTTCAATATTTGAAGGTAGTTAAATAAACCTTGAACCAAACAATGGAGCTTATTTTATCAGTCTTTGTCCTGATGAAACATTCAGAAGCAATTACAGGATTGTAAACGCATCAACACCACCAAATCAGAGATAGGTGCTATTAATTGAACAGACTCACCCATGGGCCAAGCGCAAACAGCATTGAATTGCCCACCAAGGATGTACAGCACAACTCTGGTGTATCACAGATCGGGTGAAGAATAACACCATAATTTTTCCCTTTTTTTCTTGCAAAATTTAGACTGACCAGTTTAAATCACACAAATTGCTCGTTGCAAGCATATTTTTCAAGTCAATTTAATATTTGCTAAATTTTAATATTTGCGCACTCAATTATAAATCATGTTTCTCATATTCACGCAATGTGCACTGCACACAATAGTGTTATCTTTTGTATAAATTACTTTTAATGTTTGAATCTTGAAAGACAAATATTGAATGAATGCCTTATGTAATCTTGTTTAAACTTCTTCAAGCTATTGGAAGAGGTTTAGGTACACAGTATTGATTCGTGCCTCCCTACATGATTGATACATAAATGATGAATCAGTCTATACATTTGTGAATAAAATAGGTGCTGGAGGAACGTCTTTCACCTCATACACATATACTTAGGACCCAATCGCTATGGCTTTATATGGGCTGGGCACTCGTTTGTGTACACTACAGTGCAGTCTGGGTTACCTGTGGAAAGATTGTGTCAGGTTGGACACAGGAAAATGGATTCTAGGGGTAGGTTTACAAATATTTTGCCCTGAGTTAGTGTCACAAAAGGGACACAAACTAGCACAAAGTGTTTTTTTTAAATGTACTTCCAGCGCAAGAAAGTAGCCTACTTGCTTTGCGAAACTTACCATAAAGGGGGCATTACATGGGTGGTACATGGGCGTCCCACAAAGTCGTCGCTTTTTGATCCATACCCTATCTATTAACCATAGTAGACAGGGTTTTGCGCCAAAACTTAACGCCATTTGAAAGGCGTCATTAAAAGGAGAAGTGGTTTTATTTCTTCTTTCTTTTCTGACTTTGCATGCAAGCTTCACTGTACAGCACACATACAAAGGAGGAAAAGTCCTATAATAAAAGCTAGAGTTAGCACTTTTTAAAATGAAAGGCATTCTCCAGGTAGGATTTCGCAATCAGAGATTGTCATTCATTTGGACAATGTATGGCCGCACGTTTGCAGTGAAGGTTTTTCCAGATAGGTCTCCACCATCACCTTCCTTGTCCGGTACTCATGCAACCATTAGAAGCAAGATATCATCATCAAGATTTTGAATGAACACATAATCTTCCAGGAAATTCTTTTCACATAACACAGAAACCATGACTGGATATAACAACTTGAATAACAAGATTGTGTGAATGCAATAGTCATTTGAACTTTTTTCTTACCTTAACATTTTTTGTTTTTATTGTTTGCAGGACAAGAAACAATTAAGCCTCTGGTTACCACCAAATATGGACAACTCCAGGGAAAACTATTCAGTGTTAAAGGAACGCCCCAAGAGATCGAGGCCTATTTTGGAATCCCTTTTGCAAAGCCCCCTATTGGGCAGCTAAGTTTTTCTCCACCACAGTCTCCAGAACCCTGGAACAATCTCAGAGATTCATCTTCTTACCCGCCACTGTTAGAAAATCACTTTTGCTTTTTGTTACCATATTAGAAAGTGTGTTATCATGAGTAATGAACATGCATTTGACACTTTATCTAAGGCACAGCATTACAGTGGGCAATATTAAGGCAAACATTAAGTGGAGGGTAACAACATATGAAGGGTGCAAAAGTTAACGCAGAAGTGGAGAAGTCTGGGGGTGATGGAGGTATTTACAGGATATATAGAGGGGTGTTATAGAGTAATGAAGAATACAAAGAACAGCATACTGCTAAGCTTTCCCTATTTGTTATGTCATGGTATGTTGATTTGTATAGCGCACTAATCACCTGAGACGTCATCCAGGCATTTGGGCAGGTGTGTGGGTGTGTGGCCCACGGTGCTTATATGAAGAACCTGATCTTCAGCTTCTTGCAGAACTCAAGAAGCATGGAGAGAAGAGGCTCTAATGTGTTGAGCGAGGTCGTTCCATGCCTTGGGTGAGATGTAAGAGAATAGGGCATTGTATGTGTGCTTGAAAAGTTTGAATTAGCTGTGCTTCTGAATAGGGAGCCAATGAAGCTTCCCGGAAGCGGTGTGATGTGGGTGTGGCATGGGAGGTCAAGTAGGAGTCTTGCTGCCATTTTTTGTATGTTCTGGAGCCTGTGTAGGAGTAGCCTGTAGATTTTGGTGTAGAGAGTGTTGCTATAGTTCAGCGTGCTGGTGATGAGTGATTGTGTGATGGTTCATCTGGTGTTCTGAGGCAACCATTTGAAGATCTTTCACAGCATGCGAAGGATGTTGAAGTAGGAAGTGCTCACTGGCTGACCTGAGCTGTCATATTGAGTTTGTCATCTAGAATGATCCCTAGATTTATTTTGTGGTGTCGGTGTGCTGGTCCTAGCTCCGATAGAAACCAGGTGAAATCCTATAGTGAGGCCTTGTTGCTGAAGACCAGTACTTCTGTCTTGGCAGAGCTGAGCTTAAGGCAGTTGGTTTGCATCTAGTCTGCTACTATGGTCATGCAGTTGATGAAGTTGGTTCTAGTGGTGTTTGTCTTGTCTGTCAGGGAGAGGATGAGTTGGGTGTCTTCGACGTAGGAGATGATGGTGCTGTCTTGTGATCGGATGATGTTGGCAAGAGGTGTCATGTATATGTAGAAAAGGGTGGGGTGGAGGGACGATCCCTGTGGGAAACCGTATATCAGTTTCTTGGTGTCTGATGTGAAGGGTACCACCTGATCCTTTGGGTTCTTTCCATGAGGAAGGAACAGATCCATTCAAGAGCAGATCCTTGTATGCCAGTCTCATGGAGTCTTCAGATGAGGGTGTTGTTGGAGACAGTGTTGAAGTCCACTGTTTCTCCATGGTCCAGTATGTTTTGAATGTCATTAATGGCCGCAATGAGTGCTGTGGTTCTTTCTGAATCCTGATTGAGTGTTGTCTGGAAGATGGTGAAGGTTGAGGTGGGTTGTGAGTTGCTTGTTGATGTCCTTCTCAATCACTTTGGCGGAGTAGGGGAGCAGGGAGATGGGTCGGAATGTGTTCACTTCATTCAGGTCGGCTGTGGGCTTGTTGAGGAGGGTGATGATTTCTGCAAGTTTTTATTCATCTAGGAAAGTGGCAGACATGATGGAGGTGTTGATATGGGTCACAGTGGTGCTGATTGGTGACGGTCCCAGGTTGTGGGTCACAGTGGCGCTGATTGAATGGACAACCCTCACCAGAAATGACAGAGCTGCAATCATCCAACCATCCACTCAGGGGCCCCAATGAACTAGGCCTGGGTGAAGCACTACGCTACGCTCGCGTAGTTTGCGAAGTTCGCGCTACTTCGCACTACGCGAACTGCACGTAGCACAGTGCGAACACGCGTAGCGTAGTGTTGCGTAGTGCTGCGGTCATTTTTTGCTTGCTCGCGGTCCTCAACGTCAAGTTGGCGACCGCGAGCAAGCAAAATGACATCCTGGCGAGACTTTTTCCTTGTTCGCGATCGCGAGCATGGAAAATAAACCTCCCGGCGAGATTCACAACGCGAGAAGATCAGGTTTCTCATTGCGAGGGGTCGCGTATGCTCGCGACCGCTCGCGATGAGAAACTACCAGTTCGCGTTGAGAAAGCTGCAGCTCGAGGAAAAATCTACACGAGCAGCAGAAAACTACAGCTCGCACTGTGCAAGATGCCATTTTCAATGATTGCACAGTGCCGGTTGCTTGTCCGCACTGTGCAATCATTGAAAACAACATCTTGCACAGTGCGAACATGTTACTTCGCAGTTCGCGAAGTGCTACGCGTAGCTCGCGTAGTGCGAACTTCACTTTGCGTAGCTTCGCGAAGTGCTACTTCGCGAACTACGCCCACCCTTACAATGAACCCATGCCTGGGAACGTCACCAATCAGGTAGCTGTCTTGGATGATTGTGGGTAGATTAGCAAGGAGTTCTCTGGTGTTCGGTTGGTGTGTGAAGTTGCTGTGGATGTTTGCGATTTTGCTGTGGAAGAAGTTGGATAGGTTGTCGCAGAGTTGTTGGGAGGCAGCAATGTTGTTGAAAGCAACTGAAATCCTTGGCAATCGAGAAGATATCCTGCAGCTGTTGGAGCTTCCATTAATGCGGTCCACTAGTACTTTTTTCTTGGTGTCTCTAATTTGCCGGTGATAGAATCTGAGGGCAGCCTTGTCGGTAGTTCTGTCAATGATGTTGTGGCTGGCTCTCAATTTCCTTCCTAACTATTTACAGTGTTGTTTGGTCTCTCAGAGGTATTTTGTGCACCAGCTGGCCTGCTCGTTTGACCTACTATGCTTTTTGGGTTTCAAGGGTGCGAGGGAGTCAGCGTAGTTCTTGATCCAGTTGTTGATGTCTTTTTCAAGCTTGTCTGTGGGGCAAGGTTTATCTGTGCTGAGGGCACTGAGCCAGTCTGCTTCTGTAATTTTGCCCCAGCTGTGGCTTGGAATGTTGAACATAGTATGGGTGATGACTTGAAATGTATTGATTTGGAAGTGGATGATGGGGTGGTCGATCCATGTGAGCTGTGTGGTGGAGTTGTATTTAATGCTACAGCTTGTGATGAAGATGGGGTTCAGTGTGTGTTGATACTGTGACGAGCTGGGTGACTCCGATGTTGCTCAAGCTGTCGAGGAATGCTGTTGAGCAGGAGTTGTTTTGGTCTTCTTGGTGAAATTTGAGGTCACTGAGGAGAATGTAGGCTCTGGAGTCAGTGATGAGCGGAGCCACAAAGTTGGTGATGAAGTTGGTAAAGGTGGGTAGTGGTCCGGGTGGTCGGCAGGCAATTGTTCCATTCAGGGCAAAGTTTTCGGATATTTGCAGCTGTAAGTGCTGGTGTTCCATAAATGGGGTGGCATTCTGTCTAATTTTGCGCATTTTATAGATTCTTTGTAGATGATAGCGAGTCCCCCTCCTAACTTGTTAAGGTGGTCCTGATGAATGATCTTGTAGCCCGCTGGGATTTCTGTAGTGATGTAGGGAGCCAATGTGGGATTGAGCCAGGGTGTGTAAATGTCTTTTGAAGACAGGTTTGGTGGGAAAACCTGTAATTTCACTTCCTGTCCTGATGGATGATAGGAAATTCAGTGATGTCACTACCTATACAGGTGAATGATGGGAGAACCAGTGATGTCACTTTCTGTGCTGCTGGGTGATGGGAAATTAGGTCCTCTTGCTTGCCTTTCTCTTTTAAAGACCGTTTCCTATTTCACATGCAATTTACAGAAACTACCCTTGGGAAAGCAGGTATCTGTACTTACTCCTTTTTTTCTAACAATGCCAAAAGTAAGCACCCACAAAGCATCCCCTGACTTCTCGCCCTACAGTAGGTAGTTTCTATACCCAGTGAGAGGTTTTTAAACTCACTATATTTGTATGTGTCATTGTGTGCATTCAACACAATATATGTGTACCACAAGCATTATAGGAGAGTAGCTGATAGCAGATGAGGAGAAAGGGAAGGATTGTAATAATAATTCAAGTGGTACATATCATCAGAGGGCTTGAATCATTGGCACAAAGCAAACTGATGGAACCTTCCTGCAGAATGTGATGACAGGCCCCCGAGTCTCCCATAACTCACAGATATTCATTGACCTTGGGCTGAATTGGTCCCCCTTGAGGGTTGGGGGGCCCCTGAATGGTAGAGGACCCCTGTGGCACAGCGGCTCCAGGGCCATTGTTACACTCTTGGATTGAAGCAAATTAGGGCACAGTAGCTTTTAAATGGACAAAGTAAGTGAAAACGTTTAACAAAAATGCAGGAAAACAAAAAAGTATGTGAAGTTAGTGAAGAATGTATGGCAATGACACAGGGTTTAGAGTAAGATAAAATATTTTTATGCCACATATTGTGTTGCTGCATTGTCTGTAACCCGCAAGTTGTCAACATAAGTGACTGTCAGTTGTTATGCATGAGTGCAAAGGGATAAGAATGTTCATAAAATTAACTATGTTTTTTTTCTTTCTGAAAACTAACCTGGCAGAAAACCAACCCAAATCTATAAAGAAATTAAGTTCCTGTGTAAATATGCACATGTTAGCAATCAGGTTAATATGTGATTTTGTTTTCATTTAAGCCTGTGAGAATATCAATGTCAAAACCTCTGAAATGGTCTTTGCATGTATTTGTTGCATATATTCAAACCTCTGCTTTTAAATAGTTCTTATGTAATGGGTTGCCCCTTTACCACGCTCATTTTTCAAATATTAATCTTCATCCTAAAACAGCTTTCTCCTTGAAGATTACCTTGCTGTCCATTTAAAAAACTCAAGGTTGTGCTCTTAGCTGGGGAGAAACACTAGATTGGTTCAACCAGAAGACGATGTGGACTGAAAATGTTTTGATCTCCAGATTTTTAGTATTCCAATGCATGGGTCATAATCCTGCACCTTACTTTTCCAAACAAAACCATGGCCATGAGTGCCTGGCCCACTGGTATACAATCCTGGGATGTTCGCCTGCCCCTATGATAGTTACGTGCCCCAAAAGGGTTTGTTACAGGGAAGCTTTAAACCTGCTCAGACAATGTGACACTAACATCATATCATTTAGGATAATGAAGTAATGTGATACCATAATTAATCCTTGATAAATTCCTCACCAACTGATTGTGTGGTATATGTAGCCTTTTCAGGATTTTTAAAAACATATCATTGTTCATTCTCCCCAGGAAAGACCAGAAAGGGCCCAATTGTGCACTATTTAATACATCAGTCAAACAGTCCTACATGTAGATCCTGGTCAATGTCTGTTTGCTTGTAATATGGGTTCAATAGATTCTAACCTACCAGAAGTGTTAGCAAAGTTAAATCACCATTAGGATCTTCAGACATGTACGCTGGATCTATAGACGGACATGATACTGCATGGATCAGGTGCTTGAAGGCAAGACTGGGCATCTTCTTTGTCAAATGGAGAATGGATGCAGAAAGAAAGTTGAAACTCGCCTGATACCTCCAATGTAGGCTTTTGTGAAGCATTCGTGGGTGTTGATTCATTCTGCACTAGGATTATCTAACTGGGAATCAATCCAGGTGCTACGATAGGACAAGATCATAGTACTGAGCAGAGGGATTGGGTGAATTACCAAAACTGAATCCAATGGCATAAGATTCTTTAGTTGATCTACCAATACTAGCAACATATTTACATGTCAAATTAAACCTCTTAACTAATACATTGGTCATGTGCCTATCAGTAAAACTGTTGTTTGCTATGTCCAATGGGCTGTATTGCAAATTGAGATAACTGCAGTGGCGAATGGTGACATTTGAAAGTGGTGAGGCGTAAAACAACTGTCGTACTTCACTGTGGTGAGTGAGCATAGCGAGGGACCCTGAACTACATATGGGGGGTTTGGGGGCGCTTATCCCCCCCAAGAAAAATTTGAAAAAAGAGTGGGCAAATAGTGCATTTTCACGCAAAGAAATCCTATCTCGTGAACTCCCCTCAACAGGGTGCAGCTTTTGTTTGTGCACCAGGTGCAGTGGCACCAGGGACCAGAGGTGCCAACCAAATCCTGATTATTATTGTATTGTACACTTCCGAAAGCAGTATTAAGGCCCAGTCCATCTGTCTCAGCATCCCAGACGAATTCTCTCACGCCTGCACCACTCGCCTCACATCTTCTTTTAAACACTCCAGACACCCCCACACTCATTCCAGGAAGCCCACTCACAGATGGCCCTTCTGGTGTGCCTCTCTCAGGATTGTGAAAAAGAGATTGGATGCCACAAAAAAGCTTTAGCTCTGGCCACTACAAGTAGTGCTTCTGCAACAGAAACATCCATTCCTATTAGTCTTAATACAGATAATGAGCAAGGCCTTCTAACCAGGCTGACATCGAGCGAGGAGTCGAGCCCACTGCATTCTGGTGGTGGCAGGGGCGTAAGTAATCCATGTATATTTAAGGGTGCGTTGGGGATTACACATGCAACTGAGAATTAGATACGTCCTGAGCCTGCTCAAACTGAATCTTGTGCCAACTAAAAGGCAAAGACATTTTAAATAACAAACCAAATTGGGCTTTAGGAAACCTTGTGCTGTCCTTGGTAAGGAACTCCACCAGGCTGGTCATTCAAATGCTGCTTCCTTCATATCGATCCTGGCTATTCTACCACAGGACAATACTGACTTTATGGAGTCCATCTTTGGCAAATTTTTTAATCCAGTACTTTCTGTCTTAAAAGGGATTGAATTAACTCTGAAGGGTACTAAAGGACAATTAATTGATCTCTCTGCTAAAAGCACCAGCAAGACAACAGGAGGGTGCCCTATACTAACAGCAATGAGGGCCAGTTAGCTGAACAAACAGGTCAAACTAACTGGTTGTCAAACGAGACTGCCCCAAAGCAATTGTCACACTGCACCCCAACTGTTTCGATGCCATTTGTTCTGTCAGAAGCAAATTCGTAACCAGTCCCACGTGAAAGCTGCCATGCTGACAATACAAGTATATTTCACTCCTCCATACTCCCTACCATACATACATCTGCCTCCTGAGGCCTCTCTCCTGGTCATTGTTTTAAAAAATGTACCTGCCTTGCCACGCGGTCCAGCTTGAGAATGAGGCCCAACTAAAGAACAAGGTCATTTATTGGCTATGTTCATCGTTAAGCAAAATTAATTCTCATTCCGCCTCACAGAACATCATTACTGTCCGAAGAGTTCAATGGATAGGCAACATGTCAACACAACAGGGGTGGTGCCCAATATTAACAGCAGCGAGGGTCAGCTACCCGAACAAAACAACATTGGCGGAACCCAAGGGGTATTATCCGGGGCACAAACTGGTCAAACTGACTGGTTAACAAACAAGACTGCCCCAAATACATTCTTTCCCCAAATCTTCAAAGAACCACACCGCATTTTCCTAACAACTGCATTTTCCTAAAATGTCCAAATTGTATATTGTACAAATGGCACTGCAGTAACTTGGAGTTATGAAGTGTGCACTTGTCAAAGAAAACGAGGGGGTTACATGCAATACACAAGGTCACACTCAACATAACGTCCCTTAAAATAACTTACTAAACCAAATATGAAGACTTTCAACTTTTATTAACAATGCAGAATTCGCCAAACTGTCGGCACATATAACTTTAGGCAAGATGTTGACTTTTAGCACTCCACTTGAAGTGTAATGCTTTCATATAATCTGGCATTTGCTGTTCTGTTAAATGCATTTGCCACCGGCCAAAACTCAGCATTCATGCTTATCTTCTGACAAGGCCATTCTTTATACAAACACACACAGTCCAGATCTCTTGACAGCTGCGTTTTCTGCAGCGAGTACCCCAAGACACAAACATGACGAAATTTGCATTAAAAGTTTCCAGGGTCGAGGACCATTATTTACAGACTCCAAAACACTGCCTCTGCATGCGTGCAGCGGGGGCACTGTGTGCAAATGACAAGTGCAGAAGAGGTCACGCTGAGAGGAAAAAGCTTTCACCTTAATCAAGTCTTAATCAAGACTGAGCCACCGAAAATCTGCATAATGTCCAAATTCATACCTATGTGCTGCTGCATTTGTTAACCACCGGGAAATCAACATAGGATCTTTCAGTAAAGCCGAGCCGAAAAGTAAGGTAACCTCTGTTTAAAAAAAATAAACAACAACCGGCACCCACCATCTTAAACAGCCCCATTTTCACTATGATCCCTCTGAATTAAGTTAATATTATTAACAAAGGCGCTGTGCGGCCCATCTGCCCGAACACCCCGTTCTGAGGGTGCCCACTTTCCCGGGCCACCTCTCTATATTAACAGGTCACACCAACCATTTTAGACCCCCATCGAGTGGGTTTGTTTAGGGCTGACGCCTCCTCAAGCCCTAGCGCTGACCAGGGACCTGGGCTGCCAGCTCTCTTGCAGGGGGGACAAATAATTACCCCCTATTCCCCACCCACACAAGCATTCTCCAAATAGGGAAAATATTCAACTTGCTGTACACTGCACAAATATATTGACGAAAAAGCCATATGTTTCACGGACTAACTTTTGAAACGATCTAATGCTGCAGGGCTAGGGCCAGAGCATCATATCTCTGTGGCAGCAAACTACGACCCAGATTTACCAAGATTTGCAGAACGCAATGCTGAATGGCACACTGTGGGCCTGGGGCATGATGTAGCCATCATCATCACGTCAGATCTCAAAATTTAACATGATGTCCACAACATGGGTGGCGAACTGGTCGCTTTTAATCCCAGCCCCCTCCACTGGATTAAAAAAAAAAGTGTGATTCTTGGGAAACCTCTTAATGTTTCTCTGCCACAAACTGTAGCAAGTGTAATGGAACAACAGTGTAAATATGCGCACTGTCAACTGTGAGCTTTAATCAATTTCAAGGCAAGGCAAATGGCTTTATTTCGACAGAAAAACATGTCTTAAAAAGCAATACAAATACACAAACAATTTTTAAAACAATAAAAGGAGCCAATTCGTAACAAGAATGCATTCAATTCACAAAACGAAGGTGCCAATAAATTACATAAAAAGAGTATAAATTTTAAAACCAGAATTAAACAAGGTTCAAAAGCCTATTTGATCTAATCGACCATGCCCAGCTTAGAAACTTCGCCAGGCCGCAGGCATATAGGGGCCGCGGGTCCGTTTTCAAAATTCGCAAGGCCTCCCTATGGTGTCTGGTGCCTAACTCTCTACAGAGAGGTTTCAACCACCTGCGACGTGGAGCTTCATAGGCGGGGCATTCGAAGAAAAAGTGAGGAACGGTCTCTATCTTTGACAAACAATACGGGCACACAGAAGTAGTCTGGGCTGGGACCCTCCACCTAGCAGTCAGTTCACCCACAGGAAATAAACCAACTCTATATTTAAAATACAATGCCCTATCTCTAGATTTTGTTATAATATCGAGATAGGGCTCGCAGAATGGGATCTCCTTCACTAGTAAAAATTCAGCAGTAGACCTACAAAGCTTAGAATTGGTGTTTTGCCCGTCTATCACCCAACACCAATACAATTTCTTCAAAACAGATTTAGGGGGAGCAGTTCTAGTCTGCCAAGCTTCATCTAAACCCAAATCTGTCATTAATCTCTTTACTTCCCTCAGCCAACTAATTTTGGACCAGCCAGGCATCGATAAGATCTCTTTTAAACTGTCTGCGTAGCTGGCCAATTCGGGGACTCTCCAAATACGGGCCCAAAGAAGGAGAGGACGCAACCTTGCCAAGTCACTAATGGGACAACTGCCCATATCAAGCAAAAGTGGAAGGGTTGGGTTGCTGTAAAGAAGTCCTTAAGAAATTTATTTTCAGAACACGTCAACTGGTCCACCTTTTGCACGCCCCAAAGTTCCCCCCGTAGAGTGCCGCACTCACGCCTCTTGCCCTATATATGTCAAGTACCGGGGCGATTGGCTTGAGGGAGGAGGCCCGATGTTCTTTAAGTAAGGCCCCCGCCACCCTCTTGTGGTTCAGTAACATCTTCTGGAGGTGGCCATTCCATCTCATGGTATCACAGATGCGAATTCCTAAATAATCAAATTCTTTGACCCTTTCTAGGGGAACTGAGTTTAGTGTCGGTGGCCTACCAAGCTTCTTTGGGGGATTCAAGACCAGATACTTAGTCTTGTCAGTATTAATTTCCAATCCCCGCAAGTCACAGAAGGACTGGAAATTAATTAAGAGGTTCTGTAAACCTACCGGGGTCTTCGAGATCAGTAGGGTGTCGTCTGCAAACAGAAGGGTGGGTACCCTCCTGCCTGCCAACGAAGGGGCATCTGAAGGGGTCTGCAGAAGGAAATCCACCACACCATTAACATACAATGAGAACAGAGTGGGGGCTAATACACATCCCTGATGGACGCCTCTGTTTACAGGTATTCTTGAAGTCTTTTGGCCCTGATTTCCCCACCTAATCTGCGCGTAGTTTCCTGAATGCAACTTAATTAGCAAGGACAGTAAATATGGGGGCAAGCCCAACCCAGATAGCACCCTCCAGAGATGGTTACGGGGAACCAGGTCAAAAGCAGTCCACAGATCTATAAATGCCAAATAGAGACTGCCTTTGGCCAGAACAACCACTTTCCAAAAAAGCATCAACAACCGGAAAGTTTGCTCAATGGTCCCAGTACCTGTTCTAAAGCCTGCCTGAAAATCAGACAGAATACCCTTCTCCTCTGCCCACTGTAAGACCCTCCCCAGAACCACCTTTCCTGCCACCTTCTGTGAAGAGTCTAGAAGGCTTATGGGGCGATAATTAGCAGGGTCCTCCCGACACCCTTTCTTAAAGATCGGGACGACCTCAGCGCCCCTCCAGGATTCTGGGAAAACTGCGTCAGAAAAGCTAGCATTTAGTAAGGAGGCAATAAGTTTCCCCCATACTACCGGGTTAACGCGTAGCAGATCCCCAGGTAGGCCATCCGGCCCCGCAGCTTTATTAGGAACAAGACGCTTAATTACGTCCGCCACTTCTTTGGCCGTAAACATAAATTCTAGGCTCAACTCCTGAGGATCTAGTAGGGGGCATCGATGGAAGTTTCCCCATTCTCTATTACTACATTATATAGGTGGGAAAAGTGGATGAACCACGAGGCCTCAGGAATATTACATGTTATGAGCGAGTCCACAGGTTTGTCTCTGGCTCTAATCAATTCCCAGAAGCCCTTCGAATCTCTAGCGGAGCTTGCCAGTTTCAGATCGCACCAAAACTGGTTCTCCCAGTCTGACTTAGCCCTGGAAATCACACCTCTGTAACTTTTCCTAGCGGTACGAATCAGACCACCATCCTTAAGTTTGACTGCATTAATTAACTCCCTTTTGGCATTACGACAAGCAGGCGAATACCAGCCAGGGTTGCCCTTTGGGCGACAAGTTTTAATAACCCTAGAGCTTGCATTACAAACTGAAAAAATCAATTTCATGCGCCACCCCGCCACACGCATCTGTAATTCGTACACAGCACGCACATGCATACTAGAGATGCTTCTGCAGTTTTGTCTTCTACTAATCGCTCTGCTGCTCCCTGGAGCTAGGTCTATTCAAATGGAGACTTTGAATTTCACTAAAGAACCTCCGATTTTACTTCTTTCCAGGGGACGGGCCATTTCAAAAAATACTTTTGAAATGGGCGAACCACAATTTAGTAGGTATTTACCCTTGTATTTAATTTTTCCTGAAATCGGAGTGTGGTCTTCACTATACAATACTCGCAACACTTGCCGGGGGGGGGGGGGTCGCGCGGGTGTGGGGGGCCGGGGGAGAATACAATTAACAAAACTTACCTGACCGCCTCTGCTCCTGGGCCGGCCCCGGGGTCCCGCGTTGGCGCCCAACGTCTTCAGGAACAGCCGCGCAGTGTCACTGAAGTGGCAACCCCTCTAAGCCAATACTGGGGCTGCTCCAGCAGCGCCTGAATTGGCTTAGCTGGGTTACTTTCCGCCCTGCCGCCCATTAGGAGACCAAGGGTTGCAGCGTTTAGCAACCCTCGGTCTCCTAATGCGCAGTCGCCAGCCAGACAGTACACTAGTGGGCATGACTGGGATGGTCGGAAAATTTCTCCGACCTTCACCCAGCATGCACACTTGTGCTGCTGCCTGCTGTGCACTCCGCCCAACCCCCTGGCTGCCTGAGAATGCATGTCAGTCAGTCAGTCAGTCAGCATGACACCGGACCGCCCACACCCTTCAGACTCTGACGGGGGTGGTCGGTACGGCCTCCGGCATCATGCCGACTGTCTGACATGCATTGTCAGTTAGTTTACTGTTTGTTTACTTTGCATCTTTGCCGGCGCGGGCAGCTTGTGGGGCAACGCCCCAACGCCTTAATGGATGCACCGCCACTGGATAACTGACTGATGAAAATGATTGGACTAAATGTTTGCTGTACTGAATCACATAACAATTTATCCTTCCAACCCTGTGTATCCACAGACTTGTGCCCATTGTGCTGTACTGTAATAGCATTCACAAAGTGTTTCATGCCTCCAAGGAGATACTGAAGTGCATTTGCTGGCAACAGGTTGTCATCCAAGCACTCCAAAAGGGTGGGGAGCAAAGTGTCTCTCTCTCTCTCTCTCTCTCATGAGGCCTATGTGAGTAAGTGTTTGATGTTGTGCATGAGGACCCGAATTGTGCTCTTATCGTGGTTTGATTCTGTGTTTTGACATGTAGTGAAGCAAAAGGAATGAGACATGGCTGATACCCTTTTTTTTGTAAATCTTTCAATAACAATTTAGGAGCAGCCTTAAAACCACTAGTCATGTGTGAATACTGTAAAGGTAAAATGAAGAGATTCTCATTACACACTTTTTTGAACACTTTAGAACTATGTTACAAACTCAAGTACAACTGAATATTTCCAAATATAGACATTGCATCTCTACTTATTGCATTTGCTCATGAAAAAGCATTCAAAATTAAGAGAACAAAGACGATTTCAGGTCTAAATAAATATATTGCTTATTTACAGCTTATATATAAGTGAGTTGTATTGTATGAAACTGGCTAGAAATGGTGTAATATATATTATACAACCTTACCTCGAAATGCCAACCCTTCTGTTAAAATAGCATGCGGCCTGGCAAGAAATTGCAAAATTATGGTGCACATGCATCAACATCCTGAATACTGATTCCTTAATAGCGAAAAATAAAGAATCGCTAATAAGGAATCGCATTTCGGAATGCATGAACAGATTCGGTAAATCTTAGCGTTTCCTTAAAAATCGCTAAAATCTACCGAAAACTCAATAGCGAATCCTTAAAATAAAAATATTAGCGAATTCGCAAAAAACAGGTCGCTCTAGAAGCGGGCTGATGACATCACAACCAGGAAGTCAACCAGCCCCAACCTCATTCACTGCCCTGAGGAGCTCACAGGAGGAGGCAGAGCATACAGGCTGAGGCAAGATACTTCACCCACTGAAACCATCCACCCTACCTTCATCCAGGATGGACAAGGATGCACCTGCCACTTCAGACACGCCCAGGAAGAGAAAGAGAAAGTTCTCTGACAGGGAACTTGAGCACCTGATCGAGGGGGTGAGCAGCAAGCATGACAAGCTGTTTGGGAAGCTGTCACTCAAGGTGCCCGAAGCTGAAAAGAGGAAGATTTGGCTTCGCATCAGGGAGAGGGTGAATGCCGTAGGAGTGATGCCCCGCAGCATCGATGACCTAAAGAAGAGGTGGTATGACCTCAGGAAGAGGGCAAAGGAATGAATTGCCGAAAGGGTCAAGGAGGCAGCTGGCACAGGAGGGGGCCCATCCACAGTACCTGCCAACACTGCCCTGGAGGAGCTCGTTGAGAGGACCATTGAGCCAGAGGCGGTCGTCGGAGTAACGCAGATGGACACCTCCGGCGCAGCTACCACAGAACAAGGTAAGATGCATGCCTGCGCCTATACGCTGCGTATCGTATACCCATCCCCATCCCCCCAGGTCAATCACAGTGTGCAGGGAGAAGTGCATAACACATATGCCCTCACATTAGTATTGCATCATGGGAGTCGTAGTCATGTCAGCCAAGTGTGCATGTATAGTCACCAATGCACAATAAATGAGATCATCAGTACAGGGCCAACAGAGTGTCAAATCATGTAATTCATTGTAGGAAATAAATGCAGAATGACAAACAGATGTAGTCACCAAAAAAACTAACAACGCACTGTTTCATACACAGATGCATCTCCTGGGGATTCGGATGATAGTGAGCGCCTCATCATCTCCGAGACACCGGCAGATACCGATGGCGACACTCCGCAGGAAGGTCAATCCCCACCACCACCAGCGACAATACCACCACCACCACCACCTGCGACAATACCACCACCACCAGCACCACCAGCGGCAATACCACCAAGACGCAGGGCACATGTCCCCTCCCTGCAGGTGATGGATGCAGTCCCGAGTCCTGCACCCACAAGTGGCCAAGGTCAGACACGTGTCACACTGCCAGCTCCACCACCAGCACGTGGCCGAGTCATGCAGCGGCACAGGTCCATGCGCAGTACTGGCGAGGGAGGCGACCAGCCAAGGAACATTTATGGTGGTGTCGAGGCCCTGATGCTGCGTGTTCAGCGCCTACAGGGGAGACACATGGGGACAATGAACCTCAATATTTCAAAACTGGCTAAAAATATGTGCACTCTAACTGATGCTGTGCGGCACATGACCACAGTTGTGGCAGAGGGCAATAGGGAGATAAGCCAGAACCTCCAGGAGCTCACCCATGCCATCCAAGCAGGCCAACACAGCGAGCGCAGGAGGTATAGGCAGAACTTGCTCCGTACCACAGCATTGACCAGGGCCATCACAAAGCTCTGCAATAGCACTGCTGTCTTGTCACGCCAATCAGTGTCACTGCAGGTGGACCTCGGACATTACTGTGGGGACGTGGCGAAGGCCTTAGGCCAGGTGACCACTGCAGTGGAACACTTGCAGTCAGGGACATTCAGTGGCAGCAACTTGGGAGGGGAGGAGGGCAGTGAGGCTGCATCCAGTGTGAGCAGCGTGTCGGTGCTGGAGACCTGCACCAGGAGGCGCAGTTCGCGCTGCTCCACAGCCACAGAGACACAGCGTGGTGAGGTGGAGGAGCCACGCGATAGGAGGCTGGGTGTTCGTGGGAAGTGCCACTAGACATTCAGTCCTGCATCCCTGACCATGGTGGGGTAACCATGGCCAACTTTAATTTAGCCTTAGAACTCCCGTGATGCCAACGGTCATGTTTTTGCCCACAATGTGTGGGGGAACTCTAAATAGCATGTTAATGTTTCATTATTCACATAAGTGCTCATGTGAGGTAAACAGTAGCACTCCTAATGATATCGTCATGGCTCATTCTTACCTGGCTCTGAAATGATGTTGTGTGATGTATGTCCGCCTCCTTTGACCTTCAGCTGTGTTTGGAACGTGTGCCTGTCGGTGTTGTGCGGGTGGTTGATCATCCCGATTGTTGTCATTCCTGTCCACCTCTATGGGTATCCCCCTTCTGGTTGCAATGTTGTGCAGCATGGCACATACTGCTACAATCCTGCAGCAGGTGTCCGGTTTATATTGCAAAGCACCACCAGTCTTATGTAAGATCCGGAAGCGACTCTTCAGGATCCCGAATGTCCTCTCAATCACATTTCTGGTGCTAATATGGGCCGCGTTGTAGCGTTGTTCCTGTGGTGTAGCTGGGTTGATGTAGGGGGTGAGGATATATTCCCGCAGGGCGTATGCACTGTCACCTACAGGGGGGAATCAAAGGCTTAGCGTCTGTTATGATGATACATGTGTGATACAGATGTTATGAATAGGTATGAGTACGTACCAAGCAGGAGTCCCTCTCTGAATTCTCCATTGAGCAGACGTCTGTAGATGCCACTATATCTGAATATATATGAGTCGTGTGTGCTCCCTGGAAATTGTGCAACTATGTTGTGATGATGTGCTTGGCATCGCACACGACCTGCACGTTGATGGAGTGATAGGACTTCCTGTTACGGAAGTTGTACTCATTGGCTGAGGGGGGACAGATGGGGACATGCGTGCAGTCAATGCATCCTATGACATGGGGGAATTGGGCCACCTGGTAGAATTCCTGTTTGGTGTGGTCCATCTGCTGTGGGGTTGTGGGGAAGCTGATGTGGGTATGTATCATTGTCAGCATGGCATCAATGAATTTACGAAAGAAGCGTGAAAGTGCGCTTTGTGATACGCCTCCCGCTACCGCTATGACCCCCTGGAAACTTCCAGACGCCAGTTGGTGCAGGCTGCATAGGACCTGGACGTGCGCAGGAATGGCATTGGTCCGACGAGTCTGGTGCTGCAGTAGTGGTTCCAGGTCAGCAATTAGGCGCATTATCATTGCACGATTGAGACGGTACTTGTCGTAAACTTCATCCTCATTTTGGCCAAGCAATGTAATGCGCACTCTGAATACCCTCTCCCGGATCCTTCTCCTGCGCTGTGCTGCTGCATTTATCCTCATCCTCCTTGCAAGCACGTAGAGGGCTGCCATTTTGTGAAAGGAAACAGGGTCTCCAGGCCCACATTTTATGGCTTTCTGATTGATTGCATCTCTGGAACACTTGTGCAACTTTTTTTTTTTTTTTACTTTTTCTGCAACTTTACCTCCTGGTTCTGATTCCCCTTAATCTGCTCATGCTAAATAGTGATTTTTGAGATTTTCGGTATTTGCGAGTTTTGATGCATTCTTTAGCGATTCTTTATTTGTGATTTGCTAATGCCAGGCGCTATTTGCTTTTTCGGTATTGCCGAATCTTTATTTTCCGATTCTTTATTTTAACGGGGATTATTATTGCGATTCTTTAATTTTTCGCTATTGGTGTTGATGCATTGGGATCCGTTGTTTGCCACTCGCTAACGGGAGATTTTTGCGAATCGGTATTTTTGCGAGGTGATTTTTGCTTGATGCATGTGCCAGTATGTTGTGCTATATTATGAAATCTAATTTCTATATGATTGATTATATGTTTCTATTGTAGGTGCTTACAAATGTTGCAGAAGTTAGAAATGCTAAAGAAATTGTGGAAAGCAAAAACGCCAACGTTTGATTCTTCTGAAGACTGTTTGTACCTCAATGTGTACACCCCAGCAGGCAACAAACAACACAAGTTACCTGTAAGTTGAACTAGCTGGGGATATTTTATATCAGCACAGTCTATGCACAGGAACAGCTAATTTTCAATGTTACTAAAGCATCGAGTGGGAGTGCACAGTAATATTCAGACGTCAAATATTCCTTTGGAATGGCCACTAAATTTGCACAGATATAGTTTTACAGAAAAACCTATATTGCACTCAAATGGTGTGTGTAAATCTGGTTTCAGTGAATATTTATCATGTGTGCATCACCAAATTAATGCTCTTGACTTGTTTTGATCCATTTGCTTTATTTTTGCTATCCTAACAGCTGAATGTATAGAGTATATTTACATTATTTACATTTTGTTGTGTTACAAAAAATGGCATTCTAAAGCATTTCCTTTTACACTACCTGTACCCCCAGCACGATTTGCCACATATTTCCCTTTGCTTACAAATTTAGAGGAGTTTGTAAAAACCAATCCCTGTGTTATAAAAATAAGCATTCATTTTGACAGAAGACAAAGCCTCACATTTGCAAATGAGATGAGATAAAAACAGAATTTGAAGGCATCTTTATTTATTTGTTGGACTTTCACCACTCACTAAAGATCAGCTGGTGACCCACCAGTTGGTCGTGACACACAGTTAGGGAAACACTTACCTATATGACAAATGTTTGAAATAATTTAATCGGATTTCTACAAAGAAACAAAGCAGTTCATTGCATTCATTTCTGGTGTTTGAATTGGGCAGGTACTCCGTGCACGAAAGTGGAGTATTAGGTGGTGTGGGGGATAGTCCTCACCATGTAATACTATCACAATACCCCAAAGATGGTCCTTGGATTCACGCTAATAAATCCCTAGCTCAGCCCTGGTAGTGGGGCAAAGAGCAGTCAGGCTTTACCAGAGGAGCATGGCTTAAGCATTTCAGAGTACCAACATGGACGATAAATAATTGGCACGACTCAAGAGGAATCCGACACCAATTTATAAAAATAAAATGTATTTTTATCTTAATTTAAACACCAAAACAGACGGAATTGAATACATACAACTGGAGTTATCGATTTCATAAGCCATAGAAAATAAATTCTAAATAAAACAGTGAAAATTTAACACTGCGGTCAATGGGAAAACCCACTAGTTTCCCGTAGGGTTGAGTTGAGGCAAGAAATGAAACTAGATATACGAAATGTAACTCAACATTTTTTTCAGAAGACAAAAACTATACTTTACATAGGACAGTTTGATAAGCACAAGATGCAGAGATGTGTGTGTTATCTGAAGGTCACAGGCTCAAATCTTTGTTGAAATTCTGGATTATTTCTCAACTTAAAATGTCTCATGCCCCTGGCCCTAATGGATCTCAAGCACTAAGGCCTTAAGAAATCTACTCGCCCACTCGCTATGGCGATTCAGATTTTATTAGGGTGAGCTTCATTTAGGGCCTTCTTGCCTGTTCTGGCGAGCTGATAAACAACAGATGTTCTGTTCACTCAGAAAGTAATGGAGCAATAAAGATGCCTTTAAATCTTATTTGCATCTTGTTACAATTACTTTTCTTTCTCTGACTGCAGAGTTCCAGGATTTTGTAAAGTGAACTATCTGACTTGCTATACAAAGAGTGTGACATGCAAGGCTGTAGGGTGGCAATTGTTTTTCTAACCCACAACATTTAAATAGCTAATAAGGGATCTGTAGAAACAATTAAAAATATATTTCAGTAGTTATAAAAGCCCATTTTTTTATTCTGTGTGATGAAAAAGATATTTTAATAGGATGAAAACAAATCAGAACACTTTATTTGGTAATGTTCAAATGATAAATATGTTTTCTAAAACTAATTTTCATAGAATATTGTTTATACACTATATCGTTTTATCAGTAAAACTTTGGGAAATTTTCTGTTTGGAAGTGACTGTGGGCTACCACACCATTCTTTTGTAATATATTTATTGCGAGTGAGTTTTTAAACATGAACTGAGAAACACTCTTGTCCCTGCTCTGATGGCAATGCTATTAGTGAACTAAGAGACAAGCCAGCGATCATGTGCGATCAGGTGTACCCTATATGTAAGTAGATTCTTATTATACATCAAGCAAACGTTTAGTCTATTTATTCAAACAATAGAGGTTTTTTTTGTACCGCAGAAATGCTGAACTCACATGTTTGAAGGCTCTCTCAAATGGGATAATGAAGAAAAAGGTGGCAGTGTAAAGTAAAATATTTGCCTAGGATCACACAATTGTAGACTTATTTATGGGTCAAGTACATTAGTTAGATCGAGTGATAATCCAAGTTCTGAACTGCAGGTCTAGTAACATTTTTATGATTTTTCGAGGCGTGAATGCTATATTCAAGAGTAATGTAGTAAACTGGTTTACTCTCTTAACATCTACTTTACTTTACTTTTTAGTTCTGGTATTATTCCTGCATCATGGAAAGGTTATATTTTACAAGTCCTTTGTAGATGGAGTCCCAAATGAGAACACATCAGTTATAACATGATTGCGTTACTTGATGCTGATGGTGAAATATATAGTACATTATTATCAATGAAATTAGCAGACTGGGCAGAACGCCTTGTGATAAATTATCCTCATTAAACTAGTTTTAAATCAGGGTGTTTAAGAATGGATAACATTGTTGCTTTAAACTGTTTAAACAAAAAAATGTTTGCCTACTTTATAAACTAATAAAATGCATTGATAAGATAGATTGAAACATATTGTGGCAAAGCAAGCAGGTTCGAGGATTGATAATAACTGAATTTAATTATGGAGTTGTATTTGGATACCTGGGTGCAGGTCAAAGAAAGTGATAAAAGAGGTTTGACTCCATGGATTAAAACAGAAGATGGATTAAAACAAGGATGCATGCTAGCCCCTCTGTTATTTCCTCTATATCTTGCTGATGTTTTTACCACTAGATCATACAAAATTGGGGCAGTGCCGTATACCGTAGGTGGCCTATGCTGATGATCTTGTGTTATTCTCTAAAATCCAGATAGGTCTTTAATTTCAGTTCATCATGTTGTGACCAAAAGTATTGGATTCTCTGCAAATCAGAACACAACGTTATAAAAGTCATATGGCCTTAGCACCTAAGCACTAACCCACAACATGAAGTTTGATTCTGCCCACTCTATGCTAATGTCACCCGGAGATAGTAGGATAAAACAGATACGTGAACAATGGCAAGCTATTATGAAAGAATTGGGTACAGTGAGCTTTGCGAAAGGACCTTAAAAACATTTAATTTCTGTGTCTGTGTTAAAAGCTTAGTCCAAGAACAGCAAGAACAAAATCTATAGAAATAAACATGATGATGAAGGACACGCCCACGGGGGAACATGGCAGCTAGCTAGCAAGCTGGCCGAGAGTCGCTCTTCACCACCAGCATCATAATGGACTAAATTTGTGCGAATAACCTCTCCGCATGCATACGAAACTACCTACCTTCTTTCTTTTGATCTCTCTCGGGACTGCACTCGCTGGTGTTTGTTCTGCAGTGGGACAGCTGTAAATGTTACCGGTAACGGTTGCTGGCGGCGGGCTTTTGCTCTGAGTTTTCTCCTCTTTTTTCTTTTCCCCAGTTTGGGGGAGTTTGTGGCTGGATGTGTGTTGGCGCTGCGATTTTTAGGGTGGCTGGTGCGCTCGGAGAATCTCGAGCTGCACTCCGCACGTTCCCCCACCTTGGTGAGGCCAGTTTCAGCTTCGAGTTCACGCAGGGCAGAATCAGCACAAGTGGCTCCCGTGGAGAGTCATGGAGAGCCGAGAGAGCAGAGAGTGAGACGACTGCAACTGACAGAGAGCTGATAGAGCAAACAAAGCTGACTAAGGATGTAAGCAAAAAGCATGGCATGAGTACAGCGTGCATGGATACAGTTTCCCCGCCTCTAATGAATATAATACCGACGGGTAAAGGGAGTGAGTTAGAGAGTGAGCCGGCAAGACTTCCTAAGGGGAAAGACTCAGTGGAAAAAACTGTGGAAGAAACAGACAGGGAAGCAATACTGGGAAGAAGATATAAACTACGATATAGTAACTTTCTTGGTAAGGTGGTGGTTTTCCAGATAGAGGCACAAGTAGGACAACCATTAGCCCAGAACAGAAACCCCCTTACTAAGATACGGAAGAGCACTCCTGTAAGAGAAAGGAGTCGCATTAGCCCCCAGAGTGGCCCCATCACTAAAGTCTTACTTCAAGCTAAATTCACAGGGTAATACACAGTGCAACATGGAACTTCCCACAGAGGCAGAGGCAGAGGTTGTGTCACAAAATATTCTGACCACACATTTAGCTAGTTCTCTAGCTATCTCTGTCTCGAACAGGTTCTCACCCCTGTGTGATTCAATTATCTCTTCCAACCCGGAACCTGGGGATCCTATAATGGCAGACAGGACCGTCCAGATCTGCGATAAGCCAGCTAAAGAGGGTGCTAAAGAAATTTCAGCCCTAGAAGCTGTGAAGGGCCAACTGAGTCAGCTCTCCCTAGAGATAAAAGATCGCTTCGCTACTTCAGAAGCCAATCAGAAAAAAATCCATGATACATGTAGTAGCTTGGAGGAGAACCTATCAGTATTAACAAAACGCACAGAGGATTTGGAAAATAAAGTTTTAGAATTAGGGAAAGATGTACAAGATCACTCTCACGAACTGGATAGGCTTAAGTCAAGGGAAAAGGACTTATCGGACAGATTAGAAAGAATGGAAAATAACTCAAGACGGAACAACGTCCGGATTCTTGATATAAAGGAGGGTGCAGAGGGGGAAAATATTAAAACCTTTGTGGTGGAGATCTTGTCTAAATCCTTCCCTCAAGTCGCCTCTACCTCTGTTTGGGACACGATAATTCAGCGAGTGCATCGGGACCCTTTCAGGCTTAACCCTGGTCGGAAGAAGCCTAAGAAAATCCTGGTGTACATACAATCGTATTCCCTCAAAGAAAAACTTTTAGACGAAAACTGAAAACTATTCAGGTTCAGGATATCTCCTTTAAAATAAGGTCCAATATATCTAGAGTCACAGAAGACAGAAGGTGGGAGCTGGGCAAACGGATGGATCCCCTGAGACAACTGGGCGCTCAAGTTCAGTTAAGGTTCCCAGCATACCTTAAAGTGATAAGGGCCAATCAAAATGTACAACTTTCACTCCCCTGAGGAGGTTGATGAGTTTCTGTTAAGCAGTAAGGAAAGCAATTAGCTGAGTGAGTCTAGAAGAAATAAAATAGAATAAGTCGACTGGATATGGAGAGGTTAGTGCTTATGTTCTGAAAGATAATGAAGGCGGGTGTTGGATTGCGGCTCGAATTGGCATCAGCCAATAGGTAGTCAGGGAGGGTTCCCAGGGGAGGAGGGGGGAAAGGAAGGGGGCACAGGGGTGGTGGTGGGGAGCATGGGGATAAAAAGAAAAAAATTGGAAAAGCGTCCTCTTTCAATATAGCCGACATTACTGAAAGTAGAAGAACTAGGAAGACTGAAGATAGTGGATAGGAATATGGTTACAGGAAGGGAGCGTCTGGACATACTATGTTGGAATGTAAATGGACTTAGAGTTAAAAGGAGACTGCGATTGGTTTTAGAATATTTGAAAACACCTCCACTAACATTCTCTTGCTCCAGGAGACTCATCTTCTGAGGTCAGAGTGCTTAGCATTATTTAATAAGCAGAAATGGGTGAATAAGGTGATAGATACAGATCAGCAATGTTGCTCTAAAGGAGTTGCAATAGTCATCAAAGAAAACTCCGGAATAGAACTGGGTAAAATGCAGGTGGACAATAAAGGGCGCTGGGTGGATGCGGAAATAAAAATCCGTACTAGTACCTATACGCTGGCTAGCTATTACAGTCCAAATGAGGATGAGCGTACTTTCTTGAACAGTCTTTGCTCGTCTTTGCTCGAGTTCGAGGCTCCATTGATAATTGGTGGGGATTTTAATTTATTACAAAATAACAAGTTGGATAGATCTTCACCCCATACTCAAATTATTGCAACTCAAGTTAGAGCCTGTCTTTCTGCCATGCTGGATAACTTCAATCTATGTGAAGTTTGGCAAAAGAAAAAGGGAGATGCAAGGGACTATTCCTTTTTTAGCAAAAAGAATGGCCATTTCTCTAGGATCGATTATGTATTTATGGATCTTTCAGAACTAGATAAGGTCAAGAAAATTGAATATTTGCCCATTCATATATCAGATCATGGAGCAATAGAACCAAGCATGGATCTTCCCTCTACGCCCCCAGTTAGAGCAATCTTCTGTTCAATGTCCACCTCCTAACAAACTGGTGTCATGGAGAAGATTAAACTTGACTCGGCTGCCTTTTTTAGCCAAAACTCAGAGTCTGTGCCCATTCATTTGGTTTGGGACTCTTTCAAAGCCTGGCTGAGGGGGATGTTGAAGGGGGCGGCGGCAGGCTGGATCAGACTGGAGAAAGAAAAAATAGCCTTATTGGAGGAGCGGCTGACAAAGGCCGGAGCAAGTCTAAAGTTCGGTCAAGCTCAGGGGGAAGAAAAAGATAAACTGGTGGGTAAAGTTGAAGACTTGCAACGCGAATACAGGCTGGCAGTGGAAGGAATAATGTTACAGAAATGGGAAGCAAGTAGAATGAGAGAGTTTGGTAAGGGTGAGGATTGCGGAAAACTTCTAGCAATAAAGAGTAGAATGGACAGGTCTCAAAATTTCATTAGAAGGATTAGAATAGAAAGTGGTGGCGAACCTCCTGATCAGATGTCTGATAACAAGGATGAGATAGAGCTCGAATTTTGAAATTTTTTCCAGGACCTGTACAAGGAGGATTTAGAGGTAGATAAGCCAACACTAGATCAATGGTTTGCCCAAAAACAGCTTCCAAAGCTTAGTGCTGAAATCAAGAGATAACAATCAAGATATAACAGGGAGTGAATTTGTGGAAGCTCTTAAGAAAATCAAGAAAGGCAAAGCTGCAGGTCCAGACTTTATTCCTAATGAGATCTACGCCGTACTATCTGATGAAGTTATGCCCATATGGTTAAAACTATTTAATGATTTTCTGAGAGGGTCCTCTCCATTGCCTGATTCTTGGAAAGAGGCAGTAATTACACTGATTTTACAACCTGGAAAAGAACCTACACAGTGTCAATCCTACCGCCCGATATCTTTGCTGAACTGCGAATATAAAATCTTTACCGGAATTCTGAACGCTCGGTTAAGTAAAATCGCGAGGGCTATAATACATGACTATCAGAAGGGCTTTCTCCCCGGGCATCAGATGAAGGACCTTGTTATTTCCTTAGTTGGCGCAATAGATTTTGCAACGGTGGGTAAAGTTCCTCTAACAATTATAAGGTTGGATGCTGCAAAAGCCTTCGACCGCGTCAACTGGGGTTATCTTTCTAGTGTATTAAAGGATTTTGGGTTTGATTGCAACTTTAGAGATCTTCTTGGAAAAATCTACAGCGAACCACGAGCTCAAATCTTAGTAAACTGAAATCTTTCAGCTCCAATTTTAATAGGGCGGGGTACCAGACAGGGTTGTCCATTGTCCCCTATTCTTTTTGATTTATACATAGAGCCTTTTGCTCAAAGTTTAAGGCTAAATAAAGAAATATCCCCCTTCTCGATGAATGTTTTTTTAAGGAAACTAGCACTCTACGCTGATGACTTGATACTTTTTTGTCTAATGTCAATCAAGCTTTACCCAGTTTATTCAGGGAAGCGCAGATCTTTGGAGAACTGTCAGGGTATGAGATTAACAGCAATACGACCGAGAATATGACCTGGAACTCAGAAGTGCAGGGTTTCAGGGTCACAAACCAGTTAAGGTATCTAGGAATAACCATCACACAAGAGCTGACCGAACTCCCCAAAAAAAATATAGCTGGAGTCTCTAAGGGGGTTAATATCCTTTTGAAGAGATGGCAGTGTGAGTTGTTGGCCTGATATATGCTGTCCACTAGTTCTAGTGGGCACCTTGTATCAGTCCAAACAACCCCTTATTGGTTAGAGGTTAAAGACAACCTTTATTGAAAGCTATCCTAGTGGTAGCTATGGAGAGCAGCCTTCAGGCTGAGTCTTGAAGGAATGTAAAGCAGCTTGTTTTACCAGTCTATAATCTCTTGAGTCACTAAATGAAAGATATCCACACCAGGTATATATATATATAAAATATATGTATTTATTACTAAACACACCCTCCTAGTCTCTTTATGAGACTAGAGGTCAAAACACATAAGTTACACTTCAATAATCACAGTAAAATAGCACAAATACACGTCAGGCCCTAGGGGTGAGCCAAACCATATACTAAAATAGTGGTATAACAACCACGACTTGACTAGACACAAGGCCTAGAGCCTGTAGAATCACTGGGACTCCAAGGAACCACCCAAGGTAGTGATACAGGGGACCCATAGGGGCCGTGTGCGGTGTGAGAACACAGCCGCGAGCTCCCGTTAGCTTCAATGGGGAAAGTCGCAGTTAGATTTTTAAAGATTAGGGACACTTAGAAATTAGTCAGGACCAAACCCTTTTGGACTTTGGTGCTCTCGTGGGTGCTAGCCCTAGAACTTCCTGAGTACTCGCGTTACCTTACCCAGGGAAGCCGGGTGCATAGGTTTTACAAATGGGATTTCTGGTTGGCTAAGGCTTGCGCCAAAGCCAGGCAGAAACCACCACTCTAGTCAGGGCAAGGAAGTTACACGCCAAAGATAACACCTGCTCACCCCCTTGGTAGCTTGGCACGAGCAGTCAGGCTTATCCCGGAGGCAATAGGTAAAGCATTTGCGCACGCACACAGCAACAACACCCCAGGCACACCACAAAAGGAACTCCACACCAGGTTATATATAAAAATAGCCTTTGTATTATAATAAACACATTAGATCCTAATCACATAATATACACTGTGCCAACTGGCACTGGGCAGTATCTACAGGGGATTATGTACACAAGACAGGGACAATTGGGCCACTGTCAGAACAATCACAAAGGGAATTTAGCAAATGTAGAACATTGACTACCTTTATGGTTTTATGCTATAGTTAGTATATCAGTAATAACACCCAGTCGCTACTGGTAGAAGAAATGAACTTGGCATCTTCAATTTAGCATAAATCCCATTATGCCTAACATCCTAAGCATAAATAAACTACACATTGGGGATCAATTACATCCTACCCAACCCTTAGGGGCATAAATACATTGCGCATAAATCACATTAGGCATCATGTTAGGTATAAAACATCATGTAAACACTATAACAAACACAGTGTGCCCCAAGCGGGGGCACAACACCTGAAAACTGGCCCCAGGCCAACTGGCCTTTCACGGGGGCTCAAATGCCCGATGTCCAGAATGTCCGGGCAGCTGCGCATGCAGCAAAAGCAGAAGGCGCAAAAGATCAGGCCTAAATGTTGCAGCTGCCCACTAATTGCTGGGCAGCTGTGCAGGCAGAAATGTAGGCACTCACTTTAAGAATGGCGCTGGGCTCGGGGGCCCTGCTCTGGGTCTCACTGGGGCTTCTCTGAAATCATACTGCCCCCAAAGGGAATAGTGCTGGTACCACCTGGCCGTGAGTCCCCCACTGGGACTCTTGAAAACAAAAAGGCACCCCCAAGTTGCAGTTGCCCGCTACGGCGGTGCAACTGACGACCAGCAAGCATATAGCGGGGTGGGCACCCGCCAACGAGCACTGCAATGCGGGGTGGGCACCCGCGACAACGAACACAATGGTGGGGTGGGCACCCGCCGAAAACAAATGGAAAAGGCGGCAGAAACGCGGGGTGGGCACCAGCTTCCTGGAATACAGAGGATTGCGGGGGAATCTCCACCCCGGGGATTCCCTTTTTAAAAGGATCGCAGCTCCGTGCTGCAACTAAAATTGGAAGCGCTGCTCCTCAGCTGCGGAGAGCATAGCGCTCTTCAAAAATGAATGCCAAACGCTCCCAAGGCGCTAGAGCTAAAGTCCAGGGTCAGAAATGGAGCGCTTTTCCCAGCAATGAAGAGCCAAGCGCTCTTCCAAATAAACGGGAAAGGTCAGGGGGCACAAGGCTGGGCTCAGCAGGCCAGCACACAGTGCCCTCCAGCAGGGAGGCAGTTCCTAGTTGCGGTTCCTCCTGGAGCCCAGCAGCAGCAGCCCCCAGCGTCAGGACCAGCACAGCAGAACCCCCTCATGGGGTCACAGACCCTTCTTTTATACACACTTTTCCTTTGTTCCCCCAGCACAGGGCTGGGGGAAAAACAGATGCAACTGGTTTGGTGGAGCTTTGGAGCACTTTATTTTGCTCAGCCCCTCTCCCTTTTCACAGGACAGGCTAGGGACATCAGACGCACCACAGGAGGTGGAGGCAGCATTGTGTAGGGAAGGCACAGCCCTATTCAGGTCCCAGGTGCAACTCCTCCCTCCCATCTACATGCAGATCTCTCCATTCACCACCGGGCAGACCCATCCTGGCTCCTGGAATTCCCCACACCATCCAGCCCCTGTTAATCACAAGCCAGACATGCACTCCACATCAGGCAGGCAGACACACAGCACACAGAAATGCAAACTTCTAGAAGTGGCACATCTCCTATAGTTATAATAAATCTGCGCACATCATTGCGCAGCATTTATTCTTACGAGTTTGCACATACTAAACTTGACCCTGCACTCCTCTCACATCAGGAATTACCATGGACACACATATCCCCAATGCATTCCTATGGGAGGGCAGGCCAGTCTCACTAAAGGTAACACAGAGCGCACGCACTTTACACTGGGACACAGTGCTAAAGTGCCTAGAGGCCTAAAACCACTAACACTACATAGGGAAAAAGGCTAGGATAAATGCACAAAGTTTAGGGGTGAACCTGCCAAAAGGGCCAGGTCCAACAATAGGTGTCTTTTGGTGTCGGTTTGCGTCGTTGATTTCAATGGGAGCTGGCGAAGAAGTGCTGCTGCCGTGAAGATGCGAAGTGTCCTAAGAGATCCAAGCCTGGATTGAGGATGAGAAGAACCTGAAAGCAGAGGGGACAGAGTCTGGGTCCCTAGCCAGTGACCAGGAAGGCGATGAGCAGATGCCCACCGATGTCGGGTGATTTCAGGTAAAGAAGGTGAAGCTTGACTCTTCAGCCACGAGGACCAGGAGACATCGAGGACAACCAGGAGCTGGATTTGAGCTGTCCCATGAAGTGCTGCAGCATCGGTGCCCAGATTGGACACAACAAGCCTTGGCAACAGCAACCCACGCAGAAACAGAAGAAATGCTTCGGTGCAGACCAGCAAGGTCTGGGAGACTCACCACTTGGTAAAATGTAAGTCAGGGCACGTCTGGAGCAAACAGGGAAGCCCAAGGAAATACAAAGTTATCCCCTCAGGGACCCGCCAGTCAACGGACCAGGGATCGTGAAGGGACATCAAGGAGAAACACAAAATGACGGCCCACGGGTCACTCGGAATGACCAGGCCAACAATCTTCGATGGATTCAGTGCTTGAGGTGGGGGCTACAAGTTAGCCCAAGCACGACTTAAAGAGACGTCGAGAAGTCAATGCACTTGCAGAAATGCATGGTGACCAGGAGTTTCGATTCCATGCTACTCACGAGGGCTGCGGGTCTCAGCTTTGCTGGGGACTCGGGTCGGCCTCTGAGATGTCTGGAAATCCTCTTCCTGGTCTGCAATTACTTCGGAGTCTGGCGGGAGGTTCGAGGATGCAGATTGGCAAAATGCTTCATTGGTGCCTGCCAAGCAGGGGATCACTCCTTGACCCCAAGGGAGATTTCTTCCATCTTCTAGTCAAAATAGAAAGTTGAAGGTCCAGGATATATGTTGCAGAATTTCATCCAGGGTAATCTAAAGTCCTAAGGACTGGGGTCCCATACTTATACTAAGGTAGGGGGTTGGACATACTCTGGGGACCCACCTATGGCAGGGTTTGGAAAGAGGGGTGGCTACACCCATTTCCTTTGTCCAGTTTCACACCAGAGCAGGGGCTGGAAGCCCCTGAACCGGTTTGAGCTGGACTATGCACAGGGACACCAAGTGTGCTCCCAGTGCAGGACTTCCAAGCACTCAGAGAGTGCTCCCACCCAGCCCCAATACACATAATCCTGTCTGGAAGGTGGTTACACCTCCCTGTGACAGGAATCCTATTGTCCAGGCCTCCCCTGCCAGAGTTTCGGTCAGCAGTAGGAGGTCAGACTTGTGTCTGTGGCATCCATTTTGTGATGCCAGGGCTCTGTTAAGTTTCTACCGGGTGTACCAGTGCTGTCATTTCTCTCCCTCTAGAAGGGTGGGATCATACTCCCACACCAGTTACTGGTGTGGGAGTATGATTCCAAGGTGTTTGACACCAAACACAACATGTTTCTGTGCAGCCAGTCCAAAGTTTGCATTAACCGTTTAAAATATAATGCACTTAAGAGTATATGGTCAGGCTGCACTACTGACAACCCGGAGAAGAGATTCCGAAGGCTGCAGAGGAGCTCAGCTCATGCCCAGGCACCCCCTCACATATAACCAAGCACCCTGCCTTCAGGATTGATAAGGCCTGCCATAGGGGTGACTGATAGGTTTGTATGTGCAGTATATGGTGAGATATAGTGAACCGATAACTCAGTAAGGGGTGCTTGCACCACCTTACCCAGGCTGCAGTAGCAGACCTGTGGTGTCATTTTGGGTGGCTTTCCATGGGTGGCATAATACATGCTTCAGCCCCTGGTAGGCCTCTGGGGTACCTATGCCCTGGGTACATAGTATACCATATACTAGGGACTTTTAAGGGCACCTCAGATCCAATCTGAACTGTACCTAAAGTACATGGAATAATTTTAAAGAGAAAGCAGATAGACCGGGGCCCTGAATAGCAGGGTCCCAGTCCAACTAAGTCATAAACCAGTAAAACACCAGGAAAAAAGTGGGGGCAACCATATAGTCAGATTCCACCTTCCTACAGGCAGAATCTTCCACTTACACATTATGGTAGGTCAAACCTGGTCAAACTGTGTGTTTTGCCCAAGTTCGCGTATCTTATCAATAATATCCCCCTGACTTCTGATAAAAACGTTTTAAAGAAAATTCAGGGAAAGATTTCTACTTTCATCTGGGCTGGTAATGGGATCAGACTATCGTGGAAAAAGCTTAGACGAAAGCTGGCACGTGGAGGTCTGGGCTTACCAGACCTACAATTATATTGTTGGGCATACCAACTGAAAAATAGTAGGATGGTCCTATCCAGGCCAGATGACAACTTGAATGGTCGTATGTTGAAGGCCATGCTGCACGAGGGTTCAGTTGAGGGTTTTATGTACAAGTTCGGCGCCCCTAATTTTTTTTTTAAAAGTCCGCCTGAAGGTTTTATACGCTGCTGCCAAATTATGGTTTGACTGCCGTATTACATTAGGTATTCCCTACTTTAGCGAGTGGGCTTCTGTGTGGGATTCTCCAGGCACCCCAGAATGCCTGAATGACGCTTCATCTCAACCCCTGAAGGAGGTGGGGGTTCAGCGATGGGGCGACATAGTTGAAGGAAACAGCTGTCTTCCCTGGGATACTTGGAAGAACTTAATGAACGACAGGCTTTCCAGATTTAAATATTACCAAATTTCAACCTGGTGCACGAGTCAACACTGGCAATTTCCAGGAGACAATGCAATGGAGGATGATCTCCAAGATCCAAATTCAAGAAAGAAGGAGATAGCTTTCTGGTATAATCATCTTCTGGATGCAGTTGAAAGTTAGATCCCCCTTTCATGGTCTGGGAGAAGTGCTTGCCAGATGAAGAGCTGAAAACCTTATGGCAAGTATCTTTAGATAAATTATATCCTTTAATTAAATCTGCTGCACTAAGAAAGAACCTCTTTTTTTACCCTTCATAGTATATATTGGTCTCCGCTTAAGATATCCAAAATGAGGGGAGGAGGAGATGCCAGATGTACAAGATGTCGTATCCACGAGGCGGATAATATCCACATGTTTTTCACCTGCCCAGTGTTGAAGGAATACTGGGACAATGTGGGTAAGACTTTGTCTGAAGCACTGGGTAAAGATATAGAGGTAAGCCTCGTTTTAATCTTCTTTGGCATAGCACAGCCCTTAGAGGGGGAGGTGTACTTTACGGATGAACAGCGTAAACTAGTGTTTTATTTAACTCTCTTAGCAAGACAAGAAATATGTAAAAAAATGGCGTCAGGCTGACCCTCCATCTTGGAGGGAATGGTGGAATTCAGTCAGATATTTGAAAGACTTAGATTAAAAGGTAATTCCCACAATGATAGAAATGAGCTTGGCCAATTTTGGAAATTACTAGACTCAGAGTAATTGGTATGGCTGGTAAGATCTGTCCAATGATTACACCTCTTGGTCAGCCTATGATGTGTAATGTGGGCCTGGTGCCATAGTACATCAGCTAAGATCAGACCCCAAGATATAAGCAATTGGGCTGCTAGTACCGAGATGATGCTTATACAATATTATGGAGGTTATATGAGGATTAAAAGAAAATATATATAGAAATAAACATGACTCTGCTTGACTGCATTCTGTACAAATAATGATCAATGAAACGTGAAGGGGGAGACATTTATTTTGTGAAGGCCTTGTCAATACAAGCTAGAAAAGTGCACATTCTGCATATTGTTAATAATGCTCAAACATATGAAACATACACACATTCCTCTATCTCCACACGATTAACAATGGCTCCTGTGCTTATTGTTATGAATATTGGGGAACAGGGACATCTAATAAAGTGTAATGACTCAAAAGGGGCGAGTACTTGGAAGTGATAAAATGTACTGATGAGCATTATCAAGATCCGGTTATGTAAGAGGGATGCGGGCTGTAGGAAAGTAGGATCTGTTTTCCTGGTTACCCCCACTTTTTGCTGGTGTCAGTATGTTTTTTTGACTAGTCTGGCTGGGATCCTGCTAATCTGAGCCCTAGTCACTGTGCTTCCTCCCTGTATTTGACATGGTAAGTATTTTTTTACCTCCACAATTGGCTACTGTGTACCCCTATAAGTCCCTAGTAAATGGTACTAAGGTACTCAGGGCATAGGTAAAACCAGGGGTCTCCCATGGGCTGCAGCATGTATTATGCCACCCATGAGAGACCGCTCAAACTGTGACTACCGGCCTGCCATCGCAGTCTGTCTAAGCTGGTGCTATCACCACTTACGACTGATATAGGTTTTAAGTGTAGTGACCTCAGATATAAGAAAACATAAGTCACTCCTAAGGCAGGCCTTTCAATCCTGAAGGCAGGGTGCTGGGTTATACTTGTGAGGGTGCCTCTGAAAAAGCAGGACACCCCTACAAACCAAGTCGATTCTCCAGGCTTTGTGTGTGCAGTCAGCCATTTTAATACATTTAGTGGCCATATGTCATTATACGATGGGTAACTATATGGTGGCTGTGCCGCACCTGGGCATGTTTGGTATCAAACATGTTGGAATCATCCCTCAACACCATTACCAGTGTTAAAGGTATGGTTCCAAGCAATGAGGGGCTCCTCTCGGAAGCCCTCAGAACTCCCGGTAACAGCTTTCCAGCGTCTGCCAGCAAGCTAGTTCTGCTGCCGACCCCAGACACGATTCTGCACTCCTGCTGCTGAGCTGAGCGCGAGCAGGGGTAGGTAGACCAATTGGTTTCCTGTCACAGGGAGGTGTGACCACCTCCCAGAGAGAACTTAATGTATTGCGCTGGGGTGGGAGTGCTTGCCAGTACCAGCAGGCTGCTTTGAAGGGCAAATTTGGTGCACTCCTTCAATACTCCAGTTGGAACCTTTTCCGATAGCCCTTTGCTCCCGCTTGGCACAAAAATGGACAAAGGACATGGATGTATCCTCCCCTTTGTCCAGCCCCTCCTCTGGGAAGGACCCCTGAGTTGTCCAAAGCCCTTTCTTAGGGTATAAAAGGTCTTACCTGTGGATTGGGTCCTCAGATTCACCATGGGGCAAGACTCAAGCCTGAAACCACGTCACTCTTCAACTGTCTTGACACTTGGACTTCACTGGACTTTGCCTGGAATCGAGACTGCATCATGGAAAACCCCTGCTGGTCCTGATCATGCTGTTCTGCAAGTCTTTTTCATTGTCTGTGTCTTTGCTTCTTTCAGGATCTTCAACAGACCTGTGGGTATCAAGGACACCCAAAGTAATCTGCCTTGGAGTTTAGGAGTCACTCGCCTGTATCTGCAGACACAGCAACAAAGCTGACCAGTCTGCTGCTCCTGATGTCCGACGGACTTTGAAAGGCTCAGCAACACAGGTGGTGGTTCTACAACTCCCTCAAGGCCTGACCTGTCCTCTCTGCAAGGTTGAGGCCAATATCCCTCTTTGGCACCGCTGGGACCGAAACCCTATTCACCGCGTCGACTTGCCGTTGTCAAGGATTGTTGGCTCTGCACTCCAGAGATCTTAGAGCTACAAGAAGCTCCATCCTCCAGCCTCTCTTCCTGCCAAGATCGTTGTCCTTACCGCATCCTCTACACTGTGGGCCTTCATCTTTGGTGAGTTGCTCAAGGTCCTCTTGTGACTCCTGTGCCTTCAGCCTGTGGGTCCGCCTGAGGGACCTTTCTGGCTTCAGTGGGTTCCCCTGCTTGCTTGGGGCCTACTCTGACTCTCCTGCATGTGGTGAGTCACTTGGACCTTGCTGTTCCCAATATTGCTCCTTCTTCCCTCCCCAAGCCTGTTGCAGCAGCCAAGGCTTGTTGGTGCTCCCGCCAGACACCGGCCCCCTGGTTTTCGACTTCCGACATGGGACAGCTCGTGCACGGCTCCTGGTCTTGCTCAGCTTTGCCTGGTGATTGCAGCTTCAGTGACAAGGTCACCGTCATCCCTCCTGCATCAACTGACATCGGTGAGCATTGCTCTTCCGTGCCTCCTGGTCACCTCTGAGAGGCATAAACTCAGAAGAACCTGCAAGCAGAGCGCACAATTTAAGAAGTCCTCCATTTTGGTATACAGCGGTTTCCGACATCAATTCACACCTATGCTCCCGACTTCCCTGGTGTAGGTATCCTGATTCCTTGGGTATCCACGGATGGGGTGACTCTCCAACCTTCTGTCTTCCACAAGGCTTCTTCAAGGTCCCACTGGGAAGGGTCCTTCTTCTTCAAAACTGCAACTGTGTCTTTCACGTTGACTTCTATTGAGTATACAACTGTGTTTCCACTCTGCACACAGCCTCCGTGGGGTTCCTGGGTACTGACCTTGGGTGGTTCCTTGTGTCCCTAGCTCTTCTGAGTTTCCTGGTCCAAGTCCCGACTTTGGTTGAAGTTTGCATTCCACTTTTGTGGTATAACGTTTGGTCACCCCCTGGATACCACTGTGTATTGTTCTTACTTACCTCTTGTAATCGAAGTATTCTTGTGTATTTGTGTTGATATCTCCGGGTAGGAAATATACCAATGTGTTAGTGAGTGTTGTGTAATAAATAGACATATTTTTTATAAATACTCGGTGTGGTTCTTTTTCATTTAACCTACACTACATGATCAGATCTGGTAAAACAAGCTGATTAACACTCCTTGTGGACTAAGCCTGAAGGCTGCTCTCCACCGCTACCACTTAGACAACCGTAGAAAGCTCTCTAAGACAACTACAACCGCCATAAGGGTTGTCTGGATTAGTGCAAGGTTCTTCACTTAAATAAGTGTGCACCATATACTAAATCAGCCTCCAACACCATCTATAAGGATGGGCAGGACTTAGAATGTTGAATATTTTTGAGAAACTTTGAGAGCTTTCCAAAGGATATGGAAAGGTGAAAGTGTCAGCAGCAATTTGGAGAATCAGGTAACATTTCTCAATGCTGCAAATTGTCACTCAGGGCATTAGAAGGACTGGCACCAGTCAGCACTCAATGCTTGATGTGAGGGATGGCTGCTGTCTATCCTACTGGAAATTGTAATGTCCCATATCACCTACCACACACTCACTTCTGTAACCCATACCAGCTCCCAAATTTGCCCCTTGTCCCCCCTTGTTGTCTCCCTTCAGTAACCCACAAAATCATATGAAGCTATGCCCAGCACCCAACAACCTTGTGTTCCTCAATTCCTACCCATGGAGCATTCTGAGTCAGAATATCATCGGAGTGAGGTGAGCCAGTAGTTTTTTAGTACACCTCGCACAAATGAGGTGAAAGAGGAAAACTTTAGCCAACTTTCTAGCCGGAAGTTCCCAATTTTTCCTGCCTTATCAGACATATTAAAACAAATCCTACATATGGAGACCACCTTGAAAAGAGTTACAGGAAAAGTCACACTAAGGGGCCGATTCCGATTTCGGCTCCAACCGATGGTCGGAGCCCTTCTGACCGAATCGGAAGGTGTCGGATGGATTTATTTCCGACCGAGCCATTCTGATGGGCTCGGTCGGAAAGGAATCCGACTCGGAGTTCCGGATTGCGGATGACAGGCTCGGAGAGCCCGTCCGCCGTCCTGGAAATTCCTCAGTACTCCCCCGGCTGCCTCTTTGCGACCGGCACAAAAAGGCAGTGAAAAACTGCCATCATACTCCCTCGGTCTTTCTGGCACGAAAAGGCAGTCAGAAGCTGTCTTTTGGGACACCCAGTAGGGCCCCCATGGGTGCGAGGCTGCCGAATGGCGGCCTGGGGGCACCTATGGTGCCCCTCATTGGATCCCTGCACCCGGTGGCCGGCACCTTGGGGTGCCGGCCACAGGGTGCAGTGATGAACTGCACCCCTGCTTTTCACAATGCAGGCATGCATTCCGCTCGGAATGCATGCTTGCATTGTGAAGTATACGAATGCAACCAAACCTTGTTTGGTCACATCGTACTTGCAGGGCCGTAACCGACAACAGCAGGTCGGTCGGTTACGGCTCCTGACCGATGTCGGACGGACCTGAGTCCGTCCGACATCGGAATCAGCCCCAAAGAGTAATCTCTGTAATGAAAAAGAACGAATGTCCAACTTCTTGACTATTTCTCAATTGACTTCCGAATTGATACAACTAATTTCCAAAACACAATTTTCTTTTTGGTATGTATATTCTTCTGGCCCACAGTTACCATAACCAGCATTGCCGTTCGGTCCATCCTCTACTATTATAGGAACATATATGAGCTCAAACCTTTTCATGCACACCTATCTACTAACCATTCTACTCTCAAGGCACTAAGGCACCTAAGCCACGACACTGTATCCCTTGCCTTTGCCAGTTAAATCCACAACACTAAGTATTAGAATTGAATTGTCCTTTTGGTACACATAATTGTTTCTGGAGGCAACGTTTGCTCGCAATATATTTTTTGACAGAGATGTTGTCCACAAACTAGTCTGGACCTAGAAAAGATCTGCTTCTCTGTGGCCCAAAATGAGCAGCACCCACAGGGAAGCAAAAAAATACTTCAAATAATAAGGCATACTATCATTTAAATTTGCTTCCATTGATTCTTTACATTATAATATTTGTATTATGATATTTTTCTTTGCATTATAATATTTGTATAATTATATTTTCTACAAAATAACATTTATATGTGCATGTAAAATATTTTTGTCTAATGGTTCATTGAGCTATTGAATATGAGCAGCATCATGTAAATTAGATGCTTTGAGTCTCAAGTAAAAACAATCTTTGGTTAACAACAACAAGATTTGAAGCAAAATTTGGTTAAAAAAGATGGTACCTTCAGGAAAATATAGACTAACTATGACCACTTTGAAGGTTGTGCTTGCAAAACTAACACATTTAACTGAAATGAAAAGGATTCACTTGTCCTAGGTCTCAAAACAGAATTACATCTGAGTTCAGATTAAATACTGTAAACATTAAATTACTGCTAAAGTTCTGTTGTCAAGTAATCATTATGTTTGCATTCAGGTCATGGTGTGGATCCATGGAGGAGCATTTATCAATGGTGGTGCATCCTATTATGATGGATCTGCATTATCTGCTTATGAAAATGTTGTTGTGGTGTTAATTCAGTATCGACTTGGAACACTTGGTTTTTTTAGGTAAAGTAAAATATGTTCACTTTTATAAGCATTTTAGTCATAGTTTGGATGGAGCAAACTAACTTAAAACACACGATTACTTGAATTTTCCAAATATTCTAGGTTTATTGAGACTGGGACAAACCAGTGAAGAGTTTGACCAATGCAGTGATTAATTTGTGAAAACAATTACATGCCATGGTCCGAAGTATTTAGCAGGAGTCCATTGCAGCTGGCACTGCCCACAGCTGCTCCTACTTCTGCTAAATGTCAGTAACAATATATCGACATGCTAGTTTTCTAATTTTTTTTAAATATATTACATTGTTAAACATTCCTCTGATAAATTCTGCTAAACAAATAGACACACAGCGCCACCATGCGGTGGTATGTATGTGATGAAGTGTAGAAAAAGGCAAACACAGGCACAAATTATGCACTAGCCCAAAGGAATTTTTGGAAACTGATTTGTTGGTTTTAGTGGAGCCCAAAGCAAAATATTGCTTATGAAATTATTTGGGTCTCAAACATACCAGTCTGCTTATAGTTATTATTGCTGATTGACTGTCTCCACAACATTGGGACCAAGGGGGCTGCAATGGCCCTTTGAAAATCCTTCCTCTGCGGGAGAGAAAAATTCATGACACGAATGGAGTTCGTATCAGATCCCTTCTCTTTGCCCTGCAGGGTCCCTCGGGGTCTTCGCTTAGCCCAACGGTATTCAATGTGTATGTAGCTTCTCTGACCAGATTTTATGGCCATCCTACGCAGACGGCACTCCATTTCCTGCAATGACAATAACACTGGAAGCATATTTCATAACTGCATGTGGACAGCGAGTGATTGTATGAATAATAATTGCTTGAAGTTAACCTTTAGGAAGATAGAGGTTCTCCAGTTCACTAATTAGGGGCATTTTGGTCCCCGTCATATTAAAGGGGGGGGGGGGGCATGTGGCCTCCGTCCAAGAGCCTCTAGAGCTAGGAACTCTCCCAATGCCTGTCAGGAAGGTAATACATTTAGAAGTTTGCTTATGAAGATAGTTAATGCCATTGTCTCCTCTTTCTTTCATACTTTAAGGATAGTAAAGAAAAGCCTTCCTTACATTCCCCTTGACTTACACAAAATGTTAGTGACGGCCTTAGTTTTATCTAAAATAGACTGTTGTAATAGTCCATTTGAAGCTGCCTTTAAGTAGAGACCGTCACAACAGGTCCTTGCGTCCCACTGGATCCACAAATGTCACAGTCCATAAGTTCAAACGCTCTTCCTGGGGCAGGAGAAGTTTTGTTGGTTGCACAACTAAATTATGAAACACCCCCCCTCTAAATATTTAACGATGACCAATCTTCTATCTTTCAGAAAGGCTTTGAAAACCTGGCTCTTTGGCAATCAGTAATAGAATGTATTGAAATGTTGACAGTGGCAGTGCCAAGACACCTCCTGGTATTTCTGCGCTTTAGAAGTACTTTTATATTAAATCATTATGTTTCCTGTAAAAAACAGATGATTCCTTCCTCGGCTTACAATTTATTCAAGACATCCTGGTACTTTGCTAAGGAATTAAGTTACCCAACATTAAAGCTAATCAGCTTGACCATTAGTTCTGGCCATTACATTGCTTCTCCCGAGCTACCAGCACTATCGCCTATATATGAAGTCTCCAGTGTAGAGCCAGTGTATGAAAGTTGTTGCTTGTTTGGTGACGGTGGAGCTAAACTCAACCATTTCCTAGGACCCTCTTCCCTCCCACCAACCCACTAAACACCTCAACTATACTAACCAAAAAAACTTCAGTGCCCTGCAGAGCAGGATAAAGTGCGTATGTTACCATCAGCCCCTTGCACGTCACTACATGTGGGAATCTTACCATATTACTGCCCTATCCAGAAAACATCTATTCCTTAACACCCCCCTCCCCTTCTGTCCACTCCATAATCATGATCTTAGAATTCATGGTTACCAGCCGGCCCCCAAGGCACTCTGTTTCAGTCATTACTTGCATTTGAGGCCCTACATGTGTCCCTCATGCTTGTCTTTGGCCGAACATGTGGTATCCTTAGATGTACGATGACTCCTTCACATTCCTTTGTTATGTCTTCCTATAATGGCTTTCCCCTTCAAGTCTTGCTGGATACCGTTGTCCATTTCTGTCTCAGTGCTTTGGGGCAGCCCTTCACTGATACTTAAAATCCAATATCTTCAACCTCGCTCTCCTGTACAGTAGAGATCAGGATAATCTTTATCTCTGCTATGGAACCTGTCTGGTATTGCTGGCCGTTTCAAGGGACCATGGCCCACCTGCATATCTAAGCTTTGAGTATGTAACACATTGGAAAGGCCATTTTCTCTGTAATGTCACAGATGAAATTCTTACATTAAGCAAAGCTGTGACCTTCAAAGTTGATGTTTCATTTCTCCCTTTCTGTTGCCATGACCCTCTTTAACTTCAAAACGATGGACTTATATAGTATCCAGTGGACCATTCTTTGTCAATGTGGGGCCCAATGTCCTGTGGATTCTGTCTAGTTCTACCTTGAAGGTTTCATATCCCAGTAGCCTCTGAAGATCTTCTAGCCATATCCTTTCCACTCTTCATGATACTCCTCGCATTCTGTTTGGTGCTTTTTCCAAATTGTCCAGTTACCCTTCTAAGGTTATGTTCTGTTCTTATACTACAATGAGCTCCGGTCTGATAAATTCTTGTTCTTTGAATCCTCTTTCCTCTGCCTCTTCCAGAGAGCACACTCTTTCCTCAAGGTACTTATGTCAGTGAAAAACTTGCTCGAACTGTTCCTGTTCCCCAGCCACTACCATACGGAGATGAGTAACCTTTCTAAAAATCTGCTTTGTGACATTTATACTTAAGATCTAAGTTTACTACTGAGATTCTACGCAGTAATCAAAATGCAGTATAGATGTTTTTTCTAGATTGTTCCTAAACTAAAGAAAGTTAATATGAATTTTACACTCAGAGAGGACCTATTTAAATGAAGGCACTGCTTCATCCTGTGCAGTAAGTAGCACTCATGAATGGTAGAAAACACCTGCTACACATTTGGTATATCACCCTTCTGTACATTAGGTAAAAAGGCTTTGTGGGTTCATAGACAGATTTGATGGTCGACCCAGTTAATGTTTATAAGCAGTCTTTATAGCATCAAAAATATTTGTTTTGACATGTGTTAGCTGCAGCTTGGCCCTAGTCACTGAAAATTGGCTGACTGCAGACCAACGGCTAAATAAAGTCAGTGCTTAGATGTCTCATTTGTATGTATTTGTTTGCGGGCTTGTATTTTAATGCCTACGTTATCATGTGTGTACCGCTATGCCCCTTTCCGAATGTGTGTGTGTCCCAGTACCCCGTCCAAGGGGCAATGCCCTGGTATTTATTTATTTTTTAACTGTCCATGTTCCAGTGTAAGGTTTTGCCTCACTGTCCGTGTCTATACCCTAGTGTAGTTGTCCTTCTAACCTTGTTAAATATGAATATACATCTCTCAGTATGCTTGTCTCAAGGACAATGTTGCTATGTCATTATCCCAGTTTTCATGCCACACTGTTAGACACCAGGAAATGGACAGGACCCTAGTACATGAAAAAAGACATACGGGGAAAGGGTCTTCAACTGAGGAGCACTGATACATGAATACTGTCACCTAGTGACCACAGATGTATTGCTTCCCCATTATCCCTTTGTTTGGCCACAGTGTTGTCACACTCTGTGACAGCCATACTTATGGCAACCCTTGTTACATTTGTACCGGGCTAGCTTTCACACCAGGGAAATGCCACAGGACCATCGTATGGGCCCAGACAGGAATTCAAATAATCAGGTCTGAACCATTGAGCTTCTGGAACCTCATGATCCCTGTAGTTTTCCATTTCTCTTTTCCCACATGTTGCTCCTTCATTCATCTGCCCCAAAACCATCAATTTCCACTGTGAAGTTCAGCACTGGCTACAGATTCTTTCTCTGCGTATTATAGCTTCTGAAGATGTAGACTCGCTCTAAGTACTTATGTAACAGTACTCAGTATGGATGGGAAGCTAAGTAATCAGTCACTGGTGCTGTATTTGAAGAAAAGGTAATGATCTTACAGAGAAAAGAGGACGGGATGGGACTGGGAAGGAGGACGAGAAACAATATAGAAATGGGTGGGAGAGATAAAGAGCAACGAAAAGCATGTGATTAAAGTGCTGCAGGGTGTTCAGCCAGTAGAGTGAGTGGCTGTAAAGCACCCACAAGGATATTCTTGTGTGAAGCAGAAGACTGCAGTGTCTGTGGATTCATATCTGACACCAGATTATATGTTTTGATGAAATCCTTAAAGAAAAGAGCAGGAGTTAAATCAGTGTCTGTGAATATTCATTATATTTGATGGCTTGATCCAGACAGCACTCACCAATATTATCATTGAAGTAGATTCTTCCATGGCCTTGGTATTTTTCGTGAATGAGTGTTGTTCTTAAGTTACAGTACACTGCAATATAGTCCCTGCAATGCAGTTTATTGTGGTGGATTCATTTTCCAAGGGAGCAGTGTATATTACTGTCCCTGAGAATACTAGAGTGTAGATGATTATAATGTGTAGTAATAGTGCCATGTAGTTATTTTGGCTGCTATGGTGAATTGAGGGACAGTGCCTCATGGCTGCAGTTCTGTTTGGAAGAGTAGAGTCTCTAGGATCCCTGACAGTGTGGTAGGTTATAGTTCCTTATACTGTGCAGTATGATGGGTTGAAGACCCTAGCAGGGCAGTGTTTTTGATCAGTGTCTTTAAGATACAAAGCATATGTTGGGTAAATAGGGTGCTGTATAGAGTGGTGGGTTATTGTCCATATGATTCAGTGTGGTGGGAAAGTGTTAATGGAATGCTGCACTGTGTTAAGGGTTACATCTTTAGGATTCGATTATATGAATTATTATTCATAAGATGTAATGTTGGGTTAGTATCCAGAGCATGCAATTCACTGCTGTGGGTAACTGTCTTCAGCATACCAGTCAGTGTAGAGTAAGTCTCCCTAAGACACAGTTCGCTTTGGTCTGCTAGCGTACACTGAAGTGGCTGTGGTGGATTGGTGATCCCAGGATGCAGAACATTGTAGTGTGGCATTGTCCATAGGACGCATCGCAGTGGATTAATGACCCTATGATACATTGCCAAGTGATGAGTTAGTGTTCCTGGAATACAGTCCAATATAGTTGGTTAGTGTATTTGTATCCCCAGTGTGCAATTCAGTGTGGCAGATTGTTCCCTTAGAATTATGGTCTGTGTAGTAGGTGGGTGTTTCTTTGATGCGGGGTGTTGCGATTAGTGACCCTTTGATGCAGTACTCTGTGGTGTGTTACTGTCCTTCAGATGCGGTGTGGTGAGCTGGTTTTGTGAGTTAGCACCCTAAGGGTGCAGTGTAGTTTAAAGGTTGGTGCCTCTGAGGCAATTGACTGTGCTATAGTGAGTTAGTATTCCTAAAATGCAGTTTAGCGGTTTCTTCCAACAGGATGCAGTAAAATATGTTTGGTTATTATCCTTAAGATATTTGTGCATTTTGAACAGTCTGCCTCTCTACTGAACTCTAGATGAAGCCCAGTGTTCCAATAGAATGATGTTTGGAGGGTTCAAAAGCTCTGCTGAGAGGAAGTCAGTGGAAAAAAAGTCTAACGAATACTTGTAAAAAACCATTGGGTCCATACAAGTCAGCCTCTTTTGAAAGAGATTCTTTATAAACCTAAACTCATATTAATGATTTAAAGATGACTGTACAGCTACTGCTGATTTTTTACCCTCATCCTTTATCCAAGGTGCTCTCTGTGGAGAAACCTTCTCCCCTACTTACCATTGTCAATGCCTCCTTCATTTAAGGCATCTGCACAGAGGCTCTTAAGAGAGGCCATATCCTTCCAATCCCTATGAAATCTACACTAGATCCTGATGACCTTGCCAGCACCTGGTCTGACACTCATCCCCCCTTCATTGGTAAGATCAATGAAAACATAGTCAAAGATCAACAATATCACATCACAACACCCATCTCCTTCACAGTTTCAAATCTGACTTTTGATCACACCGCTCATGGAGACAATTACTTTACAAATCTTAAACTATCCCCTCCTGACCACAGAACAAGATCACATCTGCCTCCTGATAATGATGGACCCCTCAGCTGCTGTTGATACCTTCAACCATTCCACAGTCATCCACACCGAACATCTCAAATGCGAATGAAGGGTGATGTCATTCAATGCTTCTCCTCCTACCTTACCAACCATCACCAGTTAATTCTCTAGGGGATCTCAAGGTCCCAGAAGAACTCCATCACCTGCAGAGCCCCCGGTGTTCCATACTGCTGTCTGTCATCTTCAGATTCTAATTGGAGCTCTTTTGATCTCGACTTACCATTCAAAACTTCATAATTTACCAATATACTAATGATGCACAGTATATAAAACTCTCTTCTGCTGAAGACATCCAATGCCCGAACACTGACTGCATCTCTTTCAGACTAAGATGTCCAAAGCATACCTGAAGCTCAATCCCACCATGACAGGATTCCTGTTAGTTGCCAAGAACAACAAGCAAGAAATAGTACACACTTTGCTCAATAACATAATCCTTGATGACTCCAAATTCCAGCTTTCATTTAATGTCATGTCAGCTGTATTTACACCGGACAGTAACCTTACTCACAAGGATCATGTTGCCAAGAAAACAAAGACAGCCTGGAACATCTCTGTACTGAAAAATTAAAACTGACCCACCGGAAAGCAACTTCAGAGCTGCTGTTAAAGCTGTCCTACTCTTGAATCTGGAGGGTGGAAATGTAATGTTCCACTCCGCACTACCTCCCTCCTACCTTTAAGGGCATCCTACATGACACAACACGTCTCATCAGGGCCTGAAGCAATATGATCATATCACCTCTATCCCGATGAGACTTTATTTTCTCCCTTTGCCAGCCCATACTATAATCAAAACCATGACATCATTTACAAAGCCATCATGACCTGCACCCCCACCTATGTAGCTGAAAGATTACCATCTCTGGTGGCTGTCGGCTCACTCATAGCCAGGAAACAATCAGACTGGAGACAAAGAAGCTTAAATATGGAAGAACAATACAAAAGGCCATTTCAACTATTTACTCAGGATCTGAACGCACGCCCCTATATCCATCTGGACTCCCTTAACCCTGCTCCAATCCAAGAAACAGAAGAGGCACATATTAAGGAACACTGCATCATAATTCAGTAACAGTGCACCAACCGGTTACTTCTCAAATCACTTGGTGACTGTATCTTTGCCTTCCTTGACCCTGTACAGTGTTCCCCTGCCTTTGGCTAGGTTTGTGCTGTACAGATACCAGACATGAACATATATATTGCTTTGGTCATAAAATTGTCCCAAATAAGAATATGTCTACTGCCCAAACTATCTATTTTTGCTTAATTGATTTACATAATATCTTTTAGGATGTGCCCCATCAGACAGTGGTCTCAGTGACATTGAAAGCCTTTCTAAACTGCTGGCCAGTGGCAAACTAACAATGCTCTAAGTTTTACATTTGCTTATTGTCAGCTAAAACAAAAAGGTTAGGGCCTGATTTAAAGTTTGGTGGACAGATTAGTTTCCGTCTGGATGGACATGACCTCCGCCATCTCAAGGATACTTCAGCCAGGTTTACAGATCACCACTGGAACTGCGGTCCTCTCTTTACATTGAAATGAACCATTGTCCTGGTGGATGTCGCTGATTTTGTCAGCCATTCTCCAGATTCTTCTTTTTTTTTTTTTTTTTCAAAAACAAAAACTAGTGATCCCCACACCCTTAGATTTTTCTCCCTGGGCCTGGGGATCATTGATGTTGGTTTACTGTTGCACACCTTTTGTTTTTCCTGGCAGCAATGGACAGGAAAAGAAAGGCATACACTACCCATCCTAAATAGAGAAGGATAGTGTAATTTTCCTCCACCGCCAGGCAGACGGCGGAAGTATTCTGTCACCAAAGTCTAAGTGGGCTCCTTCAATGGAATACTCAAGGTCTGCCCATCTCTAAATGAGGCAGACAGACTGAGGGTTTGGCGGGCAGGGTACTCTGTTCCATTAGCAACAGAGTACCTTGTCTGCCAAACTCTAAACTGGGTCCTAAGTTTGGTGCCGTCAGAGCTCCAACATTACCTATTCTTAGATAAGATTCAAAATGTTTTAGATTAATCATAATGACTGTTAAGGTTTGCTACACAGAAAAAATCTAGCCAATAAAACAGTTTAGTACCATTTGATTGTCTTGTGTATTTAGGAAAATATAGCACACATTATGGGGGCTGGGTCAGAATTCATAGTGATTTTAAAGTTGGATTTGAACCAGACAAACATCATCTGCATGAGGAAGAGCTGGGTTTGGGCTATATATTATTGATCAGCTTTGACACTGTCCCCTGAAGCTCTGGCTCTCAGTTTGGGCAAAGGAGGAGTTAGGTCTTAACAGACTGATCACGCAAGGTTGCATGAATATGGATACTCTTCCTTGATCCCATGGATGGCCTATATCTCCTCTAAGATGAAATCTTTAGGGAGACCTGAACTTCATACCAATCCAAGTAGTATAGCTAAACCCCATCATAGATTGTATTGTAATATAATTGCATTTATATAGTGCTTACTACACCTGACGAGGCATCAAAGTGCTTTTTAGGCAAGTAGCTCCCTCCTCCGGAACCCATAAAGGATTAGTGTTGAATTAGTATGGTGAAATATGAAAGTAATTTGAGTGGTGGATAGGTTCGTCAGTTATTTGGAATCAAGAAGGATAGCAGAGGGATAGAAGAGGGAAAAGGTTTGCATTTATATAGTGCTAGTTACCCCTGATGGGGTGTTAAAGCTCTTTTTTGGCATGTAGCACACTACTCTGGAACCCATAAAGGATTAGTGGTGAATTAGTATAGTGAAATATGAAAGTAATTTCAGTTGTGGATATTAGTCAGTTATATGGATTGAGATGGATAGCGGAGGGATCGAAGAGGGAAAAAGGTTTTAATTTATATAGTGCTTGTTACCCCTGATTGTGTTGTGAAGCTCTTGTTTGTCGAGTAGCACACTACTCCGAAACCCATAAAGGATTAGTGTTGAATTAGAATAGTTAAATATGAAAGTAATTTCAGTGGTGGATATGTTAGTCAGTTATTTGTAATAAGAAATGTAGGGGAGGGATAGAAGAGGGAAAAAGGTTTGTATTTATATAGCGTTTGCTACCCCTGATGGGGTGTTGAAGCGCTTTTTTTGGCGAGTAGCACGCTACTCCGGAACTCGTAAAGGATTTGTTTTGCAATAGTACAGTGAAATATGAAAGTAATTTGAGTGGTGGATATGTTATTCAGTTATTTGGATACAGAAGGGTAGTGGAGGGATATAAGAGGGAAAAAGCTTTGCATTTATATAGTGCTTGCTACCCCTGATGAGGTGTTGAAGAGCTTTTTCGGCGAGTAGCATGCTACTCTGGAATGGGGGTGGGCGAAATTTGCGTAGTTGCGCTACGCAAATTATCGCGAAATTGCTCTAAATCTCCGTGAGCATGCGGAACTTTCACAAAGACGCGGCGATTGCTTTTCCCGCCCATTCGCGATGTGTTTTTGAGTGCTCACGGGGAAATATATCCCTAACTTGCCCATGCGGTCGCTAATGGGCGCGGCCATCTTGATTGCAATGCTTATTTCCTGTTCCAGGTCGAATGACGTGTTCGCGATCGAAAACTCTCGCGGGACAGCGTGACCGGCTACCAAAAATCCAACATCTCGTGGCGCACGCGAACGGATAGGAAAACGTTTCGGCGAACGCAGGGATCCAGTAAGTCGCTACCATGCACGCAAGAACGCACTTTTAAAGCGCGAAAAAGAAAATACTTCCGCTTTCACAGTGGATCGCGGAAGATTTGACATCTCCGCATTCTCCACGGAACGCGGAACTGCCCAAACTTTGCAACTTCCGCGAGCGGAACGGAAATTTTCGCCCAGGCCTACTCTGGAACCCATAAAGGATTAGTTTTGAATTACTATAGTGAAATATGAAATTTATAAAGGGAACAGGTTAGTCTGTTATTTTGAAATGGATAGTGGATGGATAGAAGAGTGAAGAATTTAGACTTTTGTTTGGCAGGTCATAGCAGTAGGAGGAGGCTTGGGATGAGTAAAAAGGGATGTGGAGTGGAAGAGTCAGAAGGAAGAGTTTAGAAAGGCTTGTTTTGGGGGATCGGTATGATAAAAAAGGTGTCAGATGATGTAAGGAGGGGTAGAATAGGGGAGAGTCTAGAAAGGGTTATTTTGGGGATCATAGTAGTGGTATAAGGTTTGGGGTGAATGAGAGTGTATATGTAGAGGATAAATTGATAGAGGTATAGGGTGAGAAATAGGGTAGTGCATTGGAAAGAGTAGTAGAAAAAGGTTTCAGATGAATCATAAAGTTGAGGTAGAAGATATATTGAGAGAGGCACAGGGTGAGAAATAGGGTAGTGCATTGGATATGCTGAATTAGAATAAAGTAATAAATATATAGATCCATAAGTACATGGAAAGTATATAGATGCATAAAGGAAGGAGGTATATGTAGATTAAAGATATTGATAGAGGTATAGGGTGAGAAATAGGCTAGTGCATTGAATATGCTTTTTTAGGAGAAAAGTCATAAATATATAGATCCAAGTAAATGGAAGGTATATAGATGCATAAAGGAAGTAAGTATATGTAGTTTAAAGATGCATTAGATGAACTCTGGTTTTCAGGTGTTGTAATTAAAATTATTATTATTATTATTTTAAAACATAATTATTCTATATGTTTATACAAAGCAATACAAATATATAGGTACATATCTATATACAAATAAATTCTTATATACAGAGGGATATGCTGTATATTTCTGTTTGCATATGGTTTTTATGTGGAGAAGAGTAAATTCTTGAGTAGTTTTCTGAAGATAAGGTGGTTGTCCATGGATCGTATGTTGGGGGGTAAAGAGTTCCATTGTTTGGCTGCTTGAACAGAGAAGGATGTGCCACCCATGTTTTTTTTCTTGTATCTTGGGATTTTGAGGCGAGGTGCCACTCTAGAGCAGAGGTTTCTTTGTTGAATGTGCTTGGTGATTTTATTCCTGATGAAGAGTGATCCCATTCCATGTATCGCTTTATGGGTGATACAAAGTAACTTGAACGTGGATCTTCTGGCAATCGGTAACCAATGTAGGGCATTCAAGGCAAGGTAGATGTGGTCTTGCAGTTTGATATGCAAGAGTAGTCTGGCAGTCGAGTTCTGAATCTGTTGTAGTCTTTTCATGGATATTAAAGCTGATCAGTAGTAAAGGCTATTGGCCTAATCGAGTTTGGACAGAACAAGGGAGATGGTAGCTTGGACCTTGTGTGGAAATCCCAAATGGGGGAAGATTAGTCGCAGAGTTTTTATAGTAGCAAAGCTTTCTCTTGCTAGTTTGTCCACTTGGGCATTCATCGATAGCTTGGAGTCCATGGTCATTCCAAGGTATCTTACACCCTTCGATACTTTAGGTGGTGATCCCAGTTCATCAGTCCAGACGGCAAATGGGTCATAATGTTTCCAATCACTACACATGAATATTTCCATTTTGGAAGCATTCAACTTGAGATGGCTCCAAGTCATCCATTGATCCACGGCTCTGAGACAACTGAAAATTGGCGAGTTTCCATGTCTTTGATGCATTCCAGTTGAAGGAGTATTTGCGTGTCATCTGCATAGTTATAGCACGTGAGGTAATCGTGTAATGACTATCATCTTGCCCATGCTTTTCAACATCTATATGAAGAGTCTTGAGGGACCCCTGCTTTTGTGGAGTATGGTTTGTACGAGAAAGGTGGGGTATGGATGACATTGGTTCTGTTTCAAAGGTAGGATGCGATCAAGTCTAGAACAGTTCCCTCCATGCCGGCTTCGTAGAAGTCTTTGTATTCGAGTGTCATGGTCAAATGTGTCAACGCCAGCAGAGCGGTCCTAGAGGAGGAGCGCAGCAATCCCGTTGCGGTCAACTGTGTTCTTCAGGTCATCCCAGATGGCAAGGATGGCAGATTCTGTGCCTCTTCCCGGATAGAATCCTGTTTGGAAGTCTGAAAGTATGGCATTCTCTTCAATGAATTGTGACATCTGGGTGAATGCTGTTTTTCTATCAGTATGCCCATGAAAGGTCCATTTGTAATGGGTTTGTATTTGTCAGGGTTCAGCGGGTCCAAGTTTCTTTTCTTCAGTAAAGGGCATATGTATGACTTTTTGAGTTCTTCTGGAAATATTCCAGTAGTTAAAGAAACATTGATGATTCTTCTTACTGGAGTGGCAGCAGAGGTTGTTAGAAGAATTGTCTTGAAAGTTTGCGGTGGACACAGGTCAGAAGGGCTGCCGACAGGCCTGCTTGCTTTGACCAGGTCCATAAATTCATTGAGTGAAATGTGTTGGAAGGAACGGAGAGGCTGGGTTAGAGTATTCTTAGATTGTTGTTTTGTAATAAGGTTAGTGCTGGTGCTTTGTCTCTGTTTTAAGTATGAATCCAACATGTCTGCTTTGTCCGTGTCATGATTTGCCAGTTTGTCTGTGAAATCTTGAACGGGATAAGTTCCTTCTAGGCAATTTAATTTACGAAATTCATTGAGTATTTTATAGAATTCTTTATTTGCACATTTAGCATTTTGAATTCTATCCTAATAGTACCTTTTCTTTGCTTTTTTGATAGCTGACTTGCATAATCTGTTAATTTTCTGTAGGCACAGTTTGTCTTGTTTGGCGTTTGTTTTTTGCCAGGCACGTTGCGACTTTCTAATTTGTTTTTTTATGTCTTTTATCTCTGTATTTCTCCAAGGTACTTGTTTTCTTTTGTTCCGTTGTGTGGTTTTGAGTAGTGATGATACAATCAAAGTAGGGAAAAAGAAGAGGCTGTGATCCAAACGGCTTCCAGCTAGTCATATATAATCAAAGGAGAATGGATCACTTGTTGCTGGCACCAGGGTTCAGGTGGCTGTATCCGATATAGGTAAAAACCCTCAATCGCGTAAAGTTATGTGTGGGCGGTATATCTTGGTTCTCCGCCTTTAGATACGTGATAGCGTCATCATTGGGTTTATTCCATGCATCCTCCAACCCGGAGGGAACCACTGAATCTTCCAGTAGTGATCAGGGAAAAAAATGATAAAATAAAAAAGTGAGGAGTGCTCAAGTGAGGTGAGTAGTTAAAATGAAGTATTCCTCTTGCTACCTATAAAAAAGTCTTTATTCTGATAGGTGCCGGGGAAGCGTTAAAAAGGTCACTGACTCTGGTTTCCATACAGGAAACCAGAGTCAGCACAAGTCGTAGCGGACCAATGCGTATTAACGCTGCCTGTATCTACGTACGGAGCTCGTACTGTGGAAAACATCAGGTACTACCCTTGACGAAGTCCCTCTGAATTGGTTTTGGAACTTCTACATGAAATTGGAAAAAAATTTCAATTCACTTTATTCACCTGAGGTCCTGAAGAAAGCTCCCTGATCCTCCTCTGGGCATTACAAGAGCTGAAACATGTCGACCGTTCACTACGTTTAATATCGCAGAGGATTCATAACACATCCTACCTGCAACTTGACCTTTTTAACGCTTCCCCAGCACGTATCAGAATAAAGACTTTTTTATAGGTAGCATGAGGAATACTTCATTTTAACTACTCACCTCACTTGAGCACTCCTCACTTTTTTATTTTATCATTTTTTTCCCTGATCACTACTGGAAGATTCAGTGGTTCCCTCCGGGTTGGAGGATGCATGGAATAAACCCAATGATGACGCTATCACGTATCTAAAGGCGGAGAACCAAGATATACCGCCCACACATAACTTTACGCGATTGAGGGTTTTTACCTATATCGGATACAGCCACCTGAACCCTGGTGCCAGCAACAAGTGATCCATTCTCCTTTGATTATATATGGTTTTGAGTAGTATCAGGATATCAAAAGCTTCCTGTTGCCACTCATATAGTTTTTTAACAGAATTTATTGTTTCCAGATCTGTACTGGATGTTAGTTGTGTTTCTAAGTGTTCCAAATTGAGTTTGTTCCACGGTCGATAGGTGAATGCATGGAAGGTGGTTTTTTTAGGTGGGTCGCTTAGTGTTATTTTGTGTTGGAAAGCAAGCAAATGGTGGTCAGACCATGTGACTGGAGTTATAGTTTGAAAGGTAACTAGTTCAGTATTAGCAACAAGCATTTACAATGCAATAGGACTTGCATTTACGCGAGACCTATTGCATTGCAAACAGGAGTGCGGGCGGGCAAGAAGGCATGAACACCGGGAATGGGGGGGCAAGATGGTATGGACTGCAGGAGGGGGAGGCATGGGAAGAAAATTGTGCTCACAATATAAAACAACATACTGTGCAACACTCGAAGTAAAGGGGCTAGTAGCAATGGAAGGATACAAATTATGGCATGCCCGTCATAAGGAGGGACTAAGAAGCCTAAAACCAATCGGAAGGCAGCATTTAGGAACTAAGCCAATGAAAAAGATGGGTGGAGAGTGGGTGGAGCTTCCACAGATCTTCCACTCCATACTGAATACTGAATGCCTCGCAAAGTAAGCAGCGCATGCGTGCTGCCGCTATAGGCTCGACCTAAAAATGACATCTAGGATGTGTCCAGTGATGTGTGTGGGTTTGTGGATTTATCTGATGCATTTTCAGTAGGGGTGGGCGGAATTTGCGGAATTAACCTTCGCAAATTATCGCGAGAATGTTTAAAATTATCGCAAACAAGCAGAAATATCGCGAAGATGCGGAAGTTTTTTTCCGGCATGTTCGCGCGATTTTCTGCATGGTTGCGGGTCGCCAACTTACCCATGTGGCTGCTTGCGGGCGCGGCCATCTTGTTTTGAGTTGTTCTCGCGGTGCATGATCGCGAGAAGAAAGACGTGATCGCGCGACGCATGACGTCACTGCGGGCGCGAACTGTCGCGAGACAGCGCAAATGGCTAAAAACAATACAACATCTCATGGAGAACGCGACCGGATCAAGAAAACTTGTCGGCGAACGCAGGGATTCAGGTAAGGCGATCGCGCGCGAGAATGTATCATTTTACAGCGCGAGCAAGAAACAAATTATCGCCAAGCTGCGGAAACCGGAATTTTTGACATTTTCGCGCTCTCCGCGGAACGCAAAAATGTCAAATTATCGCAATTTCCGCGAACGGAACGAAATTTTTGCCCAGGCCTAATTTTCAGTGCATCTAGGCTGGTGATTATTGTTTTGTATGGGGCAGATTGGGTTTGTCAAAACAAGTGTTGAGGTCACCCAGAAAGCATAGGTTGGAGTGTATTGTTATCAGCTTTGAAACTGTGTCTAGAAGTGTGTCTGGGAATGTCGCCTTGCTAGGTGGAGGTCTGTAAAGGAGCAGGAAGTTACAGGAGGAAGACGGTGTAGGATTGCATCTGGTAAGAAGAGCCTCACAATTCTTTATGGAGATGTCATCAACTTTAGTGATATGTAATGTTTGTCTGAACACAACAGCTAGGCCACCTCCTTTTTTGCCTATATACGATTTTGGGTGATCTTTGATAGCCTAGAGGAAAGGCTTCATGCAGGACTGGAGCCATATCATCTCCCAACCATGATTCAGTCATGAATAGTATCTCTTGTTTTGCGTCAGTGAGAAGGTCATAGGTGAGATGTTTGTTTTTAGAGAGCGATCGAGCATTTATTAATAGACAGTTTAGAGAATGTGCTTTGGTGACATTGAGACTTTAATTTGTAGAAGAGTGATCAGTTTTGTGTGGGTTTGTAGCAGGTGTGTTTTTAGTGCTGGAGTTAGCTGTATTAGGATAGCAACCGTATAACTGTTTTGTAACGTGGTCCTCGTCCAGCAGGCTAAGAAGTCATTTTGATGGGTCTTTGTGCGTAGGTGGTGGAGACGGTGTGTGAGAGTAAGTTGGTGTGCTGTGTTGTTTTTGTGGTGTAACCTTGTTGTCCAGTAGACATGAAGAAGCACAGTTGTGATGTGTGGCATGTTGCTTATATTGCTTGCGTGTGTTTAGGGCTGAAGGTGTATGAGTTAGGGGTGTTAGTGGAGCCTGTGGGTCATGTAGTAAGGTTTTAGCTTGTCCAATGGATGAGAGGTGGTTAGAAGAGAGTTGCTGTGTTGCTGTATGTGTGTTAGGTGTGGTGGAAGATAGAGAGCTTGGCATTGTTCTTTGTTTATTTGTGTAGTTTGAAAGGTGGGTGTATGATTGTATTGTGTGACTGTATTATGAGGTGTTGCGCTTGAGAGATATTGGTTGTGCTCGAGTGCGTGATATGTTCTGCTTTTGAGGAGTTGAGAAAAAAGTTGCTGATGTATTTGTTTTATGAGATGGATTTGTTTATATAGTATTGTTTGTGAGTGGAAGTTGTAAGGTAAAGGGGTAGTGATGTGTTTGTGAGTAGAGTGTATGTAGTGTGTAGAAGGGGATGAAGTAAAAATGGGCCAATGAAGCATTTAGAGACAAAATGGCAGCAGACCGCGAGGTCATAGCACCACACAAACATTCAGTGTCATGCGATACTGGTGAAAACTCTTAGTGGAATGGAGCCCTATCTTACTTGGAATGTGTCCCACCACCAGTGATGTCTTTTGACATGTTTTAAGCTTAATTTATTCCTGCGACTATTTCCTTCTATTCACTGTTGTTTTAAGGACTTGATGATGCCCTTGTGTAATTGTGATAATGCCTCAGCTAATGACACTTTACACATTGTCATGAGTTGTCCGAAATACAATAATTTGTGATTTTAACTTAAACGCCCACTCTTAAAACCTATGAATTTTATTCAAGTCAGACCTGCATTATTGTATCTACAGTTTTTAAATACACCCACCGTCTGTTTTTTTCTCTCACGTTACTTCTCGGGGGTTCTAATGTAAACAACATTTTTACTTGTGCTGATGTTGATCTCAATGTTTTGTTTAATACTGTGTTTGTCTTTTATGATTTTTTTTAAAATCGAATAAAGGGCATTGATTGATGCGGACCAGTCCTCTATATTTTTTCTCATTTTTGTATATTACAAAGTGAACGTTTTTATACGTTTTAATGTAGTCCAGGTTGAACAGTAAATACGGTCTTTATGAGAAAGTAGGTAAATGTGGATATGTGTTTGTGTATACAGATGCGTAGATGATCTGCTTTCATTAAATGCGTTGTAGAGAGCTCAAGAATATTATGGAAAGTATTGGAATGGCAACACTTTACAATGGTTAATCACTTACAGCAAAACTTATTTTGTTTTTAAATAAATCTAATTTAGTTGGTCACTGTTTTTTTTTTTAGTACTGGTGATGATCATGCTCGTGGTAACTGGGGATTGCTGGATCAGGTGGCTGCTTTGCAATGGGTCCAGGAAAATATTTTTTATTTTGGCGGGAACCCAGGCTCTGTTACCATATTTGGAGACTCTGCGGGAGGAATAAGCGTTTCAGCTCTGGTAAGTTTTTTAATAAGTACCATAATGATCCAAAATAACTATGTTCCAAATCAGAATTATTTATGTTTGTATCTGTTTTCAAATAACTCCACAGCTATAAAGCAGATTTGGGAATTTTGAGGGAGTGGCCCATATTTAGAAATTTAGCAAAATGAAACGGTAAATCTTTTGATTGTGATCTTTGATTCAAATAAGTCCCATTTGAAATTGTGGTGTTTCAGCCCTTATTGTTATGTCTTAATCATAGCCAGAGGTTCCTGAAAAAAGTTGTGCATTTTTAAAAAACAGAAAACAGAGTGACAGTGAGCCACTCTGTAATGGACCATCAGTAAGGTTTTTGTCACTCATGTTCTGTAGGTGTGAAAATCGGGAGGGTGTTCAAATAGCTCTCAAATTCCGACTCACTGAGGAGACTTTCATATTTTTAGAGAGTCCCTGCTGCCAGTAGCATGTTGACATCATGGATTTGATCACATTTCAAAAAGCAATAGCTAAAGTTATGCTGATTTTATAGAAGTATTGTCAGAAAATATGTGTGCTTGTCATTTTGGGGGCTTAGATGAATCTTTTTAACATGGGGAGGGCATGGCATTAAAAAGTTTGAAGAGCATTAGTCTATACCAGTGCATGAGGGTTTATAATTGGAAAGCCATATTTGTAACCTGTGGTGGTGTATCTGTGATGTAGCTTACAAAATACATAGCTTTCATATTAAGTATAACATTTTCATCAATGCAATAAGAATTTCTGCAGAGTTTCAGTAGGCATCTCAAGGTACACCCAAATAATGGAACTCCGTATTCCTCGTAGTATGTGGACTATATAGCAGTGTAAATAAGTTGGAATAAATTGCATTGTATTCCTATCAATGGGATTTGAATTAATGATATAGACAAAAGATCCAAGCTTCAGTAGTTCATCACAGGCTGCACTCCTTTGCTGGTACATAGACATAAATATTTGTATGTTGTATTTGTCCCAAGATTCCCCTTAATCTGATCTGTTAAAGTGGTCAGACTTATAAAGGACCCTTATGAAATATGGCCCACCCCCAAAAAAGCCTCCTCTTGCTATTTCCAGTGATCCTTGCCTCCTGTTAAATGCCATAAACTAAATGAAGAAGATACACAAAATCCTGCTTCATTCCCAAAACTTATACTAGGATGGTCTTGAAATCCATTAAAAATATCCAGTTTATTTCACCCTCCCACGCCTTCCTCTGGCATTTCTCCCTCTTGAATTTCCTATATGTTTAAACAAAAAAAAAGTGCCATGACCTCTCCTAACCCCCATGACTCCACTACCTTTCTCTGACCTTTAGTTCCCTACATTTTGGAATACAATGCATTTGTTCTCTTTTAGAGAGCTGTAAGAAGGCCCCGGTCACCAGCAGATTGAAGGTATACCAGATAAGTACTCAACCTTTCACAATGTCCTTCAAGCTTCTGCAGGATGTGGAGAAAAAGATGAAGAAGTCAATATATTGCTTTCAAGACATTGATTCACATCAGGGAAAAACAGTTATGAAATTTTAGTTGTGAAACATGACAGCGGTAAATAACTGTGTATTCTAAACTTTATTTGTTAATGCGCTGTTACATTTATCAATAATTCTTGACTTTGTTTGAAATGTTATAATGTCTGCACCATTTAAATGAAAAACAATCTTTATTTGGCAGGTCCTGTCTCCCTTGTCCAAGGGATTGTTCCATAAGGCGATATCTCAAAGTGGGTCAATACTCTTTCCAGGCTTGTTCTGTACTGAACATGATGTCATACTCCTCATTCGTGATGTAAGTTTTTTTGTTTGGGGCCCATAATTTATGCTATGTGTGAAGATGTTTTAAAGAAACCTGGTTCCTTTTATAAAGAGCTACAAATACCTCCTAGTCATTTTAGGATGCAAGCCTTGTCTGATTCCCCTAACTTGGTGACCCTGATAATTGCATTGAAAGAGAACTAGTGGTAAAGTCAACAAAAACAACACATTGAGTCAGCTATTGCAAAGGAATCAGAATTATGAGCCAGATGTAAAAAGTATTTTTATTGTTGCAAATTCTACGATTAGTAGCTTGTGGCCACACAAATAGTGTTTAAAATGTATGAAGCCCATCTTAGGAGTCAGTAACTTTCTTGCAACTCCTAGAATGGGTTTAGAAATGAAGCAGAATCACGATTTGGGTCCTGTTGTAGGCGTCTTTTTCAAATAGCAATTTGTATCCATGTGTATCAATGGATATGGACCAAAATATAGATCATAAACCACTGAAAAGTTACTGACCCCTAAATTGAGGCAGTACCCATTCGCAAAAAGGAATAGTTCTCCTTGGGGCCCTTCCACTTTGTGAATGTTAAAAACGTTTGTTGGGAAGTAGAGAGTGGTCCACAAAATCACTGCCACCTTTAACACAGACTTTAATAAAAAAAGTTAACTTTCCTGTTTAACTGCAGCCCTTTTTGCTTTTAGGATAACAGACTGCATTTAAAAAATTTTCATTATTGAAAATCACTCACAGACATGGTGACTTGCTGACCCTTGCAGGCCGCCTTCCCAGTGATAGTGGTGACTTTGATTGAGCTACAATTTTCAAATCTCCTAATGAAAAGTAATTAGGTAGGTCAGATTGTGCCTTAATCTAATTGTGTTTTTTACGAACTGACCTAATGGTATATATGATGGTTTGTAAAAATATTTAATGGTAGCATATTGCGACCAGCATCTTGCAACCAGCAATAGAACATTTGGCACTAGATTCTTCTGTTCTTACATGGGAGAGGCACTCTAATGAAATGGTTCTAATACAGTTGTGGAGGATGATTTTTTTGTGTTCACGGATTTTAGCCAACAGCCATTGAGACCTTGGAAAAAATACTTTACAAACTTTGTTTTGCTCTCTGAATTCTCTCTTGCTATTACAGGAACCCACTGCTTTCTAACCACTTAAAAGCAGTGCTTTAAATGGGCCGGTACTGTCCGGTACTGAGTACTTGCACTTTTTTATTTTGAGAGGGAATGTACCGGCACTTCTCAAGAGAAATGTAATACTTTTATTTGGAGAGTACAAGCGATTCTCAGAAACAAGCAAGTACTGCTTATAAGACAGACAGATCGCAGGAGTCAACAGATATAGGCACCCATTTAATAAAATGAATTAGTTAATTATTAACAACAGAAGCACTGTAGATGAGGTTAAGTTAGTTTTATTAGTTTTATTGGTTTCGGCTTTGTACACTTTAGTGAAAGTTTACAACAGTAGAAAAGTATCTCTAGATCTAAACCTCAATAAAAGGATGTATTAAAAAATGAGCAAATGTGATTGTTATGTGGATCGAAGATCAGGCTGTTAGATAGACATGGATCATTTTTATTTTCTGATAAAACCAAAAACTAGCAATGTGATATGGCTTTAATAAGCTGCATTATAGCTGTTGTTGTGACCAGTCCTTTTTTTGTTGGTTACATCCTTTCAGAATGCAGAGTGCAATATAACTGGGAACTTTTGGCTATCATCATGTAAACAACCATATACTCTTACCTATATCACCACAGAGATGAGCATTTCAGACATAATTTGAACAAGAACATCAGTGAGACAGTAACTATCTAACATATTTATAAGATCAAGATTGAGACAGCCATTTATTGACTCAACAGTTGCAGACCATCAAAGACACAGACACTCAATTAACATCTAGAGGTGATCATTACAAACACAAATACTTCACAATATTTCCCTATAAATGTCCATGACACAGCCATATGGCCTTTACTTACTATAAATTCTTATATTGAAAAAGTCGATGTAGATGTATGCAATGATACATGTGTATAAAGAAAGAAATTGAATCACTGTTGTCGAAATGACCCGACATGACCTCTCCATCAACCCTGAATCAGAAATAAGTGGTCAGGCAGTCCTTGCGACCTAGGTCTGAGGCAACTGATTAACAGATCACAGGTGGGTGACTCCATGACCAGGCCCGCATTCTTCTTCCTAAAAAGGATCTCTGAATTGCTCCAACAAATGTATATAAAGGTGCTAAGGATCGATTGTACTTTTAGACAGTCCTCAGACTCTGACTCTGTAACTGTTCTCCGGGTCGAAGAGTTTAATTAAACCAACTGCTCCTTTTTTGCCAAACACCTCTTGTCTTTTGTTTTTTCAAGGTAAATTCATATTTGAGCAACAAAATTATCATAAACACAAGTACTCCAGCCTTTAATTATTGTAGATAGGAGAAACCTGCCCTTGCAACTAACGATATGAACAGTTGTGCCATCCTATCCTTTTCTGATTGTAATGCTTACCCTGTCTATTTTGCCCCAATGTTCTTAACATCTTCAATACCCCTGGGCTGCTCTGAGTGATTTTTTTCTGCTCTACTAGTGGAGCTCTGGTTTCAAATGGAAAGGAGGTGTACGCAAAGTGAATCCCCATCTGTAGCAGAAGGAGACTCTTCTCCCTTACCTGCAAAGGGGATATTGGTGGTAGCCTTTCATTATGGAGGAGCAAAGGGCTTTTTGCTTGTGCCACTCACAGATCAGCTACTGGCCCATTGTGTGAAAGATTGTTCACTCCTCCATCACTGGGTCCTTGGAATTTCCTGTTTGTAGTGTGACTTTGTCCTATATATGTGGGATTCCAAATTTTTTGTCAATGGTCTCCTTAAAGAGTACACTGCTCCTGCAGCCAAGATGGAGGTCTCACTTCCGGATCTCCTCATTACTGTGGACATGATTACCTGCATGTAGATACTTTTGCGACATGCACCTCAGAGAGCCTGAAGCTGCTTGAGAGTTTGGGATGGTTGGGGCAGTTCATTTTTAAACCCTACCAAGCCAAGATCTACCATGCACCAGCATGTGTCACATCCCTTTCATTACTACCCAGGGATAGCTCTGTTCCCCATCATAACCACTGGGATATGGATGATATGTTTAGTTCTATTGTTTCCATGTCACATTCCAATGATTGTTTGCTGTACTCGCCTTCAGTTTAGAAAGTGAAAACATATGTCTCTAATTGCCTCTTTGCATTCTGGTATTAGAGTTTCTATGCAATCCTCTTGTGGCCTGCCTCACTGCTTCCTCTCCTGGCTAAGAGGTCTAAGACTTGCTTCTGATGGATTCCCTTTAATTATTGTCCTCGAGACATTTCAGAACACGCAGCTTTCAACTCTCTGGGGAAATATAAAAAAAGGGAGCAAAAACCCCTTCGTTCCCAGTCTCTCACTCTTTCTATTTACTTTAGATGCTGGGGATCCATTGACATCGCTGCTGGGGATCACGAGTCCCATAACCTCTCCTGCTGTCTGACATGCCTCCAAATTGTGCTATATAGCGCTGACGCAGCCCCTCTTTCCTGGGGGCACTTTATTTGGATGCTGTTTTTACTACTGGGGAGCCGTTGACATCGCCACTGGGGGCCAAAAGTCACCTAATCCCCCCTGCTGTCTGACACACTTACAACTTGTGCTATATAGAGGAGATGCAGCCCTCTACAACATCCACGGGCTGCGCCAGAGCGAAGTCTGGGACAATGGCATGCCCATCAGTGCCAGGAAGAGACAGGGCAGACCCATTTTCTTTGGCTCTGTTCATGACACCGGTTGACATTTGATCAGTAAACTCACTCTCTGTGCTCTTGTCTCTTCTCGTAGAACTTGTTTTTACTTTCCATGGCCTTGACCCAATTGACTGCTTGATTGCATGATTGGCGGTGTGTGTCTTGTCTGTGCCCATGTCTTATTGTCTGTGCTCCCCTTAAGAGCCATGGGCAAATGGAAGTGTCTGATAATTCTTTGGGTGTTGGGAATGAGCTCAAATCTGCAAGGCGCCATGCACCTGATAACTGTGCTCTTCAAGTAATTGATGAACTAACCATTTAAGTAGAGGACGTGATTAGTTGCAGGAGATCGCTCCCTACCACACCTGTACCCAGGAGAGAGAAAACTAAGTGTGACAAAGACTCCTCTGGATCAGCCTTTAATTTGGTAAAAGTATCAGGACTGGTGGGCACCACCACTGTACCCGTTTCCTCCTCACCTGTCATTGCCACTGGCCGTTTGTCATTCGGGGCACAGCCTGTTCAAGGCTCACAGGCTGCATCACTCCCCCACTTTCCTATGCCATTGTCCCTGCCGAACCAACTAGCTCTATTGCTCAGCAGGGAGCTGGATTGAATCCTGTTATTGTTGACAGTGATTGTCCAGATGATATAAAGAGCCTGATTGTACATCTTAGAGCCAAACCTAAGTTTGTTAAAGACGTTTTCCTTTCCTTAAGCACAAGGGTGTCTGATCCTATTGGATTCAACAATGGTTTACTGGTAAAGCTTAGAGAAAGGGACCTTTGTTCCAGCCATCCCTGTGTTAATGAACCCTTCCCCCACATAACCGGCTGTACCGGCCCGGGGTCTTAGTGTTGGATGTCCAAGGCCAATGGGGATCATGCCTCCCTCCCACCACCATGGCTTTTACGTCTGCCACAGGTCTTGCTCCCGCCCTTCTGCCCATAAGAGAAGGGGGTCTCCCATTTAGTAGGGACATCGGTCTGACAATACATAAATGGGCAATGTCAATGACCCCATCGCATCACATCAAGACATGCCATCACTAGGGACACCTAATTTCGGTCTCACACTGAAGTGCACCCGGCACCTCTAACGGAGATTAGTCCTGGGTCTTTTTCCCATACGGGCAACTTTCTAGATCTTCTGCCTGATGTAACCCCTATGTGGTGGTCCTAGTGTTATGTTTCCTCTAGGCACCCCAATATAGGCTCAGGTAGCATCCTAACCTCTCACCTATATTTCCCCTGCCATTACACTGCATAATGGTTCTTGGAAATGACCTTTTACCTAGTTACAGTACTGCTAACAGGACGTGGGGTTTTCCCTGAAAACTAGCCTCACTCATTACGCATGAGGATTCATGGAAACTCAGCAGGACTACCATCTCCTGCATATTAACTATGTATAAGGGTAATTCCTTCCGTCATCCTAAGACTGACATGACACAGCAAGGTAGATCCCCTGAGGATACCACTTTGGGCATATAATCACCATATGTTTGCTAAGGCAAGGAGAGGTGAAAAAGGACTTCCATGCTGACACACTGACGCAAGACACTGAGATTCCTGCACGCAGACACTCCAGCTTGCAGTGGTCGGACATCCCTTGCAGGGTGTCCATCTCGAGACCAAGACGAGGTCCCACAGTCTCTCACTTCAGGTAATGGGGTTTACTTTATCCTAGAGGGATTCTTGGCTCTACACCTACATACATGCTAGGTTCACTTAGGTACATCTAGTTAGGGTCGCATCGTAGGAGTGTGCATTATTACTGTCATGCATTTTAAATGCCTGCCTGTATTAATTGTTTTAGCATAATGGTAGGGATTTACCATCCTTTTACTCTGTTGGTGCTCATAATAATTTATATCTATTTCTGTCTTATGGTTGTTTCAGCACATCTATTTTACACTAGAATGACGCTGGTTCAATAAATGCTTATTGAAAACGTCCCCACCGTTTATTCTGTGCATCTCTCTGAGACACAGTGAGTGCAGGTGACTGAACTTAACGTACTGTACTGTTTCTACAATCCCTGATGGGACAGAGTTGTCATGTTCGATAGTTGCCAAGAACTATTCTGTCCTTGGTAAGAGGAGTTTAAAGGGGCACTGTGAGCTAGCTGGTATACAGGCAAACATACCCGTTGGGGGTGTCGGGAATCAGTCTGGAGACCAATCACACAGCCTATGATGTCTAAATGCCCAGAACCTTTATAGGTTTATAGGAACTACACAACACTAGTGGATGTGCAACCAATTAAACCAAACACTTAATGAGGAGTTTTTACAGCTTAAGCATAAGGTGTCGTACTTGCTGTCCACAAAGGTAGGGGCGGACATTAGAATCCACACACAGATAAACATGGTCCGTAGAGTGGGGTGGGTTGGCTGAAGCCCTAAGCTGTCAAAGGGTTATTGCAATGCAGTGAATTTCAATAACGGGTGGGCTGCCACCAGAATTCTGGCTTCCTCCCAGGGTATTGAATGCTCAAGCATTGAGTTGCGCCGTTAGGGTTGGTTTTACAAACCGGGGAATGGGTCTGCTATGATTGGCCACCATTATTCTTGGGTGCCTCAAACTCCTCAGGTTACTCATAGTAAGTATACTTTGGAACAGTCTGTTTGCTTTACTTCCTCTGGCTCAGTGGTGAGCATTCTCTATCATTTCAGGCCTTGCCAAGGACCCCCAGTGTCTTACTGCAGACCTCTTGGGGAGAACCTTGCCCCTTTTACCTCCCCCAATAGATTTGAGATTCTTGGTTCTCTTGAGGGGGTAGATTGACTGTCCAGTATTGACTTTGGGGGTGAGATGAGACCAGTGGAAGACGAGGAGGGGGACGCCCCCCCTTAGAGCCTCACATTAGTGGTGCGCCCCCCTTAGAGCCTCATATCAGTGATCAGCTGAGGTTCTTTTCCTTGAACATAGAAGTTAACTTTAAGTATCCAAACTGGCTAGCCTTTATTAAATAGTTTCATTTTCTTGCATTTCAAGAAACTTGAACCTTTAAAACTACCTCTTTTTTTGACAATTATGCCCATTTTTCTAGTCAGTGATACCTTCCCCATCTGGGCGTGCTAAGGCTGGGTGATGTATTTTAATCTCCCTGGCTTGGCAGTTCGGGCTGGACTGTTCCCATGGGGCACAGGGTCAAGACTGATTTGCATATGGCTGGGTTCAAACTGGAATGGCATGGTGAGCAAAAAAACGATGGATTTAGGCCCAGATCTCTGTACTGGGGTGAATGTATGACATTGTTCTGCATTCTGTCCATCAATTGTTGTTTTTGCATTTGTCACCCCGAGTGGGAAGGGTATGCTCAGACGTGAGTCCCTTGCTCTCCATGCCACTGGAATCAAGCTATCCTGGCTGACGAGGGCTGAAAGCCCGAAACCGGTCCTAGGATGCTTGTTTCCAGTCCAGGGAGGACCTGGCTTGGCAGTTCGGGCTGGACTGTTCCCATGGGGCACAGGGTCAAGACTGATTTGCAATTGGCTGGGTTCAAACTGGAATGGCATGGTGAGCAAAAAAACGATGGATTTAGGCCCAGATCTCTGTACTGGGGTGAATGTATGACATTGTTCTGCATTCTGTCCATCAATTGTGGTTTTTGCATTTGTCACCCCGAGTGGGAAGGGTATGCTCAGACGTGAGTCCCTTGCTCTCCATGCCACTGGAATCAAGCTATCCTGGCTGACGAGGGCTGAAAGCCCGAAACCGGTCCTAGGATGCTTGTTTCCAGTCCAGGGAGGACCTGGCTTGGCAGTTCGGGCTGGACTGTTCCCATGGGGCACAGGGTCAAGACTGATTTGCATTGGCTGGGTTCAAACTGGAATGGCATGGTGAGCAAAAAAACGATGGATTTAGGCCCAGATCTCTGTACTGGGGTGAATGTATGACATTGTTCTGCATTCTGTCCATCAATTGTTGTTTTTGCATTTGTCACCCCGAGTGGGAAGGGTATGCTCAGACGTGAGTCCCTTGCTCTCCATGCCACTGGAATCAAGCTATCCTGGCTGACGAGGGCTGAAAGCCCGAAACCGGTCCTAGGATGCTTGTTTCCAGTCCAGGGAGGACCTGGCTTGGCAGTTCGGGCTGGACTGTTCCCATGGGGCACAGGGTCAAGACTGATTTGCATATGGCTGGGTTCAAACTGGAATGGCATGGTGAGCAAAAAAACGATGGATTTAGGCCCAGATCTCTGTACTGGGGTGAATGTATGACATTGTTCTGCATTCTGTCCATCAATTGTTGTTTTTGCATTTGTCACCCCGAGTGGGAAGGGTATGCTCAGACGTGAGTCTCTTGCTCTCCATGCCACTGGAATCAAGCTATCCTGGCTGACGAGGGCTGAAAGCCCGAAACCGGTCCTAGGATGCTTGTTTCCAGTCCAGGGAGGACCTGGCTTGGCAGTTCGGGCTGGACTGTTCCCATGGGGCACAGGGTCAAGACTGATTTGCATATGGCTGGGTTCAAACTGGAATGGCATGGTGAGCAAAAAAACGATGGATTTAGGCCCAGATCTCTGTACTGGGGTGAATGTATGACATTGTTCTGCATTCTGTCCATCAATTGTTGTTTTTGCATTTGTCACCCCGAGTGGGAAGGGTATGCTCAGACGTGAGTCCCTTGCTCTCCATGCCACTGGAATCAAGCTATCCTGGCTGACGAGGGCTGAAAGCCCGAAACCGGTCCTAGGATGCTTGTTTCCAGTCCAGGGAGGACCTGGCTTGGCAGTTCGGGCTGGACTGTTCCCATGGGGCACAGGGTCAAGACTGATTTGCATATGGCTGGGTTCAAACTGGAATGGCATGGTGAGCAAAAAAACGATGGATTTAGGCCCAGATCTCTGTACTGGGGTGAATGTATGACATTGTTCTGCATTCTGTCCATCAATTGTTGTTTTTGCATTTGTCACCCCGAGTGGGAAGGGTATGCTCAGACGTGAGTCCCTTGCTCTCCATGCCACTGGAATCAAGCTATCCTGGCTGACGAGGGCTGAAAGCCCGAAACCGGTCCTAGGATGCTTGTTTCCAGTCCAGGGAGGACCTGGCTTGGCAGTTCGGGCTGGACTGTTCCCATGGGGCACAGGGTCAAGACTGATTTGCATATGGCTGGGTTCAAACTGGAATGGCATGGTGAGCAAAAAAACGATGGATTTAGGCCCAGATCTCTGTACTGGGGTGAATGTATGACATTGTTCTGCATTCTGTCCATCAATTGTTGTTTTTGCATTAAATTATGCTGCTACAGAGACAAACTGTCCATATGTAGGAGCGGTTTCACTCACTTTTTCACATAATTCTCGGATTGTGAATACTTCCAACTCTAATGGTCACTTTTTCCATTCTGGCACCATTTCTAAGATAGGCTCTGTTATAGCCCCTTCTGTGCCCATGACGAGCTGGACTCGTCATGGAGCACAGTCGCGCTGTGCCCATGACGAGTCCAGCTCGTCATGAGGCATTCCCTGGGGAATCCCTCTGGTGCGGGCACCAGAGGGATTCCCTTTCACTAAAAATAGCCTCGGGAGCTGGGGAAGAGCTTCCCCAGCTCCCGAGGCCCCCCCCCCTGCTTTCAGTGTAATGACGATCGTCGCGCACGTCGCGCCGACGTCATTACACTGAGAGTGAAACTGAAATGAGCCAAGAGGCTCATTTCTGTTTCTCTTTCTACGTGCTCAGGGGGCTATCTCAGCCCCCTGAGCACGTAGAAAGACGGGAGAGGTATCGTTGGAAAGGGGAGAATCTCCCCTTTCCAATGGTACCCCTCCCCAATGGATCCCTGCTTGGGGATCGCCACAGGAGGGCGATCCCCAAGCAGGGATCCACCCACTAGACACCAGGGAGGGGGGAGCGGGCCTTTGCTCCCCCCTGATTATTTTGGCACGATGTAGTCTTTTTGCCCCCCCCTAGGGGGAAGATGGGGGCAGTAGCCCCCAATCTGCCCCACCGGGGGGGCATAAAGCCCACTAGACACCAGGGAATTTTGAAAAAAATAAAAATAGGGGTGGGGGCTGTCCAAAACAGGCAGGCCCATGCCCCCACCCCACCCCCCAATTATCACAGTCTTTCTGCCCCCCCCCCCCTGGGGCAGATGGGGCATTGGCCCCTAATCTGCCCCTTCGGGGGGGCAGAAAGCCCATTATACACCAGGGATTTCTTTTCATTTTTTTTAGGGTGGGGGCTGCCCGAAACGGGCACGCCAATGCCCCCACCCACCCACCACCATTATAGCCTTTCTGCCCCCCCTGGGGGGCAGATGGGGTATTGGCCCCCAATCTGCCCCCCGGGGGGGCAAAAAGACCACTAGACACCAGGGAATTGTAAAACAAATAAAAATAGGGGTGGGGGCTGCCCAAAATGGGCAGGCCCATGCCCCCACCCCACCCCCCAATTATCACAGTCTTTCTGCCCCCCCCCGGGGGGCAGATGGTGCATTGGCCCCTGATCTGCCCCTTCGGGGGCGGCAGAAAGCCCACTATACACCAGGGATTTCTTTTCATTTTTTTTTTAGGGTGGGGGTTGCCTGAAATGGGCACGCCAATGCCCCCACCCACCCACCAGCATTATAGCCTTTTTGCCCCCCCCTGGGGGGCAAATGGGGTATTGGCCCCCAATCTGCCCCCCCGGGGGGGCAAAAAGACCACTAAACACCAGGGAATTGTAAAAAAAATAAAAATAGGGGTGGGGGCTGCCCAAAATGGGCAGGCCCATGCCCCCACCCCCCAATTATCACAGGCTTTCTGCCCCCCTGGGGGCAGATGGGGCATTGGCCCCTAATCTGCCCCTTCGGGGGGGGCAGAAAGCCCACTAAACACCAGGGATTTTTTTTGCACAATTGTTTTTAGGGTGTGGGCTGCCCGAAACAGGCACGCCAATGCCCCCACCCTCCCCCCCCACAAAAATGACAGTCTTTCTGCCCCCCAGGAAGCAGATGGGAGCTGTAGCCCCCAATTTGGCCCCCCCTGGGGGCGCAGAATGCCCACTAGAAACCATGGATTTTTTTGTTTTATTAGTGTAGGGGCTCCCCAAAATGGGCATGACAATACCTCACCCCACCCCCAGAGAAATTCCAGTCTTTCTGCCCCCCCCCCCCCCGGGAGGGCAGATGGTGGCAGTGGCCCCTGATCTGCCCGCTGAGGGGGCAGAAAGCCCACTAGGTGCCAGCGAGTACACACGTTTTTTTTATGCGTGGGGGCTGCCCAAAATGGTCATACCAATGCCCCCATCCCCCAAAAAAATAGCCACAGTCTTTCTGCCCCTTTAGGGGCATATCAGGATGAAACACCCTTCCCCGATTCCCCCCCAGGGCGGCAGAAAGCCCACTGGGCTCCGAATTTTTTTTAGCAATGTGCATACCTGTGGATTTTGGGCCCTAGCGCAGTTGGCACGTAGGCAAACCTAGCAAACCTGTACATTTTTTAAAACTAGACACCGAGGGGAATCCTGGATGGGGTGACTTCACTGGCTCTCACCAGGTTCTGTTACCCAGAATCCATTGCAAACCTAAAAATGTGTCCAAAATAACACATTTTCCTCATATTTCTGTGGTGGAAAGTTCTGGAATCTGCGTGGGTCCACAAAATTCCACCCACCCTGCGTTCCCCAAAGTGTTCAGAGAAAAATGGTACCTTACTTTCATGGGTAGGCCTAGTGCCCGCGTCAGGCAAGGGCCCAAAACATATTGAGGAGACATCAAAATTACCTATCACAAAACAACCTGGTTTTGCAAAGGGGGTCCCATGAGTTTTTGGCCCCGGGCTTGGCGGCCATCTAGGGAAACCTACCAAACCCACACATTTCTGAAAACTAGACACCCAGGGAATTCCAGGTAGGTATGGCTTGCGTGGATCCCCCAACGTTTCCTTACCCAGAATGCCCTGCAAACCTCAAATATAGCTGAAAAAAATCACCTTTTTCACACATTTTTGTGGGGGAAAGTTGTGGCATCACCGGGCTGACACAAATTTCCTACCACCCAGCGTTATGCCGGGTCTCCCGATAAAAACGGTGCCTCACTCGTGTGGGAGGCACAAGTACCCGCGACAGGCAAGGGCCCAAAACGTATTGAGGTGACATGAAAATTGCCTACCTCAAAACGACCTCGTTTTGCAAGGGGGGTCACCTGGGTTTTTGGCCCGGTGCTCGGCAGCCACCTAGGGGAACCTACCAAACCCACACATTTCTGAAAACTAGACACCCGGGGGATTCCAGGGAGGTATGGCTTGCGTGGATCCCCCAACGTTTCCTTACCCAGAATGCCCTGCAAACCTCAAATTTAGCTGAAAAAAATCACCTTTTTCACACATTTTTGTGTGGGAAAGTTGTGGCATCACCAGGCTGACACAAATTTCCTACCACCCAGCGTTCCCCCGGGTCTCCCGATAAAAACGGTGCCTCACTCGTGTGGGAGGCCCAAGTAGCCGTCACAGGCAAGGGCCCAAAATGTATTGAGGCGACATGAAAATTGCCTATCTCAAAACGCCCTGGTTTTGCAAGGGGGTCACCTGGGTTTTTGGCCCGGTGCTCGGCGGCCAACTTAGTTATGGAATGCCTATGTTCTTTAAGTAAGGCTCCACCTAATTGTATGTGCTTAAGGGTGTACAGATCAATCTGGGACTTCCAACTTAGGTTGTCACAAAAAGTGACCCCCAAGTAGGTAAAGGTAGATGTCTGTTCCAGAATGGCTCCACCCATTTCGACCCTAGCCTTAACTGGTCTAGCACCACGAAGGACCATAAACTTGGTCTTCCCCACATTTACCTCAAGCTCATGTTCGCGGCAAAACAACTCAAAACGGGACAGTGCTAACTGTAGCCCCTGTCGCGTCTTAGAAATTAAAAGAGTGTCATCCGCGAACATGAGCAGGGGGACCTTCATACCAGCTAAGGAGGGTGCGTCTGTCGGGAAGTTTGAAAAATAATTAATAACCCCATTAATAAACAAGGAAAACAGGGTGGGGGCCAGTACGCATCCTTGTCTTACCCCCTTGGACACCTCAAATCTTGCTGTCACCTCCCCTGGTTTTCCCCAACGAACCTGGGCATATGTGTGTTCATGTAAATTAATCAACAGCCTCAATAGTTCTGGTGGCATAGCCATCGCCCGGAGGACTTCCCACAGTTTGAGCCTTGGGACAGAATCGAATGCAGACCTTAGGTCCACAAAGGCTGCAAAAGCATGCCACCCCCAAGATATACTTCCTTCCAATATAAAAGAATAAACCTGAAAGCTTGGTCAATGGTTCCGACATGCGTCCGAAAGCCCGCCTGTAAAGGTGTTAAAATGTCAGTTTCGGAGATCCAACTCTGGATACGACCCAATAACAGACGAGCTATAATTTTTTGAGCAGCGTCTATAAGGCTGATCGGGCGATAGTTGGCCGGGGCAGAGCGATCACCTTTCTTATAGATCGGCAATATCTCTGCCCCGAACCAAGAATCCTGGACCGTTGCTCCACTAGCCAGGGCATTAGTTAGAATGGTCAGATAAGGGACCCATAGGTCCTGCTCCTGCTTAAATATGTCTGCGGGAATACAGTCAGGTCCCGGGGCTTTACCACTCGGAAGAGATTTCAAGATTGCCTTTACCTCACTGGGAGCAAACTGTAAAACGTCTTCACCGCTACATGACCAAGTAACAACTTCTAGCCTATCCCTGGACTTAAACTGATTTTCAAAAAACCTGACCCACTGTTCAGGTTCAACATGAGTTACCGGGGTCATATCCTGCGGGTTCCTGCCCCATTTGAGGAGGTGCCAAAATTGGCACATGTTTCTACCTTCACATGCCTCGTATAACTCGCTCCAACGAGTTTCATCCCATTTTTTCTTAGCTTTTGTTTGGGCAGATTTATATGCAACTCTACAACTCCTAATTCTATCTGGTAGCCTAGATTTGATAGCTGTTAATAAAGCTTTGCGAGACTCTCTACAACTTACATCATTCCAGGAATTTTCCCTCAGAGGTTTGGTTTCACCATCGGCAGGGATGCTTTTAATAAAATTCGATTTGAGCCCCACAAATAGTTCTCTATGAATACCCGGGATGCTACCCTTAATCCCTTCCTCGGACACACATCTGGTCAGTTTATTCATAGCTATACTAACCAAATTCCTAATAGCAGCCCGTGCATTCGCATTAGAGACAATCTTTGGCCAACGAACCCTTCTCTGGTCATTAGTCAGCATAGCTTGCGCTTGCACAATACTACCATCATCAATAGGGGAGCCAGTGAAGCTACTATCTGATAATAACAACGTCAAGGGGTTGTGGTCACTTTCTAACCTGTCAGTCACCACCATATCTGTAACAGCCGGCCACAACTCACAATTAACCAAGATATAATCTATTCTGCTCCCACTTCTACCGTTGTTAAAAGTCATCTTCCCAGACCTGTCCGATTTCGTTCTCAAACCCTTTTCAAGGCATAGACCCTTCACATATAAGGCTGCTTGGGTCCATTTCCTTATGAGTTTTAATTCCAGCTGGGGGATTCCCCACACGGAGTCCTCAACCTCAGACAGTTTCCCGTCATCATCACCCAGGGGCTCGAAACATGTATTAAAATCACCTGCCACCACCCTATGACCATCTATGGGCACTGTACAAAGTAATTGTTCCAGAAGGAGAACTGTTGGGGAACATTTACCACCTGGAAGACCCCTCACATAGATATTTATAATGAGGATATTAAGGCCCCTTGTGGAGGTAACCCTGATGGCCAGAATATCAGGGTTTTCAATCTGAACTTCCGCGACTGAAATGCCCTTGCATTGACGTACTCATATAGCCAGGCCTCCCACCGGTCTACCTCTAGGGCCCTTAATGGCTGGTTTAAAGAAGTTCACAAACCCTACACGGAATATGGGATCTACCGACCAGGTCTCCTGGAAACACCACATGTCTGCCTGGTCGGCAAAAACCACCCAATCGGGTACAGCCAATCTAGAATGTAATCCGGCCATATTCCAGGAGGAAATAGTAACATTATGGGAACCAATTTTTTTGTTCACCGCCTGGTTCGCCAAATTAGAATGGGGAACAGGACAGGCACTGGGTAAACCTTTGTATGTGGGGCTTAAAATTAAAACAGATTCTTCTCCTTGAGCCAATGGGTTTATTTGGACTAATGACTCCCGACATAATGGTACTAAACCCCCTGTTACCCCAGACCAAGGGAGAGCATTACTATCCCTAAGTCAGTCAATATCCTCCAGGGTAGATAGGGCGGTGAAACGATTGTGTAACATAATAGACTCAATAGGCTGCAAGCCCTGCTGGGGAGCATTATGCGGGGCACGGTGCTGTCTGTTAAGCATGGCCCTTGCTGGTCTGTAAAAGTAACCTAGGGGTAAAATCATGATCTCATTAGGGATAGGAGCATAATGGGAGGCCATCTCTAGTATATGTTCTACCAATAGCGGGGACCTAAAACTCAATACCACTGTCATGCGAGGGGAGGAAAACGGTAACCAGCGAAAACGGACTACATCTCCCAGGATGCTTAGCGGTTGAGAGGTTATGTAAACAGGAGAGCTGTTACATAACTCAAGGAAACACGCCCTTATGTAAACAGGAGAGCTGTTACATAACTCAAGGAAACACGCCCTTATGTAAACAGGAGAGCTGTTACATAACTCAAGGAAAACACGCCCTTATGTAAACAGGAGAGCTGTTACATAACTCAAGGAAAACACGCCCTATAAAGGGAGGAACCGGGAGGTACAACGCTGTCGGATATTGTGTTTACACCGACGTACCTGCTTAGTGAAGAGCAGTGTTCCGGAGTGGTGCTCCAGTAAGGCAAGAACGGAGGTAGGTCGAGTCGTTACTCCCTGGGCCGTGTCTTGCCCCATCGTCACCTGTGAAGGACCCGGAAGCTCTACCGGATAACCATTGAGCTTCGCTTTTTGACTCGGCTGAGTCAAAGCGCAGTGGCGCTTTTGCTGGTTGGAGTCGTAACTCCCAGCCCGACCAGAGATACAGGGACTGCCAGCTGTAACGCACACCAGGAGGTGTTTGCCACGTTACAGACTCGGAAGTCCACAGGATCGATCGAGCGGCTGCTCTCGGTTCAGTCTTCTTTGCTTGTGCTTGGGGTATCGGTGACGCATCACCAGGAGGTGACTCCGCGTCCCGGTGCAGTCTGAGGAAGAGGTTGAGCGGCTGCTCCCTTCAGGTAGAGACCCCGGCTGGGTGTTTCCCTGACTCCTCGATTCTCCCCAACACTCTTCGTGCCCCCCCCTCAGCCTACCGATTGGCATTGTCGGCCATTTCATTTCTGCCCTCTGTTGGCATACGCCGGGATCGGCGTATATGCAGAGGACGGTTAGGACCATCCGTGCTGTGGGCTGGTAACGTACTTAGCCTGGAGAATTCCAGTGACTATAACCTTTGTTTATTCCTTGTATTATTTTTGCCTTCATTAAAATAACTAAACCTTCACAAGTGGTTGCGTTCTCATTATCGTGTCTGTTAAACGATCCTGAGACGTTCAGGGCGTTACAAAATATCCGACCTTAATAACACTAACTGTCTCCCGGTCGATAACAGACATGGCAACACTTGATGATGTGCTGGCTGCTTTAGCGACCGTGCAAATTGAATTGGCTGCCTCCAGGCAAGAAACAGCCGATGTAAAAGCCAGACTGGATGCTATCCAATTGGACCCGCTCACGCCCAGCACCTCCCTCACGAACCAGACCCCTGCGGTAGTAGTGGAAATGCCGGTAGCCGTCCCCTTGGCAACACCAGAGAGGTACAGTGGGGATCCTAACACAGTGCAGGTATTCCTCACACAAGTGGCGCTACATTTATCGTGCAAACCAAGGGCGTTCCCCACGAGTCAGGCTCGTGTGGCTTTCCTTATATCCTATTTGGCTGGAAACGCGGCACAATGGGCCGTACCTCTGGTGAGCAGGGACGACCCCATCTTATGTGATTGGGGTGCGTTTCGCGAGGAATTCCTGAAGGTCTTCGACAGAAGGGCTGACTCGTACACGGCGGACCGTGAAATGCTTGAGTTGAGACAGGGATCCAACGACCTGGTGCAGTATCTCAACGCGTTCCGAAGGCTGGTTGCGGAAACCAAGTGGCCTGTTGCTAAACAGACGGCGCTCTTCCATCACGGGCTGTGCGATGAGCTCAAGGACGCCGTGGCTCATATTGACCCACAACCCAAGACATGTGAGGGCCTTATCAACCTGGTATTACGGCTGGAACATAGGCTAAGTGAAAGAAAGGGGGAGCATGGGAGATAAGGAAAATCCCTTCCATCCTATGTGACAGCGGGAAGTCCTGAAACTTCCACCGCATCCAAGGGAGAACCCATGGACATCGGCGCAATACGAGCGAGCCTCACAGCCACGGAGAAAGAGTCACGCCGTAAACAAGGATTGTGCCTATATTGTGGCAAAAAAGGCCACTACGTACGTGAATGCCCTGCCAAACAGAAGACGTCACGTTATCGGGCCAACCGGTCGGTATCAGCCGTGGTGGACGTACCGGCGGAAAACTAGAGGACTCCCAGACCAAAGAAGGGGCATCTCGGAGTCACTCATCCATCCCTTCACTTTCCAACTCGGTCACTAAGGGACAACGACACCTGTTTCTCACGGTGCACGTGGGAGTGCATGACCAGTGGATACCCGTTGTGGCCATGGTGGATTCAGGGGCCACTGGCATGTTTATGGACCACAACGAGGCATGCAGGCTAGGGCTAGTGCTTCTTCCCAAAGCTGTACCCGAAGACGTCTATGCTGTAGACGGAAGGCGATTGGTGACGGGGCCCATTGGGCAGCACACGGGGGTCCTTCTGATGAGATGTGGGAGGAACCATTTGGAACAAATCGATTTTAACATCATCCGAGCGCCCCAATATGGCGTCATATTGGGATTGCCGTGGCTACAGAAACACAACCCCTCTGTGGATTGGCCAACACATCGCATCGAAATGACGTCACCGTATTGCATCCTGCATTGTGGAATAAGAACGGAATCCCTTGACGCAGATGAGAGCGGGAGTCAGACGGTGGCTACAGCGGCAGAAAAAGATGTGGCTCTCCCCCAGGCTTATCACAGTTTTGAGGATGTATTTGATGAGGTGAAGGCGGAAGTGCTACCACCACATAGACAGTTTGACTGCCAGATCGACCTGGTGCCAGGGGCCAGCGTTCCCAGCGGCAGGCTGTATGCCCTGACGGAGCCTGAAAACGTGCATCTCCGGGGGTACCTGGATAAACTCCTCAAGCTAGGATTCATCCGCCCGTCCAAATCTCCGGCCGCCTCGCCACTCTTCTTCATCCCGAAGGCTAATGGGGAGCTGAGAGCCTGTGTGGACTTTAGGGCATTGAATGCGATAACCGTAAAGAATCGGTACCCCTTGCCTCTCATCAGTGTACTTCTGGAACAGGTCAAGAAAGCTCGTATCTACACCAAGTTGGATTTGAAAGGGGCATACCATCTGGTGCGCATGAGGGACGGAGACGAGTGGAAGACCGCCTTTAAGACCAGGTTCGGCCTTTTTGAGTACCTCGTCATGCCGTTCGGTCTGTGCAACGCCCCGGCAGCCTTTCAGTACTTTTTGAATGAGGTATTCAGAGAGGAGTTGGATATCTACGTGGTCGTATATATCGACGACATCCTCATCTATTCGTCCAGTGTGGAGGAGCACGTACACCACGTCACAACTGTGCTCCAAAAGCTGAGGGAAAACATGCTGTTTTGTAAACTCAGCAAGTGTGACTTCCACGTCACATCCGTGGAATTCCTCGGAGTGATGCTGAGTCCAGAGGGACAGGAGATGGCAGAACGAAAGATCAAGGCGGTGAAAGAATGGCCGGTGCCCCAAAGCGTGAAGGACGTCCAAAGTTTCATTGGCTTCGCCAACTTTTACAGGCGGTTTATAGATGGATTTTCAGGATTGGTGGCCCCAATCACACAGCTACTGAGGAAGTCCAAGGAGTTTGTCTGGTCCCCTGAAGCGAACAAAGCCTTTGAGGCCCTGAAAAGCGCCTTTGGTAAGGCGCCGGTGTTGGCTCACCCCGATCCGGATCTCCCCTACGTGGTGGAAGCGGACGCATCGGATGTGGCGCTGGGGGCTATCTTGTCCCAACGCAACCACGACAAAGGGGTGCTTCATCCCGTTGCGTACATGTCCCGCAAACTCAACGACGCCGAACGCAACTACCATATTGCGGAGAAGGAGCTTCTCGCAATCAAGGACGCCTTCACCGAATGGAGGCATTGGTTGATGGGGGCAAGACATGTGGTATCGGTGTACACGGACCATCGGAACCTACAGTTCATGACGGCCACAAGACACCTTTCTCCCAGACAGCTGCGGTGGATGATCTTCTTTGCGGGGTTCAACTTCCGCATCACATATCGGCCGGGGACGGAAAACCGGAAGGCGGACGCCCTGTCCCGTCAATCTGCAGTTAAGGAACCATTGCCTGCGACCGAGCGTTCCATCATTTCCCCGAGGATGGTATTGGGGGTTATCCAACCGGATACTTTCCTGAGGGGAATAAAGAGAGGGATCAGGTCATTCGCATGGCGGAGGTGGCTCCTCAGTCACAGAGAATGGCAGCTGAAGGACGGGATACCCCTGAAGGGCAGGTGCCTATTGATACCCACGCCTAGGCTAAGGAAACAAGCGTTCATCTGGTGCCATGACTCTCCATGCGCAGGTCATTTGGGCTTTGAAAAAACGGTGGCTAGCATGGGACGGCATTTCTGGTGGCCAACCATGAGAGTGGATGTCAGGAGGTGGGGACAGGAGTGTCCTACGTGTGCTGCCATGAAGGCCGACCATGGCCGAACCCAAGGGCTCTTACATCCACTTCCGACCCCGGATAGACCATGGGATAGCATATCACTGGACTTCGTGGTGGGCCTACCGGTAGACCAGGGGATGACGGCAATACTGGTGGTGGTGGATTACTTGACGAAAATGGGGCACTTCATCCCCTGCAAGAGAGTCCCTACGGCCGAAGAATTGGCGTCACTACTCCTAAAGAATGTGGTACGACTGCATGGATTACCTGGGGTGATCGTGTCGGACCGGGGGTCGCAGTTTACTGCGCAATTCTGGAAGACTTGGTGCACTGCGCTGCATGTTAAGACCGCCCTGTCCACCAGCTACCACCCTCAAACGGACGGCCAAACCGAGCGCCTGAACCAAACGCTCAAACAGTATCTGCGATGTTTTGTGGACCAGGGCAGGGAAGAATGGGTCAACTTGCTATGGGTTGCAGAGATAGCCTATAACAACGCCACTCACAGCTCCACACAGTCATCTCCGTTCTATAGCAACTATGGCCAACATCCCAGGTTCTTGCCATTTCTACATCCGTTCAGAGAGGACAGGATTCCCGCCACAGCGGACAGGGTGGCACACATAAAAGACACGTTGATGCGCTCAAGGGCTGTCCTAAATGAGGCCAAGAGAAGATACAAGGCTGCGGCAGACAGGAAGAGAAGGCCCGGGCCACTGTACCGCACTGGAGACTACGTCTGGATATCCACAAGAAACATGAGGTTTCGAAAGAACAGTGTGTTCCATCCCAAGTACATGGGCCCCTATCGAATTACCAAGTGTATGGGTCCCGTGAACGTGAAGGTGTGCTTGCCCCAGTCATTGCGGATACACCCTGTCTTTCATGTATCATTGCTCAAACCAGCACCCTCCAAGCCATCTGGGACACCTAGGCCGGTATGCGTGGAGTCGGAGGTGGAGTATGAAGTGTCGGGCATACGGGCGTCCAAATGGCGCAGGGGGAAGCTGTGGTACCTGGTTGCGTGGAAAGGCTATGGCCCGGAGGAGCAGTCATGGGAACCGGCTGAAGGGGTTCATGCTCCGCGCTTGGTCTCCTTGTTCCATCGGCGTTTTCCTGCCAGCGCTGGACCCGTGGGGAGCCGCTGAGAGGGAAGATGTACTGTCAAGAATACCTGTCATGCGAGGGGAGGAAAACGGTAACCAGCGAAAACGGACTACATCTCCCAGGATGCTTAGCGGTTGAGAGGTTATGTAAACAGGAGAGCTGTTACATAACTCAAGGAAACACGCCCTTATGTAAACAGGAGAGCTGTTACATAACTCAAGGAAACACGCCCTTATGTAAACAGGAGAGCTGTTACATAACTCAAGGAAAACACGCCCTTATGTAAACAGGAGAGCTGTTACATAACTCAAGGAAAACACGCCCTATAAAGGGAGGAACCGGGAGGTACAACGCTGTCGGATATTGTGTTTACACCGACGTACCTGCTTAGTGAAGAGCAGTGTTCCGGAGTGGTGCTCCAGTAAGGCAAGAACGGAGGTAGGTCGAGTCGTTACTCCCTGGGCCGTGTCTTGCCCCATCGTCACCTGTGAAGGACCCGGAAGCTCAACCGGATAACCATTGAGCTTCGCTTTTTGACTCGGCTGAGTCAAAGCGCAGTGGCGCTTTTGCTGGTTGGAGTCGTAACTCCCAGCCCGACCAGAGATACAGGGACTGCCAGCTGTAACGCACACCAGGAGGTGTTTGCCGCGTTACAGACTCGGAAGTCCACAGGATCGATCGAGCGGCTGCTCTCGGTTCAGTCTTCTTTGCTTGTGCTTGGGGTATCGGTGACGCATCACCAGGAGGTGACTCCGCGTCCCAGTGCAGTCTGAGGAAGAGGTTGAGCGGCTGCTCCCTTCAGGTAGAGACCCCGGCTGGGTGTTTCCCTGACTCCTCGATTCTCCCCAACACTCTTCGTGCCCCCCCTCAGCCTACCGATTGGCATTGTCGGCCATTTCATTTCTGCCCTCTGTTGGCATACGCCGGGATCGGCGTATATGCAGAGGACGGTTAGGACCATCCGTGCTGTGGGCTGGTAACGTACTTAGCCTGGAGGATTCCAGTGACTATAACCTTTGTTTATTCCTTGTATTATTTTTGCCTTCATTAAAATAACTAAACCTTCACAAGTGGTTGCGTTCTCATTATCGTGTCTGTTAAACGATCCTGAGACGTTCAGGGCGTTACAACCACACAATCCCCTGCCATAGACTTTTGAGAGTGGCCAACCCATTTTACCCGCCTAACCATTTTAAATTCCTCAAACAAACTTTTACTAGCCCCGAATTTGTTCCCAAGACAGTACAGAGCTTTATTTTTTAGATTAGACCAATGCTCCCTAGACCCTTCTGGAAGTGATGGAACATTAGCTAGAATAACTGTGTAGGGTGTAGCTTCCGGAGGAAGATGTAAACTTATTAACGCATCAGGATCCTCTGTTTCTTGGGCAACAGGCCTTAGCGTATTCCCCCTTGACTGCTGTTCGGTCAAAGGCCTACTAACAGTATTGGGAGGGACCATAGACCGATTTGAGTGATCCCTAGTTACTATGGGATCGCGGGAGTTAACTACTTGAGAACTTAGGTCATAATGACTATCAAGAGCCCCTTCACCTACGTGACTAGCCACTTCCTTAGGATTCTGTTCGGGTAGTGATACGGCTAATGAATGTTTACTTATCAGATTAGCTTCGATGCAATTAAGCCTTACCACCACTGATTCTAACTTTTCCAGGACAGGTTGAATAAGAGATGCTAACTGTTCCCTAAGAAGAGAACATAATAGCTCAAAATTCTGCTGGGCCATAGGTTGCAATGGTAAGGTGCTTACAGAGGCAGTAGAATTCCCACAGGATTGAGCCCCTGTGTTACCGGGAACAGCCTAAGGAGCACTTAACTTACTAGGACCCCGTCCTTTCCTTTTCTTACAGGGCGGTTCTCTGGCTTTGGCTCCAGTAACTTTATGTTTCGCCCGAGTTGTTACCATAACTGGGCTAGAAGGGCTACTTACAATTAACGAAGGATCTGTGAACCTGGACCTAGATGTTAAACATACTGGACCCACCGGGGAGCAATTACCAGACCCAATATTCTTAGTGTTAACCTGCACATCAAGAGGCTGTGCAGGAGGTAACATTGGGGCTGGTTCCAAAGATAGTCTTCGCTCCACGGCTAATATCTTATGATTAATTACTGTCTCTGCTAGGCCTGGGCGAAAATTTCGTTCCGTTCGCGGAAATTGTGATAATTTGACATTTTTGCGTTCCGCGGAAACCGCGAAAATGTCAAAATTTCTGCATTCCGCAGCTTGGCGATAATTTGTTTCTTGCTCGCGCTGTAAAATAATACATTCTCGCGCGCGCGCGATCGCCTTACCTGAATCCCTGCGTTCGCCGACAAGTTTTCTTGATCCGGTCGCGTTCTCCATGAGATGTTGTATTGTTTTTAGCCTTTTGCGCTGTCTCACGACAGTTCGCGCCCGCAGTGACGTCATGCGTCGCGCGATCACATCTTTCTTCTCGCGATCATGCACCGTGAGACAACTCAAAACAAGATGGCCGCGCCCACGAGCAACCACATGGGTAAGTTGGCGACCCGCAACCATGCAGAAAATCTCGCGAACATGCGGGAAAAAAACTTCTGCATCTTCGCGATATTTCCGCTTGTTTGCGATAATTTTAAACATTTTTGCTATAATTTGCGAAAGTGGATTTCGCAAATTCCACCCACCCCTAGTCTCTGCCCTTGTTAGATAATCATCAAGAGTCCCCACCAACCTACCCTCGGCCTTCCTCTTACTCATGTTAATGAGTTGCTTAACACCTGTTGCACTTATAATGGAGGCAAGCAAATAACAGAATAAGAAATAAAGAAATACCCCACAATTAATACTAAATAACTTCGTACAACCCAACAACGTCCACACTGAATACCGGATCCAGGAGCAAAGGGGGGGGGCGCAGCCCGGCCTCAATCAGTCACTGACGGGCAAGGACGGGCCCGCCCTTGGCCCGGGCTTCGCCCGGGCGCCGCCCGCCCGCGTCCCGCGCTGCGGGGCACAGGGAGCGACTTTAAGCAACCCCGGCGCTGCCTGCTTTCGTCAATGGCACGCGCCGCGGGGCTGCTGGGAGATGTAGTCTCCGTTGGCCGTTCCCCTCACGGCGGGTTAGGGAGTGCGGGAGCAGGGCAGCTGGACCCCCTTGCTGGCCGTTTCCCTCACGGCTATGGAGTGGTTAGTATTCCGACAATAGAAGGTGCTGGCGTGTCCTGCGCTGCGGGGCACAGGGAGCGACTTTAAGCAACCCCGGCGCTGCCTGCTGTCGTCAATGGCACGTGCCGCGGGGCTGCTGGGAGAAGTAGTCTTCGTTGGCCGTTCCCCTCACGGCGGGTTAGGGAGTGCGGGAGCAGGGCATCTGGACCCCCTTGCTGGCCGTTTCCCTCACGGCTATGGAGTGGTTAGTATTCCGACAATAGAAGGTGCTGGCACAGTCATTTTTAAATCTTTTTTTCAATTACATGAATTCAATTAGCTGAAGACGATGGTTAAAAGCCAAAGGTGTTCGAAAGACGGATTTGCTTTTTTGGCTGATGTACGTATTGCATATTGAAGCATTCTTGTAGTAAACAACTGGACAAAGGAAGGCTGCTGAAGTAAGTTTATTCCCATTAAAAGATCTCATCCATCAGGATACAAGTTAGAGCTTTAACTGCCACATCTCAAGTAATAACAAGTTCACATGACATGTATAAGATTCCAATACATCTGTACAGTTTACAAGAATCAATGACCTCAGAAGGTTTCAATACTCTGATGTCACTTTAAAGAGATACACCACACATATTCTGCAAACATAACACATTGGGGCACAGACTTTTGGGAGAAAGTAGAGTTGGTTGCAAATAAGAAAGATGAAAGTTTGTGGTTTTGGAATAAGTGAGGCAGTTCTGTGGGTACAGAGGTCCCAAGTAAGCTACGGGAAAGGAAGGGAAAGTGTAGTCAGGGCCTAACATGGACACCTGCAGCACCTGCAGGGAAAAAGGCGGGGGGCGGGTGAATTGGAACCTTTCAGGGTCCTACAAATTCTTCAGAGGGGCCCCACTGCATGTAAGGCTTATGAATATTGTGAGATAAGGGAGACTCAGGGGGCCCGCTTCACATTCTGCAGGGGGGTCACTTTAGTTAGGCTTCTAACTGCAGCCTCTGCCCCACACTTGTCTGGCTTGATTTAAGAGGGTCTAGTTCCACAAGACGATCCTTGCACCACAAGAAGGAGGACCTTAAAATATAATGTTCGTGGGACTCGGAGCAAGCAAAGTGCTAAAAGTGTACCTTTTACTGACTTTGGTTGGAAGTTGAGGGGACATTGATTGAGGAATAAGGGTTGGTGGTTTGTGGCACCAATGCATGTGCTTTATTTATAGTTGTAGGGAGACGTCTCCCTTTCTTCAGTCAGATGTCACAGATTGTGGTCTGCGATCTCCAAGCTACCCGTATTCAATAGTATTTAAAAACATTTCACACTGGCATAAAAAGTACACAGCTACTCCGTTCATTCAGAGTGAAGAAAATACTAGTATGTTGTTGACAACTTGAGTTACTACGAACTCAACAACATCCAGTTTTTTCTGGAACTCACCTATCTATTCAGGAGAGTCAAGTTGACTTTGGGTGGCTACTATTTTTATAAATAGCTGGGTGGTTTCTTTTGAGTTTTGCTCACAGTCGCGGTCTCTGTTGTTGAAGAAGTTGTCTTACATTGACATAGAATAGTATGACAAAAATAAGGGTCTGACCGCGTCGGAACTATGAGGTACTTAAGGCCAGTCCCTGATCAACATTGTAATGCATATTAAAGCTTTGAACTTTTCCCGATGGTGGGAAAAATGGTGCAAACTATTTACTAGTGAGATTTACTGGTTGGCTAAGGTATCAGCTGCAGGATTCTTTCAAACTTAAGTGCCAATTAAGATGGGATCACTGTTAGTATCTAATATTCTGAGGTTTATGTAGTAAGCATTTGTTTTTACTGAGCATTAACTATAGAATATAAAATATCAACACTTTAATACTAAGCTTTATATGAATGAACGACAACTGAAACAATAAATGCTACATCCCACTTCACGTCCGTAACATTTAAATGTGTGTGCGCTAAGATAACACTGTTCATTCATACATTATTGACTAAAATAATTATTTTAGGAATTGTCTAAGATTCAGAATCTCTGGCGGCAACAAGAGTGGGCTTAAACTAAATTCGGAATAAACTTTGATGTTATGTGGGACATGTATTTTATAGTTTAATTTGTACACTGCTCATTACCTCATCGTTAGCAGAATTTTTATTTTGCAATCACGTGTAGATGATAGTGAATGCGACAGGCTGTGAAACCTTGGACTCCGCTGCGATAGTGAACTGTATGAGAAAGAAGACGGAGGAGGAGATCATGGAACCAGTTCAAAAGATGGTGAGTGATGCTGGTGAATATTTTGCTTTTACAAATGCTGGTAATGGGCTGAAGTTCACTTTGCATTGTAGCACACAAGAAATCATATCTAGGCAACATGTTACAATAGGTCAGTGTAAGGAAAGTGATTTACTATATGGCGTAGTTGTGTGACCTCACTGTCTAATAAAAACACAATTTCTTATCAGGTCACCAGGTTCGTTTGTAAAATCTTAGCTCAGTCCTGGGTAGCTGTGGTTTATAGCAGTCAGGCTTTATCAAAAGATCTAGTGTGAATCATTAAAAGGAATCAAAACAGTTGAATAATGGGGCGTGGTCTGGCCACGACTGAAGATGGCCGCCTAACCTGTGAGCTCTGCTGCGAGTGGGGCTTCAAAAGGAGTTGGCACCCAGTAAATGCAAGACCTTTGACATTATTTCAGCATTCTGGAGGTCATAAAGTCAACGAGGAGCAGATGAGCCGGTTTTCTTCAGTATGAGTGACTCGGTTCCTGAGGAATGTAAACTGACACCGGAGCTCCGTGCTGAGAGGAACCCCGGACAACACTATTTCTAAACTGAAGCTTATTTCTGTCGACAACACTGCCTAAATAACTGTGCTCACTGATGTGAAACTTAAAGGAAACTACATGAATCTTTTCAGAGGATATGTGGATGCTTTTATTTTGGCGGGAACACTTCAGCCTCTGACAGAAGCCAGCTGCACCTGCTCGTGATCTGTGGAAAGGCACCAACATTTCAGCCTCTGACAGAAGCCAGCTGCACCTGCTCGTGATCTGTGGAAAGGCACCAACATTTCAGCCCCTGACAGAAGCCAGCTGCCCCTGCTCATGACCTGTGGAATGTGCAATGCAATTCTGAAGGAAGAGAAAAAAGCTGACTGGATTTTGAAAACAGAGTTTTGCTAATTCTGGAGGAAGAAATAAGCTGACTGGATTTGAAATACAGACTTTTGAAAGAGAAACAGGACTCCAGCTGACTTCAATGAAGGTAAAGTTCACTGGGAGTTCATATACTCGCTCACTAAAATAATTACCTCAAGAAGCTGAGAGGGGCTCCAGCTGTAGTTATGCATGTGAAGTTTGCATTCTTCTGAGGAATTGCATGTGGCTGTTTTGTGGTGCTGAGTTATGTAATTAAATTGAACAAAGGCTTTACCCTTTCATGAGGAAAATGTGTATAATCTGTGCACGGGCTGAAACATTGTACACCAGGGCTTGTCCTTTTTTGCTGTGAAGGGTCTGATATGTCGACAGGAGTTCCTTGATGAGATAGATGGTGGTGTCTTTTATCAAAATGAACAATCCCAGCTGAAATATAATTGACATTGGAGAAGTTTATGCGCTGTTTTGGAAAAGTGTCCTCTTCATCTTTAACTAAATTACAATAAGGATCTGTAATTGAACAAAGGCTCTACCCTTTCATGAGGAAAATGTGAATAATATCCGCACAGGCTGAAACATTGTACACCAGGGCTTTTCCTTTTTTGCTGTGAAGGGTCTGATATGTCGACAGGAGTTCCTTGATGAGAGAGATGGTGGTGTCTTTTATCAAAGTGAACAATCCCAGCTGAAATATAATTGACATTGGAGAAGTTTATGCGCTGTTTTGGAAAAGTGTCCTCTCCAGCTTTCACTAATTTACAATAAGGATTTGTGGAAGTTTATGTGGTGTTGGGAAGTCTGCCCTATGAGACTGAGCTGTAGTGTTGTTCAGCACACAGTTAAACTGTTTAAATGCACCAACTGTCTTTAAGGTAATTCTCTGGATATATGTGCAGGACGCAACTTTGTATAATAAGCCTTGCTTTTTTAACTTATGTGCTGAAAGACTCTAGTCCTGTCAGCCTGCCTACAAACTTGAGCCTGGAGTTCCACAGCTTCCCGATCGCAACGTTCCACTGGTCACACCTGAGCTTCCTGGCTTTTCCTCATGCGCCTTGGTCTGTCCACCACACACGCTTATTAGCTGACAGCTGTGAAGTGATTTGAGGACACAAATTAAACCGAAATTTTCAAAAAACAACAGCTTTACAGTGGGTGAGTGCTTTGTTTGATATTAACTTCAGCACCCTGCTAATTCACTCTGGCTATTGCGAAGCGCTGTTTCAGAGGGAATTTTGTTTTTGGGCGCATTAGGGCCTGCGCGTCACACTTTTGCTCATTGGCACTTGAGATATATTTTCTTGGCCCGGTGTGGTCTGAATTTAAAAACATGGCAGCCATGTAGCAGATAAGTGCTTTATTTGCTGCTAGCTCTGATATTCTGCTTAGTTTTTTTATAACAACTGTGAAGCACCACTTCTAAGAAACTCTGAGAGACTTCAAGCTTGTGAGCCTACCTGCAACACCAAGCTCAGAGTTTGAAGGTATCCTGCGTGCAGTGCTCAATTTTTTACAATTTAACTTCCCGATCTCTCTGTAATATACCTGGGCTGTGCGCCACATAATTCTGACACTGGCAATTGTGTCATGTTTTGTTGGCCCAGTATAGTCTAAATCTTGCAGATTAGCAAATTAAAAGTGGAGCTTTTTTTTACCGGATGGAGAGGAACCAATCCTTGATCGTCTACTTTATTTTATGTGACTGAGGGATATTGGAGTTCTTCTCTACATTATCTTGACACAGCTTGGACCTTTAATTTGAACTCTCTCCAGTGTGTTATAAAGAAAATACTCTAGTAAATCCTGGACATTGAGAGTCTGATAATTCAAGGAAATAAGACGCATATAACAACTTTTCTGCTTTGTGTTTCTACACTGCTATACTGACTCAACACATTGCTTTGCCATCTTTCTATAAAGCAGAAATCAAAATGTCTACTGCCAAGTATGGAGATAAACACTCTAAACAGCCTCTTTTTGCGGATGTAGTTAAGCAGTCACAAAATTCAGATGCCAACAGCTCTTCCTCTACAACAGACAATTCTCTACAAACTAACATTAAAATGCAAGGGCAAACTATGGACCGCATTCTAAAAGAGATATCAGCAGTCAGTCATAGACTTGAATGCATGGATTCCCATATTTCCTCATTAACAGAAGAAACTAAAACAATACGAGCAGACATTGCAGGATTTCACGCCAAGACAGAGGAGCTTGATCACAGACTAATAAATGTAGAAACTCGCCTAGACTCAATACAAAACAGAGATCAAGAGCTGTTATTTCTACGAAGTAAGACGATAGATTTGGAAGATCGAAGCAGGAGGGATAATGTTCGCTTTTTCGGTTTTCCAGAAAGGATTGAAGGTTCAAATGCTAGAACATTCCTACAAAATATCCTTTCAAAAATTATGAACATCGCTTTTGACCCTCCATTGGAGATACAGCGCGCACATCGAATTGGTCCATTACGCAAGGAATCTGCAACAAACTCACGTCCCCTCATTGCTTGTTTTTTAAGGCATGAGCAGACAAGGCAAATATTACTATCAGCACGTACTCATGGTCCGTTCTCATACAATGGGTATGAAATCCGTATTGCAGCTGATTTTTCCAGAGAAACTAACGAGAGACGCAAGGCCTTCCTTTCATTTAGACCTCAATTACGTCAACTAGACATTAAATATGGTCTGTTCGATCCTGCTCGTTTCCGAATTTCTAAGGATGGAATATCCAAAGACTTTTATAACCCTGAGGATCTCCGTCTATTTTTAGACAATTGGAAACCGCAACAAATGGAAACTCAGCAGACCACTCCAGAACTATCACATCACAGTTCTTTTCCTCAAGCATCAAGCAATCCACGACATAATGTCAGCAGTCCTCGACAGAGAGGCAGGGATTTTGAAAGGACTATTCGTAGTCATGAGGACAAGAATGCTGCTCTTCAAAATGTATCCACCTTGACTAAGGCACAACATAGAGATAAATCCCGATCGCCATTAAAATCTACTTTGGATGCAGAATGTGGGTGATTCAGTACCTCTCTACAATTTTGATCACCATTAATCTATGCTCATACTTGCATCCTTTTAGATGATTAATCATCCTTAATGAACTCATAACATAAGAGAAACGAAGATGATACCTCGCCTGTGGACAGATGAGTATTAAAATCTACTTAAGACGCAGAATGTGGATGATTTAATGTTTAAATATACTTTTGTTCAGATTTAGCTTTGTCTGCACACCCATTTTCTTTTAGGTGTTAGATCAAATTTAAAGAACTCATGATACAAATGGGGAACAGAAGGTATATCGTCATCAGTTTGTTTAATAATACAGTTATTGTACTGTTCTTTATTGTTATTGCTCTTCCTTTCTTTTTTCTCCATTTTTTTTTCATCACATTTATTATATTAATTATATTGCCTTTAAACATTTGGTCTATCCCTCTCACTGTTTTACACATATTTGATTGACATTCTTGGTACTTATTAATTTACTTTAGGATTGTGACTGTTACAACTCTTCATGCTGACTATCTCAATCTTTTAATTCCTCACATATTACCTATTTATCTACAAGGTTACAACACCCTCTTCCCTTATTTCATCTTTATTTTATTTTTTATTTTCAATTCAATATTCTAATGGTTCAATAATATGTCTCACAATTATACTATGAAGTTATGTTCTTTAATAATACTTTGATATGTCTTTAAATGAATTATAATAATTTTCCTGCTTTTACATTTCACATTCGATACGTGAGCCTTATGATTAATGATAGGTCTATATTGTTTAGTTCTTCTCTTTTATTGATTCCGTAATGTTAGTAATACTGTTTTTAAATCCAAATTTACTGGTATACCTTTTCCCATACATATAGTATATATTCTCTGAATTTATTAATGCTTTTTAAGATTGTTATTATTATACTTTTCAATCAAATAATTAATTTTAATTGTTAGTAGTGTTACTTTTTTATCTCTATGTATTATTTATTTATTTATAAGCATAGTAATCCTCCTTAATTCAAGAGATCATCCATAGCTTTTAATGTTACAATATTACAATATATTGTTATATTTCTTATTCATAATAAGAATATCTGTTATTATATACGTTTTAAGGACATATTTGGATCTATATTTGTCAACCACTGTTTCACTCTCCTGATGGGGCCCCTCCTCGTGGCAGCAGTCCATTAGTGTTTGGACCCGTGGTTAAAAGTCCTGAGGTCCCTTGTGCCATTTTTTATATTTGGCACTCTTTCCTCCCTACCTCTCCCTTTGTCATTTATACTACATACTATTCTTTCTGTTGAACACACTTCTAGTTATCTCCACACATATATTCTCTCATCATCAAACAGCATTACCCATTTGGTTCATTTATTATTTACCTGATCTTTGTTACGGTCCAAGGTCCTTTCTCCTTTTTTTTTTTTTTTTCTTCTCTCTTTATCCCTCTTTTTATCCCCTTACCTCTCTTTTCTTTTTCTTCTCCTTTATTTCCCCTCTTCTATTTTCCTTTCCCTCCTTTTTCTTGTTTTTTCCTTTCTTCATATCTTACTTCACTCCTTTCACTTATACAGCACCATTATATCAATTTCTTAATTTACTATATCACATTCTGGCATTTGTATTAAATTCGTATCGCTAATCTTTCCTATTCTTATCTGACATGGCCACTTCACACGATCTCCGAGTAATAACATGGAATGTTCATGGATTGACACATTATATTAAAAGAAAAAAGACACTCTCTTATTTACAGTCCAAACATGTGGATATAGCTCTCCTTCAAGAAACCCACCTTGACGCTAAAGAGTCTGAAAAATTAAGAAGAGACTGGGTGGGAAAGGTTATACACAGCAGCATACAGAAGAGAACAGATCCAGATGCGACACCTACCCGCAAATGTGGAGTTGCGATTCTTATCCGTAAATCCTTACCAGTGATAGTCTTGAAATCCTGGATAGATCCAGATGGACGATATGTATTTGCCAAACTTCGCATTGGTGAAACACATATATGTGTTGGCTCAATTTACGCTCCCACGGGGGCAAAACGATCATTTCTCCTTCAACTAAACCGCCTTTTAACTGAAATAGGTGCTTCCCAGTTTCTCATCGGTGGAGATTGGAACCTAGTACGTGATCCAGTCCTTGACAAGACAGGCCCTCTAGATAAGACAAATGCGGCAGATAGAGCTCTAATGAACGATGTGGTGGCAGATAATGGTTTGGTAGACCATTGGCGACTTTCTCACCCGATGGATAAGGACTATACCTTCACTTCCCCTACGCATGGCACGCTCTCTCGTTTGGACTACTTTTTAATCTCCCAGAATGTAGTTCAAATAACACAGGACTCTCAGATACTGGAGGCAGCGATCTCTGATCATTCTCCAGTTCTACTTTCCTTACAAACTGGTTTATCTAAGCCAGGTCGCAAACCCTGGCGTCTAAACATTCAACGTTATAGGATACCCAAAAACAAAATGTTATTACAATCCCATTTTCAAGACTTTATGTCAGTCAATCAAGGGTCCGTTGACTCCAACAGAACTCTTTGGGCGGCGGCAAAAGCTACTATCCGCGGGCAGCTTATGAGAGATGCAGCGCAGTTTAATAAACAAAATGCTAAGAGGCAAAAAGAATTGGAGCAAGATATTGTGTCTTACACTCGATTATATACACTTAATCCAACGATACCACATCGTAAATCACTGGAAAAAGCTCGTATGGCTTTAAATAACCTTTTTACCTCTAAGGCAGAATACGCCTTGCATAGAATGAAAGGGAGACATTATGAGCAGGGGGAAAAAGCGGGAAGATTATTAGCAGCCCAGCTACGTCAGCAGCAAGCAGCTATGGCCATACCGGCCATTAAGTCAATGAACGGTGTTACTCTAACTAAACCCCAAGATATTGTTAACGAATTTGCCCAGTATTATCAGTCTCTTTACACTGCTGAAACTCAACTTGATACTGACAAATTGGATTCTTTTCTTACAAATGTAAACTTACCCTGTTTGTCAGATGAAGGTAGAATCTTATTGGAAGGTGAAATTACCAGGGAAGAAATATCGCATGCAGTTGCTGGCTTGCCATCTCATAAGGCCCCAGGAGAGGATGGCTTTCCTGCAGAGTTTTATCGTTGGGCAGGAGTGCATGTGCTTGACTCTCTTTTACTCGCGTTCCAAGAGGCAGAGGGTGAGGCCTCCTTGGGCCTTATATCTAATAAAGCTATTATTGCTGTGTTACCTAAACCTGGCAAAGACCCTTTATTATGTAGCAGCTATCGACCCATATCGTTATTGAATTGTGACATCAAAATTCTAGCTAGCATTCTGGCCTCTCGCTTGCGTAAGGTTATCCCATCACTCATACATCATACCCAAGTAGGATTTGTTCCGGGGCGTTCCTCTAGGAACCATCTTCGCACTCTTGCCCACACACTATGGTATGCCAAGAATCTTCCGGATGACGCTTTGGCCTTGTCGCTTGACGCGGAAAAGGCGTTTGATCGAATTGAATGGGATTATCTTTTTAGGGTGTTACAAAAATTCGGCCTGGGAGATCAATTCATAAACAAAATACGCTTGTTGTACAAAAATCCTTCGGCACAGGTAAATTGTGGGGGCTTTATCTCAGATCCATTTTCTATCAATCGAGGTACTCGTCAGGGTTGCCCCCTCTCCCCGTTACTCTTTCTTCTAGCCATGGAACCGTTGGCTGCCTCCTTAAGACAATGTACTTATATTAAGGGCATTTCTCTTCCGACAGGAGAATCCAAAATGTATCTCTACGCAGATGATATTCTCCTTACACTCACAGATCTCTCCATCTCTTTACCATCTGTGTTAAAAATAATAGATGACTTCTCCTCCATTTCTGGGTACAAAATTAATTGGAACAAAAGCGAAGCACTGCCCATCTCGAATGGGACCACAATAGCGGCCATTCAAGGTTTTCCTTTTCAATGGAAATCTTCTCATCTCAAGTATTTGGGCATACTAGTGAACAAAGGCCTAGAGAGTATGGTTACGGATAATCTCAATCCCCTCATCGCTCAAATGCAACGTGATTTTGAAAAATGGAAGGCACTGGGTCTCTCAATGTGGGGAAGGGTTCAAGCCGTGAAAATGGTTACTCTTTCCCGTTTTCTTTATGTCCTCGGGATGCTTCCTATTCAAATCCCTTTAACCACGCTACGTTCAATTGATTCTAAGATAAAATCCTTTATATGGAACTCTGCCAAACCCCGTGTCTCAGCTTCAAAACTAAAGGCTCATCGCTCCTATGGAGGAATAGGTCTACCCTCAGTGGAGCATTATGCTTTGGCATTACAGCTTTCTCAAATGTCATATATGCTTTCACATTCATCGGATACACCACAGTGGGTACATCTTGAACGCCACCTTTCATTAACAAACGCAGGTCTTTCTGTTTTATACGGCTCGGAATTTCGTCCCCGAGACTCCACCACTAATCCTATTTTGTCGGCTATGCGTGCTGCTTGGCAAAGGGCACACCGCTTACTGGGCTCACATCCTCGTCTTCATAGAAAAGCCCCATTATGGAATAATTCTGCAATTCGTATTAATAGACAATCAATATCTTGGCCTATTTGGGAAACAGCAGGTGTTTCTACCTTAGATCAACTTTTTTCAAACGGAGATATTAAATCATTTGCCCAACTGCAGGAAGAATTCCATTTGCCTGATATACAAGTCTCAAAATACAACCAGTTACGACAATCCTTACGGCGGAGTCTAGGACCTCCACCATGGCTCTTGCCTGACTCACCAATTGTAACATATCTCCACACTTGGGGTAAGATGAAAGGAGCTACATCTGGCTTTTACCAAACTCTCACTTCGCATCTTTTTTCTCAACCCTTATCGCAAACTTTACGTACTAAATGGCAAACCTTATTGTCAGTCTCTTATACTGATAATGAATGGTCTGACATTCTTAACAATCTCAACAAGGGTGCACGTGAAGCACGATTGAAATTTTGCTTATTCAAGATCTTACATGATTGGCACTGGTCACCAACAAAACTGCATAAAGCTGGCTTGCTTCCCCATTCAAACTGCTGGAGATGTGATAGTACGTCTTGTAACATTTCTCATATCATTTGCGGATGTCCAGTGATCCAACCCTTTTGGAATTATATAGGTAAAACCTTACATTCCACGATGCCTCTACAAACTCCACTTTCGCATGCTACCATTCTTCTGCATGATACACGTCAATCACAATCACTCTCTAAACCACAAGCCCGACTCTTACACACAGCCTTAGCTACAGCCAAAATTTGTATACTACGGCAATGGAAGTCACCTCAACCACCATCACAAGAAATATGGATGGTGGCCATGATTCAAACAGCTTCCTACGAACGTATTATATACAACATACAGGATCAATCTGATCTCTTTCTTCGAGTATGGTCACCTTTTCTAGCTTTAAATACCGATGCTAATATTAATGACCCATCTACACAGTAATTTAATTCTTATCCCTTTTCATTCTCATTCATCATTCATTATTGGTGGTTAATAAATCTTAATACATATTGTGTCTACCTATTTGTTGTTGTTTTTAATAGCTACTCACCAGAACACTTACATATAATTCTGTATCTTTTAATATATATATTTATACATCAAGTGAAATTATTATCCCTTATATTCATCTTTTCTCTATTCTTATTGGTTTTCTAGAGTGTCTTCTTTTCTCAGGAACATATTTATATAGCTTTATATAGCATTATGTCTTATATTTGTGTACATTTTCATTTATCGTTTTCTTTTGTGTTCCCTTCTTTGCCTTCCCTTTCTCTCTCCTCCCCCCCTTCCCGTAATTCCATCTTTTATGGCCTCAATATAAAGTCAAATATTTGTTTTTGCATGGATCTGTTTATGTGTTTATTAAATTATATAATATGATTAATTGTTCATAAAGTTTTATTATATGCTTATATATAACAATTTTCTTATATATTTATTGTATGATAATGCAAACAGTTATTATACTATATGTATTCTTTTGTAAATTTCAATAAAAAATTGAACCACAAAAAAAAACAGTTGAATAAGAATAAAAACGCAACACAATAAAAATCTGACACTAATTTATAAAAATAGGTTTGTTTATCTTTAAATTGATACCTCATCGATTAAGACAGAAATCTACCGATGGTTTCAAAGATATGAACTTTCAAAAGTGCAATAAATCACTATATTACATTGAGTGAAAATCTGTGTTGTAATCTATTCGCAGTTTAAGGTTAGTCACAAGTGACTTGAAACCGTCTATATGGGTACTCTTTTAGGGACCCAGCCCGACAGGGAACCAGTTACACTGTTTAATCGGGACCAGGTGAAAAGTTTCCTGGTGGTTTTAGGAGGCCCCTTTCCAGTTCCAGGTACTAAGAGCGAAACACCATAGAAGTCAATGGAGTTCTCTGATGCAAGGTATACAAGATGCTGAAGATGCTGAAGGATGCTAAGGATTCTAAGCCAGTGTCGATTGTTTATACATCACATTTGACTTGAGCAACAAGTTGGGCTTAATGTCATGATTTGTTTGATACCTTGAAGTACCTTGTTTACTAGTCCCATTTGGTAGTTAGAGCTGCTGAGTTATCAGGGTGCAACTCCATACTTGCCAATGGGGCTACTAGACTTTCCACAGTAAAAACAAAAATGCAGCTTTTTTACTGTCAGGTACTGTCAGGTTTACTATCAGGACATGTAAATTTATTAAAACATGTATCCATCTTTTGATGATCATACTTCCTGCCTTCAGGGCTCAGTAGGCCTGCCTTAGGGATGACTCTAAATATTTATCCGGAAGGTCTGGGCTTTGCTATTGGTTTAAAAGGTAAAATTGAGTTAGTAGTATAAGAACTGCACTGCCAGCTTGCAATTGCAAGCTGGGAGTCATGATTTGCTTTGTCACACCCATGGTGGCACATTAAAGGCTGCAGTGCACGGGGCACACTTAACGTACAGGCTCTGGTGCCCCATGTATCATAAACTAGGGACCTATGAGTAAGTTAACTTATGCCAATTGTGAGTGGGGCATTTGGACGTATACTTTTTAAAGGTCAGAGCACTGGCACCAAGCCTGTTTGCAAGACTCAATGTACGTTCAGCATCGATAAACCAGCAACATCAGTCCAAAAACTTGGGGGTGATCATGCAAAGAAAAGCATGGTCTTTACAGTTACATCCCTTAAAAAAAAAAATACATGGTGGCATATTAAGAGCATTTATAGAGCAACAAAACACCGAGGTACTTGCCTGCACTATACATTTTTGCTTGTAACAGGATTTCAGATTTTTTTTTTTTAAATGTGCTTATTTTTAATCTTTTACCTTTTAATTGCACTTTAGGGTGGGAGCAAGACCCGTTTTTAGGTCTCGCCTTGCTATCGCGTAAGCGATCGCAAAGCGAGACTATTGTAAGGGGCTCCCAAAAGTGCTCCCAAAAGCGGATTGCATGGCGAGCACGCGCACAATCACGCGCATCGTGCTGCCATGCAATCCACTTCAAAGGGTCCGCTCCCCCGCCTGGAATGCGCTCCCCCGCCAAGCGCGCGCGCCACGCTCCGCCGGGCTTGTTTCAGGCATGTTATTCGCTTTTCCAACCAATCATAGGCTTTATATGTCCAGAGGCTGGGGAGGGTTTACCCTTTAAGTGTGCCTTGTGTTCCTTTTGGCTGCATCTCTCCTCGATGTTCATGGTTTTGGCGTGTCCATGATGATGATAAATACATACATTAGACCATCCGTCCGCATGAAGCACGAGCCAGAATAAGCCAGACTTTAAAAAACACGTTTCACCACCGAGAGACAACACTCTGGCTTTCAGCTGTGTGTACTGCTGTGGTTTGTGACCTTGAAGTCCTCTGTCTTGCTGTAAGAGAGTGTTTCTGTGGTCAGTAGGCGGTGCCTCTTTTGCTGTGTGTTGTACACAAGAGTCAGACACTGCAGATGTATGTTCTCTCTTGTTTTAATTATTGCTTTCCGGCCGTCGCGGACGTGTACCCCATCTACCTCTTAATTATTCCCGCTAGCAGTAACACATAGCTATATTCTTGGCGCGTGCTTTGTTTCAGCACAGCGCCCAATTTGCTCTTGCACCCATTCTGCTTCTTTTCATTTTGTGGTGAATAAAGCATTCTCTTTGTTCGCGCTGCGCTGGTTTTACTTTCTATGTTGTGTATTTACCCGGCTCCTCCACCCCACTCTCTACTCTCCACCCCCTACCCCTTCCTTACAATCACTCACAGGGCTCCATCATGCTCCTGTCTGACACCTCCCCCACCCCACTTCCGCCTCCTCGCAGCTTGCCCCCTCCTTGTTTAAAATTTGTATTAGTTTCCTGCCTCCTGCGCCTTACACGCTTTATGGTCAACGTGGAGGTTTCTCCAGATATCAGTGCTGCATAGGAGACAGAAGGTATTTTTCTTTTTTTTGCTTCTTTTCTTTCCTCCTCGGAGTTCTCGCCTGCTCCTGCTCTCTGTTTCCCTCCCACAGCCCTTTTCTCCCACTCAGCGCACAGCCTCCCAAATACGCATTATCACTATATTTCAGTTATTTAAACAGTCCGATATGAGGTTGCTTACTGGGAAGCAGTTGCGCCAGATCAGTGACAAGCGGGTGAGCTTCATGGCACACTGTCTCCTGCTCTTGGCCACGTTTGCATCCCTGATGTGCGCTAAGAACTTTGCCCAGACAGGACGTATTTTCTAAATTCTGCTGTTGTTTTTGCAGGTCAGTGTCCTTACACTGTTGACGGGTTAAGGACAAAAGTCCCCATTAAAATGACTGTAGGCGGGGGAGGGGAGAGTGTGTCTTTGTTTTAATAGTGCTTGTAATTTCAGCTGATCCTCGTTTATTGCTTGCAAACTAACTAGGATCGGCTTAAAAGACAAGCTGATCCTCGTCCCGCCCCTCTGTCCTGCTTTACCTTTCAGCAATCATAGTCCCTAATTCACTCCTGCTGTTGCTTGTGTTGGTTCCCCTCCTCCCTCACCTCCCCCTCCCAGCTGTTTCTGCTTGCTTTCCGACTCCCTTCCACACCATCCCACCCTCTGTACTGCTTTAACTACCACCACCATTTCTCCCTCGTGTTGCTTGTTGTATACATGTATTTACTATTCATGTATGATTATTTTTTTTACTATATGAGGATAAAAAGAGAGCGAAGGATGTCTCTAGGCCAGACTTTAAAAACAGTGTCAATCGTTCTGCTAGTCAAGTTCCTGGCTTATGGTCAACAATTAATCAGATTCAAGATGACCTCTTCCACCAAGTAAATTTGGTTAATTACCGCCATGTGCTAAAACCTAAACTGTGGCTAGGCATAACTTGCATCCGTGACTGCACGTTTCATGACGGAGGCAGTAAAATCAACAGAAATCAAAGGAAGAAAAGGCCTCCTAGCAGGCTCAAAAGACACACTAGGGATTATTCTGGGAATGTTTGCATTTTCCATTTGTTTGCCTATTAATTGCTTCATATATACAGCCTCGCAATGCAGAATACAAACTTCAATTAACAGAAATACTGATTGCTTAAAATATCTAAACTTAAATGTTTTAGGGCTAAGCATTTGGTGATAGGAAATATAGCATTTCGCATGTCAAGTCTTTTAGTATAGTTTTTGCCCTTTTCCACGAGATTAGTCTTTTTAATTTAAGCGAGAAACAGACATACCATTTGCTTATTCCATATTCCATAATATTTTAATCTTTAAAAGTTAAGATTAGGGCAGTTTAACAAGGTGATAAGCAGATAAACGCCAAAATCAAGAAATGGTGTATATAAAATACATAGGAACAACCTGCATATGTGGTGTAAACAATACTTATTACATTTGTTCTTAAACAATATTTATCTGCATACACAGGAATCCGTCAAGAGGAGCAGTCATGGAAATTTAATGCAGTAATTTAATGAGTACTGACAAACATTTATAAATCATTTTCAAGACGTCTTCGAAAGGTGGAAATGTAAGTGTTCGCACCAGTTGTTACAGGAACGCTTCAACAGAGTGAAAAACGGATTTGCAAAGTTAATTACCAAATGTGATTAGTTTCTTAACCCAGAACTGGCATTGTTTGCAAAATGCTATTCAGTAATCCAAAAATACTTGCCACTGTTCCTTATAACATAGTAAATTACACCATTATGTGTAGGAAAGTCATCAAATACCTCAAACAGGTGCAACTTATGATCAAATGTCGCAGACATAATTTATGACTAGTATGTCAAAACCACATTAGTAAATTGGCCACACGTCGTGTTAACACAGTGCGTGCCTTAAACGTTTGTGATTGCTAGGACTCATGACAGAAGGGGTGAACTGATGATCACCGAGTTGGAATGCATGCTTCCTGTAGCGTATGTAGTCTGTTATAGCCTATTATATGGACTATGGGCATTGTGTTTTGATTTTAGACTTAAAATTAAGGGCTCTGTGCTGTGGCATCAGAGGATGCTGTTTATCATGTTTCTTGAAGCATGGTTGTAAACATTTACTATAAATTCCTAAAGAATTGTTTAAAAAAAATCATATTATACAGTGGTTGGAAGCCTAGAACAATAGACTAAATTAAATAAAATCATTATAAAATAAAATAATTTACTTTTTTGCTGCAACAAGGTGGTGCTCAGAAAAAAACCAGGCAGAATTATTTCAGCTTAGAGAACCATAGTGGTCTAAGAAGAAGAGGTACGGTCTCATGAGACATTCACCTCTACGTACATAGGTTTGACACAGACTTTAGTAGGTAACAATTGTGTAATATGTGAAGAATCATTTAGCAAATTGCATGTTTACACACTGCTTGCAGGTTTTCAGAACACATAAATAAAAGGCATTGTCAATTACAATGCCAATAGCTCAAACTCTCAAATGCGAGACCTATTGCATTGCAAATGCTTGTTTAGTAGGAGCATTGTGGCCATGTTTAGAGCGACTTCCCAGATGCCATTCGTAGCTGCCATCTTGGGAGGTGGTCTAGTTGTTCTTGATATCCGCCCCGGTATTCAAACCCCACCACATTGCGAACGTAAAGCACCACCACGCTGAGTTTCTAGCCTGCACTTTATATTCCTGCTCCAAACAGGATTTTTTTTTTTTAACTATTTTTTTTCATCTGTTATCTTTTAGTTGCGCTATATGGCGGGGCAGGTTCCTTTTGTTTTGTAGGAGCATTGTGCCCGTGTTTAGAGCCAATTCCCTGTTGCCATTCATAGCAGCCTTCTTGGGAGGCGGTCTAGTTCTTTTGACGTCTGGCCCGGTATTTAAACCCCACTGCGCCGCTTATGCGAAGCACCAACATGCCGGGATACTTGTCTGCACCTTACATTCTTGCTGCTAACAGGATTTCTGCTTTGGTTATTTTTAATCTTGTAACTCTTAATTGTACAATGAGGCAGGGTAGGTCCTGTTTTGTTTAGTAGGAGCATTGTGGCCGTGTTTAGAGACACTTTGTGGTGACTTGCTGACGCTGGTGGAATTTGGAACATGTAGTGTGTTCCAGATTCTGAAGGAGGCAGTTTATCTCATCCTCGCAGTATCATCTCGTTATTACACACTTCCCTGTTTCCATTTATAGCCACCATCTTGGGAGGCGGTCTAGTTGTTCTTCTTGATGTCTGGCCCAGTATTTAAACCCCACCGCAATGCGTACGTGAGGCACCATCATGCAGAGTTACTTGCCTGCACTTTATATTCTTGCTGCTAACAGGAATTCTTTTTTTTTAAACTTGGGTATTTATGATCTTTTAACTTCAAATTGCACTTTAGGGGCAGGGCCTGTTTTTTAGGTAGAATCATTGTGGCCGTGTTTAGAGCTACTTCCCTGTTGGCATTCATAGTCGCCATCTTGGGAGCCTGTTAAGTTGTTCTTTTTGAAGTCCAGCTCGGTATTTAAACCCCACTGCTGTCCAAACGCGAGGCACCAGCACGTGGATGTACTTGCCTGCACTTTACATTCTTGCTGCTAACATGATTTTTGCTGTTTAATAAAAAAAAAATGTGGTTATTTTTAATCTTTTAACTCTTAGTTGGACTTTAGGGCGAGGCAGAGCCTGTTTTCTTTTTAGTAGGAGCATTGTGGCTGTGTTTAGAGCCACTTCTCTGTTGCCATTCATACACCAACACCTTGTGAGGCGATCTTGTTGTTCTTTTTAACATTTGGCACAGCGTGGCGCAGATGGGCCGCGGATGCACCAAAGCAAAGCTTGTCCGCGCGCGTCTGGCAGCGGCCAGGGATGCTACCCGTTTAAAACACAAGGTTAGTCTATTCAGCAGAGGATTTACTCCTGTATAACAAGGTAAGGGGCAACACTTGCAGGCAGGTCCTAGCCCCTCTTGACTTACCAACTATCTGTAAGACCTACAATGAAAAGATGGAAAATCTCATTCCTCCCACCTTAAGCCCCAAACCTTTAAAAAGGCTGCAACACATTCACAAAGCCTGGATGTATTTGTTGAATTGTAGGTCACCTTCAAAACACAGCACAGACTTATTCATTTTTCTAGATGACAAAAGGCCAGATGTCATGTTTTTGACAGAAACCTGTCTGAAAGAGGAGGCAACCCCAGATGTAGTTGTGGCCCTTCCACCGGGCTGCTCCATAGAAAACTCTAATAGGAAAGATAAAAGAGGTTGTGGGACTTTCACGCTCATCGATATTATGGGCTGTGATATTTGCAGTTTTCACTAAAACTCTCACCCATTTTTACCTTTTTGGGAATTGTGAAGTACAGGCCTCCAGAGGCAGCATCCCAGGATGTTCAAGCATTACCAGACGTAGTGGCAGAATGTTGCCTTCACAAAGCAAATATGACTATATTAGGGGCTCTCAATCTCCATTTTGAAGCAACCGGCGGTGAAAGCGCCAAATGGTTGATCCAAAACTTAGATGCATTGCAGCTAAGGCAAATCATTAATGGACCCACACATAACTGTTGTCACCTTCTGGACCCAGTGTTTACTAATATCCCCAATCTTACTACTGAGGGTACTATTCCTATACTGTGGTCAGACCATTACATAATTCCCCTAGGGATCGAAATCCCTAAACGAACATCAAAGCAGGTCCCCATACAAAGGCCTAGGTGTTCCTGGTCCAATTTAGATAGCAGTGAGTGTGTGAGCTCACTTACAGAGTCTGCACCCATCTTTGGGGAGAGGATGTAGCCTTACAGTTAGAGCGGTCGACCTCGAAGCTGGGGAACCGGGTACGAGTCTCAGCAACGACGCTCAACATCCTGTGATTCTGGGAAAATCACTTACTCTCCCGTGCCTAACAAAAATGAATGTGTCCATCTGTAACAAAACTGGTGCTCATGTAAAGCGCTCTGATACCCAATGTCTCGGGTCTAGTTCACGCTATACAAAACTCTATAAAAATAAAGAAAAAAAGGTGATATTAACAAAAGGCACAACACTCTAGAAGTTGGATGGATAATTCTCTGAACTTGCTTGACACATACAGACCTCTCAAAGGTAATCAGGTAAAAGGAATGGCTCCATGTTATACCCCAGAACTAACAAGACTGAAAAGAGAAGTAAAAATAAGGGAATGGAGAAAAGTATTTAACTATCCCAACAAAAAGGGATAGAGAACAGCCTTAAAGGACTACAAACATGCTATACTACAGGCCAGAATGACTTACTTCAAAGATAAAATAGGAAATGCAAACTCCCTCAAGGATCTGTTTAAGATTGTTAATTTGCTTGTGAAAGCTCCTCCTAGCTCTACAAGCCCCTGTCATCAGAAGAACATTGTAACAGTTCCGAAACAAATTAGCAAACATAAGTCAACAAAATCTCCTTCCTACAATGACTACGTCACATTTATCTCCACCGACAAGGCCATGGAATAGTCATAAGCTAACGGTGTTCCCTGCACTTAATCGAGTTTAGAATTGACTGCATGGTTTCTAAGTTAAGTCTGGCTCTCCTCGTGATCCAGCACCCCCTGTCATGCTACTAAAAGGCAGCAGCATCCTTCTGCCCCTACTAATCAAGGTCCTTAATCACTCCCTAGTAAATGGTACGATCCCTGTACCCTGGAAACATACAATAGTAAAACCACTCCTAAAAAACCAACAGCCAACCCACTATTGGCGAAAAACTATAGACCTGTTTCGCTTCTCCCGATAATGAGTAAAATAGTGGGAAAACATGGTAATAAACACTTGTCTGACTTTCTGGAAGCACATGATATTCTTCAACTTATGCAAACAGGCTTCAGGCATGGCAGCAGTACAGAGACAGCTTTGTTAGCGGACAACAAGGAACTGTGGTAATCTTGGATCAAGGTGGCTCTGCTGCTTTGATCATGCTAGACCTGAGCTCAGCTTTCAACAACGTCTCTCATCCTACCCTCATTTAGCGGATGAAGGAAGTTGAAATTTGTGGGTATGCATTAAAATGTCTCACAGGTGGGGTTCCTCAGGGGTTGTCATTAAGCCCCACCCTTTTTAATCTTTATGTGCGTCTCCTAGCAGAGATTGTTCGTGATCACGGCCTAGATTTTGTGTTGTGTGCCGATGATGCAGAAATCACTATAGCCCTTACCCTGATGCGGTTCACACATCGGCTCAACTGAATCAATGTTTAAAAGAAGTAGCTCAGTGGATGTCTTCTAGCAGTCTGAAATTGAATGAGGATAAGTCAGAGATCTGGTGGACAGAAATAACCCAGCAAGTTGAGCTGATCTCCCCTGGCTAGAGTACCAAGGGGACTCTCGGATCCCCGTCCAAGCAGTGAAAAGTCTTGGCTTATGGATGGATGTGGACTTGGCCCTTCTGGCAAGTTCACCCCTAGAACTTTTTGCAGTATCCTAGCCTTTTTCCTGTGTTGTACTAGTGATTTTTGGCCTCTAGGTGCTTTTCACACTGTGTCCCAGTGGAAAGCGCGTGCGCTCCGTGTGATGAAATGCTGCGCGATGATGTGTGCGGCATCAATGTAGCTAGTGTAGAAGTGCCACTTCTAGACGCTGGCATAAATGTGCAGTGACTGCCCGGCGTGTGATTGGCTGGTGTGCCTGGCCCCAGGAGTCAGGATGGGTCTGCCCCAGTGGTGGGTGGAGAGCTCTGCAGGTTGATGAGTGGGAGGGGACCTGGATAGGGCTGGGCTTTCCCCACACAATGCTGGCTCCGCCCCCTGTGGTGCGACTGATGACCCTGGCCTGCTCTGTGAATAGGGAGAGGGGCTGAGCAAAACAAAGTGCTCAGGAACCAGTTGTATCTGGTTCGCCCCTTCCCTGCACCTTTGAGAACAAAGGATTTGGTGTATAAAAGAGGGGCTGTGACCCCATGAAAATGTTCTTGCTCTGACTCGAATCTACCAGGGGCGTGCTGCTGCTGGGGCCAAGGGGAAGGCTTGCCTCCCTGGGCCCTGCCCAACCCCTGGATGCCAGGTGGACTTCCTGGACCTTTTTCCTTTGCTTCCTCGGCTGGCCTGGTGGACTCTGAGCTGCCCTAGTGCTTGGGGAGCGCTGTGTCTCCAATCTGCTGAGGAGCGCTTTATTATTATGGAAGAGCGCTTCCCTGGTTTCCCCGAGCGCCTCTCTGCCGCCTGCGGTGCTGCGAACTCCTTAGAGGGAATCCCCAGCGTAGGGATTCCCCCTCATCGTGTCCTGTCGCGGGTGCCCACCCCGCTGGTTGTGTGCCAATACGGGTGCCTACCCCGCTTATTTGATTAATTGTATGCGCGGGTGCCCACCCCGCGACTTTGCCGTATTTGTGGGGCGCGGGTGCCTACCCCGCGACTTCACCCGTGATGGCGGTGCCGTGTACTTTTGGTTAAGAGGGAGCCTACCCCTCATTGCCCCCGAGATCCACTCTGCCGTCCGCCGCCCGCCTGGTTGTGGGCGGGGCCGCCGGACGGAACCGGAAGCAGAAGGCGAGAGGCAGTGCCGGGTCGCGAGGGGCTCCCGGTTGTGAAGGGAACCCCCACGCGCCGCACCTGAGAGAAGTCCTGGGCCTTAGGCGAGGACCCAGGTGAAGCTGCCTCGCGTCCCAGCAGGGCTCCCTTGAGTGGCTGGGAGCCTCGGGAGCCCCGTGAGAAGCGCGAGGTGTGCAGCAAGTACAGGAAGTCCCGGTCCCAGAAGAGGGACCGGGCGAAGAGAGAACGGTGAGTGGGATGGCTGGGGAGAGCAGAGTCGAGGCACCGCGCCGGTGCCTCTTTCCCGAGCAGCCCCGCTTGACAGAGGGCTGCTCCAACACGGGGCACAGATGTTGATTTTTAGAGCCTGTGCGTGGCTGCAACGATGTGGGAATGATTGGTTTTTGAGCCGCCGAGGCTCCAACGTACGGGGACATTGTTTAGAGCCCTAGCATGGCTCCGACGTCGGGGGCATTATTTTCTCTGAGCCCACGAGGCTCCAACGTTATTCAGGGGCATTTCCTTGGTGTTTTGAGCCTAGAGGGCTCCAGCGTTTTGGGACACATGCCAGTTCGCCGCCAGTGCGCTCCACAGTACTTTGGGGCAAGGTCCTCTTCTATGTTGGCGCATATTGATTTCAGGAGCCCGGGTGCTCCATGGGGGACATGTTGTTTCTAGCGCCTAGGTGGCTCCAACGTCTGTGACATCATTTCAAGGGCCAATGAGAGCCCATGCCTTATTTGCCTTCCCCCAGCTGCGCAGCACTTAGTGCCAGCTGCAGCGTTTAGGCCCTGTTCTTGTCCCCAGCTGCCCAGCAAGTAGTGGGCAGGTGCTACGTTTAGGTTCTGGTGCGACCTGGACTCTAATGTGATTTTGGTGCTAGGAAATGTACGGTATAGTATGTTTTGCGCACCCTGTGTTCATGCTTATGGTGCTAGGAAATGTACTGTGTATAGCATGTTTTGCGCACCCTGTGTTTGATACCTCTAAATGTGGTCATTTCTGCCTAGGAGGTTGTTTCACCTGTTTAGGTTGGTCTTAGGGAGATTGTACTTCCCTGTGTTATGTACGCCCCTAGAGTAGTTCTACTTAGGTGGTTAGGTCTAATGCGCTAGACTGATGAGAAATTGCATAATGTGATTTATGCCCCTGTGATGGATGCAGGATAGGTTTTATACCTGATGCTAGTGTGATGACGCTGAGGTCATTATTGCGCCAGTAGATACTGGTTGTGCTCTACAGTATACTTTGTGTTTCCATTGGTATATGTTCTACATTTACTATTGGTGATTTGTGCTGATTCTGACAGTGGTCCATGTGGCCCTGTCCCGTGTAAATAGTCCCTTGTAAAATTCTGACCAGTGCCAGTTGGCACAGTGCAAATTGTGTGAATATTATCTAATGTGTTTTGGTATAATACAAAGGCTATTTTTATATAATACCTTGTGTGGAGTTTCTTTTGAGGTGGGCCTTGGGTGTTGTTGCAGGGTGCGCGCGCAAACGCTTTACACATTGCCTCCGGGATAAGCCTGACTGCTCGTGCCAAGCTACCAAGGGGGTGAGCAGGGGTTATCTTTGGCGTGTAACTCCCCAGCCCTGACTAGAGTGGTGGTTTCTGCCTGGCTTTGGCGCAAGCCCTAGCCAACCAGAAATCGCCATTTCTAACAATGGACAACTAACTTACCATGAAAATGCAGGCCCAGGTAATGGCAGGGTTCTACTTCGGTATTATAACAGGACTTAAGAAAGTACTACACTGGTTACTAACTTTTACTAGAAGAGTGTTTTCGCAAGGTTTGATTTGCTCTAGGTTAAACTATGGTAACTCCCTACAAAATACAAAATATGTTATTAAGACTTCCAGTAGTCCAGAGTGCTGCAGCGTGGATTCTATTCAAAATTCCTAAACATCAATCGGATAGCCAGCTTTAGCATCCCTGCACAAGCTGCTGATGCAGAAAAGGATTCACTTTAAGGCCCTCTGCATTGCCAATCAGATTATACAGAGAAGAGGCCCGCCAATCATACAGAAATTGATTTCACCCTACGTCCTCAGAAGACCTTTGTGCTCCAGGACACAAGGTCTGCTAACTGTACCTAAAATCAGCGAAGCAAGGTATGGTGGTAGGGGCTAGTTGTACGACTCGCCAATTAGCGAGTCGTAAATTGCATCACATTTGTGACTCTCAATTTGCGACTCGTTAATTGGGATGCACAACAGTGTCTGAGACACTGTGACTCCTAATGGGGTCGCAAATTGCATGCCTCATGCATATTAATGAGGCTGTCGTAATTTTGCGACCCCATTGGGAATGGCTGGCATTCCCAGATCTCCATATCTGGGACTGCTTTTAATTAAAGCATTTTTTTTCAAATGCAGCCCGTTTTCCTTAAAGGAAAACAAAATATTTTAAAAAAACATTTCATTTTTTTTTTCAAGCATCCTAAGGGCCGATAGTGGTCCCTGGGACCACTGATAGCTCTGAAAAAATGTTTGTGCACCCATTCACAAAGCGGAAGGGGTCCCCTGGGGACCCTTTCCTGTTTGGAAATGGTTTACCACCCTCTTGAAGAGGTAAGTGGTAAACTGCTAATGTTTTGCGACCTCAATTGGGGTCGCAAAACATTCTTTGATAGGGTTCAGACTCGCTAGTAGGAGGGGACGGCCTCAGAATGCCCCTTCCTAATAGCGAGTCGCTAACCCTATTTTGCGAGTCGCTATTTAATTAGCGACTCACAAAATAGGGTTAGTACATGGCCCACTGGTTTTTTACATCTGAATGTGCAAGTGCAAACGGGTCTAAAACCCATTTACACTTGCAAAAATCCATTGTACATCTGGCCCTAGATCTTTTGCGTACCTGGTACCAAAACTGTCAGATGATCTCCCTGCGAATCTGAGATCTCAATAGTCAGTAGCCAGATTCAGGAAACTGCTTAAAACCTGCCTGTTTAATTCCTGCACTATTCTAAAGTTCTATTTGACACTTCGGCTGAGATTGGTTTAGCACTGGGACACCCGGTGGGGTAGCTATGCACTTTACAAAAAACATCAGAAAAGAATAAAATAGAATGGTGTTAATCATTTTCCTGATATAGCTCTCATGAGTCTCTTATATCCAGGCCTACACCACGCATTGCTATTTAATCATTGATTATCAAATGGCAATCTCAGTGCACCTATACCTTGTCCCCTCAAGTACCAAAATACCAGTACTGAGACACATTCTGAGCTCTCCCAATACATTTTTTTTCTGACCTGCAATGAACCCTTTTGTCAGTACAGAGATATCTACTGATATATTATAAGCCTTCCTTACCCAGACTTAGATCAGACACCTCTTTATTAGTATCAAGACATCCAAAGAGCTGTCACAAAGCATCTCCAGCTTGGCATGCAGGTTGCATTTGAACTACATTAAAAGATCACTCATAATTAACAGTTGCCCTTATGTGCAGGCCACACTTGCATCAAAGCAAGGCAATATACTCTGAGATCTCACAGTGCACCTCTATCCTGTCATGATTATGCACTTGGGTACCAGTACTGAGCCATCAACGGAGGCCCGCTAGGGATTTTCTATTCCCATTAATGGTATGCATTGGTTAAGGTTTCCAGTCACAGAGCTTTCAAAGGCACCTATACCTAGGCTCACCTTATGCACTTGAATCACAGTACTGTCACCCACAAGGCTCTCCTAATTCTCCTCTTGCTTGAATTGATGTCTATTGGTGTAGAAAAGTGGAATATTGTGTGGTTTGACTGGGTAGCCTTACCATGTAATATTATCACAATACCCCAAAGATGGTCCTTGGATTCACACTAATAAATCCTTAGCTCAGTCCTGGTAGAGTAGCAAAGAGAAGTCAGGCTTTACTGAAGGAACATATGTTAAGCATTTCAGAGTACCAACATCGACAATAAGTCATTGACACGACTCAAGAGAAATCCAACACCAATTTTTAAAAATAGAGTGTATTTTTATCCTAATTTAGACAGCACAATGAACAGAAGAGTATACATATAGCCAGAGTTATAGATTTTTTAACCAATAGTAAATCAGTGCAGAAAAATATTTAGGCAAAATAACATTGCGGTCAAAGGCAAAATCCACTATTGACAATCTGTCACTTGCTGTCGAGTTACTTGAAACTGTCATAGTGTTAAGGTCACGCAGGCCCTAGGATCTGGCCATAACAGTCAGATCAATTTTACCTTGCCCGTGGATCCGGGTGCAGAGTTGTTTTGGCTGTCCTTGGTGCTGAACGAGAGCCGCAGGTGGTCCTGTTTTTACCGCTTACGGGGTGCTGCAAGAAACAAAATATAAAAACACAACAGGTACACAGTGGCTGACGTCGGATGATGATTGTGCGGTGTTCTCTGTAGATGCAGCATCAAGTGTGGTCGTTGGTTACAGGACCTGTGACCAACAAGCCATGGCAGCTGTAAGCACAATGAAAAGCTTCTGGAACTTTCCTGGGTCGGGGAAGTAACGTAGCAGTCTGAAACTTTGGTGGCAGGCGAGACTACAACTCCCACAATGCACTGGAGCAACTGGATTTGGGCAATCCCTTGGAGGGCCCGATAGGCAGTGATTCTGCGGATCCAGTGAGTGGTTTTACCAGCAGTTTCCCCAGGACTAGTGACATTAGTCCCCTGCAGACTGAGGGTGCTTTGGTGTTGAGTTTTAGCCAAGCACGAGGGTCATTCACTCAGTTCCAGGTCTGTTCCCTCAGGGGCAAAGTATCTCTGTTTGGCTTTGTGTTGGTGGGCATAGTCCTGTTGTTGGTGACACAGGTCTCCTCTTGATCCTTCTTTGAAGTAAGTTATTCAGTTCTGAGGTTCTGGTGTTCAGGGGTGGGGTCCCGTAAATCCTGGATTTAGGGGAGTTGGGGTGTGGGAGCTAACAGCCACTGGGCAGCTAGTCCCTGTAGCTAGTCCACCCCTGAGGTGACAACATCCGGTGGTGTAGGTTACCTTTTCTACCCAGAACCTACTATTTCTGCCCTCCTAAAGATGGCAGAATTCCATTTTAGGTGTACAGACCAGGCTGCCCACCCTAGAGGTGTGACCAGCCTTCCTGGAGTTCTACATTCTCCTGCATAGCCAATTTCGTGCATTGCCCAGGTGCAAGCGCAGCTGGGACAAGGGGAGAGTTGTTTCCTCCTCAGGGAGACAGCCCAGATGTATATCAGAGGCGGTGCACCCTTTAAAGCTCGAAGCACCGATGTGCCAATTCACTGCCTGCCCAGCCTTTCTTTCTGACTCCTGAGAGTGATAACACTGCCTGGCAGGAGGTCAGATCCTGTCTTGGCGTCAGCAGGCACGAAAAAGTGCATGCTGATTTGCCATAGCACAGTAAAGCTGGAGGCAACCAGGGGCAACCTCTAAGGTGCCTCCTGGGTGCATGCCAAGTCACCCAGGGCAGGACAAGTGTGTCAGGAGTTAAAAGGCAAGTAGTTTGATACCAAACATGACTTATTTTAGTGGTACCATAATGGAGCTGCCAATCTCGAGACTGCACGGTTTTCTGCCAATGTTTACTATGCGTTAATGGTCCATAGGATGTTTCCAAAGGGTAACACTACTATAGGGAAATGTAGGCTTGCACTTTTGTGTCCACTATTTAATATAAAGCACCCTGCCTCCTGGGCTGAGGAAGCCTATCATAGGGGTACCATACTTGCATTGCTGGAGCAATGCAAACTGCTTGAACTTGACGGTGCCCTCACCATGTGTGGCACAGTCACCTACACTGCCTTCAGTCTGAAATGGCAGGCCTGCTGTCAGTAATTTGCACGGGTCACCTAGGGTGCCACAAAACCATGCTTCAACCCTGGGGACTCCTTTACCACCAATGCCCTATGTACTTCTGGTACCATATAATAGGGACTTATTAGGGGGTAACATTATTGCCAATTTGGGATTACTAAGTTGAACATAACAGTTTTGGGAGAGAGCACAAACACGAGGGTCTCGTCAGCAAATTGTGGGGATGTGACTATACAAAAAGGGGCATTTTCCTACATTTGGTTTCTCAGGATATTCAGGACTCTTGGATCACTGTTTACAATTGTGTGAGGGCTATATGCATTTCCACCAGAATTAAGGCATTGCTACCTTTATGGAAGACATATCTCAGGGGTCACTACACCTGCTTAAGATTTCTTTATACATTTCTTGTTCTCAAGATTGAATTCAGAAGAGATCAGATTGTCCTGTCAGTCTTCTGATGTCAATGAATGAGTGTCATTGAGCTTGGAAATAGCAAACCATCTTTATTAAATACTTCATGGTAATACAGTTTAAATGCATTATAAACGGCCTCTCATTTTTATCAGTATACAAGTGTTTATATAAAGCAGTGTAAAAAAAGTGGTTATAAAGACACTGTGCATCCCAATTTAAACATAGTTTGATATTTGCACAGTATGCAATGAGCCTAAAATGTGCTAGTAGGGCGGCCAAAAGGTCACAACTTTCTATCCCTTTCAGTTAGTTCAGGAACCAACAGATCATCTCAGAGATTTTTTTTTTGACTGTAGGATGTATTAGTAACATTTCCAATCCAAATAAAACCCGGGTAAGACAGACAGACGCATCTGGAGGGAGTTTACTAAGCAAGCCCAGTCCTCCAGCTCAGTCGCCCCTGCTGTTAAATAGTCCCTGGAGGCCATTTGCTTTCTTGGAGGTTCCACGCTTTTTAAATACCAAACAGTGGTGGGCAGAATCAGTGCGTATTGCAAACAAATTGAAACAATCTAGGTTCACGGTTAAAACTTGAAACAGTTGTCAGTGTTTTAAGTGGGCTAAAAAAGTGGCGGGGTCTCAAAATGGGCTGTGGCCAAAGTCAGTACTAGTTCTTTCCTAGATGCATAGCTAATGTAAGCAGGCAGGGCTGGGCCTCATCCCTTGGCTACAGGGACTACTGCTCAGTAAGTTGTGCTGGGGTCTTACTTGCAGCTTTTTGCATTAGTGAGTGGGGTTGTTGGCGAGCCGCACATACTGTGGTCATCCTCTAAACATGAGTAAAAGGAAGGCTGAGGGTCGGTTAGTGGGCACACTTGATGACTATCTTACTAGGGTTGAACTTGAAATAACTGACAAAATATTAGCCATGGAACGAAGGCTGTCATTGGAACCTCCAGTCGCCCTGTCTTGTGTTGCACCCACAGTCGAAAATGACAACCCTCCGGTCATATGTATGGCCTCTAGTACATTAGGGGGTTTAGTAAATGAGTCCTCTTGCTCTGGTCATATTGGATCACCACTCATACCTAGTCCCCCATCTATTCCTGTGATGGTTTCTACACGTGCGAATAATAGAGCAACAGGTCCCAAGGTAAAAGAACCCCCATGTAAAAAGATGAAAAGCAGGGTACAAAATAAACCCCCCATCCCCCGAGCTCCCACTGGCCCCACGGGCGTGCAGACCCCAACTCAATCCATTACTCCTCAGTGCACAAGTAACACGCTATGCCTAGACCAGCCAAGCCTTGACAGTTTATGCACCTTATTGAGGGACCAAGTAGGGATCCTTATACAACCAGTCCTGGCCAAACTCGACACTGTAGTAACTAGATTGAATTATATTGAAGCTAATCTAACGAAACTTCAACCTCTAGAAGTATTAACTTCTGCACAGAATAATGTAGAAGTAGCCAGTAGAACTTGTGCAGGGTCAAACACGGACCAAATTGCTATAGGCACTCGCATTAATAACCCCATGGTCTTACCAGCTCTAGTGGCTCAACCCTCAAGATTGCATTCCTCCCATAATGCAGCCAGTAGTTCGCTGACCAATTACCAGCCAACTGAGGAACTGATAAGGTCTACCTCACCTAAACTAGTGGCAATGGAAGAACTAAGGAGCCTTCATCTCCCCCCAGAAGCCACACCTTATACAATCATTTTAGCCAATGTCCCCCATTTGGATGAGGGGTCTAGTGAGCACTGGTCTAATCTGAAAAATAAATCTTTGTATTTCTTGGGCAGAAAAATTGGGGTGACCCAGCCACTTTTTGAAGAATTTAAAATGGTTAGGCGGGTGCCATGGGTTGGACATGATCAAAAGACCCTGAGAGGTGATTGTGTTGTATTAAGTTTTAGGTCCCCATTGTTGGTAGAACACATCTTGGAGCAGGCAACGTACCTTGCTCCCTCTCAAGATGAGATCCTTATCCTACCCCTAGGCTACTTTTATAGGCCTGCTAGGGCAATGCCCCACTTGCCACAACGTGCCCCCCTTTGTGTCCCTTTATTAGGCTCAAATCCAATTAGGTTGAAAAATCGTTATGCTGCATTGTCCGCTTTGGAGGACAATGATTGACAGGAGGATAATTCACTGTCGCCCTGCCCTGTTTTAGACAGGAGTTTATTGGGTGCCTGTCGGGATCCATCTGGCCCCTTGCAATCCTTGGCATTAGTCATTGATCCTGTCCCTCCTGTTAGTCCTGTACCCATAAGCCTACCCCCCGCTTGCCCAATCAGCGTTTCTATCACGGATACACAGCTAACGAATCCATCAAATGTTAGTAATAATCTATTATTCTCATCCTGGAACATTGCTGGTCTCCATTCTAAAACGGCATCCCCTGACTGGGTGGCGTTTGTAGACCAGGCTGATATCTGGTGTTTCCAGGAAACATGGGCAGTGCATCCGATTTATCGTGCAGGGTATGTAAACTACTTTAAACCTGCTATGAGGGGTATTAGAGGTCGTCCGGTGGGCGGACTGACAATCTGGGTACGCCAATGCGAGGGTTTAGAAGTAAGGGAAGTCCCCACGGACAGCCCCGATATACTGGCTATACATGTTTCCTCTACCAAGGGTCTAAACATTTATATAATTAACACTTACCTTAGGGGAGTTCCTGGTGGTAAATGTCCCCCTTCCGTTTTTGCATTAGACCAACTACTCCGCAATATTGTAAGAACTAGCCACAGGGTGGTGGCTGGAGACCTTAATGCTTGTTTCGAACCATTGGGCTTCGATGACGGGCTACTTTCAGAGGCCGAGGATTCTGTGTGGGGTATCCCCCAACTAGAATTACACCCCACTAGCAAATGGACTCAAATTGCACTGTATTTAAAGGGGCTTTGTTTAGAAATGGGGTTGCGGGCCGTTAATGGAAGAACAACCTCGGATAGGGTAGGAAAGTATACCTTTGATAATGGCAGAAGTAGGAGTAGAATTGACTACATCCTAGTTAACTGTGAGTTGTGGGCGGACGTCATTGATATGGTGGTGAAGGACAGGTTGGAAAGCGATCATAACCCTTTGATGATGACCCTTTCCGATAGTAGCTTTTCAGGATGTGCGTCGGATGATGTAAGTTCCCCACAGGTGCAAGCGATCCTGTCAAACGATGTGAGAAGGGTCCGCTGGCCCAAGATTGCCCCTGATCCCTCTGTTTGGGCTGCTATCAGGGAGTTGGTTAATGTCGCCTTGTTCAAGCTGTCCAGCTGTGACCCAAAGGAAGAGATCATTAACTCTATTCCAGCCATTCATTGTGAACTATTTACAGCCCTTAAAAACTTTTTTATTAAAAGTACCCCAGCTACTGCCAAAACCACTAGTCGTAGGGAAAACACGTGGTTTGATGCTGGGTGCAGAAAGACACGTAAAGCATTATTCCTTGCTATAAAACTAAGGGACTCGTTGACGATTAGGAGTTGTAGAGCTGCATATAAATCTGCTCAAAGGTCAGCAAAGAAAAACTGGGACGAATCCCGCTGGCGTGAGTTATTTGAGGCTTGTGAGGGTAGAAACATGTGCCATTTTTGGCAAATCCTAATAAGGGGTAGCAACCCGCAGGCTATGATCCCGGCCAATCATGTTGCACCTGCCCAGTGGGTTAGTTACTTTGAAAACCAGTTCAAGTCCACAGATAACACCCCAGTTGCCTCGCTGTCCCTTAGTGAGGCTGGTGTACTGGAGTTTACCAGTAATGAGGTGATGTTAATCTTGGAAGCTCTCCCGAATGGTAAAGCTCCAGGTCCTGACTGTATACCTGCTGACCTCTTCAAACAAGACCTGGATCTATGGGTACCTTATTTAAAAACCCTAGCTAATACTCTGGCTAGTGGAGCGTCGGTCCCGGATTCTTGGTTTGGGGCAGAGATTTTGCCAATTTATAAGAAGGGTGACCGCTCTGCCCCAGCCAACTATCGCCCAATTAGCCTCATAGATGCGGCCCAAAAAATTACCGCTCGGTTGTTGCTGGGCCGCATCACTAGCTGGATTTCAGACAATGAGGTTTTGACGCCCTTTCAGGCTGGGTTCCGGACAGATGTCGGAACCATAGACCAAGCTCTTAGGTTTATGCTTTTATACTGGAAGGAAGTTTATTTGGGGGGGGGGGTATGCTCTTTGCAGCATTTGTGGACTTAAGGTCTGCATTTGACCTGGTGCCAAGATCTAAATTGTGGAAGGTCTTAAGGGAGTTGGGCATGCCAGCTGAATTTCTGCGGCTTCTAGTTAAGTTGCACACTAATACATACGCCCAGGTTAGATGGGGAAAACCCGGGGAAGTAACCCCGAGATATGATTTATCTTAAGGGGTCAGACAAGGGTGTGTTCTGGCCCCTACATTGTTTTCCCTATTCATTAACGGCGTAACTAGTTATTTTTCTGACTGCCCGACTGATGCTCCCACACTGGCAGGAATGAAAGTTCCCCTGCTCATGTTCGCGGATGATACGCTTCTTATCTCAAAAACTAGACAGGGTCTTCAATTGGCTCTCTCTAGGTTTGAGTTATTCTGCCGCGAACATGAGCTTGAGGTTAATGTGGGGAAGACTAAATTCATGGTCCTTCGTGGCCCACGCCCCATTAAAGCTAGTGTTGTTATGGGTGGTGTAAGGCTGGAACAGACCCCCACATTCACCTATTTCGGGGTCACCTTTAGTGACAACCTAAGCTGGGGGCCTCAGATAGAATTGCTTAGTCTTAAGCACTCACAATTAGGTGGTGCCCTATTAAAGGAACATAGGCAATCCTACAAAAAACCTATAGCACCTCTGATACAAATTTATGGGTCCAAAATCCTCCCTGCAGTTATGTATGGCGCTGAGCTATGGGGGTTCAGCAATCTCGATTCCCTGAGGGTGGCCCAAAATAATTTCTTGAGGTCACTGACAGGACTCCCCGTCTCTACTCCACGCATCCCCCTGCTATTTGATCTGGGCTGCCAACCCATTGAGGATGTGATCCGGTTTAGGCCCCTGACGTTGTGGCGACGCCTTTGGACTACACCGGAGCTATCACTCTATGCTAAGGCGCTGCTTGAGGTAAAGGACATGAGGGGATCATATAGAATAAAATGGCTGTCGGAAATTAAACTTATACTGTCAGAAATGGGCATGGGTGATTTGTGTCTTTCCCCCCAAAAAAACCTTTAGGGAAGCTTATTGGCTTTGGTCTCTGAATAAACGCTACACCCTCCAGACTGGTAGTTCTCTGACCTCATTATATCTGTCTATTAAGGATCACCCAGCCCTTGAAGATTATTGGGATCTAATAACTAAAAAGCTGGATCGGAAGCTATATCATCAATTCAGAACTGGGTCCCTTCCATTATGTTCTCTCACATCAAGCTGGTCACCCAATGGATCTAATAAATGTCCTACTTGTAAAAACATGGTTGAAACAGTTGACCACTTCTTATTTGTATGCCCAACATATTTTCAACCTAGACGAGTGTGGTTACGCCTAGTGTGTCGGGAACTAGGTGTCACATCAGCTCAGGTCGCTAGAAGGATCTTAAAGACTGACACATCCCCCGTTGTGGTCATCGGTCTAGCCAAATATATTAGCTGGGCATGGCTTCTTCGGAAAGGTTGATCTTCACCATTGTTACATATTTTTAGTGTAGTATTTCCTCACTATTGAGGTATACATTTCAAGTCGAACTCATATCTAATGTTTAATACTTTTTTACTACTGTTTTTTAACTTGTTATTTATTAAATGGCTTTTATATTTTAATGTTATTAATCTGACATCAAATTTAAACTGTACCGATGAAATATTAATATGTCTTTTAAGATGAAACATTCGAAATAAAGACTTTCTTGACTTAACTTGTAATTATGGACGTGGTTTAAAACAAATAAACGAATAATCCTGGACTTCACGGAGCATGCCACCTCAGCAGTATTTGGGTGCCTTTCATGGAGTGTTGTCTTATTCCATCCAGACATATAGCACATCAACGGACCTATGTCTAAAACCAGATATGTTTATGGCACGGGTAATGTGGACAATTGCCCAGCACCCCTATCTACAAAGGAGATCCCTGATAAAGTCATTAGAACAGTGAACAGTCCCATCACAATAACAGTATGCATGAAATTCTGATTTTTTTTTTTAATTTTACAGATTAATGTAAACGCTTATCACGACTGGGCAGGTGGGGAATACATTATTTATCAGCCCCAATACAAGCCATTACCTCGGTGTTGGGATTTTATAGGATCTGGGTGTATTATATGATTTGGCTGCGAGTCCTTATCGTGAAATGCACTCACAAATCCTTTATTGGGACCAGTCAGGCACTTTTGAACAACCTTAAGTTCAACCCTGGGTAGTTATGAAATTAGAGTAGCAAGGCTTGAACAAAGGAACTTAGTGTAAAGCATTTAACAGTAGCAAACAATGAAATAAGAAAGTCACCAAACACGAAGGAAGCATAACATAAACTTGCAGAAATAGAGTGCATTTTAATGCATTTTTATAGTGTGTGATGAGCAACATTGTCTAGAGGGTTCCAGATATATGATTTTTCAAAGATCTTATCACTTTTAATTTCAACGGCAAGCGAGCATTGGTCAACAAAAAGTTTGCAAACTTTTGTAAATGTTAGTACTACTACTACTACTACGATCCAGCTGAGGCGGCCACATTCGACAGGTCTAGTAAGGCCAGTGGGGGGGATTTGGACAGTTACCCAGCCACTAAAGCATTTTTTAGAACAGTACTAGCCTTTACAGTATGACCGCCATAAACGATAATGGAATAGTCCTGATGCTGAAAAGATGCGTAAGATACTCTGGTTGTGATGAAGGGGGTGTCTTTGCAGTGGTTCCTTAGTCTACAGGATTGGCCTCCGAGGTCGGGGTCTCGTGAAATCCTCTTTCCGGGGGTCAAATGCCAGCAACTACTGGGTTTCTGGTCTCAGGGTACAACGTTTGGGGCAAAATCCTTTTGTAGGGGCTAGTGTCCCTCTGGAGTGACTAATGCATACTTTGGCAACACTCCCAGGTCCAGTATACTCGTGTGTAACATTTGCTTGTCGAAGAGAGATCTCCCGCTGTTCCAGGCAGCAGCTGGCAGCAAATCTTCTCTGTAGTTAGCACTTTGCTGATTTGGGCTACGTCAGCTCTGTTGTCCTTGGAGCTGGTTCCAGAGGATCAGCAGACTGGTCCTTCGAGTCGCGGCTCTGGTCTGGGACTGCGGACCAATCTTCCCTTTGCTTGGAGCCAGAGATACAGTCCAAACTTCGTTAGCCCAAAGTGCTGCAGGTGCAGTTCAGCAGACGGTGCAGCCTCGCTTTGTTCACTTCCAAGCAGGGTAGTCCTTCTATGGTCCTCTTTCCAAATCCAGCGTGATATCAGGTTTAGGGTGCCAGGGGGCCATATTCGTCCCGGGAAAGTGCCCCAAGGGGACAACGCGGTCACTAGCCAATGGGCTACCAGGTACCCTCCTAATTGGTGGTACATTTCTGGCAATGTGTGCCATCTGGCAATCCCAGAGTGCACTATTCCAGCCACTCTCAAGATTTCTGAACCCTCAACTGTGTGGAGCTTGGTAGCCCACCCCAGAGGTGTGGCTATCTGAAGGCGCAAGCCACTGGAAAACCAGTTTGGGGACAGGCTTACCCTCTCTTGTCCTCTCTCTAGCTAGTCTACAGGAACTAAAGGCAGCCCCTGAGGAGTGTTCTCACCATTTGCCCATCAAATATGGGTTCAGCTTTGCAGCTCGCCTTCTTGGCTAACACCCTGAGTGGCTTCTTAGGAGGGGTAGGTGACACCTCTCCTTGCAGCGGGCTACTATTGTTGCAAAGCCTGGGAGTCATTCGCACTACTCCTCACATGGGCAGAAAGCTGTCTGTGGCCTGTGCCCATGTGAGGCCACTGGACCAGGAAGGACACAGAGTGGAAGCTTCCTAAAAGTTGCTTTATTTTAATTTGGACATTAAATTCGACCTCAGCATCAAGTCGGGTTTAATGCCATGATTCATTTCATACCTTACAGTACCCAGTTAGGTAGTCCCATTCAGAAGTTAGCCAGGCTGGGGTGCCAGCCTGTAACCCTGTGTTAGCCAACGGGGCAACTAACCTTTCCCCATCAAAATAACAACTTTTGTTTTTTTTCTGCTAAGTCACATATAAACAACCTGCCCTCCTTAATAATATACAGCTCTCTGCCTTAGGGCTTTAGAGGCCTTCCTTAGGGGAGACTTACATATATCATTAAGGGGAGTGTTGGCTTTGCTATTAATCGTACATGCCCTTGGTACTCTGGGTACCATATACTAGTGACTTATAAGTAAGTCAGTCCTTGCAATTGGGGATAGCTAATTCGACATACACTTTGCCATGGGTAAAAACACTGTGCTCACTACGCCAATGTATGCATTGTCAGCATTCCGTCCATCATTTGTTTGTTGTAACGCTTTTCGTCCTAAGTGTGATGGGTATTCCCAGACGTGGGACCCGTGCTCACTACGCCACTGGAGTCAAGCTATCCTGGCTGATGACGGCTGATAGCCAGAAACCGGTCCTAGGATGCTTGATTCCAGTCCAGGGAAGACATGGCTTGGCAGTTCGGGCTGGACTGTTCCCATGAGGCACAGGGTCAAGACTGATTTGCATATGGCCATGTCTAAACTGGGGTGGTGTAGTGGGCAAAAGAACGATGGATTTAACCCAGATCTCTTGACTGGGGGAGAATGTATGCATTGTCAGCATTCCGTCCATCATTTGTTTGTTGTAACGCTTTTCGCCCTAAGTGGGATGGGTATTCCCAGACGTGGGACCCGTGCTCACTACGCCACTGGAGTCAAGCTATCCTGGCTGATGACGGCTGATAGCCAGAAACCGGTCCTAGGATGCTTGATTCCGGTCCAGGGAAGACATGGCTTGGCAGTTCGGGCTGGACTGTTCCCATGAGGCACAGGGTCAAGACTGATTTGCATATGGCCATGTCTAAACTGGGGTGGTGTAGTGGGCAGAAGAACGATGGATTTAACCCAGATCTCTTGACTGGGGGAGAATGTATGCATTGTCAGCATTCCGTCCATCATTTGTTTGTTGTATCGCTTTTCGCCCAAAGTGGGATGGGTATTCCCAAACGTGGGACCCGTGCTCACTACGCCACTGGAGTCAAGCTATCCTGGCTGATGACGGCTGATAGCCAGAAACCGGTCCTAGGATGCTTGATTCCGGTCCAGGGAAGACATGGCTTGGCAGTTCGGTCTGGACTGTTCCCATGAGGCACAGGGTCAAGACTGATTTGCATATGGCCATGTCTAAACTGGGGTGGTGTAGTGGGCAAAAGAACGATGGATTTAACCCAGATCTCTTGACTGGGGGAGAATGTATGCATTGTCAGTATTCCGTCCATCATTTGTTTGTTGTAACGCTTTTCGCCCTAAGTGGGATGGGTATTCCCAGACGTGGGACCCGTGCTCACTACGCCACTGGAGTCAAGCTATCCTGGCTGATGACGGCTGATAGCCAGAAACCGGTCCTAGGATGCTTGATTCCGGTCCAGGGAAGACATGGCTTGGCAGTTCGGGCTGGACTGTTCCCATGAGGCACAGGGTCAAGAAGACTGATTTGCATATGGCCATGTCTAAACTGGGGTGGTGTAGTGGGCAAAAGAACAATGGATTTAACCCAGCTCTCTTGACTGGGGGAGAATGTATGCATTGTCAGCATTCCGTCCATCATTTGTTTCTTGTAACGCTTTTCGCCCTAAGTGGGATGGGTATTCCCAGACGTGGGACCCGTGCTCACTACGCCACTGGAGTCAAGCTATCCTGGCTGATGATGGCTGATAGCCAGAAACCGGTCCTAGGATGCTTGATTCCGGTCCAGGGAAGACATGGCTTGACAGTTCGGGCTGGACTGTTCCCATGAGGCACTGGGTCAAGACTGATTTGCATATGGCCATGTCTAAACTGGGGTGGTGTAGTGGGCAAAAGAACGATGGGTTTAACCCAGATCTCTTGACTGGGGGAGAATGTATGCATTGTCAGCATTCCGTCCATCATTTGTTTGTTGTAACGCTTTTCGCCCTAAGTGGGATGGGCATTCCCAGACGTGGGACCCGTGCTCACTACGCCACTGGAGTCAAGCTATCCTGGCTGATGACGGCTGACAGCCAGAAACCGGTCCTAGGATGCTTGATTCCGGTCCAGGGAAGACATGGCTTGGCAGTTCGGGCTGGACTGTTCCCATGAGGCACAGGGTCAAGACTGATTTGCATATGGCCATGTCTAAACTGGGGTGGTGTAGTGGGCAAAAGAACGATGGATTTAACCCAGATCTCTTGACTGGGGGAGAATGTATGCATTGTCAGCATTCCGTCCACCATTTGTTTGTTGTAACGCTTTTCACCCTAAGTGGGATGGGTATTCCCAGACGTGGGACCCGTGCTCACTACGCCACTGGAGTCAAGCTATCCTGGCTGATGACGGCTGATAGCCAGAAACCGGTCCTAGGATGCTTGATTCCGGTCCAGGAAAGACATGGCTTGGCAGTTCGGGCTGGACTGTTCCCATGAGGCACAGGGTCAAGACTGATTTGCATATGGCCATGTCTAAACTGGGGTGGTGTAGTGGGCAAAAGAACAATGGATTTAACCCAGATCTCTTGACTGGGGGAGAATGTATGCATTGTCAGCTTTCCGTCCATCATTTGTTTGTTGTAATGGGTAAAAACACTGGCACTGAAGGTCTGTTTAGCAGGCCTCAGTGCACTCTCAGAGTCATAAAACCAGCAACTAGTAGTCCGAATGGGGGCGGAAAGTGGGGGAAACCTGCAAAAGCCTATTTCCTTACAGTATGTATCACTATCTACTATTTTGGGTTTCTTTATCGGAATCGGAACTAACATGCAGATTCTGATGACTTCTGCATGATCTGCCAAAATGTAACTCTGAGGGGTGGATTCTTTTGAGTCCTGTATTTTCCAGGTGTGGTGAATTCCCACAAACATATAACTGTGACCACTAGGAACACAGGTGTTTTTGTAGGGACCACAATTTACTGTAATGAGGACCTCAGTGTTCATGATCGGCCTGCTCAAATTCAACACTCACAAGCAGTTGGTGTAAATGTTATTAAAAAATAAACTTTCAGTGTCTTGTCTTTCTCCTTACTCCACCTCAGGTCATCTACCTCCCTATCTCTCTATAGCTCTCTCTCTCTCTCTCACCACCTAACTCTACATCTCATTTACCTACACCCTTTGTATCTCACCTCTAACTCACCTATATCTTCCTCACTTCTCTCTCCAGAGATCTCTCGCAACTTCACCTCTTTCTACATCTCTTATGACCTTGCCTCTCTCTTTCTACCACTCACTGTGCCTACCGCCATATCTCTTTCCCTTTACCTCAACTTTGTCTCTGCCTCATCTCTCACTCAGCACCTCAGGGCTCTCTTTCCTTTTCACCTTCCTATGTCTTTTTTTAATTTAGCTCACCTCCCTATTAACCTAATCTCACACTTTCCCTCCCCTTTCTTGGCCTATGTCAGGCCGCTCTACACCTCATCACTCGCTACCTCACCTCTCTCTCTCATTTCTCTCCACCGACCTCCCTCTCACTCTTTCATCTCTCTCTATCCCACTGCTCTCTTAATACCTATCTGCTGAATGTACCTAATGGTTTGTGTGCTGCCTCCCCTTTCCACCTCCCTCCTCACTCTACTTCATTTCTCTCTACATCATCTCCCTCGCTATCTTACTTCTGCCTCTCTAACTCAAAATCTTAATTTAATATTATGAACAAGACCACTAAGTCGCCACCAATTCACCCGTATAATGTTTTTCCTACTGTGAAATAAACAGGCTGGTTAGACACTGAATACTTGGTCAAGCTTTCTTGTGGTACTATTTGGCTGGTGGCCGCCAGTGCCAGTCTGTGCTTTAAGCTACTTTTGTGTGCCCCTGTTTCTGAAAGTTTAACATATAATTTAATATTATGTGGCATCATAAGGGCTTGAATTAAATGAAAATGGTTAATAAATTCAAAGTTGTTCCGAACAAGGGCCTCCAAATCTTATCTTGTCCATAAATTAATTGCAAAAAAAAATACCTTATGGACGGAAGGCTGAAACAATGTCAAACATTCACCCCCAGTAAAGTGATCTGGGCCTAAATCCATATTTGTTTTTAAAAATCAGTCTAGACCCTGCTGCCCATGGGAACAGTCCAGCCCGACCTGCCAGGCCAGGTCGTCCCTGGACCGGAAACAAGCATTGTGGGACAGTTTTCAGGGTATCACCCCTCATCAGCCAGACTAGCTTGACTTCAGTGGCATTGTGAGCACGGGACCCGTGAATGAATGGAAAGGCATTCCTTAATAGCAATTTATGAGTCGCTATTAAGCAATTTGTAGGAATAATAAAAAAAATTGCGTTTTCTACATGCATAAGGAATTGCAATTCCTAAATAGCGACTCCCTAAAAATGGCTATTTAGGGATCACAATTCCATTCTTTGATGCATGTGGCCCTTTTTTATCTCCACTGAATTGTTTGACTAATTGATGCATGTGTACAACATTCATTTTCTCCGGAAGACCTTGCAGCTTGTAAAATGCTTCCAACCGTGTAGTCATCACAGAAACCAGTTCATATTTGTAGTTCTAATATTGTGGGCCATGTGAGGCCTCCAACACAACTCACATCAACGATGTGGCCTCTTTTCCCCCTAACGTAGAACAGTGTACCCTGTCACACTACTGATAGTTTAGCCCTGCCTGTTCACAGCCTGCTCCGCCCTATCACCATTAGCGTGCTTGCTCTCAATACTGACAAAACAGCCATATATAGATTCACCACAAATTCAGATAAAAGTTAAACACAGCAATGCTTATTCAAGCTTTCCACTTACTATATGCCCCATCTGCAATGGCATGATGCCTTTGTAGATAATTCTGTCTGCTGCAATGTATACTCAATTGTTTCAGTTTTTGGATTTCTGGGCTTGGTGTGAGGATTGTTAACCTAGCATAGGCTACTATAGGCTTTGTGTAGAGTAGTAATTATCTTCACATAAAATGCAGCCTCTTATATAGCAAGGCTTTGTGACTAACCCTGGAAGGTGCAAAATAATAACAGTTGTCTTATAGTAAGCTAACTGTAAAACTACAGAGTTCCCTGTAAAGTTACATGCATGATTAATGAAGGATTGTATGCACACGATCAGCTTAATCTAAAACTCATGTTAAACACATTCAAATTTTCTGTTTTCATTATTTAACTATGGAATTTTGAAGATTTCATATTTTTAAGCCCAAAATGAATTAAAAAGATTTTCTCATTTCATGGGTTGAGAGTTTATCTATCGAAACTTGCTAAGCCTGCTGGGTACTCTGTCAGTTCCACACTTTAAATGGCCTTGGCAAAAGTGCAACATACAATATTACCTGTTTCTGTCAAAAATTGGTGAATAGTACTGTTTATTTGACAGAAAGATGAGAAATGCATGTGTTCTTTTGGACAACTGGTTTGCTTTTTAGAGCAGATTAAAAGGAGAGTTTTGTTTTTGGTCAGATTTCTGTAAAAGAGAGGCTTAAATGAGAACTGTGCTACGAAGAGCTGCTTGGCTAAATTGCAAATCTCCCAAAACTTCTCATACATCATACAGGGCAATAGGAAGAGAGATGGTGGTGTATCGAGGAACAGGTGTAGGATAAGCTGGAATCTCCATACCAATACTTTGGTGAGATTAGGATGTCCTGCTCAACTACTTTTCTTAAGATCAAGGGCCTCATTATGATGTCAGTCAGACAGCAACTGACAGGCCGTCGGTTGCTGTCCGACTGACATCTGATGCCGCAGTCCGACCGCTGCATTATGATATTCGGCGGTTGGAGGCAGCAGGCGGAGGGACCGACCAACGCTTCCGATGGGCTCCCATCCCTTCAACTTTCGGCCCGTATGTAATACCCTACAATAGAGATTACGATGTCCCTTTCATACAGCATTTCAATGGCGGTCCGGTCGCCATTGAAATGCTATTGGATATGGATTTGGGGGCCCCTAGCAGGGCCCCTGTCCTTCCTCCGCCTAAGTTATGAGGACTGGCGGGCACCTGTGTTGCCCCCCAAACATCCATACCCCGTGTGCCAGGCACCACATGGTGCATGGATGTTTGCAAACATCCATTTTTCCACTGCAGTTTGTGCTGCAGACCTTTTCCGGCCGCAGCACAAGCCGCAATGGAAAAATGAATGTTTCCAACCAGCTCATGGGCAGTGGCAGCCTAATTTGTCAGATAGAACGGCCAACTACTAGTGTGTAGGTTTCCATTCCAAGACTATGTCGGTTGGACGTGCGACCAACTTGCATCATAATCGGGGCCATAGTGCTGAAACAGTACCATAAAGTAAGATGTTCCTATCACAATCTACCTGTAGAGCAAAATTGGAAGCATTGTTCCTCTCTTCCTCCAAATTCGTTCTCCAATTAACTTTTTTCAGCAGCCAGTGTGATGATTTCCTTTTCTAGCCTCCAGAAGAATGTGTTCTGAGCCAGATAAGAGTGTCTATTCTAATATTCTGGAAAACTCAATCCTACACATGAATTGACTTGAATAAGTCCTGTGAATCAATTCCTGTGGGCCTATCTTGGATTGCCAGTATACCGAATGTGATAGAATTTTGATTGGACTGAACTTCCAGAGGACTGTTATTGCTGAAGACTTGAGAAGAATGAAAACTTCTGGGTAGAATTCCAAGTTTCCTGGAGATATGGTAGAAATGTAGCTTTTTTTTTTTTTAAACGGTTGATCCCCAAAGAATTTCACTGGCGAGAACGGAAATTCACTTGGAGGAATCAAGGAATCAACTTGGAGTGCCTACAATATCAGTCAAACAGTTTGCTTCAAAGTAAAAGACTTCACCTCACCCTGGCAAACCTGAGTGAAAGCCAGTGGGCTGCTATTCTCTAGTGGCTATTACAGATACAATAGCACTTTCTTTATCTGTCAGCTTTAAAACTGATTTTTTCAATCTGTTTCCTTCATTACTTAAGTGAAAGTTTGGGGATTTTTTTATACTCCATAACATATTTATATTATGGTTATTGTACGATTTTGTTATATATTCAAACTGTTCCTAATTAAAAAGATTAAGTAGTACTTAACCCTCAAAACACTATTTCCCCCCCCCTTAGTTCTTATCCATTTTCATTCATTTTGCTTTACTTTTCTTTTTCAATTATACATTGCAATTTCTTAATTTCAAACTATATAGTTTTCCGTTAGTTGGTACACAAAACTCTAACCATATTTTCTCTGATGACTGCCTAGTTACTGAGGCCATGCACATTGAAGTAAGGTTCTAATAATTGAAATTTGTTTACTCCCAAGGGACCTCAGGTTTAGGCAATATGGATACTAGTCATAGCAAGAAGGTGATGACTGGCCCCAACATCGACTTGCAGTCTGCAAGTTTGTGGTATTCCTAGATCATGAAGGCTTCCCTCATGCGAATTGAAATGGTGTATTTTTTTCTGTGCAGCCCCAAAAGGAAAGAACTGAGAGGGAGGTTTTGTGCCCCAAACTCTGCACAGCACTCTGTGTACCAAAATATGTATGCATCTGTCACTGAGCAACGGTGTACCTAACAACAACAGTACACAGTGATATGCCTTAATTGTGCTTCAACCAACCAGTTTCAGTTTAGGAGCGCACTTGACATGTGATCCATGACTATTAAAAAATGGATCTCTAGTTGGCAGAGTTATGCACCCTGTCCAATTAGGGCCCACAATCCTAGTCTAGGTAAGCAAGATAAACACTAAAAGATAACCTGTGGTCACCCTCTGGTAGCTTGTAACAGAGCAAGCAGGCTTATCGAAAGAGGCAATATGTCAAGTGTTTCTGCAGCACACACACACGCACACCCCCCCCCCACACACACACACACACACACAGTAACACACTGAAAGCACCACAAAAAGACTCCAAAATAATTTGAAAAACAGACAATAATCTTATGAATGACACAAGACCAAATTAACAAAAATCTAATAAGTGGAACCGGAGTTAGGAATTTTTAAAGGATTTCTTGAAATATAGTGCTTAGAAACATAAAGCCAAGTCAAAGTAGCAGTATAACTGCACATGCAGGTTCTGCAGTGGAAGGCCTGAGACACGTTGAAAGGGCTACTTGTGTGGGTGGCACAATCAGTGCGGCAGACCGGCTAGTAGCTTTTAATTTACAGGCCCTGGGCACACATAGGGGACTTTACTAGGGAGTTATAGGTAAATCAAATGTGCCTAACTGGTGTAAACCAGGTATATCATATTTAGAGAAGAGAGCACATGCACTTTAGCACTGGTCAGCAGTGGTAAAGTGCTCAGAGTCCTAAAGGCAACAAAACAAATTCAGCAAAAGAGGAGGAGGAAGGCAAAATGGTTGGGGTGATCCTTTCTAACAATTATCTTAAAGGGAGAGGGGTCAAAATGTCACAATTAATTGTAAATTGCTAAATGAACGCCTTGAAGTCCACGTACAGGTTTAGAATAGCCACACTCTGTTCTTCGAAATTCCAGTAACCACATCTTGCACAGTGAATAAGGCCTACTTTGGTCAGTCTCTGCTTTGCAATAGGGTTGTATATGTAATCCCACTGGCAGGGTAAGTTGGGAAAGTGACTACTGACTATAATATGTTCCCTGGCAAAGCTTCTACAAATTCACTGACAAAAGGGCTGTAGGAACCTGGGGTCACCAGGCCCTATGGGCGGTAACGTGGCGCGAGCCGGTCGGGCAACCAGAGGGCTATGTGTTAAGCAACCATACACCACACGCTTCTCATGGACTAGGGACACACACAATAAGTGACGCCACACCGTTGAAATTATGCAAAAACTTCAAGTTTATCCAAGTAGAGCTGGTTAGATGCAGTTCAAGAGATATCAGTGTCATGCATGAGTTGTAATACAGACATTAAGCATACACAGGCCATACATGAGAGATGAATGCATTTCCCAATCTAGACATGCAGTTCATGGATATGGCTAGGCACGGGTGATTCTAGCGCTGCGCGCGTTAAGCAAGGTTTCTCTCTGAACAGGGCATCTAGCACAGAACAATACTCGTAATGGGTGACACTGGATACTTCAACACGGAGCCTGTAGAACGAAGCGCTCCTTGTAATCAGTGACACGTAACCCTTTGAAGCAGAGCATGTAAACTAAGCGCTACTCGTAATCAAGGACATGTAATATGATCAAGCAGAGCATATAAAACAACGTGCTACTCGTAATCACGGGCATGTAATACTTTCAGACAAAGCATATGAAGCAACGCGCTTCTCGTAATCACGGGCATGTAATACTTTCAAACAAAGCATATAAAGCAATGCGCTCTCGTAATCACGGGCATGTAATACTTTCAGGCAAAGCATATGAAGCAATGCGCTTCTCGTAATCACGGGCATGTAATACTTTCAGGCAAAACATCTAAAGCAATGCGTTCATAGTCACTGGCTCCTGGGATGTGGAAACGGAGCAGGGGAAACAAGGCGCCGCTCGTAATCAATGCTAGTCAGTTTCTTTAGAGTGGAGCTTCCAGCGGGGAGCGCCACAGGACTCGGGGAGCAAGTCTCTGGGCGCTGGTGCAGTTCGTAGGGCACCGCGCTCAGTTCCGCTGAAGGGGGCACACGGAAAGGATCCCTCGGCGGGGTCTCTCCGTCGCGCAGGCAGGGGGGGGACTCCCACGGAGGGGACAACCCGGGCCGGGTGCGGTGAGGTTCCCAGACCAGCAGGGGGTGCACCAGGGGGGATCTCGGCCTCCGGGCTTACCTCCGTCTCGACGTCAGCAGGCGTCCGTCCTCACGACGATGGGGGAACTCGGCCCGACCTTGCGCTACTCCTCACACGGCTGCGACGGCAGCGGCGGGGCCCCGGGCTTCTCCTGGGCCTCGCGATACAGCAGGGCACTTCTCCAGGCCTCCAGGCCGCGGCGGTGAGTGCGCTGGCTTCGTCGTCGCCGGGGGGGGGGTCAAATTAAGGATGGGGTAAAGTGCTCAGCGGAGCACGCTCCCGGGGGTCCCAGACCAGGGCAGGAAGCGCGGGGGTCACAGCGCTAAAACCTGGTCGATCCCCGGTGGCTTGGCAATCGGTTTAGTAGTTAGTTCAATAGGTCAGCTTGGACACGCGGTCTCAGCTCGGGCATTCAAGGCTTACAGCTCGCTCTTGTCATGCAGTCTCAGTTCTTAAAGTTAGGTTTCAGTTCTCAGTTGACAGATGAAGTCTTTTGGCACAGATGTATCTGGCGCCCTTAAGGGGTTCTGTTACAGGGGGTAGGAATGGAGAGGGCGACTAGATCCTTCCTAGTCAGGCTGGCAGAGAGTCTCTGGGTCCTCCTACTACTGGGCAAGATCAGTGGGATTCACAGGGTACCTCACTCACTTAAGAGGCAGTACCTAAATCCTGTCACTCTCAGAGGCATAAGTCCCTGGCTAGGCCCTACCGCCTACACTCCTGGTGGATTCTTCCAGCTCTGCTTCACCCCAATGGCCAACTCACTCCAAAAGTTTCCCTACCACTCTTAAGTAGCCCTAGGTCAGGTGACCTCTAGCCAAGGCGGCAAAAGTAAAACCCCACCTCCCTTCTAGAAGGTTCCAGCACATTCCAGGAGCTTCCCCACTCTACCTATGGGACAAAAAGGCGGGCTGGTGTCGCAACATTGTTGTGGGTCCCAGCCAGCTCCTGGCAGCTAGGGTGCTACTATGAAAAACTGTCACGATCAGGCTGGATACCTGCGCGGAGAGCCGATTCCGCCAGGAACCAGGAAGAACTACAATTCCCAGACGCCCCGGCAGCCCACGAGTCACGTTGTGGGTGTGCCATGGGAAGTACAAATACCCGTCTTCTCCCTCACGACCAGGCCGATTATTCCCGGACGTATCCAGAAGAGCTGCAGCCGTGAGGGGTCTTCCGTGAACTCGTCCTTGTGCCCAGCAACTGGAATACGACGCTTCGACCTTTTGAATCTCCCGCCTTTCCCGGCGTCCGCCTCCGTCCCTCGGAACTGACCGGAAAAAGGTTTCCTGTTCTTGGCTCCCGTCTCCGCCGAGAGACCGGAGTGGAGGCATCTCCCATCGGTGCCCTTCGTCACCCGCGGAGTACCGGAACAGGTACTTCCGCCTTGGCTCTCCACGCCTCCCGGCTCCTCCGCGAGAAGCGGTGTAGCGCCAAGAGACCACCAGCGCCCAAGGATTCCGGGCGAATCAGCCAATGAGGTAATTCTTGTTCGCAGACCTGCCCACGGATTCAGGGCATTCTCAGCCAACGAGGTAATTCTTGTTCGCAGACCGGCCCAAGGATTTCCGGGCATTCTCAGTCAGTAGGTACTGCGCTCCTCGGCTCAAGGATTCGGAGCCTGGCAGTAGTAGCGCCTTCACCTACCTACACATACTACCGCGCCAATTGGGCGCCATTTCAGTGAGCTGGAAGACAGGCTCTTGGGGATTACCAGAGACCTCTTGGTCCCGCTCACCTCACTCACCGTGCACTCACCTACCCCGGGGGGTTGCCCCCGCTAGGCGGAACTTACCGGACTCCTGTGTTGGAGATACTTAGCCTACGCAGCACCCCATCACTTCACCGCCCCGCACCTCAGTAAGGTGGGAGGAGACAGCAGGTAAGCGACTCACACTATAGGGGAAACACAGAAGGGGGAGCTCGAATCAGTCGGCTATCACTCATTGTGTGTTTGTCTCCTTTTAGATCTCCATCCCCACCGTTCCTGTCTCACTTCCCCCACTCACCTGCCTCCTCCGTCCGAGTGTGTAACACGTCCTCCGGACTAGGGGCAGATGGGAGGTGGACCCCATATAGCATCAGCGTCATTCCGAGGAGAGGAAGCCCGCGGGTACGCGACAGAATAATCGGCCCACGAACATATCTCCTCCCGAGCACGCTGATCAGGTCATGGCTACTTTAGAAGACGTATTAGCCTCGCTAGCCCTGATGCAGGCGGAATTAGCCGCTTCCCGATCAGAAACGGCCGCCTTGCATGCACGTATTGATAGACTGCAACAAAACCCCTTCGATGCCGGGGCCCAGTTTTCCTCACAGACCCCTCAGGTAGTGGTAGAGATGCCTGCCCAGGTCCCATTGGCCCCCCCTGAAAGGTTTCATGGGGACATACACAAGGTACAGGTGTTCATGACGCAAGTCATGCTACACTTCCACTGTAAGCCGAAGCTGTTTCTCACCAATCAGGCCTGGGTGGCCTTCTTGATTTCCTACCTGGCAGGAGACGCGGCTCAATGGGCCGTTCCCATCGTCCGCAGAGACGAAGCCTTGCTATATGATTGGGACGCTTTCTGCAGCGCATTCGAAGGCACCTTCGATCGCAGGGCCGACTCCTTTGCGGCTGACCGTGACCTGCTAGCCCTCCGGCAAAAACCAAATGACTTTCTGGGCTATATGAACAGCTTTCGTCGGTTGGTGGCCGAAACCGACTGGCCGGAAACCAAGCAGTCGGCTATCTTTTATCAAGGGCTCACAGACGAGCTGAAAGATGTCATTGCCCAGATTGACCCACAACCCCAGACCTGCGTCGCGATGATAGAACTGGCCTCCAGGTTGGAGCATCGTCTCCGCGAACGAAAAGGGGATCCCAGAAGAAGAGAGAAGACGTCCGGCTCCTATGACAACACCCGATCTCCGGACCACGCGACTTCCAGATCGGAACCCATGGATATAGGGACCGTGAGGGCCTCGTTGACCCTAAGTGAACGTGACCATCGCCGCAAACAGGGACTCTGTCTGTACTGCGGCAAGAAGGGGCACTTCCTACATGAGTGCCCAGTTAGGCCTAAGACGAACAGACCGCGGTCCGGACAAGCCGCCCTCGCCATAGACGAAAGGACACCGGGAAACGACAGAGCTTGCAGGACCAAGGAGGGAAGCCTTCAAGCCCTCACTTCATCCCTTCGATGGAATCCACCCTAGGCCAAGAGACGGATCACTTCTTTATCTCGCTAACCGCTGTCATCGACCAACGGAACAGATCCATACGAGCTATGATAGACTCCGGAGCCACTGGGTGTTTTTTGGATAAAGAAGAAGCCGACCGGCTCGGAATCCAGCTCACACGCAAGGAGCCTCCTGAGCTCGTGTACGTGGTGGATGGAAAAGAACTGGAGTCGGGGCCCATAAGGTATGTGACTCCGTCTCTTTGGGTATCCATAGGAAACGACCATGGAGAGTGGCTGCAGTTCAACATCATTCAAGCCCCGCGATGCTGACTCATTCTAGGGCTACCCTGGTTACGGAAGCACGAACCAACCATAGAATGGTCCACCAATACCATCTCGTTCAACTCTGCTTTTTGTAACCACCACTGTATCCAAACGGCCCACCAGCAACTCGCTGGACCATCTACTGCTCAACACATCGCCACAGCTGCAGAGAAGGATGTTACGCTTCCCACCTGGTACACGTCCTATCAAGATGTGTTCAGCGTCCAAAAAGCAGAAGAGCTACCCCCTCACCGAGAGTACGACTGCCGCATTGACCTGGTACCTGGTGCGGTGATCCCGTGTGGACGCATCTACGCCCTCACAGGGCCGGAGACCACCCACCTGCGAGAATACCTGGACACATACCTGAAGTTGGGGTTCATACGTCCCTCGCGGTCCCCGGCCGCGTCGCCCCTCTTCTTTATACCGAAGACTAATGGCGAACTGCGCTGTTGCATTGATTACTGCGCCCTCAACGCCTTGACGATAAAAAACAGGTACCCGTTGCCCTTGATCCCGGTCTTGTTGGAACAAGTACGGGAGGCCCATTTGTATACCAAATTGGACCTCCGAGGGGCGTACCACCTGGTCAGAATGAAGGATGGCGACGAGTGGAAGACCGCATTTAGAACTCGGTTTGGGCTTTATGAATACCTGGTGATGCCCTTTGGCCTTTGTAACGCCCCGGCGGCCTTCCAGTTTTTCCTCAATGAGGTGCTACGAGAATTTCTGGATAGGTTCGTCGTGGTATACATCGACGACATCCTGATCTTTTCCAACAACCAAGAAGACCATGTCGTCCATGTGAGGCGGGTATTACAAGCCTTGCGGAACCACAGACTGTACTGTAAACTCACAAAATGTGAGTTCCATGTGACCACCGTGGAGTTCCTCGGAGTCCATCTAACTCCCACCGGACAGGTGATGTCCACCCGAAAGGTACAGGCGGTACAACAGTGGCCACCACCTTGAACCATCAAGGAGATCCAGAGCTTCCTTGGCTTTGCGAACTTTTACCGCCGGTTAATCCACCACTTTTCCCAGATGGTGTCACCGCTCACCAGGTTGACGCGGAAGAACGTACCGTTCCTCTGGTCGTCCAAAGCCCAAAGGTCTTTCGACCAACTCAAGGAGGCCTTCACGTCTGCTCCCATCCTGCGGCACGCCAACCCCGACCTTCCCTTCTCAGTGGAAACCGACGCCTCCGACATAGCCGTAGGGGCGGTTCTTTCTCAACGACATCCAGACACAGGCATTCTTCACCCAGTGGCCTACATGTCCCAGAAGCTGAGCACCGCCGAACAAAACTACGCGGTTTCCGAGAAAGAACTCCTCGCCATAAGAGAGGCGTTCCTGGAATGGCGACACTGGCTACTGGGGGCGCAACACCAAGTCACTGTCTTCACCGACCACAGAAACCTCCAGTTCCTGCGATCGGCGAGACATCTCACTCCGCGGCAGAGACGATGGATGCTCTTTTTCGCCGAATATCACTTCCTCGTGACCTACCTCCCCGGCTCGCAAAATCTAAAGGCTGACGCCTTGTCACGACAAGAGGTGCACCGGCTCCCGGCGGTGGAACCCAAGCAAGCGATCCTGTCTCCCGGGCAAGTCATAGGACTAACAGAAACAGAGTCCTTCCTACACGACGTCAAGCGAGGGATCTCCTCGTTTTCATGGATAGCCTGGATGAAGAGGCACCAGGACTGGCGCCTTCGAAGCGGCATCCCCATGCGAGGCGCACAGGTTCTGGTCCCCTCTCTCAAGTTGCGGCAGCTCGTTTTTAGTTGGTGTCACGAGCTTCCTAGTGCCGGGCACATGGGAGGAACAAAGACCCTAGAGAAAGTTCTTAGACACTTCTGGTGGCCCTCGGTCAGACCGGACATTTTGCGATGGGTCAGCCATTGCACCGTTTGCTCCCAAATGAAGGCCGATGATCGCAAACAGCAGGGCCTCTTGCGTCCACTACCAACCCCCTGTAATCCCTGAGAGAGGATATCGGTGGATTTCATCGTGGGGTTACCTAAGGACCAGAACTGCACCGCCATCGTGGTAGAGGTTGACAACCTGACCAAGATGGGACACTTCCTAGCCTGTGAACAACTCCCAACCGCTGGAGCCCTTGCAAAACTTCTGTTGATCAATGTCGTCAGGCTACATGGCCTTCTGCTTGGTATAGTGTCGGACAGGGGGTCTCAGTTTACAGCACGGTTTTGGAAGGTATGGTGTGCCGAACTGGGAATCCAATCCTCCCTATCCACCAGCTTCCATCCCCAGACCGATGGACAGACCGAGAGGCTCAATCAGACGCTTAAGCAGTATGTCCGGTGTTATGTGGACCATGCATCCAATGCTTGGGTAGACTGGTTGTGGGTCGCGGAGGTGGCATATAACGATTCCATGCATACCTCTACTCAACACACCCCATTTTTTCTTTCTGCAGGGTTCCATCCTAGGTTCACACCCTTCGTGCTCCCGCACACCAATCTCAGCGTCCCTGACATACAAGACAGGCTATCCACAATACGTGCTACCCTCACCCAGGCCCGCAAAACACTTCTAGTAGTCAAATCCAGATACAAACATCAGGCAGATAAACATCGCAGACCCAATCCAGTGTACCACAAGGGGGATAGAGTATGGCTGTCCACGAAACACATCCGCTTCAGACGCCCTAGTGTCTTTAACCCTAAGTTCATAGGCCCTTACCCAGTTGTCAGGCACGTGAACCCCGTGGCCGTCCAACTGAAGCTCCCGGCACGTTTACGCATCCACCTGGTGTTCCACGTCTCCTCGCTCAAACCCTTCCTTGGCCCCAGCAGGAGACGGCCGGCCCCCATGTGGGTCCGCCACGAGAAGGAATACGTGGTTCAACGGGTGTTGGACTCCAAGACGGTGCGAGGGAAACTCTGGTATCTCCTGGCCTGGAAAGGGTATGGGCCGGAGGAGAACTCCTGGGAGCCCGCGACGGCGCTCCACACAGACCGTCTTGTGGCGGCTTTCCATCGCCGGTGTCCGGACAAGCCTGGCCCCCACCACTCGTCGCGCCCCTTGAGGGGTGAGAGGGGATGTGCTGTCACGATCAGGCTGGATACCTGCGTGGAGAGCCGATTCCGCCAGGAACCAGGAAGAACTACAATTCCCAGACGCCCCGGCAGCCCACGAGTCACGTTGTGGGTGTGCCATGGGAAGTACAAATACCCGTCTTCTCCCTCACGACCAGGCCGATTATTCCCGGACGTATCCAGAAGAGCTGCAGCCGTGAGGGGTCTTCCGTGAACTCGTCCTTGTGCCCAGCAACGGGAATACGACGCTTCGACCTTTTGAATCTCCCGCCTTTCCCGGCGTCCGCCTCCGTCCCTCGGAACTGACCGGAAAAAGGTTTCCTGTTCTTGGCTCCCGTCTCCGCCGAGAGACCGGAGTGGAGGCATCTCCCATCGGTGCCCTTCGTCACCCGCGGAGTACCGGAACAGGTACTTCCGCCTTGGCTCTCCACGCCTCCCGGCTCCTCCGCGAGAAGCGGTGTAGCGCCAAGAGACTCCCAGCGCCCAAGGATTCCGGGCGAATCAGCCAATGAGGTAATTCTTGTTCGCAGACCTGCCCACGGATTCAGGGCATTCTCAGCCAACGAGGTAATTCTTGTTCGCAGACCGGCCCAAGGATTTCCGGGCATTCTCAGTCAGTAGGTACTGCGCTCCTCGGCTCAAGGATTCGGAGCCTGGCAGTAGTAGCGCCTTCACCTACCTACACATACTACCGCGCCAATTGGGCGCCATTTCAGTGAGCTGGAAGACAGGCTCTTGGGGATTACCAGAGACCTCTTGGTCCCGCTCACCTCACTCACCGTGCACTCACCTACCCCGGGGGGTTGCCCCCGCTAGGCGGAACTTACCGGACTCCTGTGTTGGAGATACTTAGCCTACGCAGCGCCCCATCACTTCACCGCCCCGCACCTCAGTAAGGTGGGAGGAGACAGCAGGTAAGCGACTCACACTATAGGGGAAACACAGAAGGGGGAGCTCGAATCAGTCGGCTATCACTCATTGTGTGTTTGTCTCCTTTTAGATCTCCATCCCCACCGTTCATGTCTCACTTCCCCCACTCACCTGCCTCCTCCGTCCGAGTGTGTAACACGTCCTCCAGACTAGGGGCAGATGGGAGGTGGACCCCATATAGCATCAGCGTCATTCCGAGGAGAGGAAGCCCGCGGGTACGCGACAAAAACGACCACCCTGCAGTAGCAGGGGTCTGTGGCAGCCATCTTGGGAGAAGGGAGCACCTGCACCTTAACACTGATTGGCAATGAAAAGGCGCCCGGAGACCTAGTCCAACATAAAAATGAGGGTGGAAAAAATGAGGCACGATACAAAAATAGAAGGGGAGACCCCCCTAGGACTGACAGGTCCAACAAGGGCTCATCACGTTTCCCTCTATTGCGTCCTATATTTGGAAGGTATGAAAATAAAGGGCAATTTGAAAAGCAGTTCTTTTAGAATACAGAATGTTAGATCCAAAGTGGTACTACAAAAACACTAAAAAATATATCATGAAAAACATTTAAAAAAATTGACTGGGGCCAACAACTACCATAGAATTCAAGGATTGTTTTAAGTCTATTGAAAACTGTGAACAGTTGTAACAATTTGTTGCTATTCGTCTTTTTAGTTTGGCTGGGACAAACAATAGCCAGAATTAGAAGGGGGTGAGTTTGGATTGGGGTTTGTCCTTCGGATAAAACATGCCTTTTGTAGCCCAACCCTATCCATCAGATATATTTTCAATGTTGCACCCTATTATCAGAGGTGTGGCATTTTCAAAATCTCAAGGCATTTGTGGACAGATATACAAAGCATTTTTATGGCCACAAACCTTCAGAATCAGAGTTTGCAACCACAAACATGCTCTATCAAACACATCAATCCCATTTTAGAACTCAGTAAACTGTTAACCACTCCTAAAATTGAATTCTGACTGTACCAATTTGTATTTTGAATGGGCATGTTGTGGGCATCTCTTCTAATAACAGAATTGGTACGTGATGTATAAATGTTTTGCAACCAAAATCCAGTCACAAATCATTAAAAAGTTACCAACTCCTGAGTTGAGATGCTAAGTTAACCACAAAAGAGAAGGGAGCTCTATAGAATTCCTTCACCTTTGTGAATTTAGAAACAAACGTTTTTTATAGGATAGGCAGTGATCCATGGAAACACTTCCAAATCTCAATTTTTTTTTAAAACAAGTTAACTTCTTTTTTAGGTTTTCCCTCTCACAGTGCTTGCACTTTGCTTATGAAATCTCTTGTATTTAGTATAAATTAAGAGGGGGGTTTTATCCGTTCCCATCGCCAAATTCCTGTGTTTATTCGCTTTTGTGTGCAACTCTTTTTTGTTAACTTCCCCTGGCTGCACACATTCACTGTCAAGATGGAATCTCTTCCAGCTGTTCACACTATTAAAGCCCTATTCACTGTCAAGATTCTGCCCAAGAAAAAGTCAGACAGCTTCTAACAGTGTGCTTGCTTTTTATTACTTAACTGTGTAAAGCAGAGGCTTTAGCCTTAGAACGTTTGTGGCATCTCCTATTCACACCTCAGTACCTTTTTTTGCACTTTGTAGGCTTTATCGGATTGATTTTTCCAACTTAATCTATTTGGTCATTACAATCAAGTTCTAAATGTTGTAATAAACAATGCAAGTTAAAAAAAGGGTTATATATAAGAGCTATACTATATTTTACTCTAAACAGACAGCTACAAATGCAGTTCCCTTAAAGACAAAAGGGTCATGATTTGATTGGTGCAGCAGGTGCAGTAGCACTGGGCCCAAAAGTTGTTAGAACTCCTGTAAACACATAATATTGGTATATTTGACTACTGCACAGGCAGTCACAATTGCAGTTACATTGCAGTTAAAAGGTACTTGATTTGAATGGTGTAGCAGGTGCAGTGGCACTGGGGCCAAAAGCTCTAGGGACCCCACTTAACCCTCGATTATTGCTAAAATCTAAAACTAAGCAGGCAGTCACAAGTGCAGTTACCTTTCAGACAACAGGGTCATGATATTAATGGCGTAGCAGGTGCAGTGACACTGGGCCAAAAAGTTGTCAGAACTCCTCTAAACACCTAATTTTGCTATATTTTACTACTTAACAGGCAGTCACAATTGCACTTACCTTGCAGTTGAAAGGGGCTTGATTCAAATGGTGCAGTAGGTGCAGTGGCCCCAGGACTAAAAGCTCTAGACACCCCCATTAAACACCTAATATTGCCATATTTTACTACTAAACAGACAGTAACAAGTGCAGTTACCTTGAAGACCACTGGGTCATTATTTGAATATTGCAGCAGGTGCAATCACACCAGGCCCAAAAGTTGTCAGAACTCCTCTAAACACCTAATATTGCTATATTTTAAGTGCCGAAGCAACCTCTTCAGCTGTCGTCTGATTCTGAGGCACTGGCCCCCAGTGCATCCTGCTGCACCGCGCCGAGGAGTCATGTCTGTACAGCCAGCTGCCTTTGGTGTACATGCGGTCCAGCCGAGCTCACAATTCAAATCAGGTGCCACTAACTCAGTGGAACTCAAGTTATCGGCACGTGGTGTGAGGCCCGTGTCGGGCAAAGTGCCTCGGCTGCCACCAACTCTGTGTACTTCAAGTCATGGGAGAGAATAGAAATGGCCTCCAGCACATGCGCCCGGCCCTTTTTATTGGCAGGGTCACGTATCCAGTGACACCTGTGCTTGATGGGTGTGGTGTGGGTGTAAAGCAGCCGTGAGGGACTGGCTGTGGCATACTGAGAACTAGAATAAGAAATCCCATAGGGGAAGAATAACTAGACTATGTCTGGGACCCTCTAAGTGTGGGATAGGGGGAGGGGGAAGGACACTTAATGTCTCTTGTTGCCCTCACACACCCCGAGGGATGTCATGCTTCATCATTGGGCGGTTGCTCCTCGTTGGGCCGGCGCTGCAATGCCCTAAGGGTCCCCCGAAGGGTCGCATTGGCGGAGATCTTTTAAGAGAACAGCAGTTGGAAGAGTGCAGGTATGTGGAGAGGGTCCTCTTAGTACACTGAATGTATAGGGGGGAAGTGAGTTAAAAATGGCTAAGGGATACCAAGGAAAAAATAACTTAATAGTAGTATATAGGTACCCTTGTCATACTAAAAAAAACACAGAGGTTGTGTGTTACAACATGGGTAGTAATGTGCCCTAGGTAAAAGAAAGAGTGGTCAGGTAGACATGTTTCGCGCTTGGGTGGTCATAATGATCCAACGCGCTTCAACAGGACCCTGTGAAAACAAGTAAAGGTGCAGTGAGTGAGTGTAAGTGTGGGGTATACTCGCCCCCAATGCTAGGGGAGCACGTGTTGCTGTGCATATTACAGTGCAGCTGTAACCAGAAAGTTGATCTGCTCCCCAATAAGACCTAGAGATAAAGAGAAGAAGAAATGCAAAAAGGCAGGAAACATATATGAAATTGTGGCTTTAAAAACAGGGCCTGCGACTTGGTAGATAGTTGCAGGTTGCCTTATGTGCGAGGGTTTTCAGAAGGGTGTGGAACCGGAAGTCGCCCCGTGTGTACCTCGGTTATCGGAGGTGGAGCCAAGAGCCATCATGATATTACCCTGTCTGTGGTGGAATACGGGTACTCATGGTACTCTTGCCCCGCTCGTCATACCTGGTAAAGCCCCTGCCGATGTGCCGGGGTCCCTCTGTACCTCATTACTAGCAATAGCCAAGTGCTTTAAGGTGAACACCCAAGGCAGTCTGATGTTGCAGCACACTGTATATATGATACAGGGTATGTGCATGCCATACAGGCTGTCCGGGCGGTCCCCCACATGTCATGGTCATACTTCAACATTTGCCAAAAAACTCTACTAAGATACCTCACCTAAGGTAGATTGGAGAATTTCTCCATGGGTGACGGTGTAGGTATCACCGTAGATTCACGGTCTAGGAGGAGAGGATACACATAAATGCGGACAGTGTACCTAGAAATCCCCCTAGAATGTTATGTAGCCTCAGCCCCTGCCATCGCTACTGTTACCCCACCATACGCCATCCCGGATCTTGTGTCCCCAGCGCGGAGCCGGTTTAGATATACTCCTTCCGGGTGCTTTGTCATTCTCTGCATTTCTGCGCATGCGTCTTGAGTTAGTGTATTCCCTTTGCACATGAGTAGTGATCCGGACGCTCATGCGCGTCAGACTCATCAGGCACAGTGCCGATGGCCAAAGTTTCTAGTAAAGTATTGGGCAGCATCAGAGGTGTCGTTATGTTAAAGACATGTGAAAATGGAGTGCCGAAAAATTCTACAGTGGTACATTCAAGCTAAGGTTTGGGGCTGATATGTGGATTGCGTTAACAAGGTGGCACTAGCAGATTCCATTTGTGGAAATGGCGATAGAAGTGCAATCCTCTGCTATGGTGTCCGTCCTTAGAAATAAATCAATTTAATCAGTCTATTAAAGGTATGTAGCTGATGTGTTGATCCCCATGTTAGAAGTGTGAGGGGACATTTTACCGATAAGATATAGGTTTTTGGCAGGTTAAAGTGTGACAGGAAAGGGGATGATCCGATCATTGGGCAAACTACATTAAGAGAGGTGTGGGATATTGGAACACTGATGGGGTGTTATATCCCTATTCCTGGTATCAGTGTGTTGATGTGCTGTTAAAGGTTTATTTAGAGAGCTATAGTTGGAGAACTATAGTTCCACCCACGGTATCTCATCATTCAGGCCGTGTACATGGGTGCGTAGGCGGTGGACCCAGCGTTGCTCACGTCTCAAGAGTGTCATGTTATTCCATGTCAGGTTTGACTCCAATATGGTCCATTCCATTTTGTCACTGGAGTGTCCTTTCTCAATGAAGTGGTTGGTCATTTTGTTAGACATGCGCCTCTTGCGTATGGTACTCCTGTGTTCGCTCATCTTGATTTTGATAGGTCTGGTGGTCATACCGACATATCTCAGCTGGCAAGGGCACGTGATGATGTATACGCAGTTTCTGGTGTTGCAATTCGTGTGGGCGTGTTATGCCCATGAAAAATCACCGAACTGAATTGTCTTCATGTGCTTGGTGGTCGGACAAGCACTGCGTGAACCACATGGGTAGTGGCCAGACACCGGTGGTAGGTTCCAGAGTGTTTTGTCGTTGGGTTTCTTCTTGGGATGGGGTTGGGTGTGGACCAACTGGTCACGTAGGTTCGATGTTCGTTGAATGCAAAACGAGGTTGGTCAATCTCCAAAGTGCCTGTGTTAAAGATTCTCCATTTGCGTTTGATGATCCTTTTGATCTGGTTAGATAAAGGCATGAAAGTAGTAACACAGGTTATGGCTTCGTTTGTTTGATCTGGTTTCCAGAAGGCCCTGTCGGTGATTATTCCTGGCGCGTTTTTTTGCCTTGCGGATAACTTCCATAGGATAGTCTCTTTCCTGTAAGTTTTTGCTGAGGCACTCAGCTTGTTAGTCATAGTCTTTTACTTCGCTGCAGTTTCTCCTAATCCCGAGAAACTGGCTGTAGGGTAGATTTTCCTGGAGTGCCTTAGGGTGGTAGCTTTTGAAGCTCAGCAGGCTACTGCGGTCCATCGTTTTTATAAATATTTTGGTGTGGAGATGGCCACCATCAAGGGTGATTAGTAGATCCAGGAAGGGCATTTCTTTTCCTGAGGTCGTCATCATGAAGTGTAGGTGAGGGTTGAGATGGTTAATCCAATCATGGAATCTAGCGCACGTTTCTTTTGGACCGTTACATAGGATGAGCACATCGTCGATGTATCTCTTCCACGTGATGAGATTTTCCTGGAAGGGGTTCTCGTACGTGAAGATGTGGGCAGATTTGAAGTGTGACATGTACAGTCCCGCCAGACTGGGTGCGAAGGTGCCCATTGAGGTACCCTGTACCTGGTGGTAGGTCGTGGTCCTGTACTGGAAGACATTATTCTTCAGGGCGATGGTGAGGCATGCCAGGATAAAATCCGCTGGTGTGTTGGTGGGGAGCTCAACTTGGTTCAGGAGGTTCCCTACTACCTTGAAGGTAGCATCCTGGGGGATATTCTTGTAGAGAGCTTCTACATCTAGCGTGACCAGTAGTTCAATCGGTCTGGTGTTTTCTTAATTGATTTCTTCATTCAGGTTCAGGACTTCACGGGTGACTTTAAGGTAGGCAGGGGTGGCCTGGACCAGTGGCCGCAAAAAGATATCACTGAATTGGCTCAAGGGTTCAAGTACTGAGCCGATGCCCGATACGATCGGGCGTCCTGGTGGAGGGACAATGCCCTTGTGGATTTTTATAGATAAAAATAGGGTGTCTTGGGGTCGTTGTTGATCAGGAATGCCGCTTCCTGAGCAGAGATCCACCCCTCTGTGGTTGCCTCATTGACCATGATCTTTATCTTGGTTATGAGTTGTTCCGTGGGGTCTGTGTCCAGTTTCTCATAGTATTGGGTGTTACTCAGTTGCCTAAGGCACTCCTGTTCATAGTCGCAGGTGTCAAGAATCACAGTGGCGCCCCCCTTGTCAGCTGGCTTGATGACAATTTTCTCATCCACATTGAGGGAATCGATTGCTCGGCGCAATTTGTTTGATAAGTTGATGAATGCAGGTTTGCTCTGTAGTAGGTTAGCCTCTTTCAAAACTGCCTTCTCGAAAGTGAGAACCTCGCTTGGTACCATGCCCGCTGTCGGTGTGAATTGCGAGGGGGGTCTGAACCCAGAGTCCCCTCGTTCGGGAGCTGGTTTGTCCAAAAAGAATCTTTTTAGTCGTATTTTTCTTAACAGTGTGTAGAGCCTTCATTCATCCGGAAATTATCCATTTTAGGGGTGCGGACAAAGCCTAACTCCATCTCTAGGACGCTGGTCTCTTCTGGGGTCAGGAATCTTTTTGATGAATTGACAATCAGGGTTTTGGGTTTGTCATGCTCCTGGTTGTTCGTTGATTCTCCATGTCCTGCCAGTGGAGCTGTTTGTTCCCTCTTCTTCTTCCTCTGACTCTTCCATCACCCTCCACCTCCTTTTCAGAGCAGATGCAGGGGCAGATAGGTTGTTGGTACCCTTGGTGTGGGCCCGGGTACAGAGGGTACCACATTTGTCCCTGATGATGGAATGGGAGGTTCAGATACGCATACATAGGAGGTGGTGGGGGGACTGGGAGCAGTCCCTGTTTTGGAGTATTCCTGCCCCAGCTTGAGTTGCTTGAGCTGCTGTGCGATGATCGGTTGGAGTTGGTCGAGGTTGTCGAACCTTCATCAGAGAGGGCATCGTTGTCTGAAGGTTGGTAGTCCTCCTTAATATAGGGGTATACTTTTTCTTTTGAGAATCTTTTCACATCCTTCTGTAGTTTTTGAATCTTTTGTTGTAACAGATAATCGCGATGGTCTGAGATCTCTGCGTTGATTTCTGCCAAAGGGATTTGTATGCGGCAATGCTAATGCTGGTTATTAGGTCATTTTCTGATATGTTTATTGTAATGATGAGTGTCTCAGATAGGCATTTGGCTGTGCCTATAACCAAGACTAGCCAGTCGCGGGTGCATTTCCATGCGATCTGGCTCCATTCCTTCCTGAAAATTAGGTCTTCGAGAAAAATGTGTGGCGCATTTCTCACTAGCAGACCATTAGGTGATGTGTTTGCCCTGAGATATTCTGTCATGATCGTGCCATGTAGTGCTATTCTAACTTGTAGTTTTTTGAGAGATACCTGGGAGTTCCAGTCTCCCTGTAGACTGGTTGAGGCCATATTACCTTCATTATCTAGTAGGGATGGTGTTTTTAAGATTTCTGCCACTGTCATCGCTGAATCCTAATCCTAGGATATCACCCATTTCAGTAGTGGTCATGTTTCCTGGAGAGTAGGATGAATGTAGACAGAATAAGGGTCCCTCGGCTGAGCCGCCGTGCTAAGACTATGTCAAACAAAAAGAGAGGGGGGACCAGGAGCTAATTTTGTTTCAGTGCCCGTGCTCCAAAATCTAATGTTATAACCAAAAGGGGGGAGGTCACTGTTCCATCCATGTGTGTGCTAAATAGTCACGCTCACAGTTGAGAGAGAGAGAGTAGAATAAGAAATCCTATATGGGAAGAATAACTATACTAGTTCTGCGTCCTTCTACGTGTGGGATAGGGGAGGGGGAAGGACACTTATTGTCTCTTGTTGCCCTCACACACCCCGAGGGATGTCATGCTTCCCACAAGGGAGAACGGGCACTGGACCAAAATTAGCTCCTGGTACCCCCCTCTCTTTTTGTTTGACATACTGAGAACTAGACCTGTGACCAGCAGACCACTACAATAAAAACCTGGGCCATGTAGCATTGTCGTCGCTCCCTGTAAGCGTAAGAGGAGTGGGCTGGCCTGGCGTATGCCAGTCCTGCATGAGGCTGTGAACAATGACTCCAGAGCTATGGGCGTGGTTCCGTCCTGAGCTGTATGAGGAATCAACTGATGTGGGTGTTCCTGTTGTAGTGCTGCCGCCACCCGGGCCGTAAGCGCCAATGTGTCATCTTGTGACCCAAGTCCTACAACATGGCCAACATTGAAGGTAGGGGGAATCACTGACCCTACATTCATCCATACTTCCACACATGAAAGATCGTGCACATGACATATCTGTCTGGATATGAATGTTTATTGCACATTCAGTGGAGTTTTGCAACTGTTGCAATACAGGGCTATGCTATGCAAAGCCCACATTTCAGTTTTTGGAACATGGAGGGCAGCCAATTAGAGCAAAGCTCATGCTCATGCTCGGGGGTTAGGCTCCACCAAGATATGTACTTATCCAAACACTCTGCCATTCCCCAAGCACTTATAAATTCACTATACACTCTCCTTGCAGTACCCTAATGATCCAGTCTCTACCTATGTACTTATATATTGACCGAGACAAAGTTACATAACCAATGTTTTCCCCAGTGCCAGAGGTAATATGGTTGCGTGTGCTATCCACAGCACAATGTAATGTGGTAGGGCCCGGGGGCAGCATCATGCATACATAATGAACACACGCACACAGTTAGATAGATAGTGGAACTGGGTACGGGCACGTGCACTCGACTCCTTTTTATTAGCAGGGTCACATGTCTACTGACGTCTGTGCTGGATGCGTGTGGGGTGAGTGTAAGCCAGCCCTCAGGGAATGATTAGTGCTGGCAACAAGTACAACAGTAATTATCGGATCACACACAGAGATTTAACCATAAAGGGTCTATGACTTGTGCTGCACTAAGGTAGGGGCACCAGATGTGAAATAATACACAAAAGATTCTATCATAAAGGGTGCATGAGTTGTGGTGCACTGAGATAGGGGCATCAGAAGCATTCAGCATTTGCACAGCCAGCAATGATGCGTGGTCCGGGAGGGCCACACTGGTAGCAATGTCTGTTGCCTACTGGACTGCGTCATCTGCAATCGCAACTCAATATGAATTGTGAGCCCTGCTGTCTGCAGTGTAGATCGAAGGCAGTAGTCAGCACCGACATTGAGGAATGCTTTTTGTCACTTCCCCTTGACAAAATCCAAGGAAATAGAGTACAATTCTGTCTGCAATTAATAAATCAAGACTGAATTCAAATTGTGAGCTCTGCTGGTCGCAGTGTAGGTGTATGGAGATGAAATATGTATGGACTACATTGTCGAAATATGTAGGTTTCAGGGACGTTATAGTTAGTTGCCTACTGGACTCTGAAATTAATGAATCAAGACTGAATTTGAATTGTGAGCCCTGTTGACCATAGTGTAGGCCAGAGGCAGCAGTCAGCAAAGGCCCACAGCCACATGGCATTGACTTGAGCTGCACAGATTGGGAGCATTTGGTCTTCTTAACCGATTATAGACTCTTACACAATTTGCATCGGTACTAATCTTGAATTGTGAGCCCTGCTGACCGCAGTGTAGGCCGGAGGCAGCGGTCAGGAAGGGCCCACAGCCGCGTGGCATTGACTTGAGCTGCACAGAGTTAGTGGTAGCTGAAGCACTCGGCGTGTGCACAGCCAGTGATGATGCGTGGTCTGGGCGGGCTGCACTGGTAGCAATGTCTGTTGCCTACTGGACTGCATCATCTGCAATCGCCACTCTATCTGAACTGTCAGCCCTGCTGACCACAGTGTAGGCTGGAGGCAGCGGTGAGCAAGGGCCAACAGTCATGTGGTGTTCACTTGAGCTGCACAGTTAGTGGCACCTGAAGCATTCAGCGTGTGCGCAACCAGCGAAGATGCGTGGTCCGGCTGGGCCATACTGGGAGCAATGTCTGTTGCCTACTGGACTGCGTCATCTGCAATCGCGACTCGATCTGAATTTCTGAGCCCTGCTGTCCGCAGTGTAGATCGAAGGCAGTAGTCAGCACAGACATCGAGGAATGCTTTTTGTCACTTTCCTCTTGACAAAATGCAAGGACATAGAGTACAGTTCTCTCTGCAATTATTAAATCAAAACTGAATTCGAACTGTGAGCTCTGCTGTCCGCAGTGTAGACTGCCATTCAGTGTTCCTTTGGACTTGCAAGATGAATTTGGTCATTGTACTAAAGCTATAACTGATATCAAATGAGTTCTTGAAGCAGGGATACTAAACGGATATTATGTAGTTTTAGGGACGTTATAGTTAGTTGTGTACTGGACTCTGCAATTAATGAATCAAGACTCCATTTTAATTGTGAGCCCTGATGACCGCAGTGTAGGCCAGAGGCAGCGGTCAGCAATGACCCACAGCCACATGGCGTTGAGTTGAACTGCACAGTTAGTGGCACCAGAAGCATTCAGTGTGTGCGCAGCCTGCGATGATGCGTGGTCCAGGCAGGAAGCACTAGGAGCAACGTCTCTTGCCTACTGGACTGCGTCATCTGCAATCGCGATTCGATCTGAATTGTGAGCCCTGCTGTTCGCAGTGTAGATGGAAGGCAGCAGTCAGCGGAGACATCAAGGAATGCTTTTTGTCACTTCCTCTTGACAAAATCCGAGGACATAGAGTACAATTCTCTCTGCAATTAATAAATCATGTCTCAATGTAAATTGTGAGCTCTGCTGACCACAGTGTAGGTAACAAAAGATGAAATATGTATGGAATACATTGTCGAAATGTGTATGTTTCGGGGACGTTATAGTTAATTGCCTACTGGACTCTGAAATAAATTAATCAAGACTGAATTTGAGTTGTGAGCACAGCTCACCGCAGTATAGGCCGGAGGCAGCGGTCAGCAAGGGTCCACAGGCACGTGGCATACAGTTGAGCTGCACAGTTAGTGGCACAGGAAGAATTCAACCTGCAATGATGCGTGGTCTGGGCAGGCCGCACTGGTAGCAATGTCTTTTGTCTAATGAATTCTGCCTTAATAAGGCTACGTGGTGATGACTTATGGTGCACAAAGTTAGTGGTACCAGAAGCACTCAGCGTGTGTGCAAGCCTGCGATGATGCATGGTCTGGGCGGGCCGCACTGGGAGCAATGTCTCTTGCCTACTGGACTGCGTCATCTGCAATCGCGAATCGATTGGGAGCCCTGCTGTCCGCAGTGTACATCGAAGGCAGTAGACTGTACAGACATAACTCTGTGGTGCTGTGCCGCTGGGTTTGCAGGGGGCCTGTGTCGAAGAGGCCCACGGTCACAGCAGCAGCCTCGTGGCAGGGTGAGGGCTGCCACTCTGGCAGACGTGTTGGCCTTCACAGAAGTGAACTACACCCAGAGCCCCGGCCTATTTATTCACACTTCTACGCTGGAGTGGCGTACGTTGGACCCGCCCACTCCGCTTCTGGTTCTGCTTATGGGGGGAGGACACAGCTACATGACCGATAGTTTCCCCACTGCCTGAGGAAACATGGTTGTGCGCACTGTCCACAACACTACAAGCACCAGCAGTATATTTACACATGGAGAGATCTGTGCTCTGCATAGTGAGGTATGTTCAGCACATTACCACTACACTTGGCATTGTGTGCATTGTTATTGATGGGTGACTTGCATCCTTCACACATACTTCGTTCCCATGTCTACCGACATTCAGCTATTCTGTGGCTGAGGGGCCATGCCATTTTGGGAAGGTTCGCAGTTCTGTTCTGCGCTGCCTCGGTGGTAGTAGGGGGGTGGTCCGAGGGTGAGGACCTGGGTCTGGTGGCGGTGGGTGTTGTGGCCTTCTTGGGTGTCAGAGCTGCATGATCAGTAGCTCTATGACATGTCTTGGTCTTTGGATGTGGTTCTGGGCTGGGCTCCCTTTTACACTGTAGGTAGTCGTCCTGCTTTACACCAGTAAAAGGCAGATGTTAAATTCCTATCGCCTGTTTTTGGATTGCATCACAGATTTCGCTGGTCGTTGAAAATATCAGGTAGTGGTGTTTTTGTGTTATTTTTGCACCGGAACGCCTACTCTGCATATCATTAGCGTTGGTTGTCGCTCTCATTTGTGGCGATTTGGTTTGCGGAAGCTATCGCTGGAAAATTGGCGATATCGGCTGTTTTCACCAGGGTGAGCATGGGACGGTAATTTAAAATCACTGGAAAAAACCATAGGTTTAATGAACATTATAATTAGAAATTAGCATTTAAAAAACCTTAGAAATTCATTGAAAAAACCATATGTTTCAGGGACGTTATAGTTAAAAATTAGCATTTAAAAAACCTTAGAAATTCACTGAAAAAAACCATAGGTTTCATTGACGTTATAGTTAGTTGGACATTTCACTCGTACAAAACCAGAGAAATTCAGCCGTTATAGTTAGTAGAGCTAACTATAACTCGCACCCCCGCAATGCATTGACTGACTGACTGAGATATTTATTAAGCGCACTTATGCCGAGGCGTCTTGGGGCTGTAAGAGAGAGGAGGTATTTGGAGATCGTGTCTAGGATTTGGTAAATAGCCAGGTTTTTAAGGCTTTTCTGAACAGAGTCTTATTAGTTCCTAATCGCAGTTCTGTTGGTAGAGAATTCCATAATTTTGCCGCTTGGAATGAGAAAGCCTTACCACCCCACCGGGCCCTCTTGATTTTAGATAGACACACTAGGCCCAGACTACCAGATCTTAATATCCGTGTCGGTACATAGCGAGGGAAAAGAGATTTCATATCGTCTGCACCTCCTCCATGTACAGCTTTATGTACTAGGGATAGAGCCTTAAACTGTATCCCCCTCCGCACAAGGAGCCAGTGAAGAAGCCTCATGTCCGATGATGTGGGGAGGTGTTTCGGGAGATCTAACAGTACTCTTACCGCCGCGTTCTGCAACGACTGGAGTTTGGAGAGCTGTCTTTCTCCAATTCCATTGCAGTAATCTATATGAGATAGAACTAAAGCCCCTGCTACTGTTTTCCTTAAGGAAAACGGAATAAAAGGCAGTATCTTCCGAAGAACCTTAATCATCAAGAAGCAGGCCGAGGTAACCTGGTTGACTTAAGATGTTAGTGTTAAATCTTTGTCAACCAGGAAGCCCAGGTTCTTCACTTTTTGTGCTGGGACTGGGCACATGCCTGCTTCTGACGGCCACCATAGGTGGTTCCAGATTGAGGGTTTTTGGCCAAATTCGATCACCTCTGTTTTCTCTGTGTTGAGCTTGAGAAAGTTCGTATTCATCCAGCTCATCACACTAGAGAGGCAGTTTCTGAATCTCTCCGCTGTGACTTCCACACTTTGAGTCAGAGACACCACCAGCTGGGTATCGTCAAAATATCAAGGGCTAAAATGAGTATTGTATGCTATTAGGTTTGCCAGTGGTGTTACGTACAGATTAAACAATGTAGGGGATAGCGCAGATCCCTGAGGGACTCCACACGGGAGAGAAAACTCATCGGATGGAAGTCCTTCCCAGTGAATTTGTTGTAATCTAGAATCCAGAAAGGACTGAAGTAGCGCTAAGGCAGAGACTCTAATTCCTAATGATTTAAGTCTTCCCAGTAAAACCCATGGGTTTACGGTGTCAAACGCTGCTGTTAAGTCAAGAAGGATAAGGATGGCTCTGCCACCATCGTCCATAGCTCTACGGATTTCCTCCGTTGCCATTATTAAGGCGGATTCTGTTGAGTGTCGTGATCTAAAACCATGCTGTGTGGAGTCCAAGGAACTGTTTATGTCTATAAATTCCATCAGCTCATGATTGATGGCTTTTTCCAATATTTTAGATGGCAACGGGAGGCAGGATATAGGGCGATGTTTAATATCCTGAGGGTCCGATGAAGGTTTCTTAAAAATGGGCCTTATGCAGGCCTTTTTCCATCTCGAAGGAAAAACTCCAGATCTGATTACCTCATTTAACAGGGGAGCCAAGGAAGCAGTTATTTCTGTAGGGGCCAAATGAAATATACGGGGAGGGCAAGGATCAAGAGGTGAACCTGATTTAATTTGAGTTAATAAGTCACTGACCCGATTTTCACTTAGGAGAGAAAATTGGGTCAAACAATTCAAATTTACTGGATTCTCAATAGGTTCGCCTATGTCGTTTCCAGGATCTGCCTGCAGATTCTGAAGCTCATTATAGACTTCTTGAATCTTGTGTTGAAAGAAAAGGGCAATTTTATCAATGAAATTTTGAGCAGGACGAAAAATTGTATCATTAGGGCTCTTGGTTAGGAGGCCACTATTTTAAAAAGTTCCTTGGAGGAATTTTTGGCCTCTTGAATTTTGTTTGTAAAATATGCCGTTTTGGCCAGTTTTATTAAAGATTTATATTCCTCCAGTGTTTGATTATATTCCTTCTTGTGTGCAGGACTGTAATCAGATCTCCAGAGACGTTCCTGTCGCCTACATTTAATTTTAGCAAGCTTTAACTCAGCCGTATACCATGGTGAGGTCACTAATCGTCTCCTAGGTTGTGTTGTTTTCTCCGGGGCAAGTTTATCTATTGCCTTACAGATCCATAGATCAAAGTTAATGGCCCCTCCATTACTATCCTCCATGGAGGGGGAGCTACTAGTCAGAATTTTAACTAGTTCCTCACTTTGTATGGCCTTCCAAGGACGGACTTTGGCTAACCGAGGGCGATCTTTCCGACCATTTACGGGTAGGTGTAGGTTAACTTTAAAATAGATTACCACGTGATCCGACCAAGGAACACGTTGTATGTCTTTCACTTCAATCTTGTCATTATTAGTAAAAATTCCGTCTAGTGTATGCGCGGCTAGGTGTGTGGGTTGTGATATGATTTGCCTCAACCCGTAACCTGCCATGTTGTCTATTAAAATTGAGGAAACTGAGTTGTAAGGATCCTCTAGATAAAAATTAAAATCACCCAAAACAGTAAGAGTTGGGGTATCAAAACACGATTCCAAAAAAGTCTGTAAGGATTTAGTAAAAGGAGCTCTTGCTCCTGGTGGTCTGTAGATCAGTAAGCCAGAGAGGAGTTTGAATTATTATATTTTACATTAAATGTCATGGCTTCGGCCTCCAGTGTAGATTCTTGTCTAAAATTGATATTGAGGTGGGAGCGATAGATAAGCGCAATTCCCCCTCCGACTGTTCCTTTCCTTTCTACTTGCACCAGTGAGTATCCAGGAGGGATAGCAGTATTCCAATCTGGTGCCGAAGAGGCAGATGCCCAGGTTTCAGTTAGAAATACCAGGTCAAGACTAGTGTCTGATATTAGGTGCTCAAGTTCATGTTTGTGTTTTGGCATTGACCTAGTATTAAGTAAGATGCAGTTCAATTAATTGGATAGTTTAGTAACGGTATTCGCAGTCTTTCCAAGACTCCGGTTAAGAGCAAATTTATTTGCTATACTTCCGGGGTGAAGCGATGGCCGGATGTAAGTATTAATCAGATTGCCATTACTAACTTTAATTGGCTTAAAAGCGGACTTCAAACCACATATTGAGCAGCATTTAGGGCCTGCAGTATCATGATCGATCAGTAGGGCCGGTGCCTGGCACTTACCGGTGTTTAGTGCCACGAGTTCGTCCCGCATATAGCTATATCTCTTATTATGCACAGAGCTTTCGGCGCTGGTCGCGTTCTTGGCGCGGATGGGCGCAGACGGGCTTGCCTTTGGCACGCCTTCGGCCACTGCTGATGTTGTCATATATTACATCACTCATGACATGGTCACTGATGACATCACTGATGACATCTCAAATGACATCACTGACGACATAACTGATGACATCATCCATGTGATAATTTTATACACCTCCTCATACCCTAATATAACCTTTGATACACCCACTCTAAAATACAGACTGCTATTGGTTTGTCTATGGTTTCAAAAATGGAAGTTACTACATACCCACTGACTAATTCCTAGGTATACACACACATCCATTCATTCACCCATACAGTCAGTCATACATGCAGTCACTCATCAATACTGCACTATCATATGCACTCATAAACCTATACAGACACTCACACACTGCCACTCATCCATAGAATTATTGACACACTTAGCTAGTCATGTAAAGAATCAATAACACTGCCATTTACTCACCTATACAGTTATACACACACCACCTCACTCATTTATACAGATACTAACACATGCTGTGAAGTCATGTGCTCTGGCCGCTGTGCCACATCTGTCCAAGTAGTGTCAGTATGTAGTTATACCTACTCAGAGGAACTTTTGTTTCGAACATTGGTAACTTGTGTATGGTACTTAGGGGGTGTTATACAGGAAGTGTGAAGGTAAATTTGTGCGTATCAAATCAATTTGGTATTTGTAAAGTGCAAACTACTCACTCCTGCGGGTCTGATGGCGCAGGGGGCATAATCTGAGCTGCTGACGGACTCGGGGTTAAGCCGGTGAACTACTGACCCCTACTGGTCTGAAAGGGCTGGGTACGGAAATGAAGTGAGGTATTACCTAGAATGTCATGCTGCTAAATTGAGCTGCTGCTGGACTCGGGTATGAAACCGTGAGCCTGTGTTTGCTATGCTGTGAAGTCATGTGCTCTGGGCGCTGTGCCACACTTGTCCAACTTGTATATGGTGCTTAGGTGGTGTTTTACAGGGAGTGCAAAGGTAAAGCAATACGGTATTTGTAAAGCGCAAACTACTTACCCCTATGGGAGAGTAAAGGTGGTGATCGAAGCGAGAGCTCTGTGCTGCAAAGTCAGATGGTCTGGCCGCTGTGTCACAGCTGTGTGGAGAATAGAATTTGCCGAGGCTCCGGGAGTTGCCGTTACCTGGCCCTAAAATAGCGGGCCTAAGTTGTCAGTTATAGGGTGGCTCTAAAAGGAGCCCTTATGTTGATTATTTGGAGCTACATATAAGTGCGGATGCACAGCTTCAAGTTATTCAAGAAAACTCGATTTCCGTGATCTGTGAAGTGTACTCCATCACTTCTGTAGATATCAGCCATATCAAAACGTATGTTGTTGTTGTAGATGGACCCCATTTTGAGGTCTCTGAGGTATGCAGACACAGCTTTGTTGAGTTTCTTCCTAGATTTTTCAATCTGAAGACAAAATTGTTTTGACTATTTCCACTTCTGTCTTTGGCATATATTGGAATATAAAAAGACAGTTTGAGGGAAAAGTAACATCAATTGTCCAAAGGTGTCCTTCATAAGCATTTCCAAACCTACCCCAGTCAATGTGCCTAGGTCGTTTCCACCACAGTGCACGATCATGAGGTCAGGGTGTTGGAGATGCAAACAGGTTTTAACCAAAGGCATCAATTGGTGCCACTTCAATCCTCTCTGTGCAAACCATTTAATGTCCACATTTTGTAAACCTAGGTCTAAGTCAATACGTCTCTGTTCTGCATACCTCTTGCACCAGAAAATATAGCTATGTCCTACGATCCACACTAGCATTTTGAAGGTATGGCTTGAAGGTATGGAAAGATGTCTGTAGCTCATGCAGGTCCTTGGTAGAATAAGAGATATGTTTAAAGATGGGGAAGTACTTTTTATTGCCATACAAAACAATACGTGATTGGGAGACGAAAAGCATTCTTTTTTAAAAGTAGGGTGCACGTTCATTTTGGGGCAAAGCATCTTTGTGATTGGTTAAGAAAAAGCAGTTTCAACGTGGAGTACATATCATAGGATAAAAGTTGTCAACTCAACCACACCTGCTACTTGCATTTGGAAGGCACTGTTCAAACTTAAAACAATCGTGAACTTTTAACCTGCACGTGCCGATAAATGTTCGAGAAAATGTTGCAAAAAAACATGTTGTAGAATGTTCTAGAAAGTGTGTTGATAGAATACGTTGCACTTCTGACTTCTATGTGTTGTTGAATATGTTAAAAAACTGTTTATATGGAAAATTAAAAAGAAACAGAGAGAGAAGTTTTGAAACCTAAAAAATTTAAGGAACTATTCTAATTTGTTCTTTACATGTATTTATGTGTGGAGCAACAAAATTATAGACAGAACAGCACCAGGAAGAGGAAGAAGCAGGTCGTGGGGGGGTGGGGGGAGATGGGCAGAATGGCAGACATGCACAATTAAGTATAGCACAAGTATAGACAAACAATGGCCAAAATGAAACACACCAACAAGGAACACAAGTCACACAACTCCCCAACATCACACCAGGGAACAAGCATAGAAGTGAAAACCATGCTGCAATTATAGAGGATGTCTAAAAAGGCAGGTCGTTGGTGTTGTGGGATGTCTGCGACTGTGGTCATCATGGATGAGATGCCCAGCACGTGGCACATGGGCAAGTTCACTGTCTGTTACATTGAAAACAGCTGCTCCTCCCTCCCATGAGCTCCCACACTTTTGTATGGTGCGCTGTTGTATCTCATGCACTTGTACGACACACCAATGTAATGCCTATTTGCGCATGTGCTGCTGCATTCCAACTACACCATCACAGTGCCGTTTGGAGGTGGTGCATGCCACTTCACAACATCGACTGATGCGGCCGTTGTGGCAGGCCACACCAGAACACAGAGACAAACTTACCGGAGATGTCCGAGACACCCCGTTCCCGTTTTCGGATAGGCACACCCCTGCTCTGACCTGTTTACTCCGGACCAGCACATGCCGGTTGTGCATGCAGGAGTATGCGTGCGTAGCTACATGTTCAGGCTCACTGCCAACACTGAGATGATAGGTACCAGCCCTGCAACATCACAGTGTGCTATCATGCTAACACAATGACCAGAGGGACACATTTGCTCAGATGCGGGTTTAGGGGGCGTTGGCGGTCCCGGAGTTGTTCCGAAGATTCTTGTGGCCCTCATGGGTATCCCTGTATCATGCTCATTTATTCTATGGCACCTGTGGGTGTTCTGGTGTGGCTCTTGGCTGTGTTCTCTTTCATGGTACAGGTAGTCGTCCTGCTTAACACCATCAGAAAGCAGGTGTAAAATCCCTGGTGCTAACAAGGCTTATCACCGGAATTTGTTTCGCATTGCAGTTGGTGTGAAAGTTGTGATGTGATTTTTTGCGTGTGCAGGACAATATACAAACTGGGCAGTGTATCTCGTCAAGATCCAGCACCTGATGCCCAATCAATATAAATACAATGAGGTTTTGTAAATGATTTTGTGTGTACACTGTGAGTGCAGCCACTACGTCAGTGCAATTCAATACAGGATTTTAGTATTTAGAATAAATCGCAAAGGTGCACCTCGTGTCTTTTTGTATAGGAACGGCTAGTCTGCATTTAATTATCAGCACTTTAATGGAAGTAAAGTTGAGATAAATCGAACACACTATTTAGAAGTTGGTGGAAACTGCAGACATCACCAGTATTCCCGCGAGACCATGGTGGACTTCACCAAATAACAGAAATAAGAACAAGAAAGAGTTACACAGCAGTTGAGAAAACAACCAGAAACGTTATGATTCTTTTTTTTCAAACTTTATTTTTTTATTAACATATATCAACGATAAAGTAATAAATACAATTTATCAAAAAAAGTACAAAATAACAAGGTAGAACACTACTGTGGAGACCATGGATGTGGACGACAGAGCCTGGAAAATACAGCACAAAATAAGGACGTGTATAATGCGCATATCAAAGGAGAGAGACATGGACGAAAAGAGATGGAAAAAAAAACCAGAGAGAAAAAGAGAGGGAAGGAAAGAAAGGGAGTGAGAAAGAGAGAAGGAAGAGAGAGAGTTAGAGAGATAGAAGGAAAAGAAGGATGAGAGAGAGATAGAGAGAGAGGGGGAGAGAGAGAGAGAGACACTGCCGCCCCTGCGCATCCATGAGCAAATAATTACCTGGTGCCACCAGAGTGTGCAGCAGTGGGCACTCCACGTGCCCGTCAAAACTCATCCCAAATATGTATCTGAGTCCTGAGTAATGAATGGCGGAGACCACATCAGGTGCTTGGCGGATCGCACAGATGTCGCTGAGTCCTGATTCATGAATGGCGGAGACCACATCATCTTCTCCACTGCCCGGCAGATCTCACACATGTCCATGAGTCCTGAGTCATCAATGGTGGAGACCACGTTAGCTTTTGGGGCCGCTAAGCCTGTGGAAGTTAAGTTTGTGCCATGTGGTGGTAGGCCCCTGATGGCCATATGATCTTCGGGTGGCACTAACCCTGTGCATCTGAAGTCCGCGCCAAGGGGGTGGTAGGCCCCTGAGGGCTATACAGATTAGGGTGCGAGTAACCTTCTGCGCAAGTTTTGGAAGACTCTTTATGGTTGAGACACATGGAGCGTCCAGCATCTATTCAGTACCGGCAATAAAGGATGTGACGTTGTCGATCTATTATATTTGCCTGGTCACTTGGCCCATGACACATGTGCCGGAAGGGTGTGGTATGTGTGTAAAGCTGCCCTCAGGGAGTGGGCCGGAGATGTGGAGAACTAGACCACTGGCCTGCACAGGAACAGCAAGTACACCTGCAACAGGTAGGTATGTGGGGCCGTCGTTGGAACATAATCTGAGTGGCGTGGCGTGGCATACTATGGAACAGGGCAGGGATAGCTACAATGGCGCAGATGGCACGTAGTACTGCGTCTGTGAGTGTAGCGGATGGGCCGCAGCTGTCCCTCTGCGAGCCTGGGTGGGAACTGTTCATAACTCACCCTACGTAAGTATTGAAAAATCATTTTGTGATTCAGTCCGTCAGCTGGCATTTGTCTGAGGTATTTGTGAAAACATATTGGAGTTCTTTCTGTGATAGATACCCCTTTGACGCTGCCTCTCCCCACATCAGCAGGTAACGCACCCTCTTCCCACATTACCATCATACCCCCAACAACCTTCTTGGGCCGGGAAGTGTCCCTGTGCGGTTGGACAAAGAGGAGTCTTAGACATGTATAGATTTACATATTTGTTGTTCTTTTGTTTAACTACATTTTTTATAAGACTGAAGGGAGTCTGGTGCTGTGGTCGCTGCCACGAAGTTGGGGTGACTGTCATTCAGGATTCAGGACACAGTTACACATGTGGGATCGGTTTGTGTTAAAGAAGGTTAGTGGGACTACGTGTTGCCAGCTTTGCATATCGAAATATGCCTCACAAATCGAAGGGAGTATGTTATGTGGTTGTTGCCTCGGACTTGGGGTCACTGCCATTCAGGACTCAGGACACAGTTACACACGTGGGATCGGATTCTGTTAAAGAAGGTTAGTGGCACCAGAAGTATTGAGAGTGTATGAGCCTGTGATGATGCTTTGTGTGGACGGGCCGCACTGGGAGCAATGTGTCTTGGCTATAGGACTGTGTCATGTGGAATCACGACTATCTGAATTGTGAGGCCTGCTGATCGTAGTGTAGGCCAGAGGTAGCGGGAGCAAGGGCCCACAGCCACGTGCATATGTTGGTGGCCTCACCGGCCTGCGTAGTGCAGGTTCAGTGGCACCACTTGTTGCCAGCCTTCAATATGAAAATACTCCTCACTAATCGAAGGGAGTGTGGTGGTGGGGTTGCTAACATGAAGTTTTGGGTCACTGCATATGGAAATATGTCTAACTGATAAAAGAGAGTTTGCTGCTGTGGTGGCTGCCATGGACTTGGGGTCACTGCCATTCAGAACTCAAGACACAGTTACACATGTGGGATCGGCTTGTGTTGGACAGTGTTAGTTGGCACCACGTGTCCAAAATTCAAACTGCGAGGTCTGCTGCCCGCAGTGTAGACTTCTGAGTGTTCGTTTGTACTTGAAAAGGAATTTTGTGATTGTACTAACGGTATAAATGATATAAAAAATGTTCAAGAAGAAAGGATACTAAAAGGATATTATGTAGATTTGAGGCCTGTAAAAGTTACTTGCCTAGTGGACTCTGTAGTTAATGAATGAAGAAATAATTTCCATCGGGAGCCCTAGTGAATGCAGTGTAGGCGTATGATGAAAAGATGAAATAAGTATAGAATACACTGACGAAGTGTTGTATTTTCTGAGTACAATCTTGTTGTTAGAAATTAGCATTTAAAAATGGAATTGCAAGCTGTACTGCCTGCAGTGTAGACTGCTATTCAATTTTAGTTTTCATTAGAATATTAATTTGGTCCTTGTAGTAAAGCGATAACTGATATAAAAAAAGTTCTTGAAGCAAGGATACTAAAAGGATAATGTGTAGGGTGTAGGACTGTGATACTTACTTGCCTACTGGAGTCTGTAGTTACATATGGAAATACCCCTCACTGATCAAAGGAAGTTTGGTGGTACGTAGTTGGGGTTACTGCCATTCAGGACTCAGGACACAGTTACACATGTGGGATCGGCTTGTGTTGAACAGACTTATTGGCACCACGTGTCGACGCCGTTGCATATGGAAATATGTCTAACTGATCAAAGAGAGTATGCTGCTGTGGTTACTGCCACAGACTTGGGGTCACTGCTATTCAGGACACAGTTACACATGTTGGATCGGTTTGTGTTAAAGAGGGTTAGTGGGACTACGTGTCGCTGGCCTTGTATATCGAAATATGCCTCAGTGATTGAAGGAAGTGTGGTGCTGTGGTCGCTGCCACGGACTTGGGGTGACTGCCATTCAGGGCTCAGGACACAGTTACACATTTGGGATCGACTTGTGTTGAACAGGGTTAGTGGTAGTACATCTACATTCCTAGTTTGAATTTTATAATGAGGACGTCGGCAATAAATATAAACATAGTTGGGATTTTCACCAGAAACTACTTGAAACTTTGTTATTTCTTTTTCAAACTTCAGAACAGTATTATCTTCCATTTGTTGATCAACACCTAGACATATCCAACTGTTATTTTCTGTACAGTTCTCTTGACTAGCAAAGAAACGTAAGTCTATATCATCACAAATTTGTTTTATAACATTTATATTAAAACTCAATTTCGGGCTGCAGGAAAACCTAGACTTATACAGATGGTTCCTGTTGACTTTGAATATAAACTTGCAGATGTCTATCGATCCAAACATTGGTAGGATCCAATTTCTCGATGTGAAAGTATCTTCAAACTGAAGCTGTACATTTTTTTCCAAAATGACTTCTCCTGTGAAATTTCTTCCCACATTTCTTTCAATTCTGTCTTCTCAGAGTTGGTAATATATGAAGGGATGTAGGGACATCGCACACGTTTTCAACGCGTACTTTTATCACGCGTCTTCTACATCGCAAACACTGTTACACCGGCAGTTTTCTCAACGCACGGCGTATCAACGCCAATGCCGTGTAACCTATTGCGAAGTCTATTACCTCGCACACTGTAAAAGCGCACGCCATGACAACGCTTAATGTATTCTTTATTTACTTGTTAACCCGTTTTTTGTCCCTGTATTTGTAAAACAATGTTCACGCGAAACGTCGCATTTCTGTTTGTTTATTTCTTGAATCATCACTGTCTTTGTAAAACATTGAAATACGCAATTATGCACTTTCTAAAACATTTAAACATTGAACGGGCTGCATTTCTAAAACATTGGCTGTGAACGGGCTGCTTCTCCTGTACGGTGACGTCACAGCGGTGTTAACGTTGCTGTGTATTTTTAAACGTGTATTTGTGTACTTCCCTTCGAGCACGTGCCTCACTGTCCCGATGTCTGCTCCGAGGTTCCTCTGCAAGTCCCTTAATCACACTTATTTCAACACTGTTCAAATGCGTTGTCGTGATGTGGATGCACCCACGCGTTTCTAATCAATTAATAAATGTTCAATGCATTGTGTTGTGGAAAACTCTGTTCAAACTCTGTTCACGCGTTGAAATGCGTGGTGGAATACCGCGATGCGATGTCATGCGATGTAACAGCATGCGCGATGTAAAAGCATGCATTTCCAAGGTAGTCGCGATGTAAAATGTGCGTTGTAATGCACCCGCGATGTTCTCTCATCGTTGTAATGGGTGTTAGCCATATGAAGTGACATTGTGAGAAACAGCAAATGAGTTTTTTGCATCATATTGTATGTTCATATTTGCATTTCACATCTTCAAAATCTCCGTATTGTAATCATTATTGTACTTCGATGCTTCTGTTCTTTTCTTTTTAAATTATAAATATTTTTGGGTGATTTTCAAGTGATGGTATGTCTCATTGCTGACATAAAACTGTTCACTCTTCAAATTACTGGATGTGGAAAGGGAAATCGACAGTTTGTGTAAAATGTACCTTTTGTGTTATCTTTTTGTCTGCAATACTTTCCACATTGATGACTTCGATATGCAAATGCGCCACACTAATCGAAGGGAGTCTGGTGCTGTGGTCGCTGGCAAGTTGGGGTCACTGCCATTCAGGACTCAGGACACAGTTCCACATGTGGGATCGGCTTGTGTTGAAGACGGTTAGTGGTACCATTTGTCGCCGGTCACCCACAGTGTAGGGCAGAGGTAGCGGTGAGCTGGGGTCCACAGCATATGTTGGTGACCCAAACAAACCTTGCATAGTACAGGTTCAGTGGCACCACGTGTCGCTGGTCTTCCATGTGGAAATACCCCTCCGTGATCGAAGGGAGTCTGGTGCTGTGGTCGCCGCCATTGAGGACTCAGGACACAGTTATACATGTGGGATTGGCTTGTGTTGAACAGGGTTAGTTGGCACCACATGTCGCCGGTCTTCCACAGTGTATGCCAGAGGCATCGGTCAGCAAAGGCCCACAGGCAGGTGACGTTGACTTGAGCTGCACAGATTGGGAGCATTTGGTCTTCTTAACCCATTAAAGTCTCTTACACAATTTACGTCGCTACTAATGTTGAATTGTGAACCATGTAACTCCAGTGTAGGGCGGAGGCAGTGGTCAGGATGGGCGCACAGCCAAGTGGCGTTGAGTTGAGCTGCACAGTTAGTGGCACCTGGAGAACTCAGCATGTGCGCACCCTGCGATGAGACATGGTCCCGGCAGGCCGCACTGGGAGCAATATGTTTTGGCTAATTACTTTTGCGTTGATAAGGCCACATGGCGATGACTTATGGTGCAGTGAGCTAGTAGTACCTGAAGCACACAGCGTGTGCGCACCCTGCGATGATGCGTGGTCTGGGTGGGCCGCACTGGGTGCAATGTTTCTTGCGAACTGGACTGCGATATCTGCAATCGCCCCTACATCTGAATTGTCAGCCGTGATGTCCGTTGTGTAGATCGAAGGCAGTAGTCGGCACAGACATAAGTCTGCGGTGCTGTGCCGCTGGGTTCGCAGGGGCCCTATGTCGAGGAGGCAAGCAGTTATGGCGGCTGCCACGTGCTAGGGTGAGGACTGCCATTCTGACAGACTCAGTGGTCTTCCCACAAGTGAACCACGCCTAGGGCCTGGTCTATTTATTCATACTCTTACGCTGGAGTGGCGTACGTTGGAGCAGCCCACTCTGCTTCTGCTTCCGGGGGGGACAACACAGCTACATGACCAAAATCTTCCCCACTGCCTCAGGTAACATGGTTGTGTCCACTGTGCACTACACTACAAGTATCAATAGTATATCTCCACATGGAGAGGTTTGTGCTTTGCATAGTGAGGTCCGTGCAGCACATGAGCGTTACACTTGGCATTGTGTGCTTTATCAGTGATGGGTGACTTGCCTCCTTCATATATAGTTGGTTGCTCATCTCCCAACATTCAGCTATTGTGTGGCTGAGGGGAATGGCGCTTTGGGAAGGTCCGTTGTTCTGTTTTGTGCTGCCTCGGTGGTAGTAGGGGGGTGGTCCGGGGATGAGGTTCTGGTGGTGGTGGGGCTGGGTGTTGTGGCGTTGTTGGGTGTCGGAGCTGCATGATCAGTAGCTGTATCACGTGTTGGTCTTTAGATGTGGCTGTGAGTTGGGTCGAAATAATGGAGTAGATAGTCGACCTCCTTACACCAGTTAAAGGTTTATGTTAATTTGTTACTGCTAACTCGGCTTATCGTCTGCTTTTTGGATCGCATTGCAGATTTGGCTGGTTGTTGAAAATATGGGGAAGTGGTGTTTTTGTGTTAATTTTGCACGGGAACGCCTACTGTGTATTTCATTAGCGTTAGATGTGGCTCTTGTTTGTAGTGATTTTGTTGGTGTAAGGTATTGATGGAAGAGTGGTGAGATTTGCAGTTTTCACCAAGTTGAGAATGGGATGATAATTAAAAAACACAGAAAAAAAGATAGGTTTGATGAACGTTATAAATAGAAATTAGCATTTAAAAAACCTTTGAAATTCACTGAAAAAATCATAGGTTTCAGGCACGTTATAGTTAGAAATTAGCATTTAAAAAACCTTTGAAACTCACTGAAAAAAACATAGGTTTCAAGTACGTTATAGTTAGAAATTAGCATTTAAAAAACCTTAGAAATTCACTGAAAAAACATAGGTTTCAAGTTCGTTATAGTTAGAAATTAGCATTTAAAAAACCTTAGAAATTCACTGAAAAAACCATAGGTTTCAGGGACGTTATAGTTAGGAATTTGCATTTTAAAAAATCCTTAGAAATTCACTGAAAAACCATAGGTTTCAGGGACGTTATATTTAGTTGGACATTTGACTCATAAAACCAGAGAAATTCGCCTGTTATAGTGTAATGGTGGCCAGGAATCCTCAGGATCGTACGTTGCTCTAAGGGGTCCACCTCTTGACACCCCCACGGTCTGGTTCGATCTACACAGACTCCATGGGGTGATCAAGCGGGGGAAGGAAAGGATGGGGACAGCGGGGAGGGAGACCTGTAGAGAGAAGAAGACAGAGATCAGCACTTAATTCCACTATGCCTTCCTATCCTTCCTTCTCTTACCCTCCCCCCAAGACAGAAGGATCCGCGCGTACCTGTAAAGAAAAGATAACAGTTCTGCTGAGGTAGGTGCACAATGCAGCGTGGGGGGGTAGCCCTCAGAACTGTAGAACAAAAGAAAGGTGCATTACTATAGAACACGCAATCCTAACACGAGAAAGGCGGCCCTGAGAAGGAGTTAGTGATGCATCTCGACCTACCACTGAGCGACCAGAATATGGACACAACAGGGGAGTGTAGCTTCTGTCACGGCTCCCCTGCTCGGGAAGACATAATAAACACATAGATCATTCCCAGTTGCTCGCACACCCACTCAGCATACGGTAGTGATGATTCCACTCATATCCACAATACGTCTTGGGAGATGATCGCACACATCCCGCACTCATAAACCAAAATATGCTTGTGGGCCCTTTCTCAGGGCGTAGGCTGCCTTTGCTGTGTTGCCTGCTTTGTAACTCATGCATTCACCTGACTGTTCACAATGTCACGCTTCTAGTGCTTTAGAAGTCAGGATGGAGTCTATTAAATGAGAGGGTCCTTTCCCTCCTGTTCAAAGTGTCTCTGGTAGTTATCTCAAGGACAATAACCCAACCCCCAGCTCACTCCTGACTAAGAGTGACCGCTAGGTAGTTTACTCCGTGAAACGCTGTTCGCCGCGTTTCTATCCCATAGAAAATAAAGATCTGACCTGCCGCGAAGGAGTCCTGCCTTAGTGTAGGTGGAAGTTTGCTCCACACGGAACCCGGTATTGGATTCCTCCAACGGAGCAATGAAGGGGCGGAATACACCCTGCCACCCAGTGCTGAGTCAACGATCGTCCGGTTTAAGGAAAGATTACCGCCAACACCGACACGTCTGTCTCTGCACTGCTCCGGATTCAAAGTAATCGGCACCCGGGCGGCGTCTCCGGAAGCTCTTGAGCGCTTCCTGGTTGGCGCGTCATCACGCGCCCTGACGTGCCACAGGGGTGCTTGGGTGATGTAGTTTTTATCGTCCACAACGCGTTCTCGCGTGCCATGGCATTGTTCCTCAGGCTCCCCTCCCATGAGTTCTTACATATAGTTAGTTGAGCTAACTATAACTCGCGCCCCCGCAATGCACTGCTGATGAAGTCACATATTACATCATTCATGACATGGTCAGTGACATCACTGATGACATCACTAATGCCATCTCAAATGACATCACTGATGACATCATCCACGTGAAAATCAGATGCACCTGATCAGACCCTAATATAACACTTGATACACCCAGTCTAAAATACCAGTTAGTGCATATCCACTCTCTAATTTGTAGGTCTACACACATCCATTCATTCACCTATACACTCACTCATACATACAGTCAGCCATCAATACAGCATTATCATATCCAGTCACATATCTATACAGACACTCACACACTGCCTCTCATTCTTAGAGTTATTCACACACCTAGTCAGTAATGGAAATAGTCAATAACACTTTCATTTACTCACCTGTACCGTTATACACATACCACGTCACTTATTTAAACATATACTAACACATACTTACACTCTAATACAATAACTAATACAAGGACACACTGATCCATACAGGCACTCTCGCATTCACTCATTCTCACATATAGTCATTTATATAGTCCAACACTCATATATACTGCCTTTCACATATGGAGTTACTCACATGTACCACTGAGGCATCCATTCGCTCACCGAGACACTCATACACACACTCACTCAGAAATACAGACTTGAACACATATACCGAGTGAATTCCCCTCACACATCTATGCAGAGAGTCACACCCCCCCACCCACCCACGCAGACACTCCGGTACTCATATAGGTACTCAGACAAGCAATGAATAGCTCATATAGATCCTCAATTAGTTGCTAACCAAACCATGGAACTGCTTACACACCAACTAACAACCTAAACTGTGTGAATATCTATATCAGTTGCTAACACATGCATTAAGCAAGACACGATTAATTAGTCACTTATACAGTTAGTCACACACCTACTTAATCATCCATCCTGAGTCTTATACACTCATTCATTCTTCAATACACCTTGGCATATATATATTTATAAAGCATATTTAAACTTTACAGAAACACACATTCACTGGATGATGTCACTGATCAGTGATGTCATTTGAGATGTCATCAGTGATGTCACTGACCATGTCATGAGTGTTGTAATATGTGACATCATCAGCAGTGCATTGTGGGGCGCGAGTTATAGTTAGCTCAACTAACTATAACAGGCAAATTTCTCTGGTTTTATATGAGTCAAATGTCCAACTAACTATAACGTCCCTGAAACCTATGGTTTTTTCAGTGAATTTCTAAGGTTTTTAAATGCTAATTTCTAACTATAACGTGCCTGAAACCTATGGCTTTTTCAGTGAATTTCAAAGGTTTTTTAAATGCTAATTTCTAACTATAACGTGCCTGAAACCTATGGTTTTTTCAGTGAATTTATATATGTATATATTATCTACTGACGGTCGCCAGTAGATAGTTATAGTTAGGACCGTGTTTCCATAGGAAATCCGCAACATTCTATTTGGAATAACTTTGGCGCCGGTTGACGAATCCTCGCGAAATTTTCAAAATAGGCGGGGCGCTCCGCTCCGCTTCTAACGTGAAAGTCTCGGGGGGATTCGTCAAGCGGGGGCTGAGAAAAAAGGGGGGTCCCAAAATGCATTTTTCCCATGCAATTTTCCATAGGGACCTTTAGTCCAAGGTACAGCCCGAACGGCTGAACAGAATTACTTGAAATTTGGCAGATAGGTAGTCCTCAGCTCAGGGATGTGCCTTTTGCATATATGGTGTCAATCTGTTCAGTAGTTCCTGAGAAAATCAAAAGTAAAATCATATATATGTGTGGGCGGAGCCTAACGACACATCTCATCCTGAGATCTGATTGGCTGTCAGCACTTCATCCAAGAAGTGTTGGCAGCCATCTTGGGACCAATATACATGATAGCACCTCATTAAAAAGCATTGCAGTTAATAGAAGGTTTTAAGACTTTAGTTACATTATAAATCATTTGTTGATGGTACCATACTCATTTTAGGAATTGTGGTATGTTCTAAGGTGACTTCACCATGTGAAAAAGCCTTCTGCTGGGATATCATGATTGAGAGAAAAATATTTTCTCATGCTTTTCCCACAGAGGTTTGGAAGGTGATCTATAAGCTAAACTGAGAGCTTATTTTCTGTAAATTCACATTATCTTCACATTATCTTTCTCAGTCATGTGAGAATGAAGTCTGACATTCTCAGTAAAACATGTACATCCAACAAGGGCAGAGACTGTCAGTTGATTCCTTTGTGTTCTACTGCAGCTTCCCAGAGTGTTCCAAAGAACAACTAGAGCGCTAACAGTCCTACTTATGATAAACGTATGGCACACCTGAAGCCATCTTGCTTGGATTAAAGTGGTAACTCTTAAAACATTTAATTTAAAAAGGAACAAAATGAGGGGGTTCATTTTTCCATAAAAAGTATGATTAGTGCTGCAGAAAGAAAAATTAGGGCACATTTTGAGTGACTTCTCAAATCCTTTTCTATTTCATTAAAAAATTCTGACATGCAGACTGAAACATGCACTTTCAATACCAGCAGCAGTTTTCCCTGGTGAGCAGTAGCTTTACTACAGTGATCTAATGAGCAAAAAGAGTGCTAACATTCTGAATTTATGGCAAATGTGTGACACATCTGAATGCCTTCTTGATGGAATCAAAGTAAAAAACTGAAAGTATTTCCTACTGAGGAGACTGCAGTAAATGAGGAAATTAGGAAACTTCATAACAAATAAGTCTCCCAAGATGGCCATCAGAGACAAAAGAGCCCAAATGTAGTCCAAATATCACCAAGATGTAGCCCAAGTATAGCCCGATGACAGAATGTCCCAGAGTGTTCTTAAAAACAACTAGAGCGCTTACTGTCTTCATTATGACAAAAGTATGGCACACCTGAAGCCATCTTAATTGGAATAAACTGGTAACACTTAAAACATTTAATTTAAAAAGGAACACAATGAGGGGGTTCATTTTGCCATAGAAATTATGATTAATGCTGAAGAAAGAAAATGAGGGCACATTTTGAGTGACTTCTCAAATCCTCTTCTATTTCATTAAAACATTCTGACATGCAGACTGAAACATGCACTTTTAATACCAGGAGCAGATTTCCATGGTGAACAGTAGTTTTACTACAGTGATCTAATGAGCAACTAGAGTGCTAACATTCAGAATTTATGGCAAATGTGTGACATATCTGAATACCTTCATGATGGAATCAAAGTAAAAAACTGAAAGCATTTCCTACTGAGGAGACTGCAGTACATGAGGAAATTAGGAAACTTCATAACAAATAAATCTCCCAAGATGGCCACCGGAGACAAAAGAGCCCAAATGTAGCCCAAAATCCCCCAGATGTAGTCCAAATATAGCCCAATGACAGAAGTGTGCAAAACACTTATTATTTTGTGTTTTTGCAGTGTTATATAGTGCAGACTTTTCAGGTATTGGAGTGCTTTACATGAGCATTGGTTACATCACACAAGAACAAATTCATTTTGGTTGTAGACATGGGGAGACTAAGTGATTTGACCAGAATCACAGAATGTCGAGCTGAAGCAGAAACTCCAACCTGGTTCCCCAGTTGCAAAGTCTGCAGTTCTGGAAGTAACACCACATCCTCTCCCCTAAGTGCAACATTTAATCAAGTGGTCAACTGGATAAAGAAACATAAAGATAACAAATAAATTAAAAGTGCTTTGTCGCTATTTGAAAACTCAGAAAATATGTCCTTATATTAGTCTTTTAGAGCACTAACCATAATTTTGATGCCAATAAGACGCTCTCATATATGTAATTTCTAAAGGAAATGCTCTAGGTATTACAGTTTTGATTACATCAAGATGACGTCAGGCGTTCCACACTTTTGTAATAAATATAGAATGTTAGCAATCTAGTTGTTCATTAGGATACTGTTGAGAGGCAGAGGCCAGGGGCACGGACTCTGAAAATTGAAGGCAGGTAGGAGGGTGCAAAGGCAACAATTTAACCACACTGAGCAGGCAGGAAGGGCCGTGGCAGCACAACAGACTATGGAGGGCAGTGGAAAGGGGGGCAGGGGCAACAAACCAAAAATACAGGACTTGCAAGAGAGGCTGTGGCAATGTAATAGACCATTGTGGGCAGAAGGAAGAGGCAATGGTAGTACAACCATACATGTCAACAGACCCGATTCAGCCAGGAAACGTCCAATATTTTTAAGCTCAAATGGGCTTTATTTGATCTGTCTCCTGTCTACAATCTCCTCTTTTTCAATGTAACTCAAAGGGGAAAATCAATACCCCAGTTTTTTTTTCAAAATCTCCCTCTTACCAAGTTCAAAATGTTCACAAGTATGGTACATTGGATCATGGAAGGAAATGGGGTAGGGACATGGACTTTGATAACAGAGGACAGGAGGGACCTGGAGAGATGCACCAAACTGACCCTACAGGGCAGGCATCAGGGTTTGCAGCAGCACAATACACCACACAGGGCATGCAGGACGGGAGTGCAGCACAACAATCCATAGAAATCAAGAGGGAGGGGACAGGACCATGCACATGGACAACAGAGAACAGAGGGGCAAGAGGCAATGGTAGCTAGCTGACCATAATGGACAGACAGGAGAGAAAGCTGCAGCATAACAGACCATAAAGGGCAGGAGGGACGGATCAGGGGCATTACAATGGAACAGACAAGCCAGGAGAGAGGGAGTAGGGGTCTGCACATGTAAACAGACGGCTGGGGGCAAGGGGGCAGGGCAGAAGCAGCAAGATAGCCATGGAGGTCAGGCAGGATGGGCACTAGAAGCAAGACACACCATGAAGAGCAACAGTGAGACTGTGATGGAATACACACAGACCATGGAGGGAAGGTGGGAGGGGGTCAGGGGCAGCCAACTGACCACACAGGGAAGGTGGGAGGGGCCATGGCAGCACAGAAGACCATGCATGGCAAGTGGGAGGGTTAGAGGCAGCACAATGGCTATGATGGGCAAGAAGGAGGGTGCAGGGGCATGCACAAAGGACGATGGAGGATAGAAGGGAGGGTCAGGACCTGTGCACAGACAAGAAAGTTCAGGGGAAGGGGCCTCACAACAGACCGCACGGGGCAGGCAGGAGGAGCAGTTGCAGCACAACAGACCAGGGAGGGCAGAAGGGTGTGGCAGTACAATGGACCATGTAGGACAGGTGGAAGAGGATAGGGGCATGGCATGTGGACAGGCAGGGTGGAGGTGGCAGGGACAGGTTACAGTCATCTGACAATGCTAGGCAGGTGGGAGGGGAGTGGCAGCTCAACAGAACACTCAGAGTAGATAGGAGTGGCAGTTCCATGGAACATGGAGGGCAAAAAGGATGGAGCAGGGGCATGCACAAAGACATCGGAGGGCAGGGGGAAGGAGAATAGGGGCAGCAAGCTAAGCACAGAGTTTAAGAAGGAGGTCAATGATGGTGCATAGAATTGGGCAATGGAGGGCAGGAGGAGTGGACTGGTATATCATACTAAATTGAGGGCATTGGCAGCACATCAGACCATGCATGGCAGGAGGGAGGAGGCTAGTCCATGGATTCACACAACAGATGATAGGGAGGAGGGGGATGGGGCAGCAAGCTAACTGTTCAGAGAAGGCGGGTATTAGGAACTTTATTGTTTTTAAAACGTGTGTCTGTGTGAACTACTTAAAATATGAACAAGTATGCAGCATAATCTCACTTTTATTCAGGAAGAAGAGGACGTTTGTGACTGTGACTCCGGACTCACTTGGCAGAAACACCCCCTGACCCTCCACCCCCTATCGCAAAATGTAATACCCGTGAAAAGGGTAGGTGAACACAGTGTTATATAGAACATAGTCCTGAGAGCACGATTGAAAATGAAAACTAGATATAGTGTATGGTATAAACTATGCACCAAAAATTGTGATATAAGATGAACCGGGCGTGAAATATAATATGCAATACATTGCGCGCAATGACAGATTCATTGGAGAGCGCGAGATAGCACAGGCACTAGCACGTGCTATGCGATATACGCCTTGGAGTGTAATATGCACAGGGCAGTGTTGTGTAACCTAACTAGTCTCTAAAGTTGTAATATAAAATATGTGCTGGGGAGTGTAACGTTGCATATGCACTGTGACAAAGATATGGATCCCAGATTGTAATATGTATGGCATAGCACTGTGCGTTATAACATAGGCATCGAGGAAGGCACGTTAGATGGGGCAATATAACCCGTGCGAAGACAAGTGTGGCATGACATATTCACGGGGTGGTGTTACAGTGCACATGGGCTAGAGAGTGTCATAGCATATGCACTAGCTGGTGGAATACAACACAGAGGTGTGTGGCACTCAGCAGGCAATGGTGGGTGTAACACAGCATTGGGCTCTGCCAGGAGCGCGCTGTGACTCTCAAGTGATGTTCGTCCCCTTTCCAGAGAGTAAAATAAAAAGTATTACACATCCGGCAGTGGATGTGTGTTTTATTAACCGTGAGGGGGGTTTCTTGCATAGTTTTGGTCAAATTTTTGTCGAATCCCCTTTGAATGGCTTGGTGTGCATGTGTATTAAATGTGCCCGTCAATAGCTACCCATGTTTGTATAAATAAACGACAAGGGTGTCTACCGGGATTAGGCACGGTAGGGCATCAGACATGTCAGAGCTTCACTAGTGGTGTAAATACATTCCACGTGGATTCATTGTATGCATAGTCGCCTTTTAATGAATATCACGCAAATCGACATGGTGATAGGTATGTACGGTTTGTCAAGCATGTCCTAGGTGTGTCTATAAATACATATTTTTTAAAAATAATAAAAAACAGTGGCCGGCCCTGGGGATTGGGGTCAAAAAAATATAATTAGGAGACAGGCCCTGGGGGATGGGGTCATCAGGGCCAATAAATTAGAATAAGAAAGGGAACCACACAGCCCCCCTTCTTAAAAAATTTAAATAAATAAAAGACTGGCACCGTGCCGGAGGCCACGCCCCCTCCTTGCAGCACTCTGCAAACGCGCCCCCTGGTGAGTTGCAAGTTGGGGAATTGATTCCTCTTCAATACTGAGGGTCCCTGAGGGCCAACTAGCCCAACAGGCATCTCCAGTATGCGCCAGGGAGGTGTTCTGAGGCCTAGACCCTTTTTACACCTCTCTGCAACGCAGCTCTGTGGCGCTTACTGAAGGTACCTAGTGGTCTAGTTTGACCCTAGGGACCCTTAGGATTCAAGGGGACTTAATCTCTCAACTTAGAACAGCCACTGGGGGCGTTTACACAGTGGTGAAGGGAGGGGACGGGGCCTGAGGTGACATGTGCAAACACGCACTATGGCACGTTTTAAATTGGGGATATAATTTCCCTTCAATACTGAGGGCCCCTGGGGGCTAACTAGCCTACCAAGTGCTTCCAGTAAGCGCCACTGAGCTGCATTGCAGAGAGGTGGTCCAGGCCGTGCCACTTTTTACATCTCTCTGCAACGCAGCTCTGTGGCACTTACTGGAGGTACCTAGTGGGCTAGTTGGACTCTAGGGACCCTCAGGATTCAAATGAACTTAATCTCCCAACTAAAAACGGACATAGGGCGTGTTTACACAGTGGTGAAGGGAGGGGACGGGGCCTGAGTTAACGTGTGCAAAAACGCCCTGTGGTAGTTTTAATCCCCCTGCCTTATTATATACTAGGGGCTTACAGAGGAGGTCATGCTAATCACAGGGGGACCCCAACGCATAATGTTCCCTAGTGTATGTAGGTGTTTTCACTGTATTCTTAGTGTCTTTTAACATAGCACTGGCTCTAGGACTGGTTAGTCAGACTCAGTTACCACCAGTATCCGTCTGAAAAAGTTGAGGGTACAGGATGATTTTGCAACAAGGCTTCTTTCTGCTCTTCTTTTTGTTCTTTCTGCACGTTATCCTTCTTCCTGCACTTTTCTTCGTCTTTGAGGACTTCTGTTGCTTCTTTCTGCACTTCTGTTTTTTTCTTTCTGTGCATTTTTTCTTCTTTCTTCACATGTCCTATCTCTGTAGGCATAGTTAGGAATTAGCATTTAAAAAACCTCAGAAATTCACTGAAAAAACCATAGGTTTCAGGGGTGTTATAGTTAGCTGGACTTTTCACTTGTGCAAAACCATTGAAATTCCCCCGTTATAGTTAGTTCAGCTAACTATAACTCGCGCGCCCGCAATGCACTGCTGATGACGTCATATATTACATCACTCATGACATGGTCAGTGACATCACTCATGACATCACTGATGACATCTCAAATGACATCACTGATGAAATCACTGATGACATCATCCTTGTGATAGAGTGGCAGACCTCCTTTCACCCTAATATAACCTTTGATACACACATTCAAAAATAGAGACTAAAATTTTCAAAACAATGGACATACCAATACCAGTTACAACAACCTCTTCAGTAATTCTAAGATCCACATACACATCCACTCATTCACCAACAGTCCTATACAGTCACTCATACATGTACTCACTCATCAAATGTACTCATACACCTATACATCCTGTTACACAATGCCACTCATCCATAGAGTTACTCACACACATAGTCACTCATGCTAATAAAGAATCAAACATACATTTACTTGCATATACAGTTATACACACACCACCACACTTACTTCTACGGAAACTTACACATACTTAGTCTTTTAAACAATCACTTATAGAAACACATACTTATTCATACAGGAACTCTTTCAATCTCTCACTCTCACATATACTCACTTATATACACCAATAGTCACATATACTAGTTTAAAACATATGTAGTTACTCATAAAGACACTATTGAGACAGTTATTCACTCACTAACACACCCATACACACACTCATCCACCCATACAGTCCTGCACACATGCTGTCTTCAACACATACAAACAGTGAGTCACTCATTCATGCACCTATGCACTACGTAATACCCCCCACTGAACCATGCAGACACTCAGACTGATACTCAAAAAACCAACTAATAACCTATATAGACACCCATGTAGCTACTCACCAACCCATGCAGCCACTTATACACAAAGTGAGAGACTGATACAGATATTTACATATTTAAACATTACTCACTACGCCATGTATTCACTATGATACACTTAATCAGTCAGTTACACAATCAATTTTTCAAAAACAAATCATCCATTTAGACACTTATATACCCATTTATTCTTCCATCGACCTTGAGATATACATATATAAAACATATTTAATTTTCAGAAAAACACACATTCACTGGATGATGTCATCAGTGATGTCATCAGTGATGTCATTTGAGATGTCATCAGTGATGTCATGAGTGATGCCACTGACCATGTGTATATATATATAATATATATATATATATATATATATATATATATATATATATATATATATATATTCACTGAAAAAACCATAGGTTTCAGGGGTGTTATAGTTAGCTGGACTTTTCACTTGTACAAAACCATTGAAATTCCCCCGTTATAGTTAGTTCAGCTAACTATAACTCGCGCGCCCGCAATGCACTGCTGATGACGTCACATATTACATCACTCATGACATGGTCAGTGACATCACTCATGACATCACTGATGACATCTCAAATGACATCACTGATGACATCACTGATGACATCATCCAGTGAATGTGTGTTATTCTGAAAATTAAATATGTTTTATATATGTATATCTCAAGGTCGATGGAAGAATAAATGGGTATATAAGTGTCTAAATGGATGATTTGTTTTTGAAAAATTGATTGTGTAACTGACTGATTAAGTGTATCATAGTGAATACATGGCTTAGTGAGTAATGTTTAAATATGTAAATATCTGTATCAGTCTCTCACTTTGTGTATAAGTGGCTGCATGGGTTGGTGAGTAGCTACATGGGTGTCTATATAGGTTATTAGTTGGTTTTTTGAGTATCAGTCTGAGTGTCTGCATGGTTCGGTGGGGGTATTACGTAGTGCATAGGTGCATGAATGAGTGACTCACTGTTTGTATGTGTTGAACACAGTATGTGTGCAGGACTGTATGGGTGGATGAGTGTGTGTATGGGTGTGTTAGTGAGTGAATGACTGTCTCAATAGTGTCTTTATGAGTAACTACATATGTTTTAAACTAGTATATGTGACTATTGGTGTATATATGTGAGTATATGTGAGAGTGAGAGATTGAAAGAGTTCCTGTATGAATAAGTATGTGTTTCTATAAGTGATTGTTTAAAAGACTAAGTATGTGTAAGTTTCCGTAGAAGTAAGTGTGGTGGTGTGTGTATAACTGTATATGCAAGTAAATGTATGTTTGATTCTTTATTAGCATGAGTGACTATGTGTGTGAGTAACTATGGATGAGTGGCATTGTGTAACAGGATGTATAGGTGTATGAGTACATATGATGAGTGAGTACATGTATGAGTGACTGTATTGGACTGTTGGTGAATGAGTGGATGTGTATGTGGATCTTAGAATTACTGAAGAGGTTGTTGTAACTGGTATTGGTATGTCCATTGTTTTGAAAATTTTAGTCTCTATTTTTGAATGTGTGTATCAAAGGTTATATTAGGGTGAGAGGAGGTCTGCCACTCTATCACAAGGATGATGTCATCAGTGATGTCATCAGTGATGTCATTTGAGATGTCATCAGTGATGTCATGAGTGATGTCACTGACCATGTCATGAGTGATGTAATATGTGACGTCATCAGCAGTGCATTGCGGGCGCGCGAGTTATAGTTAGCTGAACTAACTATAACGGGGGAATTTCAATGGTTTTGTACAAGTGAAAAGTCCAGCTAACTATAACACCCCTGAAACCTATGGTTTTTTCAGTGAATTTCTGAGGTTTTTTAAATGCTAATTCCTAACTATAACGTGCCTGAAACCTATGGTTTTTTCTGTTAATTTCAAAGGTTTTTTAAATGCTAATTTCTAACTATGCCTACAGAGATAGGACATGTGAAGAAAGAAGAAAAAATGCACAGAAAGAAACAAAAGAAGTGCAGAAAGAAGCAACAGAAGTCCTCAAATACGAAGATAAGTGCAGGAAGAAGGATAACGTGCAGAAAGAACAAAAAGAAGAGCAGAAAGAAGCCTTGTTGCAAAATCATCCTGTACCCTCAACTTTTTCAGACGGATACTGGTGGTAACTGAGTCTGACTAACCAGTCCTAGAGCCAGTGCTATGTTAAAAGACACTTAGAATACAGTGAAAACACCTACATACACTAGGGAACATTATGCGTTGGGGTCCCCCTGTGATTAGCCTTACCTCCTCTATAAGCCCCTAGTATATAATAGGGCATGGGGATTAAAACTACCTCTTAAAACAGGCCACAGGGCGTTTTTGCACACGTTAACTCAGGCCCCGTCCCCTCCTTTCACCATTGTGTAAACACGCCCTGTGTCCGTTTTTAGTTGGGAGATTAAGTTCATTTGAGTCCTGAGGGTCCCTAGGGTCCAACTAGCCCACTAGGTACCTCCAGTAAGTGCCACAGAGCTGCGTTGCAGAGAGGTGTAAAAAGTGGCACGGCCTGGACCACCTCTCTGCAATGCAGCTCAGTGGCGCTTACTGGAAGCACTTGGTGGGCTAGTTAGCCCCCAGGGGCCCTCAGTATTGAAGGGAAATTATATCCCCAATTTAAAACGTGCCATGGTGCGTGTTTGCACACGTCACCTCAGGCCCCGTCCCCTCCCTTCACCACTGTGTAAACGCGCCCTGTGGCTGTTCTAAGTTGAGAGATTAAGTCCCCTTGAATCCTAAGGGTCCCTAGGGTCACACTAGACCACTAGGTACCTCCAGTAAGCGCCACAGAGCTGCGTTGCAGAGAGGTGTAAAAAGGGGCTTGGCCTCAGAACACCTGTCTGCAGCGCAGCTCCCTGGCGCATACTGGAGATGCCTGTTGGGGGCGCGTTTGCAGAGTGCTGCATGGAGGGGGCATGGCCTCCGGCACGATGCCAGTCTTTTATTTATTTTATTTTTTTAAGAAGGGGGGCTGTGTGGTTCCCCTTCTTATTCTAATTTATTGGCCCTGATGACCCCATCCCCCAGGGCCTGTCTCCTAATTATATTTTTTTGACCCCAATCCCCAGGGCCGGCCACTGTTTTTTATTATTTTTAAAAAATATATATTTATAGACACACCTAGGACATGCTGGACAAACCGTACGTACCTATCACCATGACGATTTGCGTGATATTCATTAAAAGGCGACTATGCATGCAATTAATCCACGTGGAATGTATTTACACCACTAGTGAAGCTCTGACATGTCTGATGCTCTACCGTGCCTAATCCCGGTAGACACCCTTGTCGTTTATTTATACAAACATGGGTAGCTATTGACGGGCACATTTAATACACATGCACACCAAGCCATTCAAAGGGGATTCGACAAAAATTCGACCAAAACTATGCAAGAAACCCCCCTCATAGTTAATAAAACACACATCCACTGCCGGATGTGTAATACTTTTTATTTTACTATCTGGAAAGGGGACGAACATCACTTGCGAGTCACAGCGCGCTCCTGACAGAGCCCAATGCTGTGTTACACCCACCATTGCCTGCCGAGTGCCACACACCTCTGTATTGTATTCCACTAGCTAGTGCATATGCTATGACACTCTCTAGCCCATGTGCACTGTAACACCACCCCGTGAAAATGTCATGCCACACTTGTCTTCGCACGGGTTATATTGCCCCATCTAACGTGCCTTCCTCGATGCCTATGTTATAACGCACAGTGCTATGCCATACATATTACAATTTGGGATCCATATCTTTGTCACAGTGCATATGCAACGTTACACTCCCCAGCACATATTTTATATTACAACTTTAGAGACTAGTTAGGTTACACAACACTGCCCTGTGCATATTACACTCCAAGGCGCATATCGCATAGCACACGCTAGTGCCTGTGCTATCTCGCGCTCTCCAATGAATCTGTCATTGCGCACAATGTATTGCATATTATATTTCACGCCTGGTTCATCTTATATCACACTTTTTGGTGCATAGTTTATACCATACACTATATCTAGTTTTCATTTTCAATCGTGCTCTCAGGACTATGTTCTATATAACACTGTGTTCACCTACCCTTTTCACGGGCATTACATTTTGCGATAGGGGGTGGAGGGTCAGGGGGTGTTTTTGCCAAGTGAGCCCGGAGTCACAGTCACTAACGTCTTCTTCTTCCTGAATAAAAGTGAGATTATGCTGCATACTTGTTCATATTTTAAGTAGTTTGCACAGACAAAATGTTTTAAAAACAATAAAGTTTCTAATACCCGCCTTCTCTGAACAGTTAGCTTGCTGCCCCATCCCCCTCCTCCATATCCTCTGTTGTGTGAATCCATGGACTAGCCTCCTCCCTCCTGCCATGCATGGTCTGATGTGCTGCCACTGCCCTCAATTTAGTATGATGTACCAGTCCACTCCTCCTGCCCTCCATTGCCCAATTCTATGCCCCATCATTGACCTCCTGCTTAAACTCTGTGCTTAGCTTGCTGCCCCTATTCTCCTTCCCCCTGCCCTCCGATGTCTTTGTGCATGCCCCTGCTCCATCCTTTTTGCCCACCATGTCCCATGGACCTGCCACTCCTATCTACTCTGAGTGTTCTGTTGAGCTGCCACTCCCCTCCCACCTGCCTAGCATTGTCAGATGACTGTAACCTGTCCCTGCCACCTCCACCCTGCCTGTCCACATGCCATGCCTCTATCCTCTTCCTCCTGTCCTACATGGTCCATTGTACTGCCACACCCTTCTGCCCTCCCTGGTCTGTTGTGCTGCAACTGCTCCTCCTGCCTGCCCCGTGTGGTCTGTTGTGAGGCCCCTTCCCCTGAACTTTCTTGTCTGTGCACAGGTCCTGACCCTCCCTTCTATCCTCCATCGTCCTTTGTGCATGCCCCTGCACCCTCCTTCTTGCCCATCATAGCCATTGTGCTGCCACTAACCCTCCCACTTGCCATGCATGGTCTTCTGTGCTGCCATGGCCCCTCCCACCTTCCCTGTGTGGTCAGTTAGCTGCCCCTGACCCCCTCCCACCTTCCCTCCATGGTCTGTGTGTATGCCATCACAGTCTCACTGTTGCTCTTCATGTTGTGTCTTGCTTCTAGTGCCCATCCTGCCTGACCTCCATGGCCATCTTGCTGCTCCTGCCCTGCCCCCTTGCCCCCAGCCCTCTGTTTACATGTGCAGACCCCTACCCCCTCCCTCCTGGCTTGTCTGTTCCATTGTAATGCCCCTGATCCGTCCCTCCTGCCCTTTATGGTCTGTTATGCTGCAGCCTTCTCTCCTGTCTGTCCATTATGGTCAGCTAGCTACCATTGCCTCTTGCCCCTCTGTTCTCTGTTGTCCATGTGCATGGTCCTGTCCCCTCCCTCTTGCTTTCTATGGATTGTTGTGCTGCACTCCCGTCCTGTATGCCCTGTGTGGTGTATTGTGCTGCTGCAAACCCTGATGCCTGCCCTGCAGGGTCAGTTTGGTGCACCTCTCCATGTCTCTCCTGTCCTCTGTTATCCAAGTCCATGTCCCTATCCCATTTCCTTCCATGATCCAATGTACCATACTTGCGAACATTTTGAACTTGGTAAGAGGGAGATTTTGAAAAAAAACTGGGGTATTGATTTTCCCCTTTGAGTTACATTGAAAAAGAGGATATTGTAGACAGGAGACAGATCAAATAAAGCCCATTTGAGCTTAAAAACATTGGACATTTCCTGGCTGAATCGGGTCTGTTGGCATGTATGGTTGTACTACCATTGCCTCTTCCTTCTGCCCACAATGGTCTATTACATTGCCACAGCCTTGAAGGAGGGTAGATTTTGTATCACAGGGGGCCCCTGGCCCGTTCTGTCCACACCTGAAGTATGAGACCCTTGTCCTTGCCCTGCCAGCCACATTTGTAGGCCGTATTAAATTGACCAGCGGGTCCTGTGTTGCTATATAATTATCCTGAGACATCCTTACCACTCAGCCAGCATAAAACCCCTGTGTAGGCCCTTCTGTTCAATATGTAGGCCTCTTTGTTAAATTGACCATAGCTCTGCAATTTTAGTGTATAGCAGTCTGAAGGCAGGTCTGCGAGGCCTTCTGCTCCAAACTAGTAGCCCCCACCCTACCCGAGTGCTCCGTGCTCGGTATCAAAGTTCAACAGCCCCCTGAAGCTGTCGACATACAGTAGGCTGCATCCTGGACTGGTACTTGCTTCCTGGGCAGGTTTCCCGCTTTTAAGGAAGTGGCAACCGCAGAGCGTCAAGTTAGGAGAACTGAGGAGATTTTATACATGAATATATTGAATTCCTGTACAATACCCATTATTTTCTGCTTGCTCTATGGAACTTACGATAAGCGATTGGCCTGAGAGACTGACCTTTTCACCCAGTCCATTGTCAGCATTAAGTGGGTAAATGACGAAATGTCTGGTAAAATCTGCAGACGAAGCTTTTGGGTAGCATACGTAGGTAGATGTAGCGTGCAAAGGAGCCCACAAAATGATATAAAAAGGGAGCACCCACAGATATCGACGGACAACCTCGCCGTCTGTATGTAGGTTAACAGGCTGTGCAGGTTTTCCCCAAGAACTGGGAGCTCTTGTCTTCCTTTGCTTAAAATGTCTTGCTCGGCTTTGCTTGAAGTATCTTATTCTATTTTACCTATATGAAATGTCATGTTATGTTTAACCATTGTTCTCTTTACTTTTGCATTTAAAAGATGTTGTATTGTAATTGCAGGAATGCTTGCTCTAAGAGTAAATGTGAGTGTCCCTAGGTAACATTTTCCTTGGTGTAACTTGTTTCTCATGATGCATTTATAGATGTGTTTTCTCTCTCTCTCTGTCAGTCCATTAATTGAGATACAGAGAATATCATGACAGCTGTATGATTATCTGGATTCTGTATTTTGTACTTTAGGTCTCTATTCTGCGGTTTCTTTGAAGTTGCATCTTCTCATTAAACTGCCATTGTATTCTGCCTCCAATTCCATGTCTCATATGTCTGTTTTCTTCATTTTTGGAGCAAGCGTTCCTAGGCACCCCGGCTCAAATTAAGGTGCCCCTTTTGTCCCTGACTCACTCTCCTGCTCAGTTCTGTGGTGGCTCCCGGGGCTCTGGGGACCGCCCCTAGCTTCCTTGACCCGTAATAGATCTTCCCTCCAACAGCCTCTCTTGCAAGTCCTGTATTGTTGGTTTGTTGCCCCTGCCCCCCTTTCCACTGCCCTCCATAGTCTGTTGTGCTTCCACGGCCCTTCCTGCCTGCTCAGTGTGGTTAAATTGTTGCCTTTGCACCCTCCTACCTGCCTTCAATTTTCAGAGTCCGTGCCCCTGGCCTCTGCCTCTCAACAGTATCCTAATGAACAACTAGATTGCTAACATTCTATATTTATTACAAAAGTGTGGAGCGCCTGACATCATCTTGATGTAATCAAAACTGTAATACCTAGAGCATTCCTTTAGAAATTACATATATGAGAGGGTCTTATTGGCATCAAAATTATGGTTAGTGCTCTAAAAGACTAAAATAAGGACATATTTTCTGAGTTTTCAAATAGCGACAAAGCACTTTTAAATTATTTGTTATCTTTATGTTTTTTTATCTAGTTGACAACTTGATTAAATGTTGCACTTAGGGGAGAGGATGTGGTGTTACTTCCAGAACTGCAGACTTTGCAACTGGGGAACCAGGTTGAAGTTTCTGCTTCAGCTCGACATTCTGTGATTCTGGTCAAATCACTTAGTCTCCCCATGTCTACAACCAAAATGAATTTGTTCTTGTGTGATGTAACCAATGCTCATGTAAAGCACTCCAATACCTGACAAGTCTGCACTATATAACACTGCAAAAACACAAAATAATAAGTGTTTTGCACACTTCTGTCATTGGGCTATATTTGGGCTATATCTGGGTGATTTTGGGCTACATTTGGGCTCTTTTGTCTCCGGTGGCCATCTTGGGAGATTTATTTGTTATGAAGTTTCCTAATTTCCTCATGTACTGCAGTCTCCTCAGTCGGAAATGCTTTCAGTTTTTTACTTTGATTCCATCATGAAGGTATTCAGATATGTCACACATTTGCCATGAATTCTGAATGTTAGCACTCTAGTTGCTCATTAGATCACTGTAGTAAAACTACTGCTCACCATGGAAGTCTGCTCCTGGTATTAAAAGTGCATGTTTCAGTCTGCATGTCAGAATTTTTTAATGAAATAGAAGAGGATTTGAGAAGTCACTCAAAATGTGCCCTCATTTTCTTTCTTCAGCATTAATCATAATTTCTATGGCAAAATGAACCCCCTCATTGTGTTCCTTTTTAAATTAAATGTTTTAAGTGTTACCAGTTTATTCCAATCAAGATGGCTTCAGGTGTGCCATACTTTTGTCATAATGAAGACAGTAAGTGCTCTAGTTGTTTTTAAGAACATTCTTGGACATTCTGTCATTGGGCTATACTTGGGCTACATCTGGGTGATATTTGGGCTACATTTGGGCTCTTTTGTCTCTGGTGGCCATCTTGGGAGACTTATTTGTTATGAAGTTTCCTAATTTCCTCATTTACTGCAGTCTCCTCAGTAGGAAATACTTTCAGTTTTTTACTTTGATTCCATCAAGAAGGCATTCAAATGTGTCACACATTTGCCATAAAATCAGAATGTTAGCACTCTTTTTGCTCATTAGATCACTGTAGTAAAGCTACTGCTCACCAGGGAAAACTGCTGCTGGTATTGAAAGTGCATGTTTCAGTCTGCATGCCAGGATTTGAGAAGTCACTCAAAATGTGCCCTAATTTTTCTTTATGCAGCACTAATCATACTTTTTATGGAAAAATGAACCACCTCATTTTGTTCCTTTTTAAATTAAATGTTTTAAGAGTTACCACTTTAATCCAAGCAAGATGGCTTCAGGTGTGCCATACATTTATCATAAGTAGGACGGTTAGCGCTCTAGTAGTTCTTTGGAACACTCTGGAAAGCTGCAGTAGAACACAAAGGAATCAACTGACAGTCTCTGCCCTTGTTGGATGTACATGTTTTACTGAGAATGTCAGACTTCATTCTCACATGACTGAGAAAGATAATGTGAATTTACAGAAAATAAGCTCTCAGTTTAGCTTATAGATCACCTTCCAAACCTCTGTGGTAAAAGCATGAGAAAATATTTTTCTCTCAATCATGATATCCCAGCAGAAGGCTTTTTCACATGGTGAAATCACCTTAGAACATACCACAATTCCTAAAATGAGTATGGTACCATCAACAAATGATTTATAATGTAACTAAAGTCTTAAAATCTTCTATTAACTGCAATGCTTTTTAATGAGGTGCTATCATGTATATTGGTCCCAAGATGGCTGCCAACACTTCTTGGATGAAGTGCTGACAGCCAATCAGATCTCAGGATGAGATGTGTGGTTAGGCTCCGCCCACATATATATATTGATTTAAATGCTATTTTCTCAGGAACTACTGAACAGATTTACACCAGACCTACAAAAGGCACTTCCTTGACCTGAGGACTACCTCTCTGCCAAATTTCAAGTAACTCTGTTCAGCCGTTCGGGCTGTAGCTGTGTCTAAAGGTCCTATGGAAAAATGCATGGGAAAAACGCGTTTTGGGACCCCCCTTTTTTCTCAGCCCCCGCTTGACGAATCCCCCCGAGACTTTCAGGGTAGGAGCGGAGCGTAGCGCCCCACCTATTTTGAAAATTTCGCGAGGATTCATCGACCGGCGCCAAAGTTATTCCAAATAGAATGTTGCGGATTTCCTATGGAAACAGGGTCCTAACTATAACTATCTACTGGCGACCGCCAGTAGATAATATATATATATATATATGTGTTACAGCAAACAAATGATGGACGGAATGCTGACAATGCAAACATTCTCCCCCAGTCAAAAGATCTGGGTTAAATCCATAGTTCTTTTGCCCACTATGCCACCCCAGTTTGGACCCAGCCATCTGCAAATCAGTCTTGACCCTGTGCCCCATGGGAACAGTCCAGACTGAACTGCCAGGCCAGGTCATCCTGGACTGGAAAGAAGCATCCTGGGACCGGTGTCAGGGTATTTCACCCTTCTTCAGCCAGGCTATCTTTAATCCAGTGGCACAGTGAGCAAGGGACCCACGTCTGGGCATACCCATCCCACTTAGGGCGAAAAGTGTTAAAGCAAACAAATGATAGACGGAATGCTGACAATGCAAACATTCTCTCCCAGTCAAAAGATCTGGGTTAAATCCATCGTTCTTTTGCCCACTACGCCACCCCAGTTTGGACCCAGCCATATGCATATCAATCTTGACCCTGTGCCCCATGGGAACAGTCCAGACTGAACGGCCAGGCCATGTCCTCCCTGGACCGGAAACAAGCATCTTGGGACTGGTTTCAGGGTATGTCTCCCTTCTTCAGCCAGGCTAGCTTGAATCCAGTGGCACAGTGAGCAAGGGACTCACGTCTGGGCATACCCATCCCACTTAGGGCGAAAAGTGTTACAGCAAACAAATGATGGACGGAATGCTGACAATGCAAACATTCTCCCCCAGTCAAAAGATCTGGGTTAAATCCATCGGTATTTTGCCCACTACGCCACCCCAGTTTGGACCCAGCCATATGCAAATCAGTCTTGACCCTGTGCCCCATGGGAACAGTCCAGAACGAACTGGCAGGCCAGGTCCTCCCTGAACCAGAAACAAGCATCCTAGACAGGTATGCCCAGATGCTGGTCCCATACTCTCCATGCCACTGGAGTCAAGCTATCCTGGCTGATGATGGTTGAAAGCATGAAACCGGTCCTAGGATGCTTGTTTCCAGTTCAGGGAGGACCTGGCCTGGAACTTCCAATTTAATTTGACACAAAAAAGTAAGCAATTTAAAAAATACATTTGACTAAAAATATATTATGTTATAAACATTACTAATTTGAAAAATATAATTTTAAATGCACAGAAACATAATAATATAATTTTAAACAATATAAACAAAACTATAAAAATCTAGGAATAACACATATACTATTCCCACTCCAGCCTACGCAACAGTAGGGAAAGCGTTGAACTCAGGAGGGGTAAAATGTAGTAATCCTACTCCAGTTGGTGCAACAGTAGGGAATGTACTTCACTTCAAACACATAACGTATTTTTATACAAGTATTAGTTTTATAATATTATAAAATGATTAATTTAAAATGTGATATATAAAATGTAAAACAAATAAAATAATTATACATTTGTAAAATAATTAATATAATACCTTTTTTTATTTAGGAGGTATTTCATTAAATTCCCACACTACAGTCCCACATACCTAGCAATGCACATTTAACATATATCTAAATTAAAACAATATAAGGATTACACAATTTACATAATTAGCAATTCATAATTTAGCAAGAATTAATAGTTAATCACATATTATTTAATTAAATTCCCACCCTATAACTCTACAAACCCAAGAACCCGCACCTAAAATATAAATTTAAAAAAATTAATAATTACACAATTTACATAATGAATTGACGATTAATTAATTAATATTTTATGAATAATTATTCAATTATCATTTAACTTCCCATCCCATACCCTTACTAGCCTAACAACCTGCACCTAAAATATAACTAAAAAAATATTTTTTTCTTACTTAATAATCAAATAAATTAATAATATTAATTAAGGACATTTTGTAAATTCATTATACTCAATTAACCTCCCAACCTGTACCTCTAGAAACCTAACAACCCACTACAAAACTATAAATTATTATTTTACAATTAAATACAAAATATAAATAGCTAAAAATTACAAACTATATTTAAAAACATTAACAACAATCACACAAGCAAAATAAAAAACACGTGCAATTAAAATACAAACTTTTTTTTTATTTCTTACCTTAAAAATCTATATTTTTGTCAACTGTACTTTTGTACACAATATTTGTGTGTTATGATATTAAAAATGCGATATTTCTGCAACTCGATATTTTTAACTCGATATTTTGTCTGAATACCAAAAATTGGGCACCTGTTAAGAATTCGAGAATGGCACTTAAGCACACCAAAACCTTTTAATTAAATAAGTGGACAAGGCACACTCTGCAGAGGCATGTGTATAACATGATCATCACAGGCTTCAACCCATTTCAACAAAATGAAGCATTAATCGTCTTGGGTTTGTTATAAAGTGTACCATTGTGTTAGGGAACAATTGCATTTTCTGAGGAGGCATAAATCAGTCTGTTCCAATTCACTCCACATGCCTGGACTTTCTAAAATCAATGTTGCAATCACCAACTTCAGGGGAGAAAATGAAAAAAAAAGGTGATGGTTTGAAAGATGAGCTCTAGTCAAATGCATACAAATGATGTCTACTAAAGATGAAAAACAAATGCTGTCTTTTTCTCACCAGAAATATTCTATTGTGCCTGCCATTGTGGATGGAGTGTTTCTCACCAAGAACCCAGAAGACCTTATGGCTGGAAAAGAGTGTAATCCAGTTCCTTATCTGATGAGCGTCAATAATGATGAATGTGGCTGGCTATTACCATCTGTAAGATTTCCCAATTACTATGTCAAAAGCTTTCATGAGATAGACCAAACACATCATAGCTTTAATTATATTTGTTTCTTTCTCAGTTGTTGTTAATCCTCTACTTCAAAGATAATAGTGATAAATTCAAGCTATGGAGGGTGGACCATGCTAGGTTAACATTACTTACTGCAAAGCCAGCCACAAGCCCTTTTATTTGGGACACATAATAAGGGAAAGGGAAATTAACTTGTATTATTGACTGGCTCAAAGGTTGGTACTGCTTCTAGCACATAACCATGTCATGAATGACACTTCTTTCAACTGTCCCTCTACGCAATCAGTAGTCTGTTGTAGAGCTGCTGATGCAGAGCCTAAACCAACAGTGGCAGACTAACATTCTGAAGAATGTTATGGGCTGTCCTGCTCTCAACAGTTCAGGTAATTTGCTAATTCCACTGGTGTCTTTAAGAGATTAACGATTCTTTTTGGCACCTTCATTTTTACTTATGCAAACAATTTGCTCATTGAGGACCCTATTATGATGTTGGTCGGAGTTGCCTTCAACCAACACCGTCTCGAAGTAGGAGCGGCTCGACCAAAGGTCGGCGGTTCCGAACACTGGATTAGGATGCGACCGCGCTCGGTGCAGTCGCAATCTCCAATTTCTAAATGGGAGCATGGGCAGAATCGCCGCAGTACAAGCTCCCATTGAGAAATGGGAGTTTGTGGAAATCCCAGCATAGTGTAGCAGGCACCACACGGTGCAGGGATTTTCAGGGGGACCAGAGGTGCCCCAACAGGCCCACAACCATAGGCTGCGGATGGATGGTGGCCTTGCTAGGCCCCAAAGTCACTTTCTGACAGTCTTTCCATGTCAAAAAGGCCGACTTGGAAAGGCTGTCGGAAACCGACATCATAATCCCAATGGCAGAAACACCGTCCGTAAGGGATTATGATAGGTTTCCGACTTGCCAACGGGATCCAAGTTAGATTGACCGGCAGGTTTACACTCCGACCGCCGACATTGAAATTCGGCGGTCGGACTGTAAACCAACCATGTCGGTCGGTAAGCCTCCGACGAGCGGTCGGAGGCTTACCGACCGACATTGTAATGAGGCCCTCAGAAGTCTCAGAAGTCAGAACCATCATTCTGGATCAGGTTGAAAAAAAATTGGTTTGGATAGATGACGATTAAAAGTCTTACCATAATAATTCTTTCAGAATATGGCTTGACAGGTATCACAAAGGATTAATTACAAAATTAGTATATCCCTAGTTCACCATTTAGCTGCAATTTCAAGTAACTGTGTACTAGGTAAGGTAGCTCAGTTAGCTAAGCAATTGCTGCTGACATTTGTGTGTAACATGAGACTCACAGGATTGACCTAGGCTAACATCCCTCTGAGGCTGATAAATTCATTGCCATTGATTTAGCAAATAGTTACCTAGTTACATTTGCAGAAAATAGACAAACTGCAGTAGCAAGTGCTATATTAGGTTCAGGTTATGAAGTGGTGGTGTGGATAAATCCAGACCCCGCATTGCCAACAGCAAAATATAAAGCAAGAACCCCAGAAGCTGCCATACTGAGGGATTAGCAGCCTAGCCTTTTTCCTCAGAAAATATGTCAATGGCAGAGGGCTACTTAAGGAAAATGGCTTTCAGGCTAGGGGATTTTGACTATTGTTGCTTTTTGGAGAGGGTTTTCTTGATAACTGGGGACAGAACTTTGCCGCTGTGCTTTTTTATGCCCTCTGGTGGTTCAGGGCAATATGGACACAATCGTGGGCCTACGACCTGGGTTTCCATCAAAAGTTGGCATATTGAGGGACTGTCAGGCTAGCCTTTTCCTTGAGAAAATGTGCTGGACAATGGAAAGTTACTTACATTTGATGCCATATCCATACACTTTCATGAACTGAGGGCTGACTCCATAGCTGTGAGACTGCTTTTAAACCAGGGTAAGGCAAATCAACCCAATCTGTTATGGTTTGTGCCTATTCACTTATGTGAATTGTTATTTTAGGGCCACCTGTTTCCACTGTACCTGCTATTTCTGCTCTCAGCTGTGGCTTTGTTTTGTAGCTGGTGGCAAAATTTGGTATTGTGCTTTGTCGTTCCCTCTATTAGGTCGTGGCAACCGGTGCCATTTTGGACGGTAAGACTCTCATTGCCACTATAAGCCTCTATATTGAGTGGCTAGTGGACAAGTCTTTTTACTTTGAGCAAATGTGCCAGGAGACAAAAAGTCCTTGGGGCCACATCTGTTCAGTGGACACATGCAGTGGGCTCACCAAAGGAAAGTCTGTCTGTGCTCATCCTCACCAAGGAAGAACAATCGGCGGGAGACTCTGATTATCAGCTATTCATGCCTCCAACTATTACAACTACACCACTTGTATTTCAACTCAACACACTATCTCCAAGGTATAGCTAGGCAAGGTTCTCTCCATTGATTAATCCTTGGAGTGTTGAATCATCAATCATTCAGCTAGGGAATATTAAGGAGGGATGACCTGGTGGAAGTCTCAGGGCTGGTGTGTGCAAATGACACCCAGAAGCTTTATTTAATGTTTGCTACTTGAATAAATATTCATGGAAGGTCTAAAAGACACTGCCTGATCATAAATAGTAGTTCATGTTTCTGTCTTTTTCCATAGAGCTGCTAACTCTTTCCATTTCCATTGCTTTACCAGCAGGATTTAAAATATTATTACTTAACAGGGAAGGACAAAGAGAGAGAGGAGTGACTGTTATTTATAAGGATTACTTCAGCTTCTCTAGGGATGAAATTTGTCAGTGTAGACTTCTCTGCTCATGCCAATTGCTTCCAGAGCCACATATAAGCTAGGGTGTAGTGCCGCCCAGTGACTGATAAATCTGTCTTGAATTGCTTATGAATGCCATAGGGCAGATTATCTTATGGTAACCAAAGTTCATTTTGTTGGTGATTTCAACCTTCAAGTTGAGGTCGCTAGTGATGTTCTTGCATCCTACTTCTATATAGCAGTGGCTTTTGTTGGTCTCTTGCTGAAAGTTAAGACACCTACACACATGGAAGGGCACTGATTAGCACAGTTTTTCATCTGATTGTGGGTGGTACCAGGAGATCTAGTCCTGCTGGGCTGGACTGTCAATTATTTAATTAGGTTAAAAGTCCCCTGTTCATCTGCAATGCACTTTAGTGTCAAACCCTGACTCATTTTATCAATGCATAAGCAAAGACTGGCTTCTAATGCTACTAAAACTTCACAACATGACCGGCTTTAAAACAGTTATCTGTCAGCAAATACACGATGTTATCAAATGCTTCTCTCACAATCCTTACCCAAATGCACACAGACTCACAGTGTGATTGTTGACAGCTAAATATCCCTTGTACAAAATACATTTACTAGTCTACAAGATCTAAGGTGACTGCACACATTACAGAAAATTTTCTACTACACATTAGTACCAACATGCTTCTCTCAAAATGATTCCTAAATGCACACAGACTCACTGTGTGAGTCTAGACAAACAACACTATCCCTTGCACTATACCAAAACCCATTTCTTAATCTACAAATACTACATTTCAGTGTAGAAACCTAACTCATTTTGCAAATTCATAAACAATGACTGCTTTCTAATTGTACCAAAATATAAAAACAGCACAGTTATCTGTCTGCAAACATATGAAAAACACAAATGCTTATCACAGAATGGTTTCTACATGCACACACACTGACAATAAGATTGTAGACAAAAAAGTACTCCCTGCACTTTAGCAGGAGAAACACATTAGTTTGATTAAAATCAAAATAGACCACATACATCCCCTCACAATTAAATAACTCACCTTCAAGTTGTTTTGTAGATTAAGAAGTATATCAGTCACACACCAGATTTTCTTATACAGAATCTCTGCACTGTGCACCTGTCAGCAAAACCAAAGAATGGCAAAGTTTCCCTCTCATTTTCCACACATATACATGTAAACATCAAATCACATTCCTTCCCACATACATTCAAAAGCTAACACACATTTCTATTGGTTAAACATTTCAACCCTTTCCAAATGACATAAATGTGAACCCTACCCCCAATCTGCCTTCTGCCTGTTACCATAGAAACAGGCCATGGAACACTGAACTGAGCACACAGGTCACAAGTTCAGCACACAATGTTGCTAATCAACACAGCAAGTGTGCTTGACTTTTCAACATATCAGCTTATCATATATAATGTTCCTTTCAATCAGTTTTTGTTAACCAATAAGAATCATGCGTTTAAAAAACAGAAACATGCACCCTACCTTTCAGTGTAGAAGGTTGTCAAACAACCAATGATTTCTTGACTTTTATCAAAACTGCATCTTAGCCACCATTTTAGAAAAATCTTACTTTTCAAACTGCCATTTCATTTACAGAAACCATCTGAGTGCATCCAGACCTCCCTTCATGATGCTTAGAGTGTGGATTGTGGGACACAGCTATATTTTCTGGAGCCAAAGGTGTAGGAGAGTAGGATCTGCACTTATGTTGCCCCCACTTTTTTTCTGATGTATACACTGGTTTCTGGCTATAGTCTGGCTGGGTCCCTGCTAATCAGGGCCCCAGTCTCACTGATCTCTCTAAACAACTTGGTGTGCATATTAGATGCACTAGTGATTGGATACTGTGGTACCTTATGAGCCCCAAGTATATGGTACCTTAGGTACCTAGGGCATTGGTACTTCACAGGCCTACCAGGGGCTGCAGCATGTATTATGCCACCCCTGGGAAGCATTCTCAATCTGAAACCACAGGCCTGCTACTGCAGCCTGTGTGAGGTAGTGTTAGCACTTCTCACTGAGGTATAGGTTCCTATATCTCACCATACGCACAGCCACCCCTCTTGCAGGCCCTAACAATCCTGAGGGCAGGGTGCTTGGTTTGCTATGTGAGGGGGTGCTTCTGCATGAGCAGGACCCCTCTGCACCTGGCAGAGTCTATTCTCTGCTACTGTTTGTGGATGCGGGTAAACCATATACTCTTAAGTGCATTATAACCTCGCAGTAAATGCTAACTCTGGAATGACTGCATCAAAACATGTCGTGTTTGGTGTCAAGCAACTTGGAATCATACCCCCACACCAGTAACTGGTGTGGGAGTATGATCCCACCCTTCTAGAGGGGATGACATGTACCTACTGTACTAAACGGTAGAAATCTCCTAGAGCCCTGGCATCACAAAATGGATGCCACCAGCACAGACACTGGGCTGCCCTCCTGCTCCTGACCGAAACTCGCAGTGGAGGAAGCCCAACAAAAGGCATCCTGTCACAGAGAGGTGTCACCACCTCCCAGACAGGATTTAGTGTATTGGAGCTGGGTGGGTGCACTCTTAGAGTGCTTTGAAGTCCTGCACTGGGGAGCAGTAGGCTCCTCTGTGCATATGCCAGCTCAAACCGGTTCAGGGGCTACCTGCCCCTGCTCTGGTGTGAAACTGGACAAAGGGAAGTGGGTGTAACCACCCACTACCCTGACCCTCATAGAGGAGTGGTCATAGAGCTATTCCCTCCCCTATCTTCACTATAAGATAGCAAGCATTGCCAATGCAATTCAGATTACCCTGGACGACGCTCTACAAAGAAGAATCCTGGCCCTTCGACGTTCCACTATCTTTGGAAGACTGAAGAATCTCCCTTGGAGTCAAGGAGTGACTCCCCTGCTTGGCAGGCACCTATAACCTCAATCAATGGTTGCAAACTTCACCGCTCCTGCCGGAGTCCGAAGTCCCTGCAGCCCCAGAAACAGATTTCCTGACCTCTCTACAGCCATTTTGAGTCCCCAGTGAAGCTGTGGCATCTGGACCCCATGAGTGACGAGGAACTGCAATACCTGGGAACCATGCACTGATTTCGAGTGCAAACCCTAAACAACGTTCTACGAACTTGTGCTTTGGACCATTTGTGGCCCAAGTCCCCAGCAGGTGTTGTTCTAAAAATCAGTGGCCTACCCCATCCCGAGTGACCGTGGGCTCCTGTGAAACATTTCCTGTGGCAGCATCTTTGCAATCCCTTGCCTGTTAGCTAGTGGGTCCCCTGAAGACTTTCTCAATGATTCAAAGAACTCTCCTGGCTGCTCCGGGCCCGCCCTCCCTTACCCTTGCTGGGTAAGTCCATCAGACCTTGCTGGTCTGCATCACCGACTATCTTCAGTCCACACAAGACTTGCAGTTGCCAAGGCTTGTTGGCTCCAATCCGATTGCCAACACTGTCATCAGCTGCAGACATTGTGGGTCACTATGAATCCAGCTGCTGGTCTTCGTCGATCCCTCCTGGACCTCCTGAGCGAAGAGACAAAACACCATCGACGACCTGAAGCGACGCGACATCTGTGGTCATCCATCTTGCTGGCCACCGGTCACTGGCAAGTGACTTTGAACACTGTCCCTTCAATTTTAAGGTCCTCTTCATCTTCAATCCACCTTCGGATTCCAGCGGACACCTCTTCAGTCGTCTCAAGCAGCAAGTCTTCATTGGCCTCTATTGAAAATAGCATCGCGACCCGACACCAAAAGACACCTATGCACCCGGCTTCCCTGGGTGAGGTAACTCGTGCACTCCAGTGCCCAAGTGTATGTTGGCCCTCGAAATACTTACCCTGTAAGTGGCTTGCTTGTTGACTTCTTCGAAGTGCCCTAAAACTTTAAAATACAAACCGCGACTTGCTCCATTGTAACCTATAGGAAACCCGCGGCTGTGTTTAGACACTGCACGCGTCTCCCGTGGGCTTGTTACTTACCTGCTAACACTGCAGTAGTGAAGCCCCAGCAATTCCCAAGGCCCTAGGCTTTGTCATTTTGCAAGTCGACTTTGTTAAACCATTTTTTTAGTATATGGTCTGGCACGCCCCTAGGGCTCCAGCCATATTTGTGCTTAAATTATTGAGAACTGTTGACATTTGAATGTTTACCTGGCTTCTAATCTCATAAAGAGATTAGTAGAGTGTGTCTAGAAATAAATACATATATATTTGATATATATACCTGTGTGGTGTCTTTTCATTTGGTAATTCAAGAGATTATAAGGTAAAACAAGCTGCTTTACATTCCTCAGAGACTTAGCCTGAAGGCTGCTCTCCACAGCTACCACGAGGATAGCTTTCTTTAAAAGTTTGTCTTAAACCTATCTACCATAAGAGTCGAATTGGACTGGTGCAAGGTGGCCACTATAACTAGTGACCAGCATATGCCAGGCCAACTTCTCACAAAAGGTATGCAGAAAACAAAGGCATTCACAAAGACCTAGGTTTGCCAAATGTAGACATTAAATGGATTGGACAGAGAGGGTTAAAGTGGCACCAATTGATGCCATTGGTAAAATCCTTTATGCATATCCAACACCCTGACCTCATAATAGTGCACTGTGGTGGCAATGACCTAGGCACTTTGACTGGGGTAGGTTTGGAAATGCTTATGAAGGACACCTTTGCAGAATTGATTTATCTTTTTCCCAAAACTGCCTTTGTGTATTCTAACATATGCCAAAGGCAGAAATGGAACTGGTCTAATCATTTTTGTCCACAAATTGAGAAAGCTAGGAAACATGTGAATAAATCTGTTTCTGCTTTTCTCTGAGACTATAGAATGAGGTCCATTTACAATAACAATCTGTGCTTTCATATGCAAGAGATGTATAGGAGAGATGGAGTACAATTTACTGATGAAGGAAACAGAGTCTTCCTCAACAACTTTAGACTCTGTATAGGTACTTACTTATAAGTACCAAAAACTCTCAATGAACACAACGGCTCATTTTAGAGCCACTCAAGAACAAAACACTTAAGCTTGATGCTTGTCTCCCAAAAATGTCAGGTTGTTTTCCTTGGATCTGCGCACCCAACGTGTTAGGAACTGCACACCCTACGCGAGAGAAATCGTGCATCCAACGCGTTAGGATGCACGACTCCTAATTATACCGTAAAAAAATTAAATAGCCCCTATCACTAATTTTTATTATCCCTGGGGACCCCATCCCCCGGGGCTTAAAAAAAAATGTTGGGGACCGTGGGGGGAGCCCCAACGCCCCCACGGTCCCAGCCGGCTCCCCGCATCCTTCGGGACCCGGCATTGCTTTTCCACATGGGGAGCTGCTGACATGCAGCTCCCTGTGTGGAAAAGCAATATCGTTTGGATTTTGAAAGAGAGAGCAGGTTTCCCTGCTCTCTCTTTCAAAATCCTAACGGAGTTTGCTATGGGAGGGCAGGAGACTCCCGCCCTCTCATAGCAAACAACAGTGTCCTGGGGGTAGGCACCCCAGGACACTGTAGGAGCCGGCCCTGGGGGATGGCGGTCCCCAGGGCCCTCGAGGGCTCCAGGAGGGGGGCCACGCAGCCCACCTCCCCCATTAATTTGTAAAAATGTTGCCCCCGGGAACTGGCCCACCCGGGAGCTAATTATTGACGAAGCGCGGAAGCCCGCGCTTTCGTTTTTTTTTTTTCGGCCGGATCCACGCACCCCTCGTGCATTTCGCCGTTTAAAAAAAAAAAAAAGGGTGCCCCAGGGGGTCCTTCTGGGACCCCCTAAGCAACACTAGAGGGTCAGAGTATTTCTACCCTGCCCCTTTTACATCTTTCACACACTTATTTCCCTTACCTAATCAGCCTCGCTTCTACCGAGGCACAAAATGGCTGCCAACAGTTCCTGGTTTCGAATGTAGACAGATACTTGACAGCCAATTAGCATTCAGCGCGTGATCGGGAGGGTGCATGCTCGGTTCGCAGAGGGTGCGCTTAGGGTGCGCGAGGGTGCGCGGATCCTCTGAGGCCATAGATATATCTATCTAATTTTCTCAGGAACTACTGAACGGATTTCCACCATTTATGCAAAAGGCACGAGTCTGAACTGAGGACTACCTCTTTGCCAAATTTGGTGTAATTCCATTCAGCAGTTCGGGCTGTAGCTGCGTCAACAGGTCCTATGGGAAATTGCATGGTGAAAACACGTTTCGGGGCCCCCTTTTTTCTCGGCCCCGCTTGACAAATCACCACAAAACTTTCAGGATAGGAGCGGACCGGAGCTGGTCAAAAGTTTGGAAAATTTCGTGAAGATTCGTCAACCGGCACCAGACTTATTGGGAATAGAATGTTGTGGATTTCCTATGGAAAATAGGTCCTAACTATAACTACCTACTGGCGACTGCCAGTAGGTAATATATATATACATATTTTTTTTTTCAAAGAAAGGATGCGGCACTCTTGAGCAAGATTTTGCTTAATTTATTAGCAGATTTACACTCCACCAACGTGTTTCAGCCTGACTCGGCTTTTTTCACAGTTAGTGAGTCTTTCTTCACTTTCACTTTTATACTGCCCATTTCTACCTTTAAGTGGCATTATAGGAGTTGTAGTGTCTAGTTACATTTAACATGATGTCCAAAACTATACATATTTATAAGAAAGACAATTCGCATTCTGTCAGATGTTTACACTCTGCGATTTCCATCATTACGCATATCGATACCTATTACAGATATGTTTATGCTTGTCGCTGTCAATTACGTTTAATACGTCTTGACCGCTCTATATCCAGTTGACATTTCTAAATGAGGTATAGTACCTGATTCCATAGTCTAGATGCATTCATGATTTTTGCATTACGCTGTGTGCAACACCGCATATTTCACAGCACCAGTGCTTTCAATTACTACGCTTAACATTGGATGTTCACATGTCCTATTCCAAACATTCGGGTATAGTACCCTATTTATGCATCTAAAGCACTCAGATCAGTTATAGAACGGCACTCAGCAATTCAGCAGTCTTATTATTCAAGGTGTACAAAAAGTTCTTCATCATTATTTATACCTCTAGAGCTTTTAGTCCTGAGTCTTATAATGAAGCGGGATTCCATTTGGCGTAACATCTTGACTCTATCCCCACCACGTTCTCCTTGGGGTATCATTTTGATCCCATAAAAAGCCATGGCTCTCCAGTCACCTTTTTGGCATTTGCTCATGTGTTTCGCTGTAGCATACGCCATGTCCCCATTCTTTACTGCACGAATGTGCTCCAAGATTCTTTTTTTGAGCATGCATGTGGTGCTGCTGAGGAATTTCATCCCAGTTTTACATTCTATAATGTAAATTATAAATTTAGAAGTGCAGGTGATGTTTTGATCAATGGCAATTGTTTTGACATTGGGTTCCAAAATAGTTGTCATATTCTTTCCTATTTGCAGGCTTTACATGAGTTACATTTTCTGAAACCGTTATGTTGATCCGTTAGCCAATTGGTTTGCTGTTTAGGTTGAAAACGACTCTTCACTAGTAGGCCTCTGAGAGATGTTGTTTTCCTGTAGGTGACGACAGGCTTTGTACCAAGTAAATTTCCTATGTAAGGATCTCCCAAAATTAGATGCCAATATTTTCTCATTTTGTTACCATTCTACCACTTTCTTTACTGCACGTGGTGACAAAGCGCGGAGCTTCATTCTCATTCGGAGTTTTCGGTTTTTCAATCAGAGTGTCTTCTCTTGTTTTTTTTATCAATTCGTTGTTTGCACTTTCTAAGTGTTCGTTCATCATAGCCCCTCATTCTAAGTCTCTTTTTGGTCTCTTGAATTTTGTGTTCTGCATCAGTTTCTTTTGAGCAGTTTCTCTTCATACGCGTAAATTCCCCGTAGGGGATACTATTTAATAATGGTCTAGGAAGGAAACTTGTCCCGTGCAGGATGCTGTTAGTTGCAGTCTTTTTTCTAAAAAGTGTTGAATGTATCTGTCCATTTTCTTTATAAATCTCGGTGTCTAAAAAATCAATTACCTTTTTATTTGTCGTACATGTAAAGGCCAAACCAATTTGATTTTTATTGAGTTTGGAATAGTATTTGCGAAAGCCTTGTTCCGTTCCAGATTAGGAACAAATCATCTATATAGCGGACCCATAAGATGACCGCTCGAGATCATCCTGGTTCTCTGCACTCCATGCCATGGTCCTTTCCCACCATCCCATGGTGATGTTTGCGTAATTTGGGGAAAATTAAATTCCCATGGCTGTACCACACTCTTGTTTGAAGAGCTCATTGTTGAACAGAAATATGTTGTTAGTTAAACACGTTTCTATCATAATGAGGAGCATTTCTGTATGATCAAGTTCCGATACATTCCGCTGTTTGAGGAAATATTTACACGCTGTTAGTCCGATATCATGCCTGATTGACGTGTATAACGAGACAACGTTTATTGTGACCAAAAGATAATCTTGGTTCCATACTAATCCTGTTAGAATTCAGAGGAAGTCGCCTGTGTCTTTTAAATACGAACTCATGTTTTGTGCAATTGGCGCTAGAAACTTATCCACATACTAGGACAGATTCTCATATAGAGAGCTGCAGGAAGAGACTATTGGTCTCCCAGGCGGATTAATAAGAGGATTAATAAGAGTCTTATGAATTTTAGACAGAAAGTATATTCATGGTATTACTGGAAAGTCCTTCATTAAAAATGTCCTTTCATCATCACTGATGAGATGATTTTCATACCACTGCTGAAGATTTAGGTTCAGCTCCATCGTCATTCTATTGATGTGGGTAATTATTGTAGATTACAAAATAATCCGATCTTTTAATTGCCTTAATGCCTCTTGAATGTGTTCACTTGGATCCATTATCACAATATTCCCCCCTTGTCGGCGGGCTTTATTGTGATTTCTTTGTTTTCCACCAATTTATCGATTGCTTTTCTCTCTTTAGTTGTTAAATTTTCTCTTTGCTTTGAGTTCTGTATTTGTGGCATTCTTTGCAGCTCTTCAATTATTGCATCTGAGAACAAGTCGATTTTATTTCCTGGAGACAGTGCCGGGCAATATTTTGATTTCTTCCTTAATCCACTTTGTGGTCTTTTATTTGTTTGTATATCCAAGTGTTCCAGTATTTCTTCCTCATCCATTGCCCCGTCTTCCAGGTCGTATAAAATATCAAGCATGCTTTTGAGTAGGGGTGGGCGGAATTTGCGAAAGCGACTTTCGCAAATTATCGCGAAAATGTTAAAAAACTCCGCAAACACGCGGAAATATCGCGAAGATGCAGAAGTTTTTTTTCCGCCCGTTCGCGGTATTTTCTGCGTGGTCGCGGCTCGCCAACTTACCCATGCAGTTACTCGCGGGCGCAGCCATCTTGTTTTCACTCTTCTCGCTGTGCATGATCGCGAGAAGAAAGACGTGATCGCGGGACGCATGACGTTACTGCGGGCGCGAACTGTCGCGAGACAGCGCAAATGGCTACCAACAATCCAACATCTCGTGGAGAACGCGACCGGATCGGTAAAACTTGTCGGCGAATGCGGGGATTCAGGTAAGGCGATCGCGCGCGCGCGCGAGAATGTATTATTTTACAGCGCGAGCAAGAAACAAATTATCGCTAAACTGCGGAATGCGGAATGCGGAAATTGACATTTTCGCACTCTCCACGGAACGCGAAAATGTCAAATTATCGCAATTTCCATGAGCGGAACGGAAATTTAGCCCAGGCCTATTTTTGAGGTCTGACATTTGATCTATCGGGATCGCAATGTCTTCATCACTTTCAGGATGTTTATCTTCACTGTGTACACTCTGTCCTTTGTTAGCATATACTTTAGCCAATTTCAACTTTCGGATGTATTTGTACAGGTCTGTTAGTACTTATGTATGGTTGAAGTGTGATTCTGGACAGAAGGATAGGCCTTTATTTAAAACTGATATCTCATCTTGTGTTAGTTGGTACTGTGAGATATTCACAATCAGGTTGACTTTCTCTATTTCCGGCTGAGCAGCGAATACTGCTTTCTTTCGCTTGGCCCTTCTTGTTTTCCTTGTGCTTGCGAGGGATTTGTTGTCCCTCTTCCTCGGCCTTGGTTTGCGGATCTTCCTCAACCACCCCCCCTTGTTAGGGTCTTGTCCAGGTTCATCAGCCACATTTCTTCTAAAAAAGTCATCCTTGGGGTTCCACTTGTGTCCCTTGATGTTTCTCTCCCTCACTTGCATCCGATTCACTTGTGCTTACCACTGTTGGCTTGGCATATTGCACTGGATAATTCTTTTTTAGAGTGTGAAAGTGTCTTGAAAATGTTAGTATTCTGCCTCGTAAGTAGTCCAGCTCGTCATGTTTACATTTTTGTGCTTTGCGTTCTTGTATTTACGACTTGTATTTTTCAAGTATGGTTTCCATTTCCTTTCTTAATTTGGATACTTCCTCTTGATTTACCTCATTTTTTAGGGTTTCCTCCATTTCTTCCAATTTCTTTGTTATTTCATTCACATCAATTCTGGCATGCTTAATGAGTATCCGCATCATATTCAGAGAAAATTTCACATTATTATCAATCCATTCCTCCAGCAGTTCTACTTTAGTATCTGGGTGCGTGGGCATAGTAAAAATGATTATCCCCCGTGGGATACGCTTTACTTCAATGTAGTTTTCCAATGCTATTATTTCCTGACTTTTGTTCACCTCTTTTTTGTACATTCTTTCCATTTGATTCATTTGCTGCTTCAAGGACATGCTATTTACGTTTTGTACATTTTCACGGCTTGTCCCCGCGTTCTCATTTAAATCTCCAGGTTTAAACATTGACATAGCTTTGGATGCTCGCTTCGCTGCCCGAGCCTCCATCTTTAACAATTTTGCTCAGTCTGTTATTTTCTGACAGCGCTTTACTTTTTGGAGTGTTCTCTCGATACTTTGTTGCAATATTCACATTCAGCCAGTCTGCTCAAGCCGTCTGGGTTTTATCACCGGCCGTATCGTATACATGTCATGTTTCACTCCACCACCTCAGCCGGCCGCTTCGAATCCCTGCTAAACTTGTCGGACCACAATATTACTCACCTCATCATAAAAGGCTCCCATTTTGGATGGCGTCTTCTGACACCGTTGTTCCGCCTCTCATCAGGGGGTGATTCCTCGTGTTTCCTGGTGAATTCCAAATGCAGAGTTTTGGGCGCTCTCAACCACAATCAAATTTCCCCAAAGTGATCCTTGAGTTACCAAAGCACTCACCAGCGGGTGCTCAGCATTAGGGGCCGGATCCTGGCCCTAATTAATATTTCAACCAAAGGATGCGGCACTCTTGAGCAGAATTTTGCTTAATTTAGTAGCAGATTTACACTCCACCAACGCGTTTCAGCCTGATCCGGCTTTTTCCACGGTTAGTGAGTCTTTCTTCACTTTCCCTTTTATACTGCCCATTTCTACCTTTAAGTGGCATTATGGGAGTTGTAGTGTCTAGTTACATTTAACATGATGTCCAAAACTTTATACATATTTACAAGAAAGACAATGCGCATTGTGTCAGATGTTTACACTCTGCGATTTCCATCATTACGCATATCGATACCTATGACAGATACGTTTAAGCTTGTCACTGTCAATTACGTTTAATGAGTCTTGACCGCTCTATATCCAGTTGACATTTCTAAATGAGGTATAGTGCCTGATTCCATATTCTAGATGCATTCAGGATTTTTGCATTACACTGTGTGCAACACCGCATATTTCACAGCACCAGTGCTTTCAATTACTACGCTTAACATTGGATGTTGGACTAGAAATGTCAACTGGATATAGAGCGGTCAAGAGTAGGCGTACCCGTGCAAAAAGCAGCGAACACATCACTTCGCAAGTTTCTCAACCACCAGCAAGTTCGTCGAAGAGAGTACAAAACAGGCGATAAGGTGTGTTAGTAGTAGGAAGTTTACACCTGCTCTGAGCTGGTGTAACGTCGGACGACAACCTGCAACATGAAAGGGAGCCCAGCCCAGAGCCACAACTGAATGACAACAGATGCAATGGAGCCAACGATCTTGCAGCTTGGACACCCAATGCTGCTCTGACACCCCCCGCCACCAGCCCCTTGTCCGCCATCCCCCCCTCACCGCCACCCCCACAAATAAATGTGAAAGCAACCTTAGGAAATCTGGAACATAACAAATTGGCTAATGTCGCACAATTAGAATTAAGAACATGCATGTGAGGTTGGACAAATAAGAATCTCAGTCATCTATGGATTTACATATAAAACATTTTATTTAAACAAAACAACAAAATAAAAGTAGGTACAGGCATGGCGTGTCATCCCTCGACAATTTGTGAATCACAGCCTGCAAGACAAAAAGAAAGATAAGATTGTACGTCATGCGTCCCTCAAAGGAGAAAGAGAGAAAGAGTGAAAGAGAGGAAGAGAGAGAGAAAGAAAGTGGGAGAGAGAGGAAGACAGAGAAAGAGGGAAAGAGTGAGAGAGAGGAGGAGATAGGGAAAGAGAGAAAGAGTGAGATACAAGGAAGAGAGATAGAAACAGGGTGAAATAAAGGAAGATAGAAAGAGTGAGAGAGAGAGGAAGAGAGAGAGAAAGAAAGAATGAGAGAGAGAGAGAGAGAGAGGAAGAGACAGAGAAAGAGTGTAAGTGACAGAAAGAAAGAGATGGAGAGGGAGAGTGAGTGTTGACATTGTGGAGAAAATCCTCACAGCTCACCTTTCTGCCACCGGTGTGTCTCCAACCTCGTGCCGGGACATAGTGCAGCCCTCAAGTTTAGTCATCTGAAACATAGTATAGAATCAGTAATGGCAGAGTACATACAACTGCACACGTGTAATTCTCTCTTTCGCCCCTGCGCACCCAGGCTGCTGCACCCCATCGACTCCTGCTGGCCAGAGGTGTCTGCCCGCCTCTGCACACCCAGGCTGCTGCACCCCATTCCACTCCCAGTGCCCGGAGGTGACTGCCCATTCCTGCGCACCCAGACTGCTGCACCCCATCCACTCACACTGCCTAGAGGTGTCTGCCCGCTCCTGTGCACCCAAGCTGTTGCACCCCATCCACTCCCACTGCTCGGAGGTGTCTGCCCATTCTTGTGCACCCCGGCCGCTGCACACTATCCACTCCCACCGCCCAGAGGTGACTGCCCGCTGCTACGGAAACAAGCCTCTCTGCTCACCTTCTGCCACCGGCATTTGTGTAGGAGGGTCCACCACATGCCGAAGAAACCTACTCAGCCGTTTCATACATGCAGTCAAGCCGAGCTCACAATTCAGGGTGGGTGTTGATTAAGAGGATGGCCACACATCATCGCAGGGCTGCTAGACAAAAAGCAAGATAAGATTGTGCATCATGCGACCATCAAAGGAGAGAGAGAGAGAGAGAGAGAGAGAGAGAGAGAGAGAGAGAGAGAGTGAGAGAAAGAAAGAAAGAGAGAAACAGTGTGAGAAAGAGGAAGAGAGAAACAGAGGAAGAGAGAGAGAAAGAGAGCGAAAGAGTGAGAGAGAGGAAGAGAGAGAGAAAGAGAGAAACAGTGAGAGAGATAGGAAGAGAGAGAGAAAGAGTATGAGGGAGAGGGACAGTGAGTGCCCACACTGTGGACAAACCCCTCACAGCTCACCTTTCTGCCACCGGTGTTTCTCCAACCACGTGCCGGGACATAGTGGAGCTCTCAAGCTCACTCATCTGAAATATAGTACAGAATCAGTAATGGCAGAGTACATACGACTGTGCATGCCTAAAACACTGCCCAGAGGTGTCTGCCCGCCGCTGCGCACCCAGGCTGCTGCACCCAATCTATTCCCTCCACATCATGCAGCCCCGCTCCGCAGGCCACCAGGTCTCACATTTGGTGCTTCATCTTGATTTTACCATGGCAGAGGACATACCAGTGCATCCGCTATCATCGCAGGTTGCACACCCGCTCAGCCCTTGCGGTGCCACTAACTCTGTGACCAGTGAGGCCACGCCACGTGGCAGTAGGCCCCTGCTGGTCGATGGCTCAGGCCTACACTGCGGTCCAGCAGGGCACACAAAATCTGACCTGTCTGGACCACTGGGACGGCACATCATCGCAGGCTGCACAACTGCTCAGCACTTACAGTGCCCCTACCTCAGTGCACCAAAAGTCACCGTCCCTTGGTGGTGTGCCTGTGCTGGCCGCAGTGCATCTGGTGCACCAAGTCTGAAATGGAAATGGCGTGGAGCATGTGTGCCCGGTCCTTTTTATTGGCAGGGTCACGTGTCCTGTGACGTCTGTGCTTGATGGGTGCAGTGTGGGTGTAAACTAGCCGTCAGGGAGTGGCTGTGGCATACTGACAACTAGACCTGAGAGCAGCAGATCACTACAATGAAAATCTAGGCCATGTAGCATTGTTGTCCCTCCCTGTATGCGTAAGCGGATTGGGCTGGCCTGGCGCAAACCAGTCCTGCGTGCGGCTGTGAACAATGACTCCGGTGCTCTGGGCGTGGTTCTTTCCTGGGCTGTATGAGGAATCAACTAATGCGGGTGTCCCTGTTGTGGTGCTACCGCCACCCGGCTGCAAGTGCCAATGTGTCACCCTGTGACCCAAGTCCTAAAACATGGCCAACATGGAAGGTAGGAGGAATCACTGACCCTACATTCATCCATATTTCCACACATGAAAGATCGTGCACATGACATATCTGTGTGGGTATGAATGTTTATTGCACATTCAGTGGAGTGTTGCAGCTGTAGTAATACAGGGACATGCAAAGCCCAAATTTCCGTTTTTGGAGGGCAGCCAATTAGAGCCAAGCTCGTCCTCGGGGGTTAGGCTCTGCCAACATATGTACTTATTCAATCACTCTGCCAATTCCGAAGCACTTATAAATTCACTATACACTCCCCTTGCAGTACTCTAATGATCCAGTCTCTACCTATGTACTTATACAATGACCAAGACAAAGTTACATAACCAACGTTTTACCCACTGCCAGAGGTAACATAGTTGCGAGCGCTGTCCACAGCAGATTGTAATGTGGTAGGGTCCAGGAGCAGCATCATGCATACATAATGAACACACGGACACAGTTAGATAGATAGTGGAACTGGGTACGGGCACGTGCGCTCGGCCCCTTTTTATTACCAGGGTCACATGTCCAGTGTCGTCTGTGCTGGATGCGTGTGGGGTGAGTGTAAGCCAACCCTCAGGGAATGGTTGGTGCTGACAAGTACAACAGTAATCATCGGATCACACACACAGATTCAATCATAAAGGGTCCATGACTTGTGCTGCACTAAGTTAGGGGCACCAGATGTGAAATTAATACACAAAAGATTCTATCGTAAATGGTTCATGAGTTGTGATGCACTGAGGTAGCATTCTGCATGTGCACAGCTAGCAATGATGCGTGGTCCAGGAGGGTCGCACTGGTAAAAACGTCTGTTGCTGACTGGACTGCATCATCTGCAATCGCAACTCGATCTGAATTGTGAGCCCTCAGTCTGCAATGTAGATGTAAGGCAGTAGTCAGCACAGACATCGAGGAATGCTTTTTGTCACTTCCTCTTGAAAAAATCCAAGGACATAGGGTACAATTCTGTCTGCAAGTAATAAATCATGTCTCAATGTAAATTGTGAGCTCTGCTGACCACAGTGTAGGTAACAAAAGATGAAATATGTATGGAATTTATTTGTCGAAATGTGTAGGTTTCGGGGACGTTATAGATAGTTGTCTACTGGACTCTGAAATTAATGAATCAAGGATGAATTCGAACTGTGAGCTCTGCTGGCCACAGTGTAGACTGCCATTCAGTGTTCCTTTGGACTTGCAAGATGAAGTTGGTCATTGTACTAAAGCTATAATTGATATAAAAAAAGTTCTAGACTTGGAGAGAAAGGTGGCAGGACGCAGGACATGCTGTCCCTGCCGGTGATTCAAAAAAGGCTCCGGCAGGTGTTTGACATGCTGGAATAATTAGCAAGGATATCTATGGGTGGTGGGAAAGCGCTATGAAGTGTCTCAATCGGCCGAGGAGACTTACAGGGAAGATGGTGAAGCGCACCCAGTAAGGAATGAAACCGGTGGGAGGGACCAGAGTAAATCTGGTGATTGAGCCGAGGTGCACAAATACCCTGTCGTCAGGATAAGACAGGATGCACCCATCTGTAAAGGGGCGGAGCAAGACAATTCTGTGGGTGCAACAGAAAAATTAATTGGGGAGAAGTGGGAGCGGATGTGGCAGCTTCAAAACTCACAGTTGGTAGGGAAGTACACACTGAAGAGATAGCGATTTATGACCAGTTGAAGTGAGGAGCCAGCGGGGGTCTGGTGAACAATGTTCGATGAGCAGTGAGTTGCAGCAAGGCGCTATCATCTAAGTGAAAAAAATAATAATAAAAAGCCTTGAGCGTGGGCACGATGGTGCACCCAGCGAGTGCCCGCCCGGGCTTTAAATCAGTCATCATGAACGATGATTATTAACTGCAGGCATGAGCGTGGGCACAAGGTTGTGCGCAGCGATAACCCTGCTAGTGAAGCAGTCAGTTAAGTATTTCAAGCGTGGACTGAAAGTGTATCCAGCGCATGCTTGAATGAAAAAAAGCATGTGAAAACTTACTAGTTGGGGGGCGCGGCAGACTCAATCCAAGGTGCGCGGTAGTCAGCCCTCCGTGCGAGTGAATCCAGCGGGCTGAGCATATTTCAGGCCGGCTTTAATCTGGCATGTACATAAGGGCCAAAAACGTCAGGCAAGATAAAGGAAAGCCGGTGAGGTCACGTGGAGTGCGTAAGTGTTGCCAGGTTCAGGACAACTAGTCCAGTGATTAGTGAGTATAGGAGGTTGGAAGTGAATGAAGAAGAAAGACTAAACCTCAGTATTCGCTGGCATTTGTATATTGCTTTTAAACACATAGCAAGTGCATATTTTATTTAAAAAAATATAAAATGGAGTACAATATTATTTGGACAAATGTGTGATTAGAGTTCAGTAATAGCACGAAGCTTACAGAAACATAGTAAAAATGTTTACACTAGACAAATCAGTCGTAATCACAGAATTACATAATGACGGGAAACTTCATGAATATATTACCACATTCAGGTGACAGGTGAGTTTGTGAAAATCTCATGAGTTCTCTAAAGAGGGGATACTTGTGTATAGAGGTCAATCATTGTGGCAAAAAACAATAGGCACAAATAAGGAATGTTATTATAGAATAAACAGTTTATTAAAAAGTGTCGTATAGGTCTCTGATCTAATGAGTCTCATAGGAATGGTATGCACATTTAGGGAATTTAAAAGAACAGTCTTAAAACATTAGGATGGTCATTGAAACCAGGATTTACATGGGAATTATATGGTGGAGGTATGTTTCAGTATAAAGTGTACATGAAAATCATATCATGTGATGTAAACTGTAAGTTGAAGAGAAGTTCTCATATCAAGGTGTTATTCCACTCATCTTGGGTGTTTAAGCCATGTTCAATAGTGTTACATTGAGCTATCCAGCAACTTCACACCTATTGAGAAGTTTCTGCATGTTACCTCCCCTGAGTGGTAGGGTGGGTTGATCGATAGCCAGCCAGGTAAATTCAGTCTCCTTGTGACCTCGTTCTTGAAAGTGAAGTACTAAGGGTGCGTTGAGTGTACCACATCTGATGCGACTACGATGCTGAATGATCCGCTCCTTTATCATTTGAGTCCTCTGTCCTATGTAAAAACGGTCACAAGGGCAACGTATGACATATATAACGTTGTTTGATCTCCAGTTGGTAAATGTTTTCAGTGGGTAACTGTGTTTGTAGAATTGGTAGTGTTTGGTGTTGAGTGATGTGGAACATGCCACACATCGCTGACATTTATAGGGGTCTATTGTGGATACTAGGCCCCAGGCACTTGTAATAGATTCCTCTCTGGTATCACCTTTGGGCCATGTTATGGCATGTACCAGGTGGTCTGCAAGATTTCTCCCCCTGCGGTAGGAGAACAAGAGTGGTTCCTGAAAAATCTTCAGGTGGGTAAGAGTGTTCCAGTTTCTTTTGAGGATTTTTGATATCTTGTTGCTTGTCGGGGAAAAGGTAGAGACAAAAGGAATACAGTGATTCACTCTTTCTATTTTGGTGTGAGCAGGGTGTCCCAGGGGCTTTACCATGCTTGTTTGCAGGCTCTGGTGACCAATTTCTTGGGGCATCCATGAGCGAAAGCAGAAGAAGTCCTTCCTCCACTTACAATTGCGGCGGATCCAGAAGAATTGGCCAAAGGAAAGGCAGTTGCATAGTCCCAGTGGTTGGAAGCTAGAATATAGTAGCTGAGTATTGCGCTCTGTAGGTTTTCTGAATAGGGCTGTGCCTATTTTATTTTATTCCTCCTCGTCGCTGTACATACTTTCTCACGAGTCACTTGCGCCATTCACTATTTCATGAGCACTTTTACACAGTATCACACAGCTTACATGCCATTGAATGTATTGCAGTGCTTTTTCACGTCTTTCTAAATATATGAAGTAATATATAAAACAATACTGTGTTGTCATTCTGAATCATTTGTCTCCCTGTTCAGCCCTTGTGCTCCGAGCAACTAATTGTGCCCCCCCTTTTTTCTCGACCCCCGCTTGACGGACTACCCCGAAAGTTTCAGCACAGCGGCTTAACGAAAAAGGGCAAGTTTTGTAAAAATTTGGGGGAAATTCCTCATGTGGCGCCAAAAGTATTGGCAAAAAAAAACCACTTTTCCTATGAAAGCTTTGGTCCTAACTATCACTACCTACTGGCTACCTACACACGCAGCAACAATGGTCCTTTCAAAAATGAAGAGCACCCTCCTCAGCTGGTGCGTCAGGGAAGTTGGACCAAACTACCCATATAATCTTTAAATCTCAACATATGAAATATAAATCACCTCTGCAATTCAGAAACTGCTTTTAATTATGTGTATTGTCTCACACAAGTAACTGCACTGATGCATTTTGACCTTTGCAGGTCAAACCTCATTGGTGCAGTTACTTTTGGGTGACAAAAGCCATAATTAAAAGCAGTTCGGAGAGAGCAGCAGTTAATATATATTTATTTCTTTATTTTACTAAATCCTTGCCTTCACAAATCAAAAGGCTTAAACATTCACTGAAGCACAACACACATTGTTTCAAAATCCTAAACAAAAATTAAAGGGAATATATCCAGGCTACAAGCCCAACACAAGCATGTGATGCATTTAATCATATAACTGACTTAAAAACATTGAAACAGACAAGTTTTGCCACAGGATATTGATGACAAAATAACATGTGTTCCTCAGCAGGAAAGAGACAGAAAGCACATGTGCAAGGCAGAGTTGAGAAAAATAAAGTTTTGGCATGTATGTGATTTAGCAGCAAGAAAAGAGGCAGGTCACTTTTTACAGCATCTATTTATGGCCTTTCCTTTGTGTTTCTGGTTCATGCCCATGGAAGCAGCATTATGGGTGTAGTTTTGCCTTCACATTATTGGCTACTGTAAGCAAAACAGCAAGAAAAATCTGCATAGTAGAGCCTCATCTTTTTATAAAATCCTCAGTGCCTTGCAACCACACTTAACATGAGTCCACTTGGCTACCGAGACAAAGACACAACGAGATGGCTCTTCCAGAGAGACTGTTCAGATAGATCTCTGACATATTATCGACAGACACATTATCGAACTACACAAATATCGCATCAAATATATCGACATCAAAAATATTGACATTGTATACTTATTTAAAAAACTACACTAATATCGACACTACAATATCGTAATACAATTATATCGATCACACAAATATCGCACACATAAATATCGCAATACTAAATATCGACATGAGTTAATAAATATGACACATGTCACAAATATCGATAACCAAAATATAGACATCCATAATATCGTTTTTTTTAAATATATCGACAATTCTAATACTAATAAAACCAATACTTTCAACAACATAAAGACAATATTTTCCCAAAACATACATTTTCAAATAAGATTCTACTTAAACATAAACATAACATTTATAGCGATCTCAATATTAAACAACATAATAAAAAAACACTGAAATAATTATCACATTGGCATTTCGAACACATTTAAATAAAATTACTACACATTATAAACAATCTTTTTATATATAATGATTTAAAACTCTCCTCCTTTAAAACTAAATATACTCTTACTTAGCATTTTCCATAAAAGGAAACCAATTAACTAAAAAAAATTCAAACCATCCAATAGAAAGGCCACATACAGAAAACAACCAATAACATTCAAGAAACAATTTGAAACCACTATAAAAACCAATTAAAACAAGTCTTCTACTGTGCCTTAAACCAAAGCATTGAACGAAGAAGAAACTCGACTAAACAGAAGAAACTTACATCCTACTACTATTCTAAAAACGTAAGTAAATATTCTTTTCTAACTAAACTGCCAAATTAAACTAAAACACTAATTTATCTTTACTCAAATAAATAACTAACTTATATATTCCATCTCTTTATGTTTCCACTACAGATATTACTCCAAACAGCTAAAGAAAATATTGAAGATTGCCAGAAAAGACTCACTAAAAAGTAAGTATACTATCAAAATACTTTATAAAATAATAATTAAATCCTACTCAAACCCCAAAACATCCTAAACCCCTAAACAAATCCATGTTCTCTTTATTAAATTTTTAAAAACCTGTATAAATTAACACCTATAGTCTATACCACTGGGCATGAGGGTAGGCTCTGTTTGCTTAGGGAGAGGTTAGGCTACTGCATCTTATTTATTAGGGAGGAGGGCCACATAGTAAGAGGGGTAGGGGACGGGGGTACATTGACATGTGGTGGGGGAGGGGGGGGGTAGAGAACTGGGTGGGAAGGTTGTTCATTCTCCTGAATAATTGGTCTTGATGATAAATGTGTGGTACTTCCGGGACAAGTGAAGGCGGGGGAATGTTTTTTGAGTTGTTGATTTGTAAAACAATAAAATACGTTTCAACAAAAAAAATATAGTCTATACCAAACAGCAATACCACCCCACTTAAAAAACTAAACCAACCACAACAATATATTTTCTTTAACTTTCAGAGACTACATCAACTAAACAGCATTTTTTCTACAAACAACATCTTCATTCAAATACAACCAAAAACACTTGGTAAGTATGTATAAAAAAAATGCTTTTTTGCTATTTTCATTTAAATATATAAAGTACTATTGCATATATTTTAATATACATTTTTTCCAGATTTCTAACACATCACGATGACAGAAGAAGCACAATTTATAACTTCGCAGAAAGGAAAATTCCAATTGTGTTACATGGGTTACACATACACCCAAGAAAAGCAGACGGACCGAAAAGTGAACTGGAAGTGTACTAAATATTATTCTAACAAATGCTACGGACGAGCAACAACAAGAGAAACAACTGTACTATATACAAGAGAGCATAACCATCCACCCAATCTCTCTGAAATAGAAGTCAGATCAACCCTTGAAAATATCAAAGAATTAGGCACTGGTTCACAAACTGCTACAAGTGTAATCCTAAAAGAACTATTACCTAGAGTGCCCAAAGAAGCAAGAGGCCAATTACCATCAATTGCTTCTATAAAAAGAACTATTGCTAGGACCAAAAAAGCAACCACGACAACTATACCATCCCCTAAAACTTTTCAAGAGATCATCATTCCACCAGAATTAAGTATCACCCACAATAATGAACCTTTTATTTTTTTTTGATAACAAAAGCACAGAAAAAAAGAATCATTATGTTTGCTACAACAATGCCAAACATGGATGATGGATGGCACCTTTACAATATGCCCAAAACCATTCTACCAGCTTTACACAATACACGGTCAATATCACAACACTTCCATACCTTTAATTTATGCACTATTACCTAACAAACAAAACACAACATATAATGAAATGCTAGGAAAACTAAAACAAGAATCAAATGATTTTTACCCTCAAAGAATTATCATAGACTTTGAGCAAGCCATGATAAATTCCATTCTCAAACTGTACCCCCATACAGCTATCCAAGGATGTTACTTCCATCTAAACCAATGTATATGGAGACATTTACAAAAATCTTCACTAAGTGTAGAATATGCCACTAACATAAGTTTTGCACATCAAATAAAACTTCTAACAGCCCTAGCTTATGTACCAACTACAGATGTTGCAGAACATTACAATCTTTTATTAGAAAGTCCATTCTACAAACAAAATGAAGTAAAGTTATCTCCCCTCTTAGATTATTTTGAGGATACCTGGGTGGGGAGACTACACAGATCAGGCCATAGACGTCAGCCCAAGTTCCAAATACCTTGGTGGAATGTATATGTAAGTACACTCAACCAACAAGCCAAAACTAACAACGCCGTCGAAGGCTGGCATAATGCATTCCTAACTTCTACTGGGAGAACAACTCCAACACTACAAAAACTACTAATTGCCATACAAAAGGAACAAAGTTTCCAAGAATTAAGAATGCAACAATCTGTCCTACAATTAAAACCAAAACAGTCTAGACAAACTACTCAAATGTATAATTACCTACAACAACAGGTACAGCTATACCCATCCACAAGAGGACTTGAGTACTTAAATATAATAGCTCAAACTCTCTTCTAAACCCTTTCCTAAATATTAACCCACAATTCTACTAAAACAACTATCACAACATAAATAAACCACTTTATTATATCACATATTTAATTATGTGGTCTAAAATATATAAATCAATTATATGGATATATATTTAGACAACATAATTAAACAAACCAAGTACACAACAACAATATTAAATATATAAGGTTTGGCCACCAACAATAAAAATATTTAAATGAACTTACCTGTGTAGTTGCTCCAATGGGATAATAACATTCCTTCCAAATAAATCCAGGTAGTTCAAAATCCATAGGTATCCAAAAAAAAATCCCAATAAAATGTAAAAATACAACTGTTTATCGAAAACAACGTCTACGGAAAAAAACCGACTATCCATTAACCATAAAAATCCCGAAAAATATTAAAAAGGTAAATAACCGCTCCTGGAAACCCGAACAATAAAGGAAGTGTAAAATAAACATTAGTAAACACAACTAATACACACTTCCTTTAAAAAAATAAGGTGTTTGAAACCGACGAAAATATCTTCTCCGTAAAACCTACAAAAGAGAAATAAACATTCCCACCCACCCACAAACACACAAAACGCACCTAAAAACATCACTACAAACGTTATTCAAACACTATAAAACTTTAACACACCGAAATAACAAAACACTAACAAAGCCACAAACACGGAACACAACGTAAATTATAAAACCGTATACAAACTATTACTAACACCCTAACTTCTAAAACATCAATCAATACACACTTATTACAACATTACTACTTCCACAAAACACTTAAAACTATTTAATAATAAAGAAAATACCTCTTACCTTCTCAAACGCGAAACAGCTCCCGACCGCTACCTGGATTCGACCAAAATAACCCAAAACAACAGCGAGCGGTTACAAAATAAAAGACCCAAACAAACATAACAACTAAAAAAATACCAATAAATGGCCTAACTATTTATTTAACATTACACATTACTTTAAAAATTAGTAAAACATTAGATTAAAATACTCAAAAAGAATCCCTATTTTTTTATCAATGTGAAAATTATTAAACGTATAAAAATAAATATAATAAATAAAATATTTTTATTAATATATCAATAAAACAGTATATATTACCAAAATAAATAGATGAACATGATATAATTAATATATTGTATCTACAACATACCAAAAAAAATAAAAACAAAAATACATATTCTAAAATGTAAACAATTTCAATATTTAATATGTAATATAAATATTAATAATTAAAATATATTAGTCATATATTTCAAAACATACAATTTCTTATAAATTCTAATAAAGTCTAAAAATTTTGAGTACACAATATAAATTTATAAATATTATACAGCTATAAAAATCTGATATTTTTATTTTTAATTATTTTGTGTGTTCATATATTCATGTCCAAAATATACATTAAACAAATATATATCCATTAGAAAAAAATTATATTATAACTATAATACAAATGTTAAATCTTAATTATTTTATTACATGTTTATTTCAATGATTTAATTATTAGAATATGCGTAATAATAAACAAAATTTTCTCTCTAATGAATATACATTCCAACAACTATAAAATAAATCTCATTTTCCTTTCTACTATTTAAAAAAAAAATTGGAATTTGCATTCTGATATAACTTCTATCTTTTATCCAACCAAAACTACAATCTACAGATTTTTTGTAAATTAAATCCAATTAATTTAACTGTTCCTATTCAACTCTATATTTAATTCTAATATTTACTATTTACCAAACTTAATTAACATACTACTCCCACTACATACTGAACTTAATTAATTTACTATTCTCACTCCAACCTATATTAAATTAGAGTATGTGCTGGACACAGAACTAAATTAATTTAGTACTCCCACTCCAGTCTATATTAAATAAAGATAAATGCTGGACACTGAACTTAATACATTAACTATTCTCACTCCAACCTATATTTAATTAGAGTATGTGCTGGACACTGAACTAAATTAATTTACTATTCCCACTCCAGTCTATATTTAATTAAGATAAGTGCTGGACACTAAACTTAATTAATTTACTATTCTCACTCCAACCTATTTTACATTAGAGTAGGTGCTGGACACTGAACTTAATTAATTAACTATTCCCACTCCAGTCTATATTTAAATAAGATAAGTGCTGGACACTGAACTTAATTAATTTACTATTCTCACTCCAACCTATATTTAATTAGAGTATGTGCTGGACACAGAACTTAATTAATTTAATATTCTCACTCCAAACTATATTAAATTACAGTAGGTGCTGGACAATGAACTTAATTAATTTACTATTCCCACTCCAGTCTATATTTAATTAAGATAAGTGCTGGACACTGAACTTAATTAATTTACTATTCTCACTCCAACCTATATTAAATTAGGGTAGGTGCTGGACACTGAACTAAAATAATTTACTATTCCCACTCCAGTCTATATTAAATTAAGATAAGTGCTGGACACTGAACTTAATAAATTTACTATTCTCACTCCAACCTATATTTAATTAGAGTAGGTGCTGGACACTGACCTTAATTAATTTACTATTCCCACTCCAGTCTATATTTAATTAAGATAACTGCTGGACACTGAACTTAATTAATTTACTATTCTCACTCCAACCTATATTACATTAGAGTAGGTGCTGGACACTGAACTTAATTAATTAACTATTCCCACTCCAGTCTATATTTAATTAAGATAAGTGCTGAACACTGAACTTAATTAATTTACTATTCTCACTCCAACCTATATTTAATTAGAGTATGTGCTGGACACTGAACAGAATCAATTTACTATTCCCACTCCAGTCTATATTTACTTAACATAAGTGCTGGACACTGAACTTAATTAATTTACTATTCTCACTCCAACCTATATTACATTAGAGTAGGTGCTGGACACTGAACTTAATTAATTAACTATTCCCACTCCAGTCTATATTTAATTAAGATAAGTGCTGGACACTGAACTTAATTAATTTACTATTCTCACTCCAACCTATATTTTATTACAGTATGTGCTGGACACAGAACTTAATTAATTTACTATTCCCACTCCAATCTATATTTAATTAAGATAAGTGCTGGACACTGAACTTAATTAATTTACTATTCTCAGTCCAATCTATATTTAATTAGGGTAGATGCTGGACACTGAACTTAAATAATTTACTATTCCCACTCTAGTCTATATTTAATTAAGATAAGTGCTGGACACTGAACATAATTAATTTACTATTCTCACTCCAACCTATATTAAATTAGAGTAGGTGCTGGATACTGAACTTAATTAATTTACTATTCCCACTCCACTCTATATTTAATTAACAAAACTGCTGGACACTGAACTTAATTAATTTACTATTCTCACTCCAACCTATATTAAATTAGGGTAGGTGCTGGACACTGAACTAAATTAATTTACTATTCCCACTTCAGTCTATATTAAATTAAAATAAGTGCTGGACACTGAACTTAATTAATTTCCTATTCTCACTCCAACCTATATTTAATTATAGTATGTGCTGGACACTGAACTGAATTAATTTACTATTCCCACTCCAATCTATATTTAATTAATATAAGTGCTGGACACTGAACTTAATTAATTTACTATTCTCACTCCAAACTATATTAAATTACAGTAGGTGCTGGACAATGAACTTAATTAATTTACTATTCCCACTCCACTATATATTTAATTAAGATAAGTGCTGGACACTGAACTTAATTAATTTACTATTCTCACTCCAACCTATATTAAATTAGGGTAGGTGCTGGACACTGAACTAAATTAATTTACTATTCCCACTCCAGTCTATATAAAAATAAAATAAGTGCTGGACACTGAACTTAATTAATTTCCTATTCTCACTCCAACCTATATTTAATTATAGTATGTGCTGGACACTGAACTGAATTAATTTACTATTCCCACTCCAATCTATATTTAATTGAGATAAGTGCTGGACACTGAACTTAATGAATTTACTATTCTCACTCCAAACTATATTAAATTACAGTAGGTGCTGGACAATGAACTTAATTAATTTACTATTCCCACGCCAGTCTATATTTAATTAAGATAAGTGCTGGACACTGAACTTAATTAATTTACTATTCTCACTCCAACCTATATTAAATTAGGGTAGGTGCTGGACACTGAACAAAAATAATTTACTGTTCCCACTCCAGTCTATATTAAATTAAGATAAGTGCTGGACACTGAACTTAATAAATTTACTATTCTCACTCCGACCTATATTTAATTAGAGTATGTGCTGGACACTGAACTGAATTAATTTACTATTCCCACTCCAGTCTATATTTAATTAAGATAAGTGCTGGACACTGAACTTAATTAATTTACTATTCTCACTCCAACCTATATTACATTAGAGTAGGTGCTGGACAGCGAACTTAATTTATTTACTATTCACACTCCAATCTATATTTAATTAAGATAAGTGCTGGACACTGAACTAAATTAATTTACTATTCTCACTCCAAACTATATAAAATTACAGTGAGTGCTGGACAATGAACTTAATTAATTTACTATTCCCACTCCAGTCTATATTTATTGAAGATAAGTGCTGGACAGTGAACTTAATTAATTTACTATCCTGACTGAAATCTATATTTAACTATGGGATTTGTTAAATTCTAAAATAGATTTAAATTTTCTAAATTTTTTTTGTTTTAAATTAAAAAATATATAAACATTTTAAATTAACTTCCCACCCTTATCCCCTATAACCCAACATTCCGCTCCTAAAATTATTTGTAAAATTCTAAATTAAAGTTACAATTTCTAAATTATTTTAATTAAAAATTTACAAATATATAAACATTTTTCAAACACTTCCCACCCTTATCCCCTATTAACCAACATCCCACTCCTAAAATTATTAGTAAAATTCTTAATTTATTTTACAATTTCAAATTTTTTGTTTTGTTTAAATTAACAAATATATAAACATTTTTAAAACACTTCCCACCCTTATCCCCTATCAACCAACATCCCGCTCCGAAATATATTAGTAAAATTCGAAATTTTATTTACAATTTATACATATTTTTAATAAAAGATTAACAAATATAAAAACATTTTTAAAACACTTAACTTAATTAATTTACTATCCTGACTGAAATCTATATTTAATTATGGGATTTGTTAAATTCTAAAATAGATTTAAATTTTCTAAAATTTTTTTGTTTTAAATAAAAAAATATATAAACATTTTAAATTAACTTCCCACCCTTATCCCCTATAAACCAACATCCCGCTCCTAAATTTTTTTCTAAAATTCTAAATTTAATTTACAATTTCTAAATTAATTTTTAAAAATTTTAAACAATATATAAACATTTTTAAAACACTTCCCACCCTTATCCCCTATAAACCAACATCCCGCTCCTAAAATTATTTCTAAAATTCTAAATTTAATTTACAATTTCTAAATAAATTTTTAAAAAATGTAAACAATATATAAACATTTTTAATACACTTCCCACCCTTATCCCCTATAAACCAACATCCCGCTCCTAAAATTTTTTTTTAATTCTAAATTTAATTTACAATTTCTAAAAAAAATTTTTTAAAAATTAACAAATATATAAACATTTTTAAAACACTTCCCACCCTTATCCCCTATAAACCAACATCCCGCTCCTAAAATTATTTTTAAAATTCTACATTTAATTTACAATTTCTCAATTAATTTTGTTTTAAAATTTTAAACAATATATAAACATTTTTAAAACACTTCCCACCCTTATCCCCTATAAACCAACATCCCGCTCCTAAAATTATTTCTAAAATTCTAAATTTAATTTACAATTTCTAAAAATATTTTTTTTTAAATTAACAAATATCTAAACATTTTTAAAACACTTCCCACCCTTATCCCCTATAAACCAACATCCCGCTCCTAAAATTATTTTTAAAATTCAACATTTAATTTACAATTTCTAATTTTTTTTTTTTTTTTAATTAAACAATATATAAACATTTTTAAAACACTTCCCACCCTTATCCCCTATAATCCAACATCCCGCTCCTAAAATTAAATATACATTTCACATTTTAAATAAAATTTACTAATTCAATTTTACAATATATTAAAAAATAAATTAACTTTTTTAAAACACTCCCCACCCTTATCCCCTATAACCCAACATCCCGCCCCTAAAACAATATAAATATTTCTCATATTATATACATTTTAACTATTTATACAAACAACTTCAAAATATTTACTAAACACACAATGACGATATTTTCACATGTCGATATTATTACTAACAATATTACTTACATCGACATTTAAGTAAAAAAAAAACCGATATTTTTCACATCGATATTATCTATTTCGATATTTTGTACATTCGATATTTTTGACTCGATATTTATGTCCCTCGATATTAAAAAGTCGATATATAGACTGCTCACCTGTTCAGATAACATAGAATCTAGCTTGACTTGGTTGAGGTGTTTATTTGCTGATTTCGATTTTTTCTTTTTATTTCATTCAAATTTTAAAAGTGTAAAAGAACAAGAGCCTGATTTAGATCTTGGTGGGCGAGTTAATCTGTCAAAACGGTGAAATACAGTTCCCATTATATCCTATGGGATTTATATTTCGGCGGACGGGATATCCGCCACCATTGTGATGGAGTAACCCGACCCTCACGATCTAAATTGTGCCCTAGGTCTTAATATAGCATTTTAGGGCAACACTGAATTTCTGCAGTCTTGTTTGTAGTCCACTTTTCTGTGTATTATTCAACATGCTTATCACAATAATATGAATGACATATTTTACATCTGAAGGCACATATTGCATGCTCTCACCATTCTTTAATAGGCATTAGCTGGGACTGCTTTTTTACTGGTAAACAATGCTATTAATTTGTAAATTAAGCTTCATAAGTTCAAGTTGTATATATGTTTTGCAGGCATTTAATATTTCTAACTTGGAGTATGGCATTAAGAAAGAAACAGCCATTTCATCATTCACAATGCTTGGACAACACTTGGTAAGATATATTCACTCTTGCATCATTTATTCTATTTCACATTCATATTAATATTAAATATCTTTCCTGGTAGTTTTCAATAATTTTAGTGTTATGACATTATGAGCCACAAAGGTATACAAATAGAATTTAAGTTTTATGTTTTACCAATTTGACCATTTTCATTCATTTTCAATTGCTTTGGGGTTTCTCTGTGTAAGGAAGGTAAAGGTCAATCTTCTGTAGAAGGGCACAACTGGAGAGAATCCTCCATAGTTGGAATTCTTGAAAGTTGTACATAAAGCTGGGCATAAGATGCTTTTCTGGCTTTTTGTATGAAATGTATATTTCACAATATATTGGGTTAGGACTTCGAACCTGCAAATCAGTACCTCGCATCAAATCATTCATGCCAGTGTATGGTGAAAAGGTACGTTCGTTCTGCTGTGTTATGTGCGATATTCCATAAGCAGTTCAGTGAATTCACAATATTTTTTCAAAAGATTTCCTCTTTGGGGGAATGAAATCCTGATGCATGCAATCAGGTTAATTATCACATGACCCTGAATCAGAGAACTTTTTCACTTCCCAATTTGCCATGAGTTTAATGTGGAAGTTTTTCTATATGAGGAACCTGAGGGTAAAATTTGTGGCCACTAAAATATTTATGTTCGATGGCATGTGTGGCTGTAGATACACATGCTCTGCATATTACTGCTATCTAGTGTTGGGTCTGCAATTGTGCAAGTTGTTTTTCTTCGAAGAAGTCTTTTGAGTCACGATGTTGAGTGACTCCTTCTCTCTGTGATATTGTGCATGGACATCAACTCCATTGTTTGATTGTTTTCTACACGCAGTCTGGTTCAGATGTGTGTGCCTGCGCTCCGTTATTCGAGACTGTTCAGTTCGATCTTCTGGTTTCTTGCTGTCTTCGACGGTATTGCTTATAGTTTGCGCTTTCACCATCTGTGTCCTTCCATCCTCGTTGGTTCTTATTTGTTTGTCCAATCACCCTTCGGGCCGTCTCTCAGGCCTACCTCCAACATCATACCAGCTTCATCCAAAAATGTGTTGCCGGTGATGGAACGTACGCCCTTTATATTCTGTCGGCGTTAGCTGCAAAATTTCTGCACACCGACCAACATCTTGTGTGCAACCTTTGCCTTTCACCCGTCTACAAGGAAGCCGACTGTGAAGCATGTAAGTTATTTTGGTCCAAGAAAATGCATCAGGATTGAAAGGATCATCAGCAGTAAATGTCTCAGAAGACTACAGATGAGAAAAGCGACATTTTCAGCAAAGACCACCCCCAGAGAAGCCAACCGTCGAAAGATTAGGCTTTCTCGATTGGTGAAAAGCTCTGGCTCCGACTTGGAGGTAGACATGACGATGCAGAAACTCCCATCCACCCAGCGAGTGAGTACTATGACCTCAGCCCCTCCATCCAAGCGGACCCAAACATTTTCAACACTCCGACTGTTAGAGGTCCTCGAACCACCACTGCCTTCTGGCCATGGTCGGTTCCGAAAATGTTTTGGACGCCCCGCCCTCAAGCCCGGCACTCAATATTGCTACCAAGGCCAAGCCTTCACCATCGACCTCTTTGGACCAAAAACATGCTTTGGTACCGACCCGATCCTCGGTACTGATTCGGAAGCTAGCCACATCTCCCTCGGCGCCGACTAAGCATCACACTTCCAAGCCAAAAACCTTGGTACCGAAATCTTCGGAGTTGAAAGACTCAAAAGCATCATCGGCTTCAACGTCTCCTGTTGAATCCATCCTAGGAAACGGACATTCACCAGAGGAAAATCCAAATTCAAGTGGGCACTTGGTGCATTCTTGCTTCAAATTCCTCTCCACCACCTCTAAAAAGGAAATTGTTATTTAAGGAGGCGCTAGATGTTCCACTTTCTCTCAAGAAGAAAGTAAAAGACAAAGCAACTAGCTCTTCTTATCAACCGCTTCCTACACCCCCTCCCCCTCCAACACCTTCTCAACCACCTCCATCCCCTCCTCACTCTCCACCGCCGTTATAACCATATTAGGATATACAAGACATGTCCCCTCAAAGATCACCACAGTCCGACACTAGTGGGTTGGGGGAACTATTTGGAGATCCTGATCCCTGGCATATATATGACAACTATCCTACTACACCAAATGATCCCAACTTGCACACAGCTGATTCTTCCCCTCCTGAGGATGCAAACTCCTATCAGGAAGTCATTTTGAGAGCAGCAGTTTTCCACAACGTACAGCTCCATAGGAAATCCCTAGAGCAGGAATTCCTCTTTGACACTTTGACTTCAGATATACACAATATAGAGATACACCACATCTGCCTATATTACCTAATGATGGTACATGCAAATTAGATCTTTAAGGACCCTATCAGGACCTGAATTATCAACACTAGGGCAGATGAAAAATACAAGGCAGCACCATCAGATCCTGTATTCATTCGGAGTCAAGTACCAAAAGACTCCATTGTCACCACTACTGGACATTAAAGGCCAATTCCCAGGCTACTGGGGATACCCCTTCCCCAGAAAAGAAAAGTAAGTGCATAGATGCTCCATGAAAGAGGGTTGCAGCGTAGGCTGCCAATCATTGGCGCATCACCAATTCTCAAGCTCTTTTGGCCTGCTATGACAGAGCACATTGGGGTGAGATGGTGGAGCTTTACCAGCACATCCCTGAGGAGTATAAGAAAAGAGGTCAACAAATTGTTACCAAGGGACAGACCATCACTAACACTACCATTAGCTGTGCCTTTAATCCAGCAAAGACTGAAGCCAGAGGAATTGATACGAGTATCCTTCTTAGGTGACACGCCTGATTAAAGTGTTTTGGATTCAAACATAAGGTCCAACAGGCAGTTTTAAACATGCCCTTCGATAAAGAACAACTCTTTCTCCCACAGATAAAATCTACCTTAGAGAAAATGAAGAAGGACACTAACACGACCAAAGCAAAGGGGGCATTATAAACTTTCACTTCATGGGCTCCTTTCGTCGCCCAGGCTACCGAGTGCATATAAGTCCACCTCCAGAGGCACCCACCTCTCAACAGAAACAGCCCTAGACCTCTTACACCATGGGTTTCTATAGAGCTTCCTTCATAGAGAATAACAGGGATAGGGGCGGGGGTGCCTCTGCTTGTGGACCAATTCCCACTGCAAAACAGTGACTACCATAGCTTTTCCCTGACCACACAACAACTGTTGTCGGTTAGACTAGGGTTTATTCACCCTGTGTGGAATTCCATCACCACAGACAAATGGGTAGTAGCCATTATCAAACATGGATATTGTCTGGAGCTCATTATGACACCACCAAACATTCCACCTCACACTCACAGGTTATCTCAGGAACATCAGGCACTTCTAAAGCAGTAAGTCCAAGCCCTTATTCTCAGAGGGGCTATAGAACCTGTTCCCCTTCAACATCAAGGCTCAGGAGTATACTCTCTATACTTTCAAATACCCAAAAAGATGGGTCTCTGTAGTGCTAGAAGCACTCTTGTGGTTTGACACCCAGTGATGACCTTTGACTACCATTATTTTTACTGACTAGTGTATTATCTCATCCTAGCCTGGATGTACGACGGTCCTGCACATGTGTTGCGTTTCTTACAAGTTTCTTTCTTGTAATCTTGCTGTCTTTCAGTGGGAGCTGTCACGGAGTAGACAGCCTTGCCAAGAATAGAAGGTGTGGAATGTGCATTTGAAAGCATAAGAGGGAGAGAGTTGTGGAATGTACTCTTTGGTTTCGAAATGCAGTGTTGTGGGCAGCGATGCACACATGTTCTCGGTGTTGTACATTGAGAGATAAAGTATGTGATGCTATAGGACATTGAGAGATGAAGTATATGAATCTATAAGCAGTTGTGCACAATTGTGCATTGTGTTGTACATTGATGAGAATTATGAAGTTCTTACTATTGGCTTTGACATGGCCTCATGTCATCCTTTTTCCTGACTTTGCCTTGCTTCAGCTTTTCTGAGTGCACAGCAGCGCTTGCAAGTTGCTTGGGTTATTTACGTTCAAGGTCTTTTTGTTTTTGTGAGGGATTGTTTATGTACTCTGAAAGGCTTTGCAAGCTTCGTCAAGATAAAGGCTAGAACATGCGAGATTTGGAGAAGGGGACGTGAGAACTCCTTGGGAATGCTTGCTTGGAACCTGGCCAGTTCTGGTAAGATTCCTCTGGCCCGGGGGAAGGTCTTTCGCAAACCTTCTAGTGTGTTTAAAGCTGAGGGTTGCTGACTTAGAGACTGGGATTTTGGAATCTGAACGAGGACAGACACGTCTATTTCGGGACAACCTGGTTGCTGGGATCTGATCCCTGGCTGTGAATCCCCCGGTCAGAAGTGGGCTAAGATGCAGATGCAGTGTTTTTGCACCATGTGAAGTTTTGAGTTTTGATTATTGACATTGTGATGTGAGCCAGTGGCTGTGATCATTTGATGTGTTGTCTTTGTGATGTGTGAGTGAGTCAAGGTGAACCTCTAAAGTTCTCATTTGATCTATTCAATGTATATATCTTTCTGATCTTTTGCAGGACCTCCAGTATATCTGCTTGAGTATTATCTCATATTATCTGCTGCTTGTTTATTCATGATTATTATTCAGGCATTTAGATTATTGCTTGCATATAAACATATGTATCTCTTTGTGTATTTGAATCATGTGCATTTGGCATCTGGGAAAGCCTTTCTGTTAGAGAGCATTGTTTAAAATAAAACCCCAAGCCTTATTCTAAAAGAGAGAGAGTCCTTGCATTTTGTAAAATAAAACCCTTTTCTAAAGGTGCTGTATTAAAGTCTTTGCTGCGCCGGGTGTTGAGCCATCATGTGGGAGATTATCTGATAGGCGCAATCACAACACTCTCTAAGATCCAGCTTAGATCTCAGGCCTTTAGCCAACTACATCCTATCAGAACACTTACATATGGTCACCTTACAGGATGTCATTCCTCTTCTTCAACAGGGCGACTTTATGACGACATTAGACCTAAAGGACACCTAATTCCACATACCAATACAGCCTCCTCAACGTAAATACTTGAGATTTGTGGTAGCAGCCAGAAAACACTATCAGTTCAAAGTTCTTCCATTCGGAGTGACTACTGCACCTCAAGTATTCAGACGTTTGGCTTATCAAAGCCAGTACATTTTAGCAGTGCCAACAACACACAAATCACAATAGATCTACTTCACAACCTATGTTTTATTATCAGTGTCCCCCAAGTCTCACCTCCAACCTCTTCAAATCCAACCTTACTTGGGAGCAATCCTAAGAACACAATTAGGATTAGCCTACCCCAACTCTGCTCAAATTTAGAGCAATCAAGCAACCTTGCCCAAGTTCCAATCAAATCAGACAATCATAGTTAGGACAGTTATGCTTCTACTTGGAATGATGGCATCCTGCATTGCCATGGTTCCCAAAGCAAGGCTACATATACGTCCCCCTCAACAATGTCTAGCTCACCAGTGGACTCAGTCACAGGGTCAATTGGAGGAACTAGTGTTGATAGACCGCCACACTCACTGTTCTCCGGAATGGTGGAACGCCAACAACCTGTTGAAAGGGCAACCTTTTCTAGACCTTGTTTCCAACATCACTCTCACCATGGACGCATCAAAGACGGGGTGAAGTGGTCCATTACAGGACCTCACCGTACACAGTCTCTGGGAAGCCAAACCTCAATCTCTACACATCAACTACTTAAAGCTTCAGGCAATCTACTTAGCACTGAAAGCTTTCCTTTCTCACCTGTCTCACCTTTCCTTCCTCACCTGTCTCACAAGGTTGTCCTAGTCCGGATGGACAATATGACAGCCATGTGTTATCAGCAAAAAGAGTGGGGGGGACACAATCTTCACAGCTATCAAATCTGTCTCAGAACATATGGACGTGGGCTCTTCATCACAACATTCGGCTGTTGGCAAAATAATTTCCGTGAACAGACAATAACTTGGCAGACCTGCTAAGCAAGATTCAGCAACAAGTCCACGAATGGGAATTCCACCCACAACCTCTCTTGCCATACTTCCAAAAGTAGGAGTTCCCTCAGATCATACTTTTCACCACTGCAGAAAACGCAAAATGCCCAAACTTCACCTCCAGGTACCCACATCCACTATCCAAGGGCAAAACATGATGGATGAGTTGGTCAGGGATATTTGCCTAAGCTTTTCCTCCTCTCTCACTTCTTGCTTTCTTGGTTCAGAAGCTCAGGCAAATGTCTCTTACAATGATCCTGGTAGATCCTACATGGACACATCAACCTTGGTTCACAACACACCTTGGCCTCACTTTAGGTCCACACTAGAAGCTCCCCAACAGGCTGGACCTTCTCACTCAACATTAAGGACAAGTGAGGCACCAGACCCGGAAACCCTCTCCCTAGCAATTTGGCTCCATCACTTACCACCAGAATGTATGGATATTCTCAAGGGAGCACGCAAACTCACCATTAGAGCCTGTTATGCAGCAAAATGGAAGCAATTTTTTTGCTACGGTCAATCAAAACAAAATGACTGTAGGAAGGTGGAATCTGATTATATGGTTGCCCCCACTTTTTTCCTGGTGTTTTGCTGGTTTATGACTTAGTTGGACTGGGATCCTGCTATTCAGGGCCCCAGTCTGTCTGCTTTCTCTGTAAAATGGTTTGCATGTACATTAGGTACATATCTAATTGGATTCTGGAGTGCCTTATAAGCCCCTAGTATATGGTATACTATGTACCTAGGGCATAGGTACCTCAGAGGCCTACCAGGGGCTGCAGCATATATTATGCCACCCCTGGGAAGCACTCCAAAATGACACCACAGGTCTGCTACTGCAGCCTGGGTAAGGGTGTGCTTGCACTCCTTACTGTGGTATAGGCTACCTATATCACTACCCTATACAGACACATATAAACCTATAAGCCACTCCTATGGCAGGCCTTGACAATCCTGAAGGCAGAGTGCTTGGTTTTATGTGAGAGGGTGCCCAAGCATGAGCTGAGCCCCTCTGCAGCTTTCGGAAATACTTCCTTATGGCTTTTCTGTGATACAGCCATACCATATACTCTTAAGTGCATTATAAGCTCGCGGTAAATGCTAATGTTTGGGATGGCTGCATCAAAACATGTCGTGTTTGATGTCAAACGCTTTGGAATACTACCCCCCGCCAGTTCTGGTGGCGGGGGTAGCATTCCACCCTTCTAGAGGGAGAGACATGTTCACACTGGCTAAACCCGGTAGGACTTTCCTGAGCCCTGGCATCACAAAATGGATGCCTCTGCCACAGACACAGGACTGGCCTCCTGCTGCTGACTGAAACTCTGGCAGGGGAGGCCTGGACAATAGGTTTCCTGTTGAGGGGAGGTGTCCCCACCTCCCCAGACAGGCTGATGTGTATTGGGGCTGGGCGGGAGCACTCTCTGGTGCTTTGAAGTCCTGCACTGGGGGCACACTTGGTGTCCCTGTGCATACTCCAGTTCAAACCGGTGAAACTGGACAAAGGAAATGGGTGTAACCACCCCTCTTTCCTGGCCCACCCATAGCTGGGGCCTTATAGTGAGTTTAGGGGATGGACTAACTCTAAGTATAGGAATCCAGTCCCTAGTACTTTAGATTACCCTGGACGAAACTCTGCAATGTACATCCTGGACCTTCAACGTTCTATCCTGACTAGAAGACTGAAGAGATCTCCCTTGGGGTCAAGGAGTGACTCCCCTGCTTAGCAGGCACCAAAGAAGTAACTGACCGGTCTGCAATTCTGAAGCTCCCGCCGGACGCCGAAGTCTCTGCATCCCCAGAGGTGGATTTCCAGACTTCCCCGAGGCTACCCTGAGTCTACAGCAAAGCTGAGGCCCGTGGGTGATGTGGAATCGTGACACCTGGACACTGCAAACTTTTGCAGCAATACTATCTTCCTGGTCCTCCTCGAAGTTGTGCTTTGGGCTCCAAGTAGCCCCAGCCTTGAGCACCTCCTGCACTGAAGATTTTTGGCCTCCACGAGTGACCTGTGGGCCAGCTTCCAGTGCGACCGCTCGAGGCTCCTTCGCGATCACTAGCCCGTTGGCTAGCAGGTTCCCGCGAAGGCAACTCCTTTTTGGATTGGGCTTACACATGGTTGCTCCAGATGTGCCCCGACCTTGCTGGTCTGCACCGCAGTCCTTTCTCTGAATTCCAGTGACTTGCCGTTGGGTCCATTCTGGTCGCTGACACCGCAGCACTCAACAGACTTCGTGGGACAGCTCGAATCCGGCTCATGGACTTTGTTGACGCCTCCTGGACCACGTGGCTGAAGAGTCAAGACACCCATCAACTCACCTGAAGCACCCGACATCTGTGGGCATTGGTCCATCCTGCCCTAGGTTACTGGCAAGTGACCAAGACTCTGTCCCCTCTGCTTTCAGGTTCCATACATCCCAGATCCAGGCTTGGATCTCTTCGGACACTTCTCCTCTTCACGGCAGCAGCAGTTCTTTGCAGGCTTCCATTGAAATCGATGACGCGACCCGACACCAAAAGACACCTAGGCACCCGGCTTCCCTGGGTGAGGTAACTCGAGTACTCCGGTGCTCTGGTGGGTGCTAGCTCAAGAACTTCTTAAGTCCAAAAGGGTTTGGTCCTGACTCGATTAGAAGTGTCCCTAATCTTTACAATTCCAACCGCGACATTGCTCATAGAAGATAATAGGAACCCGCGGTTGTGTTGTCACACTGCACACAGTCCCCGTGGGTTCTCTGTGTCACTACCTTGGGTGGTTCCTTGGGGTCCCAGCGATTCTAGAGGCAATAGGCCTAGTGCCTATTCCAGTCATGGTTCCTATACCACTTTTTTGGTATATGGTTTGGTACGCCCCTAGGGCCCAAACGTGTATTTGTGCTTTTACTGATGCTTGCTCACTTGTAAACTAAGTACTTCGAACTCCAGTCTCATAAAGAGACTAGAGGGGTGTGTCCTATCTTAAATACATATATTTTGAATATATACCTGGTGTGGTTGTCTTTTCATTTGATCATTCAAGAGATTATAGACTGGCAAAACAAGCTGCTTTTCATTCCTTCAAGACTTAGCCTGAAGGCTGCTCTCCATAGCTACCACTAGGATAGCTTTCATATAAGGTTGTCATTAACCATTCACCATAAGGGGTTGTTAGGACTGATACAAGGTGCCCACTACAACTAGTGGACATCATATATCAGGCCATCTTCTCACAATGACCCTCTAAAAGCCACAGTACAGGACATTGTCTGCTACTTGCTTAGTTTACAAAAAGCTAATTTAGCGCACACTTTCATATGGTTACACCTCTCTCCAGTTGCTGCCTACCTCTAAAATAGACAGCATCTCTCACTTTTTAAAATTTCAACCATCAATGCTTTCATGGAAGGACTCAAATTAATTATTCCAACACAGGTTCATCCAGCACCCTCTTGGAACCTTAACATCTCTATATATGTTTCCTTTTATTTTCTTCTAATATGAAGAGATGAAAACCCAGCCAACGCGTTTCGTTCCACACTGGAACTTCTTCAAGGCTGTAGACAAGCAACATAACAACATATAAATGACATATACAACATATAAAGCAACACAAGTTACGAAAATATAATGTAAAGGTCCGTAGGTTGATCTGCAGGAGCGTCAGGAACGAGAAGAGAAGTCTCAGTCTTCTCCTGCGGCCCTCCGTCTCTATCAAACACTAGAGAACCGGATGACGCGCTAGGGGAAAACAGGGCAACAAAACAAGGGAAGGAGGGTGTGACGTCAAGGTTGTGGCTGTGGCGGAACCAAGGATGAGGTTCTTCTCTGCTGTAAAGAAAGTTTGATTATATGACCATTCACATAAGGTTCCCTACGATTATCAACCTTGCTGATTCTGTAGTCCTACCTCTCGGTATGCTCTTTCCTATGGAGGATGTTGATTCAAGTCGGAGGGGTAGGAACCTTGGAAGGGGTATGAACCTTGGGAAATACAGGCCAGTATCCTGTGTAACACAAAGCACTTAATTCAGGACCTGTCCCACACACTTTAACATTTGGTTTCGTCTTACAACTGACTCACCCTTTGATAACACCCAGCAACCCCGATTCTTCAATGATGGTCCATGTAACATGTAGGCCATGCAGGTGTAGATAACGGGCTGAAGACTAGAGCAGAACAACAAATGTTACCTCCCGCCCGGGAGGTAACATTCAAGGGTATGATTTAATAATAATAAAGAGTAGCGCACAGCGCTGTTACCGTGCTTCTGCCGCACACCGGCCAACCGATACCGTGGTCGACGTGAGTGCTCCCCCTCAGTTGTTATGCTGTTCTTCGGCCTCGGATGATCCTCGCTTAGTGAAAAGGCAGTGAGGATCTGTAAGGGGTATGGCCCGATCTGTGAGCAAAACGCCGGTGAACACAATCGTCCACTCGTAACAAAAAGGCTGGGGGGCACAAGGGGATTGACTGTACCTCTCAATCCGTTGAATACTGGACTAGGTCAATTCCGCTGTATTGAGGGAGCGGATAGTGGGGGCCAAATAACGGGGACTAGGAAGTCTCTGGGAATGGGCAGGAAGAAGGGAGCCAGAGCACAATGGGGTACAATTACCACACACACCACACGCCGCCACCAAGGAGTGAATGCACCACTGAGAATGGTTGCATAAAGAAAAGGGAAATTTTACACTCACACTTCACGCTATGATTATGACCGTAACTGTAGACTCTAGAACGACGAGATCGAAGCGGTACTAAAAACCGCCTTGAGGTAACTAGAACTCTACCAGGATTAAGCAGAGTCTCCACGAGAACGCCAGGGACGCGGGCATTCGCCGCGAAACACTCGAACACCAAGAAAGGACTCCCGGAACAGGAAACCAAACAACCGGAAGACAGGCAACACTAACTAGGACGGAACAGGATTCCAGGCTAGAACGCTAAGCGCGTTCAAGCTTGCGTAGAGTCCTTATATACTGGACCGTCTGCCGGTCCGAACCGCGGGGCATGACATATAATACATAAGCGACAGTAAGTACAGGGATCAAAGCACACATAAACCATAAAAGATACATAGAGACATTAGTCTAAATAATTACATACATCAAAAATTACATGCATAAAAACACCTTAAACAAACATGTAGTTTTACATGTCTGGGAACATAACACCAGCATATACCTTGAACATCTTTCGAATAAACCTATCCTAGTTAGTTTCAACTCTTTAATACATTTTTATGGTTAACCCGCTGTATTTCGTTGCTTAATATCTAGGTCAATATTTTATAATTGTTTGTTAGGTAAGAAACGGGAGGAAGAACAACAGAAAAAAAGAAAAAACAGGAAGAGCAATGGCAAGTCTACAATAGTCTTTTTACGTGTATTCACGACAATAATAACAAGGGAACAAAGGAGAGCAGGGGAAGGGGGGGAAAGTGGGGGGAAGGGGGTTGGAGGGGGGGAAAGGAAGGGGAAAAAAAAAAGAAAAAGAAAAAAGGGGGATAGGGTAATGAGACGAAGATGGTGGTGTGATAATCCTCTTTAAAAATTAATAAAAGCAAAGATCTCTGGACACTCACCAAACAATGAGATAGTAAAGATATCCTGGTCAAATTTAGAGATTTTCAATGGTCGGACGAACTTTTGTTTGTAACCTTTGATGTTGTAAGCCTATATACCTGCATTGATAAGCATTTTGGGATTATGGCTATGAGCTCCTTCCTGGATAGAGAAGGAGCCGGACTTTATGAATATAACGAAATGATTGTTGAGATGGTTGATATTATCTTAATGAATAATTTCTTTCTACATGACTCCAGATGGTACCAACAGATCAAGGGCGTTGCAATGGGTTCCGGGTTTGCTCCCTCGTACGGTTGCCTCTTTATGGGGTGGTACGAGAAGGAGCATGCCTGGGCCCATAGTGCCTCCCCCTGGACAGAATTCATCGTGTTTTGGGGGAGGTACATAGGCGATATCATTTGCCTTTGGTCTGGATCTGTTGAAATGCTACAGTAATACTTTGAGTACCTAAATGACAATGCCCTCAATGTCAAACTTACGATGTCCTACCATAAGGACAACATCAACTTTTTAAGATATAAACTTTTTTATTGAGGATGGGCTAATACAAAGCAAGTTATATAGAAAAGAGACAGCGTGTAACACGGTGTTGCATGCATCCAGTGCCCATGCTAGCTCGGTAATCAATAATATTCCATTTGGCGAAATGACTCGCATCAGGAGAAATTGTAGCACTGAGAAAACTTTTCTGTCTAACATTAAGGCGACAAGGGGAAGATTTGAGAAAAGGGGTTACTGTAACAAGCTACTAGATAAAGCAGAACAGAGAATTCTTGGTACAAACAGGGACTCCACATTAGTAGATACGCCCAATATAAGGAAGTCTCTAAAAAATGACAACAAAATGAGGTTTATTACCCAATATACTACCTATAGTAATAACATGTTCAATGCCTTACGCAAAAATTGGCATTTTTTGTCTTCGATCTCTGGATTAAAGGATTGTATCACTGACAGACCTAGCATTACATACCGAAGGGGGACCTCTTTGAGAAAACAACTGTGCCCTAGCTATGTCGTGACCCCTCCAAGAAATGGAAACTGGATACCTAAGAAACCCAATGGTTTCTTCGTTTGTAGCTCCTGTAATATCTTTAGTAGTGGGAAAAATAAAACAACGTCTTTTTCCTTTAATAGTCCACGGATCTATAACATTACGCATTTCATTAATTGCAATACCACTCATGTGGTATATATTTTGGGATGTGAATGTAACATCATATACATGGGTAGTACCACACGATGTTTAAAAATCCGAATTCAAGAACACAGGAGAGCTTTAATTAATAGGGATACCAGATACCCCATCACTGAACACTATAACAACAAACACAATGGTAGTAATATCTTTTGGTTTTACGGCATTGATCATGTACCTATGAGCAAGAGGGGCATGAACCGTGAACTGACACTCAGACAATTGGAGTCAAAGTGGATTTGTCGCTTACGGGCTGTTACGCAGGGTCATAATTCCGATTCTGAAATGCATTTCTTCCTCTAAAATGTACCTTGCTAGCAATCTGAACTTGGGATAACTCCTTTTTGCCTATTATGGGACATTTCTTACCACTCGGCATTTTTTTTTTTTTTTTTTGGAAAACCTTTATTGATATTTCAATCAATTACTCGTATGGGCCTACAACCCCCGGGGCCGGCCGCTAAACAATCAGAATAACAGAAAGCAATTATATCACAGTCAGCACCTCGGGGAACAGGATCTCGACGCTAACATACTCTCAGTCTCTGAACGGCCCAAGTAAGAGACCAGGATAATAAAGGTTCACATTTTATAATAGAGGAGGATGGAAGGATCAGGTGCCAAACAGTTTCCCAGCAGCGAAAAATGGCAGGCAGAACGATGAAGGTAAACAATAAACAGCAGTCTATCTAAGCAATGGCGCTGAAACAGGAAGTTCAGGATGTGGAGGAATATCACGGCAACTTGCGCCTGCAACCCCCTGCCCTAAGACCCAGGAAACACCATGGAAATTATGGCACACAGGAAACAGCATCGATTATCAACTAAGGAGTTCTACCATGCTGATCCCAGAAAAAGACAAAGAAGAGTAAAAGAAGAAAAGGAGGCCATGGAAAAAAAGGGGTTAAAGACTAAAGAATCCCCTCCCCCAACCCCCCACCCTGCACCTCTGCAGATGAGTACGGCCCCCCCCCCAGCAGTGTGCCTGTCGCCCCGGAGTCAGACCCGAAATATAGAAGAAACAGAGAAAAAGGAATAGGAAAAGAACCCCCCCCCGGACGGGGGGTAGAGAGAGTATTAATAAACTGGAGGAGGGCCTGCAAAACATGCCCCCGGCTTCTCCCTCCCGCACCATATATTTCCCCGCAAAGCATACAATAAACAACACAGGATCGACCCTGTCAAAGAAGTAAGGAGCCTTACGCACTTAGTACACTAACAGTTCTACCGTGAGAGCACGCAACCCCCGAGCCCGCCCGCCTAGTAGATGACCACGTCTGAAGGATCATCCTTATCCTTGGCCACTCTTTGCAAATCTACCCATGCCTACCCATCGACCCAGTGCCAAGTCCAATGTTACCAGGAAGAGGAGCGTCCAATAAAGGTCAGGAAGCGACACACACAGGTAGGGTAGAAGGCCCTGAAGATCGACACAGTCAGCTCTATGGAGGGTCGTCTTTCCCAGTGCTGCCCCAGGATTTACACTGCACACCAGGTCCATGAAGGCGGAATCAGCCAGAGCAGGCGACCGTTGCTTGTATATTGCCTGAGTCGCCGGAAGCCGCACACGGGACAAGGCCACCACCCCCCACTCAGGTCCAAAACCTCCGGAACCGTCCAGGTCCACAGCCAGCTGAGCGCACGTTAGCATACCGTCCGGAGTGTCCAGTTGTGCACTATTCACAGGGGCGGCCACGACACTGTCCTCCCGTGTGCAGTGTAGGAAGTCCCAGCGTACCTGGGGACAGGCGGGCCGCAACTGTTCCAACGCTGTTGTCACTCCATCGAGCTTACTCCCCAACATCCAGGCGCCGTGGATCAAAGTGGAATGAAGGGCACCGAGAGCCTCGAAAAGGTCACCGTACCCCAGTACAGCTCCCGGCGCTCGCTCCGCTACGCTCCTCAGAGTCGCACCCTCCCAAGCTTGCTGCGACCCAGTGCACAGGATGGTGGACCTCGTCCTTCCAAAATGGCCGCTGGGTAGGTTCAACCCAGTTTGGGACCGGGACTCAGGCACGAGCGCCTCGGGTTCCATGTCACTGGAAACAGGGTTCCGGGGGCAGGCAAATAATGTGTCCGGTGTGTGGTCATGGGCCACTGTCAGCCCTACCACGGACCAGCGCCCGCAAAAATCCGGGAGCTGCCCGCAGGAGTCGGGGCGAGTTACGGGCGGCGTCCGGGCAGCTCACCAGCGAAGGCTGAGGCAATCACCGGAGAGTCTTGGAGTTGCCACCTCGGGCATGCACTCGTTCTGCCACGCTTAGGGATAGGAGCGACCACGGCGAAATGTAGGCCGATATTCGCACCGCTTCGGTAGTCCGACTCCACCCAGTCACCAATGGCCGCTGTTGTTGAACTGCCGCCCGGCCATGGTGTCCACTCGAGGTCCCGGTTCCAGGGTTGCACAGGCCGCAAACTTCAGACTGACATTTCTCCGGCGGTACCGCTGCCAGAAACTTCGGGGTCACACTATCGGTTGCCGCTCTCGTTCACCAACACGGGCAGCTAGCGCAGGCTAAGGATCTCATGCAGGATATCTGTGCGGGGTGCGGAGGTTCTCGGAGCCGGGAGCCTACGCTGCCGTCCCGGTCGCCATCTTGGCTCCTCCCCACCACTCGGCATTTTTAATTAGATATGCAGTAATACTCGGGGGCTATAATCTTATATATTCCTTTATTATTATTATTTTTATTCTCAATTTATTTTTTCCTTAATTTTCTTTTTTCTAAAAATGTTCCCATCAAGTCTGTTGCTTTTAAAAAAAAGAATTTTTCCTTAATTGTTTTTTCTCATTTGCTCCGAGTAAATCGGAACCCCCTTCTCAATCATGTAAGAAATAGTATGTTTTCCATTACGGGGGAGAATCTAGTAATGTCTTAAATGATCGTTTTATCATGGCCCCTTCTTCTTTTCCACATTTTGTCAATAAATGGCATGTTTCCATCATTTTTTGCATGAATAAAGCAATGGTATGCATGACCGTTCCAACATGGCGCCTTCCTGTTAACAAATTGTGCGCTGTGCTTTTTCTTTCCCAACCTGGCGGACGCCAAAATAGCTTGGGGTTTTGGACATAATAACCCGTACCACCATCGAGCATGCTAATATTCTTCCTTCATTTTCACTATTTAATTTCCTTTTTTTGATACTTATATACTCTTTATTTTCTGTTTTAATATGGCGTCTTGTTTTCGATACTATTCTCGAATCCAAAACTCGCGAGATTTTGAATACGATCGACGACCATCTGATTCCCGGTGCTTATATTTTTCAAACCTGCTTGGGCGCAGCTTTGATACCTTTCGCTACGGGAACGGACCCTTCTCCTGGTCGTTTGATATATGGGACTTCCTAGGTGAGAGCGTATATACTTTATCAAAGTAACCCTCTCCCTATGTTTCTTCGTTATGGGCTATATTATATCCTCTATTTAAACGGAGCAGGCATGACCTATAGGCTTCTATTCTAGTGCCGTATTGTGGCCCCGTACAGTGTTGACAGTTTATTATATATACTTTGCATTTGTGCACGTAATTTTAGGCCCGACATTTGTTCTTGGGGCATGAATTAAAAGACGTGGGTCGCGGTATCGGCACCATCTCATATGGCTACGTTGACTGCATTTACTATAATGCAGTCATTCTCACAAATATATATATATTTTAATATATTTTTCGTGTATCTTGGTATTTGGTTGACGTTACAAGTGGATCATTAGTCTTTTTAACTTTGGTTTTAGAATCTTGGAACCCTTTTAATCCTGCTCTTATTATGGAGTCTTCAGAAAGAATTAAGCTAAATTGACAAACTCGCCTCCTTTAAAAATTTTGCCGTGCACTAATCGCTTTCCAATTCTAATACTTAGAGATTGGGTAAGTCCATTTTTGATTACTAATTGAAAACTGTACGGCATATAATTTGTTTATGCCCATACCAATGATTAGTACATGATTGGAACTTTACATTCACCGGTTTAATTTTAAATTATGATACCATGTACTGATTAGACCTAGTAATATGTTGTAGTCTTCCAATCTTATAACCTTTTTTTCTAATGCATGAATAGTCTTCACAATTTTGGAGTATTATTCTGAATGCTGTAATCTTGTCTTACTTCTTTAAAATAGACATTGCTAGCCTTTTGGGTGCCCTCCGTATCTAGGACTATGTATTCTTTACGTAAAAACTATCAGGCTTGGTCTTTAATATACATATACTTATATATTACTTTTACATTAGATTTTCGATCTTGGGAACTTCCCATGCATACGGGATTGTGCCATACTGCATTTCATGTTTGAATGAAACAAAGAACTCATTGTTTGGTGAGTGTCCAGAGATTCTTTGCTTTTATTAATTTTTAAAGAGGATTATCACACCACCATCTTCGTCTCATTACCCTATCCCCCTTTTTTTTCCCCCCTTCCTTTCCCCCCCTCCAACCCCCTTCCCCCCCCTTTTTTCCCACCCCTCCCCTTCCCCTGCTCTCCTTTGTTCCCTTGTTATTATTGTCGTGGAATACACGTAAAAAGACTGTTGTAGACTTGCCATTGCTCTTCCTGTTTTTTCTGTTGTTCTTCCTCCCGTTTCTTACCTAACAAACAATTATAAAATATTGACCTAGATATTAAGCAACAACATACAGCGGGTTAACTATAAAAATGTATTAAAGAGTTTAAACTAACTAGGATAGGATTATTCGAAAGATGTTCAAGGTATATGCTGGTGTTATGTTCCCAGACATGTAAAACTACATGTTTGTTTAAGGTGTTTTTATGTATGTCATTTTTAATGTATGTAATTATTTAGACTAATATCTCTATGTACCTTTTATGGTTTATGTGTGCTTTGATCCCTGTACTTACTGTCGCTTATGTATTATATTTTAGTAACGTGTGTTGCTTTATATGTTGTATATGTCATTTATATGTTGGTATGTTGCTTGTCTACAGCCTTGAAGAAGTTCCAGTGTGGAACGAAACACGTTGGCTGGGTTTTTATCTCTTCATATTAGAAGAAAATAAAAAGGAAACATTAAGGACATTTGTTTGGATCAGGACTCTCTTTATCTGGTGCACCTTCCTCTTTGTTTTTTCCTTCTTCAACTGAATCTCAGTGGAGTGATTCTACGGCTCACTCCGGAAGATTTGTGCACAGGAATGGAATAATAATTTTGAGAATTTGGGATTTTAAAGTGCTAAACCAGTAGTCAGTCGTAGTTTTAATACATCTCTATATATAGTGGGCCCCTCACTGACAGTAAAAGTGGATATTTCGGTGTGCCAGCGGTTTGAGGGATGGTCTCTTATACTATAAATGTGCCCTTCAAGGGAGGGCCTGGCTTGGCAGTTCTGGTTGTACTGCCAACCCATGAGGAGCAGAGTCAAAATTGATCCGCATATGGCTGGGTCAAAACTGAGGCAATATGGGTTGGGATGCTACCCAGAGCGATTGCCCATGGTTAGACAAATTGCAAGCATTCTGCCCATCACCGTTTGTGTGTTTCATGTACTGCCCTCAGTGGCATGGGTATGCCCAGACATGGGGTCTGTGCTCCTTGTGTCACTGGAACCAAGGTGTACCTGGCTAATGAGCCCATACCCATGGTGAGACCGGTCCTGTGTTGGATGTGTTCTGGTTCAGGGGGGACCTGGCTTGGCAGTTCGGGCTGTACTGTACCCATGAGGAACAGGAGCAAGACTGATTTCCAGCTGGGTGGGTCCAAACTGAGGTGGCATGGTGAGCAAAATAAAGATGGGTAGGGATGCTACCCAGAGCAAATGGCAGTGGTTAGACAAATTGCAAGCACTCCTCCCATCACCTTTTATGTGTTTCATGCTAAATTGATGTAATGTTTCACAAAAAAATCAATATCTGCAACAGGTTTAAATAAACATTTGCATTTTGCCAATGTCTATGTAACAAGGCATTCTGATAAAATGTTATCTATTCATAATGCTTAAATTCAAATATTTACCTGTTTTAAACTGAGTGCACTGAAAAGTAAATTTTCATATTTGCTAATGAAGCAATTAGGAATTTGACTTTGAGCTACAATTGGAAAGCGCTCATGGAGTCAAGTCCAAAGAATACAGGCTATCTTTTCGAAAATTTACAATAAAATAAACTCATGTGAAGTAAAAATAAATCACATTGTTCAAGATAGTATAACTTTCTTACTGATTTGCTATTAGATCAATTTTTCCATAGATATGGAGGGCAAATATTTGCATATTGCTACACCAAAAAGTGATAGATTTTCTTTTTTTCAAGGGATTGCACTCTGATTTCATGGATGTAGTAACGGAGGAATATATGGGGGATACTGAAGACCCCTTTGAGATTAGAGACTCTTACCTTGAGATGCTTGCGGATATTATGCTTATAAATCCTGCTATTAAAACAGCCAAATATCACAGAGGTAAGAAAACAGGCACTGTCAACTGAATAAATCAAAACACTCCATTGAAGCATTGATTGCAATTGTACGAAGAACATGTACATAATTCAGTGCTAAATCATTCACCAGCTGAAATATGTTCTCTGTTTGCATGTCAGTAAACCTACTTTTTAAAGACTATGCAGTTTCAAGGTTTTAGGAAACATGGCATTCTCCATAAAGTTCTAGATTCTCAGTTCCATCAGCCTCATGGTTTTCCCTCCTCACAAGAGGTGGGGTAACTGCTGAGTTTCTGATGGCTAAACCAAAGTCAAATCAATCATCAGAAACTCCCTGCTGCAGCTCTTCTGTCACAAATATGCTTGCTTTGTAGCATTGCAAGGCTTGCATTATAACTTTCTAATACTGATGTTTTAAACTGTTTGCAACCTCTGTGACCGGCACGGATAGGAAGAAAAACAATGCCCACCACATGTGAGAGAGAAACCTCTCTGCATGTTAGGGATGCTGCTCTTATGCTTTACAGTATGAAACCCTCGCTTTTGGGTGTTGATTCTGTAAGACAAAAGCAATGCTTATATTGCAACATTACATAGAGCCTGTCCGGCTTTGCATTTTCATTGTAAGTGCTCCCACGGTGGTAGCATCTGTTAAACAAAACCCACCAAACTGGTGGGGATCTCTATGTATAGTGGGCCCCTCACTGACAGTAAAAGTGGCTATTTGGGTGTGCCAGCGGTTTGGGGGATGGTCTGTTATATTAAAAATGTGCCCTTCAACCTTTACAAAATCAACAATTCGGGGTATTTGCTAACTTTTGGCCTCATTGCAAATCTTATGGGCCAAAACTGACATCACTGTGTATAATTTTCCATAGTATTATTCCCCATAAAATCTAACTATGTAATACATTAGTGAATGCTGTTTTATCATGTGCGCTAATACTTCACTTGTATGCCGTGCATTCTGGTAGATGGCCCTAAAGACGCGATTTTGAAAGGAGCATTGTAAAGCCTGAGCCAAATATTGCTCCACTTACCTTCGCTTGTATTCTTGTCACCTATCACCCTGTTGGTGGACTTGACGATGGCTCGTACTCCGTAGCTGTGACTGAAATCATGCTGTTTTGTGCACCTGCATCTACTCTGGACTTTTCTCATGATCTAGGATTGCTACTGCCTGTGCTGCGCTACATCTGCATAGTGAACTCCATCTGGTTTTGTTCTTCTTCATCGCCCAATGGCTAGCTCCATTTACTTGCTTCACAGAGTGAGGACATACCATTCCACCGGGCTCACACTCCAATGAAAGAAAGAACAATTGATGTACAGAATGCAGAACAATGTCATACATTCACCCCAGAAAAGAGATCTGGGCCTAAATCCATTGTTTTTTTGCTCCCCATACCATTCCAGTTTGAACCCAGCCATATGCAAATCATTCTTGACCCTGTGCCCACTGGGACCAGTCCAGCCCAAACTGCTAGGCCAGGTTCTCCCTGGACTGGAAACAAGCAGCCTAGGACAGGTTTCGGGGTTTCACCCCTCATCAGCCAGGATAGTTTGACTCCAGTGGCATGGATAGCACGGGACCCGCATCTGCCATTTTATATGAACCCTTACTCACCCACCTCACCCATGTGTACCTTACACACCCAATGTACTCAACAAACACACACCCTAACTCTTGCTACAGTGCACTCCTCCCTGTCCTGCATACTCCTCAACACTTACTCTCCCACTAAATACACCACCGAAATCTGAGATCTGCTCCACTGGACCAGTTCTTCTTGACTGAAACCTGTCTGACTCTCTCATTAGCCTCTGTCATCACCACAGCAATCTTCCTCAGATACAATATTGTAGGACAGGACAAACAGACCCAAATGTGGACTCGCTATTACTCTCAAAGAATCCATTCAATCGACACGCAAGTACTGTTACTAGGAACGGGTATCAAGCGCTCTGCAAAGTTGGGGTGGCGGGTAGTTGTAAGTCCGTCTAGCAGGGAGGCAGGGTGGGGGGTGGAGGGTTGGGTTTTAGTGTTATGGTTTGGTTTTATGTGTTCACGTTTTGTATGCAGGCACTTGGAAATGATATGTCCTCACATGAGAATGGCAGAGACTCCTTACACAAATATCCGTCCCATTGACTATACGTCGTGATGATTATGACAATGTCACACTCGCAGTCGACTGAGCAGGGGCAAAGGTCGGACACAAAGGACAGATCCCTAACACTAATGACGTGGAATGTACGTGGCCTGGGGGATAAAATCAAGAGGGGTCTTGTGCTGCAGTGTATTAAGCGAAGCTCCCCAGCTGTTGTCCTGCTGCAAGAGACACATCTCACTGGGAGTGCATGTCAGGCGTTAGATAGATGGGGGTTCAGGATGGTGGTCCACTCAGAGTTCACGTCGGGATCTAGAGGGGTGGGTATCTTGATACGTAAACAATCGCCACTTATAATACATAAAAGGAAAACAGACACGAATGGCCGCTTTGCGGCGCTGGTGGGACAATGGGAGGGACACTCTATCAACATAGTGTCGGTGTATATCCCCCCCGGCGCTACAGGCAGTTGCGCTTCCGGCCATGAGTGACTTCCTCCTTGATCTCCCGGAGGGGGAACTGCTGATTGGAGGGCCCTTTAATGACGTGGTGGACGGAGATATGGATCGGCACCCTGTGAGGGAGCGGGCGGTGGGGGGTTCGCGACTCGGGGTTTTCTGGAGGCAATGGGGCTGATGGACGCCTGGCGACATCGGCACCCCACGACGCGTCAGTTCACTTTTCACTCTGCGGTGCATAATAGCTTATCGAGACTAGACCACTTTGTGGCCTCCTCGGAGAGCCTCAGACACGTGGACTCAGTGGACATTCGGCCTAGAGGTATTTCAGATCACTCGCCAGTGGTCTTAACGTACACGTATCAGCAAGGGGGAAGGCGGCGAATATTCCCCATATTTCCCAGCTACTTGAAAGTTCCCAAGATTATGAAAACCATAAGCACATCCACACAACAATACTTCAGGGAAAATGCCGGGTCAGTCCACTCCCCGTCCACCCTCTGGGAGGCCTATAAAACCGTGCTCCGAGGGCAAGCTATCTCCGCTATATCAGGCTATAAGCAAGAACAGCGGCGAGAACTCACTGCCTTGGAATCCGAGCTCCAAAAGGCTGACACACAACATTCACAGGACCCGACTCCCGTTACAGCCCGCACCCTACGCCTCCAAAAACAATTGCATAGGGAATATCTGAGGGGGGTGACTGTACTTAGACTGTCAGCAACAAGACATAAAATATACGAGGCCGGTGATAAAGCGGGGAAGCTGTTGGCATGGCTCGATAAAAGGGAGAAAGATAGAAAATGGATAGCACAGCTTAGAATGACAGATAATGCAATGAACGCTGACCCACGAGCCATAGTCCACAGGCTAGCGCAGCACTTTCAGCAGGTATACACGTCACAGTCAGCGATGACAATGGAAGAGGCACTGACCTATATCAGGGATATTGCGATGCCCAAGCTCGCCCCAGAGACAGCCATCACATTGGAGGCGGATCTGACGACCGAGGAGCTGCAGGTGGCAATTGGCTCCTTGCAGACGGGAAAAGCGCTAGGACTGAATGGAATCCCCTTAGAGCTCCATAAAAAGCTGGCGGGGGCACATGGCCCCACACCTACTTAACATGTACTGGGATAGCTTGATGAAGGGAGAACTCCAGCGGGATCAACGTGTGGACACAATAGTGGCGATCCCAAAGCCAGGGAAGCCCCCAGAAGAATGTACATCGTACCGCCCCATTTCCTTAATTAATGCGGAGGCTAAAATATTAGCGAAGGTCCTTGCTCTGCGGCTTACTCCGCATCTCGCAACCCTGGTTCACCCGGATCAATCGGGGTTTATGCCTAATAGGAACACGGCGTTAAATCTGAGGTGACTGCATGGAGTGATGGCCTGTATACCTCATCTTCAGGAGCCAGCAGTTATCCTGTCTATGGACGCCTGTATGGTGTTCGATATGGTGGAATGGCCCTTCCTATTTGCGGTTTTGACACACTTGGGGTTTGGCCCACGGTTTTGTGCGTGGGTGCGCCTACTCTACTCAAAGCCACTGGCCACGTAGGGGCTAATGGACACATATCCGAGGACTTCCCACTGTTCCGAGGCACGCGTCAGGGCTGTCCGCTGTCACCATTGTTGTTTGCACTGGTGCTGGAACCACTGGCGGCATGGATCAGGTGGGAGCCTCAAATACGCGGACTGAGATGGACAGCAGGCTGGGAAGATCGCATATCGCTTTACGCGGATGACGGAAATACTTCCTTATGGCTTTTCTGTGATACAGCCATACCATATACTTTTAAGTGCATTATAACCTCGCGGTAAATGCTAATGTTTGGGATGGCTGCATCAAAACATGTCGTGTTTGATGTCAAACGCTTTGGAATACTACCCCCCGCCAGTTCTGGTGGCGGGGGTAGCATTCCACCCTTCTAGAGGGAGAGACATGTTCACACTGGCTAAACCCGGTAGGACTTTCCTGAGCCCTGGCATCACAAAATGGATGCCTCTGCCACAGACACGGGTCTGGCCTCCTGCTGCTGACTGAAACTCTGGCAGGGGAGGCCTGGACAATAGTTTTCCTGTTGAGGGGAGGTGTCTCCACCTCCCCAGACAGGCTGATGTGTATTGGGGCTGGGCGGGAGCACTCTCTGGTGCTTTGAAGTCCTGCACTGGGGGCACACTTGGTGTCCCTGTGCATACTCCAGTTCAAACCGGTGAAACTGGACAAAGGAAATGGGTGTAACCACCCCTCTTTCCTGGCCCACCCATAGCTGGGGCCTCAGAGTTAGTCCATCCCCTAAACTCACTATAAGTATAGGAATCCAGTCCCTAGGACTTTAGATTACCCTGGACGAAACTCTGCAATGTACATCCTGGACCTTCGACGTTCTATCCTGACTAGAAGACTGAAGAGATCTCCCTTGGGGTCAAGGAGTGACTCCCCTGCTTAGCAGGCACCAAAGAAGTAACTGACCGGTCTGCAATTCTGAAGCTCCCGCCGGACGCCGAAGTCTCTGCATCCCCAGAGGTGGATTTCCAGACTTCCCCGAGGTTACCCTGAGTCCACAGCAAAGCTGAGGCCCGTGGCTATCGTGGGTGACGTGGAATCGTGACACCTGGACACTGCAAACTTTTGCAGCAATACTATCTTCCTGGTCCTCCTCGAAGTTGTGCTTTGGGCTCCAAGTAGCCCCAGCCTTGAGCACCTCCTGCACTGAAGATTGTTGGCCTCCACGAGTGACCTGTGGGCCAGCTTCAAGTGCGACCGCTCGAGGCTCCTTCGCGATCACTAGCCCGTTGGCTAGCAGGTCCCCACGAAGGCGACTCCTTTTTGGATTGGGCTTACACATGGTTGCTCCAGATGTGCCCCGACCTTGCTGGTCTGCACCGCAGTCCTTTCTCTGAATTCCAGTGACTTGCCGTTGGGTCCATTCTGGTCGCTGACACCGCAGCACTCAACAGACTTCGTGGGACAGCTCGAATCCGGCTCATGGACTTTGTTGACGCCTCCTGGACCACGTGGCTGAAGAGTCAAGACACCCATCAACTCACCTGAAGCACCCGACATCTGTGGGCATTGGTCCATCCTGCCCTAGGTTACTGGCAAGTGACCAAGACTCTGTCCCCTCTGCTTTCAGGTTCCATACATCCCAGATCCAGGCTTGGATCTCTTCGGACACTTCTCCTCTTCACGGCAGCAGCAGTTCTTTGCAGGCTTCCATTGAAATCGATGACGCGACCCGACACCAAAAGACACCTAGGCACCCGGCTTCCCTGGGTGAGGTAACTCGAGTACTCCGGTGCTCTGGTGGGTGCTAGCTCAAGAACTTCTCAAGTCCAAAAGGGTTTGGTCCTGACTCGATTAGAAGTGTCCCTAATCTTTACAATTCCAACCGCGACATTGCTCATAGAAGATAATAGGAACCCGCGGTTGTGTTGTCACACTGCACACAGTCCCCGTGGGTTCTCTGTGTCACTACCTTGGGTGGTTCCTTGGGGTCCCAGCGATTCTAGAGGCAATAGGCCTAGTGCCTATTCCAGTCATGGTTCCTATACCACTTTTTTGGTATATGGTTTGGTACGCCCCTAGGGCCCAAACGTGTATTTGTGCTTTTACTGATGCTTGCTCACTTGTAAACTAAGTACTTCAAACTCCAGTCTCATAAAGAGACTAGAGGGGTGTGTCCTATCTTAACCCCTTCCATGCTGCGCAGATTCCGCCGCTGTGCTGACGGAATCTTGCGCGGGCGTGGTCATGACGGAACGGTTCCGTCATGAGCACAGCTCAACCGTGGCTCATGACGGAACCGTTCCGTCATGAGCACCGAAGGGGTTAAATACATATATTTTGAATATATACCTGGTGTGGTTGTCTTTTCATTTGATCATTCAAGAGATTATAGACTGGCAAAACAAGCTGCTTTTCATTCCTTCAAGACTTAGCCTGAAGGCTGCTCTCCATAGCTACCACTAGGATAGCTTTCATATAAGGTTGTCAATAACCATTCACCATAAGGGGTTGTTAGGACTGATACAAGGTGCCCACTAGAACTAGTGGACATCATATATCAGGCCACCTTCTCACAATGACCCTCTAAAAGCCACAGTACAGGACATTGTCTGCTACTTGCTTAGTTTACAAAAAGCTAATTTAGCGCACACTTTCATATGGTTACACCTCTCTCCAGTTGCTGCCTACCTCTAAAATAGACAGCATCTCTCACTTTTTAAAATTTCAACAATCAATGCTTTCATGGAAGGACTCAAATTAATTATTCCAACACGGGTTCATCCAGCACCCTCTTGGAACCTTAACATCTCTATATATGTTTCCTTTTATTTTCTTCTAATATGAAGAGATGAAAACCCAGCCAACGCGTTTCGTTCCACACTGGAACTTCTTCAAGGCTGTAGACAAGCAACATAACAACATATAAATGACATATACAACATATAAAGCAACACAAGTTACGAAAATATAATACATAAGCGACAGTAAGTACAGGGATCAAAGCACAAATAAACCATAAAAGATACATAGAGACATTAGTCTATATAATTACATACAATAAAAATTACATACATAAAAACACCTTAAACAAACATGTAGTTTTACATGTCTGGGAACATAACACCAGCATATACCTTGAACATCTTTCGAATAAACCTATCCTAGTTAGTTTCAACTCTTTAATACATTTTTATGGTTAACCCGCTGTATTTCGTTGCTTAATATCTAGGTCAATATTTTATAATTGTTTGTTAGGTAAGAAACGGGAGGAAGAACAACAGAAAAAAAGAAAAAACAGGAAGAGCAATGGCAAGTCTACAATAGTCTTTTTACGTGTATTCCACGACAATAATAACAAGAGAACAAAGGAGAGCAGGGGAAGGGGGAGGGGAAAGGGGGGGTGGAAGGGGGTTGGAGGGGGGGGAAAGGAAGGGGAAAAAAAAAGAAAAAAAAAAAGGGTGATAGGGTAATGAGACGAAGATGGTGGTGTGATAATCCTCTTTAAAAATTAATAAAAGCAAAGAATCTCTGGACACTCATCCAACAATGAGATAGTAAAGATATCCTGGTCAAATTTAGAGATTTTCAATGGTCGGACGAACTTTTGTTTGTAACCTTTGATGTTGTAAGCCTATATACCTGCATTGATAAGCACTTTGGGATTATGGCTATGAGCTCCTTCCTGGATAGAAAAGGAGCCGGACTTTATGAATATAACGAAATGATTGTTGAGATGGTTGATATTATCTTAATGAATAATTTATTTCTACATGACTCCAGTTGGTACCAACAGATCAAGGGCGTTGCAATGGGTTCCGGGTTTGCTCCCTCGTACGCTTGCCTCTTTATGGGGTGGTACGAGAAGGAGCATGCCTGGGCCCATAGTGCCTCCCCCTGGACAGAATTCATTGTGTTGTGGGGGAGGTACATAGGCGATATCATTTGCCTTTGGTCTGGATCTGTTGAAATGCTACAGTAATACTTTGAGTACCTAAATGACAATGCCCTCAATGTCAAACTTACGATGTCCTACCATAAGGACAAGATCAACTTTTTAGATATAAACTTTTTTATTGAGGATGGGCTAATACAAAGCAAGTTATATAGAAAAGAGACAGCGTGTAACACTGTGTTGCATACATCCAGTGCCCATGCTAGCTCGGTAATCAATAATATTCCATTTGGCGAAATGACTCGCATCAGGAGAAATTGTAGCACTGAGAAAACTTTTCTGTCTAACATTAAGGCGACAAGGGGAAGATTTGAGAAAAGGGGTTACTGTAACAAGCTACTAGATAAAGCAGAACAGAGAATTCTTGGTACAAACAGGGACTCCACATTAGTAGATACGCCCAATATAAAGAAGTCTCTAAAAAATGACAACAAAATGAGGTTTATTACCCAATATACTACCTATAGTAATAACATTTTCAATGCCTTACGCAAAAATTGGCATTTTTTGTCTTCGATCTCTGGATTAAAGGATTGTATCACTGACAGACCTAGCATTACATACCGAAGGGGGACCTCTTTGAGAAAACAACTGTGCCCTAGCTATGTCGTGACCCCTCCAAGAAATGGAAACTGGATACCTAAGAAACCCAATGGTTTCTTCGTTTGTAGCTCCTGTAATATCTGTAGTAGTGGGAAAAATAAAACAACGTCTTTTTCCTTTAATAGTCCACGGATATATAACATTACGCATTTCATTAATTGCAATACCACTAATGTGGTATATATTTTGGGATGTGAATGTAACATCATATACGTGGGTAGTACCACACGATATTTAAAAATCCGAATTCAAGAACACAGGAGAGCTTTAATTAATAGGGATACCAGATACCCCATCACTGAACACTATAACAACAAACACAATGGTAGTAATATCTTTTGGTTTTACGGCATTGATCATGTACCTATGAGCAAGAGGGGCATGAACCGTGAACTGACACTCAGACAATTGGAGTCAAAGTGGATTTGTCGCTTACGGGCTATTACGCAGGGTCATAATTCCGATTCTGAAATGCATTTCTTCCTCTAAAATGTACCTTGCTAGCAATCTGAACTTGGGATAACTTCCTTTTGCCTATTATGGGACATTTCTTACCACTCGGCGTTTTTAATTAGATATGCCGTCATACTCGGGGGCTATAATCTTATATATTCCTTTATTATTATTATTTTTATTCTCAATTTATTTTTTCCTTAATTTTCTTTTTTCTAAAAATTTTCCCATCAAGTCTGTTGCTTTCAAAAAAAGAATTTTTCCTTAATTGTTTTTTCTCATTTGCTCCGAGTAAATCGGAACCCCCTTCTCAATCATGTAAGAAATAGTATGTTTTCCATTACAGGGGAGAATCTAGTAATGTCTTAAATGATCGTTTTATCATGGCCCCTTCTTCTTTTCCACATTTTGTCAATAAATGGCATGTTTCCATCATTTTTTGCGTGAATACAGCAATGGTATGCATGACCGTTCCAGCATGGCGCCTTCCTTTTAACAAATTGTGCGCTGTGCTTTTTCTTTCCCAACCTGGCGGACGCCAAAATAGCTTGGGGTTTTGGACATAATAACCCGTACCACCATCGAGCATGCTAATATTCTTCCTTCATTTTCACTATTTAATTTCCTTTTTTTGATACTTATATACTCTTTATTTGCTGTTTTAATATGACGTCTTGTTTTCGATACTATTCTCGAATCCAAAACTCGCGAGATTTTGAATACGATCGACGACCATCTGATTCCCGGTGCTTATATTTTTCAAACCTGCTTGGGCGCGGCTTTGATACCTTTCGCTACGGGAACGGACCCTTCTCCTGGTCGTTTGATATATGGGACTTCCTAGGTGAGAGCGTATATACTTTATCAAAGTAACCCTCTCCCTATGTTTCTTTGAATTTTTTGAATCATGTTATGGGCTATATTATATCCTCTATTTAAACGGAGCAGGCATTACCTATAGGCTTCTATTCTAGTGCCGTATTGTGGCCCCGTACAGTGTTGACAGTTTATTATATATACTTTGCATTTGTGCACGTAATTTTAGGCCCGACATTTGTTCTTGGGGCATGAATTAAAAGACGTGGGTCGCGGTATCGGCACCATCTCATATGGCTACGTTGACTGCATTTACTATAATGCAGTCATTCTCACAAATATATATATATTTTAATATATTTTTCGTGTATCTTGGTATTTGGTTGACGTTACAAGTGGATCATTAGTCTTTTTAACTTTGGTTTTAGAATCTTGGAACCCTTTTAGTCCTGCTCTTATTATGGAGTCTTCAAAAAGAATTGCGCTAAATTGACAAACTCGCCTCCTTTAAAAATTTTGCGGTGCACTAATCGCTTTCCAATTCTAATACTTAGAGATTGGGTAAGTCCATTTTTGATTACTAATTGAAAACTGTACGGCATATAATTTGTTTATGCCCATACCAATGATTAGTACATGATTGGAACTTTACATTCACCGGTTTAATTTTAAATTATGATACCATGTACTGATTAGACCTAGTAATATGTTGTAGTCTTCCAATCTTATAACCTTTTTTTCTAATGCATGAATAGTCTTCACAATTTTGGAGTATTATTCTGAATGCTGTAATCTTGTCTTTCTTCTTTAAAATAGACATTGCTAGCCTTTTGGGTGCCCTCCGTATCTAGGACTATGTAATCTTTACGTAAAAACTATCAGGCTTGGTCTTTAATATACATATACTTATATATTACTTTTACATAGATTTTCGATCTTGGGAACTTCCCATGCATACGGGATTGTGCCATACTGCATTTCATGTTTGAATGAAACAAAGAACTCATTGTTTGGTGAGTGTCCAGAGATTCTTTACTTTTATTAATTTTTAAAGAGGATTATCACACCACCATCTTCGTCTCATTACCCTATCCCCCTTTTTTTTCCCCCTTCCTTCCCCCCCTCCAACCCCCTTCCCCCCTTTTTTCCCACCCCTCCCCTTCCCCTGCTCTCCTTTGTTCCCTTGTTATTATTGTCGTGGAATACACGTAAAAAGACTATTGTAGACTTGCTATTGCTCTTCCTGTTTTTTCTGTTGTTCTTTCTCCCGTTTCTTACCTAACAAACAATTATAAAATATTGACCTAGATATTAAGCAACGAAATACAGCGGGTTAACTATAAAAATGTATTAAAGAGTTGAAACTAACTAGGATAGGATTATTCGAAAGATGTTCAAGGTATATGCTGGTGTTATGTTTCCAGACATGTAAAACTACATGTTTGTTTAAGGTGTTTTTATGTATGTAATTTTTAATGTATGTAATTATTTAGACTAATATCTCTATGTACCTTTTATGGTTTATGTGTGCTTTGATCCCTGTACTTACTGTCGCTTATGTATTATATTTTCGTAACGTGTGTTGCTTTATATGTTGTATATGTCATTTATATGTTGTTATGTTGCTTGTCTACAGCCTTGAAGAAGTTCCAGTGTGGAACGAAACACGTTGGCTGGGTTTTTATCTCTTCATATTAGAAGAAAATAAAAAGGAAACATTAAGGACATTTGTTTGGATCAGGACTCTCTTTATCTGGTGCACCTTCCTCTTAGTTTTTTCCTTCTTCAACTGAACCTCAGTGGAGTGATTCTACGGCTCACTCCGGAAGATTTGTGCACAGGAATGGAATAATAATTTTGAGAATTTGGGATTTTAAAGTGCTAAACCAGTAGTCAGTCGTAGTTTTCTTGTTATAATACATCTCTATATATAGTGGGCCCCTCACTGACAGTAAAAGTGGATATTTTGGTGTGCCAGCGGTTTGAGGGATGGTCTCTTATACTATAAATGTGCCCTTCAAGGGAGGGCCTGGCTTGGCAGTTCTGGCTGTACTGCCAACCCATGAGGAGCAGAGTCAAAATTGATCCGCATATGGCTGGGTCGAAACTGAGGCGATATGTGTTGGGATGCTACCCAGAGCGATTGCCCATGGTTAGACAAATTGCAAGCATTCTGCCAATCACCGTTTGTGTGTTTCATGTACTTCCCTCAGTGGCATGGGTATGCCCAGACATGGGGTCTGTGCTCCTTGTGTCACTGGAACCAAGGTGTACCTGGCTAATGAGCCCATACCCAGGGTGAGACCGGTCCTGTGTTGGATGTGTTCTGGTTCAGGGGGGACCTGGCTTGGCAGTTCGGGCTGTACTGTACCCATGAGGAACAGGAGCAAGACTCATTTCCAGCTGAGTGGGTCCAAACTGAGGTGGCATGGTGAGCAAAATAAAGATGGGTAGGGATGCTACCCAGAGCAAATGGCAGTGGTTAGACAAATTGCAAGCACTCCTCCCATCACCTTTTATGTGTTTCATGCTAAATTGATGTAATGTTTCACAAAAAATACAATATCTGCAACAGGTTTAAATAAACATTTGCATTTTGCCAATGTCTATGTAACAAGGCATTCTGATAAAATGTTATCTATTCATAATGCTTAAATTCAAATATTTACCTGTTTTAAACGGAGTGCACTGATGAGTAAATTTTCATATTTGCTAATGAAGCAATTAGGAATTTGACTTTGAGCTACAATTGGACAGCGATCATGGAGTCAAGTCCAAAGAATACAGGCTATCTTTTCGAAAATTTACAATAAAATAAACTCATGTGAAGTAAAAATAAATCACATTGTTCAAGATAGTATAACTTTCTTACTGATTTGCTATTGGATCAATTTTCCCATAGATATGGAGGGCAAATATTGCATATTGCTACACCAAAAACTGATAGATTTTCTTTTTTTCAAGGGATTGCACTCTGATTTCATGGATGTAGTAACGGAGGAATATATGGGGGATCCTGAAGACCCCTTTGAGATTAGAGACTCTTACCTTGAGATGCTTGCGGATATTATGCTTATAAATCCTGCTATTAAAACAGCCAAATATCACAGAGGTAAGAAAACAGGCACTGTCAACTGAATACATCAAAACACTCCATTGAAGCATTGATTGCAATTGTACGAAGAACATGTACATAATTCAGTACTAAATCATTCACCAGCTGAAATATGTTCTCTGTTTGCATGTCAGTAAACCTACTTTTTAAAGACTATGCAGTTTCAAGGTTTTAGGAAACATGGCATTCTCCATAAAGTTCTAGATTCTCAGTTCCATCAGCCTCATGGTTTTCCCTCCTCACAAGAGGTGGGGTAACTGCTGAGTTTCTGATGGCTAAACCAAAGTCAAATCAATCATCAGAAACTCCCTTCTGCAGCTCTTCTGTCACAAAGATGCTTGCTTTGTAGCATTGCAAGGCTTGCATTATAACTTTCTAATACTGATGTTTTAAACTGTTTGCAACCTCTGTGACAGGCACAGATAGGAAGAAAAACATTATTTTTTAAATGTTTGTGACCTCTGTGACAGGCACGGATAGGAAGAAAAACAATGCCCACCACATGTGAGAGAGAAACCTCTCTGCATGTTAGGAATGCTGCTCTTATGCTTTACAGTATGAAACCCTCGCTTTTGGGTGTTGATTCTGTAAGACAAAAGCAATGCTTATATTGCAACATTACATAGAGCCTGTCCGGCTTTGCATTTTCATTGTATGTGCTCCCACGGTGGTAGCATCTGTTAAACAAAACCCACCAAACTGGTGGGGATCTCTATGTATAGTGGGCCCCTCATTGACAGTAAAAGTGGCTAATTGGGTGTGCCATCGGTTTGGGGGATGGTCTGTTATATTGAAAATGTGCCCTTCAACCTTTACAAAATCAACAATTTGGGGTATTTGCTAACTTTTGGCCTCATTGCAAATCTTATGGGCCAGAACTGACATCACTGTGTATAATTTTCCATAGTATTATTCCCCATAAAATCTAACTATGTAATACATTAGTGAATGCTGTTTTATCATGTGCGCTAATACTTCACTTGTATGCCGTGCATTCTGGTAGATGGCCCTAAATACGCGATTTTGAAAGGAGCATTGTAAAGCCTGAGCCAAATATTGCTCCACTTACCTTCGCTTGTATTCTTGTCACCTATCACCCTGTTGGTGGACTTGACGATGGCTCGTACTCCGTAGCTGTGACTGAAATCATGCTGTTTTGTGCACCTGCATCTGCTCTGGACTTTTCTCATGATCTAGGATTGCTACTGCCTGTGCTGCGCTACATCTGCATAGTGAACTCCATCTGGTTTTGTTCTTCTTCATCGTCCAATGGCTAGCTCCATTTACTTGCTTCACAAAGTGAGGACATACCATTCCACCGGGCTCACACTTGAAATAATCTGGTGAAAAACAAATTATCTTGGTGGAGGAGATATTAAAGAAAAGATGTGTGTCTTTGATCCAATGAAAGAAAGAACAATTGATGTACAGAATGCAGAACAATGTCATACATTCACCCCAGTACAGAGATCTGGGCCTAAATCCATTGTTTTTTTGCTCCCCATACCATTCCAGTTTGAACCCAGCCATATGCAAATCATTCTTGGCCCTGTGCCCACTGGGACCAGTCCAGCCCAAACTGCTAGGCCAGGTTCTCCCTGGACTGGAAACAAGCAGCCTAGGACAGGTTTCGGGGTTTCACCCCTCATCAGCCAGGATAGTTTGACTCCAGTGGCATGGATAGCACGGGACCCTCATCTGCCATTTTATATGAACCCTTACTCACCCACCTCACCCATGTGTACCTTACACACCCAATGTACTCAACAAACACACACCCTAACTCTTGCTACAGTGCACTCCTCCCTGTCCTGCATACTCCTCAACACTTACTCTCCCACTAAATACACCACCGAAATCTGAGATCTGCTCCACTGGACCAGTTCTTCTTGACTGAAACCTGTCTGACTCTCTCATTAGCCTCTGTCATCACCACAGCAATCTTCCTCAGATACAATATTGTAAGACAGGACAAACAGACCCAAATGTGGACTCGCTATCACTCTCAAAGAATCCATTCAATCGACACGCAAGTACTGTTCCTAGGAACGGGTATAAAGCGCTCTGCAAAGTTGGGGTGGCGGGTAGTTGTAAGTCCGTCTAGCAGGGAGGCAGGGTGGGGGGTGGAGGGTTGGGTTTTAGTGTTATGGTTTGGTTTTATGTGTTCACGTTTTGTATGCAGGCACTTGGAAATGATATGTCCTCACATGAGAATGGCAGAGACTCCTTACACAAATATCCGTCCCATTGACTATACGTCGTGATGATTATGACAATGTCACACTCGCAGTCGACTGAGCAGGGGCAAAGGTCGGACACAAAGGACAGATCCCTAACACTAATGACGTGGAATGTACGTGGCCTGGGGGATAAAATCAAGAGGGGTCTTGTGCTGCAGTGTATTAAGCGAAGCTCCCCAGCTGTTGTCCTGCTGCAAGACACACATCTCACTGGGAGTGCATGTCAGGCGTTAGATAGATGGGGGTTCAGGATGGTGGCCCACTCAGAGTTCACGTTGGGATCTAGAGGGGTGGGTATCTTGATACGTAAACAATCGCCACTTATAATACATAAAACGAAAACAGACACGAATGGCCGCTTTGCGGTGCTGGTGGGACAATGGGAGGGACACTCTATCAACATAGTGTCGGTGTATATCCCCCCCAGCGCTATAGGCAGTTGTGCTTCCGGCCATGAGTGACTTCCTCCTTGATCTCCCGGAGGGGGAACTGCTGATTGGAGGGGACTTTAACTACGTGGTGGACAGAGATATGGATCGGCACCCTGTGAGGGAGCGGGCGGTGGGGGGGTCGCAATTCGGGGTTTTCTGGAGGCAATGGGGCTGGTGGACGCCTGGCGACATCGGCACCCCACGACGCGTCAGTTCACTTTCTACTCTGCGGTGCATAATAGCTTATCAAGACTAGACCACTTTGTGGCCTCCTCGGAGAGCCTCAGACACGTGGACTCAGTGGACATTCGGCCTAGAGGTATTTCAGATCACTCGCCAGCGGTCTTAACGTACACGTATCAGCAAGGGGGAAGGCGGCGAATATTCCCCATATTTCCCAGCTACTTGAAAGTTCCCAAGATTATGAAAACCATAAGCACATCCACACAACAATACTTCAGAGAAAATGCCGGGTCAGTCCACTCCCCGTCCACCCTCTGGGAGGCCTATAAAACCGTGCTCCGAGGGCAAGCTATCTCCGCTATATCAGGCTATAAGCAAGAACAGCGGCGAGAACTCACTGCCTTGGAATCCGAGCTCCAAAAGGCTGACACACAACATTCACAGGACCCGACTCCCGTTACGGCCCGCACCCTACGCCTCCAAAAACAATTGCATAGGGAACATCTGAGGGGGGTGACTGTACTTAGACTGTCAGCAACAAGACATAAAATATACGAGGCCGGTGATAAAGCGGGGAAGCTGTTGGCATGGCTCGATAAAAGGGAGAAAGATAGAAAATGGATAGCACAGCTTAGAATGACAGATAATGCAATGAACGCTGACCCACGAGCCATAGTCCACAGGCTAGCGCAGCACTTTCAGCAGGTATACACATCACAGTCAGCGATGACAATGGAAGAGGCACTCACCTATATCAGGGATATTGCGATGCCCAAGCTCGCCCCAGAGACAGCCATCACATTGGAGGCGGATCTGACGACCGAGGAGCTGCAGGTGGCAATTGGCTCCTTGCAGACGGGAAAAGCGCTAGGACTGAATGGAATCCCCTTAGAGCTCCATAAAAAGCTGGCGGGGGCACATGGCCCCACACCTACTTAACATGTACTGGGATAGCTTGATGAAGGGAGAACTCCCGCGGGATCAACGTGTGGACACAATAGTGGCGATCCCAAAGCCAGGGAAGCCCCCAGAAGAATGTACATCGTACCGCCCCATTTCCTTAATTAATGCGGAGGCTAAAATATTAGCGAAGGTCCTTGCTCTGCGGCTTACTCCGCATCTCGCAACCCTGGTTCACCCGGATCAATCGGGGTTTATGCCTAATAGGAACACGGCGTTAAATCTGAGGTGACTGCATGGAGTGATGGCCTGTATACCTTATCTTCAGGAGCCAGCAGTTATCCTGTCATTGGACACCCGTATGGCATTCGATATGGTGGAATGGCCCTTCCTATTTGCGGTTTTGACACACTTGGGGTTTGGCCCACGGTTTTGTGCGTGGGTGCGCCTACTCTACTCAAAGCCACTGGCCACGTAGCGGCTAATGGACACATATCCGAGGACTTCCCACTGTCCAGAGGCATGTGTCAGGGCTGTCCGCTGTCACCATTGTTGTTTGCACTGGTGCTGGAACCACTGGCGGCATGGATCAGGTGGGAGCCTCAAATACGCGGACTGAGATGGACAGCAGACTGGGAAGATCGCATATCGCTTTAGGCGGATGACGTTCTGCTTTACCTGGCCTCACCCAGACGCTCCATCCTGGTACTTCTCAATTTATGTGACCAATTTGGTCGTGCATCAAGCTATACTATCAACTGGTCCAAATCAATACTTTTCGTACTCCGGGGCCTGCCGCCATAGCTCCCGGAGGATTGCCCACTGCAGATCTCGGTGGCGGGATTACGATATTTGGGAATCTACATCACGGCGGATCCCGATGAATTTTTTAAGCAAAATCTTATGCCCCCCCTGGAGCGTCTCAAAAGAGATGCCACCCACTGGGGGACTCTCCCCCTAACGCTGCTGGGGAAGGCAGTGCTTTTTAAGATGATGGCACTGCCTCGATTCCTGTATGCCCTCGAAAATACGCCATACTCATTGCCTCCCACCTACTTTAAGCACATTGCGGCTCAAGTCACGGGACTAATGTGGGGGAACAAACCGGCGCGCATCGCACAACGCAAGCTCAACAAAGGGTGGTTCGATGGGGGCATTGCGCTACCGGACATCCAGCTATATTATTGGGCGGCGCATTTGAAAGTCATTAATCAATGGGTGCATGCTCCACAGGCGAATCCTGCCTATAAGGCAGATAGATGTGGACTTGGGATTGAAGGCATGATGTCCACACTTTATAACAGAAAGCGTACACCAATGCTACTCGGACCCACTAGGCAGACGATTGACATCTGGCATGTAGCACACGCTAAAATGGGATGGGCAGGAAAGTTAACACAGCTCACCCCTCTGTGGGTGACACAGTGGCTGGGCGGCTTGGGACACTGCAAGGGCTTTGACAAATGGGATGCAATTGGAATATCAACAGTGGGTGATATGTGGCATAAGGGAGGAATAGCCACATTCGAGCATCTCAGGGCGCAATGCGACCTGGCGCCCTCTGAGCGCTTTAGATACCTGCAGATTAGACATGCGCTACAGGCGGCCCTTACACCCGGCACAGAGGTCCCTGAGGCCACCCTCTTGGAGGATAGGCTTTTGACAGATTGCATGTATAAACAAGCCAAGGGGATAGGAATGAACCCAGCTGTTACTGCCCGATATCATTACTAGATGCCTATATGAAAATAGCTCAAGCTTATTTAAAATGACCCTGCCTGCTATGGGCGGAGGAGACTGGTGTGCTGTCATTGTTTCAATATGGCTTTCGAGCAGGCGTGGGCACTATTGAACAGGGACTAAATTTGTCCCTGATCATTGATAAATACACCAAAGCTAAGAAGGGCAAACTTTTTCTTACTTTTGTAGATTTAAGTTCTGCTTTTGATTGTGTAAAACATCTCATGCTGTGGGATACTCTTAAAGACCTGGATATGGATCCTTCCCTGATAACGTTTATAAAGGAATTATACAGGGGGGCAGGAGCAAGAGTACGGTATGGGAAACAGGGAGAATGTTCAGACAGATTTCTCATTAAAAGAGGGGTGAGCAGGGGTGCATTCTTGCCCCCCTGCTTTTCTCACTCTATATCAACAGCCTAGGGCAGTCTTTGGCTGAGAAGCAGCATGACTACCCAGTGATTAGGGGTTCTCCGGTCCCTATTTTATTGTACGCAGACGATGCGGTTATAATGTCACGGACCCAGTTGGGTCTGCAAAGGTCTGTGACAAACTTTGCTGCTTACATGTCAGAGCGGGGCTTAAAGGTGAACATCACTAAGACCTTTACTATGAGCTGTGGCTTAAAAGCTAGAAAGACTTGTGACATTTTTATTGAAAATAAGAAAGTTGTCAGCACGGACAATTTTTCCTAACTAGGTATAACCTTTGACAGGAAGGGATCTTGGAAAGCGGCCATGAGCAGCAGAAGCCTGATCTTCTCGAGAGCCAGAGGTGCTGTAATAAATTTCTCAAAAAAATTAGGCGGGAGACCTGTGTCGGAGTTACTGGCAATTTATAAGGCAAAATGTATTTCTACAGGGACATATGGGGCAGGCATATGGGGCATAGAACACACGGACCAAATTCAACGTCATGAAAACAGCTTTTTGCGTTATCTTTTAGCAGTCCCCTGTTTGACTTGAACTTATTGTTGTCTTAGGGAACTTGGCATAGCTTACATTTTTGACATTATAAAAATCACTCCCTTGCTTTTATGGCATAAGATATGGGTGTCGTTAGAGATGGGATTTAACAGGGACGTAATTAAGGATTGCCTTAATCTGGATGGGGTGTTCAACCTGCCTTGGATTAACTATATAAAAAATCTGTCAAGTTAGATTGGTCACCCAGAATACTTCTATCATCCTAGCAGCCTGGAAAGTGTCCCTAGAAAATCCCTTAAGTTACACTGTATGAACTACCTGGAAAACAAGCGGTGGCTCACCGAGAAAGAGAAAAAAATCGGTTATGGCAAATGAGCTGATGTCCTCTTGTCCAGGTTTACAACCCTATTTAATCTGTGTAGAGAGTGGCTTTACACGTATGCTTTTTTCCCGTTTTCGCTGTGGCTCTTTTTACAGGATGGTTACATTTCCTGACATTAATTACTGGTCAATACTCCATCCAATATGTCCATGCGATGAAACCTCTAGATTAACCACGATGCACTGCACTTTATTTTGTAAATATTATGTCGCTCCCAGGAAAAAGTTTTTGCTGCCCATACTAAAAAGATTTAATTTAAAGCAATGTAAAATAGCCTTTTTAAAATTGCAAATGCTGGAAAATGAATATACAATCCTGGCTGTGTCGGCTTTTTTATATATAAGGCTTCGTAACATCATGTGATACTATTATTATGGTCTGGTGTTTGCGTTTTCTTTTTTTTTTTATCAAGGTATAATCTTTTAAAATAATGTATTACTGCTTGCTTACATGAATTGTTTCTTCTGTACTTTATAACATCTTTGAAGCTGGAAAAATGTATTTTTTAAATTGTTTTATATTATTGTGCTTTTATGATTTTATGACTTAAAATCGAATAAAGCTGATTTGAATTACTTGGAGACTTTGACTGCTACGAAGATTCTTTTAATGCATGTAAAGATAGCATTGCATGTACAACTTTCCCTATATATTTAAAAATATTGAATGATGAAGTTGGACAGGAAAAGACTATTACAGCTGAAATAGCTAATGAGAGTTCTCAAGATAGTCAAAGTAGTGGTCCGTGTAGTCAAGATCCTCTTGGACAACCAATACTGGAAAATGAAGCAACGATTGCTATGCATGAATCGAAATTGAAATGCAACAAGCACACGAGGAGAATATTACATTGGAAAACTTAGAAGAACAAGTAAACGTTGAACAGAAAGAAATATATGTACAAGTGAGAGAACAGATAGAACATGGTTTGTTGCATGAAAAAAAAGAATGTGTGTGTTCATCTTTTAAACCTCTTCTGATGTACATCAGTGGTCAAGCTGGGACAGGTAGAAGTTTCTTAATTAAAGTTTTGACCAGTTATCTTAAAAAAACTACTGGTTCACATTTATGTTGTGGTGGTAACAGCTCCAACTGGATTAGCTGCACACAATGTTAAAGGAGTTACTTTGCATAGATTACTGATGTTACCAGTTGAGCATGATAATAAATTAGAATATCAGAAGTTGTCTGAAGAAACTTCTCATGAAGTGTCAAGTGCTGAAGAAAATGAAACTTTTAATTATTCATGAGATGAGCATGGTCTCAAACATAATGCTTGCTTTTGTACACTTAAGAATGCAACAGGTATTAAAAACAGATTACGACGTTTTCCTTGGAGAAAAACATTTAATTGTATTTGAAGATCTGCTATAACTAACCCCTGTAAAAGGAGAACCAGTGTTTAAAACTCTTCTACATGAAGACACTAAGAAATCTTTGGGAAGTATTGGAAATCTGAATCTGTGGTTACATTTTGAATATAAAGAACTCACTCAGAATATGCGGCAAGCAAGAGATGAAGATTATGCAAATATTCTAAAAGATGTAAGAATTGGTGTTCTAAGCAAACATGGTAAACAAGCTTTTCAAAGTCGTATACTAAAGAACTTGTTTACAAATGAAAACACACCAGCAGAAGTAAATGAAAGAAAAAAGTCTATAGGTTGCTTAATGCCTACAGTGGAAGAGTGTTAAACATTTAATAGAGAGCTTATAAAATTGGAAAATCAAGAAAGAGTTCACATTGAAGCTATTGATAAAATCAAGCATCAAGGAATAACAATTCTTCTTTCAGAAAAACTACAGACTAAATTGGATTATTTGGAAAAGTCTGTATCCATAACTGCTGGCTTAGAATTTTTTTTAGATGTACGTTTAAACTGTCGGGTAATTTTGAGCCGTAATCTGAATGTAGAAGAAGGTTTAGTGAATGGAGCAATGGGGAGAGTTGTTGATTTTGTGAAATATCAAAAGAGAAATGGAATTGAATTCTTGAAAGTTAAATTTGATCAGATTATAGAGGTAAGACAGATTGTGCGTTCTGCTGCATTGTTTTTGCTTGTAAAAGACTTGTATGTTCATAGAAAACAGTTTCCCTTCTGTTTAGCATATGCAATAACTATTCATAATTCTCAAGGTTTAAGTGTAGATAATGCTTTGGGAAATGTAGGAAGAACTGTGTTTAAAGAGGGAATGGTATATGTTGCATTATCTCGAGTTAGAACGTTGTCTGGTTTGTATTTAATTGATTTTGATGAGAACAAGGTTAGTGCTGATGTTAATTGTGTTAGAGAATATAATCGTTTGAGAAGGCTTTATGCTCCAAGTTTAGGATGAATATCCTATTTATGAGAAACGTGTTGTGTGTTCAAAATGCAAACATGTTGAAAAATCAACTATGGTTGAAAAGTAGAAACGAAATCAAGAGAAAAGAAAAGATGTAAAGAAGCAGAAAATACAAACAAGTGATGATGTTGTCGGATACCAATTAGAAAATGCTTCTGGTGTCAACTGCTTTGATAATGTTATTCTAAACGTTATATTTTATCTTTAAGATATTTATGGTGAAATTATGGAAAGTCAGGAAAAAAGATTATGTTTGGCACTATATACTTTATTTCAAGAATTGAGAACTGATTGAAGAAAGATCCATTCTGCTTCTGGTATTCGCCAACAATTCGATACATGTACTGAATCTTTAACGTTCATCGCTAATATAAAACAAGATGCACAAGAATTTCTGATGGTTATGCTTGGAGTACTAGAAAATGAAGGAATTCAGATTGAGAGTTTTTTTGGACTCAGTTACAAATGGGAACATAAATGTGAACAGTGTTCATTAACTTCAAGCACTATAGTTGACAGAGAACGATTTCTATATTTAACAATACCTGACTGCAAATCTGTACCATTTTCCAATTTAGTAAAAGAAGCTGATCACAAGATGATCTGTTCTCATTGTAAATCAACAATGCTATCTACATTATGCCTACAAAGATATGGAAAATATTTGATTATAATGCTGCAACGCTGTAGACCAATTGGGAGAAAAGTGGGAACCAAAATTAAAAATGTTGTTGCTAGTCAAGTATCTATTTCTGGAAGAACTTTTGCAGCAGTTGCTATTGTTTTCCATGCTGGAAGTACTATCACAAGTGGACATTATACAGTTTATTTAAAGTGTAATAATGGTTGGAGTCACTGCAACGATACACACTTGGAAATGAAACAGAGATTGCCTTATCAATTATCCAACTCATGCTTGATATTTCTGAAACAAAGATTTTAGATACATCATCGGCCTAGTGGGAAGGTGTAAAGATACTTTAAGGAATTCATACTGGATGATTTCAAAGCGAAATGTTTGATACATTATTTGGCGTATTGGGAAAATGTGAACAGAAACTACAAAGTAAAGGTAATATTTGAAGATTAGAAATAGTATTGGATGTGTTATTTGTGTTGATTTTGTATTATATTTGCAAGAATTAGGGATTTGTTTTTTTAACAATCTAGTTGATTGTTTGTTTTTCCCCTGCTGTTTATGATGAAACTACAATGACCACTGTGAATAGTGAAGTTAAGTAGAAGCTGATGACAGCAAAAAAAGGGAGGAAAATTGTTTTCGGAATGTTAAATTATTTTGTATTATTTAAAAACTCACTGTAATTTGTGAAATATATTACATTACATAGCAGTTTTGCAGTTTATTTTATGTTGTTGAAAAGTTAGACAAAAACAGTACTAATGACAAATAGCACAATAGGAGTTCGATATTTAAAAAAGCTTTGAAATTCACTGACAAATCCATAGGTTTCAGGGAAGTTGTAGTTAGAAACTAGCATTTAAAAAACCTTAGAAATTCACTGAAAGAACAATAGGTTTCAGGGACGTTATAGTTAGAAATGAGCATTAAAAAAACCTTAGAAATTTGCTGAAAAAACCATAGGTTTCAGGGACGTTATAGTTAAAAATTAGCATTTAAAAAACCTTAGAAATTCACAGAAAAAACCATAGGTTTCAGAGACGTTATAGTTGCTTGGAAATTTGACTCATAAAACCAGAGAAATTCACCCGTTATAGTTAGTTGAGCTAACTATAACTCGCGCACCCGCAATGCACTCCTGATGACGTCACATATTACATCACTCATGACATGGTCAGTGACATCACTGACCATCACCTGAGGAATATATTCCTCAGGTGGTTCATCTTCTTTGTAGAAGTGAATATATTCCTCAGGTGGTTCAACTTCTTTGTAGAGGTGAAACGTTAGAGGTATTCTATTCATGGATAGTATTCCCAGAATCAAATCCAGTAACTCAGTCTGGTGAGATTCATGTGCCTCTATCACAAAAACTGCTCTACCACCTCTTGGTGTTAGGCCATGTTTTATACGTTTTAGAGTGATGGCTCTCCTTAAATTTGGAGCGATGATTTTCGCATTTTCATCGGTTTCATTAAAATCTGTATTATCAAAAAGTACGGCAACATCGTCGGGTACAGCTCCGCCAGTATCGGTGTTTGTGCCGTTTTTGGTCATTGTTTAATGAAAGTTTCAGAGTAAGTTTCAAGGGAACAAAGATAAGGTGCACAATATTTTGGAACACTGCATCCTTCAACGTTGAACAAACCAAACAGCTAATACATAGGATTTTTGTCCTACTCAGCTATGGCGGATATTATCCCTACCCACTCCCGACGTCTTATGGAGTATTATGAGTATAGAGGGTCTCTGAGAAAAGCACAACTGAGTTACTCCAGTATCTAGCGTTAAATTAGTACCTTACCAAATCGTTGGGTGCCATGTAGTGTAGTTCCTATATCTCTGATAGGCTCTGCGCATTGGAATAATATACACTATAGATTTGACATAGGACTGAGGTTGTATGTCTCTATCGAGTACATTAAACTTAATTAATTGTGTGTGCCAGCTAACTCAGAGGTCACTAGAAACTTCTCGAATAAACAAGAAGGGATTAGTTTCTGACAACCGCATAAACATGACAACTTTGTTTCCCTTTTAGTCGGAACAATCTCAGAACCGTGGAAACAATAGATAACAGTTACACTCAGTCAATCATGCATGCTTCGTTTCTACAGAGTTGCATAGAAATAGAGAGACAGGCGTTTCAATAAAAAGGGTTTATTGAACAGTCTTATTTCTCATGCAAGAGATATGAACTGCTACAATCATAAGACAGGCTATGAAGTACAATATGTACAGAGTTAGCAGTAAGATAAAATAATACTGCAATAGCATGGTTTGTAGCCATGGCATATATTAATTATAATACATTCATAAATAACACAGACTAAAATGTGAATACTCATCTGATGCTTCTAAATTGTTCTACCCAAGTGTACCTAACCTAAGTGTAGTACGTGGTAAGACGTAGGTGCTGTTTTCTAAAGTATAGCTAGCGATAGTTTAGTTTTGCCAAGAGTTGCCAAAAGTTTCGCTAAGTTCTAGTCTGCTCCATACCTTAGAATGTGCGAGGTTGGAATCTCTTTCCGGGACTCGATATCTAACACCCCGCAAGGGAAGTCAGAAACACTGTCATTCTCCTCGCAGAGAATCCAGCTCCAGTGTCTGGTCAGTGCATCAGGCGGGAACTAGATCTCCTTCCGAACTAGTCATGGCGAACCGCAAGTAGGCAGTCGAACTGGACCGTACCGGAACCGTGGTTTGCCAGGGCAAGTGCAGGTATATTTATACCTTGAAGGTGTTTAGGAATGCCTGTATTGACGTAAAAGTCGGGCATCGGAACGTCATGAATGAACCCCTAAGGAATAGATGTTCATGCATAATAATGAGTTCTTGGAGAAATCAATTTCCAAGCAAGGGAAATTCCTAAAGGCTTAAGAGGCTTCCAAGAACTCGTTGTGACGTGGATTGATGGATGTAGGAGACCATGCCTGTATTTGGTTAGCATGGACAATGCCTAAATAAGGGCTGGATTTTCTATGCCTAAATAAGGGCAGTATGAATTGTACCTATATAAGGGCATAAATCAGGAAACCTATATACGGACTCTAAATCTACACACAACAGTTTCTTTACTCTGACAATATGAAATTTCTTTATCAGTTCATGACATTTTCTTTATGGCTTCTTTTACACCATCACCCACACCCATCACCCACAAGATTTTTGAGATACTTGATAATATCTTTGTTATCAATGAAATCATCAAATTTCTTTATCCACGCAGGCCATCTATTGCCATTATTTAGCTTTTTGGCAGTATTGAAAGGCAGTGGTGGTTTAAAAAAGGCAGCAGCATGGTAACTAATATTGGGAGTGGCTGACCTTCAGGGTGGAGCTTCTTCTACTCCTGTTGGCTTTCCATTTGAGCCTGCATCACTATTTCTATTTCTATTGCTGAGGCCTGGCGATGGACCAGCCTCTGAGTTGTCATGGACTATCAGGGAAACGGTGACCATCTACCCCATCTCCATCGTAGCCTTTCCCTTGCTGGAGACCTCTGGAGTTGTTCTTAGCTGTTACCTGGCATCTTTGGTGGTGAGCCACTTCAGGTATCGGACAGCTCAGTAAGCACAACCCTTGTGCTTCTTCATGGGTCTCCTCACCCGGAACTGAGGTTGTAAAGCTCCACTCATCGAAACTCTGGTAAGTGCAATGACTATGCACTTCTTTCTTACTTAATCAGTCACCTTGCACTTCTGCCAGTATCAGTATGTAATCACCTTTTGCAGATTGCTCCATCTAAAGTACAACTTTCTCTTGCGTGGTACCCATATGTATGGCTTGCCCTTCAGGTTCTCTACTATCACCATGTGAATTCTTTGCAGCGCTTCTGTTGTCTTCATGTATTTTACAGACGCTGGAGTTGTGCTACTTATCCCCTATCTTGTCGGCATTTGTAACTTCTTCCCAGCCGGGGTCCCCACTAATAACCACACCACACACGGAGCTTAATATTACACGTCTTTGTTCTGCTGCAAGTAACTGCCAACTCAAAATTCTAAAACAAGATTTCATGGCATAGGGCTATGACACATACGTCATAGCTCTATGGAGTCTGAAAGTTGCCAAAAGTGTTCAGTTCTAAAATATTGCAAGACACTACAAATACCTGCATCACCCCACTCACAGGCATCATCTGTGCCCAAGAAATGAACGTTATATCTTATGCTTACCACTCCCAGCTGATACTCTCCCTCTCTGACAGTAAGCCAAATACTCAGAACTATTTCTCCATCTGTATGACCGAAGTAACTGGATGTATGAAAACGTATTGCCTCAATCACAACATAGACAAAACTGCAGTACTAATGTTCTGTAAAGACACCTCACTCTGAGGCTCCACCTGGTGGCCTGCCAAACTCTGAACCACTCTTCCCAGCACCCCATGCAAAGAAGCTCAGAATAATAATTGAAAACTAACTCACCATGGCCAGCCAAGTGAATGTAGTCTCCAGCTCCTGTTCCACTCACTTGAGATGCTCAAGAAGATCTTCAAATGGCTCCCCACCAACAGCCCTCATCACCACCAAGCTAGCCTACAGCAACACACTTTACTCCAGAATCACCACTTGTAAGAAAATGTGTATTTTATTTAGGGGGGGACTCTCTACTCAAACAATAACCACAATCCTTGTCAGGGTGAGCCATAAAGTCATTAAGTTAACCTGTGCTTAACTTTCTGATATCTTGGCAAAAATCAGTCAAGGTTAACTTGGAAACACTATGTAAAGTATTTAGGCAGCACTCAAACAGTAATAAAGTAAAAACACAACTCAAGAAAAATTCCACACCAATTTAGGAAAATAGAAAAGATGTTAATTAATAAAAAAAACTAATAACATTCAATCATTAGAACCAGAGTTATGAATTTTGCAGTTTTTTACTGAAATCTAGTGCCTAAACAATCAAAGCGCCAACCACGGGTATCTGGTTACGTGAGACCGGAACAAAATCAAAAGTTAAGGCTGACCACAGTGCTGCGTGGTTTTGAAACACAAGGTGGATATGCCCCTATCGTTGATTACCTTCGAACTTGGAAGAAAGCCTGAAATAAAATGCAGGAGAAGGTGGAGTTCCTCAGGGAAGACAGCAGACTGTGTCTGAGCAGGAGTAGTCATCGCTGAGGAGCGCTTAGAGTGATCTCGATGAAGCCGTTGACACTGGTGGAGAAAAGCTCCAAATGGGAGAAGCTAGATTTTCACGCTGAGGAGGTCGTCGTCATCGTCGAGGAAGAGCCTGTCACTGTCAAGCCATGTGAAGATTTATTACCTTTGGATTTAGACAACTTTTTGGAAGTAAAAAACCTCCAGGAGAACAAAGTTGCAAGCTATAGCAAAAGAAGGCTCCATTATAGCAGATACCATTACTCAGACATACCACTGAATAGGATTTGCTGATGCGACAAAAGATGTAGTGGGAGTTACCACAAAATCAGGCAGATCTGCGATGCACTTTGGGCAGATTAACTAGTAGGTAGTTTCCGGTCTTCTGAATGCACTTTTGGTACTTTTTGGTGAAATTGTCTAAGTCCCAGCTGTTAGATTAGCCAGGAGCATCACCTCTAACATTACTTCTAAAGGTCCAGAACCTGGGCAACACCAGTTGGGGAGTTAGGACAAATTCCAGCAGAGGCCAGGTGCAGGGTTCAAGGTCTCTGGAGCTTTTATTGCCCCTGTAGCTCACACATGAGGCTACCCGACTAGCCCCTGGAGACACTCTGTCTCCTTGAACCTAGGACTAACAATGTCTCTCCTTCAAGCAGCAGGGCAGCCCTCTGAAGAACAAAGCAGGTTTCAAGCAGCAGGGCAGTCCTCTGTAGTAAGAAGACAGTCCTCCTGATGTCTTCCACCAGTACTGGAGTGTACTCAAAAGGTGGTTCAGGAGGTCAAACATTTATACCTAGTGTCAGCCTTTGAAGTGGGGTTGAAATCCTGGGTACCCACACATCTGGTTTTGAAGCGTTCCTCCCTTCCCATGCTAAGGCTCCAAGTAGTGTGGGGTGACAAAAGACAAGTGTCAGGTTCCATTGTATGTGTGCTGGAGGCAGACCTTTGAAATGAAAGTGGGGCAGGGAATAGATGTACCCCAACAATCTCGGCAGGATGGCCCATCCTGCCAACACCTAGTCCCACTTTATCTCACTGTCTAGGAGGAATACACAGAGGCCAACTGCCAAGCTCTTCACAGTCATGTGGCCCAGGGCACAGGCAGCAGGTACCAAATAGTTAGGGCAAGATAATAGAAACTTCCCAAATATGGCATTTTCAGAATTGTGATTAAAAATACAACTTTGCCATTAACAAGGATTTAAAATTACAATTCATTTCCGTCCACACTTGACATCACTAAAATATTAGCACTGACTAAATGTAATAAGGTAGCCCTATGTTATCCAATAGGAGAGACAGTCCTTATAGTAGAGAAAAATGAATTTAGGAGATTTTACTACCAGGACATGTAAAACTTAGAAAGACATCTTCTACTTTTTAAATACAATGCATTTTTTCTTATGGGCTGTGTAGGGACTGACATAAATGTAATCAAAATTAAGTTGTAGGCCTGGCCAGAGGTTTATTTGGGTAGCTTAGTTTACCTTTGTGAATCAGGTCGTGTGTTGCTTACAAAATTTATGCAACATAGAGTATGCTTCTTCTGAGTCCTCCTGACCCAAGCTTTTTGTAAGTTTAGTTTTAGTTTTTCTAATAAATTAAATACTAGGTCCCCAGATTGCTTGCTAGTTGTTGTTTGTTTGCTGTTTTTGTCATGGCGGTTCTTTCAGTCTAGTTGCCTGTGATGGATAATCCTTCTGAATAATCTTACATTTGCAGTTCACCTTGCAAGCATCACTTGGATTACGTGGTACGTCCTTTTGTTGTGTCTTTCCTGTTTAGTGCTAGCCCACTACCACCAGCATTAAGAAGGCCCTTTGAGAAACCCTTCAATAAGGTTTGGGAAGATTGAAAGAGGTAACAGACATCGCTTAATCTATTCAGGTATGAAGTTAAGTTCTTAGGAACTTATTTACAAGCCCCTTGTGCCACTAGTGCATCAATTTTAGCATGGGAAAAAGTCATGTACCGGTGGCGCAAGGGGCTTAGGACCAAAGTGAGGAGAGATTGTGTTTTTGTGTATGTTATTGCTCGACCCCATTAGTGGGTAATAGTTTGGTGGTAGGACATGGGAAGTAACTAACTAGCTTACTGGTATCATTAATATGTGGCTAGGTGCTGCAAAACCTCATCAAGCAATAAAGTCAAACATATAGGGGAAACAGCGTTTACAACGCTGTTGTTACAACGCAGTGCTTTTTCAACGTGGTCGTTACAATGATCACATTCTTAGTATGCAATACCTTTACATCGCAAGTCATTAGAACGACTTGCTATAGGGGTGCTAAGGTATTGGATATGAAACCCAACACTTTCCCTGCTATTCAGCAAACTGGAGTAGAAATAGTAAATAATACTATTCCTAAGTCCAGCACGCCCCCTACAGCAAGTTGTTGTAATGGCTTGCGATGTAAAGGTAATGCGTACTAACAACGCAGTTGTTCTAACAACCGCATTGTAATAGTACACGATGTAATAGCATGCGTTGTAACATGCTATATTCAAAATATAGTCAGTTTTCCATTCCCACTCAGGTAGTGGGGTATACTGGACTGCAGTCAGAGGTAAGTAACCTACTGAAGAATAAATAAATGGCAAGTGACTTCAGGTAGGGAAAGTCTAGGGGGAAAGTGGATGTACAGCATAATGTGTGACAATTTCAGATGCCAGATTCTCGACTCGCTTCTGTCACTAAACCATGACACTAAAATAACTAGCAATGCAAAGACAGATACTAAAAATAAAGGACCATTTATTTTATAATAGACAACCCATCCTCTCTACTCACAACAGACCCACCCCCTTCCCCAAGAAAAACCCCAAAAATGACCCTTTACCCAGCTACCCTCCCCATCCTCACCAGGCCCATCCCCTTCCCCAATTAAAACCCCCAAAACGCCCCTTTCCATAACCCCTTTTCCTACCCTCTCCACCCACTACAGACCCACCCCCCTCCCAAAGCAAAACCCTCAAAATGTCTCTTTTCACAACTCCCCTTCCCACCCTCTCTACCCCCAACAGGCCTACCCCGCCCAGAAGTAAGAATACAAAAATATCCCTTTCCCCAACTTCACTTCCAACCCTCTTCACCCACTACAGGCCCTCTGTCTGCCCTAACAAAGGTCAACAGGAAAGGTCCTGAAGGCACCCAGGTCCTGCTTCACATTGCCAACTCTCTGACCAGGTTCCACAGGGCTCTGCCTGATGAGCTCCAGCTCACAGAGGATGTGGCAGTGGAGGCAGTTGGATGATGATAACGATGATGATTTGAAGAGGGTCTCCTGGTGTTCCAGGCGGCAGTTGTGGACCCTGGCTGAAGGCGGTGTCGGTGGCAGTGCCGGGTTGGTTGCGGGACAAGATGATGTTCCAAGGAACTAGAGGCCTTAGCCTCCTTCAAGACCAACAGCTGGCGCTATTCAGCAGTCACCACCTCCATCTTGTGGTACCGCATCCAAGTGGCTATTTCCTGCTGGGTTTGACCTCCAGCAGCAGGAGTAGCTACCTCAAGTAAGAAAAAATACACAAATTGTATTGTGCTGCACAAACACTTGATTATAATATAGTGGCCCAAAAGCAGAATATTGCTGGTCCCTTAGGGCCTTTAGAATTGTTGATGTGATTAGTCACAGGGCAATGTTTTGCATCATATAATGCAATAGTACTGACTGCAAGAAATGAAGCCAGACCACCAACATAATCAAAAAGTGATTTTAGTTAAAAGGATTTCATAGGGTGTAACTGAACAAACACTTTGTGCGGCACATATACGCCTTACTCACTAATGGCAGCTAATTCATTAATTAATAACACACAATTACTTAACTATATGTGCAACATTAATGGAGCCATGCTTGCGAGTCTGCTACTCTACCGTATGTTTCTGATGCAGCTCTATTGGCATGTTATTAACTTATTATCATAAATTCCAATGAATCTGCTCTTCTTCTCCCTCTTCAGTTCTATACTGAGTCCAAACTTAGGGTCTGATAGAGTTTGGCGAATGGGATATTTTGTCACATATGTGGCAGCTGACCGATATCCTGTCCGCCATATTATAGCAGACAGTGCATAGAATATAAATGATGCACTATAACACAGCTAACAGGATAGTTTATTTGTCACTTTTTCAAAGAGTATCCCATTCACAAAACTCTAAATTAGACACTTAGTCTCACATTACACCCTGTCCACCACCACTAATTATTTTCAACAAATACCTTTACTTGGCAGTGGGGAAAGTTAGTCTATGGGAAAATAAGTTATAGGCATTGGGCTAGGTAGATTTTCGCTATGGAATATTTGGGGGTCACTGATCATGTACTATGCTTTTGCTTAGTCAAATTGGATGGCTTAAGGAAAAATTGGAACCATAAATGCATAATGGATGCATGAAATATTAGTCACTTGGGCAGAAATATTTGGCACATGCCGAGATGGAATTGACATTTCTGGGTAGACTGGGATAGAAAGAATTATGAAGTGAAGTAGTAGGTTACTGAGTGGGCACTGGGAAACGCACCTTGTCTTTGGTTTGTATGTATTGCAGACTTCGTGCCTCACTGTTCACTGATGCAGACAGACTTTTCACTGCCTAAACTGTAGCGCCGAATTAAACAGTGATGCAATTTTAGGTGGCGAGATGTCATGGGCAGGGAGGTGAAGTGCAAGATAGTTTACCAAATACAGTATTGTCAATAAGAAAGCAAGGTGACATACCACTAGTCCCTGCCACCACTGGGACTGCTCCCCCTTCCCTTGACTTGGGCCTCCCCCACCATCCCTGTGTTTCTGGCCCTGGCGGTGGCACTGGTGGACTGCATGCCTAGACAAAAATGTAATGCAGGTATTTTAGATACCAGAATAACCACCAAAATAATTATTTTGCACAAGGTACAACAGCAATACCTCACTAATGTTAGAATGTATATAATCTATTGAAAGTATCACTTCGGGAAGTTTGGTTGACAACATTTTAAAAAACAGACAGTAAACCAAAAGGTTTTTGTCCTAATTGAGAGATAAGGCTGCAAATGGATAAGAATGAAATGCAATTAAGGGGTGGAAGGGACTACAAAGGGCATATGGTATTGGTTGGGATCTCATTCCTGTCAAGCTGCACTGTCATGGGAACAACTAGTGTAAGACAACATTTGGTGTCCATGACCACACTGTCTCTGTCCCTGTACTTTTTGACTGTTTGCTCAAGAAAGTCTTCTCATACAATATATTTTGTAAATACTTGGGCCTGCGATCCGCTTTAACTGTGCGTCATTTGTGCTTGTCGGTGCTCAACACAGGCCCTTTTTTATCAAAACACTGGCACATATTGATCCACCACAAGGTGGTGCTGCAGGCACGTTTTTTTTCAGGAGTATTCCTCAGTGGCTATTTGATATACTTTTTAAAAGCTTTTTAGGTACTGCTATGACTAACATTTGGCAGTGGCAGGGGTGTAATCAGCTTCACTGCACTCCCCAAAAATACTTTGGGCTTGTCTCTAAAGTCTTTTTACAAACTAAGCACTGCTCTTCAAGTTACCAAAATCTGTTCTCTTAACAGTGCTACACAGAACATGTAAAGGAGGGGCGAGGGAAAGCTTACTAAAAAGGGAGCAGAAGTAAGCTACAGACAGGAGAAAGTCAGATGTGAAACAGGAAATACGGAAAACACAGGGAAATGCAGGGATAACCCTATAGGTAAGGGAGCTGGACAAAAGGTAAATACAGAAGATCATAATACATTACTAGTGGGAATAGTTAAAAGTTAGGACTAATAATAAACATAACTTACTGGGGCCAGCAGAACCATCGGCCATGGCGCTAGTGGTGGTAGTGTTTGTGGTCGTCACCATAGTGGTGGTGGTGGAAGGCCCTTGGCTATGGGACGCCGTCTTCTCCATGGATCATTATGAAAGGAATAAAGATAAAAAGAACAAGATTTAGTGATACTCTCTACAAAAAAATCTTTGGGCAGGCACAGCATTGTACATTTTAAATCAAATAGAATAAATGAATACCTCAAAATGAAATATTAGGGTAAAAATCTAGGAATAGGCTAAGTTCATGGAAATGATCTTTACTTCTCTGCCCCCTTTAACTATTGGTGGGCCAAGTCAGTCTCTCTTTGGGTACAGCACCTCAGGGAGATTGGGACAGTATGAGCCACATAAAGCCACAGAGAATGCTAACACCCCTGATGTACTGCTATTGTAATAGTGGCATCCCTTAAATCAACCCAAACAAGCACCAGGCTCGTAGTACAGCAGAATCCTGGCTGTATCATTCTGTCAGCTGGCATCAAGCGTCCAGATTTATTGAGGGTTTGTGTTACCCTTGTGCAATGCAAGGTGACCAAAGAGCAACACAAACCCTTAAGTGATATTTACCAAGCAATGCAAAGCCACCTTGCATGGCTCTTCGTGGCTTTGTAAATTTGGAGTAACATAACAAGGCAGCACAATTTGATACCTTGCATTACTCTGAGCTGGGAAGGCATGGTGAGAATGGAAGTCTTGCTGTGGTGGTTGCGGCTGAATGGAGCAGCTCTGAGCTGCAGTGCCATGAGGCCAGCCTAACCCTCACCCGTAACCACCACCTCACCTGCATCTCCTTTTACAGCGCCACCGCCTCAGCAAAACTATTGTGGTTTTGGCGGGCGGTACTTGGCGCTTGGCAGAGCCTCCCTAAGTGCCTGGAAGCACACCGCTCTGCACAAGGCTGGACTTGACTGCTGTCTGGCCCGCAGCTTCAGCACGTCTCTCCTGCTCCTCACACAGCGCACGGCAGGGGAGGTGGTGGGTATCTGCTGCTTGACAGGTAGACAGCGAAGCACAACTAGGGTTCTAGGGTTCAAGGACAGTAAGTGGCAGCTAGTGATTGCTGGTGTAGTGGGACTAGTCCCATTCCTTCTGGTTGAGTCCCTGTGTAAGCGGAAGCGGGCCAGCTAGGCTGGGTGCAGCTTTCATCCGGGTGAACTCCCCTCCCAGAGCTGCATGCTGTGCCATTCGACTCAACTCTGCCTAAAGATTTCCCTAGTAATCACAGCCCCAATCAGCCTGTCTTGAGCCTCACTTCACTCTGTTCCCAGGACTGAAGGCCAGGGACCAGCGCTAATGACTCAAACAAGACCAGCGTGCTAGTGCCCTCACCCCCCAGCACTTTGCGGTGGCGGCTTTAAGCAGAGCCCAACTTCTCACAGTGTGCACAACTGTTACCAATTTGATTTGACTGACATATAGTTTAGAGAGAACCAAGATATCCCAAATCCAGGCAACCAAATGCAGGGTCTTGAATGTTCTTGGAGAAGCCCTGAGCACTCTATGTAGCACCCTGCAAGAGTAAGGCCAAAGTGCAGATCCAGGGTAACCAACACCAACTGCTCTACCTGGAGTTTAATGACAGAAAACCCACAGCAGGAACAACCAAAAAGCTCATCAAAAGTCAAACAAGGTTTAACCACACTGATAATGCAGAGACGGAAACCGCTACCTTATGAAAGGGAGCCGGTGGAGTACCTGTCCCCGCTGCTCTTTCCCTTTGACCCCACCACATCGCCTGTCCTGGAGGCTGCGGATCAGGCTGAAATGTGGAGGGGGAGTTGCAACAGCCCCTCGTTATTGGTGACACCCGCTGTAAAAGGGACGATCAGGCAATACTTCCAGAAAGCCACCTGTAGCAACCTAGAAATAACTCCAGAAGGATCTGCTCCATACACTGGACTAAATGGCTCAGTATGGAGACTGCTGGCTAGGGTGGGAGTATACCCTATCACTCAAACTTTAAATATTGAGGAATCAGCAGCTGTCGGGACTAAAACCTGCAGGTCACAATCATGTCTAAGGCTAAGAGCAGATGGATTATCAGCAGATAGACCATCTCAACCACAAATGCTAATAGAATCTCTTGCCAGCAGGAACAATAGCACCTATTGGGAGCTTGTAGGCATAAATTTCATGTCTCTAAACACATTGATTATCAACGGGGAGGCAGCAGTAGCAGAACTGAAGCAAAATAGGATCACGGTAGCTGCCCAAGTCCATCGAACTCAAGAGCAGACGAGTCCACCGGTTATATGCAGAAATTCATAAATATGCAAACAACTTTGAATGCCCATGTTGCCTTTCATTGATAAGTTAAACACTCTACCCGAGATAATAGCATCTTTGGTGGGCACCACCAAGGCCAACACAGCAAGGAGCAAGCCAATAATTCAGGAAATAAGTTCTGACATGGGTGAGTTCTTTAGCTCACTTAACGCTAGCTCAGGCACGCCAGAGGGAATTTCAATCACCTCAATGGAAGTCGTTACTGAGCCACTTGATGCCCCCGACCATTCAAACTGCACCTGATAGCTTTAACTTCCATGGAACACCAGATGGAACCCAAGAAGAGAAGAATGCAGTCTGCAATAGAGCCAGCAGACATGAGAGGGCAACTCAAGGGCTCTGCAACTTTGACAACACCCAATCCCCCACTAACATCTAGTTTATCAAGAAGGGCAAAAAAGAAACAATCCAAAAAAACAACGCTTATTAAAAAGAACCTCAGCAGCACATAAGCTACCTAAAGCCACAAACTCACAGGCGGGATCCAATACAGCACAATTCTTCCCTGTATTTATGCAACGGACTAAGACTACACCCCAGCTGTTAGCAACCGGTGATAAACCTGACATTGCAGGACAGCGTGATCCTTCATTTCATAGGGAGCGTGAGGAGAAAAGTTTGATCAGGATAGCGGATGGATGGCCCCAAATGCTGCAACCTCACTCATGGAACACTCTGGGGATGCAGCAGTAGACGGTGTACAGAAGATCAGGCAGGCGTGGAGATGTCATCATCAAAAGCACTTATTCCGATTGGAAGTGCTCAGATTTACCACCGAATTACATCCTCTGGGGTGTAGCCAGGTGCCCTTTAAGGGTCGTGAACTCAGTTGAACCCTTGTGGCTCAAACAACCTCTCCCACATTGAATTTAGGCTTGCAATTGGAGACTAACTGCTGAGATGCATTACTCAGCCACTTTCAAGGGAGCGAGATTAGTGGGCTTTTTCACAACAGCAATCCAGCTGAGCACTTGAGGACCCGTAGAGGGTACCCTCTGCCTATCCTGAGCACCAACAGCCCTTTATCCTAGGCATAAGAGAGGAGGATGTGCGTGATCACCCAGAACTGGTCTTCATTCCCCATTACTGCCAAGAAGGCCCCCAGGATATGCTCAATTGAGGAAATCTTTTTCTGCACTAAAGATCATAATTTCGAAGGACCTTGAATGAGAGAGGTTCGATTTGCCATTCTTTTAAAATAAGTGTAATAAATCTTTTTATTAACATAAGATTGTCACAGCATTACATATGTCACATTATTACACTATTGGTGATCAACAACAAGCGCAGCAGCAGGCAATTTCAAAGTTCAGACTCAACTTAATGCTATACAGTTGGTGAATATCAGCAGGAGGCAATAGTAATTTTTTTGTTTCCGACCAGGACCAAGCAAATGGGATATTACTTTCAGTATCTAGAGTCTGATCATACTGCGTTCTCAAGTGATATGGGATTTAGCACACCAGACCTAGGGGCTGCACCGGGCTTCCCTGTATACATTCCACTTTCCCCAAATTGTCCTTCATTTTTGTGGTCATCCCCTTCTTTTGTACACTGATCTCTCAGCTACCATGCACCAATCCATGTTCCTCTTCCAGTCTCCAAGAGATGGGGCTGTCAGCGCTCCTCATGTTTGTGCTATTTTGTGTTTGACCACCATCATGTCTAATGTAGCCCAGGTTTGTTCGGCCGTGACAGATCAGTGGCGTCCCATATGTTAAGAAAGCACAATTTGGCTAACGGGCCAATTTTTTTTTCCAGAGACTGCAATCATGCACGATATGACCACTTCCCCGTAGGTTTGGACCAATGAGCATCACCACAGGATATGGAAAAAGGTTCCCAGCTGTCCACATGACCTGCGACAACGCACTCATTTGTTTACCTATTTTCACCCGTGTGGTACATGATGTATAAACTCTATGTAATAGCGCAGTCGCACAGCTACCTCCGGTTGTGAAGCCAGGGCTTCAGTCCAGTCTTCATTCAGTAATTTGTTAAAGTCTGTCTCCCAGTGTTCCCGAAGCTGGGTGAGAGTGTCTGGGAAATTATTTATGCGTTTTCAATATGTGAGTGAAATCGCCTTGGTAGTGAGATGTTTCTCCAGTGGAGACGACTCCTGTATCTCTCCACGAGAGGGCAGTGCCGCCTGGAGACCATGTCAGATTTGGAAATGACGGAAGGTTTCTGTGGGAGCTAATTTGTAGGTTTTTTGTAGATCCCCAAAGGGAATCGCCCCTTTGGTGGTGCATAGGTCCTCCACTGTAGAGATCCCTATCAGGTCCCATTTGTCAAATCCCTGCCTTTTTGCCATGGTGCCTAACTGCTCAGCATCCTACGGATGTGTAGCACATGTAATCTTTTCGTCCCATGCCAATTTTTGCAGAGTTGCGTGCCAGAGATTGACCATTAGTGCTGTTGGGCCCTCTAGAGGAAGGTGGCGTGGAGCAGTATATAACGTTTGGCGGTATCCTCCTGGTTGAAGGACCAGGTGGTCCATGCAATACGTGGGTTCCTCCCTGAGCTGGTGTGCCTATTGATTAACCGTCATTAGCTGCGCTGCTCTATAGTACATTTGGAGGTCGAGCAATGCTATTCGTTCATCATTCCATCCCTGTGTCAACTTTGCTAGGGCAACACTAGAGGAACCTGGATCCCACAACAGGATCCTGACTTCACTGTTTATTGCCTTAAAATATGTATCGGGTACCGAAAGTGGGTGTTCTGCAGCACACAGAGAAAGCATCCATAATTTTAAAGAGCGCTGCTCTCCCCAATAAAGACAATGAGAGAGATCTCAAATGGAGAACATCACTCCTAAGACGCATCAGAGATTCTAACAGATTTTTAGTTATAATGACCATTGAGTCTGATATGGATACCCAGGTATCATAAACTTTCTATCGCAACATGGGCCTCACATCCTGGTGGGAAGCGTAGTGTTGGGCCATAGAGAACAAATAACTTTGTTTAGGACCAATTAATCAGATATCCGGAGTATTCCCCGAAAATAGACGGGATGTTCATCAGTCCTGGGATGTAGGATCTAGGGGAGGCCCAAATAGAAAATGTTGTTGGTGTATAACGAGATTCTATCCTCCCAGTCCTCCATCCAAAGTAGACCAAGGATCAAGGGGTCCTCCCTAGCCCATGCAGCCAAAAGTTCAAGAATCAGTGCAAATATTAGGGGGGATAAGAGACAACTGTACCGTGTTCCTTGGTGTAGGGGAAAAATCCTGGATGCTGTACTGTTCACCTCCACTCGTGCCAGAGGCTGCCTGTACAGTAGTGTCAACCAGGATGAACATATCGGGCCAAAGCCCATATGCTGAAGTACAGCGAAGAGATACAGCCACTCAACAGTGTCAAAGGCCGTGTGGGCGTCAAGAGATAGGATCACCGCATCTTCAGCAATTTTGTGTGCCCGCCCCAGGACCCCATAGTGTTGGAAAAAGATTAGTGCCATATTAGGACCGGGAATAAACAGTGATTGGTCTGGGTGGACCAGTTTCAACATTAGCGGCATCAGTCGGAGGGCCAAGAGCTTAGCTGAAACCTTGTGCTTCCTACAGGCCCATCTCCTTATTGAAAGCAGAAGCAATTGTAATACATGAAGACTGCAGACCACCGGAACAACCACCGAGGCAAGCCTCTGCTCCTCTTGGAGTATTCTAACTCCTCTACTTTCCTCAAACATTTTTAGGAAAAAGGGCCCTGTGGTTGATGCCGAGAGTTTGTAGAGTTCTATAGGCATGCCGTTAGGCCCCATCGCCTTGCCCGGTTGCAGCTCTCGGATGACCTGCATCACTTCCTCCTTGGTGAGGTCGCTATCTAGAAGCGTTACTTCATCAGGAGGAAGATTCAGGAGGGGTCTAACTGATAAGAAGGCTAGGGAGTCCAGCTCCGAGCCCATCGTTTCAGAGGCATATAGTGTAGAGTAATGAGATGCAAAAGCACCCGCAGTAGCTTGCTTGTCGCTTAGATGCTCTCCATCTGCCAATTCTAGCACCGCCACCCTTCATTTCGCCCAGTCCCATCTTTCTAGCTAGGCAAGTAGTTTCCCCGTTCGATCTCCCAGTTCATACTCCTGATGCTGTGTGGCTCTATATTTGGTCCTAGCTGTCTCCGTAACCACAACTCTGTATTCTTGTTGTTTCAGGAGTAGGTCATGTTGTGTTTCTATTTGTGTGCCCAACGTTTATTTGGTCTTCAGCTGCAGGATCTCCCACTTAAGCATCTCTATTGCAGCATGTATATCTTGCCTATGTCCCACCATCAATTAGAGGGCTTGGCCTCCAATTACTGCCTTATAGGCTTCTCAAAGCATCACTGATGAGGTGACTGAGTGTTAATTTTCTTTGAAATAGTGGATTGTTTGTGTTAGGAGCCCTTTTCGTATCACTGGAAGTTTAAGGAACCAGGGATTTATAGAGATTGTGTTCCTCACCCATGGGGTGCCCAGACAGTACCCTGCCCACACCGTGTATTGGTCCAATATACCACTCACCAAATGTCGCATATCATGGAAATCCGTGGGGAGAAGGCCGTTGAGATAAGAAGGGAGATGCAGGACATACTACCGTGGGCTCCAGAGTGGAATGTGAAGTGTTATGTAGATGAGTGAAGAGCCCTCCAAACGTCTACCATCCCTAGTGCTGTTAAAAAAGCTGCTAGATGGGTTTTGGGGGCAGGTCTGCCTGGGGGGACACCTGTCCTTGGTGTCACAAAGTGTCATATTAAAATCTCCTACCATCAGGATCATGCCCTCTGGCATTCAGAACAGGTCCCGGAGGGTGACGTTATGTAGGTCTGGAGGTATGTAAATATATATGAAATTGATCTTTTCCCCTCCCACTTGCCAGTCAGAGCTACATGCCTACCCTGTTTGTCCCTGCAGGTCTTGTCAATTGAGAAAGGAAAGCATTTTCTAAAAAGGATACCCGTTCCACGGGAACTACAGGGGAAGCCAGTGTGTACCACCACTTTGTAACCCCAGCGGTCGAGAGCCTTACATGCATTGCCTAGGAGATTCATCTACTGCATTACAATAGCATCAGAGGATTGCTGCATGATATATTGGATCACCACTCCCCTTTTAATTTTGTCCCCTAACCCATTAACGTTCCAGGATAAGAAGCAGAGTTCTGGGATCTTGGTTTCTGTTCCTACGTTCATTTACCTATATACAGTATTTGTCTCCCCCACCCCCGATCCTCGCTATCTGGTCTATTTAGACTATTGCTACTGTGAGAAGTTGGCCTGGTATATGATGTCCACTAATGTAAGTGGCCACCTTGCACCAGTCCAGACAACCTTATTATGATTTAAGAGGTCTTAGAGAGCTTTCTAAGATTGCCTAAGTGGTAGCTGTGGAGATTACTCCAGAAGGAGTGTAAAGCAGTTTATTTTACCAGAATACAATCTTATTGTATAGATTAAGTGAAAATAACCACACCAAGTATTTACTCTCTAGTACGTTCAAATATCTCCTAGACGGAGATAAACACAATGCACACAATACTTTAGCATTTATTTTGTCCTGTTTTGTGCCAGAGCGGGAGCCAACGGCTCCCAGGACTGGTTTGAGCTGCACTATACAGAGGGACACCAAATGTGCCCCTCATGCAGACTGAGTGGTGCTGGAAAACGTACCCACCCTACCCCAATACACTAAATCCGGGCTGAGAGGTGGTCACACTTCCCTGTGAAAGGATGCCTTATTTTCTGCCTTAACCTGCTCAAGCTTGGCTCTGCAGCAGGATGGCAGAATTGTGTCTTTGGTTGGCAGCAACAATTCTGTTCTGTCCAAGTCAAGAAGGCTGGGACCAGTAACACTGAGAGCCTAACGGAGGGCTCTTCCAGTGCTTGGAATCAACAGTGTGGGGCTATGATTCCAACATGTTGGCTGCAACGAATCCTATCATGTTTGGTATCAGTTTCAAGATGATCATCGCATAATTACGTAGTGCCCCTCTATATAGTATATGGCTGCTTCACTGACATCCCAGGAAAATGGACTCCGTAGGCTGTAGGGGTGTCCTGCTCATGCTGGGGCACCCTCTCACTTAGAACCAAGCATCCTGCCTTCAGGATTGCAAAGGCCTGCTATAGGGGTGACTTATAGGTTTCCTATATCCAGGGTCACTGCACTTAAAACCTATATCTTTAGTAAGTGATGCTAGCACCAACTTACACAGGCTGCAATGGCAGGCCTGTGGTTCCATTTTGAATGGTCTTTCATGGGTGGCATAATACTTGCTTCAGTTTATGGGAGACCTCTGGGGTACCAATGCCTTGGGTACATGTGTACCATATACTAGGGACTGATAAGGGTACCCCAGTATCTAATCTGGGGTGTACCTAACTACTGAGCATAACAATGTTTCAAAAAATCAGATAGACGGGGGTCCCGATTAGCAGGATCCCAGTCACACTAGTCAAATACAGCTTAGCACCAGGCACAAAGTAGGGGTAACTATAAAGCAGATCCTACTTTTCTACAGCTACACATCTGTATTAAACCAATATGTATTATGTATTGACATATTTAAACCAAGGTCTGCGTGACAGGGAGAAGGTGTCCAAAGGGTCCAGAAAGTCAAGATAACATAACTGTAGTATCCTGGTCTGGTATGGTTTAAGATGTGCCAGTGGAATGCTGACAGTATGATGCTAGATGGAATGTTGGGAGTGGGAATGGACAGTTGGAGAAGGGCTGAGCACCTGGAAGGTTGCTCCTGGTGGGGTTAATTACTGGCTTATTTACAACTAACCTACATCTTGTAACCAACTTCAATAAATCAACTTAAAACCACTTCTTGGATCCTGGCTTGATTACTACAATTCATTGGCGACGAGTTGAACCAAAGAACCTGCGTCTGCTACCTCTGACACTTTCATCTTCAAGTCTGGAGTACCTACACGACCCAAACACCACTGCAAAACCCTAAAACACTACCCCAGCATGACTCCCTAAACAACACAAACAAAACTGCGCTACCTAAACCCTAAAACACTACCCCAGCACGATCCCCTACACTATCCAAACACCACTGTGCTAAACTAAAACATTACCCCAGCCCGACCCCCTACACTACCCAAACACGACTGCACTACCCTAAACCCTAAAACACTAGCCCCAGCACGACCCCTACACTACCCAAACACCACTGCGCTACCCTAAACCCTAAAACTCTACCCCCAGCACAACCCCATACACTACCAAAACACCAATACGCTACCCTAAACCCTAAAACACTAAAACCAGCATGACACCCTACACTAATCAAACACCACTGTGCTACCCAAACCCCAAAAAACACCACCCCCTGCACGACTCCCTACACTACTGAAACACCACTGCACTACCAAAAACTCTAAAACACCACCCCAGCATGCCCCCTACACTACCCAAACACCACTGCGCTACCCTAAACCCTAAAACACTACCCCAGCATGACCCCCTACATTACCCAAACACCACTGCACTACCCTAAACCCTAAAACACTACCCCCAGCATGAACCCCTACACAACCCAAACATCAAAACAGTACCCTAAACCCTAAAACACTACCCCAGCACAACCCCCTACACTACCCAAACACCAATGCACTACCCTAAACCCTAAAACACTACCCTCAGCATGACCCCATATACTACACAAACACCACTTCACTACCCTAAACCCTAAAACACTACCCCCAGCACGTCCCCCTACACTACACAAACACCACTGCACTACCCTAAACCCTAAAACACTACCCCCAGCATGACCCCTACACTACACAAACACCACTGCGCTACCCTAAACTGTAAAAAACTACCCCAGCACAATGCCCTTCATTATCCAAACACCACTGCGCTACCCTAAACCCTAAAACTCTACCCCCAGCACAACCCCCTACACTGCCCAAACACCACTGTGCTACCAAAAACCCCAAAACACCACCCCCAGCGCGACCCCCTACACTACTCAAACACCACTGCACTACCCTAAACCCTAAAACACTACCCCCAGCACAATACCCTACACTACCCAAACACCACTGCGCTACTCAAGACCCTAAAACACCACCCCAGCACAATACCCTACACTACCCAAACACCACTGCGCTACCCTAAACCCTAAAACACTACCCCAGCATGACCCCCTACATTACCCAAATACCACTGTGCTACTCTAAACCCAAAAACACTATCCCCAGCAAGACCCCCTACACTACCCAAACATCAAAGCGATATCCTAAACCCTAAAACACTACCCCCAGCACAACCCCCTACACTACCAAAACACCAATGCGCTCCCCTAAACCCTAAAACAGCACCCCCAGCACGAACCCCTACACTACCCAAATACCACTGTGCTACCCAAAACCCTACAACACCAGCCCCAGGACGCCCTCCTACACTACCCAAACACCACTGCGCTACCCTAAACCCTAAAACACTACCCCAGCATGACCCCCTACATTACCCAAACACCAATGCACTACCCTAAATCCTAAAACACGACCCCCTGTACTACACAAACACCCTTGCACTACCCTAAACCCTAAAAAACTACCCCCTACACTACACAGACACCACTGCACTACCCTAAACCCTAAAACACTACCCGCAGCATGACCCCCTACAATACACAAACACCAATGCACTACCCTAAACTGTAGAACAATACCACAAGCACGAACCCCCAAACACTACCCAAACACCACTGCCATACCCTAAACCCTGAATCTACTCCCGGCACGACCCCCTAAAGTACACAAACACCACTGCACTACCCTAAAACCTAAAACAATACCCCCAGCATGACCCCTACACTACCCAAACACCACTGCAATACCCTAAACCCTAATTCTACCCCCGGCACGACCCCCTAAAGTACACAAACACCACTGCACTACCCTAAACTCTAAAACAATACCCACAGTACGACCCCTACACTACACAAACACCACTGGAATACCCTAAACACTAAATCAACCACCCAGCATGACCCCCTACACTACCCAAATACCACTGACCTACCCTAAACCCTAAATCTACCCATGACCCCCTATACTACCAAAACACCACTGTACTACCCTAAAACACTATTTATTTATTTATTTATTTATTTAAGAGAGCGCACGGCTACCCCCAGAGGGGGTGTCCCGGCGCTGTAGACTGCATACTATGAGAGAGAGGCAATTTTAAGGGGTGGTGAACAGCCAGGTTTTCAATTTATTACGAAAAAGAGGTTCTGAAGGAAGAAACCTAAGATCAAGTGGTAGGCTGTTCCAGAGTTTAGCCGTCATTACGGTAAATGCTCTACCGCCCATTCTGGAGCGGCGAAAGCGAGGAACAGTAAGAAGACGTAGGTTGTTTGACCGCAAGGATCTGGCCGATTGGGAAAGCACCAGTCTCTTTCTCAAATAACCCGGGCCTGACCCATTGAGGGCCCGAAAAGCAAGAGTCAGCATCTTGAACTGAATGCGACGGGAAATGGGAAGCCAGTGTAACTTCCTACGGTAGGACGCAACTGACTGACGGTAGGGGATATTGCCTATCAGTCTCGCCGCCGCATTCTGAACGATCTGAAGACGTTCGATTTGGTACAAGGGGGCACCGGCATAGAGACTGTTGGCATAATCCAAATGTGACGTAATCAAGGCATGGATGACAGTTCTACGGGCATCCAAAGGAAGATAAGGAAAAATCTTTCTAATCATACGCAGTTTCCTGAAGCAAGCTGCCGTGACCTTATTAATTTGAGCTTTACAGGAAAGAACGTTGTCAAATTGATAGCCCAGGTTACGAGCTGTTTGGACAGGGGTGGGAGGGGGGTTAAGCACACTCGGCCACCACAGAGTGGCAGAAGGAATGGTTTTCTGATTAAAAAATAAGACCTCCGTCTTATCAGTGTTGAGTCTGAGAAGATTAGAAGTCATCCAGGAACATATATTGCCAAGACAATGGCGAAAGCTGGCGAAGCTGGAGTCAGAGTGATCTCTAAAGGAAAACATAAGCTGAGTATCATCAGCGTAAGAGATCACTCTGATCCCCCAGGATTCCACCACCTCAGCCAGAGGGGCAAGATACACGTTAAAAAATAGAGGGCTAAGCGCTGAGCCCTGAGGCACACCACATAGGAGGGGTTTACCCTCTGGTTCGAACGGTTTGAGAAGAACCTTCTGAGTACGTCCAGTAAGAAAGTAGGCAATCCAAGATAGAGCGGCACCACCCAATCCAATCTGCCTCAGCCGATCCAATAAAATTTCAAGGGACACCGTATCAAAAGCGGCGGATAGGTCGAGGAGAACCAACATGGCCTCCTCGCCCCTATCCACACACTCCCGGATCGTCTCGGAGACCTCTAATAGAGCAGTCTCAGTACTAAAACCAGTTCTAAATCCTGACTGTGAGTCATGAAGCAGTGAATTGGCTTCTAAGTAATCTGCCAACTGTAACTGCACAGCCTTTTCCAGGACTTTCGCCGGTTTGGGGAGGAGAGAGATGGGGCGATAATTGCAAAAATTGCGCCGGGTCCGCATCCACTTTCTTCAGAATGGGGACTAACATGGCCTCCTTCCAAACAGTCGGGAACTGGCCCGTGCGCAATGAAGTATTCCAAATAGAGAGAAGTGGTCTGACCAACAAGGGAGCCAGGTTACCCATGACTCTAGCAGGGACCGGGTCTAGAGGGGAGCCAGACTTACACTGGGTGAGCAGATTAAGTGCAGACTCAGTAGTAAGCTCTTTAAAAGCCATCAATGACTATCTAGCAGAGTCACTGGCACAGGAGATATGGGAGGGCAGCACCGTAGGAAAAGAAGACGTAATGTTGTCAATTTTTGTCTTGAAAGTATACCGACAGACCATTACATAAATCCTGGCTAGAGGAATTCTGAGGCACCATAGCGGGGGGTTTAACAAAGTCCTTTACAATCTTAAAGAGAGTTTTAGAAAGGTTATCTGCATTCTTAATTTGTAGAGAAAAGAACTCTCTCATCGTAGATTTTTTTAGTTTTGAAAAGTTTTTTAAAGCAGACTTGTAGATAGTTTTAGCCTCTAAATCGTAAGTTTGCCGCCATTTACGTTCTAATTTTTTGCAGCGACTCTTTTCCTCACGTAGGGCAGGGGAGAACCACAGGGCAGAAGGTCGAGATCTAGCCGAAGTAATAAGTTGAATAGGTGCGATGGCATCGATGGCAAGCAATAGAGCAGAATTGAGCTGAGCCACGCTAGCGTCAACATCTTTAGACAGAGAGTCTGGTTGATATGAGAAAAAGGGATCTAAGGCAGTACAGGTGACTTTATGCCATTTTCTCCCATACTCCCTGCCAGGCGCCACCGAACCAGGTGCCGAGGGAAGAGTGAGATCAAAAGGGAGAAAGTAGTGGTCTGACCAGGTGAGAGGGAGGGAGGGATGAACTGTAATACCAGGATGGTTAGAAAAAATTAGGTCAAGAGTATGGCCCGCTACGTGCGTCGGGCCCTGCACTAATTGGGTCAGGTTTAAGCCCTGCAAAGTGTCTAATAGTTGAGTAGTCTGGGAGCAGGTAGAATTATCAACATGAAGGTTGAAGTCACCAAGCACTATAAAGTGTGGATGTTTAAGGGAAAGATCCGCTATCTGGTGTATCAGTGGCTTAAGGGAGGGGGCTGAAGCGTTGGGGGGGGTTATACACTAAAATACCAGCCAAAATAACAGCAGCCGAGTCTGAAATGGTAAAGTACATGGCTTCAATCAGTCCAGTATTCGTAAGTTTACTGATAGTCAGACGGAGATGAGATTTCAATATAATAGCAAGACCACCTCCAGTTTTTCCACCCTCTCGATTAATGCCCATTAAGAGATAGCCAGGGGAAATAGCTAGGTGAATATCAGGTTTGGAAGAGTCTTTTATCCAGGACTCGGTGAGAAACAGGATATCCCAAGCATGTGTGTCAAGCGAAGTCCAAATCTCACTAGCATGGCGAGGGCGAGAGCGGCAGTTGACCAAGCCAGCCCTCAGCGTCAGGGAGTGAGTAGGACGCTTCGTCGGGTTGGAAAGAGGGAGAGCACGTTTACGCATAGGGGAGAATACCAGATCACAATGAAGGCATGTAAAAGGACGCCCCTCCAGCTTGCATGGAGCACAGCGGTAGGTCGACATACACGTACCCACTCTCATCTGAAGAAGCTGCTCTCTAGACCAGCAGAGAGGGCTAACATCAGAGTGGAAGGCAGGGGAACTGGCCCTGGGCACGGGCCAGGTGCGGACGGGCGCTGACGGGCTTGCCTTAGGCGCGCCCGCATGCTGCGCGGACAGGAAGTCCATCTATTTTTATACATAGCGAGGAGGGTGGGAGGTGTCCAAGATCTGGACCGCTACCCTGCCTTTCCCTACGATGGCGGCGGCTATCCTCTGCGTGCCGGCGACAGCACCTGAGATCGGCTGCACCGGTGGCCAATAGAGAGTGGGGACCCTTTGGGACTCACATACAGGGATCGAGGTAAATTAAAACAGCACAGTTCCCCGGCACAACACTCTACACTACCCAAACATCACTGCAGTACTCTAAACCCAAAACACTACCCCCAGCATGACCCCCTATACTACCCAAACACCACTGCGGTACCCTAAACCCTAAAACACTATCCCCAGCATGACCCCCTGCACTACACAAACACCACTGCGCTACCCTAAACCCTAAAACACTACCCCACCACGACATCCTACACTACCCAAACATTACTGCTGTACCCTAAACTCTAAAACACTACCCCTAGCACGACCCACTACACAAAGCAAACATCACTGCGGTACCCTAAACCCTAAAACACTACCCCCAGCACGACCACCTACACTACTCAAACACCACTGCGGTACCCTAAACCCTAAAACACTACCCCCTACACTACACAGACACTACTGCACTACCCTAAACCCTAAAACACTACCCACAGCACGACCCCCTACAATACACAAACACCAATGCACTACCCTAAACCCTAGAACACTATCCCCAGCATGACCCCATACACTACAAAAAACCCACTGCGCTACCCTATACCCTAAAACACTACCCCAGCATGACCCCCTTTTCTACCCAAACACCACTGCGCTACCCTAAACCCTACAACACTAACCCAGCATGATCCACTATACTACCCAAACACCACTGCACTACCCTAAAACCTAAAACACTACCCCAACACGACCCCTTGTACTTCACAAACACCACTGCACTACCCTAAACCCGAAATCTACAACTAGCATGACCCCTACACATCCCAAACACGACAGCACTTCCCTAAACCCTAAAACAAGACCCCCTACACTCCAGAAACACCACTGCACTACCCTTAACCATAAAACACTACCCCCAGCATGACACCCTACACTACACAAACACCACTGCACTACCCTAACCCTAAAACACTACCCCCTATACTACAGACACCACTGCACTACCCTAAACCCTAAAACACTACCCTCAGCACGACCCCCTACACCACACAAACACCACTGTACTACCCTCAACCCTAAATCACTACCCTCAGCTACCCTTAGCCTCCCTTTGTTTCCCACTTCTGCAGCCCCCGCGGCCCCTCCTGCTCCTGTGTTCTCTCTCCTGCTCACTTTTACCGCCTCCCAACTGCCCCAACCTCTCCCAACCTCTACTAAATGGAGGCCACTGTGCGCATCAGGGGCGCCACCGGCATGCCAAAGGCATGCCCGTTTGCGCCCGTCAGCATCCTGACCGCGACCAGCGCCAGGGACCCTGGATCTCAGACCTCCCACCGCTACGACTCAGTTGCCCTTCTCGCAATCAATACCCGGAAGGAACAACAACTGCCAGCTGTCCATGCTGAACACCATCCATGGCCAGTTCTCCTGACGCCACTGCCATCAAACCTTCACCACCGCCCCCACTGCCAACACCGCCAGTGCCCTGAGGTGCATCCTCCTCAATATGCGCTCCCTGCACAGACACACCGTAGAGATCTGGAACCTCCTCGACACCCTCTCACCAGAGGTCACCTTCTTTACAGAAAGCTGGACCAATGTCTCCTTCACCACCGACATCGCCATCCCGGACGGATACAAGATTCAGAGGAAGGACCGCCCCAACCACCCAGGGGAAGGACTTGCCATCATACACAAAAGCTCCCTCTGCCTCTCCACCTCGAGCGATGCCTTCCCCACCGCCGAACACCTTCCAGGTCCAGACAAGCCCGAGAACTAAACTTAGCAGCCAACATCGGTCTGAAACAGCTCATCACCACGCCTGCCCACAAGGCAGGACACACCCTCGACACCATCTTCGCAGGAGGAAACAACATCCAGTTCAGCCACACCACGTAAACCCCTTGGATGGACCACCACTGCATGCACTTCCTCGTCAACAAACGCAAGCCGCCCAAACCTGCTCTGCACCCTCCAATAAGGAACTGGAGCGAAGTCACTGAGGATCAGCTCAACTCCACCTTCAACTGCAACACCCTCACCACCTCGACCGACGCACACATCGCAGCCAGGGAACTGCACAAATGGATCCTCAATTGCGCAGACAACCTAGCACCTCTGCGCTGCTCCGACAGACAGCGCCTCAGGAAGGCCACCTGTTTCACTACCGACCTCCAAGAAGCTAGACGCTCCTGCAGACATCTCGAGAAGAACTGGAGGAACAACAAAATGCTTGAAGACCAACCCACCCACAGGACCACTATGACGGAATACCACCAACGCATAAGAGCCACCAAACAGACTGTCATCCAAAACAGAATCCTTGCCAACTCCAGAAACTCCAAGGTTCTCTTGAACATCATCCAGGAATTCACCAAGCCCCCCAGTGAAACCACGGACATCACCCCCTCCCAACACCTGACTCTACTGCCACTCTGTCCACCAGCAATGCCAGCCAGCTCACCATCTCCACCTGGACACTGGCCACAACTGAAGAGACCACCTTGACATGAAAGGCATCCACTCTGGGCCCACACAGACCCCTGCCCACCACACAGCTCCCACGGAGCCGCCAGCGCACCAGAACTACGAAGCACCATCAACACCTCCTTCAAGACCGGCACCTTCCCCCATGACTGGAAACACGCAGAAGTCAGACCCCTGCTCAAGAAGCCCTCAGCAAATCCCATGAACCTCAAGAACTACTGGCCCATCTCACTCCTCCCTTTCATGGCAAAAGTCACTGAGAAGACCGTCAACGCACAACTAACAAGGTTCATGGAAGACAACTCCGTTCACGACCCCTCCCAATCCAGATTCTGTAGCAACCACAGCACAGAGACTGCCCTACCTGTCACCGCAGATGACATCCACGCCCTCCTCGACAAAGGACACACTGCGGCCCTGATCCTGCTTGACCTCTCAGCAGCCTTTGACACCGTCTCCCACTGCACACTCGCCACCAGACTCCATGACGCCAGCATACAAGGAACCGCCCTCGATTGGATCCACTTGTTCCTCACTGGCAGAATCCAAAGAATCAGACTGCCACCCTTACTCTCCAAACCCACGGAAATCAGCTGCGAAGTCCCCCAGTGATCATCGCTCACCCCAACCCAATTCAACATCTACGTGGCCCCCCTCGCCACCATCGTCAGACAGCACGGCCTCAGCATGGTATCCTACGCTAATGACACCCAGCTCTGCCTCTCCCTCACCAAGGACCCCAACACCACCAGACTCAACTACCAGGAAAGAATGCAAGATGTCACATCCTGGATGTGCAACAGCTGCCTCAAGCTCAATTTGGAGAAGACAGAAGTCCTCATCCTCCAAACCTTCCCGTCAGCACGGAACAACACCTGCTAGTCCACCGCCCTTGGTAGCCCCTCACACCCCACGGACCACCCTCGAAACCTTGGCATCATACTCGACTCCTCCCTCCCTATGAACTGACAGGTCAAAGCTGTCCCCTCCAGCTGCTTCAACACCCTCTGCATCCTCTGTAAGATTTTCAAATGGATCCCCCCCGAATAAAGGAAGACCGTCACCCACGCACTTATAACCAGCAGATTGGACTACGGAAACGCCCTCTACGCCAGGATCAACACGTCTTTACTCTGCAAGCTCCAGACAATACAGAACACCGCAGCCAGACTCGTCCTCTGCATCCCCCTACACAAACACATCACCCAACACCTACGGGACCTCCACTGGCTCCCCATCGAGAAGAGAGTAACTTTCAAGATACTCACCCATGCCTACAAATGCCTCCACAACACCAGACCCAAATACCTCAATAAGAGAATCTCCTTCCACATACCCAAAAGAAACCTTCGATCCACCAACCTCGTCAAAACCCCGCGCATCCGCAGAGCCAGAACAGTAGGAAGAACTTTCTCCTACTTCGCAACTAAGACCAGGAATGAGCTCCAGATCGATATCAGACGCACCCCCACCCTGAGCGTCTTCAGAAAGACACTCAAAACCTGGCTTTCGGCTGAACGGAGCTGCTCATTCCCGTCCCCCCCCCAGCACCTTGAGACCCTTGCGGGTGAGTAGTGCACTTACAATTCCGTGATTGATTGATTGATGGATTGTGCTCAGTTGCTTTTGTAAAAAGGCTTATTTAAAGATCATTCTGTTTGGGTCAAATCAATGGTCCAAACAAATTCTCTTTTCTGTCACAATTTATTGCAATTTTGGGATAAGGTATCATATGACTAGACACATTCTTGGAATTGTAGAAAGGCTTCTGATGATCCATTGAAGTGACTAATAAATCATGTATGTAACAATGGTGTCTATTTAGATGTGCCCAGAAAGGATTTTTATCGCTATAAATTCATCAGAAGTTCACTAAATTGAGGACCGAGAAGGCTGCGCTGCACTGCTGATGCCATGATAATTTGAAAGTTAACATTATTTTAAAAGAGAAAACAGTTTTGTTATGAAAGTTTGTGTTAGAGTGCACCAGTGTGGTTGTGAACATCAATCCAGGATAGAGTGGTGCACTGCTATGCCCCATTCTGTTTTAGGAGATTCTATATGAAATGTAACAAATAGCTTATTGTTGGTGTCAAATGAAGGGCGTTTTGTGATATGAATTGTATGCTTAGTGTCCCTGACTTTAGCTGTGGAGGCTTTGATGAGTGATACAATGAAAAGACCTAAATATTTGGATAGCTGTTTGTGAATTCAGAAACTTCCTGCTACAATAGTGAAACTGGTTGGAAAACTTGCATTTTTTATGAAGCTTCGGTAGATGGTGTAATACCAGTATTCTGAGTTTAGGACAGTTTATAAATAAATGTTCCTTAGAAATAAAACTCCTCTTTCCAGTGTCTGTTGACAATTTAAGCTTTTGTTTGATTTTTTCTTGTGGGGAAGTGATCAGGTCTTTCATTATGCACCACATTCATTAATCGTTTAAGGGTTTCTGTCTTTACATAGTGTACAATCATATAGTACTTCATCGTCTGTAGATTTAACTACAAGTAGGTGCCTAGGTGGCACAGTGGGTGGAATTCACTTACTGAGTACAAAGTCTCTTGCTACATATTTAGAAGGCTATTTATGTATTACTGCTCAATATTTGAATGTATGTGTGCAAGTTGATAGCTCTCCTGGTGCATTGTTCTCCATATGTTATCTCCTGTTGCTCTTACCGCCTGTCTATACATTGAGTGAGTAATGCTTTCTTCAGTGGAGGTGGTCAGGGCGGCTCCTCCATTTTAGCAGGGGAGCGTTGTCCCACTGGTCAGTGCCAGGAGATAAAATAAATTATAATAATACTATTTATTATCATTTTATGTGTTACTGGCACTGCCGAGTGGCCCAAGTCTAGGACGCGTAGGGGCCATCGTCATTGAGGATAGCAGTCTTAGCAGGGAGGAAGCGAGTTGCACACTGTCAGTGCACATGTTGGTGTGGCTGCCCGCCTTAGGCCCGGCCAAACAGACATGTGCACTTGGGTTTCTCCAACCCGGCTGTTTTGTCCAGCGAAAATGCACAGGCTCCCAGGCACTGTCCGAGCAGCAAACCAGGCCACTCAGACCAATCCTTGCGCTTCTCTCATGCTATATATTGCATGAGAGCAGTGCCGGATTGGGTGGGGAGTCTGGGATCTTTGTGCGTGTGAGGAAGAAGCTGGACTCCAGCATCAGCAGGGCCAGGTAGTTAGTCCTTTTTTTTTTTTTTAAATAGATTAATACTTCCCCAGATCCTGATTCCCCACTTCTTGGTTTCGGTAGCAGCCACTTATGAATGTGGCAGGAGAACTTTGTATATTCACTCCACCATCTGCAGTGGAGGAGTCAAAAAACATTAGTAAATCACTTTGAGAATGGCGTCTGGAATTAACAATTGATAGGGTGCCATAAATTAGATTAAAACAGTAATTTGGTTTCAGGATGGATAGGTGTTTCACTTTTATACAGTTAGATGTCCCTTGTAGGTTTTTGCATTGCCGTGTTATGGGGAAAGTGTTAAGTATAAGAAAAGACTTTTCAGTGTCCTTAAACTAATTTTAATACTGGCTATTAGATTTTTGCTCCTGATATTATTGGAACATTGTTATCTGTAGGCCTAAAGGTATATTATTGGCATTTATATATTGAAATATAGATTATCTGTGTAGTTCTGTTTTCATCTGATTTGTTTGCCTTTGCACCAAATTGTCTAAATCCCTTCGAAGTGCCGGTGTTGATAGAAAGGAAACTGTTGATAATACCAATGATGTCTTCAATAGTCTAGGAATTTAACCCCCAGGAAGATAAAGGGTATGAGTGCCATTCATTGCTTTTATCCTACTGTAGAACAGTATATTGTATTGGTTACTTTGATTGGGTAGGTGTGTACTTACATTACAATGAGGGCTCTGCATCAGGAGTCATTACCTCACAACCACTACATCAGGAGTCAGGGCATTGCAGGTATGTTTTTCAACTTTTACATTGGGGGCCACTACATTGCAAAGGAAATTAATTCTCATCTATCTAACGATCTCTCTATTTAATCTCCTCTTCCACAGATTTCTTTGATATTGGGGAAATGCCAGCCAACACGTAGTAAACTTTTTAGTACTAATTGTGGGAGGAACAGAGGAGATTGGTTGAAAAATGCGGGAATTACATGAATTAATGGGAGGGGTGAAAGGCACTGTAAAGGGGGGTTCAGGGAAGGTCAGTGAGGGCCAGGGAGGGATGTTGACCTACCCACTAAAGAGTAAGTCCAGAGCTATTTACAAACTGCATTTCTATGGTTACGATACCCAAAAAGTGACCAACAAAATGTAGTAAAGTACCTCAGTTCAGAACTGGAGTAAGTCTAGCATGAATCATGGCTAGACACAGGTATTGCAAACCTTTCCCATAGAAATAATGATATTTCGGGTAAATTAAGAAAAATTATATTTTTAAATGGTTAAAATATAAACAAATACAAATTAAAGTTAGAAATAATTTATAAAACTAGTACATAGTTTGAATGTAATTGGAAAATACTGTATTACATTTTTACATGTAAAAATGTGTATAATAATAACTTAAAAATATATATAATTAAATCACTTTTAATAACTTCTGTATATCCTTATAATTTTTAATACATAAAAATATATATATTTTAACTAACATGGGGATTTATTTTCAAATTTGAGCTTCAGAATTTCTTTAATTGTATGTACTATATTTTGCAATAATTAAGTATTTCAATAAAAATTAAGGTCATAGTGCTGTAGCATTTCCTATTCAGTTTTACTTGTAAAATAAATATATACTATCATTTACGTTAATATTTATCATAAAAATAAATGTAATTCTTTTTTTTTTAGCATTTTTAATTTTCCCTATATTTTACCATAAGGAGACTCCATGGTCTGGCCACAGATCTTCGCATGTATAGAATTATTAAAAGTAATTTAGATATATTTTAATAAGAGGTATTTACTTTAGAATAGTCTTTTAATTCTAAATAGCCCCTAAATGTGTTGGTGCTCCGCAGATTAGTTTTCAAGGCCTCAGTACACCTAAAATATCAGTCTGCAGCCTTGAAGACATGCACCTAGTACACCTAAAATGGCACCCATAGATTATGATCTAATTTTCAAGGGAGTGGACTGTGGGTCCATTTTTTGTGTATTGACCTAGCTGCCTAGTTCTCGAGGCTATGGACTGCTGATTCCATTTTAGATGCTTGAAATCCTTGGCCTCGAAAATCAACACACTGACTATCGCACAAGGAAATGTTCTTCTTTTTTTTTACTTTTTGGGGGCCTTTTGAGCGTCCTCTAACTTTTTGGGCTGGGATTCAGAATATGCTTATCCCGCCCCCCCCTTATGTATAATGATAGGTGCAAGGATAATTCTACTCTAGAGGTCTGGCAATCAGTGTTGAATCGTTTGTGGCCTCTGCTTTGTGTCTGCAGACCCAAACTGGTTGATGGGAGCAGGAATATCCATCAACCTAAGGGAGCCCTTTATTTTTTATTATTATTATTTCCACTTATAGAGTGCACCATTTCCGGCGCTGAGCATTGGTAGAAATGTTAAATAGGAAGATTAAAATAACCAAATTTTAAGGTTCTTGAAAAATAGCAGCAAAGAAGTACAGTATCTTAAGAATTCCGGGAGGGCTTTCCAAAGTTTTGGGCCCAGATATGCTAAGAAGCAACCTCCTGTGCGTGCAGGTGGATTCTGAGCACATGGCATAAAGCACGTTTTAAATTGATCTCTCTTTTCAATTGGAAGCCAGTGCAATTTGCGAAGAAGAAGATAAGTCGGGGCTTGCTTTTGAAGCCGAAAGAGGAGTCTTGCTGCTGAATTCTGCACAACCTGCAGATGACTGATGCAGGCCTTGTCAATTCCCAAGTAGAGAATGTTACTGTAATCCACTTGTGAGAGTATCAAGGCCTGAATCAGTGTTCTATGTGCCGAGTGAGCAATGACCCCAATAATCTTCCTCACCCACTTCATCTCAACAAAACGGGTGGAGGCCACTTTGGCCACTTGGGGATGCATAGACAGATTTTCATCCAGCCAGAATCCCAAGCATTTTACTTTGGGAAATAGAGTTGGAAGAGCCCCTAAAGACTTAGGCCAGTGTTTTTTACGCAGAGCTGTGGATTCCTGCCTACAACCATAAGCTTGGTTTTATCACTATTAAGTTTAAGCGGGCTACATTCCATCCAGGAAGCAACCTGTCTTAGGCCAAGATTAAGGGCATCAGGGTTATACCCTTGTGAAGACGACAACGAAAAAATAATTTGTGTCTCATCTGCATAAGAAAACCATGTCAAGCCGCAGCTCTCCACCACATCTGCAGGGGGTGAACATACAGATTGAACAGCAAGGGGTTCTATGTGGAACCCTAGGGTTCTCCAGGGGTCAGGATGCAGTTCTATGACCCTGCATCTGACGAAAAGACTTGAAATTACCTATCTTTCAAACAGGAGGTCAGACAAGCTAGGGCTGTTACATCAAGGCCCAATGTCAACAGTCTATCCACTAGGATGGAGTGGGACACAGTATTGAAGCCTGCTCTGAGATCCAATAGGCTGTTCGGCCCTCATCCAAGAGCCATTTCAGATGTTCTATGACTCCTAGGAGAGCATACTCTGTATTGTGTCTCACTCTGAAACCCAATTGGAAGGAATGAAGAAGGTGCTGGGCTGCCACAAATGTGGTGAGCTGTGAGTTTACGTGCTTTTCAAAATTGTGGAAAGGACGGGCAGCAGGGAAATGAGTTTAAAATTAACCTAATTAGTTGGGGCGAAATTGGGCTTCTTCAAAATTGGGATGACCATATCATGTCCAGGATCGCGGAACACAGCCCTCATAAAGTGAGGAATTGTGCAAGTCCACTACCACTTGCAACAAGTCATTATCAAGGAGCCCCAACTTAGCTGGAGGAAGCGGGTCTAGGAGAGACCCTGATTTCATTGATTGCAGGATGGACGGAAACCCAGAGAGGTCAAAATGAGCCTATGACTCAATCTTGTGGGATGGGCCTGGCATATCCTGAAGAGAGTAGGACCAATTAAACAGGATTACTCAGTGACACAATCAGAATCCTAAGTGACACTATCAGAATCCTCACAGTTAGAGACAGGAAAAGTCAGACAACATACCTTACTGCCCCACTTTTTAAAACGGATTCTCTTTTGAATGCAAATGTGATTTTTAAGTGCCATACATTTTTTTTTTACAATCAAACTTGTTCTTAATATTATTTGAAAGATTATTGTTTTCTGTGTTTTTAACAAGTATGGGGGAATCTAATTGAACTGAACACTTTTGAAGGGGTTACTGCTTACCTGCATTTGAATTTGACTTTGTGGTGACTGAATTTGGTCACTGTGTGGAGTCCACGCTTTTCGGATGTTCCTGCACTTTTAATTAGAACAGAAGTTGATTTTTTTTTGCACTTTTCCTCCCCTCCCTTTCCGGGAGGAGAAAGGCCCGTTTGGAACCGCCATTTTGGGTCAAAAGCGCTTTAGTGGTTGGCAGGCTCCAGTACTTAATGAGCCTGCCTGCACCCATCCGCGTCCGGAATGCGGCCAGCGCCAGCCACGCTGCCCAAATACTCCTAGGTATTGTGTTGTCATCAAATCTGTTAAAATCGTTTAACTCTGGGGCTAAATGTGATTACCGTTTTTCACCTGATAAGGTCAAAGGCCCCTTATCCTGCCGCTAATGGAGAAAAGTGTTCAAATTCACAGATACCTGCCCCAAATCCATGGGTATTTGACCCAACATACTGAGTAAGACTCTACTAAAGGGGAGACTGATTAATGCACGCTCACTCTGTAAACACTCGCAACACATTAAAGAGCTGATTATTGATTTACAGCTCTGCTTCCTCTTTATCACCGAAACCTGGCTCAAGCCACCCCCCAACTATACCATTTGTAGGAAAAACAGAGATGAAGCTAGAGGAGGGGCGCTGTATATTATTTTCAATGACTCCTTTCAATGCACACATTTTGATCTCCTCCACCTGAAAGGAGCAGAAAGCCTAGGATTCTGCTTTAAACTCAATGGCACTTTCTCCTTAACAGGAGGTCTGATGTACCTCCCGCCCGGGCCCAGCTACGATTATTTGGAATCACAAGGAAACAGATTAGGTCACCTTACGCTACGGCACGCTACTTTTACCATCCTAGGAGACTTTAATCTCCACTTAGAATGCCGTAATGAACCAGAAGTGGACAACTTCCTTGAAATCTAAGAATCCCTTGGAATCCACCAACTGGTTGAAACACCCACACACCAGGCAGGTCAAACGTTAGATGACGTTTGTTCCAACTCCACCTCGCTAACGGTGGGCACCCCCACTATTCAAGTCTGGTCAGATTACAAGCTAATTACTTGCAGTATTAAGATGCCAGTTGCCAAAGACCTCCTTAAGCAAATATCCTCCCCACAGCCAAGGCGCAAATGGGCGAAACTGGTAACAAACCTAAAGCTGACAATCCTTGCTAAGGCATCTGTACCAACTCTAATAGGAGACACTTTGGAAGACACTAAACTCTTCCACAAGTGGATGACATCAATCGGCAATGAACTAGCCCAGCTGAAACTACTCACAAATAAGTAAAAACCTAAAATCACAGACCCTGGTACATGCGCACAATAGCAGAGCTACACCTCCAGTGTAAACAGCTGGAATGTAAGTGGAGAAGAGTGTATGACTCAGCAGACCTAATCTCCATTAAATTAAGAAGGAAAAAATACCATTTGCACATTAAATCAGAAAAAAGTACAAAATACTAGAAGCCCACCATGGCCAGAACACAATCTTCTTGTTCATAAAGTCCTTTAACGACCCAAAAACATTAAGATGGGAAATTCCCCCATCCCAGACTCTTTGTGACCAGATTTTGGTCTTCTTTGAGGTAAAAATACACAATATACAAAAAGATTTCAACACAACCCCTACACAGCAGTTGGACTGAGATCCTGACTCCACTCACTCTGGGCCGTCACTTCAGGCCTTTGGAATATCCTCACTCAAGCAGACACGTGAAGTAATAACTGCCTGCAAATTGGGCTCCCCCCTTGATGCCTGCCCACCCATGGTCCTTCACAAAATCATAGATATTGTTAATCCTGTAATAAACAATATAATTAACTCTTTACTAGCTACAGGTATAGTCCCGGACGAGTGGAAACTGGCCATAGTTGAAACTCTTAAAAAAAGACAGAATATGGACCCATCGGTCCTCTCAAACCTCAGACGAATATCTTTACTACCCACACTGGGCAAAATCTTGGAAAGACTAATGAATAGACAACTATCCAATTTTCTTAAGAACACTTAGACCCTTCACCCCCATCAATCGGGTTTCTGCCCAAAACATTCAATGGAATCTGCACTATTGGAAATAGTTGACACATTGAAATCTACTTTAGAGAAAGGCAGGAAGGCGGTGCTGATTCTACTAGACCTGTCTGCTGCATTTGACACTATCTCTCATGACATTCTTCTCACACGGATAAAAAACAGCGGCATATCTAGCACTGCATTAGCCTGAATAAAATCTTTCCTTACCAGCTGCAGGCAATCAGTGGCCATAGTAACGTTCCTCTCATCCGAACAGCCCATCACATCAGGTGTCCCACAGGGCTCATCCCTTAGCCCACTGTTTTACATCTGCATGGCCCCTCTCATTACACTGATAGCCTCTTTTGGCATTAAACAACATCATAAGCAGACAACAGTCAACTGATTTTGTCCCTGGAAAAAGACTCCAATAAGGCAGAACTCATTTTTAAATTTTGCCTGACAGAGGTCATCCATTGGATGAAGCTTAACCATCTCAAATGCAACACGGATAAAACTGATTTCCTGTTGATAGGAAAGGACAACCCCTTCAAGCTCAGCCAATGGTGGCTGGAAGATACACCTGCACCACCAAAAACAGTAGAAGTAGCAACAAACCTGGGAGTGAAATTTGATACCACACTCTCCTTCCAAACTCACACCCTGACAGTGGCAGGGATGTGTTTCAACATAATTAAAACCCTCAAAAAATTATTTGATCTTATTCCACTCTCTGAGAGACTGAACTACTTCAACGGCGTACTTGCAGGACTAAATAAACAAGTACTCAAGAGAGCATGCTGCAGCTCGCCTAGTGCAAAAACTACCCCGTAGATCTTCCGCGTCGGCAGCACTCAAAACCCTTCATTGGTTGCCTGTGCACAAGAGAATCTTATTCAAAGTACTTTTAATCCCCTTCAGAGCATCCAGGAACCTAGGGTCTACATATCTTTCGGCCTGGTTCACCCCCACATCACTTCCAGGACACTCAGATCCTAATCTGCAAATCTTCTCATGCCCCCTCCCTTTAGGTGCAAAACCAAAGGAGGCAAATCCTTAGCAGCGCTGGGAACCAGAGCCTTGAACCTCATGCCGACACACTTAAGGCTGATGAAAACAGAAACCCAGTTCAGAAAGGCCTTGAAGACATGGATCTTTGCATCCTCAGAGGAACTGTGCTCATCACTCATATAATGGTTATACTTGTCTACCTTACCCTTCTCCCGCATAGCTCCTTTCACAAGTGATAGTCGAACTCTACAAATACCCAAATCAAATCAAATCAAACTTTTATTCCTGCCCTGGGGTTTACTGCCAATTGCGACTGAATAGTAGTTACTTTGTCCACAAAAAAGTGAGCCAGTTGTGTGCATTGGGAGTGGAACTGCAGACGACTGTGGGCTTAGTCCTTGAACATCTACAGTTCGAAATCTCCAAACAGAGTAAATTACACTTTCTGATTGAAGTGGTACTTTCATGACACATTTGTCGTAAATTTGCAATCAAAATTTCCTAAATGAGATAAAATGGCAAAAAGATTTTTTTTACTCCTCCCTTAATTTGTTTTCTGTGCACAGAACTGCATGAATGATGTATAGGAATTAGGGTGGTCATAGGTCTAAAAAAAGAAGAGTTTAACATGAGGATTAACCCTATTAAAACAAATGGGTAAATTCTTGCAGAGGCAATTGCTTCCCAAAACTAGGTATAAAGTAGAGGGTGCACTGGTAAGTACTTGGGGCAGAGGATTCAATATTATGGGGTTGTTTCTCAGAGTGCCTGCCATGTGAAATTTGTGCGACCATTGTCAGAACAATACCTCAATAACAATATGCCGTAATAAAACAGTCAAAGCAAAAACCCTTTTGAATTGTAGTCTACCCCACATCCACATTGATTGATTTTTAAGAAGCACACTAACAGGATGTGCATACAGCATACTTTGCATTCCCCGACACATACATTCCCACAAGAGGACACAAGGACCTCAATTACTTGAACAAACAACATAGGTCCTCAAACATGCATGCACTCACACGTGCCAGCATGCACTGTTCAATCTGTCACACATCTTCCCTTGCACACTTGCATGCAAACACAGTCACACATATAAAACACAATGCCAGACATTTCTAGTAAACCATGACCAGTTATCTGTTTCTAACCATGTAAAACTTACTTATAAACTTCCTGCAAGACATGTAGATCTCTTCCTTAGTTGGGGTGGGGGGTAGCAATTTGGAGATCACGGGTAATCACACAAGGTTCATCCGAATCAATTGATTTTGCACAATACTCCACCTCAGTTTGGAGCCAGCTAGATGCAAATCAGCCTTGACTCTGCTCCATTAGTAAAAGGGTCAGCTGAGCCCATAACTAAGGCAAAACCGGACCTGGGTTGCTTGTGTTCCTGTTCGGGTGAGACTAAGCTTGGCAGGTTGGGCCGGACTTTTCCTATTGGAGCAGGGCCAAGAATGATTTGCATATAGCTGGGGCCAAACTGAGGTGGCATGGTATGCATAATAACAACGGATTGGGATGAGGCCCAAGTGATTACCAGTGGCTGAGATTGATTTAAGAGTTCCATCCATCACTGTTTTGTATATTTATTGTGTCACCTAAAGTGAGATGGGTATTCCCAGACATGTGTTCTGTGCACACTGTATCGCTGAAACCAAGCAGTGACAGGCTGATGAGCCCATAACTAGGGTGAAACAGGTCCTGTGTTTCTTGTGTTTTGGTGCGGGGAGGACCTGGCTTGGCAGTGTGGGCTGGACTGTTGCTATTGGAGAAGGGTCAAGACTGATTTGGCTTATAGCTGGGGCCAAACTGAGTTGCCTTAGTTTCCAAAATAACGATGGCTTCAGATGTGATTACCAGTGGCTGAGATTAATTCAAGCATTCCATCCATGCACAGGCAGGTCCTCTGGTTTTCCTATGTGGCAGTTGATGGGAACTGGGAACTCACAGTTTCACATTGTTTTAACTTTGGAACATGATGCGTATTGAGGCCAGGAGTCTTTTGGGAATATTTGGGTTACTTCTGTACCTCTCCCACAATGATCCACCTCTCCTGGGCCACCCCACTCTCAAACCTCAGATATGGTCTTTTCCTCCTCGGTCAGATGGCGATTGTGGGACAAGGTGCTCTTTCTCCCCTCTCTGCAGGCAGGAAGGGTCATAAGTCTGAGGCAGACCAACAGCTATGCCGTATGATATCAAGAGATCAGGTGATGTCCTCTCACATCCGAGAGACAGGCTTTCAATGTTCCAAGCACTGGATCATAGCAGCTCTTCACATGTTCTGCAGAGTACCTTAGTAATTGAAAAAACTTGGAACAGGAGCAACACAATTTCCTAAGAAGGGATATTGAGTCATTGTCTAAATTCTAGGAACCGATTTGGAGTGGTTCCTTTTCACAATTAATAGTCTATCAACAAGGAAGACAGTCTTTCTGTAAAGTAATGGATCTCCTAGCAGGTAATGATTAGGCTGGCTCCAAGTAGGATTGCCCACAAAAGGAGCACAATAAGCATGAATCTCTGCACCTGGCTGTTATCAGCATTCAAGGAGAAGACAAAAGAAGTAGGCCCTGCCAGAATCCTCTCTCTCTAACAACTGAATATGTTGACTCATCCTCATTACTCCACCTTCATCCAAAGGGCAGTGCTCGGGAAGGACTAATCATAAATCCACAGTTAAAAGGTTACCACTATATGATCTCTGAAGGCAGATCTGTCTCCGTTCGCCCCATACTTCAGTGTCTATGGGCATACCCTTCAGCTCGAGAATGCATGCAATGCACGTTAAACCTTATAGACCGGTGTGTAATGCAATAATTGCAAGGTGGGTTAAGAATGCAATGAAAGAAGCAGGTGTGAATGTTTCAAAACTTACAGCTCATTCTGTGAGAGGAGCTATGGCGAGCAAAGCTTGTATGCTTGGTGGTAGATTGGAGGATATTATGAAAGCAGCAGTTTGGTCATAATAACTTTTATTTGCCACTTCTGAGCAGCAACCATTTTAAAGCTAATAGAACCAAATAATATCACAATAACTAATAGAATGTTCAGTCCCTTAAATAGAATCTGTCCTCCATTTCCCTCCTCTTTTTGATTGCTGTCCTTCTTGATCCCTTGCTCCTATTCCTGATCCCCTTTCTGTTCTCTATGAGACAAAAATAAACAACAACACTTTATAAATTCTATTCACTTTATATACTCCATATCAAAAAAATATTAATAATAATATCCAACAGCAATAATAATAGACTTAATCTACTAATTCCACACCTCCCAAACAAGGGTAGGGAGGGAGGGATAATACTAGCCTCCTAGTCCTTAAGAAAATCTCAATTTTTTATACAGTGAACCTTTTAGAATCGCAATTTTATGTCAAGACAGGAGGCTAGCATTATGCATGTACAAAGCTTCTGTAACACACATCTTGATACATGATATATTGACTTAAAAAAAAACCTTCTGAAAATTTCAGCTGAAGACCAATGTGTCTCAGCCTCCATCCGCCATGAAAACAATGAAGAATGGATTCCTAAGCTTGCAAACAACATGGAGTCCTTCTAACAATGCCCATGCATGCACACACATGTCATACATGGAGCGATAATGGCCCAGGATCTAGAAATGATGTAAATGGAACTTTTAATGAGTGAGACTGTAAGCATTGCACTCTCACTTTGAATAGGTGTTGGAAATGGCCCTCTCTGAAGGGTCACCCTAAACCTTTTGCCACCCTACATTTTTTCTGACCAAGTTTTTGTTGGCTTTATGACTCTGAACACTTTACTACAGCTAACCGGTGCTAAAGTGCATGTGCTCTCTTCTGTACACACAGTAACATTGGCTCATACCCAATCAGCATTTTTAATGTACTTATAAGTCCCTAGTAAAGTGCACTATATGGGCCCCGGGCCTGTAAATTAACTGCTACTAGTAGGCCTGCAGCACTGATTGTGCCACCCACTGAAGTAGCCCCTTAACCATGTCTCAGGCCTGTCACAACAGAGCCTATGAATGCAGTTTTGAACTGCCATTCTAACCTGGCAAGTTTAACCCCTTGCCAGGCCCAAACCTTTCTTTTTAATATATATACCTGTCACCCCTAAGGTAGGCCCTGGACAGCCCAAGGGCAGGGTTCACGTGAATTTTTTAAAAAAGGGCATTACGTTTACGTTTTACGTGTACTGGTAGAGAAAAATTCTAATTCATTTTCCACTACTGCAAGGCCTATCTCTCCAATAGGATAACATTAGGATTACTGTATTGCATTTTTTTATGTATAATTTCCAATTAGGGAGAGATAAGACCCCCAAGTCTGGTGTCTCTGGAATCACAATTTAAGATCACAAAATTGCAATTCTGAAAATGCCACTATTAGAAAGTTGTGATTTTCTTACTTTAGCCAGCTGGTGCCTGCGCCTGTCTCTGTTTTATGTGGGTTGGGTGACAGCTGGGCTTTGTGTGTTCCCTCTAGACAACCACTGCAGGAAGAGGATTGACACATCCCCTCGACTGCTTGGAGAAACCTGGTGCCACGCTTTCGGTACCATCACCTCGAGGAGCTAGAGTATCGTCTTTGAAAATGGCATATCGATTTCGTTGCATGGAGAAAATTGACACATCACCCCAACTGTATAGGGAAACACCGATGCATTGCTTGACTACACCCCACATCTTCGTCGACGAAACCAGGATGTAGGTACTTTTGTTTAGCTGGCCACAGTGGCTCTCTGTATCCGGGCCGCGCTCCATTGCGGTTGGCCAGAACCTTTGACTTTGACCCGGTCCAGCGCAACCAGACAGCCCCAGTTGACGCTTTATGCTTTTAAGCACTACATTTCAGTATATCCTTTAAAATGTCATAACTCCAGTTCGACTTTTTGAAAGTTTGTCGTATTGCTCTTGCTTTGTTCTTTAAATGAAGTTCTATGTTTATAACCAGATGTTTTATCTTTTTTGTGTGGTCCTTTCACTGTTTTACTATTTTAAGTGTTGCACAAATACTTTACACATTGGCTCTTAAGTTAAGCCTCACTGCTCTGTGCCAAGCTACTAGAGTGTAACCCCAGGTTCATTTAATGTGGGTTTGCGACTTACCCTGACTAGGATTGTGGTTACTGTTTGACCAGGGCTTCCACCCCAGTCAACCAGGACCTATCCTATAATTTGGATTCAACAACAGTTTGCTGCATCCACGCTCACAGGATATATCCCAGTGACACAGATGGTATTCTTGTGTCAACTAGAGAGTACACATTCAGCACCCCTCCTGACCTCAGAGTCAGGCGCAGTCAGGCCTTGGGGTTCATAGAACATTTTGTGTCTATTTCTCACAATTCTATATGTGCCATGGTCAAAAGAAAATCAGGATGCCAGTTTCACATGCAGTCGTGTTACTCAAAGCAGGGGTGGAAGTCTCTTTACCATGCAGGTGTCATTCCCATCCCAACATAGGGCAAAGAGGAAGTGCCATGAAAGGCAAACCACAACTTTGATGTGCAAAATTTAGCTACATATATACTTAGAACTGTTTTGTAAATACTGCTGTTAAAAATGGGATTCCTGGCTAGCTGAGGTATACAACCAGGTCAGGCAGGAACCACCACTCTAGACAGGGTAAGCCAAGTACACACAAAGAGAAAGCCTATGCTCGCCCTCTGGTACCTAGTGCAAAGAGCAGTTAGGCTGATCTAGAAAGGAAATGTGTAAAGTATTTGTGCAACACACAGACACACAGTAACACAATTAATACACCACAAAGAACCTCCACATAGGTTTAGGAAAATAGATTATTATATTCTGAACAAAACAAGACCAAAACACAACAACCCAACAGATGAAAGTCAAGATATGAATTTTTAAAGAATAAAAAGCGTTCTAGCACTTTGAAGCAATACGCACTAAGGGTGGGCGCAATTTGCGAAATTGCCTTTCGCAAAATATCGCAAAACGGCAAAAAATCTCAGCGAAAATAGATTTTGGGCTGATTTTAATGCGTTACTGAATTTGAGCTTTAACTCGGGCACCTGCTTTATTTATATCTGTAAGTGCTTCCTGTTGAGGTTTAATTTTTGTGACAGGAGCATCGTGCCAGAATGGATACTGCCCTGCATATTTACCCAAGAAGATGCCATCGTTTTGTGCAATACCTCTACTCAACTGGAGTATTTTCTGCTGGCTAATCAGTAAGTGCTACCTCATTGGAAAAATGTATAGTGCTTTTCCTACACTACAGCTGCATAAAGGGTCAGAAGAGTTGTCTACAGCAACCATGTGTGTCTGTAACGTTGCCACCGCGCCGACGGGCACTGGGGTGCCTCGAGTGAGCTGTCCATCATAGTGGGGAAAGGGCGGGAAGATGTTGCACACTGCTGGTGTGTGGGCCGGGGCCAAACGGGCGGAGCTTCCATCCAGTTCACATGCCTCTTGTTTATAAAGGGCCAGAGACCAATCAGAGCATTTATTAACTCTTGTGGGTTTGTATTTCATTCTGGATAATAATGGCTGCTTAGTGTGGACGATCAATATGACGCGGGATTCATTGAAAGATTGTCATGGTTTGCTAATGAAGTGCTAATTAAGTTGCATGCATCACACGTATATTTACAGTTACATGCACTGCACACAAGCTGGTATTGCGCGGTGGGGAGAATGCAGGAGTTGAGCTTATATTTAAACATGGCTGCTCGCAAGTGGCTGCACATACGTGCCAACATAGGTTAGGGTGGCTGTGGGGGGTGACTTGTGAATGTACCTGTCCAGTGGTGGAGATGGGGGTAGGTGGATGGTGTTCAAGTTTGACTTCTGCAAGACAGGTGAGGTGTGTGATGAGGAGTGGAGATGAAGCCTTGTGTGTGTTATGTGATTGACAGCGCCTGTGGCAGTGGGCAGAATTCAGATAAATGGCGAATGGAGGTATACAAATGAGTCAGACTGGGATGGCAGCTCTGAGAGGCAGGGTGGGCAGGCAGATGCACTGGTCAGAATTGAGCAGAAGCACCTAGGCTCGAGGAAATCAGTGGGTTCTTACTGAAGTTTGCATCAGTCGTCACCTTGGGCCAGAGAAGAAAAGTAAGAGATTGGATGAGAGTGAATACAGAGGAAGCAGATGAGGAGACAGACCCTCCTGGTGTCAGGAACTACATGGGGATTGTGCTTGAGAAACTCATGGGTGCACAGAGCTCCATCAATGTTTACAGCAAATTGTTGATGGTAGATATGGGGAGAAAGCACACCTACCTAGCCTCGACCGTGCTCACAAATGTTTCGTGCTGATTAATGCGTTGCTGAATTTGAGCTTCAACTCGGGCACCTGCTTTATTTATATCTGTAAGTGCTTCCTGTTGAGGTTTAGTGACAGGAGCATCATGCCAGAATGAATCTTGCCCTGCATATTTCCGTTCCGCCGCGGATTGCGGAAGTTTCGACATTTTTTCATTTTGCGCCGAATGTGAAAATGCTGACATTTTGCACGTTCTGCAAGCGGAACGGAATTTGTCGCCCAGGGTTAATAAGCACCAATGGGGGTTATCTGGTCATGCTGGACCTGGACTAAGTCATAAGATTAGGCTGACAGCGATGGAGCATGGGCCGGCCACATGGACCCACTTGAGCCCACTGAACATAGTACTTTAATCTTGGGATTCAGCATGCGCAGTGAGGCTTTGCAGGACTTCACGTTGTCCGGCATTGATTCAGAGAAACAGTGAAGTGAGGCATTGGAAGGCTTCGCGGCGTCCAGCATCAGTTCTGACAGGCTTGTACAACAAGGCTTTCTGAGGCTTCACACCATCCAGTGTCAGTTCCAAGGAGCTGCCAGCTGTGTGGAGAGGTTTTGCGAGGCTTCGCGTTGTCCAGCGTTGGTTCCGAGGAGCTGTCAGCTATGCGGCGAGGCTTCGGTGGGTTCGGGTTGGTTCTGTTGATGCAAGTATCTGGGTCCACTTCCAGTGAACCAGGCACAGGAGCAGGGTTACAAACTTTGATATCCCTAAGTCTCAAGCAACAGAAGGCAAGCCAGCAAGCCTTTGGAGCACACTAGGAGAAAAGAAGGCAGGATCCAGCTTTCCTTCAGCAAAGTCAGAGAGCAGCAGGCGGTAGGGGGTCAGATACCCAGTATATATACACAAAAGTGCCTTTGATGTGTGGGTGACTTCAAAGCAGCTCCCCGAAGATCACAATTATCCCTTTGGTGCAGCATAAAGTTGCCCACTCTTTACAAGTCACAAAAATCAAAAAAATCAATCAAATCATGACACACTAAATGAACGTTCATTTTGCACACGAAAGTTCTGTGTCTTAATGATTCTTGCATTTGTTGCACCTGATACTGCTGATGCAAAGAGTCTTCATTTTTTTAGAATATCATAAGAACTCAATTAGAATGTGCACTAAGGCTTTAAAGAGAATATTTTGAAAATGTATTAATTCATTAACATTTACAAATGTGTGTTTTATTACTGAAGCTTACACCTGATGTATAAACAGGTGCAATCCTTTCTGTATAACTGGCAGAATGTAGTTCTTAGCTTAAAATGAAGTTTGTATGTGTCTTATACAAAATGTGGCTAAACAAAAATGTTTCATCAATGTTTGCATTTATGTTACACGTATATACTTCAGAATGTACTTCTACAGCATACCCAATGTTATGCAACTTCATTGCTAACTACGTGAATTATTAAACTAAAGTATTAAAAATAACTATTATGTTCCATAGGTGTTTTAAATGTGAACACACATATATAAGGGTGATCTATAGATTTAATATTTTAAGTTAGCTGCATTATACTAAAGGCCTATGTTTTGTTCCCATGAGAATTCATTTTATTCTTGCATTTTGCTGACTTGTTTGCTTTGCATGAATTCTTACCAACTATTAGTTTGAATCAATACATTTCTTGTAACAAGTACTAAATACATGCCTGGGAATGGGAATTGATGATAAGCACATGACAACTCTGTAGACAAACAATGGACTGTTGTGTTCGATATTGAGCATAGGACTGAGAAGGAACTCCCCTGTGTGGTGTGGGCACTTTTTCGATTGTTGCAGAATACACTATATGGAAACTATATGGCATGAACTACTATTGATGACATACCAAACTGGAACTTAACAATAAACCTTATGAATTATAATATCAGCTGCCCTGGAGTAAAGAGAGGAGATGCAGTTGACACAGACGAGAGATGATGAGCAGATGATTTCAAACTTTTTTACAGACCCCATGCTGAAGTCCTTTCGCTGAACTCTATGCAAAACCTTCCATGAACTCTGGCCTGAAAAAAGTTTCCTAGTTTTTTCCAAAGCCTCAGATCCCTTGGCCCTTTAAATTGACTCTTAGAGACATTTCTCATGCCACACTAATAAGAGTGTGGTTTGGACAAGTACTTTCTGGATATCTGTGAAACTCCTGACCGAGCTTCCGCAATGCTATTGCTAACAATTCTTGTACTCTTGTGTCTAATCCCTATTGTCTTTTTTAGGTTTGTACTATGAAGAATTATGTGCCTTAACTTGCTTTTGAGAGGTCTAAATTGCTAATTCCTATTTTTTTTTAGTATCTTTATTGATTTTTTACATATACGTCATACCCCCCCCCCCCAATACCCGAACAGAGAAACAATTTGCTTACGGAGTACATCAAAATTAAGAAAACAAAACATAGACTTCAGAGGTGCAGAGCAGTTCATCAAATATACTTTTTGATCCAATCTTATATTACGTACTTAACTCTGGCCTGACATTCCTCATCATACAACGAGTCTATCAAGAGCATCTATTCGTCCCCGGTATGGCGTTGTACCCATTGCAATAGTGGATCCCATATAATCATGCCTTTTTTGCATTTGTTATGCCCTTTTCATTTATAGATAGCCACCTCCTGGCTGCATGTTGCCAATAAGCGGGCTCTCCATTGCAGGAACACCGGTGGGTTCGGGTCTCGCCATGCAAAAAGCAATGCACAACCTTAGCACCACCATTGCCACAAAAATTAACCCTTGCATCTGTTTTGGCCACCTAACGTTCGCTGTACCTAACAGTATTTCCTCCATTGTGATAATTACTCCTGTTTGTAATATTTCTGATAAAAACCCTGATATTTCAAAGATCAGATTTCTTAATGCATCGCATGAGGCGAACATATGCACAATATCAGCCTCAAACAGTGCACATCGTGGACATGTCGTTCCTTTACCAGTCCCCCATTTTGCTATTTTATTCGGGGTATAATACAGTGAGAAAAAGGTTTTATAGAATTGGGCTTGTAGTTTAATAGACATTAAGCAAGTCTGGGATAGTTCATAAGATCGGTGGGGAGTTTGGGGCAACACTCCAAGTTTGATCTGCCACTTAGCCATCTGTTTCTCCATATCATCTGGATACTGAGAATTCATAGACTTCTCCGACTTTAAGCAGATTCTCCATAATTTGAATTGCCTGAAATTTTATCCTACCCTCCTTCCTTTGTCAAAAAATCACTAACCTGCAAAAATTTAAAGAAATCTCTATGGCTAAGTTTATAATCGTTACGTAATTCCTCAAATGTTTTCAGCCCACTCGACGTATAAAAACAACCATGCTGTACAATCCCTGCCTGTATCCACCTATCCATGCAACTATCCCTGAAAATCTCTGGGAGGTCTTCATTGTTATATAATGGTGTATAGTGGGAGTATCGCCCAAGGCCCAGCAATTTTCGTACATTGCTCCAGACCTTGTATATGCCGGAGATGGTCTTACATCTAACCTTCTTGAAATAGCTATCATTAACGTGTCGCCAAGGGCATCCTCTATAACCAGTACCCAAAAGAAGTTCTTGTGGTGTGGGCATATTGCCATTTACTCTACTATTCATCCCTGTGGAGATTAGTTTCATGCAATATCTCAATGTGGTAGCCCAATAATACAATTTAAAATTGGGCATTGCCAGTCTCCCCTCTCTTTAGATAGGGTAATATATCTGAGGGCTCTAAGTGGCCTCTTATATCCCCATATAAACCTGTAAAACATAGATTCTATAGATTTAAACAACTGGGGCGGGAATTCCAAACAAATTGTTCTAAAAAAATATAAAAATCTAGGTAGAAAAAGCATTTTGATCACATTGCATCTGCCCCCTATAGTTAGGTGTAAATTACTTAACCGGACCAGTTCTTTTTTTGTATGTAGTATTAAGGGTTCCACATTATTACTGACTATACTTTCCACTTTTGCCATTATGCTGACCCCTAGGTAGGCCTGGGCAAAATTTCCGTTCCGTTCGCAGAATTTGCGATAATTTGGCATTTCCGCGTTCCGCGGAGAGCGCGGAAATGTCAAAATTTCCGCATTCCGCAGCTTTGCGATAATTTAGTTCTTGCTCGCGCTGTAAAATAATACATTCTCGCGCGCGCGCGATCGCCTTACCTGAATCCCCGCGTTCGCTGACAAGTTTTCCCGATCCGGTCGCGTTCTCCATGAGATGTTGTATTGTTTTAGCCATTTGCGCTGTCTCGCGACAGTTCGCGTCCGCAGTGACGTCATGCGTCGCGCGATCACGTCTTTCTTCTCGCGATCATGCACCGCGAGACAACTGAAAACAAGATGGCCGCGCCCGCGAGCAACCGCAGGGGTAAGTTAGCGACCCGCAACCATGCAGAAAATATCGCGAACGGGCGGGAATAAAACTTCCGCATCTTCGCGATATTTCCGCTTGTTTGCGGAGATTTTTAACATTTTCGCGATAATTTGCGAAAGTGGCTTCCGCAAATTCCGCCCACCCCTACCCCTAGGTATGTGGCTTTCTCCCTGACTCTGTCATCTCTCATCTTACTTTTATGATTAAGAATAATCTGGGTTTTACCTTGGTCTAATTTATATCCGGATACCTCTCCGAAGCTTATAACCTCCTCTTCTATTGCATCTATCGCCTTAATCAGATCACTAGTAACTAGGGCAATATCATCCGCATACACCAGTGTTTTTGTCGAGTGATCTAGTGCCCATATTGGTGGAATAAAATGTTGTTTTCTAATCTGCGGATGAACGGGTCGATATAAATCGCAAACAGAAGAGGAGAAGAAGGGCACCTCTGTCTCGTCCCCCTAGTAATACTTATTTTTTCCGATAATAACCAATTTACCAACAACCTAGATGATGGTTCAACATATAGCATTTGCACAGCTTTAATAAATCTCTCCCTGATCCTGCTATTCAACATCGTAACCCAGAGGTATTTCCAGGATACCCTATCGAAGGCTTTTTCGGCATTGAGTAATATAAGTGCCATAGGGTCTCCTGCCACCGCCGTAAAATCGAAAAGAGAGATCACCCTTTGGATATGATCAATTGTAGATCTCCCTGGAATAAACCCGTGTTGGCGGCCAGATACAAGTTTATATACAATTGGTGCCAGTCGACTGGCTAACAGTTTAAAATATATTTTAGAATCCCTGTTTATCAGTGTAATAGGACGATAAGATTCAAGTTCTCTAGGATCTTGATCCTCTTCCTCAAATCTTACTGATGTGTTTCGGTTTAAGTATGCCTCAGTTTTTTCCTGTCCAATCTCTACCTCTTCATATAATGCATGATAAAATCGTTGAAATGCAGCTCTTATTTCATTCGCTTCAGTCTTTTGCCCGAATTCTGGATCCTTAATTTCTCTGATTACATTAGCTGAATTTTCTTCTCGGGTACGAACCGCCAATTGATGGCCCACCTGTTCATTTAATTCATATATTTTCTCTTTATGCGATGTTGCCTTAGCTACAGCTTTTTCTGTTAAAATATCGATAATAACATTTTTGGCTGGGGGGTGGGGGGTGAGAAAGGGGGAGGGCAAGGAAGGGGGATTTCAGACACAAGATGAACATGAAATGTGCAGGGAAGAGGGGTCAATGTGAATATAGAAATATTAAACAAGGGCAAGTGCTGACCAAATTATGGGTAGATTGAAAATTCTGACTGCCAATATATGTGGCCTTAATGATGTAAAGAAAAGACAGAGAGTAGCTGTCGGATTACAGATGTCCGGGGCTAAAATCATATGTTTACAAGAGACACACATCGAGGGCTCACAACGATATCTGCATAATACATTAGGGTATAGGCTTATTACCGCTACAACACAGGGTGCGCGAACCAGGGGGGTGGCTATCCTGGCAAAAGGGGGCGGCTTGCAATTCACGCAATCTCTAGCTGATAAATTTAGTCGGTGGGCAATTACAGAATGCCGTTATGATAATGGGTAAAGTAAAATGACTTTATGTACAATTTATGGAAATGTCAGCGATGACCTGGATGTATTGGCTGTCATATCTAATGAACTGGTTCACTGGCCTCTCCCATTGATAGCGTGAGGGGATTATAATCTAAACCTACCAGGGGACTAGTCATCGGATCCAGGTCTTAAATATCAGGGCAGGAAGCTGAAAGTCTTCCGGGCTGTAGAAAATATGTCCTTATTGCAGAGTTTGATCGACGCCTGGCAAATAGAGCATTCAGGGGATCCTGGATTTATGTATTTTTCCAATCCGCACTCTATGCATGCAAGGTTAGATTTTATGTTTGTCTCTAGCTCCCTAAGATCTGTCATCACAATTGAAGAATTGCCAAGAGTGTTATCGGACCATAATCCTCTTATATTAAATTTAAAATGTGGGGAAATGAAACCCAATGTGATGATATGGACGTTTGAAAAAACACTGCTAATTAATGAGAAATATTGTCATCATATGAGGAAATGGATGCCAGGGTTTCTAGAGGAGAATTTAGGTAGCACAACAATAGATGTAGTCTGGGACGCTCTAAAGGCTGGCATCAGAGGGGAGACATTATAATCCTCTTAGTTCTAATAAAGAGGCTAAACAAAAAATGGCTGTTTTACAGCAAAATCTGGTTAAAGCAGAGGGAGAACTGATAAAGGCCGTTCAGGAGGGGCGTGCAACAGATAGGGAATTAAGCCGGGTGGCGACCGCCAAATATTTTATTATCGATATTCTAAATTGCTAATTCCTAAGAAAGAACATGCTACACTATATTCTGAGCATCATATTCTAATGTTAATGTTTTGTATAGTGGCTATGGAGCTGCTTGCATGCCTGATTCTTGTTCTCTTGAAATTCTTTAGGAGGTTAGGCTTCTCCATTGAGATACTGTATTTATACTTTTTCATTTTGAGAGTGATTTATTTGAACCTGATTTCTAACTTGTAATAAAAACCTGTGAGTTGCCTACTGAGTCCTCATTGTGTAGCCAAGTGGTTGCACTGTTAATTAATTGTTCAGATGAGAAATGCTAACTCGATTTCCACTCATTGTAAAACAAAAAGGACCATCGGAGGACCAAGTTGGCAAGAAAGTAAAATGAAATTAAGCGATGTAGCCGAGGAGTAAATTTGATGTGGAAAATAATCATCTTGCCCAGTGTCGCGAGATTGAATACACTGGATCAGCTTTTAACCCAGTTCTTTCTGCCAGGCTATCAGTGGGAGGTATTCATTCTTTTCTGTGGGGACAGGACACTACCTATTGAAGTCTAAGTGTCAGTCCCATCCTCCCTTCTTGTCCAGGAAGGGCCACCAGAATACATATGTATATACATGGGTACTCAGATACACCTAGCCTTCCTGTGTTTGTGGCTGCCTAGAGGGAATATACAAAGTGTAGCTGTCACCCAGCCCAGGTGTGTATTGGAGGCAGGATGCAAAGCACACAGAGTTATAAGCACAGAGAAACATCCACTGTCTAAAAGTGGAATTTCTAAAATAGTATTGCTAAATCTAACTTTACCAATAAGGAGGATTCAGTACCAATTTCAAACATATGAAACATGAAAAAGCTACTATTCTCTGATCGGGAACTACAGCATAAAAGTGTATAAAGGAATTCCCAATGCTAACCAATGAGAGGATTAGGCCTTACAGTAGTGAAAAACTAAATAGGCCGTTTGTTACTACCAGGACATGCAACACATACATTGCATGTCCTACCTTTCATTTACCTTTCATTTACACAGCATCCTGCCCTTAGGGCTACATAGGGCCTACCTTAGGGGTGACGTATGTATAATAGAAGGGGGTTTTCAAGCTTAGCAAGTAGTTTTGAATGCCAAGTCAAAGTGGCAGTAAACTGAATACACAGGCCCTGCAGTGGCAGGCATGAGACAGGCTTGAAAGGCTACTTCTGAGGGTGGCACAATCAGTACGACAGGCCCACTAGTAACATTTCATTTACATGCCCTGGGTATATAGCATACCGTTTTACAAGGGGCTTATAAGTAAATCAAATATTCCAAACAGATATAAACCGATTATTCCATGTTGCGAGGTGAGAGCACATGCACTTTAGCACTGGTCAGCAGTGGTAAAGAGCCCAGAGTCCAAAAGCCAACAAAAAAAGGTCACAAAAAGAGGAGTAGGAAGTCAAAATGTTTGGAGTGACCCTTCAGAGAGGGCCATTTTCAACAACTGCCTATACCTCAGCCTCTACTTATGTACATTCCCTTTGCAAACCATTCTAACGTAGTACTTTATAACATTTTGTTCAACTGAAGTTATCCACAACTGAATGTCCTAAAGGTTCTTTACTGAAAGGTTAGGAATGAAGAATGACTTGGTTACTTACTGGTAATACTAATTACTCCAAGTCATAGTCTTACTTGCCTTACTCCTTATTAGATGAGCACTCTGTGTCTCTTGCACAGCATTCAGATGCACAAGTTAAAAAAGTTATGCCCCACCTAATATGGCTCCCACAAGAAGTAGCCAGCTTCGGAACCATAAAGGTGGGGTGTGACATAAGTGCTTGAGATTAGAGCTATATACAATAGAAAAAACTCACACTTTTTCCTTTTTTCCTCTCCCAGAGTGGGAGGGAGGAAATATAGGATGGTGGGGCAAGGAACACTATTGTTATACGGTTCCTGCTAATTTAGTGGGACTGTGCATTAGGTCAGCAAACTTTATAATATAGATACTGAGTCCACTAAAATCATCAGTAAATGTTAGTCTGGCTAGCTCACAGTACTTCATCTGAACTGATACTACAGCACTTGCATTTATTTATATAAATAAATTATACGATCACCAGGTTGCTTTTCGAACCTGCAGGAGGACAACAGAACCAAATGAAGATAAAAACATAATCCATTCTCAACTTGTAATGCGTAATAAAGGTATGAAGAACTGACCACATTGCTGCAGCACAAATGACTTTCACAGAGGCTCCCTTGCAAACTGCCCACGATGAAAGCATTGCTATTGGGGAGTCCCTCTGAATGTTATCGGGAAGGGAAATACCTGTCCTGTGATAATAAGCTAATGAAATAACAGTCTTTACCCACCTACTCAAAGTGGAAACAGTAGGACATTGGCCCTCGCTATTTAAACCAAAGGTATCAAATAAGTAATCTATCTGTCTGAATGAGTAGGTTCTATCTAAATAAATGGTGAGAGCTTTACCTAAATATAAAGATTGCCATAAAATGTCCTGCTCCGAGGATGGGGCCGGATAAAAGGTCATAAGGACCAATTCCTGAGACAGATGGAAAGAAGATAACACTTTTGGTAAAAGAGTGGGCCAGGTCTCAGGACCACTTTGACTTGAAAAAAATCTTCTGAAGGTGTCATGATAAAAGAAAGCACCAATCTCTCCCAATCTTCGGCCGGAAGTCATGGCAATAGGAAAAACATGTTTCATAGTCAAAAATGTCAATGACACTGTTAGACTTGGCTTTTTCATTGGGTTCAACACCAGACTTTTTGCTTTTTGGCCTCCTGTTTTTGACATTGTTTTTTATTGGTTTTGGGACTCTGGGCACTTTACCACTACTGTTCAGTGCTAAAGTGCATATGCTCTCCATGTAAATTGTGTTATTGATTGGTGTTTCCATGATTGACTTATTTGATTTGCTTCTAAGTCCCTAGTACAGTGCACTTTGTGTGCCTAGGGCCTGTAAATCATATGCTGAGAGTGGGCCTGCAGTGTCTATGTACAGTTTTTACTGCCATGTCAACCTGGAAAGTGCACACACTTGCCAGGCCCAAACCTTCTCTTTTCTTACATGTAAATCACCCCTCGGGTAGGCCCAAGGTACCCCAAAATTGTCCAGCATTCCATCCATCAATTGTTTCTTTTGCATATGTTGTCATAAGTGGGAAGGGTATGCCCAGACATGGGTCCCGTGCTCATTACACCACTGGATTCAAGCTAGCCTGGCTTATGAAGGGTGATGCCCAGAAACCGGTCCCAGGATGCTTGTTTCTGGTCCAGGGAGGACCTGGCTTGGCAGTTCGGGCTGGACTGTTACCACAAGGAACAGGGTCAAGACTGATTTGCATATGGCCGGGTCCAAACTGGGGTGGTGTGGTGAGCAAAAGAATGATGGATTTAACCCAGATCCTTGTGACTGGTGGTGAATGTTTGCATTGTCCAGCATTCCGTCCATGAATTGTTTCTTTTGCATATGTTGCCCTAAATTGGAAGGGTATGGCCAGACGTGGGTCCCGTGCTCACTACACCACTGGATTCAAGTTAGCCTGGCCAATGAAGGGTGATGCCAAGAAACTGGTCCCAGGATGCTTGTTTCTGGTCCGGGAAGGACCTGGGTTGGCAGTTCGGGCTGGACTGTTCCCACAAGGAACAGGGTCAAGACTGATTTGCATATGGCTGGGTCCAAACTGGGTGGCGTGGTGAGCAAAATAATGATGGATTTAACCCATTTCCTTGTGACTGGGGGTGAATGTTTGAATTGTCCAGCATTCCGTCCATCAATTGTTTCCTTTGCATATGGTACCCTCATGGGCAGGGTGCAGTGTATGTGAAAGGTAGGGCATGTACTGGTAACATCTTACAAGCATAGCTTTCCATTGGGACAAGATAGAGAAATTGAGTTTAGGCTTCCTGAACTCAGGATTTAAAAACACATCTTTTAGTAAAGATGATTTTTGATATTGTGTTTTTGAAAAAAACACTTTTAGGAAGTGCCTCTGTTATGTATTTGCTATCTGGGTTTTAGACTGACAGATGCTGGTTTGTGCATTCCCACTAGACAGACACCGGGGGAGGTTGAGGTGTGTCATGCCTTTTCTGGGTGACTCATAGCCAGGCTGAATAGACCTTGGCTGCATTTAGAGTGGCGGGAGGTGTTTCAATTGCACCTGTATAGGCAGTGTCACTTTCCCAAGTTCACCGCAAGGTCTGGTGCCCTTAATCTCCAAGGATACTGTTTTACGAGTCTCCCCAAAACCGTAGATGGTCCACGGCGCCACGGTCAGCCAGAACTGTTGGATTTGTTATTTACAACACTGTGATATCCCTAAATGGAGTTATTGACTTCAAGGAAATGTATATAAAGTCTATTTTTGCTTTATTGGTATTTTGAATAATGTATGGTGGATTTTTAGCAATATCATATCATAAATATAGGATATTTTTCAAAAACTGGTGTGGTGTCCTTTAGTAGTGTTTTCAATGTATTACTGTATGTTATGTGCAAATGTCTTACACATTGTCTCTGGGATAAGCATGACTGATCGTGCCAAGCTACCAAGGGTGTGAGTAGGGCTTATTTTAGATGTGTAATCTCCTCATCCTGACTAGAGTGGTGGATTCTGCCTAGCTTAGGTAAAAACCCTAGCCAACCAGAAAACCCATTTCTAACAGGCTAACTGAAGGGACGGAAATGGAGGTTCTTGAAGAACATTAAGTACCGAAGGCCGATCCCAAAAAGGGACAGGGAATGGATCACTAGTCTCCTTTAGTAAAAGCTCTTCAAAAGGAGAGAGGTTAAAATATTGATCCGGGAAAGTGAATTACCTCTGATGGCATAGAGAAGCTTTCTCTGGGCCATCCAAAACACATAACATTCTTACCCCATGCTTTCTGACATGGGAGAAGAGATTTAAATTTGGTCAGGAGAGCATTTTTGGAAGGTGAAAAAAGGTCCAGCCAAGGGACTCTAAATCAGTATACTATTGTCTGGAAAACTTGTGAGCATAATTATAGGGAGCATGAGGAGGATAATGTCCGATTGAAGTGAGCTGCATGCATATTTTCTTTCTCCGGAAGATAGATCGCTTTCAGGGAGAGAAGGTTCTTCTCTGTCCCTACCGCAATCTGTTCCACTAGATACACTAACTGATGTACTTGGGTGCCCCCTAGAAGCTTTACATAAGCTCTTGTGACCTGGTTGTCCTTTTTGATCTGAACTGGATTGTTCCCTATCAGTTAAGCAAAATAAACATGTAATAAACGTGTCGCTCTGTTATATGGGACGACATTGTTAGTGCTCAAAGATTAGGCTGTTCAAATTCTGATTTGGACGTCCTTGAGTTTTAGGTTCTTCTGATTTGGTTGACAATCTGATTGACCTTAACCATAGAACTAATCCACCAATAATTCCAACATACAGTTCAAATATGCCAGGCATCAAATGCCTGCAGGTATCAATGGCCCTGCTTCCCCTCTTAGTGTTATAGATTGACTTAGAGAGGCCTCCTTTGGAGACTTGCAGGAGACCCAATTATCACTACACAGTGACAGTCCACCTTATGCTGGTGGGTCAAGTACAGAGCCTGACCAGTCTGACCAGGCTCTAATTTTAGGATTTATAAATACTTCTAGTGCACTTACCATCTCTTCAGTTAATGTCAATATGATGGGGAGTGTACTTAGTCCCATCCCAGTTAACACTATCATGACAGGGATGGAAGGCATTGTGTCACATGAAAATTCTATTAATATAGAAGGCCTCCAACTAATTTCTTGCAAGCTGGTTGGAATCAAATCAAAGCTCATAGAGAAAGATTGGTTCTCCTTTATCCGGAATTATGATGTTTGTTTATTCCAGGAGACCTGGGCACTGGACAATCTCTTTTTTTCATACAGAGTGGAAGCATACCACCGAGGAAGTCTGGGTAGGTGTAAGGGGGTTTATTAGTACTGGTAATACTGGTAAAGACCAACATTTTGTGTACTCATGAACTATTGAAGGTAGACTCACCTGATGTAATGGGGGAAATGCTTTAATTCCCTACTGGTTTGAAAATGATGCTACTAAATATATATGCTAGATCTATGCCTTCGAAGAGAGAATTACCTATTATATCTCTTTTAGATGATTTGATTTTCGAGTTCCAACAGAAGGCTAAAGTGATTGTGACTAGGGGTGGGTAGAATTTGCATAGTTGCGCTACGCAAAGCTCCGCAAAACGGTAAAAAATCTCAGTGAGCACGCAGAAATTCGGCGTACACGCAAAATTGCGTGTTCGCGATGCTTTTTTCCTGTTCGCGAACGCTGTTTGCGTGCTCAGGGGGAAATATCTCGCAAACATACATTTTGAGAATGCAAATAAGCAAAAAATTCCGCAAAGCCACGGAATGCAGAATTTTTGACGATTCCGCGTTCTCCGCGTAACGAGAAATTACCCAAATTCCGCGAGCCGAACGGAATTTACCGCCCAGGCCTAATTGTAACTAGTGATTTTAACTCTTCATTTGAACCAACTCAATTTCTTAATAGAATTCCCCTTTGAGCCTAAACTCAAAGGGGAATTGTGGATGCCAAATCCCACCAGAGAAACTAAGGGGGACTTTTACTTGCCACAAATGTAGACTAGAGCTCACTTTGTTAGACACAGGCATTCGCCCCAAGGGTAAGATAGCCATACCATCCAACAAGCGGCAATGGAAAGGTGGGCTAATTAATGACCACTCACTATGCAAGCACGCCCAGGACATTAGGGAATTAATTACAGAACAACAACTTGACTTGGTCTTCGTCACGGAAACCTGGCTAAAGGACTGGTGCAACCCTGACATTGCAGCAGCACTTCCCCCCCAACTAAACAATCAGCAGGAAAGATAGAGCTGACTCCAGAGGAGGGGGGCTGGCCATTATTGCACGTGACATATTACACCTCACGAACTTTGAACTGGACACGCTTAAGGGAGCAGAAAGCCTTGGCTTCTGCCTTGCAATGAACACCTCCCTTGCCTTCTCAGGAGCCCAAGTCTACCCTCCACCCGGCCACAGTACTGCCTTTCTAGACTCATTAGGAGAATCTCTAAGCCATCTACTACTAAGATATGCCAACTTCACCCTCCTGGGAGATTTTAATCTCCACCTGGAATGCAGTAATGAGCCAGGAGTTGATAATTTCCTTGAAACAATACAATCTCTTGGACTACAACAACTAGTACATGCCCCGACACACAAAACAGGCCATACATTGGATGGTATCTGTTCCAACTTCTCCTAGCTGTCTGTGGACACCCCCAGCCCACAGATATGGTCAGACCATGAATTCATACCCTTTGTTATTGTGAGTCAAACCACTAATTGCCCGGGCAAACAAGTCACCCCAATACAACCAAGGCGTAAGTGGGCGCAATTAGCCAGCAATCCCAAACTGGCCACCCCCGCCCAGGCTCCAGCCCCTGCCGGTACCGGTAAAACACCAGAAGATTCACGACTATTCCATATCTGGATGACAACCATAAGCGACAAACTAATCCCACTAGAATCACACATTAAGAATAGCAAACCTAAAACCCACAAAGCCCCCAGGTTTACACCCGCCCTAGCTCAGCTACATCTCCAATGCAAACAACAGGAACGAAAATGGAGAAGAGCTTACAAGGCAATAGAGCAAAAAGCCTTCAAAATGTGCAGGAAAAAATATCACCCCCAAATCAAATTAGCAAAAAAAATATTCTTTTCTAAAAAAAATTCTTTAGGCCAAACAAGATCAAAAAATAATTTACTCCATCATAAAATCTTTCACCGACCCCAAGGCTCCCCAGAAAGAAATCCCTCCCTCCCAGAGCTTATGCGATCAGATCTCGCTCTTCTTTGAGGAAAATATCCTCAATATCCAAAAGGAATTTCCTACGCCACACGAGTACAGCCTGATCGTTAATCCGGAGGCTAACCCAGCCGGCACCAGCCACTCACTCCAAACTTTTAAACCAGACTCACTTGAGGAAACTCAAGCCGCAATTGCCGCCTGTAAATCAGGTTCTCCTCTGGATGCCTGTCCCCCAATGTTACTACACCAAATTATATATTTCATCAACCCAGTAGTCAACAAAACAGTCAACTCCTCACTAAGCTCTGGCACAGTCCCTGACAAATGGAAACTTGCCATAGTAAAACCACAAAAAAAAGCAAAATATTGACTCATCTAATCTCACCAATCTCCGCCCCATATCGCTTTTTCCTATAATGGAAAAAATAACGGAAAGATTAGTCCACAAAGAACTTACACATTTTCTAGAAACCACCATGGCCCTTCACCCCAGACAGTCTGGGTTCTGCCCCAAACACTCCACAGAATCTGCCCTCCTGGAAATATCTGATACTCTTAAAATCATAGCGGACAAAGGCAGGCAGGCAGTATTGATTTTGCTCGACCTGTCCGCCGCCTTCAATATCATCTCACACAGTATTCTCCTTGCACAACTCAATACTGTGGATTGAGTCTTTCCTTACCAATTGCAGGTAAGCAGTGTCACTCGGAATGTTCCTCTCCACCGAACGTCCCATCAAAACCAGAGATTCACAGGGCTCATCTATCAGCCCTCTGCTGTTCAATATATACATGACCTCACTAATTTCCGTGATAACTGCTTTTGGGATAGAAGTAACGTCTTATGCAGATGACACACAATTAATCCTATTACTGGACAAAGAATCTACCGATGCGGAACTCAATTTTAAACCTTGTCTAGCTGAGGTCATTCGCTGGATGAGGAACAACCACCTCAGGTGCAACACCGACAAAACTGAGATTTTATTAATGAGAAAAAAACAATCCCTTCCAGCTGAATGTTTGGTGGCCAGAGGGAACGACACCAACACCTACCACTGTTAAAGTGGCAAAAAACTTAGGAGTACAATTCAATACCGATCTCTCCTTTCGACCCCACACACTAACTGTAGCAGGGACCTGCTTCAGCCTCACCGAGTCATTGAGGAAATTCTTTGACTTCATCCCCCTAACAGCTCGGAAAACAGTAGCGGTGGCACTGATTCTATTGTGCCTAGGCTACTGCAATGACCAACAAGCAAACGCTGAAAAGACTACAGGTAGTACAGCATGCGGCAGCATACATAGTCCTTAAACTACCGCAAAGGTCATCAGCATCCGCAGCACTTAAAACCCTCCATGTGGTCCCACTGCACAAGAGAATCCTGTTTAAGGTCCTCTTATTCACTTTCAGAGCCATGCAAAACCTTGGCCCAACGTATCTCTCAGCCAGATTCACACCTTATACCACATCCAGAACTTTGAGATCATCATCAGCAAACCTCCTCAAACCGCCCAACTTCAAGTACAAAACAAAGGGTGGCAAAACAGGAACCGGACTAGGAACAAAAGCCTGAACCCTTTTGCCAACACACCTAAGGATGTTAAAAACTGAGACACATTTCAGGAAAGCACTGAAAACCTGGATATTTGTGGCTCCAGACGAATTCTGCCTATCTCTGATATAGAGTCCCCACGGCTTCTACCTCATTCCCACCTCCGCATAGCACCAGGATGCTCCTTAAAGAGTGACAGTCTGTGCTCTACAAACGCAATAATCAAATCAAATCAACTAACAGAAAAGGAAGATGAGCACTGGGGCATCCCCAGCCTTGAGGGTAAATCTTTAAAATCTCCAAAATACTTTTGTCCCACTGAGCTATGAGCTAAATCTATGCATATTGACACACTGCTGCGGACTGATATTGCCCATAATAGGCAGTTTAAATTACGTTTCTATCTTATATAGTTCTTGAGTTATGACAAAAATGATGTGCTGTTTTCTGATAGCGAAACATGAAATTGTACTACAAATTCAAAAATATTTTTCTCCCACATAACTTTGTGCCAAATGTATGAAACCTGGCAAAGTGGGGCAGATTGAGCTTGCCAGATAACACACATTTTGAATTAAGTTACTATCTAATATATTTCCTGACTTGTAACATGAAACGTAGGGAATACTTTGTCAACTTTCCAGCAAAAAGCACATGGACTAAACCTAAAATGATTTAGAAATTAAAATACACAATGTATTTCCAAGTTCCAGACTCTTAGCCATTGTGTGTGATAGAATGGAGGCAAATGTGAGACAGTCCTGGTAGCAGGGCATAATAGTAACAAAGATAACTGAAAAGTATCATAATATGACAGAGCCACACCCTTTGCATTTATTAGTAGTAGCTGAGAGCTGTGCTAACATAGTTTCAAAGTCAAACTCTATGTATTAATACATATAAATAATGAAATAGAGATAAACAACACTCTTGAAACCTTTACGTCAGTAAAAAGTTTTGTTTTTGACAGGTTTGAACTTAGCTATGAGGCAAAGGGCATGAAAATTGGTACACTAAAAAGGATTGAGCATTTCAACAACATGCATTTTACTTTATGTTTCCAATTTTAAATCTATATTATATAATGCCTTTCCCACCTTCCCACCACCACCTAGATGTAATCAGCATTAATAGAGACCTATACTGTAGCAGAATTTCTTATAAACAAAAATGAAGGCTAACTTGAATCGTTTAGAGTATGGGCTTAAGAAACAAATTACCATTACCAATAGAAATGAATTTGCTGGGCTGCTCTTCTTTGAGTGGTAGAAGCTTAATATTACATCAAGTATTACATTTACTTTATAAATCTTCCAAATGACAGCAGAGCTTGCATTTGGAATATTTAAATTGCCACCTAATGATATGAATGAATGCTTTTACCCCAAAACACTAACAATGCTTAACAATCTTATTTGTTCCCCAGAATCAACATGAAGAATTTGATCAAAAAGTACATTCTCCCTAGCTGCTCACTTGATGAGAAGATGCATGAAGAGCTGCTCCTTAGAGGTTATTGAAACAGCTGAGAAGGAAGCTAGAGACTCGTTTTTCTCCCATCTTCATAATGGAAGGTTGTTCCAATACGAGAATCTGCAGGTCCTGTTTGATGGAACTAACAGGAGAAAGGTAATCGCTCTGCTCAAGTCAAGTGGATGCTTTATTGCTGGGAAGCCTGAAAATTCACTTTCATTGTAAGAAAAATATAATTTTGATAATATTTGCTATTCTGCCTTTACTTTTATAATGTTCGATGCTCATAAAAATCTCAAAATCAAACCACACGTTTACCTCATGTTATTTTTAAATGCATCCATTCCGTAACTATCACGAGAAAGCATTCCAATATAACTTACACTGTCCTCAGTTCAAGTCATAAATATTGCTTAATTCTAACTTATAGATGTTTTCAAGCAAGCGAAGCAGAACCTGAAGAGGAACAGCTAACAGAGGAGAATATGCAATGTGATGAACTTCAGGAAATGCAAGTTATAACACTGCTGTTCTGACTTTTATAAAAAAAGGTTTGTTTTTTCCAAACAGTTAACCAAACTAATTCTTATTATACCATAGCTGCAAAAGACACAGATGTGACGTGGAGACGCCTGGGGAATGTCTCACGATTTTGAAGAAGGCAAAGAAGGATTACACCTATGTTATCCAAAAAGTGACATGCAACAGTGAATTAGGTGGTCAAGAGAATTTGCAAGTTGTATATTATTTGGAAGCAATTTTGCTCCTCAAATATGTACAAAGGCCAATAGTTGTCGAAAGATTTCTTGTGAGTATACACATTACCAGCTTTTTTTCCCAATTTCAAAAGGTTCCTTTATTAGTGATGTCTTTGTTAAATAAAACATTATTTTCACAGGTAGAAGAATGGTTGGAATGGGCCCATCAGCCTAATGATGGTATGACATTTGCAATTATAACATTTACGGAAAAGAGAACAGGACCTAAGCAACAAACAAGATTTGATTTAAATGCTGTGGATGAAAATGTAGGGATGTTTATTTAAACAGACCCCTAAAATATGATGGCTTACATTTGAATGAGAGGGTATTCCTCTGCAAGGATTGAATGTTGTTTTCTTTTATTTCATCTCTGAATTCACAGTATTGTCAACAAATTATTTTCATTGTATGTATCACAATTATATCTTAACCCCTTGGACGCGGGTTTATTTTCTGTGCTGTGCGGGAGAAATAAACGGTGGGCGGGATTGGGACGGCTCCCGGCCGTCGTGCGCACACGCCCACCGTGATGCATGACGGCCGGGAGAAGTCATGAGCATACAAGGGGTTAAAACATTCAATACAAATTACTTTACGTTTCCAACGTTTTTAGTGGTTTTGTGTATATTTTACAATGCTACATTCCAGAATGGTTAACAGTAAACCACTAATGGAGAGCAGCTCAGCAAAAGATTTTCTGTTTTATTTCCACTGATTGAGAGGAAGTTTACGACCCAAAAGTAAATATCAACAGATTAATTAAAAAGTAAATATATGCTATGGTGACAATAATTCTAAGTATTATAATTTTCAATTATACTATACTATGTATTGTGTTTATGTAATACACATTCTATAACCAGATTCAGTGCAATGTTCATCTCTTGCTAACACCATAATATTGATGGGTGTCTGTGGTAACTATTGTTTTTTTTGTTTACAATACTTTAAATTGATGTTCCTGGACTGAGTCCCCCCTTATTTGAAGCGATTTAAACAAATAATTATTTAATGAAGAAATGTGGCATATGTGCCAGTATAAAAGAGGTTTCTTGAATCATAAGCTTTTGAATAATTGAATCATTTTGAAATCTTAATTTTTTTACAGATACAGATTACCAACTCTGAATAGAGAGGGAGTTGTAAAAATCTTCAGTGATGCTGCAGTTAGACATTTAGATAACCAAGAGAAAAGCATTGTTTTGCAGTATATAAAACAAAGTAGTGGCACTACAAAAGGGACCTGCAAAATGCTAAATGTTTGCTTATTGTCTACATTACTGAAGAAACTGTCCCATTACAACCTTGAGTAGGCATATAACTTTTAAAGATGCAATTTAAATTTGACAGGATATTTCACATACCATACACATTTCTGCCTATTTTATCTCAGTTCCAGTGAAAACAGAGTCACCAACATGGTCCATGCCAATGTTTTGGAAACACAAGAACAGTATGTTTATATATAGTAATAAATTATAAGAAATTTGCACTAGTGTTTTCAGCAAAATATCTTTTTTTCTTAAGTGCACTTTAAATGGACATTTATTTTTTAGAGGGAAAATTGGCCCACAAAACAAAACTCAACAATTGCAGCAGCAGCATACTGTTACCCTAACATTGATAATAAATCAGCTCTTAAGAGAATTCTGGAAGACTTTTCTGGGCTTCTGAATGGGCAACCACTAAAAGAGAATGGCTCTGTTGCACTGATCGGAGAGCATGCACAGCACTGCTATCACAGTTGAAGAATCATTCAACAAACATTGAGAAAGGAAGAAGTGCAGAGTAAGTGTCTGTCGCTTTTAATGGAAATTTACAAACAGTGCGTAGATATAGTGTAAAATTAGATAATGTTAAATATACTGAAGTACTGGCTATTTTTAAATCTGCGGAGCACTTTACGAGATGACAGCCAACAGAACACCAAATCAGCAATTTCTCCAAGAAAATTCAATGAAGCAGGAACCTGCCAGAAATACAAGACATCACTGAAAGCTGGATTCCTGCAACAACCACAAAATGTGACATCAGATATCAAGAAAAATCATCTTTGGTGGGAACACAAGTCATGGAGAGGGCTCCATGTCACAACTGATGCCATAAATGGGAAGAAAGTCATCTCTATAAAGTATTTAAAAAACTATAGATTATTTGTGATTACCATGGGATGGCAATAACAGCAGAGGAAGGGAATTGCTTGATGCATGAGACACAAGAAGAAGAGATGGGATAATTCTTCTTCTTTCAGGAGCCCTCAGGTAAAAAATGGTGTGTAGAGGCAAAAACAGTGCGCTGTGTCTGTCATCCAGAAAAGGATACAATAGGACAGTTAATAAATCAATCAAGGAACTGTACAACATTAAGCCTAACCAGGTAATATTACTGGAATTTGACAGTATTATGAAGGTTATTTTGTTTCTTCTTTTTTATTTTATGAACCATTAATTAATTTATTTATTTTATTTTTTATTTTCAAAATAACACCCCCTAGAAGGAGTATACATCAGACGTCCAGCAGGATGAAAAAATTCATTGTTACCTCATAACAAACAAGTAAAATAACAGCATTAAACAGTTATTTGATTGCAGGGAAATTTCATATGAGATCTAAGAATAGTGCAAGTTTTCGATACAGGGAGGTAGAGCAGCGTAAATATAAAAACAGGTAAATTCACGACAGTTATTCAGTTAGAAAGATTTCATCTGAGAGCTAAAAGTTATGCAAGGTAACAAATGCAGGGAAAAGATAAAACAGTATTGACACACAGTCAATGGAAATAAAGTGCTAGTGCAGTGCCCAAAAGATCTAGGGTATTACAGATTTAAAAAGACAGCTCAAATTTCTTCATGAAAGAAAAAAAACAGAAAACAAGATTATATACTTTGATGTTAAAACTACAATGTCAAATGATTTAAATTCACCATAATTCAACCATTGAGAGGGCTATATCCGGGTTCCCCATTTCTGAGCCTTTCGACCCTTACACTTATACAACTTAATTTTCAGAGTATAGATGGCCAGGAATCTAGATTTCTATTGGTGAAAAGTGGGGGGTTCCGGGTAAAGCCATCTTGTAGTGATACACATCTGTGTTTCTGCCATAGCATTAAATAGCAGTTGGTCCTCTTTTTTTCCAGCTTGTTTCCCACTGGGCCTTTACTACTCCTAAAAGTGCCAGTTTAGAGTTGATTGCTATGTGGAGTCCAGTAATCTCTTCTAAAAACTCAGCCATATCATAAACCAGAGGTCCTAATTTTGGGCAGAGAAAAAGCATGTGGACAATCTCAACCCCCGCATCCCCACACCAAGGATAGAAGTCGTCTTCACTCTTTCCCTATTTGAACAATTTATCTGGTGTATAATACAAGTCGAACACAGTTTTAAAATGTTGGCTCTTTAGACAAGCTGTCAGTAATACCTTATCACCAAATATCTGAGGATTCTTGCACTATTGCTCCCTCAAGCCCCAGTCTGCCGTCCCATCTAGCATTCTGAGTTTCTAAATCATCCAGAAAGTTTTGAATCAATAAATCATAGCTGGCCCCAATCTTAGCTCTTTTACCAATCACCTCAATGATGGGTATTCGGATCATTAGCCCAGTGGTCTTATCCAATCTTTTTAATAAGTCTCGGATCTGAAGATATTAAAGAAATTGTTGAGGGGTGTGAGAGGCTTGCTTGGTATATGCTGTAAACTGTTGTAAGTGGGCACCTTGCACCAGTCCAGACAACCCTTACGGTGGTTTTAGAAGTCTCAGACAACCTTAGAAAGCTATCCAAGTGGTAGCTGTGGAGACAAGCCTTCAGGCTTAGTCTTGAAGGAATGTAAAGCAGCTTGTTTTTCCAGAATGCAATCTTATAGTATAGATTAAATGAAAGAGAACCGCACAAGGTACTTATAAAAAATATGTATTTATTATATGATACTCTCTAGTACGTTTCAGTATCTCCTACATAAAAATATACACAAAGCACACAATACTTAAGCAAAGAGATGACGGTAAATAGCACTAATACACAGTGGACCCCGGGGGGGACCAAACTATATACTAAGAAAGTGGTATAAGAACCACGACTTGAGTCAGGACGATGTCGAGAGGATGTAGAATTGCTGAGACCCCAAGGAACCACCCAAGGTGAGTAGATAGGGACCCCATGGAGGATGGGTGCGGTGTGGGGATACGATTTTGTGTTCCGTACAACTCTATGTGAAAGTCATGGTTGGCGTTTTAAAGATTAGGGACCCTTCCCAGTGGACTACGAAGAAACCCCATGGAAGACAGAAGGTTGGAGAGCCACGCCACCTGTGGATACCGAAGTACCCAATAGGAGAGGCGGACCCCAAAAGAACAATGAAGAACCGGTATATGCGGGGTAAATGGCAAAAATACTATGGCGAGAAACCAAAACCGGTTCAATGGGTATGTAATAGGGCCTAATAGATAGGTACCTAATAGACAACAAGACTAAACTGGAAAGGAATGGACAACTAAAAATGAAAAACACTCAAAAAAGATTGTAGGTATAAAGATAGACCTTTTGTATTTATTTTACTTTTTTGTAAGAGAACTGATTTTCAATTTTATACAAATGTTTTTTATATCAAGAATATACATATATAAGTTTTATACAAACAATCAAAACCCATCAATAAATATATATTAATCAAAAACATCATAAGTGCCCCACATAACACTCAAACTCATCCAAACAGACACTCAATCATAACCACATTCATTGCATCCAATCACATTAGGGGTGAACACAAATTATCCTTGGGTATTGGAATGGATGAATTGATTGTATCTCATCCAAAGGAGGCCGGATGGTACTCAGAGAGAGAGAAGGTCATCAAATCCGGCGCCAACGCGCGTTTCGGTATAGGACCCACAAAGGGGCCCCACGTTCATCAGGGCGTAGACCAGGGATAATTGGGGGCAAACACACGATCTAGGAAATCAAATAGATATATATATATATATAAAACAATACAATAAAGTAAATAGAACCAACAGTATAATATGTTAACATCATCTCATATTCAATGACAAAATTAATATCTTTAAGTCCAGAGCGATTTCAGTTATTCACAGATATATTACGAATCAACAACTCGATAAATATGGCCCAACGGGTCCAGCAGTAGCAATAAAGAGCAAATCACCCATAGTATGTAAAAGTAGCATGATAGGAAAAAGTGAATCCAACCACCAAGGCCGGAGGAATAAAGTTAGACAGAAAAGAGAAGGCAAGACCAATGTGTTGTTAAAATTCATGTTGCAACAGAAGTGATTAGGAAAGGAAACATCAAACCCAATAGGTTCTCAAGTGCCTAGAAAGGATATTAAGCCCGTCAGGTGAAGGAGACAACAAACAATGGTAATACACACTAAAAGCTAAGTCCTTGGGAGGCCGTGGAAAATCAACCTCCGAGTCTATGTAGCAACACAGATAGGTGTCCCATGGGAGCGTCCAGTGAGGCTCAATAATAATGGAAAATCCTTTCTGATAGTAGGAAGATGGACGTGAGATATATACTCAAGTCATGAGCACCCGAATTGCCGCCTGTAAATCAGGTTCTCCTCTGGATGCCTGTCCCCCAATGTTACTACACCAAATTATATATTTCATCAACCCAGTAGTCAACAAAACAGTCAACTCCTCACTAAGCTCTGGCACAGTCCCTGACAAATAGAAACTTGCCATAGTAAAACCACAAAAAAAAGCAAAATATTGACTCATCTAATCTCACCAATCTCCGCCCCATATCGCTTTTTCCTATAATGGAAAAAATAACGGAAAGATTAGTCCACAAAGAACTTACACATTTTCTAGAAACCACCATGGCCCTTCACCCCAGACAGTCTGGGTTCTGCCCCAAACACTCCACAGAATCTGCCCTCCTGGAAATATCTGATACTCTTAAAATCATAGTGGACAAAGGCAGGCAGGCAGTATTGATTTTGCTCGACCTGTCCGCCGCCTTCAATATCATCTCACACAGTATTCTCCTTACACAACTCAATACTGTGGATTGAGTCCTTCCTTACCAATTGCAGGTAAGCAGTGTCACTCGGAATGTTCCTCTCCACCGAACGTCCCATCAAAACCAGAGATTCACAGGGCTCATCTATCAGCCCTCTGCTGTTCAATATATACATGACCTCACTAATTTCCGTGATAACTGCTTTTGGGATAGAAGTAACGTCTTATGCAGATGACACACAATTAGTTCTATTACTGGACAAAGAATCTACCGATGCGGAACTCAATTTTAAACCTTTTCTAGCTGAGGTCATTCGCTGGATGAGGAACAACCGCCTCAGGTGCAACACCGACAAAACTGAGATTTTATTAATGAGAAAAAAACAATCCCTTCCAGCCGAATGTTTGGTGGCCAGAGGGAACGACACCAACACCTACCACTGGTAAAGTGGCAAAAAACTTAGGAGTACAATTCAATACCGATCTCTCCTTTCGACCCCACGCACTAACTGTAGAAAGGAACCTGCTTCAGCCTCACCGAGTCATTGAGGAAATTCTTTGACTTCATCCCCCTAACAGCTCGGAAAACAGTAGCGGTGGCACTGATTCTATTGTGCCTAGGCTACTGCAATAACCAACAAGCAAACGCTGAAAAGACTACAGGTAGTACAGCATGCGGCAGCATACATAGTCCTTAAACTACCGCAAAGGTCATCAGCATCCGCAGCACTTAAAACCCTCCATGTGGTCCCACTGCACAAGAGAATCCTGTTTAAGGTCCTCTTATTCACTTTCAGAGCCATGCAAAACCTTGGCCCAACGTATCTCTCAGCCAGATTCACACCTTATACCACATCCAGAACTTTGAGATCATCATCAGCAAACCTCCTCAAACCGCCCAACTTCAAGTACAAAACAAAGGGTGGCAAAACAGTAACCGGACTAGGAACAAAAGCCTGAAACCTTTTGCCAACACACCTAAGGATGTTAAAAACTGAGACACATTTCAGGAAAGCACTGAAAATCTGGATCTTTGTGGCTCCAGACGAATTCTGCCTATCTCTGATATAGAGTCCCCACGGCTTCTACCTCATTCCCACCTCCGCATGGCACCAGGATGCTCCTTAAAGAGTGACAGTCTGTGCTCTACAAACGCAATAATCAAATCAAATCAACTAACAGAAAAGGAAGATGAGCACTGGAGCATCCCTAGCCTTGAGGGTAAATCTTTAAGATCTCCAAAATACTTTTATCCCACTGAGCTATGAGCTAAATCTATGCATATTGACACACTGCTGCGGACTGATATTGCCCATAATAGGCAGTTTAAATGACGTTTCTATCTTATATAGTTCTTGAGTTATGACAAAAATGATGTGCTGTTTTCTGATAGCGAAACATGAAATTTTACTACAAATTCAAAAATATTTTTCTCCCACATAACTTTGTGCCAAATGTATGAAACCTGGCAAAGTGGGGCAGATTGAGCTTGCCAGATAACACACATTTTGAATTAAGTTACTATCTAATATATTTCCTGACTTGTAACATGAAACGTAGGGAATACTTTGTCAACTTTCCAGCAAAAAGCACATGGACTAAACCTAAAATGATTTAGAAATTAAAATACACAATGTATTTCCAAGTTCCAGACTCTTAGCCATTGTGTGTGATAGAATGGAGGCAAATGTGAGACAGTCCTGGTAGCAGGGCATAATAGTAACAAAGATAACTGAAAAGTATCATAATATGACAGAGCCACACCCTTTGCATTTATTAGTAGTAGCTGAGAGCTGTGCTAACATAGTTTCAAAGTCAAACTCTATGTATTAATACATATAAATAATGAAATAGAGATAAACAACACTCTTGAAACCTATACGTCAGTAAAAAGTTTTGTTTTTGACAGGTTTGAACTTAGCTATGAGGCAAAGGGCATGAAAATTGGTACACTAAAAAGGATTGAGCATTTCAACAACATGCATTTTACTTTATGTTTCCAATTTTAAATCTATATTATATAATGCCTTTCCCACCTTCCCACCACCACCTAGATGTAATCAGCATTAATAGAGACCTATACTGTAGCAGAATTTCTTATAAACAAAAATGAAGGCTAACTTGAATCGTTTAGAGTATGGGCTTAAGAAACAAATTACCATTACCAATAGAAATGAATTTGCTGGGCTGCTCTTCTTTGAGTGGTAGAAGCTTAATATTACATCAAGTATTACATTTACTTTATAAATCTTCCAAATGACAGCAGAGCTTGCATTTGGAATATTTAAATTGCCACCTAATGATATGAATGAATGCTTTTACCCCAAAACACTAACAATGCTTAACAATCTTATTTGTTCCCCAGAATCAACATGAAGAATTTGATCAAAAAGTACATTCTCCCTAGCTGCTCACTTGATGAGAAGATGCATGAAGAGCTGCTCCTTAGAGGTTATTGAAACAGCTGAGAAGGAAGCTAGAGACTCGTTTTTCTCCCATCTTCATAATGGAAGGTTGTTCCAATACGAGAATCTGCAGGTCCTGTTTGATGGAACTAACAGGAGAAAGGTAATCGCTCTGCTCAAGTCAAGTGGATGCTTTATTGCTGGGAAGCCTGAAAATTCACTTTCATTGTAAGAAAAATATAATTTTGATAATATTTGCTATACAGCCTTTACTTTTATAATGTTCGATGCTCATAAAAATCTCAAAATCAAACCACACTTTTACCTCGTGTTGCTTTTAAATGCATCCATTCCGTAACTATCACGAGAAAGCATTCCCATATAACTTACACTGTCCTCAGTTCAAGTCATAAATATTGCTTAATTCTAACTTATAGATGTTTCCAAGCAAGCAAAGCAGAACCTGAAGAGGAACAGCTAACAGAGGAGAATATGCAATGTGATGAACTTCAGGAAATGCAAGTTATAACACTGCTGTTCTGACTTTTATAAAAAAAGGTTTGTTTTTTCCAAACAGTTAACCAAACTAATTCTTATTATACCATAGCTGCAAAAGACACAGATGTGACGTGGAGACGCCTGGGGAATGTCTCACGATTTTGAAAAAGGCAAAGAAGGATTACACCTATGTTATCCAAAAAGTGACATGCAACAGTGAATTAGGTGGTCAAGAGAATTTGCAAGTTGTATATTATTTGGAAGCAATTTTGCTCCTCAAATATGTACAAAGGCCAATAGTTGTCGAAAGATTTCCCAATTTCAAAAGGTTCCTTTATTAGTGATGTCTTTGTTAAATAAAACATTATTTTCACAGGTTGAAGAATGGTTGGAATGGGCCCATCAGCCTAATGATGGTATGACATTTGCAATTATAACATTTACGGAAAAGAGAACAGGACCTAAGCAACAAACAAGATTTGATTTAAATGCTGTGGATGAAAATGTAGGGATGTTTATTTAAACAGACCCCTAAAATATGATGCCTTACATTTGAATGAGAGGGTATTCCTCTGCAAGGATTGAATGTTGTTTTCTTTTATTTCATCTCTGAATTCACAGTATTGTCAACAAATTATTGTCATTGTATGTATCACAATTATATCTTAACCCCTTGGACGCGGGTTTATTTTCTGCGCTGTGCGGGAGAAATAAACGGTGGGCGGGATTGGGACGGCTCCCGGCCGTCGTGCGCACACGCCCACCGTGATGCATGACGGCCGGGAGCCGTCATGAGCATACAAGGGGTTAAAACATTCAATACAAGTTACTTGACGTTTCCAACGTTTTTAGTGGTTTTGTGTATATTTTACAATGCTACATTCCAGAATGGTTAACAGTAAACCACTAATGGAGAGCAGCTCAGCAAAAGATTTTCTGTTTTATTTCCACTGATTGAGAGGAAGTTTACGACCCAAAAGTAAATATCAACAGATTAATTAAAAAGTAAATATATGCTATGGTGACAATAATTCTAAGTATTATAATTTTCAATTACACTATACTATGTATTGTGTTTATGTAATACACATTCTATAACCAGATTCAGTGCAATGTTCATCTCTTGCTAACACCATAATATTGATGGGTGTCTGTGGTAACTATTGTTTTTTTTGTTTACAATACTTTAAATTGATGTTCCTGGACTGAGTCCCCCCTTATTTGAAGCGATTTAAACAAATAATTATATAATGAAGAAATGTGGCATATGTGCCAGTATAAAAGAGGTTTCTTGAATCATAAGCTTTTGAATAATTGAATCATTTTGAAATCTTAATTTTTTTACAGATACAGATTACCAACTCTGAATAGAGAGGGAGTTGTAAAAATCTTCAGTGATGCTGCAGTTAGACATTTAGATAACCAAGAGAAAAGCATTGTTTTGCAGTATATAAAACAAAGTAGTGGCACTACAAAAGGGACCTGCAAAATGCTAAATGTTTGCTTATTGTCTACATTACTGAAGAAACTGTCCCATTACAACCTTGAGTAGGCATACAACTTTTAAAGATGCAATTTAAATTTGACAAGATATTTCACATACCATACACATTTCTGCCTATTTTATCTCAGTTCCAGTGAAAACAGAGTCACCAACATGGTCCATGCCAATGTTTTGGAAACACAAGAACAGTATGTTTATATATAGTAATAAATTATAAGAAATTTGCACTAGTGTTTTCAGCAAAATATATTTTTTTCTTAAGTGCACTTTAAATGGACATTTATTTTTTAGAGGGATAATTGGCCCACAAAACAAAACTCAACAATTGCAGCAGCAGCATACTGTTACCCTAACATTGATAATACATCAGCTCTTAAGAGAATTCTGGAAGACTTTTCTGGGCTTCTGAATGGGCAACCACCAAAAGAGAATGGCTGTGTTGCATTGGTCGGAGAGCATGCACAGTACTGCTATCACTGTTGAAGAATCATTCAACAAACATTGAGAAAGGAAGAAGTGCAGAGTAAGTGTCTGTCGCTTTTAATGGAAATTTACAAACAGTGCGTAGATATAGTGTAAAATTAGATAATGTTAAATATACTGAAGTACTGGCTATTTTTAAATCTGCGGAGCACTTTATGAGATGACAGCCAACAGAACACCAAATCAGCAATTTCTCCAAGAAAATTCAATGAAGCAGGTGGTAGCTGTGGAGAGAAGCCTTCAGGCTTAGTCTTGAAGGAATGTAAAGCAGCTTGTTTTTCCAGAATGCAATCTTATAGTATAGATTAAATGAAAGAGAACCACACAAGGTACTTATAAAAAATATGTATTTATTATATGATACTCTCTAGTACTTTTCAGTATCTCCTACATAAAAATATACACAAAGCACACCATACTTAAGCAAAGAGATGACGGTAAATAGCACTAATACACAGTGGACCCCGGGGGGGACCAAACTATATACTAAGAAAGTGGTATAAGAACCACGACTTGAGTCAGGACGATGTCAAGAGGACGTAGAATTGCTGAGACCCCAAGGAACCACCCAAGGTGAGTAGATAGGGACCCCATGGAGGATGGGTGCGGTGTGGGGATACGATTTCGTGTTCCGTACAACTCTATGTGAAAGTCATGGTTGGCGTTTTAAAGATTAGGGACCCTTCCCAGTGGACTACGAAGAAACCCCATGGAAGACAGAAGGTTGCAGAGCCACGCCACCTGTGGATACCGAAGTACCCAATAGGAGAGGGGGACCCCAAAAGAACAATGAAGAACCGGTATATGCGGGGTAAATGGCAAAAATACTATGGCGAGAAACCAAAACCGGTTCAATGGGTATGTAATAGGGCCTAATAGATAGGTACCTAATAGACAACAAGACTAAACTGGAAAGGAATGGACAACTAAAAATGAAAAACACTCAAAAAAGATTATAGGTATAAAGATAGACCTTTTGTATTTATTTTACTTTTTTGTAAGAGAACTGATTTTCAATTTTATACAAATGTTTTTTATATCAAGAATATACATATATAAGTTTTATACAAACAATCAAAACCCATCAATAAATATATATTAATCAAAAACATCATAAGTGCCCCACATAACACTCAAACTCATCCAAACAGACACTCAATCATAACCACATTCATTGCATCCAATCACATTAGGGGTGAACACAAATTATCCTTGGGTATTGGAATGGATGAATTGATTGTATCTCATCCAAAGGAGGCCGGATGGTACTAAGAGAGAGAGAAGGTCATCAAATCCGGCGCCAACGCGCGTTTCGGTATAGGACCCACAAAGGGGCCCCACCTTCATCAGGGCGTAGACCAGGGATAATTGGGGGCAAACACACGATCTAGGAAATCAAATAGATATATATATATAAAACAATACAATAAAGTAAATAGAACCAACAGTATAATATGTTAACATCATCTCATATTCAATGACAAAATTAATATCTTTAAGTCCAGAGCGATTCCGGTTATTCACAGATAGATTACGAATCAACAACTCGATAAATATGGCCCAACGGGTCCAGCAGTGGCAATAAAGAGCAAATCACCCATAGTATGTAAAAGTAGCATGATAAGAAAAAGTGAATCCAACCACCAAGGCCGGAGGAATAAAGTTAGACAGAAAAGAGAAGGGAAGACTGATGTGTTGTAAAAAATCATGTTGCAACAGAAGTGATTAGGAAAGGAAACATCAAACCCAATAGGTTCTCAAGTGCCTAGAAAGGATATTAAGACCGTCAGGTGAAGGAGACAACAAACAATGGTAATACATACTAAAAGCTAAGTCCTTGGGAGGCCGTGGAAAATCAACCTCCGAGTCTATGTAGCAACACAGATAGGTGTCCCATGGGAGCGTCCAGTGAGGCTCAATAATAATGGAAAATCCTTTCTGATAGTAGGAAGATGGACGTGAGATATATACTCAAGTCATGAGCACCCGAAATCTAGGAGAGGCAATAAATATACTTAATATTGTATGTAATTAGTAATCTGCCGAAATCTCCTGGGACAAACTATTCTGCAAGGGCCTCACTAACTTTATTCCTCCGGCCTTGGTGGTTGGATTCACTTTTTCTTATCATGCTACTTTTACATACTATGGGTGATTTGCTCTTTATTGCTACTGCTGGACCCGTTGGGCCATATTTATCGAGTTGTTGATTCGTAATCTATCTGTGAATAACTGTAATCGCTCTGGACTTAAAGATATTAATTTTGTCATTGAATATGAGATGATGTTAACATATTATAGTGTTGGTTCTATTTACTTTATTGTATTGTTTTATATATATATATCTATTTGATTTCCTAGATCGTGTGTTTGCCCCCAATTATCCCTGGTCTATGCCCTGATGAAGGTGGGGCCCCTTTGTGGGTCCTATACCGAAACACGCGTTGGCGCCGGATTTGATGACCTTCTCTCTCTCTGAGTACCATCCGGCCTCCTTTGGATGAGATACAATCAATTCATCCATTCCAATACCCAAGGATAATATGTGTTCACCCCTAATGTGATTGGATGCAATGAATGTGGTTATGATTGAGTGTCTGTTTGGATGAGTTTGAGTGTTATGTGGGGCACTTATGATGTTTTTGATTAATATATATTTATTGATGGGTTTTGATTGTTTGTATAAAACTTATATATGTATATTCTTGATATAAAAAACATTTGTATAAAATTGAAAATCAGTTCTCTTACAAAAAAGTAAAATAAATACAAAAGGTCTATCTTTATACCTATAATCTTTTTTGAGTGTTTTTCATTTTTAGTTGTCCATTCCTTTCCAGTTTAGTCCTGTTGTCTATTAGGTACCTATCTATTAGGCCCTATTACATACCCATTGAACCGGTTTTGGTTTCTCACCATAGTATTTTTACCGAAGTACCCAAGTTACCTAACTCAGGGAAGCCGGGTGCATAGGTGTGAAGTGGCATCGGAAACTGCAGTTGAACTGAATCGAGTACTTCGAAGAAGAGATGCTGCTGGAAGGGAGAAGACTGCCCGTGGAATCCAAACACAGATTCTTGTCAAGGAGTACCTGAAAGCAGAGGGGACAGAGTCTGGGTCACTTGGGAGTGACCAGCGGCTCGGTAGACGAATAAACACCCATGTCGGGTAGTTTAGGATAGTTGACGGTGACCTTGATTCTGCAGCTGTGGGGACCAGGCAATGTTGAGGATGACCAGGAGCAAGAACCAAGCTGTCCTATGAAGGATGTCAAGTGCTGAGGAGTCGGTGTCTGGTGGGAGCACCAACAAGCCTTGGCAACAGCAACGCACGCAGAAAGTCAAGGAAGTGTACGGTTCGGACCGGCAAGGTCCAGGAGACTCACAACAGCCAGAGTCGGGGCAGGCCTGGAGCAAACAGGGTAGCTCAGAAAAAGAAAAGTTGACCCTCAATGGGACCCACAGACCGGAGGTACAGGAGTTGCAAAATGACCTCAAGCAGCTTCACAAAACAACAGGCCACGTAGTACACGGTGCAAGGTGGCTGAAGATCTTTATGAAAGAAGGTGCCAGAGGTTGGGGCTACTGGGAGCCCAATGCTCTTGCAAAGGGATTGCCAGCAAGCACATGCACTTGCAAATGTACGCAGTGCACAGGGGTTCGGGTATTGCAGCCCCCATGAGGGATTCTGGCCTCGAACTTGGTGAGAGGGCAGTTTGGACCTTGAGGGATGTAGAAACTGACCTCCTGTGTTGCTGAGTCTTTCAGAGTCCGTAGGAGCTTGGGATGAGCAGACCGGTCAGCAGTGCTAAGGTGCCTGAGAATGCAGGGGAGTGAGTCCTTCACTCCAAGGGAGATTATCTTCAGTTGCCTTGGATGCTCCACAGGTCCTACATGGATCCTGTATGGGGCACAGACGATTCAGCAGACTGAGAGGGAGAAAAAGTTAGGCCCAAACAAAGTCAAGCAAAGTCCAGAGTGCCTAGACAGTCGAAGTGCAGTGGTTTCAGTTCTGAATCTTGTCTACAATGAATCTAATGTCCTACAGCCATATAAGCCCTTAAGTACCCACGGGAGAGGGTTGGGAAGATTCAGGGGACCCTCCCAGGGGAGGGTCTGGACAGTGGGAGGTTACTTCCATGTCTTTTGTCCAGTTTTGTGCCAGAGCAGGAGCCACCAGCTCCCAGGACAGGTTTGAACTGGACTATGCACAGGGACACCAAATGAGCCCCTCATGCAGACTTTACTCACTAGCAAGCACACCCACCCAGCCCTAATACACTAAATCCTATCTGGGAGGTGGTCACACCTCTCTGTGACAGGAAGCCTATTGTTCTGCCTTCCTCTGCTCGAGCTTGGCTCAGCAGCAGGAGGGCAGAAATGTGTCTCGGGTCGGCAGCAGCTATTTTGTGCTGTCCAGAGCTAGAAGGCTGGTACCGGGAACACCAGTGAACCCAAGAAGCATGCTTCTGAGGGGTGGAACCATACCTCCCACACCAGTTACCGGTGAGGGGGTATGATTCCAACATGTTTGACACCAAACACGATGGGGTTTGATTCAGCCATTTTAGAGTTGGTCATCACGCGGTTGCATAATGTCCCTCTATAATATATGGCTGCTTCACTGACAACCCGGGAGAATAGACTCAGTAGGCTGCAGGGGTGTCCTGCTCATGCAGGGGCACCCTCTCACTTAGAACCAAGCACCCTGCCTTCAGGATTGTAAAGGCCTGCTAAAGCGGTGATTTATAGGTTTTAAGTGCAGGCGCCCTTAGATATAGTAAACATATATCTTTAGTAATTGGTGCATGAACAAACTTCCACAGGCTGCTATGGCACGCCTGTAGTTCCATTTTGCATGGCCTTTCATGGGTGGCATAATACATGCTTCAGCCCATGGAAGGCCTCTGGGGTACCTATGTCCTGGGTACATGTGTACCATATACTGGCCTGACAAGGGTACCCCAGTATCCAATCTCGAGTGTACTTAAGTATATAACATAGCAGTTTAGGTAGAAAACAGATAGACTGGGGTCCTGATTAGCGGGATCCCAGTCAGACTAGTCATAAACCAGCTTAGTACCAGGCAAAAAGTGGGGGCACACGTGCAGAAGGATCACCGTCCTACAAGAGGCGATCCCAAATTTCTCCTTAAGGAACCAAATGGGCTTATATTTTCATCAGATAGGAGATCCCTCAATCATAAAATTGCTTTTTGCCACCAATCCTTCACTATTGAATCATGGAATATCACCGGTAAACTGGCAGTCCCTCATAATTGGGTATAGTAGTTATATTAAGGCAATTTTCTTTTATTTTTACATTGTCGCCATTCTCTAGATGCCCCTATCAAAACCATACATTTTGTTTTTTTATAGAAGCTAGATTCAAGATGTTTAAAAAAGAGACCTTTAGCTCCCTCCCCAATTATAAGTTCATGAATTGAAGGAGATTCTGCTAGGCTGAGCCTGTGTGTATTTCCCGTTCTCAAGATATCCATATTTTGTAGCATACATGACCAATAATACATGGTTATGTTTGGTACTCGCCAGCCCCCCGCTTCTTGGGCAGTGTCATAAAATGTAGAGACTAATCTTGGTTTTTTGAAACCCAAAGGAAGCCATAACATACAGCTTCTATTTTCATTAGCCACCCACGATTAATTTCTAATGGAATAGCTCTAAATAGATATAATAATTTAGGCAGGATCATCATTTTATCACATTCCCTCTTCCCACTAGTGATAAAAAGAGATGTTTCAGTCTTCTCAGATCTTGTTCTAATGTTTGTATGAGGGAGATCAAGTTTAATTTAATTATATCTTCCAAAGCTGAGGAGATACGGATCCCCAGGTAAGTTGCCTCATTCACTATATGGGGGTCAAACTGTCCACTGTTACTAGTACAGATTATTTGTGTTTTCTCCTGGTTTAACTAATACCCCAGGAAAGATCCGAATGACCTTGCTATTCCCTCAATCCCTATCAAGGCTTGTTGTGGATTTGTTGTCACTATCACTATAACATCTGTATATGCTAATACTTATACTCAACCTGTCCAACTAGCACCTGGTTGATCTGGGAGATGATTTCCATTTTTAAAATCAGGGGATTAATATATAGCACAAAGAGTAATGGTGAACATGGGCACCCTTGCCTTGTACCCCTAGAGATAGAGATCTTTCTGATTCTAGTCCCATAATTCACAGTTTGGCCCTAGGATTCAGATACAATGATTTGACAGCTCTAATATATCCTGGTCCAAAACAATATTTTCCTAGTGCTGTCCATAAAGCCAGGTCACCCAAACAAATGCCTTTTCAGCATCTAAGAAGATCAGGCCCATTTTCCCCGGATCGTTTTGGTGATGTCAAAAAGTGTAATCACTTTTTAATATGATCTGTTGTCCTGTGGCCAGGAATAAAACTGTGCTGTCTAAGGGATACTAATTTCATAATTACATTACCTAGATGAATTGCCAGGATTTTAGAACATACCTTAGCGTTGCAGTTAATTAATGTTGTTGGTCTATCGGATTCTGGCTTTGATGGGAGCTTATTTATTTATTTTTAAACACAATATATGAGTTTCCCCATGAAGCTGGTGTCTCCCCTAACTGTGCTTTGCGAAATACTGCCAACGTATCCTCCAATAATTCTTTCAGCAATGCATTATATAACTCTAAGGGAATATTATCTGGTCTCGGAGCCTTCCCGATGGCTAGTGATACTATTGCTGTGGCCTCTTCTTCTGCCTAGATTGGTTGCGGAAGGAGAAATTGATCTTCCAATCCAAGCCTAGCCCCATCGGTTAATTGTAATATCTAGGCGTCATTCCCGGCTATAGGTTATCTGTCTGCAGTATATAATTTATCATAAACGTTTTTTTAAAACCTTCACAATTTCAGAGGGTGTTACGTGTTTCATGCCTTCCTCGTCCATAATATCCTCATTCTCCATAGCTACCTCCCTTTGCCTAGTCCAAAGGGCCAGAAGACGACCCACATTCTTCCCACATTCGTAACATTCCATTTTCCATGTGAGAAATTTAACAGCATTTTTTAAATTGCTGACAAACTGCGGTATCCTAGCTCTGACAGCTGCAATTTTCTGGTGGGTTTCGGGGTTTCTAATATTCTGAGATATTTCCTGCATCTGGCATGCTTCAAGGAAAGAAAACACTCTGAGGTAGTCATAAATCTCTTTGCGCTTCCTCCATTTCTCCCTAATTCCCTGCCTTTAGTGCATCCCAAATCACCATTTCTTTAGTTGATCCCTTTTTGATCTCCAAAAATTGAGTCACCCAATGTCGCATGTGCTCTAGATATTCCTTATTGCACAACAGTTTCCTATCAAAAGACCACTTAGCTTGTGGCTTACACACCCCCTTCAATGAAACCTTTATACTCAGGGGGTTGTAATAAGAGAGCACTCTAGGGTGGCTCTGGATCGTATCTTGATTAGTCAATACCTTGGATGTAAAAAAATAATCCAATCTGACTAATCTATTGTGAGGGTGTCAGAAAAAGGTATATCCTAGATTTGGGTCCATGTATTTCCCCAAAACATCATCAAGCCTGTGAGTTGTAACCAGAATGGTAAGTGCTTTAAATAGTGTAGTTTTTCTTCCCGTATACCCCTGGGGGGATTTAAACTTTTATCCACCTCTAAGTGTAAATTAAAGTCCCCACACATTACCAAAGGGGTTGGCCATTTTGAGAGCTCAACATTCAAAAAATCCAAAGTGTCGGCCTCATCTGTATTAGATCCACATTTTGAACATAGTGTAAGCCACCCCCAATCTTACAATCTGCAATTAACCACCTCCCCATTTTATCTGATAATTTCCGAAGTATGGTGCAGCTGGAACATCTCCCTTGTATAGCTACCCCGCTTGTCAGATCTGAGATTGGTTAACAGCATACAGCCACTAACTTTCAGGAACAAATCCAGCAGGAGTGATGCATAGGACCCAATTCCATCCCGCACTACCCTTCCCAGGAAGCTTGTAAGCTCCTCCTTGGCTGGGCAGTAGACAAGGAAAAGGGGAAAGTGGATAAAATAACAAAAGGTAGCGGTCCGCTACTTTAAATGCCTTTTCGATCCTCAAGGATGGGCGCGACCCTTCTTACTTGAAGAATTCCTCAGCCCCTGGAGGTATCACTCTACACCCCGGTAAATGAATAGGATATCAGGTGGGCTGCAAGTGAGAAATAACCTGGAGCCCGAGGTACAGACCATCCAAAGGAACTAGGTCCCCAGAGAGAATTATGAGAGTGATTGTCGCTCTCTCCCATAAAATGCGCACGTCGTATACCAAGTAGGATGGCTATAAACGAGAAAAACAAATAATCCAGCATAATCTAGTGATAAATCTCACTCTGTGTAGAAAAAAAGTCACAATTCCAAAAGGGCCGCACTGCCCAACCACAGACACGTGCACAGAATAGGGGCACGTAGGAATTCAGATGCAGAGTTAGTGGAAGGACAGATGCTCAGCTCCACGAGGCAGTCCCAAACACCAATGCAGAAACTTGTGCCCCAAAAGCAGGCTAGCTGCTTCTAATATTACACTGTCTTGGCATAGGAAGTCCTAATAGCGAAATAGACAGAGTAACAGCAGCTCTCATGGCCTGTGAAAGCTCCAAAATGTAACGTGTGGGCTCCTGTCCGTGGAGCAAAACAAATGAAATGAAAAACAGCGAGGCAGCAGAATAGACTGCTGAAAACGCTCTGTCAAAGCGAAGAGACTCTGAATCTACGGAGGGCTGACTCTGATTACCAGCAGTAGCGAGGCAGGCTCTCTCGGTCGGCAGATGCTCTCCTCGAGCGTGAGGGCTCTGATCCTTACAGTGCACTGTAAACTTCTCTGGATGGCCAAACGCTTTATGGGATCTTCCAGGACAGGGATCAAGATGCAAATTTACATTCACCGGTGTGCCCCGAGGGAGGGCTTATAAAGGCAGCCTTGTTTCCCTGGGAAAACCCGGTGATTGTCCCGAGTCATGTTAGAACTTGTAGGCTTCCGATCCTCGTCTGTCCATACTATCCACGGAGGATCATGACACCCCTGGAAGTTAGCCCTTGTTGTGTACACCATAGAAAATCAAATTCAAGATCAGATAATACATTTCTCTTACATTAGGAGATGTGGGTCTCCTGAAGACAGATGATATCAAACTTCCACAACCTCCATACTGAGGCCACCTGTTGCCTTTTGGCTTGATCATTCAACCCTCATATGTTGAGTGTAGCTATGGAAATCTTATCATCCCCTATATCGTAATTCTAAATTCTTGCCCACCGTGACTTTGCTTGACACAATGACACAATAGGCCATTTAAGTTTCCCCACTTCCTCCTCTGAGATTCCATCATTTGCATCTGCCATTTCCTTCTTTAACAAAACTCTGTCACATTCCCCCTTGAATAAGACAAATCTTGATACATCATTGAACAGTGCAATTTTCTGCTTGCTGGACTACAAATAAATACCCCTTTAACCACCCCCAACCTCACCTTCCCAACCCTACCCCTACCCCTTCACTTCCCACTTCCCACCCACACCACCCAAAACAGGCAAACAGACCAGCCTGATCCATAACTGATGAATGGCGATCTCCCCCCAACCCACCTGACAAACAACCATGCCTAACCTCTAAACCTACAAAATAATCATTCTAGCTCTGCACACTTATCTAATAGGATACATAAATTGTGCAGAACATAAACCTGATCATAATCATAAACCCCATTGCGCAATTACTTCCGAGTTATTCTTTTTTGCCCCTTTTCAATCCTTACTCTTCTCCTCCCCTCATTTACTTAAGAGTTTCAAGAAGTTCTTTAACTTTTATCTCTGAAGTGAAGAAATAGGCTCTGTACTGCTGTAACACCTTCAGTCTCGCTGGGCTCAATAGAAAGGCTTGACCTCCTGTATTCTGAACAGGTTAGATCATCTTTCTCAGCCACCATATGTGCTCTACCGTGGTGTGACAATTGTCCGGTCTTACGAAGAAAGAGCAGTTATTAAATGTTTGTCTCTGATCCAGCTCTTCAGCTTCGAATATCACTTGAAGGAGAAGAAAGTTTCTGGAAAACACCAACACAGCCCTTAGTTTACCACCTTCTTGTGCATGTCAAGATTGCTGTTTAAAGGGAAACCTGTGGGCTCTTCGAATGTCATTTTCCCAGTTCCAAGCAGATAATTCCGGGAAGGCTCCTTTGAACAACTCAATAATACATTTACGTAGACCTCCTCCCTCAGCTCCTTTAGGTATACCCAATACTCTCAGATTGTTCCTTCTCAGTCTATTCTCTAGGTCTTCCAACTTCCACTGGATGTCCGTCATCTGGCCATTCAGTGAATTCATCGATTTCTTGCTTATCTGCTTCTTCCTCAAGGGTCATTATCCTTGTGTCCATTTCTGCCAGCTGTTCCATAAATTCCGAGCCAGTCTTTGCAACCTTTCTGATTGCTGCTTGTATCTTTCTATTTGCTGACTAGGTTTTCCTACACTCGAAGTGCATCTCATCCCGGTGCACCATAAGGCTTTGATGAATTATATCTAATATAGCAGCATCCAAGTATCCTGGCCCCCAGGAGTCCTTACCAAGAGGGTTGGTTCCTTCTAGACCTAGAGTACCTGTATATTGCCATGAGTTATTTTCCTTCTCACCATGGCGAGTCCTCACTGTTGGTTGCCTATTTCTGGGGGTGCACTATCACTACTAAGAATACTCTCATGCAATTCTTGTGAGTCTCACCTGCTAGGACAACCAAGTGACTCGAGGTCCGTCTTGTTTCCGTCAGAGTGATCAGAGAGAGAAAAAAACAGATCCCCAGCGTCGGTATCATAGTGACCCTGGAGTAGTTGCTATTCTCCTGAGTTACACATTGCTGAACATTACTAGTCAAGATTGATTTAGAATCCTTCTTAGGGGCCTCCAATTGTGACCAGGTAAAGCTGGCTCCCCCTTGTATACTTTTCTTAGACTTCTCAGTCAGTACTGGCCCAACCTCTTCTCTCCTATACTCCTTTCCCGTTTTATTATCCCCTCTGTTCTCACAGTTCTTTTGAGGTTGTTTAGACTACCTTCAACTCCTCCAACCAGGATGTTGGGTTGCCCAGTCTGGGAAAGATCTAGGTTCCAGGTTTGATCATCAGGAGAGGCTTGTGTCTCTATGACAGACTGTTGTGGAGCATTTTCCAGGGGGGGGGGGGGGGGTTCCTTCATGAGCAGTTTTGGCTCAGCCAAGGTGATATTTATTATTTTCTTGGTAAAAAAAACTCTGATGCTGCTACTGCATTTTTTTTGACTACCTGAATCCCATTCTGTAATATTTGAAGGGGCATTTCCATCAGGTGGTTTCTTCGGTGCTTCACTCTCTCTGGTTACAGTTTCATCATTGGAGGCAGATTCTACTGCTAGAGATTTGGCATCCGAGCCATCTTGGGCGCCATGCAGAGTAGTCGGTGTGCTGTAGCCAAGTAGCAACCCGAGCCTCTGCCTTGTTTGCTGGAACACGCTGCTTGCACTGCGTGCAGATAGCAGACAGAGTTCTCGAAGCTAGCGGGCGGCCTCAATCCTGCCTTCTCCCATATGTTGTAACCTCGTAGGCTCCCAGAACTCAAAGTGGAGGCAGATCTGGAAGGATAACATCAGGAGCCTGAGTAGCTGAGTATCACATCACAGGGAGAAATCTTTGGGATTCTGTAATCCGCGGTCCGCATATCAGCTAAACTAACAGTGTCGAGCGAAAGGGACAACAGCCGCTCCGGCAACTCACACTGGTGCCATCTTGCCCTTTTTGCAAATGTAATTGTTTTTACTGAATTAAGAGATATTAATGTTGAAAAAGAGCTGTTGTTTGAATACGGAGTGTCAAGGAAATCATATAAGGGAGAAGGAGCAGACTTATATTGGTTAGATACATGAGCGAGAAAAAGTTAATAAACTCAGATCTGATGCATTGGAGGTGTTTTTTTTTTTATAATATCAGGGTGACCATCATTAAATCAATTCATTTTGATTACACCCTAGATACTTTTAATTGTTCCTTTCCTACAATATCAAAAGCTACCTGGTAAGCTAAATAATCATCTTTCTGGGTGAGGGATCCAATGATGAAGCATGCCTTGATGGAAATGTGCGTGAGGATCCTTTATAAGCCTAGCAGGCTGTCCCATGCAGATCAGGAACTCTTTTGACCAGTGCTTAATTTGAGCCCGTGGTTACCGGTGCTCAGAACCAACACCGGAGCTTATGACAGTCTTCCACATGGTGGCGCTGTCTGGCTTGTTTAGATATTAGCAGAACAACAGCTGTGTGTGATGGTTAGTAGCTGTGTTTTTACTGTCATTGCCAGCTGGCAGGGCCAATGTGTGGTGCAAGCTGGCAGGGGCAATGTGTGGTGCAAGCTGCAGCGGCCTCCCGACGAGAGCCCTGGCACTTACTGGTTTACAAATTAAGCACTGCTTTTGACAAATTATCATCTTATTTCTGCTAGCAGTTGGGCTACCTCATCTCAGAAAATGTCTGACTTTATCAATCCTCATGACAGTTTGTGTATTCCTATGGACATTACGAGCACATAGTTTTTGGAGTGTTCCATTGGCTAGAGGTGAGAAAAAAATGTATCTAGTCCAAAAGGTCATAAATCCCATTTTAGCATCAGATCTGGACTTTCTAGCAAATGTATTTAGGCATTGTGTACTCAAAATGGTTTGACAGCCAGTGAGAGCTATTAAAAAAATTATGCAAACCTAGTCAAAAACTATTTCACAGTTCTCGTAACACAGTGTGTTTACAGTATCATGAGGTGCAGTGTTTCACGAGTGACTACACGAGTGCTGTGTGAAGGTTACACTATGCAGAAAATGTAAATTTATCTTTGCCTGTTTTAGCGAAATTCTCTTTCCTGTGATCCTCCGGGTACCATAATATAGTAGGAGTATATCGAACAGGAATGCTACTCGCCATTTATACCTCAGATGCACAGGGCATCTCTGAACACTGACATGGAGGTGACAAACATATTGATATGTGTTTGTGTGTGTCCATTGCCCCCCTTTCATTTTCTGGTATCAAGACACATCCAACTGTAGGATGGTAATTTTTACCAAAATTTCTTAACACTTGGGACACTTTACAGTACCACAAGTATGTGTGCAACACCACTATAGTGGAATGCCATTTCTGACAAGTTTTGCTAATTTTCAGTATCAACCTTCATGACTGTGGGTCTCTGTTGACACCTGGGTCCCAAAGTATACCTCAGGTGACAAAACAGGAGTGTCTATGGCCCATTTCTAGCCTCCAGGTACATGTTTGACTCCTATTTCTGACATTTTGAGGCGTTTGGGGTCAAACTCAGGTTTTCTATTCAAGGCCATAGAGCTCAGATTCAGGTCACATTTGGGCTCTGGAACCAAGGACTCCATAGTATACCTCAGGTGGCATAGCAGGAGTGCCTAGGACCCGTTTCTAGCCTCCAAGTGCCTGTTTAGGTCCTATGTGTGACTTTTTGATGTGTTTAGGTTTAAGGGGGACAAGGTCCCTTCTTCCACCCAGCCCAGTGAGCTCAAAATCAGGTAAGATTTCAGGTTTTTCCCTTGTCTGAAAGCTGAAAAACACTTTATAGTCCAAAAGTTATATACAGCCCATGAAAGCACCAGCCCTGAGCTTTCTAACACATACATTTAGGTTCTGTACACTCAAAAAGTGAGTCTGATATCCATACTGAGCTATTTGAAAAATTAGCAAAACTTGCTAGAACTGCTCACTATTAGTGAGGTTTGCTAATTTTTTGTTATCAACCCTCATGACTGTGTGTGGGTCCCTGTGGACCCCCGAACCCCATATTATAACTGGGGTGATATAGCAGGGGTGTCCAGGATCCCTTTCTAACCTTCAGGTACCTGTTTGACCCTTATTTGTGACTTTTTAAGGTGTTTCTGTTCAAGTGGGACAAAGTCACTACCTCCAGCCGAGCCTATGGGGCTCAAAGTCATATAAGATTTCAGATTTTCTCCTTGGCTAGAGATTAAAAAAACGTTATATAGTGCAAAGGGTACATAAACCCCTGGAAAGAATCAGATCTGAGCTTTCTAACACATGCATTTAGGTTATTTGTACTCAGAATATGAGTCTGATAGCCAGCCTGAGCTTTCTGAAAAATTTGCAATGCTCATAGTTAGCTAGAACTGCTCATTATTAGCATTTTGCTAATATTCGATATCAACTCTTTGTGGAACCCTGTAGACCACAGGACCCTAAATTAAAACCCAGATGACATAGCAGGGGGGTTAGGGCCCCATGTTTAACCTCCTGGTACCAGCTTGACTATTATTTGTAACTTTTTTAGGTGTTTGTGTTCAAGTGAGACAAAAGCACTTCTTAATTTTTTAATTTCCCAAAAATGTCCAGCATATGAAGGTACTCAAAACACTAGAATAATTGGTGTAAATCAATATAAAATCATTTTACAATGTCTCAATAAAATGCTAATCTCCATGCACGTCTTTTACATTGAAAATTCAATTTTCAAGTTCAGGGAGACAAAGTCACTTTTTGGTTCTGAGGGCATGGAACTCTGACTGGGGTAATCCTTCAACCTTTCCCCGCCAATATAAAAGTCAATTTTTTTCTTTCAAATCTATCCAGAAAAAATACCAGTTTCCTGATTAGCTCTAAAATGAATTTTCAACACTTTAGGAGTATCCCTTATAAATAATTTATTTTACATTTACAAAAAATTGAAGCCTATCAAAGTGCTAAAAACACTAAAAAAAAGGGTGTGAATCGATAAAAAAATCATTTTATGTCTTAATAACACGCTAAACACCATGTATGCTTTTAGATTGAAAATGACATTTTCTAATTCAAGGGTGCAAAGCCACTTTTTGTGACCTAGCCCATGGAACTCTGACTGGGCTAAAACTTCAACCTGCCCCTTCCTATGGAAGGAAAAAAAGAATTGGGGGCTTATTCATTTCAAAACTCACTTCCAAACTGGTAGAGCGAGTGTAAGTGGTCCGGCAATTGAGCCGTGTCAATACCAATGCTATATTTTAGCGTTCCCTCTGCCAGTACTTGATGCCGTTGGTTACCCACCCCAGATGGGTCGATATCACCATAAGGTTCTTCACATTTAGGTTGTTTGAGTGATTGGTGTGCCCCTTACACTAAGTAGGACCCCAACCACTGTGTAGAGAGACATTTAATTCTGGTCCTGATGAATTGCTAACTGATCACTTTTGTAACATATGAAGCAAGATTCACGTTGACCTCTTTGTGACTAGCAACCACTGAACATCATGTCATGTCTGTAGTTTGCTAACTCTGTTTTTAACTAGTACTACTTAGTCTTCTTTTAAATTTTCCTTACACACTTAACACACTCCATACACCCATCTACACTCCACAGCCTTATACTTGACTTTCACAATCTGGCTTGGGAACAAAAGATTTCCGATGAAGAGCCCCTTGAAGGGTGCCCGTCGGACGTTGCAGCTACGGCTCGATGAGGAGCAAGCCCTCTGATGAAGCATGACACCCTGCTGTGTGTGTGAGGGCTCTAGGTCCAAAAGGAGGAGACTACAGCTCCAACTTTGGATATTTATACAGACCGATCCTCTAAATCTCTCTTCCTGTATCCTTAGGAGTTGCATACTTTTTTTAATAAAAAACTGTATAAGAGCAATGACAGTGTCCTGATTAGCTCTTAAATGGATTTATAACACTTTAAGTGTGTACCTTATCATTTTTTTTAACATTTACAGAGAATTTTCAGCATATCAAAGGGCTCAAAACACTACAAAATGGGTGCAAATCGGTATAAAATAATTTTAAAATGTCTCAATAACATGTTAAACACCATGTATGGCTTTAAAATTGAAAATTCAATTTTCAAGTTCAGGGGTACAAGGTCACTTTTTAAATCTGAGGTTATGGAACTCTGATTGGGGTAAAACTTGAATATGCTCCCTTTCCATGGAAGCCCAACATTTTTTTTATCATTCCAATTCTATATAGGAGCAATGGCAGTGTCCTGATTAGCTCTAAAATTAATTTTCAACACTTTAGGATTATCCCTTTTAAATGTTCTTTTGTTAATCTCCAAAATGTTTTCAGCCTATCAAAGTGCTCTAAAAAACACACACAAAAATGGATTTAAATCAATATTAAATCATTTTACAATTTCTCGATAACATTATAGATACTATGTATGTCTTTTACTTTGAAAACACAATTGTCAAGTTCAGGGGGCAAAGTCACTTTTTGTGTCCAAGTTCATGGACCTCTGACTGGGGTAAAACTTCGACCTTCCCACCCTTATGGAAGTCAAACATTTTAATAATGTTTATTAATAAAAAAAAACAACATGGGTACAATTATGGTGTCTTGAAAATATCCCTAAGGCGTTTACATCACTTTAGGAGTATCTCTGATCAAAATAATCATCAAAATCCCAAAGCTTCAAAGTGCTCCAAAACGCTTAGGGGAAAGGACCTTGCGAGATCGTCATCCATACACAGTACCCTGGTCCATGAACCAGTTGTGGCTTACAATTACAGAAGAGACTCCTGGTCTAGGGTTCTGGCTAATGAGAATCCCTACGACAAGATATAGCAGTGGTTTATACATTTTTTATCTATTTATGAGAAGTCTCCTGAGGAGGCTATACCAATCCTATATATTCAAGGTAGCTTTTTTAACAAACTACAGAGTATTTTTTATTAAAAATCTACTGTCAACACACAAGTTCATCCCAAAGACCCAAAATGGTACTTGCCCGATTGTGAGCAGGCAAAGAAATTGCTGAAAAGCCTATTAGGGGACATAACCAACTTGAGATTCACACAGCCCATCTGGAATATAAATGCTTAATAGATTATGCAAAAAGGAAGTGGGATGATGGTAATTGGCAAGATATGCTTCAGGGCCTTAAAAAGAATGAGGGCCTGACATTCTGGCATGTTTTTTCTCATGGGACAATTGGAAACTTCAACCACAGATGAAGGGAAAAACATTTTTCAAAACTAAATGCTCAGAGTCCACTCACAAACTTTCCCCCCAATGTGGTTGATGAGTGCCCAGAGGGAGATATTATTAAGCTGGGAACTGGAAAGACAGATACAATCTTTTTAAGCTTAGAGGATACTCTTTCCACTATTAATACACTCAAGGGCTCGAGGCCACTGGTCCGACTTGTATCCTGTATGATTTGTATAAATCAGAACCTGGGCTGTGGGCTAGTTATGTGAACATCCTCTCTAATGCAATAACAAGGGGTGGGGAGATCCCGGATACCTGTAGGGGGGCAGATATATTCCTGGTTTTTAAAAAAAGGAGACACTGTCTGTCAAATTATAGGCCTAGTAGATAATCTTCAAAAAATATTTACCAGGCAGGTCTTCAAGAGATTGCAAGAGTGGATGGAAGTTCCAAGGATTCTAACTCCCTTTCAGGCAGGATTTTGTGCTAAAGTTAGCACTTTAGATCAGGTTTTTAAATGTGCCCTCCTTTATTGGAAATATATCCTGTTGGACAACCAGAAACTTTACGTGGCATTTGGCGATTTGCGTGCTGCATTTGATCTAATACCCGAGGGAGCCTATGGAGAGTACTAGCAGCTATGGGAGTTCCAGGTGAGTAAGTTGAATTACTAGATAGGATGCAAAAAAAGAACTATGCACAGGACAGGTGGGGTGATAGAGTTGAGGTGAGTTGAGAAACAGCATCCCAGTAGCAAGAGAGGTTCGACAGAGGTATGATTTGGCTCCCACCTTGTTCAGCCTATATATAAATCATGTGGCCGGGTAATTGACAAAAGTGTGTACATAACTACTCCACTCTTAGTGAGGCTAAAACACCTATACTTCTGTTTGCAGATGATTCATTATTATTTTCCAAGTACCCGATGGGGTGACAGAATCAGCTAAAAAAATTCCTGGAATTCTGTGGCCACAAGGGTTTAGAATTAAATGCTGCAAAAACCAAATTCATGGTCTTTGGTAAGGATTTTAGCAAGAGCTGTCCAGTAATGGCGGGTAAAGACCATTTGGAAAAGGTTTTCAGTTCTGGTTATTTGGGGATGACCCTGTCAGACAAATTTAGATGGGTCCACCAAATTAATAAAAGAGCCCTCAGGATATCACATTGATCTAAGGCTGTTCTATGCTTTCAGAAGAACGCATATTCGCTTTCTATCAAAGCCAGCCTTGGAAGCCTATTGAGGGAAGGCCCAAAGAGCTTCACCGTATGTCACTGATGTTTGTGGTTATTCTGACACCACGAAGCTTACAGTAACAGAGAATTCATTTGTCAGAACATGAGTCTTTGGTCCCCATAAGTACCCCCTAGATCCATGTATTATTTTTATACAGGTATGAAAAGCGTATCTGATCAGGCGCGCTGAAAACCACTACTATTCTGGATTCGTATCTGGACTACTCCTGAATTAGGCGAATATAGAGATTCCTTGAGTGACGCACCATGGAGATTCCTTGGTTAAGGTTTGTACGTGACTGGTGCAAAAAAAAGGGTGTGATCAGAAAGAGGGACTTGATTTAATTACTTTGTAGGGCAGATAAGCAGATTTTAAAATCAACTTATTGGTCCCTAGTGTGGCACGAGATAACTAAGTGCTCTCTGGGCCACCTTACAGAGCGGTTATTGGCCTTTAAACCTATTCCAGCTTTTGAAAACTATATGGACATTACTACACCACCGCCTGCCAAGAGCTTGTTTATCAGATTTAGAATATGATGTTTTCCCCTTTGAGCGTTCAGAAAAAGTTGGAATACCTCCTCGTCTGATTCATACCCAGCCTGTGGCATGAATCCCGAAACCCTTGATCATGTTATGTTTGTATGTCCTGAATATCATAGTACATGCAGAAAATGGTTTCGCCCGATTTGTTTGTTTCTCGGGTTACTACATTTTCAAGAGGCAAAAAGAATATTAATGACTGACACATCTGGTCCGGTTGTTTTTTCTGTAAATCACTTCTTGTTTAACATCTGGATTAAGAGAGATACATTTTTTAAACCATTGTAGATTTTAGCATTTTTAGTGCATGAGCTGTCCTGAGGAAAATATTTTTAGTATTTAATGGCTATTTTTTTTTTAAACCACTTTCTGAACATTGCACTTTTTAATACATAATGAGTTTTATCCACTAGTAACGCGGGAACATTTCTAAATTATTGCAGAGATAGGATTATAATTTGAGGGATTATTTTGATAGTCTGAGAGTAACATTGGTAACACAATTGTACTGTGTGATGTTGCTGGGGCAAGTTTTACGATTGCATGGTATTGTTTTATTTACTACGTATATTATGTATCAAGTTTACTGAATCAAGCAAAGCGTTATATGAATAATATGGCTGTTTTGTACCTGTGATGGTTATGAAACTGAAAAAAGAATCTTGATCTGTAGGTGCCAGAGTGCTTTACATCATGCACACATTCTACACAGGCACAATGACATGGTCGAATTGGGATAAGAAATAGAAATCGTCCCGTGCTCAAAATAGATTACCCCATTTAGCAAAGCAAATAGCTAAAAAAAAAGTATATTATTTGGGAAAATAACACTAGGACCCAGCCCACAATAAGGTCTTGAACCTGTGCCTAGCATGCCACCCTTTGATATGGTTCGTAGCTCACAGTGCTATATTAGAAGTATTCTAAATTATGAAGTACAAGTTACAAAAAGACCTCTGTGACAAAGTCAGTAACCCACTGAGCTATCAAATTAAAATACAGGTCCGTAATTTTCATGTTACCGGTTGTGCTTTGAGACAGGCACATCAACCCTCAATGCTACTTTATGATGTCATAAGTGGGACTAGTCAAAACACAGGTCTCTCCAGCACGTACATTAACCACCAGAGTTATATTACTGCTATTATTCTCTACTGTAAATTGCTGGGCACTCAAATATCTCTGAGGCTGCTCTCCTGCCTGTCACGCCCCATCAGATTGTACCTTTCTTCAAACCCCTGTGTTCGGGGCATGGGGCAGCAGCAGTGTCATATTGCGCTAAAGGTGGCATTTACTACAAGATTGAGAATGCAAAGAAAAAACCTGGAGTGGATCAATTCTTGATGCCCAATCGTGTGCAGCTCATCCAGTCCATGTTGTTTACTTGCATGCAGAGACTTTTAATCCATTGTAAAACAAGAACTACAAGTCCCAGTATTCAATGAAAATTTCTGGAATGAAGGAACTGAAACTAGGAAATGTGAAAGTTCAGAAACGAGTAAGAAAACCGACAACGAACTGTGCGAAGTTATCCCTCCTAAATCGGTGATTTGTTTTGCTCTCTGCAGTTAACGAAAGTACCAAGGAGCCGCATGTCAGGCGCGTACATTTTCATTTAGTCCTGGGTTTTTTAGGTCTCGCTGAGCCCCAGCACTTGCGCTGGCTCGAAGAGACATTTTGTATGTGGGATTTTCAAAGTGCTGCTGGCTGGCCTAACGCTTGCGTTCACGCGATCGTACACGCGCGCAGCCGGCCGCCAGCAGCACTTTGAAAACTCGTGTGCGTCATCGCGATCACTTTCGCTTTCAGAGCGATCGCGATGACGCACGCGCACACACAACTCCCGCTTCTCCCCCACCACATTTTGCGTCTCCGGCCGCTCATGCGCGGCCAACGCTTGTTCTAGGACTGCTTCTCGCTCCTGGGCCAGCACCGCTGCTCTCGCCCATCTCACTGCCGAATTGCACTTTTATGGCCCCACCAAATGCACTGAATGAAAAGAGCTGTAAGTCACAGCTCCCAAACTGCAAATATTGAGATCCATTTCCTCCAGAAGTTTACACTCTTTAATTAAAATGGGTGTCCCATCTCTTGCATGCACTACAAAATAATGCAAACGGTATAAAAATATTACACTCAATTGCGCTTATAAATCTTGCCCAGGTAATGAAATGTTTCTGTATACTGCAGAAAGCACCGGACACTTATCTTGCTCCTTTTGATGAAAGACCCTCTCCGTTTAATGCATTGCTAAGCTCTCCTGTTATGTTGCACGGAGTCCACAGCCCTAAGTTCCATTAAATAAGAATCACTGTAATTAATAGACTGGTTATTTTATCTCCCTAACCTGGTTCCTATAATTCATCAGCTTTATGCAAATGAATGCAGTTCTTTGTTAGTAAATGCGTGCCTGACATCATTATTTACTGTAGGTAAAATGTTCTCTGCAGAAGACCAGTGCTTCTAAAGGCCTTGCCTCCATTTCTTGCATTATGGCTCAGGTTGTCTTTTCTTTAATAACATTTGCTCTTTCATTCACTATGGGGGCGCTATTGTACTTGAGCCTCCTTCGACCTTAAACTGACAAGCGACAAATATGTCCGCCTTTGTTTACAGTCAATAAATCAGTGAAATGTACTGCAGTTAAGCAACGCGCCTTTTGTGTGAGCTCCTCTTCTACGCGCTGTTGAAGTCGCAAGGATGTTTAGTGTGTGTCACTTCTAAGCCAGCAAGTGATAAAAAAAGAGTAGGGACTATTTTTCACATTTTCTACTCAATTTGTTTTGGTTTAACAAAACGGTCTATTTATTTTGATTTGTTTCAATAGAATATCATTTTAAACCCGCAGATGTACATTTCTATTTAGATTCATTAAAAACAGAAATAGGTAAAAAGCGTTACGTTTCTTGATCAATCAATTTATTTAATGTGAATGCCTTTCTCACGCCAAGCTATTATTTCACTATTCATCTTTCCTTCTGTCATTGTTTGAACCTAAAAATAGAGGCACAGGACACCAAGGCTTGTACAAGTGAAATGTAGCACCTGGCACTTCAGGCCGGATAATTCCTATTGGAGCAGGAGTGCCTATGATTTGCGTGTACATTGTCTATGTGTAGTGTGACACAGTGGCTCAGAATGCTCCCCAGCTAATAACCAGTGGCTGAGATTAATGCGAGCGTTCTACCGATCACCTTTATGTTTTTTTAAGTGAGTGACTCTTGAGTGTCACGGATACCCAGACAGGGGTCCAGTAATCACTTTACCATGGAACTCAAGCTGCACCTCAGAGATGAGACCACTGAAGACTGAACCTGCTTTTACTAAGAGTGACATATCCTTGCCTTGTGCACTAAATGACTAGTGCAAAAGTAACTGGTGCAAAAAGTGAATTTTCGACACTCATCAGGTGCAATAGACGGTTGTGGACAGGTCAGTTGCTGCAAATGAGACGTTGCGATACTCCGTCAGCACTGGTGTGAAACTGCTCATCACTGGTGCCATCTGTCATGTCAAGCCCCCAATATCTTTTGTGATCTTAAATTGTTATAACACACATGATATCAGGGACACCCCTTCAAGCATCTTCCATAACCACTGATGAAGGTTGGCAAAACCACATCTCTTAAAACAGGTAAGCCAGTATCAGTGAAGCAACGAGGCAGTGAGCTCACAAAGCAATTCTCCAAGGAGACACTCACCGTACGTCAGAGGCGCAATCATATAATTTCACATACTCTATGTATGTCCCACATACTTAGATTAAAGTGCCCAGGGTTTTCTCCTTTTGGAGGCCTGGTTTTGACATCTAAAATAATGCTTTTATATCTCAACATATCACACGCAAATCTGATTGGGTTGAGAGGCCACACAATGAAAACAAGCATTGAAAATGCAATAGGTCTCACCTTTGATTAAGTTAAAGCCATTTTTCTTTTTCTCATCTTGCACACTCACCTCTATCTTCATCTCTCTCTCCCCTTCCTCTCTTGCACTCTCTCCTTACCCATGGTGCCACATCTCGCTCTCTGTCCTTAATATCTCTTGCTTCTTCACATCTGTACCTCTGTTTCTCCCATTTGTTTTCTGTATCGCTCTCCACTGTCTCACACTCATCTCTTTCTTTTGTTTCTGTCTGCCGCCATATCTGCCTTTTATCTCCATCTGTTCATCGGTCTCTTGTTTCTATGTATGCCACCCTATCTGCCTCGTATCTGCATCTGTCTGCTGCCCCGTCAGAGCACTTCAAATGCTTAAATGTTCCAAACATGTAATTTGAATATTTTATTCAAGGCCTCTCACAGGGGTGAGACAAAAATAAGTGTGTGCGTGTATATGTGCACTTGCATGCCTGCATGCATATGTGTCTAAGTGTACACATATTCATAGGGATGTAGGAGTGCCTGTGTGCGTGTTTTTGTATATATGTGCATGCACGTGTGTGTGTAAATGTATCTCTGGTTGGTAATGCTGTATATGAATGTGCATGCTGCCTTATGTGGATGTCTGTGTGCATTCCATTCTAACTTAATGTGATTTGCACGATGTCCACCCCATGCTTGTTTCATATGTTGTTCCTTATGTTCTCCAGCCAAAAAAATCTTCATGTGAGTCTGTGCCCTCTTTTTTTTATTTTCTAACATTTCCTCCCGTCTTTAGTTTGGCCCCGGCCGCAGGGGTTAGGACTACTTGTAACATCCTTGGTGCACTGTTTTCACTTATCAAAATATTCCCACGCCTTTTTCTCATCAGAGTGGATTTTTAAAAATGAAGACAATAGTTCCGTCTTTTAATTTATATTGTAGCGCTTAGTGAAGCGCTGGCTCTTGCCTTATGTAAGCCCTCACGGTAGAAGTCACAAGTATCTAGCCCGTGTCAAAAATGTAACCCTTCAAAGCCAAAAAGATCCATACCCCGCACAGCTCCTGTGCTGTAGCACTTAGTAACTCCTCAGCATGCTTCATGCCACTGCGCCACCATTACTACAAGTCAATACATTAAAAATAAAGTTAAAAAAAAATGCTGTATTACTTTTACATAGCCAATAGCTCTGTATTTCACTAAAACGAGACCTATTGCATTGCAGGGGCAAAGACACAGTTTTGGGGGAAGAATTTAGGATTTTTGTTTTAGACCTATGCAAATAAAATTACTCAACTGCAAATAAATAAAACAAAAGTAAAAAACATTACTATTTTCAACACCAACAGCTCTAACTTTAACAAATGCGAGACCTATTGCATTGAAAATGCTTGTTTCCCTTGCATTCTGGTATTTGTAGTCACATATGAGGAAAAAAGCGTGGTTTCATTACTCACATCATGCTAATAAGAATGTGAGTCTCCACAGCATGCTGCCAAGTAAGCCTCCATGTCACATCGGAGGTCATTTTTTATTCAATCGGGCTTTGTGTTCTAGAACTTTCAGAACCACTTGTAGCAGTGTAGATATAGTTTAAAAAGCTCAGTCTACTAAGAATTGAAGTCACTGTCCGATTGTGGTGACGTGGAGTAACTCGGAAGCTATTCCTGGCTAAAACTGATGTTCTATTAAATTCTGCTAGGATCAGCCCAGCTCTTCCAGCCTTTATTTTCCAAGGTCCGATAAGGAAAGCTATCGGGAGCATGTCAGCTCGTTTAAAACACAGTTTGCTAAACAATACTGAATACTACAGCTAACTGATACTGAAGACTACCACTTTCCCCAACGCCTGTCTCAGCTTCAAGTTACACCTCAGGAGTGAGAAAGGGGCTGTGGAATACACCACATTGTGAGAAGCGGTGTGTATCCGTCGTCTTTCATTGGCCAATGAGGGTGCTAGGCCAGTCTCCGCCCCCAAGCGGAGCACATGTGAAAATGATAAATTCGCAGTTCGGGCGCAGTTTGCTTTGGGCTGTCATTTTGAGGTGGGGGGAGAAAGGAAGCGGATTGAAGTCAGACAGTGCTACGAGAGAGGGAAAAGTACTTGCGTTAAATGTGCTAATGTACATTTTTCTGCGAATTGTGTGTCTTTTGAAATGTTAAAGTTCTTCTTTTAAGTTTACCAAGTTCGTTCAGCTTTTAATTTTTGAGCGTTTCTCTGCTAGGAGCGCGTTGGGTTTTAACAATGAAACCATATGGATAAACGTTAATTGTGATTCTGCTATGCAATTATTGTGTTGGTTCGTGGAGTTTTACCACACATTAGGTTTAACAAACTGCGTTTATTTTTACGTTATTGCGTTTATAAACTTTAAACTTTTCATTATTTGTAAGCAGTAGTCCTTAACTTTACTGTTTTTGATTCGCGTGCTTGGCGTTTGAGGCCATTCCTCTTTTGGACCTGAAAGGCCCTTATTGAGCAAGAGATACAAATGTTTTCTTTTCCGGGCAATCTCTTGAAGTCCCCGTGCATTAAAACGGTGAATAAATGTGACCTTGTGAAATAAAACTCGTGCTCGTGTGAAGCGCTCCAATACTTTTGTGTCGAATTTGTGTTATGTTAAACTGCAAAAAAAAAAGACCTTCTTCTACCTGTGCAAGTCAGTGTGACCTTTTTGGTTTGTGGAAAGGAGGTTTGCAATAATTGTCAACACCGGGAACTAGATAGGTTTCTGGGACAGAAAACCGCACTATGTCGGGGAAAGTATTGCAATGTAGGGTGTTTTCATTTCAATATTAGAATGTACACGAGCGTCAACGCTCCTAATTAATGAAAGAATAATCATGGGCAGGAAAGGGAAATTCGTGAACGTTAACGCGCTTTTAAACAATGAACACGTAAATGGGCCAAAATGTATGTTATGGAGTTTGGCTGAGGGCCGCATAGATGTTGACAAAAAGTAAACCACCAGTGAAGCAAAATAGGACTGCAAACGTACTCTTCATGTATAAGCAACATGTGGCTTCGTGGTGGATAGGTTTCAAATGAATTTTGTGGTGCAAGAACCTTTTTAATTTTGTAGCAGAATTACATTTGAAGTATACTTCCCTTACGGCATTGGTCAACAGGCCTAAGGATTTAAAGAAAAGTTGAAAGTGGGGTTTGGAAGTTGTATGTTTTTAAAAGCAGATACAGCAAAACGGTGTATTTTTAAAGTTGAACACTCCCATCACATTGATAGATGGTGAAATGAAAATATGACTTGAAAAGTGCTTAAACATTTAATCCTGCACATTTCTGAAATTCCTAAGCTTCTCCCTACTCGGCTTGGTATCAGTAAGGACCCCTACATTTCAGGGAGCTATCTTGTGCCATCTATGTATAGATGTAGTCTAGTTCTCCACCGACTGTGAGATCAATGTAAATTGATCTGCTCCAGACCACATGTGCAAGAAACCCTTCAAAACCAATGGATACATGCTGAGCACAGATGTGCAATCTCCATGTACAAGGCGTCTGGTAGGCAGTTGGAAGGGATTTGCCCCAGTCACTTGTGCAAGCTCCTTGTCACCCCCCCCCCCCTTTCAAGATCACTGTAGGAGATTTTGAATAGGCTGCTGGAATCTAATTAGACATTAAGGGCAGGAAGCAGAGTGCTCTGATGGGGCTAAATATTGTCATTTGGTTACTAATGCGTGCCACCTTACCTAGATCACAGAAAGTAGCTTCAGGCTTCACTCTGCCCAAAAACCTTTCTATCTCTTAATCTCTGCTCAGATTCATTCGGCAGCTCACATGCAGTATACCCCTATGAGTGATTTATGCACCAGCTATAAAAGACCTGATGGAACAGGAGAGCCACAACTCTCCTTCGGTCATGTGGATCGGTCAGTAACACTTTGAGACTTGATCCAGGCACACTGACCGCAAACTCTGCACATGGCCCTATAATGTTAGAATAGCATACTATCCTGTAACACCATAAACTCCAACTGCAGCAGACAAGGACCTGGTACATTTTACCAGTATCTGCTGATGAGGGATGGCACTCGCTTGGATCAAGTCCTATCTTAGCGATCGCACACAGTGATATTACACCCTCCTAAATCAGAAGCCAAGCCCCTCTGGTGTGGGGTACTGCAGAGCTCAGACCGCTACTTTTTAATATCTACCTGGCCCCTTTGTGTGCGCTCATTTCTAAATGGGGAATTAAAACCATCTCCTATGCAGATGACACACATCTGGTGTTCTCCTTTAAGGACCTGTCGGCAAACACCTTCGAGAGGTTCAGGGGCTGCCTGTGTGACGTCTCTAGGTGGATGAATAAAAACGAACTAAAACTGAACACAGAGAAAACCGAGGTGGTGTTCATTGGCAAGAATTCGGGTTTGTGGTGGCCAGAGGAAATGGGTTCTGCACCCTGTCCGTCCTCTATGGTAAAAAATCTGCATATAAAATGGGACGTAGAGATGACATTTGCTTCCCAAATACGTTCCATTACTTCCACTTGCTTTGCAATTCTGAAGGGATTGAGGAAATGTCTTTTTCTTCTGCCGGAGAGTTGTCAAACTAGTCGTTCATGCTACGGTGACTTCAAGGCTTGACTATGCCAACAGTCTGTTCCTTGGTCTTCTGGCATATTTGATAAAAAGTCTGCAGATGATGCAAAACGCAGCAGTGAGACTGATTAGAAGAGTGCCATTCAGACAACACATTTCTCCATATGTCAAACAGCTCCATTGGTTGCCAATTGCACGGAGTATAGAATTCAAGGCCTTGACAATTGCTTTCAAGGCCCAGAATGGTAGTGGTTCCAATTACATCAAACGTATCCTCCCTTATCAGCAAAGGCGGTTGTTACATTCTAATTCACAGAATCTGCTGTGTTCCCCAATTCCTAAAGGCTCGTATAGGAGGAAGGGATTTCTCAGTTGGAGCAACCAGACTTTGGAAATCACTTTCGGTAAGACTTCGGCATATACTGGATGAAGGGTAGTTCAGGAAAGGCATAAAAACATGGCTTCTTATCCAGGACTAGCTGAATTCTTTCAGTTTGGAGACCCAATACCTTTTGTTGCTGGATCACACTAGCACCGGGACACCTCTGTTTGAGGTAGCTGTTGCGCTTTACAAATGCTGATGTATTGTATTGATGTAAGCGCTTCATTGCAAGAAGTTCTTTTTGAAAAAAGGATGCAAGTGATGCATTGAAGACAATTTTTAATAAAGGGAAATTATTTGATTTTATTTTTAAATATAATATTTATTTAACATTCCATGGCAACTTTCTAAATCAAATGATTATCAGGAGCACTGGCAAAATTAGCCATGGTTGCTCATTTTGCCAGTGGTGTAGTCAGTTAGACCAGTCCCCATTTTTTTTGCCTGTGCTGGTGACTACACTTTGAAATGAATCACTGCTGGGCCCTAGGGTGAACTTGAAGTGCAGATATGGTCAGGGAATTAATAAGGCAGTTCAAACTTCATTCTCATTAATTCTTTTTACTCATTTGAGACTATCGGTAGGGAGAACAATGACCACCCAGCTATAATGGTGATTTGCTTAAAGTAGAACAGACAAGGATGCATGCAACAACTACAGTGACCGCGAATAATGGCTACAGTAGACCGGAAAAAAGTCTCCTATGGTGACCGTTATTTTACACAAGTGCGGTCTCCTCTGATTTAATTGAATACTACGAGTGCCTAAATTTAAAATGTAACTGAAATAGTTAGGTACAGAAAGGTCCACAAGCGTGGAACCCTCTCTAAAACAAGCAAGAAAGTCCGACAGGAAAGTCGGAGTAGTATGGCTCTTTGCCAAATGCATGTTATAATTTTCTAAACAAAGAAAGCACACCCATTTATAGAACGATCTTATGTAGAGACAACACTAAAATCTTACTCGCACTGCTTCATTCACCTTTATTTCTAAACAGCACATACTTGCACATTACTTTAATTGGCTGGTAAATGCATAATTTGTTGCACAAAAGAAATCCTCCATTTTATTAATGTAAAAACAAGAGAAAACAAAGAACTGCTCTGTACATTCAAAGTAAATGACCTTTATATCAGTCTTGTAATTCTGCAACACATGTACATCCCTTCCTGAGGAAGGTAGTGATACATTCTAATTGTGCATAAGGACATAGACCATGGCTGCAGCTGAATTTAAATTATCTTATAAATGTATGCTGTTTGTACGTAATGAGAATACATGCACTTTTCTGCAGTGTGAAAGCACTATTGTTAATGTGGCCAAGTTATGCTAACTATACCAAACTAATATTAGGCACTACACAATTTTTTTTAAATTGCGTTACTTCTGCAAAAGTGCAAATGAAAATGCCTCTACTACGCAGTTGGCACGCCCTTAAAGGCCCACCTGCATCAAAGCAAAAACCAGTCGCAAACGAGCAGATTCTCAGAATCTGCCCCTTTGCGACCGGTATTTTTGCATTTGGGATGCATCATCCCAAATACAAAAATCGTAATTTAAGTAATCTCTAAATTGCGATTATTAAATTGTGATTGCATTTAAGGAATCTCAAATTGAGATTCCTTAAATGCAATGCATTAAAGTAAAAAAATTAGCAATTTCCCTAATAGGGGGAGCAAATTACCATGAAGTTGAACTTCATGGTAATTTGCAAAAACTTTGAAAAATGCACTAAAGTGCATTTTTCAAAGTTCCATTTTACACACACATGCCCTTGGGGCATGTGTGAGCAAGATGTACTCATATGCAGATTTCAGGGGTGCAACAGGATGTCCATTTGACACCCTTAAAATTGCATTTTCAGTTTGCGATTCTCTAATTGAGAATCTCAAATTGAGAATGTCGCCCATTCATAGGAATTGAATGGGGAGGTATTCTGTACTATTTATGTTCACATCTTAAACCTTCAGTTCTGTGCTGTCCTCACTTATGGCTTTGTATATACTTTGTGGAAAATACAATTGTAATTATTTCCAAGGAGATGCACATGTATGTTTTCTTCATTTACAATTGAGACAATTTGTTTTTGGTCAAGGTCTACATATGTCATAAACCTGTCTATGAATAAGGCCCATAGAACCTGTGTGCTGGTTCCTTTTAGGTTTTAATCTTTGCCATGTATTAGAAGTTCTTCTGACCAGCCTAAATCTAACCTGACATCCTGCTGCTGATTTATAGTGTAAAAACAATAATGCCTATATGGATTCTTCTTAGAGGGGCAGACGTCTCTGGCTGAAAAAACTATTTTGTAAATGGGGTTCCTCCTTTCAGCATCTGCAGAACTGATCACACAGTTCTTGTTCACAGCTGCAAGCTCTGACAGGACTAGAATGCAGTGATCCATCCCATGACAAGATGTCAATGCCAATCACCCCTGAAACTGATGCCTGTACTGCTTTTGGGCCTACATGCTCAACATAGAGGTGATGCTCCTGATCAGGAACTTCCCTCAAAGCATGGATGGCGAATATGCACTCTTGTCTTTTGGTAGGATGCAGAGTCATGCATGAATTAAAATGCGTGCTTGTTTTAAGGATCGCATGCCTGGTTGGATCTCCCCCATGTACTGCCCACCTTTTCAAGGGCATTTCTTGCAAACGCTTCATTAAGCTTGGCTGTTATCTCATTTTTCTGTTCTAGTCAATTTAGCCCCTGCATTAGTCTTCAGGAATGGTGAAAGTATTCCAGAGTGAGACTTAATTATTTGGGAGTTTCATGAGGAGGTCCTCTAGATAATCATACACCTTCATTGTCACTGGTGTCTGACTCTGGAATAAGTCCATCAGACATCAAAATGTTTTGATATTTTGTTTTGCTACAATGTCCAACTGAACTGTAATACAGTTCTTGTTGTCACTGTTCAGAATCCTCTGTAGACGTTTGAGCAAATCTGGGGCACACTTGCTGAGATGCATCCCAGACTCCACAGATCCAGCATAGGCATCAATGTGCTTCCATTGGTACTGGACAGCAGCAGAGTAAACAGACCATTTAAAATGGGGTCCAAGGGATATATATTTTAAAGACCCACACCTGATTTTATCCCCAGCACCAACTAAATGTATAACACACGAAATACAGGGGGTCTAACAGCCAGATTAGAGAGGCTACACTATCGATACTGAGTCAACAAGATCTCAAAATATCTTTAACGCACATACATAACGTATTAATAAAGATGAAGAAAGAAAAGGCTAACACTACATGCATAAAAAAGACCGGTACATCATTGATTATTCACAAAATGGCTGATTAATCCACAACAGATTGTAAAGGGTTTCCATCAAATTAGACTCAGTGATCAGTCATATCATTTGGCCAAACCCATGTGCAAATGAAGCTGGTCCCCTGATCAGTGGGACACTCAGCTCCGCACCTTATTGTTGTATCAGGATTTGATCCACCAAATACACAAACTGTCCATAATGACTGATCTTTTAATGGTAAAGATAGAAAAAATAGTGCAACGAACAAAGAAGTGATTTAAAATAGGATGGAATGTCCTCCTTTTAAATACTTTATTCTGCGGACTGGACACACCTCCTAATTAAAAAATAGAACAGTGCAAAAGAAGACAGTGACAATTATCTGTCTACATAAGGGCCAACATGTTTCTGCCTAACGGGTATTGAATCCCTTGGCATTCGTCAGGGCCTCTGTTCGTATAATAGTTGCACTCCTAATAGTGAAATATAGAATTCACCACCACACCAAGAACAAATTAAAGTAAAAATGGTTCGGAACGGTACAACCTGTAACAACCATGAACATTAGCCCTCCGATTCACAATGGTTACTGTGAATTCCTTTCTGGTAGGGCAATAGACCTCACCTCACCTGGACACTGCTCGGGTACTAGGAGGCCCCGCACTTTCCGTTGGTACCTCAAGCTCCCATCTGAGACTTGGGGGAGGCGCAAACAACAATTCCAGCTTATACTGCAAGGGTCAGATGCCATCCGTGGTTTCAGCCCATGGTTCTCAGCATGGTGTTGCAGGTACCATCACTTTCTGCTACCAGACATGTAAAAGGTACACAAGAAGTACAGCAGAAAAGAATTTAGCTCCACAAAAGTCTTCCAGGATGATTCCCCAACAAGATTCCTAATGTGTGCCAAGATGGTGATGTGTATTGAGTTTGCATATAGATTTCACAACACAATGTTGTATGTCTTGAGCATGTATGCTGCATTGTCTATTAAAAGAAATAACATTCTAAAAGGTTTTGTGATCTGTGAGCTCTCTCACAACTGCTTGTGCTACAGTCCCGTCCGTAGTTGCACTGCAAGAGGAACAGTCTGCTAAGTGGTTGTAGATTTGACCGCCACCCTGTGAAGAAACCACTGCAAATAAAACATTCAAAATGCATCGTCCATCGAACATCAGATGTTTCGTCACATAGAATACTGATCTTCCAATTGTTTTTCAGACCATCCTTGGCTTCTACATATCCCTCTGGGAGATACCGTTCTTGAAGCGGACTTCCAGGTATTGCTCCACCATTCTATAATCACTAGTGGAGAAATTTGTTCAACACGGGGTGGTCAGTGTTGCTTGGTGCAATGTTCAGTGTTGTACAGACATCGATCCACTTATTTCCTGGTTTGAGGCAGTGGCAGCTGTACACTTTGTGAAAAGTGAGTTCAGCCATCTGACTGGCACGTTTCAGTGAAGAGTGAGCTTGAAGCATCTGCGCTGCACTTTAAGTGTCTTTGGGATCATGCATGCATATCCACTGTGCTTTCAGACCTGGTCCACCCCCACATTGCATACAGAGCAAAACAGCACTCCAACGTCGTCATGCATCACGTTGCTGTACTCTGGCCCAATCTGTTCCTGTTATTCAGGCAGCCAGATGTAATCGATTCTTCACTGCTTTCACAGGGTGCATAGACTTCTCCAACCTGCTTTCGGCACAGCAATCAATGAATCATAGGCATTTGTATAGCGCACTGCTCACCCGGAGGGTCTCAAGGCGCTGGGGGGGGGGGGAACGCTACTGCTCGAACAGCCAGGTCTTGAGTTGCTTCCTGAAGGCGAGATGGTCTTGCGTTGTCCGGAGGTGGATGGGGAGGGAGTTCCATGTCTTGGCTGCCAGGTAGGAGAAGGATCTTCCTCCGGCGGTGGCTCTGCGGATGCGGGGGACGGTGGCGAGAGCGAGGCTGGCGGAGCGGAGCTGGCGGCTGGGCTTGTGGAAGGTCAGGCGGCTGTTGAGGAACTTGGGGCCCAGGTCGTGGAGGGCCTTGTGTGCGTGGGTGAGGAGTCGGAATGTGATTCTTTTGTTGACGGGGAGCCAGTGCAGGTCTCTCAGGTGTCCGGAGATGTGGCTGTGTCGGAGGATGTCCAGGATGAGTCGTGCTGAGGTGTTCTGGATCCGTTGGAGTTTCTTCTGGAGTTTGGCGGCGGTGCCAGCGTAGAGGGCGTTCCCGTAGTCCAGCCGACTGGTGACGAGGGCCTGGGTGACCGTCTTCCTGGTCTCGGTGGGGATCCACCGGAAGATCTTTCGAAGCATGCGCAGGGTGTTGAAGCATGAAGACGAGAAGGCGTTGACTTGTCTGGTCATCGAGAGGGAGGAGTCCAGGATGAAGCCTAGGTTGCGTGCGTGATCCGTTGGCTTGGGGGTGGCTCCCAGGGTGGGGGGCCACCAGGAGTCGTCCCAGGCGGAGGGTGATGATCCCAGCATGAGGACCTCCGTCTTGTCTGAGTTCAGTTTCAGGCGGCTTTTCTTCATCCATTCGGCGACATCTTTCATCCCTTCGTGTAGGCTGGCTCTGGCGGCGTCTGGGTCGCTGGTGAGGGAGAGGATCAGCTGGGTGTCGTCGGCGTAGGTGATTATCTTGAGGTTGTGTTGACGTGCGCTGGTTGCGAGGGGGCTCATGTAGACGTTGAAGAGGGTGGGGCTGAGCGATGACCCTTGTGGAACGCCGCAGATGACTTCGGTGGCCGCTGACTGGAACGGGGGGGAGGCGGACTCTCTGGGTTCTTCCGGCGAGGAATGAGGTGATCCACTCCAGGGCCTTCTCCTGGATGCCGGTGTTGTTCAGGAGCTGTACCAGGGTGCGGTGGCAGACAGTGTCGAACGCTGCGGAGAGGTCCAGGAGGATGAGGGCCGCAGTTTCCCCGTTGTCCATTAGGGATCTGATGTCGTCTGTGGCTGCGATGAGGGCGGTCTCCGTGCTGTGGTTGGCTCGGAAGCCGGATTGCGAGTGGTCGAGGGATCCATTCGTCTCGAGGAAGGCAGCTAGCTGTCTGTTGACGGTCTTCTCGATGACTTTAGCAGGAAACGGGAGGAGCGAGATGGGGCGGTAGTTCTTGAGGTCGGAGGGGTCTGCAGTTGGTTTCTTCAGCAGGGCACTGATCTCGGCGTGTTTCCAGCACTCCGGGAAGGTGGCGGTGTTGAAAGAGGCGTTGATGATGTCGCGGAGGTTGGGTGCGATGATGTGATCGGCCGTGTTGAAGATGTGGTGTGGGCAGGGGTCCGTAGGGGATCCGGAGTGGATGGTGTTCATTGTGCGTGTTGTGTCTTCGGTGCTGACTGGGGTCCAGGTGCGGAGGGTGGCGGTGGGGGGCATCGGTTCGGTGGTGGGGTTCGTGGTTGGTAGGCCGAAGCTGTTGTGAATGTTGGCGATCTTGTCGTGGAAGAAGGCTGCGAGGGAGTCGCAGAGGTCTTGTGAGGGAGTGATGTCATTGTTTCCTGCGTCGGGGTTGGAGAGCTCTTTGACGATGCTGAAGAGTTCCTTGCTGTTATGGGTGTTGTTGTCCAGTCGTTCCTTGAAGGCTGTCTTCGTTGTGGTGCGGATCAGTTGGTGGTGTTTGCGGGTGGCGTGTTTGAGGGCCGTCATGTTGTCTGTGGTCTGGTTGGTGCGCCAGGTATTCTCCAGGGAGCGGCAGTTCTTCTTGGAGGTGATGAGCTCGTCGGTGAACCAGGAGGCTTTCTTGCTGCCGCGTCTGCTGGGGGGGTTCTTCAGTGGTGCAAGGGCATCTGCGCAGTTGGTGATCCACTGTGTGAGGTTGTGGGCGGCTTTGTTGGGGTCCGTTGAGCTGGTGGGGGGGTTCTGGCTGAAGAAGGTGGTGAGCTGGTCGCCGGTGATCTTGTTCCAGCTCCTGCGGGGGGCTTGTTGAGGGTGGTGGTGGGTCGTCGTTTTACTGAAGCTGAAGTGGACGCAGCTGTGGTCAGTCCACTGGAGATTGGTGGAGTGGCTGAAGGTGACGTATTTGCTGGATGAGAAGACTGGGTCAAGCGTGTGGCCGGCGTAGTGGGTGGGGGTGGTTACCAGTTGCTTGAGTCCGAGGTTGGCCAGGTTGTCCAGCAGAGCAGTGGTGTTGCAATCCTTGTTGTCCTCCAGGTGGAAGTTGAGGTCCCCCAGGAGGATGTAGTCGGTGGAATTGATGGCGTGCGGGCTGACGAAGTCTGTGATGTCTTCGCTGAACTGTGTGCGTGGTCCCGGTGGTCTGTAGACGAGGGTGCCTCTGAGCGTGGTCTTGGGGTCGGTGTGTATCTGGAAGTGGAGGTGTTCGGCGGAGGTGAAGGTGTCATCAGAGTTGGTCGTGATGCGGATGGTGTTCTTGTGGATGATGGCGATGCCTCCTCCTGTCTGGTTGATGCGGTCCTTCCTGGTGATTTTGTAGCCTTCCGGGACGGCGATGGCGACGTCGGGCGCTGAGGAGGCGTTCATCCAGGTTTCCGTCAGGAAGGCGATGTCTGGTGCTGTCGAGTCGAGGAGGTTCCAGAGTTCGACGGCATGCCTGTGAACGGAGCGGGTGTTGAGCAGGATGCACATCAGGTGTTTGTTGCTGCGGCTCGGTTTAGCAGGTGCGGTGTTGGGTCGGAGGCCGGTGAAGCGGCAGGTCAGGCAGGTGAAGGGTCCATGGGTGCGTCTCGGGGTGGCTCGGTAGCAGGCGGTGTTTCGGCCGGCGTTGAGTGCGTGGAGGGTTTTGGCGTCGTAGATGTGCAGGGTGTGCTGGCGAGGGCGAGGAAAAGGGGGTCTGGCACTGGGCGCGGTCCAGGCGCGGACGGGCACAGACGGGCTTACCTTTGGCGCACCTTCAGTGCTCAATCGGCGCTGCACGCGTCCGCTGTGCGGTCGCTCTGGGGGCGTCATAAGTAAGGAGCCGGGAGGGAGGAGCAGCTGGGTGGCGGGAGCGGGGCGGCGAATGGAATCACAGGGGGGCGGGGCCGCAGGGAGGCAGCGGCGGGAAATTCCAAGAAGCAGCGGGCAGCGGGAAATTCCCAGGAGCAGCGGGAAATTCCCAGGAGCAGCGGGCAGCGAGCGAAGGAATCTGCAGGCAGGAGGTGGCAAAGGCAGGCAGGAGCGGCAGCAGTGAGTGGGGCGACCAAGCCCTGTGGAGGGCTGAGCCGTCACACTCTGTGGTCCCCTTAAGTAAGGAGCCGGGAGGGAGGAGCAGCTGGGTGGCGGGAGCGGGGCAGCGAATGGAATCACAGGCGGGCGGGGCCGCAGGGAAGCAGCGGCGGGAAATTCCCAGAAGCAGCGGGAAATTCCCAGGAGCAGCGGGAAATTCCCAGGAGCAGCGGGCAGCGAGCGAAGGAATATGCAGGCAGGAGGTGGCAAAGGCAGGCAGGAGCGGCAGCAGTGAGTGGGGCGACCAAGCCCTGTGGAGGGCTGAGCGGTCACCTCATTGCTCCCTAGGGAACCAAAGATCTGAGTGAGGTGTCAAACTTATCAGCCTTCTAGGCAAGTGCGAGTCTTCTTTGGGGGTTGTGGCACAGTCACTTGACTCCACCTGCAAATATATTTGAAATGAAAACAAATGTATAAAGTGTGCTAAACCCAAAGGCATCATACCCAGAGCCAAAAGGTAACAATCCCCACAGAACCGGAGAAGCGCTAAGGGCAAAGTTTACAAAGGGAAGAATCCTGTTTTTGAGGGGTTTTTTTAAACCGTGAGGGACTGCCTCCCAAATATGAGCAGGCAGACTGTTCCATAGATTTGATACAGTGACAGAGGGAACAGCCTCTCCATCTGACTTTGTGGTCCCCAGAAATAATCAGTTTTCTGCAAAGAGATGATCAAAGATGTCTACGTGGCTGGTATCATTGGAAGAGAGAATTAAGATGCCTGGGTCCATAGTGGAGCAATGCCAGGAAGACCATGGAAAGTGTTTTGAAGGTCATTAGCTTTCTAACTGGGAGCCAGTGGAGAGCATGATTACTGCCTCTATCCGAGAGATGCTTAGGAATCCTCAGAATGAGGCGTGCAGTCACATTCTGACCCACTTGGAGTTTACGAACTAACTGTTAATCATATTCAGTACATTGCAATACTCTAATTGTGGTGTAATCAGATCGATGACTATTGATTGACACATTTCAAGAGGACTGAAGGGAAACATTTTCTTAGAGCCTTAATGAAATAAAAACAAGTACTGGTGGTATGACTAACCTGTGAGTCAAAATGTAGAACATAGACGAAAAGGATTCTAAAATGTTTACTAGACTTCTTTGGAGTTGTTAGTGGGCCACAAGCTTCAGACCAGATCGAATCCTAAGCTCCAAACACCAACACCTAAATTTTGTCTGCATTTAGCTTAAAGAAATGATTTCATCCAAATGGTGATGCTGGATGTAGTGTTTGAATTTGTCAGCCATAAAAGGCAGGTTGTCAGAAATAGACACAATTTGTCTCATCTGCATAGTATAAAACTTGGAAGCTGAAGGATCATACTAATTCTGAAGAGGAGCAACTTACAGATTATAAAGGGTCGGTCAAAGGGACAAACCTTGCTAATGCCTTGGCCTAAATACTCCAAAAGTGACAATTTGCACACTATAAGAAAGGAGTAACGAAGATCAAGAGCAGTGCCACTCACACCAGTATGCTGTAATCATTGGACCATGTAGTTGAAAAAACAGCTGTCTGGGGGAGGCCACTGAGGTTCTCAGGTAGCTAGGGCTACTATTATTTAAAGTATAGCCATCGTCTAGGTTTTAGTAATAAAAGGAGTCCAAGCAAGACCAGAGTGACAATGTATGAAGGGACACCAGGTTATACGAATGACATCACATTTATTAACATCATAAACGGAATATCATCCACTTTTTAGGAGCTGTCCTGGTGCTCACACACAAGGTGAAAGTGCGTGAAGTGATAGGTGCTGGTGACTTAAAATTTATATCGCATTGACAACACTGTAAAAAAAAAAAAAAAAACTCTGGATGTATTGAGTTTCGGTTGTGAAAGTCGACGGCGTTTCAGTCTCCTTAGTTGGAGACCATCATCAGGATGAAAGAACGGGTGAGCTGGTAAGATCTAGTGGAGAAGAAAAACCACTGGTCTCGGAGACGAGAACATGTGTAGTTTAAACATGAATCTATCTAGAGCACGAATAGAACAGCAGTTAGAAATACTAATAGTGAGAGAGCATACTAATAATTATTACAGTAGGATGAAAGCACAGAAGTATAGATTATAGATCAGGCATAGGGATGTCAGTAGGAGAACAGGCAAAACTAATGAGCAATATTTGAAGTAACTGCTTGATTTGCTAGTAGTGGAAGAGATCATAACAGTATGATGCAGGCACAAGAAATTAAAGAATTAAGGTACCGGTCAATTAAGAGATCATGGAGGAGCTTGTCAATTAAAAGAAGCACAGTGATGCAATAAGGTGGATACCCAGTAGCCACCGCGTTCATTGACAGCAAGCACAACAGTGAAAATAAGGCCAGCATGCCTAGGATGCATGGTAGCTAGTTACCACACGTCAACCACAAAGGAAATGGGCTGTGGTACTAGTGAGAGGATGCCTGAGGTATGGGGCGCCTGAGTATGCCTGGTAGTGTGATGCCAAATGCGGGGCTCGTCGCTGGGTCATAGTGTAATGCCAGCATGCATCGATGTGTGGTGGCTCGTGATGTATTAATTCCAGGCAATCGAGACTCTGGGCCAGTGGGCTCTGATGAGCAAAAGTTACCAAAAGTGAGGGTGAGAGGGTGCATGCAGTGTGGGGGCACCTGAGCATACCAGAGAGCGTGATATTTTAAACGGTGATCATCGCTATGTTGTGGGAGGTGTAGATTCTCCAGACATACAAGGGAAAAGCCTGTCAGTGTGGACTAGGCACTATGGGATGTGAGGGAGCTCGCGTATGCTTACATTTAGGAGAGTGGTCCACAGTTCCTACGGTGTTAGAATCGTGGGCTAGAGTCCGCGGAGTGAATCTGAGGGATCCAGACTGCTGGGAGGGCCAACTGTGAAGGGAGGGAAGGAGTAGACCAGTCAGTCGTGGTCAGGAATGTGATCACGAGGGGGGGCGCGAGAGCCTGCAGGGGAGCCACTTACTTGTTTTAGGATAGGAAGGTAGTGGATCCAAGTTCCTTCTGGTTCAAGGACAGCACCCAGCTACTGGCGCTGGAGTTGACCGGCGTGGATCAGTCTTCGGGCTGATGAGCACGCCGGCGCTCGGAACAGATAAGGGGAAGTGTGTGTGTGTGTGTGTGTGTGTGTGTGTGTGTGTGTGTGTATGGCAACATGCTACTGAACGTGGAAGTCACGTCTGTTTGGCGGCCATATTTGGTGAGGTACATCTAGTGGGTAATAGCTGGGAGATGGCTCATAGTCGTAGATAGGGAGAGTCGAGGTCAAGGAATAAAACCAAAGTAAGAGGAGGAACAAAGCAGAAAGAAGGAAAAATTGAAACTAGAAGTTAAACAGCTAACTGGTGGGTGAGCTCTATACAAGCATTAAGTACAGTCTAGTGGGAACACTTAGCATTACCATATCATGTTCCATTCCTCAAGGGTATTAAGTCCATGTTCAATTGAACGGCATTTAAACATCCAGTTGCACTCAAGCCTGTGGAGGACCGCTTGCGTATCGCCACCTCTTGGGCTTGGGTGTAGCATGTCAATGACTTGCCAGCGCAGGTCTTGTTCAGAATGTCCTTTTTCAATAAAGTGCTCCACACAGTGATGTTCTGGCAGCGAATTCTGCTTTTTGTGCTGGCTTATGCGTGCTTTTATTTTCTGCGTAGTCTGTCCAATATACAGGAGGTTACACGGACATCGAATAGAATAGATTATGTTAACTGAATTGCAGTTGGAAAATAAATCCAGTTTGTGAGTAGCGGTACCTTAGTCAAATTCTTTAGTGTTTTTTGTGAGTGGGCATGCAACACAATTACCACATTTTGAAATGCCCTGTAACTGGGGGGAGACCAAAACATAAGCGCACCATATTGGCATTGAGTGATGGTTTATGGGCCCTAACCAGGTGATCTTTAATGTTGCGTCCCCTCTTGAAAGAGAATAGAGGGGGCCTCGTTTGTGATGTCGATAGAGGTAAGAAGGGGCCAGTGTCTTTTGATCAATTTGGTTATTTTGTTGTTTTCATGGCCAAATGTGGTGACGCAGGGAATGCGTGTTATCGTTTCCTTGGGGGTGGGTTCCAGAGAAGGGTCTCCCTATGCGTGTACCAAGCCCTTTTCATAGCTCTCCTAACCAGTCATCGGGGGTAGCCTCTACTCTCAGTTTATCACATAGGGTTTCTGCTTCCCTAAGGTAATCCTCTTTAAATTTGCAATTTCTGCGTATCCTTAAGAATTGCCCGTACGGCAAACTGTCAGGTAGTGCTCTGGGATGGTTACTTTTGTAGTGGAGTAGGTTGTTGTGCTCTGTAGGTTTTTTGTATTAAGTGGTGTACAGAGCTCCCTCTGATGGTGTGACGGTGACGTCTAGTTAGCTAATCCATCAATTATGAGGCGGTGTCATCTCACGACCTGACCTGGCTGCATTCATGAAAAAAAGGTTGCCGTTAGGCGAGGCGCACCGGCAGGCAGTCAAATCAAGATCAGGGAAGGTCTTCGGAAAACCACACCTGAGCCGTTTCTGATTCGTTTGGGGCCTGACGCCCCTCCTCATAGTGAGACTGCAACAAAGATGACCAACAGACGAGTCTCCCAGTTTTTTCCCTCTTTTTATTTGCAATCTCGCTCTGGTGAGAAAGTAGCCAGGCATTCTGGGACTGGAAGTCTGTTATTCCCCTGAAGTGGCTGCTGACATCCCGCAGTGGCAATGTTCTTTACGTAACTGGATTCACCTTAAAGTCCCCTGCCCCAGTGCTCACAATCGCCTACTGCTCCGCATCCCGCTGTCTCGATAAACAGCAGCGGATCGGCTCAATTACGCGGCGGTGTCATCTCACGACCTGGCTTGACTGTATTCATGAAAAGAAGAGGTTAATCATTGAACCATGTGCAATGGCGAGACTGTACCAATGACTGCAGATAAGTCAAGCATCACCAGAATAGCTGCCCTGATCTGATCTACCTGGCGCTGGATACTGTCTGCTGCCACAATGAGCGCCGTCTCTGTTCTATGTTCACTCATAGACCCATTCTGTGCTGGGTCCCGGATGTCATGTGTCAATCAATTTAGCCAATTTTTGGTTCATGTTCTTGTAATATTTTGGCCAGTGAGGGCAGCAAACCGATGGGGCAGAATCTTTTCCAATCAGGAAAGTGTTGGGTTTCCGCTGTAAGGGGATAGCTATGGCTTCCTTCCATAATCTAGGAAACATTCCAGTATCCAGCATGTAATTGAGAAAACTCTGCTGAAATTCTGCAATACAATTGGTTGCCAATTGCAAAGTTTTGGGCGGACAGGGGTTGGCAGGTGAACCTGATGTAATGCTCATCGGAAATTCCTTAGTTTGCTGAGTGGAAATGGGGCAAAAACAGAAAGTAAGGAGGAACAGGCAGAGATAGTTATAGTCCGAACTGGAATGTCCCTAGCCGAGTAGTTAAATTCAGAATATATATTGAATTTTCTTTCAAGTGAGCTGCTAATTTACCACAGAACTTGCAAAGTGTCCCTGGAACTTTAAATAGGACGATTGGATAGTTTCTTATCCACTTAAAAAGGTTCCTTCCACAAATTACTCACTAATCCTGATTTTTCTCAGTATAAAAAAGGATTTGGCTTTAACTACAGCTCATTTATTACAAAGTGAGAGAGCTTTCTTACTCTTTTTCTGCAGGAGCTAAATCAGCCTGCCATTTCCCTCTGGTCTGTGGCATTGCTGTCTTAGACTTCAGTTCTTCTGAAAACCAGGACACCGTGGGATTGCTTCTAGTACATAGCTTAACTTTAAATGGGCCCACAATGTCTAAAGCTGCCCCAATCCAACTATGAAAGCCTTCTGCTCTACAGCATTAGAGCAGTCATTGCTGGTCATGGAAAGATTGAGCACATGTTCCAGGCCTGTCAAAGTAATCCTGCGTAAATTGCTGGAGGATACACATTAAGATTGGGAAGGCCCTGCGCTTACCACAGATTGCGGGGGATAAGACCTTAAAAATCCCTGCCTGAAACACCCAGTTTAGTGAGATTACATTCTCAATAACAAAGTAATTAAAATTGCTAAAAATACTGTCCAAGGTATGACCCGCTGAGTGTGTGGGTGATTTTACATATTGAGAAATTCCAAAATTATTTGTGGTCGAGCAATGAGGTTGAGTTTCTACAAGAAGGATCTTCGAAATGAAAGTTAAACATTTTTTCTCAAAAGGAAAAAGGCAAATTGTTGAACAAAAATTAAGAAAGCGGTAATCTCAAAAATGAACTAAACTCTGTTATGAAGCACTTGCAAAAAGAACGGAAAACTCTTTGAAACAAAGCCACAATGAAATACTGCAATCCTCCAATTGATTTGAGCAAACGCAGTGTTTAAAATAGCAGGTCTGTCGGTAAGAAAAACTTGAAATCATTCAAAGCAAAGTCCTCTGTGGAGGACGGTGGGGGAACAATGGGGGGGGGGTATTGGGGTAACAAACATATACAATAATTTAAAAAAGTGTCCAAGTCAGTTCTAAAGTGCCTGCTACTAAAAAAAATAAAACAGGCAACTGAAATCGAAAGACAAAGGAAAACTTTAAATTTTTTTCAAATGAGGTTGCATGGCCGCTGAGGGGACAAAAAAAGGCAGGATGAGCCACCTGTAAAGAAAGGAAAACCCAATCCATTGAAGCAAATTTGTACAAACCAGAGTTTAAATATAGGAGGACATAAAACGTTTATATGCAAGTCCAGTGAGGGTGAATATGGCTGAGGTTACTATAGCGTTCACCCACAGTTATCCCTATTGAATAGATTTTTCACGGTGCTGTTAAAGGTAGGGAGATTCCCCTTTCTTCCTGTAGATAATGTGATACAAAAGATTACACCAAAATGATTCTGTCAATACTTTAAGTGACGATGTAAATGCGCACAATATTACAGGTTGCAAGGATTATCTAGAATAGAGCGGACATACCGGATGCAAAGTGTGTGGGGGCACCTACATTCCTCCTATTAGTTTAAAGTGGGGACCTAAAAAATATGGATCCAGCATTCAAGGTTCTGTGGTTTAGCAAATAATTGTCTCCCCAGAACTGTACACAACCCAAGACTTACCTAAGTCAAGCAGCAGCAAGCATATATTGCAGTTACTAGACAGCCTAGTTGCTCTGGAATCAGCAGATTCTTTCCCCAGAGACTCTACAAAAGAAGAAAAACGATTTAGAGCAGGCTATCCCTTTACCATTCCACCCTACCCCACAATACGGCCATCCACCCCATCACGTTACCTATAAAAATCACAGCCCCAACCCACTGCCACCTACTGTGAAACACTACACTGTCTGCTTCTGCCAAAACACTGCCCTCAACCCTGCCACTCCGCACCCCAAAAAACCTGCCCACTACATTCCCACTGTCCCTACAACCAAACACCAGCCTCAATACCCACCCCTGTTTCAGAGCACCACTGAACCTCGCACCCTTGCACTGGCACCTGGGTAGTAGGGCTACTAAATTTAAATATTACCCCCAATCCAGCAGCAGGCTGATGGGTGGCAGGCCCATGCATTCCTTATTAGCTCCCAGGGCCCACTGTGTATCCTTTGGGAGATGTGCCACTTGATTTTAAAAGAAAAATGTCCCCCTGCGCCTGCCATGTACTCCATGGGCTCAAAGTTTAATATAAACTTAAATAAAAGAGCCTTGGGGGTGGCAGGCCCAAGATTGAATTAAAAAGCTAAACCCCTGTGCCCCAGCATTCTCCATGGGTCGTGGGCCCTTAATTTAATATAAAAAAAGCCCTGTGTGCATGTCATGTTAAAAAAAAATAAAAAAAGGTGCCCCCTTGGGCCCACTGTGTGCCTTCTTGGGTGGCGGGTCTTATGTCTAATTTTAAAAACGATCTCCAGGGCTAACCATGTGCCCAGTGAGTGGTGTGCCGAACACTTCACAAAAGTGGCCAAAGCGTATTTAAAAAACGTTTTTTTAAAATGTTTTTATGAAGCACACGGAGAAAAACAATTGATATAAACAGGGCATTTTAAGACAGTTTGACCAATATTCAGAAACAATTGAATAAAATAGATATCCAGTGCAAAAAAAATGACATACTCCAACACAGACCTGATTAAATGCAAATGTTATAAAATTCAAACATTGATATCCCGACTTAGTACTAAAGTGCAGTATTTAAGTGTGTCCAGTGCAAATTTCGTTCATCAATCTTCACTACTCATCTTAATGTGCTATGTTGTAGAGCATTTTTATTTTTTTTAATGTTTTTAAATGTTTTAAAATGTTTTTATTGTGTTATACTCCCCTTACATTTTAAACAAGACTTTATGGATAAGTATAGAATTCTTCTTCAACTGTATTTTCAATCTTCGCCATGTGTTTCTATACAGTAGTAAACTTTTTAATACCACCTACTTTTTGCACATGCTTCTTCAAATTTCCTTAATCGTTTCATCTTATTTAGCCACCCCGCATAAGTAGGCATTTTTGTGGATCTACAATTCTGTAATATCAGGGAACGTGCTACATGGGAAGTGATTGCTATAAATGTCTCCTCACATCTTGTCGTTGCTAAAGTCCCCCTTTGTCTAGTAATTCCAAAGAGGGCTACACCGACTTCGGGATCTAGACTCTTCTGGATCCCCTGTCTAATGGATAAAAAGATCCTTTCCCTAAATTGTACTAACCTTGGACACACAAAAAAATATGCAGCCAATCTCCCCTCCCCTTCTGTCTGGCAGCAAAAGCATCTATTCTCCACTTCTGGGTAGATTTTATGGAGTGCTTTGAGTGTATAATAAGCCATCCATCGGGATAAAAAGGCCATTCTTTTATAATTATCAGCTCTGAAGGACTTACTGCCAAACTGCGAAATGGCCTGCCCATCGCGATCTGAAAGCGTACATTGTGTCTCCTGAGTGATTTTTTTTTTTTTTCCCAAGAAATTTTTTATCCAGCATTGCATTGGGAGCATAAGAGACGGTACCAATTTCCCATCCCTCTTAACTTTGCTCCCAGTAGGGCAGTCACAAATTTAGTGGGACCAATACTTGAAGGGAGATTGTACATTTTTTAAATAGATTAAATCTGTAAATATTTTTTTAAAAAAGAGGCTCGCACCCATCACCACTTCTATTTAGAACATCTTACCAAGTGATCACTCTATTTCCTATTGCAAAATGTCCCAACTCTTTAAGACCACAATCATACCAACAGTTTAGATGGCTAGTCTTAATTTGAAGACCCACATTTTTACATTCACCTAATTTTAAATAGTGAGACCCTGTAGCACCTGCTTTCTTATAAAAAAAATCTGTAATCTATAAATAAATTCCTGGAGAGTCTTATACCTGTTTTTTTAGGAAGTTTTGCTGTTTTTAAAAAATATCGGGATCTGTGAGCCACTTTCTTGCACCATTTTATGCATAAAAAAATTATCTACTGATCCTTTCAAATCGATTAAACAAGCTGTCAATTCTAAAATAGCAGCATCATAGTATGTCCTAATTTGAGGGAGACCATGGGAACCTTCTTACTCCAGATAAACTTTCTGGAGATTCTTTCTAGTTCTTTAAAATAAATGCTATTAATCTTTATAGGTATATTTGTGAAAAAAAATAATCAACAAAGGCAGAATTGACATTTTGATGAGGGCTAGATGACCTATCAAAGTAAGGGGTATTAATGACCAGTCATCTAGCAGGTTTTTAATCATATTCCGCATGGCTTTATAATTCAATTTATATAAATTCTCATATTGATTGGAGACATAAATCCCGAGATAACGAATTTGCTCGGCGTTGCAGACTTGTTGTCTAAGGGTTTCAGGAAGAAAATCACTCTCCTTATTCATAATTAAGATCTCCGTCTTATTTTGATTGATTTTCTACCCCGCCAATCCGTTCAAACTGAGAAAATGATACTAGTACTTGCTCTATGTTCTGGCTCTCAGGTTTAAGATAAAAAATGTCATCTGCAAACAAATTTAATTTTGCCATGCCCACTATTGGAGTTCTGATTTATCATTGTTTCAAATTTTGGTGGCCAAAGGTTCAATAAAAAAGGTAAGCAAGACAGGTTATAGAGGACACCCCTGTCGAGTCCCTCAGTTAACATTTATTGTCCCTGCTAGATTAGCATTAATAACCTGAGCCTGTGCCCCCTGATAAATATTCCATAACATTTTAAGGACCTGGGAGGGAACCCCATACCTACCCAAAAGTGCATCCCAATTGATCAGATCAAACGCCTTTTCTGCGTCTACCATCATGACAAGCGCAGGGGTTCAGTTGCTATTAAAGTCGAGAGTCTGAACTAAAAACCCTGTATTGGCCGACTTCAACCTTCCTGCAATAAACCCTGTCTGGTCTCGATGGATCACGTTTTGTACTAAAGGGATAAAACGCTGAGCTCAGATTTTCATTATAATCTTATAGCCTGTGTTAAGTAGACTAATTGGCCTATAGGCATTATTATCCTTAGGTTTTTTCCCTTTGTTCACAAAGCTCACAATAATGGATTCTTTAAAAGTAGAGGGAATACAACCACCTGCCTTTACATGATTAAAAAGCTTAGTCAAAAAGGGTGATAGTTCCTTAGCAAAAACCTTATAAAATTCAGTTGGTATCCCATTATTCCCACAGGTTTTTGCTCCACCCATTGTTTCCAGGACTGTCATGATTGCTGCTCCTGATATATCATGTTGAAGTTTCTCGACCTGGATATTTGCCAGGAGTGGAAGATTTACACCTTCAAAATAATGCTGTATTGCCTCTAGGCTGACACCATACTTGGTAGCATATAGCTGGTCATAATGCTCAACAAATACTTGGGCAATCCTGTCCTTATCCTTCACCATAGCTCTGGTACTGGGATCTTTAACCTTGGTAATTAAGGCAGCTTCCTGCTTTGCTTTGGTTGACAAAGCTAACAGTTTGCCAACCATTTGGCTTTCTTCATAAGTTTGCTGTAAGAATGTCCTGGAGTTATTAATTTCTTCCAACAAAAAAGTCCCTTTATTCTTTTTTTGCTTTTTCAAGCTGACTGACAGCTGGCCCCTCGTCCCGTAAGGAAGCATTGTTCTGCATTAGGGTAATATCAACTGTCCGTTGGAGTTTGGCTATTTGATTTCTTTGTTTGCTAGATTGATCGTCCATAAAGGCAGTCATTTGCCCCCGAACTGATGCCTTCATGCCCCCATACTGAAAAAACTCCTGCAGTTCCCTTTTTGACGCAAAAAGATTCCTGTATCCATTCCCTTGTATCAGCAACCCATTGTTGATTTGAGAAGAGGAGTCGATCCATCTGCCACCTGGATCTTGTCCTTTTCTCTCCTTTAATTTCTAGGTCTAAAGTAACCAAGGAATGGTCAGAAAAAGAATTACCCCCTATTTCTGAGGCAGCATGTTTCAGGGAGCGAGAAATTAAAAATAGATCAATGCAAGTAGTTCGAAATTGATGGGAATAACCAGTATATTCAAGTACTTCCTTATGGACTTTACGCCACGGATCAATTAACTGATAATTTTGTATCCATGTATCTAAAAAAAAAAAAAGTAGTCTTAGGTTTCAGTTTTCTTATTTTTGTTGGAGGTATTCTTTCATTCATTCATTCATTAGTCTTTATTTCGATATTTCATCATAAAAGACATGACAATAGCAAAAAACAGGTAAAATGACAATCGGGCATAATTTAAAATTCCATACAATATAAACCAGTTTGTTCAAAGAACATATTACCAGACAATAAAATCCAAATTGTTTAAAAAACAGATAAAAATAAGAATTATAAAAAATTATTCTCAGTAATAAAACCACACAATTATTGTCAGTTTCGATGACATCAAATATCAATAAAAGAACAGGAAAACATCTATATTAGCAGCAATCCGGAAGACCCCAGACTAAGTTATTGTTGTTGGAATGTTCCCAGCCCTAATGATCCACATCCAGCCGAGAAATTTAGCAACCGCTATAACCAGAGGTTCTTGAGTATTAGTTGTCAGAATTCTCGATGCTTCAGAACAGACTTGTGTGCCTAGATTCCGGCAGATAGGTACCAGCCACTTGTTACGTGGGGCAATATAGGCTGGACATACAAAAAGTATATGGGCAATAGATTCTTTTTGGCCCATACACCATTTTCAGACATCATCCTGCATGCCGTTCCAAGATTTGGTAAAGGATTTAATTGGAAGGCTGCCAACCCTGAATTGGTGATATAATTTACGATCACAAGACCTAGTAATAATATCCCAGTAGTCCTCCATAAAGGGGACGATCTTGTGTTCATAGAATAAACCAGTCAGGGAGGTGGCCTCAATCTTAGTTAAATATTTGTGACACACTAATGCCCAATATGTTTCTTTAAAAACCTTTTTTGTGGGAAATTGGCTATTAGCGGGGTCGAACCACAAGTTACTCATCCCCATATCCACCAGGAACGTTCTAACTTCCTTAAACCATGGGATGTTTCCTGAACCTGCAATTGATCTAACATCCAGGATTGCCCTGGCAAATGAATCAAGTTCTGGGGTAATCCATATCCGCCGCCAAAAGGCCAACGGCCTATAACGTGCCACATCCTCAATGGAATAACATCCCAGATCCATTAAAAGAGGTTTTAGTGGGGTAGAACCGGGGAGACCTATCAGATTCCTAAAAAATTTGTTTTGAACCTTAACCAACATGGATAGATCAGAGAAGCCCCATAGTTCTGCTCCATACAGGATTGCAGAGCTAATTCTTGAATTGTAAATTTTAAGGGCAGGACCTATCCTTTTGGTCAGGGACGAACGCTGTTCTTTAATTAAGCACCCTGTCAGCTGGGCAAACTTGAGAGAAAAACATCAATATGGGGTTTCCATTTTATTTTAGACTCTAATGTGATTCCTAAATAGGTCATCACATTAGTCTGGGCTAACTTGATATTGTTCATGGTTACAAAACCACCCACTTGCTTTTTCTTACTAAGGATCATAAATTTGGTTTTGTCGACATTAACCTGTAGATCATTGTCGAAACAAAACTCTTCAAATTTATCCAGTGCCCGTTGCAAACCTATCTGGGTTTTGGATAATAAGAGTGTCCTCCGCAAACATAAGTAACGGCACTTTGGTGCCATCCAGGGATGGAGCATCCGTTGGAAAGGTAGAAAAATACTCCATAACCCTGTTAATAAACAACAAAAAAGTGTTGGCGCTAAGACACATCCCTGTCTAACCCCACGTGACACAGTGAATTTGTTTGTTACCTGCCCTTGTAAACCCCAGCGAACACGTGCAAAATTTCCCTCATGTAGCTTATTAACTAGGGCCAATAAATCCGAAGGCATCCCCATTTCGCTCAATGCCCTCCATAGCTTCCTCCTAGGCACCAAATCGAACACAGACTTGAGGTCAATAAAGGCGGCATAGATGGTACCACCACCCAAACTCACCACACGCCAATATATTAATAAAAACCTAAAAACTTGCTCGATGGTGCCTACGCATGGTCGAAACCCAGCCTGTAGTGGGGACAATATATCCTCTTGCTCCATCCAACTCTGTATTCTTACAAGAACCATCCTTGCAACTATTTTTTGTATGCAATCGATCAAGCTGATCGGGTGGTAATTACCTGGATTGGAGCGGTCTCCCTTCCTGTAAATTGGCAAGATCTCGGCTCCCTGCCATGAATCTGGAATGTGTGCCCCGGTAGCCATTGCATTTGCAATAAATACTATATATGGCACCCAATTGACAATATCATTTTTATAGAGATCCACCGGAACACAATCCATGCCCGATGCCCTACCACTGGGTGCTTTGTTAAGGGCATCCTCTGCCTCCTTACTGTCAAACGGTATAAATTGTTTATTTGTTGGAGAACAAGGGTTAAACTCCAATAATGAGTCTGGCAGCGAGTGATCAGTCCCTGCCCCTAATACAGAAAACTGAGCACCAAAATGATTAATCCAGTCTTCTGGGGAAACATAGTTTGTGGGGGATTGTGATTGAATACCCTTACCCCATTTTACAATGTTCCAAAACTTGGCCAGGTTTTTCAATCTGCTAGCATCGAGCAGATCTTTCCATTGCTGCTCGTCCCATTCTTTTTTGGCACAGTGCAAGGCTTTTCTATAATTTTGCCTGGCCATCTTGATGTTTAGCATTTGTTTGGACCTAATTGCCAGGGACAGGAGTTTATAAGATTCACGGCACAACTTATTGTACCATGATTTCTCTCTACTCTGGCTCGTTATTTTCTGGGGTCTAGTGGGGTTAGAGAAATGGGATTTCAAACTTAGAAATAAGTCTTCATGAATGTTAGAGATGCTATCATTGATTTCCACCTGGGTATTAAAAGATCGCAATATGGCCAATGACCGTGCAACCTCTTATCTTATGTTTTCTAGAGCTTCCTTATCATCAAACACTCTTGCCCATCGAACTCTACATAGATCATTCGTTAATAGGGCATCAGCGGTGGCCACCACTGTTGGTTCATTACCAACCGACATTACAGTAAGGTTGATACTAAGAAGCAAAGGATTGTGATCACTTTCAGGACGATCAATATTCATCATGTCATCCAAAATGGACCAATGTTCAATCTTGATTAAAATATAATTAATTCTGCTTTTATGCAGACCATTATCAAAGGTGGCCCTACCCATTTTGTCTGACGATGAACGTCCATTGGTAGCTCTAAAGCCACGTTCCAAACAAAAACCCAGTAATTGCACAACCGATACAGACCATCTTTTTATAGGTGGTAGATCAAGCGGGGGAATATTCCACTCGACATCCTCCTCATCCAGAATGTTTCCCCCTTCATAATTTAGGGCTTCAAATGTGCAATTGAAATCCCCCGCTATGATCGTAATACAATCATGCCCCACTAAATCAAAGAGGAAATCCAAGTCAGCAAAAGTTTTCGAACTCTGGCCCCCTGGCATCCCTCGCATATATACGTTAACAATAAGAATATCCTTTGAAGCAGGACTGTGTAATTTAACGGCGAGGATATCAGAGCTATTTGTGGGGATCTCCTCCAAACTATAGTTAATTGATTGCCTAACCCAAAGAGTAAGGCCCCCCCGAGGGCCTACCTACTTTTCCTTTCACTGCTGCTTTATAAAAATTTAAAAAACCTAAACGGTGGACGGGTTCAACAGCCCATTTCTCCTGAAAAGCCCAAATATCATACTCCTCCACAAAGTCTGTCCACTCTGCTACCGGGAGTGTACGCTGTAAACCTGCAATATTCCAGGAAGGCAACATAAACAAGGAAGGATATCTACTCTGGCCTGGCAAAGGGTGAGCATCCACAGACTGTATGGGGACTTCCAGCACCACATCACCCTGTGATGTTTCCCTCCCCAAACCCAACTCCTCACACATAGGGATCACAATGTCCGGCTTTTCTACATCACCAAAGGCCACTGTAGAACCACCAAGAGTATTGCCATCAGTATATTCCAGGTTATTACCACCCCCATCATCACGAAAAGCCATCCCAACATTGGATTCTGGGCTCCCTATAGAAAGGGAAAGTCAATCCACCTGATTCAAAACTCCAAAACGGTTATTTATGGGAATGTTGTATAGGCAGTCATTTATCCACCCCCTATTTCGTTCCATATTATCGGACACTGGGGCCAACCATTTCTGCCTTCCCAAATATTTTCCCTGAGGATAAAAATAGTAAAGAGGATGGGACTTGATGCACGATGCCGAGCCCTCAGTTTCCAGTTCACAAATAAATTTCACGGCTCGTTTATCTCTAAAGTTAAGGACAATACAGTCACCTGTAGAATCCTTCTTTCGAGACCCCACCCAACCTACTCTACGCACATGAATGATTTCACTAAACACATGTAACGGTAGGGGTCTATGTTTGTTCAACCAATGTAGTGATTTGTTCTTAAGTTCATCATAAGATTCCAGGGCGTTACTACCAAGCTCTGGAACCCCCGACAAAACCACTACATAGGGTGCACAATCTGAAGGTAAATCCAAAAGGACCCCGTTGGGCTTAGGTGAATTTCGAGCACTGGTCATATGGCTCCCAGTACTAGCAACTCTAGGGGCAGGAGGATAGGACCCCCTATTCTCATGTGGGGTAATGTTTTTCCCTGCAACAGAATTAACAGGTGCATCAACCAACCTCGCAGTAAAAATATTATTATTAGATGGTAAAACACTTGCTTGCACAACTAGTAGCCCTGGGTTATTAAGAGAGGATTGCTGACATGGCACCAACATTGGTGCGGATAAACTCTCCACCTTGGTTATTAGTTTATTCACCGCATCGCCATACAAGCCCACCCTCGTGTCAATAACTTGGAGTTTTTCTTCAATACACATTAAACGCTCATTTAAAGGAGAGACAATTGAAGAAACAATTTCCCAATTCTTCCCAAAATCTGGCACCCAGATTTGGGGATAAAACATCCCCTATTTCGTTGGGAGGGGGTATCTGTACCAAACCCGAGGAGAGACTATTTATAGGGGGAATCTGAAGGGTCACTATACTTCCCTTTCCCTTTTTTTGTACCATTATTTAATTTACCAACTTTAGCATTTGTCTGTCTCAATAAGCCTCCACCCCGTTTGCGTTTACCTACGTGAGCACCTATGGGGGAGGACACAGATTTATTTGGTAACAAATACGGTGTAGATCCCGTTGACACCCGTGATGTCACAGAATTGGAGACAGAACTCTGTGGTATACCCGCAGTTGCTGGGTGATCAGTTTGATCAGATAGGGACTGAACTAAATCAGCCGAATGAGACTGGATTTGGGAAACAGGTGAGGATTGAACCGGGGAGGGAAATCTAGCCAATCTCCCCAGTGAGGAACGTTTTGTGTGCTCCAGTTCAAGAGACACACGGCGTTCCGCTAAAGTAATCTCTTTGTCCAAGACCGAAGTAGCTCTTATGAAGTCCCAAGAACTCCAGTATTAGAGCCTCTCCCAGTTGTTTCACGGCTAGCTGCCATAATCAAATGATAAGTGGTTAATATATTGAAGAATACAAAAACACAAAATACTATTAGTAATAATAAGGTACACAACCCCTGACACCAGGACGTAAACAAATGTTTAAAATTGACCCACCCTTAACCCAGGTTTTTGCTCCAGCACGCCAGCTAAAAGGGGCTCTTAACAGAGTAAATGGACATTTAAGAGTCCCAATTTCAGGTAGATTCGGGTGGGGTGACGGCAGGACTCCTAAGACTGTGAGACCTACACAAGCCTCCTCCGCACTATCTCAGCAGTCACCCCAATCAGTCAAGCGGCTTTCCCACCTAATATCACCTTGTTATCAATGCTGATGTTATGAATATATAGATGGACGTTATATGAATCCGTGTACGATGGTAGAGATCCTCACAGACTAAGCGGCAATATCAGCAAACAGTACATGAGTCTTGGTCAATAGATAAACAATCTCACGTACATACAGCACGCGTGGTCACAGTACCTTTATCTCGAATCCAAGTGTAAGCGCCGGAACTCATGAATTATGGGGGTAGCCCAGCCCTGGCTCTTACTGGCGATGACGGGCAAGGACGGGCCCGCCCTTCGCCCGGGCGCTGCCCGCGCGCGTCCCACGCTGCGGGGCACCTGTGGGTGTTTTAAACCCTCCCGGCGCTGCCAGATGACATCAGAGGCAAGCGCCAGGTGGGGGCTGCTGGGAAATGTAGTTTTCTGGCCGTTCCTCTCATGGCGGTTCGAAATTGCTGGTGAGAGCTGCTTCTGCCCCCTCTAGCCGTTTCCCTCACGGCGGCGATCAGGCTGGTGTATGGATGAGTTGGCTTTCAAATGCTAGCGCGTCCCCATTTTTGTTGGAGGTATTCTTTCTCAAATCTTAAATATAATTAAAATCCCCTGCAAAAATAATCTGCCCTGAAGACCCTCTAAGTAATTCATTATTCTTTATCACGGATGAGGGATCATCAGTAATTGGGACATAATAGTTAACAAAATTTAGCGTAACCCCATTCAAATTTGCCGTAACCAATTCCCATTGTCCATGCTGATCCCTCTGAACTTGATGAAACTCTCAGTCCAAACCCCCACAGAAATATATAGCTACCCCTCTCATTGCCAACCCTGCAGAGGCAAAAGGCTCTTAGGACAACATTTTGATGGATTTGATTTCAAATGCGTTTCCTGAGGAAAAAGGACCTGTGGTACAAATCTGATTTAACCCTAAAAATCATACTACTTAATTCGAAACCCTGTTTTCCTTCCACCGACCCCCTGTCTCCCTCCCTTGAACCCATCCTCCACCTTTCCAAGAGATGTGGCAGAACCCACAGGTCACATCTCAACCACCAATAGTGCTCTGTGGGGTGCCCTGGTGCTGTACCCTGGGTGATCCACACCCCCTGTCATAAAAACTCTTCATAGCAGTCAGACCTTCTATTCTATACTATTTGCCAGAGGAGATGTCACTCAACAGATCCTGTGCTTCCTCTATATTAGTAAACATGTGAAACTTGCCTCTTAGTAAACATGTGAAACTTGCCTCTTACTAATACTCGTAACTTCGATTGCTGAGCTATTGAAGCCTGCTCGCCCTGAGCCTTGAAAAGATAGAGCATTTTAACAAACTCTTTACACCTTCGTGTGGCTGCTACCGACATGTCTGCAAAAATCCGACAGCTAGAGAGATGGCTACATCTATTTCTGTGGACGCGTAGCCACAGGTGATTGCTCACCCCTTCCCCTGTAATGGAGCTCGCACAGACCAGAGCTTGGTGTGGAGCGGACCAGAGGGAACGGTGGTGAAACTAGCATGACAGCCCGATTCTGCCAAGATTGCTGCAACTGGGCATCAGTTGTTTATATTGATGGGCAGACGTGAGTCCTGTTGATTTTACCTGCTCAGGAGAATCCGGAGGCTGGTCTCTGAGGTTCGGCGTGTGGAGAGAACTGCGGACTGCTGGTCTTCTGCCCTCACGGAGCTCATGGATTTTGGCGTCTGGCGTTACTGACTGGGGGTGGCAGCTGGAGACTGAGGCAGTGTGTTGCGAGTCTCTGAGGAGTTGAGGGAATGCACTGGCCGGCGGCTTCCTGGAGCAAGTGAAACCTTTACGCCTGCATTAAAGAAAATATCTTTTTGCTGTGAAGGTGAGCCTGGTACTTCCTAAAATCCTTGGAATGCCTACTCATTTTATATTGTTGGGAAAGCAGGAGAGGTACTGCTAGGGCTGGTACTTGGTTGACTGTGCTTGGGGTGCTGGGGGCTTTTCTTCTCGCTTTTGCTTTGTTGGGAAAAAGTCCAGGTGGAGAAAAGCCAAATTTTTCCAAGGCAATATAAGTTGGACCCCAACTGGGCAGGAAATCTGAACATAAGACTGGACTTGGGAGGCTTCTAGAAGCACGACAGCCAAGTGAGATTCCCAGCGGGGAAAAAGAAAATAAATAAAATAAAGATGGGAAAACATTTAAAACCATCAAATCTAATGGCTAAAGTGGACTCTGTGGCAGCACTTAAAGCCAAAACATGATTGGCCCAATCAAAAGCTGTATCATTTGCAGCTAGAGCAGAGTATAATTTTAAAGTGATCTGGCATAAGTTTTGAAAGCTCTGCAGAAAATCTGCCAGAACTTCAGCAGGATTTGAGAGTGAAAGATCTAGGCGCAGAGAAAGAAAGTTCCAGAAGAGCAAATAAGATCCGAGGCAGAACAGGCTTTTAATTCAACTCCAGAGACAAGCGAGGAAGGCTGAAAAACGTTTAAGACTTTCTATTATTTGCAAAAGGAAAAGCATCTCAGTTTACATCGGGGAAAGCACCAGCAAAGCTGTGAGAACTTCTAGAGGGGGTCGCGGAGGTTGTATTAGCCAGCCCTATCCAAAATGCGCAATTACCTTCATGCCAATCAACCATTCCAGAAAAAAACGCTTCAAAGGCTTCCTTTTTTTACAGTAAACAGTACCCAGATGGAGTCTCAGTTCCAGCCCCAGGCACAGTTCCAGGCAGCATCACAAGATTTAAGTCTGTCACAACAATCAACGCAGAGTCAGTTAGTCGCAGGTCCAGCCGCCAGATAAGAGGATCGGAAATTCTAGGGCCGCAAGCTGACAACCGGAAGAAGGATGAAAAAACAATATAATTCACAGGAACAAGCCCCAGAAAAAGATATCACTCATCAAATGGATCTAAAGATGTTGAATCTCATTTTAGAAGAAATAAGTGAAATGAAGATTAGCCTCTCTCCACCAGCGCCTCGGAAAAATTGAGGAAGCAGTGGCCGGGTTCCCAGCTAGAATTCAAGAAGCGGAGTCTAGGATTGCACTTCTTGAAGACCAAATGACTACGATGCATCAGAGTGAGTGAAGCGAAAACTGAAAGTCGCCCTGGAGAATAAGCTTGAAGAACTCTAAAATCATTCTCAGCGTGCAATTCTATGTATAGTTGGGAGGCCAGAGGGGAGTGAGGGGGTCCCAAACACTTCAATGGGCCGAGACATTCGTGAAGAAAAATGTATTGCCTGAATTTACTGGACACCTCACTATAACAAGGGCATATCAAGTCCCCGCTCACCCATTGCCTAATTCGAAATTTGCATGCAGAATTTTGATTAACTTTGCAGATTATCATGTCAAAGAAAAAATTCTAACTAGGGCAATCCAGCAGAGTCAATTTTAAAAAATGTGCCCACTTGAGCCCGCCATGTGCCCTAAATTTAAGTAAAAAGAAATGGACCCCTAGGCCCACTGCTTGCCCCGTGGGACCTAGATTTAATTTAAAAAATGGCCCCCTGGGCGGCGGGCCCAAAACTTAATTTAAACAAGCGTTGGTAAATGCATTAGGTTTCTCCTATGTGATTAATAATAAGCTGTTTTTGTTGTCAGTCGCTGCTTGCTGAGTAGTTGTGCAATGTAAGATACAGAAATTCTGTGAGTTTTATGCCTTGTTTATGTACAAAAAGCAATATGTTGTGCTGTTACTAGTGGTATAGCACAATTTTGAAAAATGAGAGGGAAGTAATATAATAAACTGATTTCTGACAACCCCTAGTGCCTGCAAGACAGCTGCACTTGTAACTGCCTGTTTAGTAGTAAAATATAGCAATATTTGCTGTTTAAAGGATTTCTGACATTTGTCCCGGTGCCGCTGCACCATTGAAATCATGACCCTAGTGCCTCCAAGGTAACTGCACTTCTGACTACTTATTTAGTAGTTAAATATAGCTATATTAGGTGTTTTAGAGGAGTTCTGGTAACTGTTGGGCCCGGTAACACTGCACCTTCTGCACCATTGAAATAATGACCCTGTTGCATGCAAGATAACTGCACTTGTGACTGCCTGTTTAGTAGTAAAATATAGGATAGCTCTGTATAATTACTTAATTTTAACATGCAATGTTTATTAGAATATTTAGAATTTCATTATATATTAATGACCAAATAGATTTGGTTGAAAAAATTTATCCAATGCCTACAAAGTCCAAAGAAAGGTACTGTGGCATGAATAGGAAATGCCACAAACGTTCTAAGGCTAACGCATCTACTTTACACAACCAAGTAATAAAAAGCAAGCATTCCAGCAAGTGGGAAGAGATCGTAAATGCGTGCAGTCAGTGGAAGTTAACAAAAAAAGTTCCACATCAAAGTGAATGAACACAGTAATTTGGCTATGGGAACTGATAAGAGACCCCATTTAAGATACATTAAATACAGGAGATTTCACAAGCACAGTGCAAACGATGTGCAGGCGAAACCTAAAAAAGTGCCCTCTTAGGCCCAGTGCAGGACTGTTTAAAAAATAAAAAAAAAAGGCCCCACAATCCTTATGCTGCCCTCCCATTCGACCCACCCCTTCCATTTCCACACCCAAGACACATAAGGTGCCCAGGTGAAGAAAATGGAAGCACATCAGACTGCTGCAGTAGGCCGTGGATACTGGGATAACCTTCCTGATCTTTGGTGTTCTGGTCTCCAAGCAGACCGCAATGCCAGTCTTCTCTCCTCTGGGTGCCTGGGACTACAGAAGCTCCTTGTCTGCCTCTTGTCCCATGGGAGTCAACGAAGAATGGGAAACAGCAGGCAGGTGAGGAGAAAAGAAACACCTTGCCTGCTGCTGAGACCCTCCTTGTAATGGTCCAGTGGCGAGCCACTGGACCAATTCAAGGAGGAGGGCGTATTCTTGTAATTTAGCTGGCACTTTAGTAAAGCATGTGCTTTGTACAAAACTGCCAAATTAACTTTTTAATTATAAAATTGTGAAATTCTGAGGGGTCTGATTAAGAGCAGAATTAAAATTGAAGTGCTGTCTGGGGTAAGTGAAGATACTAGACCAGAAGGATGAACCATATGTGAAACGTTTTGTACGTGAAGAGTGGTCAAATGCATCTAGCATATAAATTATCTGGGGCATTTAATAGTCTGGTTACTTACTGGTAATATTCATTGCTGAAAACTCTTCTTGTCCTCAATTATTAATAGTGAGGTGCCTGTCTACATAAAGAGGCAGACACTCCCATGTACTGCCTGTATATATTCAACTTTCACAACGAACGATGGGTAGGATGCATGTCAGAAGAGGAGGAGAAGGTCTAAGGCAAATTAAGATTACAGGTAACTAACAGTTTCATTACTCCTACATCACTCGTTTCAGTCATTACCAATGAAGTATATGAAAGCTGCACTCCTTTAACAATCTAAAGAACAGATCGGCCATAGGATCTTAAATATCCAATACCCAAAATCTAATTAGTTTGAGAGAACACTAAAAACAGTAATGAAAAACAAATCGTGATAGCTTGGAACCCCTGTACAGAAAATATTTTGCAAGTCTGCCACATCATTCAGCCAACAATGTCCAACAAAAGTGGGCTCTGATGTCCATGTTGCAGCCCCGCAATTCCCAGGATGTAAGTATTTCTATTGTTTTTTTCTTGAACTGGAAAATGTCCAGATTTTCGGTACCCTGTTGTCCTGCCAGCAGTATCTTTTGACTTTCTCCATATGCTCGGTCATTTTTATTGCCTTTTTCCTCTCTAACAGATAGTCCAAATTTAATGAATAAGTGGGGTCAGTTTTCGGTAATGCCGAAGCATGTCAAGACGAGACATTCCTTCACTTTTTCTGATTTTTAAAAAGCTAACCAACGTGTGTAGCAAGGCCTTGTGACCATAACAGGCATGGTTCAAACCAGGGTCAATCTGATTCCCATCACAAATTAAAATGTAGAAATCACTGCTAATAACAACTGAAATTTCAGAATACTCAGCCAGTGACACACAGCTCATGGCTGTAAAGGCATGGCAAGGCATCAGACACTTTACAGGCCATGTACACACCTTTTATGTGTGGCACACACACTCACTCTACCAGTCATGAACCCAGCACATAACACTCAGATCAACAAACTGTGCCATTCAAAGTCCCATGACTTTCCTAAGCCCACAGGACTGACACCCATCACAGCAGCTGGCAGTGTTTGGGTGGTGTGGAGTATGTGTGTACTGACCAGCAGCAAGTCACTGCACACACAGCCAGCCACCACTATTACTGGCAGTTCACACACACACACTGCCAGCCACATGCCAGCCCACCAATGCCACCAACCATATGGCACTCAAACTTCACCATGAAGCTCCACAGAAATTTTGTCAACTAGACAAAAAATTTTAACTCGATAAAAACAGCAAATTGGTAGAAGATGAAATCCCGACTATGCTTGCATACGCAACAAGTGTAACTAAACACATCAAACTACTGCCAAACAGGTATCTAAACAGAAAATATTTAGCAATACAGACCAGTCAGTTCCACTTAACTCTAATAGTTGCTCCCAATACTTGAGTTGCATAGGGTACAATTTAAAATATGTGGACACACATAGGCCAGGATTAGAAGGCCACTATGGGCAGTGCATTTGATTCTTCTTTTGTACTCTTCTTTGGACACTGACTCCATCTCCAATAAGGAATGTCTTTTTTGAGTGTTGAGGGAAGGTATTCAGAAAAGTGACTATCTTTCAGTCTAGCCACATCCTGCACCACTGCAATTCTAAGAACAGACTAACATAAGCAATGAAGAATGCCAAATAAACAATTGTTTTACGAAGAAACAAGGGAAAACCTGAGAACCTAGGGACCAAGGTACATGATATTTTAAAGGAACAATGGTCCCTACAAACAACAATCGCTCTCAAATTAAAGCAATTCATTTTATCCTGACTGTCTTCATGTTAAATTAAACACACGTTTATTAACAAAGGTAGTGGGTAATGTCAAAAAGGAACATAAAGTAATGCAATATACTCAACAATAGTAAGTGACGTATATAAAGATTATACACTTTGTCACAATACCCATATAGCCACAAGTCAGCCCTTTGCACATTTGAACCTGTACTGTATATATAAGTTGCAAAATAGAAGATATTCCAATCCTAAATGAATACAAAGACCAATCATCAGGACATTCAAAGTCAATGCCTGAAATTTAACTAAGTTACCTTACACAAAATGATCGCAAATAAGGTACAGAGGAAAGAAAAACAAGGAATTCACTGAAGAGACACACTGGGGAAGCAAAAAAGTATTTCCTTTCTCTCGGTGTGACGTTTCCACCCCTATTCTTTCCTCGAGCACAGGACTTACCAAATGAAGTTCTCACGCTGGGTCATGCCCAAAGGAAATGGCTTCCTGGATGTTTATGATGTCATAACTGTGCCATGAGAGGGAACGAGGGTGGTAGCATAAGTGTTTCTAGTGCAACACTCAGAGGGGTCATCTGGTCGGTGGGTACTAGGATGTGTTGAAGTCCTTGGCACCGGTACCATACCTGACTCCAGTATGTCCTCAACACCAAAGGGGTCAATTACAGTTTTAGTTATCACATGAAATCCTAGTTGATGTAGCAAACAGACTTAAAACTAAATGATGATCATGCTGTGTACAATTTAGGCTCCTTAAACCAATAGATAGTTATTGTACTGTGCACAATTTTAGCTCATCAAACCAATAAATGAGCTACAATACCATTGGGGTTTGTTTCTTTGACAGGATGTTCTTTTTTTTCTTTTTTTTTTTTGGAAAAATGTAATAGCTCATGGGAAATATTCTATATTGAAATCAAACAATTGATTTAACTTTAAGATCATATGCTCATCCCATTTATTCGTATAAACCTCTCCATCTGTGTGGCTTTTATGATTAAATCTATATATTGAAGGATTTATCGAGAGTGCATGGCTACTCTAATGGAGTTTCCCAGCACTATTATAATGTAACTGGAGATCAGTCCACTTTTAAAAAAGGCAAGTTTTTGCAGCTTATTAAACTGCAAATTAGATGAGCAAGAACCTACTTTTCAATAAAAAAGAATTCCATAGGCTAGGGCCAAGAAAAGCAAATTACTTGCCCTCCTGCCTACCTAATTTGAATCGAGAAATTCCAGATACTGAACGGAGGTTACAGTTTGGAGAGTAAGAATACACATGTGAGCTGAGGAATATCAGCACACATCTACTTAGGCCTTGTGCATAAAGCACATGGTTTTATATTGGGCATGCTTGTCGATTAGTAGCCAGTAAAGAGTGTAGGTATGAGGAAACCAATGCAAACCTTGGTACATTATACAGTAGACAAGCTGCCTCATTTTGCACAAACTGAAGCCTATTCATCTATTTTGGTTCGAAGCACCGAAGTATAACACATTACCATAGACCGACTAAGAGGATCGGACTGTACAACAGTTCTTTGGGCACATAGCGGTAGGAGCCAGAGAAGTTTCCTAAGACATTGAAGGAGCCTGAGGCAACAACCTGCAATCTTCATTTGATGATCCATAGGGCGCCTGGAATCAAGTCAAATGACCAATTTTCTGGCCACCTTACAAGGACCAGTCGGTGGCCCAAGATTGTCTGGCCACCATTGAGGACCCACTAGTTGTGGTTGATTGCCCACCATTAACAACTCAGTTTTGTCGCTATTGAAATTGAGGTAATTATTCCTCATCTACCCCACTACCTCACCGAGGCGAAGGCTAAAATTAGATTACCTCATTTCATCTTGCTCACTTAGCAGCACAATCATTTGAGTGTCATCCGCAAATAAACCGAAACAAACATTAATAGATTTGACATTATAGCCAATAAATATTCTCACTAAGTTTTCAGCCTGTAATCGCGTAATACTATCAGACAATACAAATGTGCAATATAATATAATGTAGTGAACAAGGCCATTATTCAAATAAATCCAAATTCAGACTTCCCCTGACTTTTTTCATTGTTTACACTTCATCAAGTTAATTGCCATTGAAGTATAGGAAGTACTCATTCATTAGCGTACATTTTGCTTAATACCTATTTAACCATTCTCAATACAAAAAAATATTAAAATCTCAATACTGTTACTTCTAGCATTTAAGATTACATAAAAATCAAACATACAATTTAACATGCCTTAAAACAATTACAGCCCTCCTTTTTGTCTTTAAAATTTATATATTTCATTACTGTACATGTTGGCTTTACTGGTGTGAACTTTGTAAATGTAATGGTTTTCTATTACTTTGCCTAAGTGCTGTTTTAAATTAACCTGTCCCAAAATGATCAGCTGCTTCCTTTGGATTCTTTATATGCAAATATTTTTATTTAATGTGTTAGAACCGGGATCTCTAGTTGGCTGGGGTATGCACCCTAGTCCAAGTAGGGACCACCGCTTCCGACAGGGTAGCTTGTGGCAAAGCAGGTAGGCTAGACGCAGGAGGAAATGTGTAAAGTATTTGTGCAACACAGATCATGAGTGGCGCAGTAAAAGCTCTCACAAAAGGACACTACACCAGTTTTATAAAAAGGTATCTTTATCCAAAGTTTATACAAGATCCAAAAATAGTAAGAAGTCACCATATGCAATCAAAAGGCGTCAGTCAAAGGTCTTTTGGGATGGCTGTTACCGGGTTTCTAATAGGGACTGACTTTCAGTGGGAGAGCATTAAGGCAAGAACTGTTCCTCAAGTGAAGATATTCAGAGAAATGTCTTTAAGCAGGCTATCACGAAAAATTAGCCGGTGGATTCAATATTTCCCAAGTTACGTAAAAGGTCTAAGGCAGGCTTGTGCCAACAATGCCCAGATAAAAAGGTTAGGGAGTACGTGTCACTCTTTTGCACTTATTGTTTGTTTAGCTGCGTGGGGCCAAGAAGGTGCAGAGTCCATAATCCCCAGTACACAATGAAGGTGCTGGGAGTCCCCGGCAGTTTGGCACAATTCCCGCTAGCAGGCGCGTTGTTAAGGGGCTGCCACACCGAAAACTGCACAGTCCCTGGCAGTCCCACTTCCAACCATGCAGGCAACCACAGTTCCATCAAGCGGACTGGCCCACGAGACAATGGAACAGTCCCCGTTCCAGGAGGTAATGTAGTCACTCTCGGGTGATGTCACACTTAGATCCCGATCACAAGGGGTGTGCTCAACAGTCCCCGGCATCCCCGCTATGCAGCGCAGGCAGCCCCCTCAGTGCCGCTCGTGGCAACACAAGCGCCCCGCTCGGGGAGTTACCTGGCTCCGGCACGTTCACCCAACTTCTGTCCTGCAGCCTGTGCCGAGCAGACCCATGCACCGCAGCTGTTCGTTGGAACGCGCCTGGGTTGCTTGGTAACGCCTCGCGTCTTCCTTATGAAGTACCGGGTTTTTATATGACCCAGCGGTGCAGGGGAACACACCCTAAGACTTCGGGTTCTTCCTGTTTCAGACCCACAGAAACAGAGTCTTCTCGGTGAAGTCAAAGATTGTATTTATTGGCTGCAGACCAATTACAGGTATCCGAGACGTACAGACACTGTGTATGTTCTCAGGAGACTGCCCCTTAACCAAGAAGCCCTCTCTTCTTATATACGAAATATTACGCTCTGGGCAACACCGCCTTTCTCTCGCAGTTGGTCATTCACATATCTTACTTCAAAGGACAAGCAGAGTCATGATTACAATCCCACATTTCAGTTCGTCAAGCCCATCATTCTTTACCCAGCAATGCTCAGATCCCTCATCAGATATCAGCGGACCCCAATAAAACCGGGCACCTCCTCCTCGTAAACAAGCCATAAAGTAGGAAGCAGAGTCAGGTGTGAAAGAGATTTAGGCAGGGTTCGTGTGGAATGAAGTACTTTATGATGTGTCGAGCCCTGATGGTAATCGCATTTGGCCGCAGGAATGGGCAACTGGCCGGACAAGCCCGACCTCGGGCTGCGGAGTCAGTTTGCACGGGTCACGAAGAAGTCACTGAAGGTGTACGTGTCTTTTCAGGCCTATGCATGGCCTTCGTGTATTGCCTATGTGAGGGCAACAAAACTAGCTATAGTACAATATGGAAGCCGTATCGACAGTGTACTCATTGCCCATATATGATGTGGATACTCAAGCGTGCCGCGTTTATCGTTCGCGGTTTACTAGTCAAGGAACGGACATGGTTGGGCCATGTCCTAACCTAGGGAACCGAATTTTCAAAGTACCACACTTAATGGGCACCGCTCCTCTCCATGACGAGCCCCTCTTTGCCGGGCAACCCCGCGAAGCCGCCAATCCCAACACGGCTCGACTGCTGATGTCTGTGATGACACGCCCAGGGCTCAAGAGGCCGCGGCGGTGATTACGGGGGAGGCAGATTTGAATGAGCTTGAACACGGGCAAGCGGCAGTGTCTTCGGGAGCAATTACAGTTCACTCTCCTGCCCGAGGCCGTGACTTCAGGGCAAACAGCACTTCCTTCGGCAGTGCTCTGGTCATGGGCACACAGCTCTCCTTTGCCACAGCGCTACACAGTGCCTTCAGTTCCGGGCAGCGACGGTGCTTTTAGGGGTGCTAAAAATAACTGCACACATCCTGAACTGCGAAGGCAGTGGATAAGGGTGAATAAAAACGGTGTTGCCTTCAGTACTTCCTCACCAGACAGGGGAACAGTCCTTGCAAGTTTGTGGTGGAGACACTCTGGGGGTGTTATTTCCAGTTCTCTCTAGCCGGGCAGGATCAGCAGGCAGTAGGGCAGCTCAGCAAGTAGGGGCAGCAGTTCCTGGGAGCAGTCGGCCTCCTGACAAGTGGCAATCCTCCTGGCAGCAGCAGTCCTCCATGTCCAGTAGTTTAACAGGGATGTGTGGCCAGAACCCTCCCTGTTATGTTATGTTATGTTATGTTATGTTATGTTAGGGATATTTATATTGCGCACAGCTGCCCCAGCTAAGGGGCGTCCTGGCGCATGACAAGGTAGACATAGCAACACCTAACACAACAAGAAAAACAACAGAACATAACATCTGAGGGGGAAGTTAAAATAGAAAGGTTTTTATGGCTTTTTTTATTATACCCTAAGGTTAGGTGACCGGGAGGGGCGGCACTTCCTGGAAGAATCTAGGGGTTTGGAAATCTCTGGAAAAATTCAGGAGGCTCTGGGGGTATTCCCTTCCCTTTCCTACCTGTCTGTCAATAGGGAGAAAAGGCTACAGTTGCAAAAAGTCCCAGACCATGCAGACTACCCGCATGCAAATGACGGGTATGCCTCATTGCAGTAGCAGGGCCTATGGCTGATAGACTAGTGTCTCTTTGCTTTTGAGAGAGAGCGCACCTGCACCTCAGCGCTGGTTAGCAGTGGTAAGGGGTCCAGAGTCCTAAGTCACACAAAATGTGGGTCCAGTGGGAGGCAAAGAGGGCAAAAAATATAGGGGAAGACCACCCTAGGGCTGACAGGTCTAACATCATGTTATACAGTATTGCATAGATAACTGTATCACCCGTCTTTTGATGTGTCTCCCTCATTGTAGTATTTCATTTCTCTTCCTACCAATGCTTGAAAATATGTTCATGGTTCTCACATTTTTCAAAAATTAAGTTTACTTGAGTAGCAATTTGCCTATAGTATATTTGCATGAAAAATTTCGTCAATTCAACTGTCTATGTTTTACAATCTTTCACTGATGAGTAAAACACAAAATAGTTTGAGGTATATGCGAGTATACTTTTAACTACCACATTTTAATTTCTGCATTATTTTTAATGCAATATTCGATATGCACGTTTTAGTTATTATTTTATTTTGGCAAAAGGTAATGAATTATGAAACATTTTCAGAATGCCAGATTACTAGACTGACTAATTCATGACAGTGTATTTTCATGGTAAATTTTACCAATCCCCCCGCCCCCCGCCCTCCATTGCAAATGTACAAGCACCTATTCAAGCCCTGTTTTTCAATCAGGACACAGTCACAGGAGAAGGCCACATGTCAAGCATAGCTCAATCCCTTATATTATATATTTTTAACTATGAAATATGCAGTTTTAATATTGGGTAGACACACAAAGAAAATCTTGTCCTTTTTTCTGAAAATGGAACTGCATTTTTACTTCAAAAACATTTTTCAACCATTCCCATATGGTTACTACACAAATATTAGAAATGCTGACTCTTTCTCATTTAAATAGGATCAAGAGGTTTACCTCAGTCCCTGAAAAATGCAAAATAGAGTGGCATTAATCCACTCCGACCCTAGAGCAGGGTAACAACCTTGATTGCCATGATGGGTTCATCCTGATTTAATTATTATGATGGTGTCCTACATTCCTTGAAAAAGAATCTTGCTGGCACAAAGAAGCATGCAGAAAGAATCAGACATCAGGTAGGAAATTACTTGCTCTAATATTCGCCGATACAAACAAGGAGTCCTGTAAAAAGTAAAAATCAATATTAAAAAAAGCCCAAAAGATGATTCACTGTAAAATAAGTTAATTCACATGAAAAAGGATTACAAGAGACATAAGGAGGCATCAGACTTTTTATAATTAAAGAGGGGGCCTTCATTTACACTTGGCAAACTAAAGTGCAAAAATAGTTGCAGATTGGAAACACAACAACAGAATTTATATAATTCAGCACGGCACAAAAAACTAGTTTTACATTCTCTCAATCTTTGACGTCTATTATCCAGGCAATCATTGGTGGCCCAGAACCCAATGGAGTATTGAGTAAATATGATAAAGAATTACAGGCCCATTTGTTGCACCCAGTACTTAATACCTTTTCTTTTAATTGGGCTCTGTCTGTGACACCAGAATAGGCTCCACTTTACTCCTGTTATTCAAAATGAAAGGCATAGTTAATTCAGGTTATTACCACCTTATTGCCCTTTTACATGTTGAAACGAAGCCATAGCCAGGTTGCTTCTCACTGACCATGACAGCTGGGAAGAGGAGATACAGATTATCCCTTTCTATAAAATAGGGTTTTGGCCAAATTGCTGCACCGAGGACAATATTGTAGCCCTTACCTTCATGTGGCAGCAAGGTATTTATAATGCACACAATTCTATACTTGTTTTTAACTGTACCTGCGCTTTTGGTGGTGTAAAGGAATTTTATGAATAAACTAAATTATTAGGGAATTTCAACACTGTTACTCAGAGCAATCATTTACTTCCATAACTGGGTCAGAAATAAAGAAGGTGACAAGACTCATTTCTAAATGGTGACCTACCAACAGTTTTGAATCAAGGCTCTTTTCTAGCACCAATTCTATTCAGCCTTTATGCAGCTGACATATCGCATTATTCAAAGCGGGAGTATTCAACCAAAAACTTGCCGATAAACATTTAAATATTAAAGTATGTATATCTAATTATCCTGAATCAAAGACAGCCCTGCAGAGGGCATTGGATGCACATAAAATCGATAACAATGATAAGTTAGAGGCCAACCTTAGCAAGACTACTATCATAGTCATTGGTAGCGATAAGAACTCTAACAGGAAAAAGTAGCTGGGCAATTACGTGCTGAGTAACATTCTTAGTTAACAACTATCTTGAAATCTGGCTTACAGAAAAGCTCCCACCAAGATACCATAGATCTGTTGTGAAGAACTAAGCTGCCTCGTTGACCCTTTGCCTGTCCAGACTTAACACAATACTTCAGTCCCACATCTGACTCAATTATTTTTTGAAGTGACAAAGGTCAGATTTGCTCCAGCACATGGCCAGAGAGCCTTACCCAACAGACTGGCTTGTATTGTTGACTCATTACAGTGAAATAGGTTTAGAAGGATGTTTTGACTACCACACACATACTGCAGATTTGCCTAGAATATAGACCATTGAAGCAAGATCTGCAAATGTAATTTCTTAATTATTCTTAAACACTATGACGGGGCAATCTGGTTATTTTAAATACAGCCCAGTATACAAAAATTCATGTGAGCAATTTAAATTCCTGGAAGAAATCTGTTAATCAGCACTAAGTGATCTTGGAATGAATTGCTTCTGGGCCAGAACACCCTACTTGTTGTTTAAAGTCACAATCAAGATGCGATATGTTTAATGTCATGAGCAGTCGACTATGTTGAACTCTTGCAACATATGTTTTGCAAACATCTGTTTAATTCTTATAGCACGTTATCAAAACAAACATCTCTTTCAGAAACCCTTAACCTACAACGTAGACAGATCATCCCATGATATTCTTGGTGGGGCTCCCCAAATAATGTGGCCTGGTATTCTCCATTCTTAACCAGATACTGTTGACTGTAGCCTCTGATATTATGGTAAAGCATCAGTCTTGCACTGTTTATGCTGCTGCCTTGGCCTACACTCAAAGATATAAATTATCACGTTTTTGGCTAACACAAACAGAAGCTGTATAGCATCATTGAACCTCTGCCTGAACACCAAGAATGTAACTGAATTAAGCAGGGCAGCAAAATGTTTAGACATTTAAACCCACATTCCATCTAACAAAATTATTTCTGACAGCCTTTTTCTTTTTAGGTTTCAAAGGATTAGCATCACTCGTCTGAAACGTATGACACTAACCATTCACATTTGTTTGTCTAATTTGTGTTTATGTTCTCTCTTAGACACTTTGATTTGATCTAAAAAACTATGTTTAAAGGCAGGCTGAAACAACTCCTGATGGGATAATTTATTTCATAAACTGGTTATTTTCTTTGCCACTTACTACCCAGTTTCAAAGTAATGAATCAGCATTGGAATTTACAACCTGGTTTTAGTTAGATTTGCTCTGAAGCAAATGTACTTATTTTTTTGGGTTGTTTTTTTTAATGATTTTACTTCTTTTAAAATAAAGTTTACGTTGTCTCCAAGGAAGAGCCCCTTATATTGAGGGCACCATATGCATTAGGGGGGTGCCTGGCACCAGGCTTCCATGATAAGATCATGTCTTTAATGCTGGAACACACCGCCAACCATACACACAACACCTACTTAGATATGTGTATGTATGCATACAGAAACATTTGAACAAATGCATACACATTCCACTTCTACAGTCCAAAACAAACCAGGCCAATACCTGTCACCACTCTCAATCCTGTCTCTGGTTTAGGAATGATGGCTGTTAACACATAGTTATTACATACTTCCACTATGTCTCCAGTGGTCCTCCACACTAGCAACTCCACTTTGGAGTAAATATTGTTGGTGATAGCAAGGGCTGCTGTAGCTGAAAACAGATCTCAGGTTTTTAAACATTTGTACATATTTGTTAATTAATCTTGCAGCACTACATTAGACCAAGTTTTACTATGGGAGACTGTGCGATATCAGTGACTTTGTCCGGTCCTTGTTGAAGCTCAGCATACTTACCAAAGAGTGAAATATGAGTACTAGGTTCAGAAACATTTAGTTGATTCTATAGATATCAATAATGTATATCAGAGCTGTTTCTCTGAGGATGGACAAACAAAATCACATTGGTACCAGAGTTTGAGAGGCTCTTATTAAGTGCATAGAAGATGTGGTTATCCCAATTGAACAGATAATTCTGTATCACCTATCTCAACATACCAGGTCAATATATTGATCTTAAGAGCAAGGCACCTTTACTCAATATTACCTGGGAGTATTAAATTCTACCAAAGACAAATTCCCAAACTGTTTCAGTACTAATTCAGAAAAACAAAATATGTGCCACATAAACATTTGTTTATCGTACTCACTCTGGAAAATCAAGGTCCATATGTAAGACATTTGGGGCCTCATGTAGGTAGCCAAATACCGGTCGGTAACGGCCGATTTTCGGTAATTATACCGTTACCGACCGGTATTTAGGCTTTTGGTATGTAGGGGGACAATTTCTGTATTCGGAATTTACCGACTCGGTAAAATTACCGAATCGGTAATTTTACCGATTTGGTAAATTCCGAATACAGAAATGAGATGTAGCGGGAGTGTGTGGGTGTTATGAGTCGGTATTTACCACCAACTAATAGTTGGTGGTAAATAATGAATGGATGTGGAAATGCATTTCATAGCGCCTACAAGTGTGCAATGTGGCAGACATTCATGCCCTTAGGGCATGTATGTGTGCCACATGTGCACACATGGCCGATTCAGGGGTGCAACTGGGTGTCAATGTGACACCCTGCCACCCTTGCATGTGTTGCCCCCATTACCGAATCGGTATTTACCGATTCGGTAATGAGGCATACCTTCCCATCAATGGGAAGGTATGCCTCATTACCGAATCGGTAAATACCGATTCGGTAATGACCGAATTTTACCGAATCGGTAAAAATTACCGACTCATTACCTACATAGCATTTATCACTTCATAAATACCGAATCAGTATCATTCGGTATTTATGAAGTGGTAAATGCAAGCCCACCTACATAAGGCCCTTGGTGTTTGCGATTTCCAAATTGTGAATCGGTGGAAATCGCTTTTTAGGAATCACAAAACGGTATGCATGTAACCAGCTATTCCATAAATAGTGATTCCTATGGATTTGCATTTGCAATTAGGAAATCGCAAAATAAGAGCGTTCTGGATGTAAAATGTCAGACCAGGAAGTTTACAAATACAGGGTATAGCCACAACCCATATGCCTACACTGGAAGTAAGGAAAGCTTCTGCATCACCACTGCCACTGAATAACATCATCCCAGGAGAAAACCCTGGCCACAGAAGCTGGGGGGGGGGGGGGGGGGACGGACAACTCTGGGACCAGAAAGAGGAAAGTAACATTTGCTGAGAAGGAGCTGGAGCTCCTGAAAGGAATGTGTGACCCATATTGACCAACTGCTTGGAAAGGCCTCTTTCTTTGTGCCAGAAAGCCAAAAGATCTGGTCCAGCATCGTGGAGAAGGTATACTCCTTAGGAGTCACCCAAAGGACCATTCCTCAGATCCTCAAAAGGTGGCATGACCTGAAGTCACATATGGAGGTGAAAGTGGCCAGCAGGATGGCAGAGGGACGTGGAACCAGTTGAGGACCCTCAAAACGCCGCCCTCCTGCTCCCATGGGGGCTATCGTAGAGGGGAACCTGCAACCAGAAAGTGTTGTGGTAGTAGCCTACATAAACACCTCCAATCCAGCCGGCACAATCCAGCAGGCACAATCCAGGGTAAGTCACGTTTCCTTTGCTTACCTAACAAAACATAATGTTAGCAAATCCACATATCCTACATCACAATATGACTAACTCGATTGAGATGCATGTCCTACCTTGATAATGAATCATGGGAGTTGTGGTTCACATTTGCTTACTGAACTGTGTGCTGATGACTATGCAAAACAT